>NC_141691.1:1448528689-1449728689 GCF_964263255.1 Lissotriton vulgaris
ATCTGGTGACCAAATGCTGCACCTAAGTAAGGAATGTCTTCATCTAAAGAGGCCTTTTGAGTGATTCAAGGTGAACTTTATGCTGATGCATGTAGCAGTCTTCCTGATGTGTTGAAGGACAATTCCTTGACGGACATTGCCATTTTCATGGAGAAAAATTGAGTTATGGAAGCCAATTTAAAGTCACCTGTTGCTTAGGACATGGACTAAGAGGACACATTTGGACTGTCCTCTTAGTCATCTTCCATTACCGGCTTTGTATAGCAGTATGCCTTTTTCGAAGGTCTCTCTTTTAGGTTCAATGTAATCCCTGAATTGTGACCTCTCTGTATCCACAGGGGCTCATACCTTGTGCAGCCATCAAATTTGTAAATCGATGGGACAGGAGGGGGAGGACCCGCTCTAATATCTTACTCTCTGTACAGCACCTCACCTCCTTTGGTTTACATCTGTGGAAGAAACAAAGGGGCATTGAAATGAGATCCCAGGCTACCCAGGCTAATATAGTGGCATTAAATGGGCTGGTAGAAATTGGAGTCCAGGTGGGGAATAATGACTGTCAGGGGCCTACTTCCTCTGGGCAATCTAATGATATTTTCGCGGCCACTAAGAAGAATGTCAATATGCCCTGTTTTTCCTTCCCATACCGTGAAGCTGCTGATCAACGATTGGCTGTCAAGGGGCAAATGTAATCATATCTGTACTTGAGAATCCTCCTTACATCTTCCCGATATTTAAAAAAGGGTTCTCCTTTCTCCTGGGGCTGTAGTGTCATGAATACCCGTCATGCGGGGGGTAAACCAGTACCAGCGAAAACGGACTACGACTCCCAGGATGCTTAGCGGGTTAGATGTTATGTAAACGGGAGAGCCGTTACATGACTCAAGGAAACACGCCCTATAAAAGGAGGAACCTGGAGGAAGAACGCTGTCGGATATTGAGTTACACCGACATACCTGCTTCGTGAAGAGCAGCGTTTCGGAGTGGTAGCTCCAGCCCGGCAAGAACGGAGGTAGGTCGAGTTGAAACTCCCTGGGCCGTGTCTTGCCAAGTTCAACCTGTTTATGACCCGGAAGCTCTACCGGACACCCATTGAGCTTTGCCTTGACTCGGCTGAGTTCAGGCGACGTAGTACTTACGCTGGTAGGAGCCGTAGCTCCCAGCCCGACCCGAAAGTCAGGGACTACCAGCTGTGACGCACACCGGAAGGTGTTTGCCGCGTTACAGTCTAGGAGGTCCCCAGGATCGATCGAGCGGCTGCTCTCGATCCCATCACCATACTTTGATTTGGGCATCGGTGATGCAGCACCAGTAGGTGACTCCGCGTCCCGGTGCAGTACGAGGAAGAGGTTGAGCGGCTGCTCCCTTCAGGTAGAGACCCCGGCTGGGTGTTTCCCTGACTCCTCTGTTCTCCCACTTGCTCTTCGTGCCCCTCACAGCATATCGATTGGCATTTTCGGCCATTGCATAATCTGCCCTCTGTTGGCATACGCCGGGACCGGCGTATATGCAGAGGACGGTTAGGACCATCCGTGCTGTGGGTTGGTAACGTAGAAAGACTGGAGGATTCCAGTGACTATTTCTTTTGTTGACTTATTGTATTATTTTTGCCCTCATTAAAATAACTAAACGTACACAAGTGGTTGCGTCCTCATTATCGTGTCTGTTAACGATCCTGAGACGTTCAGGACGTTACATGTAGTTTCACAAAATTACCCTCCTAGTGTTAAACTATTAAGTGCTAAAAAAGATGGTGTATCTCCTGTGGAGGGATTCTCTCCTTCGGGTTGTCATAGGGTAATATCCGGGAAGGAGAAAAAAAAAGATCCAGCGCATTAGGAAGCACAACCCTAAAAAAAAAGAGAATTTCCAACGTCCTTGAAGAGTCAGATCCCATTACCCGGCCCCAAAAAGTAAAGATCGGGAGTCTGTGTCTCCAGAAAAAAAAAATCTGCCCTCGTATTTTATTATATCAGAAGTACCAATTCCAGTCTGCCATGAACAGTAGAAGGGGCTCACGCATACAGGGGTAATCACCTACAATAACTGTGGTGGGTGGAATACGGAAACTATGAAGGATGACGCTGGGGCTAAGATCATTGAATCGGTAAGCACAGATGTTGAGGCTAATGGAGCTCACTAAGAGGCAGGGTGGATCTCAGATAGATTTCCCCAATCCTCTCTTGTTTGAAGGCTCCCCCTTCCCCCCCAACTCAAATCCTTAAATAGAGAGCTGGGCCAAGGCAGAGTAATAATCCAGTTGAAGGTCCGGAGCCTGGCTATTTTCTATTACCCTGAATTTTGTTTCTCTGTTTGATTGGGAAATAGGCCCACTGAACAGGAGCTTTATCCTGCAGCTTTTATCAGATATTAAGTATTTGTGACTGGTATCAAGTATAGATATTGAATGGGTGCTCCTAGATTCTCAAAACAAAATTCCAGGTTCCAGAGTAACATTTAGCTCTAGGATCGTTGTAATGCTAATACTGGCTAATGTTGACCATTTTCGGAGTAAAGGTATTGCTGTCTCTCTGTTTAATGAGACTGTGGACGCTCAGTTATATATCCACAGGGCAGGCACTCAGGGCCCGATTAGAGTTGTTTGCAATATTAGAGAGGTTGTAAATCCAAAGTATATGTTAGTCTCAATTGGTAGAGTCACAGGGAGAGTGATAAATATTGTGGGACATGAGGACCAGATGGTTCCCTGGAGTTGGGTAGCAGGTACACTGAATGCCTCCAAAGAAAACATAAAATGTCCAGTGTTACAGAGGTAGCCCTGGAATATGGCGGGCTTAGGACAGTCTATTTCCAAGCTAAACTTATTAATAACATTTTATCCAATGATTATTTGCTTACAAGAAACTTCGATTTGTTCTAATTTGAAATATGAGAATTATTTTGTTTTCTCTTGTGCAGCACAGGTTTATCTATTTTACTTAGTGGCCTTATAAACTGAAATGCCAAGGTTTTTGTCCATCCCTCAAATCTTTGTATGTGCATACAGTTGGCTCTGGGTAATAAAATGGGAGGACCATATTCTTCTTATCTTTTGGTAAATGTTTATATTCCCCCAATAAGGTTATCTGACTCTCTGTTTGAGTCTAAATTCTCTTTTGTACATAATATTAGCATCTTGGAAGAATTTACCCTGATAGTTATGGTGGGAGATTTTAATGCTAAAATCTTAAATTGCTCTTCTGTAACATTTGGAAACCTGGAGTTGGAAGAATATGAAGTATTCCAGACGCAATTTTGCCTGGTAAAATTAGATCGGACAGGCGGGGATTAAGCTTTTTGGATTGCTTGAGAACCAATTACTTTGTTGCTCTAAATGGCAGATTCCCAGATGATTCCCTAGCCTCTTTTACTTTTCATTCTTCTAGGGCGCAATCATTAACTGATTATATTATGGTTTCTTACCATATGTGAGGTGTCTGCACACTGTTTAAGGTACTGAGGACAAATCTGAGCGACCATAGTATTCTCTCAGTGGTTATCAATTTATAAATACAAGAGAACCCTATTGCTTGGTTTGAGAAACAGTTGTCTTTATTTAGATCATGTGGGAGTAAGAAACAAGCTACTAGTGCTAAACCCTTCGTGGTTAATTCTTGGTAGGTAAAAAAAGTAAATTGGGTGCTAAACTCCCAAGTAATGGAACACTTTAAGCAGGCATCACCACTGAGGCTAAGAGAAATCAATCAGTTGAAAAGGGTGAGAATGAGACTGAAGTTGTCTGAACGCAGAAGGGAAGAGGATCAGAAATGGAAAAGGCTGAGAGAAGTTGCATTTTCTGGTGATTCGCATAAATATTGGTACCTAATAGCCGAATATTATGATTGTAGAGTTAAGGCTGAAGCCATTTTAATATCAGACACAGAGTGGATCCAATATATCTTGTAGCTATATGCATCGAATAGAGGTCCACCACAAGTGTATGGGTGTCATGTGGCTGTACCTGTGTGTGAGCCATATTTATACTCAAACTAATAGGGCTACTTACATCTTTTCCAATTGTTTGCTCTGCTTGTGTTCCATCCAAGCAATCTACTAATGGTAAGTATCTATTAGAACACTCTACATTTATAGTCTCCCTGTATATTGGGCTTCCCTGGTTCCACTCTATATTATCTATGCTATATAATCTAGGGGAGATGTCTTGCCAGTACCCAATCCTGTCTTTGAAGGAGGTGTAATTAATGGCTGCAACAGTGTTTTATTGTGGGCTTGGTGGACTATATTAGTTGGGCTGTTGGGCCTTGCTGAGATCACTTTGACTCTTCTGCTATAATAGGATGAAATGTTACTTTTCCCCTTGATGCTGTAATCTTTACCATTAGCCAGCATATTTTCTACCTCTTCTATTAAGTCGTCAATAGCAGCTAAAGTACAGTTCCCTACTGAAGATTTACCTGTTTTTGCGTCCTTGCTAATCTTTTTCCTCCCTGTCATTGTTTCCGCTGCTTTCCTTTTCCCCATTTTTGCCCACATACTTTGGTATTGGAGCTATTCTTGTAGGGCTATAATTGATATAATAGCCTAAGTGAGGTTAAAGCTTTGGCCAGCAAGCATTATCTATCAGCAGCTTGTACAGTTTGGGGCAGTATTAGGAGCTAGAGCGTCATGTACTAAGAACAGGTATGCTTACATTCAATAGTTTAACCACAGTGCAATCAATATGAAAATATAGCAAAAATAATAACCCCGAGTTAAGACAACAAACTCTCCATATCCTTTGATATTCTCAGTTCACATGCTTATATATACTTGTACCGTACTAATGCCATAAAAGTCTTCAGCAGATAGTTCCTTAAAATTATGCTATATATAAAATCAGACTAACGATTGTTCAGTGGTCAAAGTTCGGTGTAGGTGCGATACGATGTAGTTCATGACCCACTTAAACATAGATAAGTAGCCTTACCGCAGAAATGCAAGCATACTGGGAAAGAAACAAGGGGGATGGCCCAGCCCAGCCTTATCCTGTCTTTGATGGGCGCAGACAAGCCCGTCCTTGGCCCGGGCTTTGCCGCGCGTGTCCCGCGCTGCGGGAGTCCGCATCCGTTTTTAATGCGCCTCCACACGCTGTTTGTGACGCTGGTGGTGGGTGCCAGAGAGTGCAGGCATGCAGTGTGGTCGTTGTGGTCTTCTTCCTAGGACTGGAGGCAGCAACCAAGTTCCTGTGGTGGCAGAGCAGCAAAGACAGGACCCGCACTGCGGGAGCCCGTGTCCGTTTATAAAGTGTCTCCAGGCACTGTTTGTGATGCTAGTGGTGGGCACCAGAGAGTGCAGGCAGGCAGTGTGGTCGTTGTGATCCTCTTCCTGGTACCAGAGACAACAACAGAGAACTGGTGGTGGCAGACCAGCAAAGATGGGTATCTAAAACTTCTCCTGCCAACTTTAGGCAGATTTCATATTTGGATGCAATTGGTAAACTGTTCCCCAAGAGCATTCTTCTTCACCTTCAGGACTGGGCATTTGACATTAATCTTGTCCCTGTGGAGGAGGCTGGTTTTCGTAAGCATTGTAGCACCCTAGACAATATCACAACCCTCCAAAATCTGATCGAGAAATATCCAGTGGGCAAAGGCATGGCTTTATGTTCTGCCTTTATAGATTTCTCCTGAGCGTTCAACAGGTTTGATTGTGGGACGCAGTGGTGGAAATAGGTTGTACTGGGGATCCCCGTGCCCTTGCTTAGGCTAGTTGTTGCTTTGCATTTTGCCCATGTTCTGGTGGTATAGATGCTAAAAATTCCACCTTCATGGAGTTATGCCTGTGAATCAATGGATGAGTGGTACTGGGCTTTCTTTGATAATGTGAAGGGGCACATTTGGCACCAAATTTGTAACGCAAATTGTGTAGTTGCTCCATCAGCACTCTGGCTTCAATTCAGGCTTCACTCCATGAATGTGGAGCAAGTTTAAGGTGGGGGGAATAGCATATTAAGTACTGATCTGGGCTCCACACAGGCTGCACTAAAGCATGAAGGGCCAGATGTACGACCATATTTTGCACTTGAAATTAAAATGGGAAATCAGCCCGTTTGCGACAGCAAATTAGGTCTTCCCTATTTACGAACCCTATTTTACGAGTCTGTAACCTATTCCTGAGTAGGGGTGGGCGGAATTTGCATAATCGCGTTACGCAAATCTCCAAGAAACTGTAAAAAATCTCTGCGAACACGCAGAGATTCTACGAACACGCGGAATTGCTTGTTCGCAATGCTTTTTTACTGTACGCAATCGCTGTTTGCATGCTCGGGGAAAAATATCTCGCGAACATGCATTTTGAGAATGCAAACAAGCAAAAAATGTTGCAAAATTGCGGAACGCAGGCTTTTGGGCAATTTTGCGTTCTCCACAAAATGCGAAATTGCCCAAATTCCGCAAACGGAATGGAATTTGCCGCCCAGGCTTATTACTGAGTCGCAAAATAGGGTTTGAAACTCACTATTAGGAAGGGGCATGCCAAGGGTTCCCTTTCCTAATGGGGACTCGCACTTCAATGTAAGATTGTTTTGCGGCGGCAAAACACTTGCAGTTTTCAAATTTCAAATCGGTGGTTACCCACTCACAAATGGTTAGGGGTCCTCAGGGGATCCCTTCCCCTTTGTGACAGGCATTGATATTTTTTAAGAGCAGGTAGTGGTGCCATGGATCACTGCCTACTCTTAAAAAATGAAACAGTAACGCTTCATTTTTCTTTTTTAAATGCATCCAGTTTTCCATGCTGCAGACCGAGAGGTAGCATTTAATTTACAGGCCAAATGCACAGGTAGTGACGCTTTATTTGTGTCTTACAAGTAAACTTAATATGTTAATTGGGTCTAAGCCAATCTCACATGTTTGAAGGAGAAAGCACAAACATTTTAGCACTGGTTAGCAGTGATAAAGTATGCACAGTGGTAAGGCCAGCAAAAATAAAGTCTGCAATAACAGGAGGTCAGGAGGTAAAAGATTAGGGGGAGAAGCATTCCAAGAATGCAAAGTCTAACACCCTCCATTTTAGACAGTCATTACTCTCTTGCAGTGTTGATGCTGTCTTACTAATGTCCTTAACAAAAGATTAGCTCTGGTGCAGCCTTTAAAAAAGACAGAGATCAGTATGTGTATGCCATACCGCAAAATCTATTAGTCTGGCCACAGAATCAGACTGAGACGTATCCTCTTGAGTTATAGCAGATATTTCAACTAAATTAGCTAGCACAGGATCGACCTCAATGGATTGAGAAAGATACATCTCAGCATCCACAAGAGAGTAAGGTTGTGAAATATTTTGGTATAGTTTTCTTATCCAAATCCTGCCTTTTGTGAGAAATGTGTTATTCTGCAACTGATTGTATATGCTGTTTGGTTTTGGGACCGCCCATCATATTACCTTAACAGTCCTCTGCTGGTAATAGTGTGGGGCTTTAGTGCTGCAAAAGAGATGGAGGTTTCAATAAAGAAATATGGAGAGCCAGGACATGACCAGCCAGGGCCATCCCACATTGTTCTGACTACCTTTCTCCCCTGACATCCTCAGATCAGGTCAGAGGAAGAATAATGCCTTCCACAGTGTCTGTGTTGACTCAATTTCAGATCTCTGGGTACTGAGTCTAAACAACAAAGTTCATATTATCGAATTCGACTCAGTGTCTCTTGGTCCAGGTTGCATCTTTACTCCAATAACCAGAGACCCTGGCCAGAGAATGGCTATGTGGGCAGGTGTTTCAGATCTAATATTGAAAAAGGCTGTAATTCTGGTTTCTGACAATGGAAAGGGTCAAGGAATGTATTCTATTCTCTTCCTGGTACAGAAAGCAACTAGGGAGTACAGACCAGTTTTGGACTTAAAAAAAGGTCAACCCCTGGGTACAAACCATTCACTTTTGAATGGTCGGAATCCACCAGATCATTCCTCTGGTCTCCAACAAATAGTTTCTGGCTTGAGTCAATTTTCAGGACACATCTTACATGTGCCTATCCACCGACCCATCAAAAATTTACCAAGTTTACAATCCAGGGATCACACTTCCAATTCAGTGTCATTCTTTTCAGAATGAAATCAATTTCTTGTGTGTTCACAAATGTTTTGTTATCTTTGATTCCAGTTCCTCATCAGTGACATACAATCATAGTTGGATGATTGTCTGGTCCTGTGATAATCTTGGCAATAGACTTCAGTACATGTGCAAATAGTGCTACATATTGTTCTGACTTATGAATTTCTAATAAATGTAAAAACATCCCCACTGATTTCTCACCCGGATCAGTGTTTCACATGAGCCAGGTTTCGCACACATCATGGAGTCACTACCCTACCAGAAAAGACGGTGTTGAAAAGTAATTCCCATTTCTTAGGCCTGATGAGGTCTCCTTGTTCAGCTGTGGCATATGAATAAGAGTTCAAGTGGACTTGGCAGCGACTTTATGTCTGGTTCCCTGGTCAAGGTTCCATTAGAATGTTCTAATGCACATTTGTCTTTATTGGTCTTCAGTATCTCAGGACATGTCAGTGAGAAATCCAGTGTCGGAGGCGATAAAGTCATATCTAGTATGGTGGCTAAACCCAGTGAATCTATTTAAAGGTGTCCTCAGAGCCTGATCATCCTTACCACAGATGCAAGTAAAGTAGACTGTGGAGCATGGACAGCATCACACCAAGTCCTGAATGTGTGGTTATGTCTTCAAAGGAGTTGGTCTCTAACTGGAGATATCTGGAGGCTATCAGGCAGGCTCTCTTGATTTTTACCACCCTCTATTGCAAAGAACGGTTGTGGTCAGGGTGTACAATATGATGGCAAAGACCTACCTCAACAATCAAGAAGGGACAAGGGCTTCTTTCCTTTTACCTATATTAGATCAGATCATTTCATGGGCTCTGTTGGACTTGGGCCCTTTTTGCAGGGTGATCCCCTCACTTTTTGCCTTCTTCCTCCTATTTTTCTGCCCTTTTTTGTTGACTTTAGGACTCAGGAAACTTTACCACTGCCGATTAGTGCGAAAGTGCATATGCTCTTTGTCTAAATTGTAATGGTGAATGGTTTAGCCATGATTGGTATATTTGATTTACTGGTACATCCCTAGTAAAGTGCCCTGTAACCTATATGTGTCTAGGGCTTGTAATTCAAATGCTACCAATAGGCCTGCATTACTGATTGTGTCACCTACATGAGTAGCCCTGCAACCATGCCTTAGACTTGCCACTGCAGTGTCTATGTACACAGTTTTGACCTGCCATGTCGATCTGGCAAGTGCACCCACTTGACAGGCCCAAACCTTCCCTTTTATTACATGTAAGGCATGCCTAAGGTAGGCCCAAGGTAGCCCCATGGGCAGGGTGCAGAGTATTCAAAATGATGGACATGGACTGGTATGCTTTACATGTCCTGATAGCAAAATACTGTTAATTTTAATGTTCACTATTGCAAGGCCTCTCTCCCCCATAGTTATCATTGGAGCTGCCTTTAGACCTTTTACAAGTGTAACTTCCAATTGGGAAGAGATGCAGATTTGAAGCTTGGTGTCCCTGAACTCACAAGTCAAAAATAATTTTTTTAGCAAAGTTGGTTTTGAGATTGTGTGTTTTGAAAATGCTACTTTTAGAAAGTGGGCATTTTCTTGCTTTACCATTCTGTGCCTCAGCCTGCCTCTGGAATCCATGTCTGATCTAAACTGACAGTGGGGCGCTCTAGACAGTCAAACAACGGGAGCAGAGGTGTACCCTGCATACCCGGGTGGCCCATAACTAGGCTGATGGGTCTTCCTGAGTTAATAGAGTAGTGGGAGGAGTTATCACTGACACCTGAATAGGGCTGTGCCTGTCCTCACACAAAGCTGCCTTCACCTGCCCCCCATCCTGAAGGTAGTGTGACTGGAGTCAGGTCAGGGAAATGCAGAGTCCTGAGCACTACAAAGACTTTCCTTTAGTTTGCCTACTTCAAAGACAGAAACTCGTATAAGTCCTGTGATGCCATAACTTCAGAACATTTCTGGGCTAAGAGGAGATTCAACTGAAAAGAAGGGCTGGAGAAAAGGAGGGGAACTGCCACTCTGCTTTTGCTGTGTTGTGCTGGCTTACTGCTTGCTACTTCTGTCTTGGGCAGTGAAAGGAATGGACTTTGCTTTCTGTATCCTACTTGCCAAGGTTTTCCAAGGGTGTGTGTGTGCTTGCCTCCTGTTAAGATGTATCAGGTCCATCAAAGACTTCATCTTCAGCCCCTGAACTCCTCTGCTGGGAATTCTGGCGTGCCAAGTGGTGCCAATTCCAGTTTTAGGCCCCTGGAGGTGGTTTTGCTGCAAAGGACTCATGAAAATCCAAGCATCGACCTTCAGAGCCTTTTTTTCCACATGTGCACCTCCATGCAACTGAAAACCAATACATCACCGCTGTGCAGCTGAAGAAATGCCATGGTGGCAGTCCATTTTCACTGTCACTGCATCAACCCAGCTCGTCTTGAATTTTGATGCATTGCACATGTGTGCCAAGTTCTTCATCAACGGCGCCCAGCAGCAAGGAACCGAGGAACCATGTCTGGAAACTAACACATCACCTCCCCTGTCAATAAGGAATCAACGCATCACCTTCCCTGTCAGTAAGGAATCAACGTATCACCTCCTGTGCGCTGGAGTAAGGAATCAATGCATCACTTCCCCTGACAGTAAGAAATCGACATACATCACCTCCCCTGTGAGTAAGGAATCAACGCATCACTTACTTTTCCGGCGCTTCATCTCCCCTGCGCCTGTTTTCATCTTTGAATTTGATGCATCCCAGGTACTTTGTGATAAAAGTGATGCATCCACCGTACCCTAAGGATGGAACTATTTTGAACCTTTTAAAAGTGATATCTTTGCTTGTGTATGTTGGAGTTTTGTCATTTTAGTCTTGTGGTATTCAGATAAATACTGGTTATTTTTCTAAACTGGTGTGGTGTCCTTTGTACAAATGTTTTACACATTGCCTCTGAGATAAACCTGACAGGTTGTGCCAAGTTACAAAGGGAGTGAGCATGGGTTTTCTTAATAGTGTAATCCCCTTACCCTGACTAGAATAAGGGTCCCTTCTTGGACAGGCTGCAAGCCAATGCCAACTAGAGCCCCCTGTTTCTAACAGGCTCCATGCAGAATTCTATTCACTAAGGGCACTTCACATTTAAGGATGTCTGAATATAGGGCAGACAGGTTCATCATGTTTCTCTCCTCTCTTGTTTCTTCAGATTTGCTAGAGGTAGGGAAGGGTAGTCCAAGGGTAGATATGTTTTGATCCATTGAAATACTATTCTTCTCCACTCTTGTTTCAAGATTTGAGAGTATAAGAGCGGAGATGCTCTTACTTGTCCATGGCCAAAGGATCTTCACTATGTCTTGGCTTCTTTGCCCCTAATTTAGTACTCTCAGATCAGGGTGAGTTTTGAGGAAGTTCATGTAATCGTAATTGCCCCAGCCTGGCCTTAGTTGCCTGGTTTCATCTACTAACAGTGATAAGGCTGGGCCAGGATTGGATACTGCCAGGGGTCCCAACCTTTCTGACCTGTCTGAATCTCCAGACTAACATACTCATAGGACTAAAGCTTTTGGCCTGAATGTTCGAAGGGCAGGCTTAAGATCTAGGTGGTTCTCTGAATTTGTATCCTCAGCTATTCAACTGGCTAGGAGACTATGCACTCTGTCTACATATTCTAAGCACTTTTAGGAAATGGTGCACAAAGAAGAAATGCTTGCGACTTTTGCCTACTCTCCCCAAATCATGGACTTTTTGCAGGAAAGAATTTGCATTGGGGCTTATTTCCTCTGCTCGACAAATTCAATGAACTGCAATTAAGGCCTTTAAAGTGCCCTTGGGTAACATAGAGAATGGCCAAGACATGGTGCCAAGATTATTCTAGGGATTCAGTAACATTCCTCCTTCGCTTCGTTTGGGATCGCCAATTGTTTTTCCAGACCCCGCAGTTTTCACCTCTCGAGCTCCTTAACTCTACTGAGCTGCAGACTTTGAAAGTGTTTATTTTAATGCCCATTACTTCAGCTAGAAGGACATGTGAGTTAGTTTATCTTTCCTGCTAACCAACTTTCTTTGAGGTTTTTGATGATTGATTTGTATTGCGCCCAAGTCCCAGATTCTGAGCCTAAAATCAACTCTCCCTGGCCTTCTCAACAAGAAGTGATGTTACCTCTCGATTATCCTGATCCTCAATCTCCTGATGAAGTAAACATACATTTTCTAGATGCTAGGTTAACAGTACTAATCTATCTGTGGAGGGTAGCACAGTTTAGATTACCAACCTCTTTGTTAATCAACTTTGAAGCCATCTACTCAGACTTTGAGCAGGAGATCAGGTCTTTCACTTTATTGGCATATAAGGATTATAGGATTCCTCTGCCTTTGAGTTGCAGGGTAGATCTACCATTGGTATGTCTACCTCTCTAGTGGAATTTCACGGGGCATTGTTAAATGAAATGTGTAGAGCAGTGTCGTTGGATGTTTTTCTACGCTTATTAAGCACTACAGGGTGGTGCAGGGTAGTAAGATGAAGGTTGTCTTTTTTTCTAAAGTTCTGTCTGCAATGAAGTGAACAGTAAAATAATCTTTCAAAATAAATGTATTTTCCATTCAGCAGACATGTACAGTTGTCCTGGTGTATTGTTTGTTTGAGTCCATTTCAGTATGTCATTCATCAAGTTAAGAGGGATGAGGTGGTAACGCTTTGATTACTTACCGGAAATTTGCATTACTTTGAGTACAACTCTTGTCTTGATGAATTACTCCCTCCCTCCTGCCCTGTCTTTGCAGTCCAACTGTGTTCTTAGGTAGGGTTGATGAAAGAAACACAATGTGTGGATGGTGGGATATGTTTTTCAATTATGCATAGGGAGTGTTTCTAAGAAGCGCAGAGACCTCAGTATCTAAATAATCAAGGGAAGAGATGTACTCAGACTAACACAATCACCAGTAAGTAGTCAAGGCGCCCAATACTCTTGTTTACTAATCAAGAACCTAAAAAAAGAACAAGGCACAGGTGACCGTTTTATTTACATATTCTCTTGCTCTCGATTTTATTTTATATTTTTTGTAGAATTATTTAGTTTAAATCGAATATGCTGGCACCTGGGTAATTTAAATCAAAGCTCAAAGCAGAAACACAGCACAGTATTCATATCCATTAAGGGCTTCATTCACAAAGGTAAACTGGTATACAAATGTTTGCTGTTTACAAATGTATTTCATGAGCAGTATATTTATGACTAAGGTTCTTCAAGCATCAAAAGAAAGGAAAGTTCTACCTTTTTATGTGCAGAGACTCCACAGTCATAAAGATACTAATCGTAAAATACCTTTGCGAATAGCAAACAATCATAAACTTACACAAAACTGTAGGTTTACCATTGTGAATCAGGCTCTAAGTAATTTTCTATTAGAAATATTGATGCTTTTATTTCGGCATCATCACGTTTAAAGGCAAATGTTTCCAGGTGCAGGTCATGGAAGCCATCAATGGTGGTAGCAAAAAGTAACATGGGCAAACACATCTTCTCTTTCGGTGTAGGTGTATGGATATAGCTAAATAAGACAGGTATCACCTTGTCATTACATTATCTTTTGATTGGCATTCTGCTCTTTGCAATTGTGGGTGTTTTTATTGTATATATAGTTGTACTACAATTAAAAATACAAAATGTGTCCAGATTGTCTTTAATTCAGGAATAACATAATGACTAAACGACAATGGCGCCTGGTGGCATTCGAAAGTGGACAGGTGTAAAAAGTGGGTATGACTTTTATATAGCGAGCGACATGAGCAAGCTTAATGGGCAAGCTTGGAGCCCAGAGTGGGTTCTCCTCCCAAGACTTTTAAAAATAAATATTGGCAAATGGTGCATTTTAAGGCAAATTCATTTAGTGTTAAACCATGGGTTCTAAAGAAGTGGGAATGTAAGGTCTTGAAATATTAAACACATTAAAAACTGCCTCATATCTTACTGCATTAACTTGCTTAACAGTTACTGTAAATGTGCAAAATGAACAGCGTGACCATTTCATGCCCTTTAAAGAGTCTGCGTGCCCAGTGTCTTGCACTGCATACAGCATCAACCTTGGAAGAACATGCTCTAACCAAGCTTCCAGAAGCAACCTCAGCTGCTGGCTGAAATCAGCCATATATATAGAAATATGTGCAGACAGGTCTTTAATTGGAATGAAAATAGTGGGAGATCTCCAAAAGGGAACATGTAAAATTAATTTCTGATTCCCATAATTTGCCACCCCACTGGTAGTTTGGTTTCTCTCTGAGATGTAATTGCATCCAGATATATAACAAACCAACTGGAATACACCTAAAACTTTCAGTACAATTGCTTTTGGCAATTGTTGGTAACTTCTTAAGTTAAATGAGTAACAGCAATGACTTCTTATAAATAATTAACATTGGAAATGTTTCCCTTCTGAAATTGTGAGTCTGTGAATTAAATAATATTGAGGCCTGTGGAAGGAGTTTCAGCTTTCAGTTATGTGCTCTATATGTTAAATATGTATGCACTTTTTCTCTGCACATCTCATCCATCAGCACATCTTTAACCGCCTTTCTTTCCTGTTCAGCCCCCTCTTTTCACTCTTCCCTGAATGTACTTCCTTGCATCTCCCTGACATCACCACGTCAAAACATATACTAAACTCACTGACATTTAGGCACTTTATTTGCTTTTTCCTTGAAAATATTTGACATTTGTGTACCCTCTTCACACACATTTTCAAATACTTTTAACTGCAACTGGAATTCATGACCATTGTTCTGTGAACTCTGCAGAGGGTTCAACCCACTGACAGGCACTTTACTTTACTTTGCCTTTAGCCTCAACGTCAGAGCGCTCAACCGAATCCCCTCAAAACTACCTGGCACGACACAAAGTATGACCTATACAAGGGTAATAAGATGCCCAAAATAATACAGGACACAACATGAAGATATAGCTAACACTCTTGGGGAATGCTTGATTAAGTAAAACATGTGAAATAGGAGAGGAAGAAAATAGCTGGCAAGCATTGCCTTAAAGTTTTCAGCATTCAGTGTTTAAGATTAATCCATGTTTTTGGCATTAATGTTCAAAACATGAAGATAGGGACAGTTGTATCGCCATACAGCAGATAACTGTCTTTACTGTAAGCACATGTGTCTCTCTTTGCGCTTGACTCGGATATTTGGATATTCCCTACACTGCTGCCAAGAATATGTATGTGTGACGTTTACAGACAGGTCTGTCATGTTTTACATATGTAATTTTTCCTTTTAACTATAGGTTATATGCAGCTGGTGTTGGTAAAAGGAAGGAAATGCTGTAGCCATCTTCTACTAGTTCACTGTATAACTTTAACTAGCATCTGGAGTAGAATCTGAGGCTGTGGTACTCATTTACATTTCTTAAGTTTCGGGGATATACCAACAATTGTCCATGCCCAGGAAGCATTCTGTGGCTGGCAGATACTTGTCTCTAAGCTACCTTTGGTTGTCATTGCACTGCAACCCTACTCCAGGTTCAGTTCTTTGAACCAGCAGATTACTTATGGGGTGAGCGGCTAACGCACTGAGCTACCTACGATTTAAAAAAAGCATTTAATTACGTGATGCATAATCTGTCCTAATGTTCAGCAGGCATTTCCAAGCTTCCCCTTACCACTGCTAAGTCAGGGTTACTTTGCAGCCAAGTAAGTTAAAAAAACAGAGCTGAGGAAAAAGGCATTGTCAATGAAAAATGTTAATTTGGACTAGAAATGTGTTCTCTGAAGGACACCTTGCTACCCAGAATCAAACTGGAATTTGGTGTCTGCTGCAGGGCAGGGTCTAAGGTATGGGGGCCTCATACTAACAGAGATGGTAATGCAACTCTCAAACAATAAAATAGAACAAGGCCAATTGCAGGGGGAAATAAATGCACAGATAACAAGCATTCAGCAACTAAAGTGAATGCCCACAAGATATTTGGATCAATTTTGCACGGAAACAAAAACCCTTCTTGTCTTTTCGATCAATTTGCGGGGCAGGAAATAGAGCAGATCCCCTTCAAAGGGGCCAGCGAAGTGCAACCAGGGCCTGGGGTTTCACAGTGGGGGAGGCTAGCATGGTGAGGGGCCTCAGCACAATATATATAAAACAAGATTAGCATGATGACACTTACCATTACCCAGGACAAGGCACCAGATCACACTTGCTCGCATCTACTCCTACATGTGATGCAATGAAAAGGGTGGGATTAATGCCTGAATGAATGGCGGATGTCTGGAACCACTCAGGGATGGAGAGTCCCACTCCCGAAACCATGATGCTAAAAGTACCACTGGCCTATAGTGGATACTGCCATAGACCACAATGGAAATTCAGGGTTTTGGAAAGGTAAGCTCTAGGCCATGCGTCACAGTTCTTAGAGTTGATTTACTGCTTGGTTTACATTTCCTGCTTCTGAGAAAGGTGGGGCAGGCAGCCTGAGACAGACTGCTTAGACTTAAATAAATCAATTTGTTTAGAGATACAATCATATCTCTAAATAAATTGATCTATTTAATATTTGCGTAAAAATGTGTAGGAATTTCACTGGGGTGCAGTCCAGAACCTTAACGGAGAAACAGCCCTTGCTGAAAGCATATTTGTAGTTACATGTATTTTTTCTAGACATTCTAAAGTAGTTTTGGTTGCCATCTTGGTTGGGTAATTTTCTTTTTTGTTTTAATTGGGAAATATATTTTTATTATATTTAAATGTGTAAATGTAGTGAAAATGTATATATGCATTAAAAACGTGCATTCAAAGGTTTTTCACCTGATATGCTATGTACTTGTTTGGGAAAGGTATGTGGGCTAAAAGCATGCCTTATAAAGGTATTTTTAATATTAGTCTATGTAGTTGCATGCTAAAGGCATGTGCTTTTAAAATATTCATGGTAATGGTAAGCTTTGTAAAGGCATGTGTTGTAATGATATACAACCCAAACTGGACTCAATTGAAGAGGCCCAATCAGGCAGAGACCCGTACTGGGTGATTATGTTCCGGTTCAAAGAGGAACTTGCTTGGCCAGTTGGGCTGGATTGTTTGGAGCAGGACCAAGATTGATTTGAACTTGTCTGGGTCTAATCTGAAGTAGTATGGTAGGCAGAAGAACCCCTTTTGTGTGTTTGAATCATCTTTGGGCTCCCTGTACATTTTAGTTCTCAGTGTTCTATGTTTTTGGAGGCTGTCTGAAAATATGCAGGGACACCGAGGCAGTCTGCAGCCTGCCTAATAGTGGCAGAAGTGTGGTTGTGCCGTGAGAACGTTCCGTAGGTGTATCAAGGGCAAACCCATCCCCACAAGACCTGAGGAGAAGGCTGGATATGCTGCCAATTGTATCTTTTTCCAGCTTCATGTAAATAGAGAAAAGGATCTTAAAAACTACTGGGTACCTACTGGAAAGTCTATCTTCCTCACCAACCAGGATATTGCACCTTGCTTAGAGGATTCAGTATTAACAGTGGTGCTTGCACAGAGGTTGAACCAGGAATTAGCTTGCATTAACAATGACCTGACACCTCCATCTGAAATGGATGATGGTGGTAATTAGACTCATATGTTCACATCTTCGAATCTGAATGTGTTACTCACATTTACTTTATTGACGCTTGATCTCCTGCTGCTGATGCAAAGAATAATGGAAGGGATGATTGAAGCGTTGGCTATTGTTTATGAATATCAAGATACTCAGGCTGATTTGTTACATTGCTTGGGGTATAGTTAATTCACGTATGACCTTTCTTGACCAACCAAAGTCCATTGTTTATTGTGATAAACCTGACCCAACTTATGGTGTTTCTATTCCAACACAATCAACTATCTATGTATCTTGCCATGCAGAACTTATAAGTACTTGTAAGAAAGAGGGAGGAGTGTCCTGTTCATATCTTTAAGCACTACTTTACATTTTATTGGCTGGAATAAAAGGAATGACCCCAAGCTAATAACAGCAAAATAATAACGTCACTCTAAAATTGTAGGTTAGGTGGGAAAAAGCTAGTCTCAACTCATTATTCAGTTGGTGAAATTTCTTTGGATTGCAATTAATAAAGATAATACTATGAGACAAAAAAGGGTTCTAATTTCATAAGAAGACAAACTGTTAAACATACTTTGGCCCAGATTTACTAAGACATGACGACACGCAGTGCAGAAAGTAAAGTTACTGAACTGAATGACATGAATGGGAAAGAGCAGAACAGAGTCTTATCTATAGATGTGGAGCTGTTCGGCTCTTTTCTTGTGCTGGTGCACATTAAGCTACCACACACCTATTAAGGCACCCTTTCAAGATAGTGCTAGGGGTCTGCATCACAGTAAGCATAATCTTTTTGCAGGAGTGTGACGGAGCTGTCCGTCAAAGCTACAAAGCATTGGTAGGACCTGCCATGATGGTTTTGGCAGGTGGCACCTCTGTCAGGGCAACAGAGTAATGCACTCTGTTTACCTGGCAGAGGACTTGTTGTCCACCAAATTATAAATCAAGCCGTAAGTCTAAAATGTGCCCTTTATTGAGTGCAGGGCTGTGAATGTGTTGGTAGAGATTTAATGACGTCAAACATTTTCCAAACTTGCAGTCGTTAGGCCCTGCAGTTAGGTCATTGGCCCAGTAATCCAAATATCCAATGATCATCAGTTTTAATCAGTAATAAGCATATCACTTCATGGAAATGTTTTTGAAAATTTGCCGTATGCTGAGAGTGATGGTGTGTTAATAAGATTGCTCATGAACTATTATTAAAACAAATTATTTGTAGCAGTAGTTCTGTGTTGAGGATCAGATCGATTTCGAATGCAGAAACCTATAGGTGGTGTTGTAAAACTGTGGCTCCACTGACTTTTCTATTGGAAACTCTTTTTTGATTTATTATATAATATTCATCAGGGAGGACAGCTAATATACTGTGGGTTGAATCTTCTGAAAGCCACGTTAATGATAATACCAAGATATCTGGGTAGGCAGGTTATAAAAAATTATAAAATATGTTTTATCTTTGGCAAGGGATCTCCTAATTAAATAGGCAATTTGAATATGTTTTCCTGCCTCTACCTCACTTTGACTCGAGATAACTATTTTACTTATTCTCAGTTCCTTGGCTCATGAAAATTGTGTTCAAATCCGATATTATTGAGGTACTTACAGGTCTCAGTGCTATAAGGTAATTTTCTGAGTCATTTGTTTGTTTGGCAAAGAGCCTGGAAACTCTTATAATCTATAAGAAAATGGCCTTGAAAGTCATGTGCAGAAAAATACTAAAATATATACAACAGCAATGGTAAAGCAACAGAGTAAAATCAGGACGGTGCTCTATACTATGTCCCTGCCCCCTGAAAATTGTCCACTTGGTGCCCAGGATCTTTGGCACTCAATTGACCAAGATTTTCAATAAAATCCTAAATAGAGGCTACTTTGCCTCGGAATGGAATCCTGCCTACGTTCTACCCCTGATAAAGAAGAGCGTCAATGACGGTACGAGCCTAGCAGCTACAAGCCGATTTTCAGACCACCCTTTCCAGCCAAACTGCTTTAGAACGCCCTGAATACCAAACTTATGTCATTTATTGACAAAAATAACCTTTTAGATTGCACCCAATACGGCTTCAGAAAGGCAGACAGCATAGAAACAGCACTCATAACCGCATCAGAAGAACTGAGGTTTATCCTTGATGGAGGGGGTTGGGCGCTTTGGTTTTAGTAGATCTTTCAGCAGCTTTTGATATGATCAATCATGCCATCTTGATTGACAGACTTGCTGGTCTACGAATATAGGTAACTGCTCTCAAACTGTTAGCACCTTTTCCAGTGAACCGAATGAACCATGTAGCATGTGTGACTTTATCTCTGAACAATTCTGTCTTCCTTCTGGGGTACCCCAGGGCTCCTCCCTGAGGCCTACTCTTTTTATTCTGTACTTTACTCCACTGGTGAAACTCATAAAATTACTGGGTGTCTCAGTGGTGTCTTATGCAGATGCTCCCTAAACTGTGATATCCATTTCTACCAACTGTGATGACACAGCTCCACGATTCATCTCCTGCTTGTCTCAGTTAGATCACTGGATGAGAACAAATTGCCTAAAACTGAACACAGGAAAGACTGAGGTCCTTCTTTTTGGCAAAGACATGCCTTTTTGGTCACCTAATTGATGGC
Organism: Lissotriton vulgaris; assembly: GCF_964263255.1. Classification (NCBI taxonomy): domain Eukaryota; kingdom Metazoa; phylum Chordata; class Amphibia; order Caudata; family Salamandridae; genus Lissotriton; species Lissotriton vulgaris. The sequence goes on from NC_141691.1 coordinate 1,448,548,864, forward strand.
CACAGAGCATGAGGGTCCTACCCACACCAGTGAAGAAAGTTAGTAACCTGGGTATCCTCTTTGATGACAGGCTTCTCTATGCAGACCAGGTCAACTCTCTTGCCTCATCAGATTTCTTTACTTTAAGAAGGATCACTAGGATCTGTTCTTTTATCCCCTCTGAGCTTCAAAAAACAGTAGTCACTTCCTTAGTCCTAGCCATACTAGACTATAGGAATGCTCCCTTCTTTGGCATCAGAATAAATCCCTCCAAAAAGTCCATATGCTTCAAAACACCTCAGCGTGGCTTCTTGCAGGAATTCCAAAATATCATTCAGCATCAAAGGCCTTGATAAAATGATATTGTGTTCCAGTTGCAAGGAAGATAGAATTCAAGACGCTCTGTATTGCTGTCAAGGCACTGCACAATTTTGAAACACACTATCTGCAGAGCAAATCTGTCTGGTATGTCCCCCGGAAGACACTTAGGTCATCAGATGCAAGGCAGGAGTTTTTTCCTAAGGACTGCAAAACTAAGGAACTCTCGATCCACTAATTTAAAGAAATGCCCAGAACTATCATTTAGGAAATCTGTAAAAACTTGGCTCTTTAGGAAATAATGTCTGCATATAATTCCCCTACTTTCCCCTCCTGTTCAGTACAGCAGCAGCGCCTAGATGCCCCAGGGGTTTCGAGACCAAACAACATTTAAAATCAAATCAAAATCAATACAAACCCCAGCTAAAGGGCACTAACATGAAGTCCGCTTGTTAAAGTAGTCCCCCAGTAGCTGGCGCATGGAGAGCGCTAACTAACAAATTGTGTGAAAAAGCAAACACCTGGTCTATGGTTGAAAGCCCTTGTCTAAATCCACCCTGAAATGGATTTAGTTTGTCTTGATCGGCAATCCAGTCTTCCAGGATGATTAGGTCTAGTTCAGAGTATTTTTTACAATCTATGTCATTAAGCTAATGGGCTTGTAAGATTTTGGATCATTCTTGAAGACCTTTTTATGTAAGGCAATTATTATGATGTTTAGCCATGAAGGAGGGCAGGCCTCCTGGATTAAAAGGACTGCCAGAATTAGGATCTCCCATTTTGGCTGGTGTTTGAAGACCGCAGGTGGTGTAACGTTTTGGGCCAAGGGCTTTCTCTTCAGTGGGTTCTCTAATTAACTTCATTGCATTATTTACCTTAAATGTATCTTTGTATTTTCTACTTAATTCAAGTCATTCATCTGTATTTTTGCACTTTAAGTAGAGTGATGGTGTAGTCCCATTTTGTGGTTTGGTGTATGAAGCTTATCCTGCATTGAAAACGTCCATAAAATGGTCAGCCTAGGGTGTGGATTCTGCCACCTAGCCCTTCCACAATTTCCAGGTTTGTGTCCATTTCCATTACTCTTTTCTCAAGGATACACTACATTTCCTGTATTGATTCTTATTTATTTCTCTTCTGTATGGTTTTATACTTCTCCTGGCTTTCTTGATGTCCTCTGAGTTAACCTCAGTACAAACAAGGCCCTTGAGAACTTTTTTTACATGTTAAAAAAAAATCTTTGAAACAGGCAACCTGATTTACTTTATTGGGGTGGTTTGCTGTTTTGTCAATTGGATTTTTTGCATCTAAGAGATTTATTGAGTTTAGTAGTGTCTCAAAGTTGGGAAGCCAGTTTACTTGGTGGGTAAACTCTTTAATCAGCTGAGATGTGATTCTCTCAGTTGCTATCTGCTAGACCTGTCAGCATTAGGGTGGTCGAACCCTGTTTTCAGGCCAGGCCCCCCCCCCCATTGCGCCAGCACGCCCTGCTAGTGCTGTGTCCCTGTGCCCCTGAGCCTCGCTGCTGCTGCCGGTTCGATCCCTGGTGGCCAGTGACCGTAAGCTTCCTCCCTCTATTTCTGTCTGTTTCTACTGTTGACTGTACTGTTCTTTTTACTGTATTTCCATTTGTGTTCTGTGCTCTGTTTGCATCTATTGCATTGATTGTATCTCCCTTACGTCCTGTGCCCGTCCCACTGTATTTTCCCCACGCCGTTGTTCCCTCGTTCCCGCCGCTGCGTCCCGCTGCGGCCCCGCCCCCTGACCCCAGATTGGTCCCCACTCCCCCTCCCAGCTGCTCCTCCCTCCCTCGATCCCTACATAATGCAGGCCGCCGTGGGCGCACCGAAGGCACGCCTAAGGCAAGCCTGTCTGCGCCCGTCCGTGCCTGGACCGCGCCCAGCACCAGAACTCCTGACCCCCACCGTAGCCAGGCTACCCGTCTGAGGTACGACTCAGCCGCCTTCAATGCACTCAACACCGGACGATCACCCGCCTGGTATTGAGCAACCCCCGAAGTGCACCCACAGACCCTTCACCTGTCAAGCCTGCAAATTCACCTGCCTCCGTACCTACCCCTACACGCCAAACCAAGCAACAACAACCACCTCAAATGCATCCTCCTCAACACCAGCTCCGTCCACAAGCACGCCATCGAACTCTGGGACCTCCTCGACACAGCAGTACCAGATGTCTCCTTCCTCACGGAAACCTGGATGAACGCCTCCTCGGACCCCGAGATCGCCACAGCCATCCCGGACGGCTTTAAGATCACCCGGAAGGACCGCGGCAACCAAACTGGAGGAGGAATCGCCATCGTCCACAGGAACACCATCAACATCACGACCAGCGCCAAAGACACACTCCCCGCCGCCGAACACCTACAAATTCCACATGATGCAGAATGGTATACAATCATTGACCTATGTAAAGCATTCTTCACAGTTTCATTACACCCAGATAGCCAGCCAATATTTGCTTTCCAGTTTGGAGACCGTATTTTGGCTTGGTGCCGAATTCCTCAGGGGTATGCTGAGAGTCCCTCCATCTTTAATCAGTTTCTAAAAAAGTCATTGGAGAGTTTGAACATGCCTGGAATTTCAGTACTGGTTCAATATATTGATGACCTGTTAGTGGCATCAAGAACCAAGGATGCATGTGTTTCAGAAACCATTGCATTACTGAATCATTTAGCAGAAGGAGGGCATAAGGTGTCATCATCAAAGTTACAGTTCTGTCAATAAAGAAGTACAATATCTAGTTCACAAGATTGCCCAACGAGTCAGACAAGTTACCATAGAAAGAATCAGAATGATACAGGGAATGAAAGCTCCGAAAACTCAGACACAGGTGAGAATGTTCCTAAGAATGGTAGGTTACTGTTGACAATGGATCAGTGGATTTTCCCTGATAGCAAAACCATTGCAGGGACTGACAAGAGCAGATGTAAGAGGCCCCATAGCGCTGAACAAAACAGAATTGGAGGCTTTTGAACAACTAAAAACCAGTCTACATGAAGCACCAGCACTGGGAATGCCTGATTATGAGAAAGAGTGTGAACTGTATTGCAGTGAACGAGAGGGATGTGCATTATCAGTTCTAATTCAAAGACATTGAAAACTGAGAAAGCCAATTGCATATTTCACAGCTGTTTTGGATCCAGTTGCCAAAGCATTGCCAGGATGTTTGAAAGCAGTAGCTGCTACAAGTGTCAGTTTGGAACAGAGTGAAGGTACAGTGATGGGATATCTGTTGGGGGTATATGTACCTTATTCAGTGGAAATTCTCCTCACTAGGACCAGAACACAGTTCCTTACCAAAACAGAATGACGAAATATGAAAAAGTAATTCTGGGTGCAGATAATGTGACAATCGCATGATGTGTGAATGTAAATCCGTCTACTTTGTTACCTGATGCTATGGATGTGGAGGTGAGAAATGAAGTTGATCATAAGTGTTTGGATGTTCTTGAATATTGTACCAAACCAAGACCTGACATTAAAGCTGAGCCATTGCCTGAATCAGATTATGTAATGTTTGTAGATGGTTCATGTTTGAGAACAGATAATGGTGCCCTGAGTGCTGGATAAGCTGTATGTACAGTGGCAGACATTCTGGAAGCATCTTGTCTGAAAGGAATTCGTTCTGCTCAATTAGCAGAGCTGATTGCTTTGATTCGAGCATGTGAACTAGGAAAATAAATTAGAGTCACCATAGTGACTGACAGTCAGTATGGATTTGGGGTTGTCCATGATTATGGTCAACTGTGGTCCCAAAGAGGTTATTTAACTTCTGCAGGATCCCCCTTCAGAAATTTTGAGTTTGCTAAAATGCTGATTGATGCAATTCAGTTACCTGAGAACATTGCTATTGTAAAATGTGCAGCTCACAAGAAGGGAGATGACTATGTCACCAGAGGCAACCGCTTTGTTGACTCTATTGCTAAATACTGTGCTACAAATCTTGCATCTATAAATCGGGACAGAAAAGCTGAACATGTTTCAAGTCCTTAAATGCTAACCACAGTAGTTGAGACTTGGCAGGAAGTAAAACAGATGCAGGAAGAAGCAAGTGGGGAAGAGAAGGACATTTAGTTAAAATCAGGATGTAGACAAAGAGAAGAGGATGCAATTTGGGTTTATAAAGATGAAAGACCAGTAATTCCTCATAGCATGATCTCTAATATGGCCCAAATGTACCATGGTCAAGCCCATATTGGGAGGGATGCCATGATCAGGATGTTTAGACAGACATGGTATAATCCCAAGTCCAGGATGATCGCTGAGAGCCTTTGTCAGCGATGTCTTGTTTGTCAGCAGGTGAACCCAAGAAGAAAAACAGTTGTAAGTCTGGGAACCATAGGAGGGGAGGGAGGTCCATTTACACAAATGCAATTGGATTTTGTTGAGTTGCCACCCTGTAATCGGCTTCAATATGTACTTGTGATCATTTGCCTATTTTCCCGGTGGGTGGAGTCCTTCCTTACCAAACGGAATGATGGAGTGACTTTTGCAAAACTATTGTTGAGAGAAATCATTCCGCATTTGTTTTCCCAGTAACAATTGAGACTGACCGTGGAACACATTTTCACAACAAGTTAATGCAAATGATTTGTGAAGCACTGGACATTCATCAGAAATTCCATTGTGCTTACAGACCAGAGGCTTCTGGGGTAGTTGAGCAAATAAATGGAACAATAAAGAACAGAATTGTAAAAATGTGTGTGGCCACTGGACTAAAATGGCCTGATGCTTTGCCACTTGTTCTGATGACCCTAAGGAGCATACCTGATAAAAAGACAGGATTGAGTCCACATGAGATTTTGATGGGAAGAGTAATGAGACAAGCATTTGTGCCAGTTGATAGTTGAAACTATTGACTATTAATGATGATATCATACTGGATTACTGCAAAAACCTGTTTGACGTGGTAACTTCTGTGTTCCATCAGGTGGGAACTGAGGCAAACTCGAAAGAGAAACATCCAGCTCATGATCTAGTCCCTGGAGTTTGGGTTGGGATAAAGGTACACAGGAGAAGAAACTGCCTAGTTCCTTGTTGGCAGAAGCCCAGACAAGTCATTCTGGTTAGCACAACTGCAATGAGTTTGAGTTTGAGTTTAAAAGTTCTTGTTAAGCGCACGTATACCAGCGGCTTCTTGGCGCTATAGCTAACGGGGACTGAGGGTGAAGGTAGGGAGGTCAAAGCGGGCAATTAGTCAAAGGATTTTGTAAAAAGATGGGTTTTGAGGCTTTTACGGAATTGCGAATAGAGGGGGATGGAGCGAAGTTCAAGGGGAAGGGAATTCCAGAGGGTAGGGGCGAGGACAGCAAATTTAGATCCACCCCACTTCTTTCTCCGGAAGCGTGGGATGGTAAGGAGGGACTGGGTGGAGGATCGTAGAGCCCTAGTGGGGACATAAGGGACGATCTCAGAGGAGATGAAGGCTGGCGCCGAACTGGAGCGGGCCAGGAAAGTAATGCATGCGAGCTTGAATTGAATTCTAGCTCGCACGTGGAGCCAGTGCAGTGATTTCAAAAGAGGGGTAGAGTGGTGGAATTTAGGGGGATTGAAGGCCAGGCGGGCCGCCTGGTTCTGTATTTGTTGAAGGCGACGCAGGCTGTATGCAGGAATGCCGGCATACAGGGCGTTCCCGTAATCCAGGCGGGACACCACCATGGCCAAAATGATGAGTTTAAGTGCGGAGAAAGTGAAGAATCGGGACACCCTGCGAATAGTACGCATTGAGAGAAAGGAAGAAGATACCACAGAGCTAACCTGGGAGTGAAGGGTGAGCTGAGAGTTGAGTTTTATGCCTAAAGTTTTGACTGAGGGAGAGGGAACAGGAGAAGGACCAAGAGAAGGGGGCCAGAAAAGAGGGGACCAGGGACTGGTGTAAAGAGATGGGCACATGCCAGCCATACCATCCATGTGCCTGAGCCTGAGAATCCACAGGACAAAGCAGAAAGCACAACTGACTCAGATTCTGAAGGTGAACCAGATAAAAATCCAGATACTGAAGCTCGACCTGTTCGTCGACATCTGTAAATATCAGATGCAAGCTCTGGGTCTGAAGGAGAAAGTGAAGTCATCAAAATACCAAATTCTGAAGATCGACCTAAAAGTCGAGATTTGGTAAAGTCTGATACCAGTGAGGACACTAAACAAAGTGAGGATAAAACTGGTAGTCAGATAAGTACTGAAGGACAGTCTTAAAGCTGTGAAAGCAGGAACAGAAATCTTGAAACTGGTGAAAAGGAAATAACTCACGATAAGGATGAGCTTCCAGGTACCAGCTATGGAGAAGTTCCTAACAGAGCGAAAGAACTGACCAAAGAGAAAACAGATTCAGTAAAGAAAACAGACATTATAAAGTTCACCATAAAGTAAACTGATGAGAAATCTGAAACTTAGTCTGAAGACAGTGAGGATGAAACTCAATTGAGGAGAAGCTCAAGAAAGAGAGCCTGGAGAGTGGAACGTAATCCTGTTGGACCTGAAACCAAGAAACCACGTAAAGGAGACAATTGGCCTAAGGAAAATTATGGTCTGAGATTAAAACTGGTTAGTAACGCAAAAATCCAAGAAGATCAATTAAATGAAATAACCAGTCAAAAGGAGTTGTTGGGTGAAAAGATAGAATATGTGCAAAGGCCAAAAAGAGTAAGAAGACCAAACCAAAAATACAAGTCACCTGAATGGTCGTACATCGCTTTGCCTCCAATAAGGGAAGTAAATAGCAGTCAAGAAAATTTGAATTATCAACGTGGAGAAAAAGACAGTGAGTGAACTGAAACTCAAAAAAGAAGGAAAAAGGAGTACCTAAACTGGGAAACCAAAAAGAGGAAAAGTTGAAAGAACAAGATTGTTGAATTTATTCGTGGTAAGGACACTATTAAGTGCAAAAGAGATTTGAAAGAGACAATACAATGACAGAAAAGATTGTTGAAAGCAGTGTGTAAACAAAATGGCTACTAATAATGTAACAAGATCGAAATGTACTATTTTTAGAGAATGGTGTACAATGTGGTTTATATGTACAGGGCGATTAATGTTGGTATGGTTGATTAAGTTATTGTTATTCCTTTTAGGCCAAATTTTGAAAAAGCAAAGGCAAATGAGAGTATGAAAGAAAAGGCCTATGAGTGAAAGGGTGAAATAATGCATGCGTATAGACCTGAAGTACATCAAGATAATTCAATTAGTGATTACTCAAAGAATATATTTTCGAAGTTATTATCTGAATATGTGAGAACAATGGACAATAGTGATTGCTACGTCTGTGTGAAATTACCAGCATCTGTATCAGAGGGTGTTATGTACCACCACCTTTCATTAACATATGGGGTTACAAGTAGTGTGTTAGCTAGTTTGTTTTATAGAACAGGTAAATTAGAGTATTATTATTCCAATTCTGATGATCTGTTTACAAAACTGAAAATTGTGGCTGAATTGAATCAAATCAAACCTGCAAAAAATGTGAGAATATTTTTTCGAAACGCAAGAACTTACCCATGACTATGCGTTCAAACATAATTTGACTTGTAAAATGAGAAATGAAGAGAAATTCTTTTTGGATATGGTAGAGGAAAGAAGGAATCAATACAAGAGGAAGGAAAAAGCCAAGAAATCTAAATCTACAATGTGGACATTTGAGGATGATAATATAGAAGGACATAATGTGAATGTGGCTATAAATATAGATGCACCATTATTAGGGAAATTATGTATTCGAAGAGACAATACTGTCTATGATAATTATTTTGAGGGAGCAAGTCAATGTGAAGATACATACATTATAAAAGAGGGTTGGGGATTTAAAGGAGGTGATGATCCAGTTTCGCCTGACATATATTTCCTATGCGGGAACAAAGCTTGTTATAGATTGCCTGATCATTGGTATGGGTCCTGTTATGTAGGTCTGGTCTTTCCTAACATTTTCCATGGAGATAGAGGAACTAATGGAATTCATGAGATAGATAAACCTTTAAGTCGTAGGAAAAGGGAAAGTGTAATAGAAATATTAGGTGATGTTTTTGGAGCATTGATATCTTTTAATGCAAACAGAATTCGGAAATTGTCAACAATAGTAGATCGTTTGTCAACAGATACCGCAGGGGTATTTCTAATGGTAAACACAGAAATGGTGGCTATGAGCGCTATGGTGGCTTGCTCTTGATATAATTTTGGCAAAAGAGGGAGGAGTCTGTGGAATTTTAAAAGGTACAGCACTGTTGTACCTATATTCCTGATAAAAGTCAAAACATTTAAAGATATATTACAAATCTTACAGAATTGCATAAAGAAATTACACCACTGGAGGTTGATGGTGTTCTTCAGAAACTCGCTAGAAGTTTTTCAGCAGTTAAGAAATGGTTTTATGAAATAGGTAGATCAATAATAGGGAAAGTAATTATTCCAGTAACACTAATAATAGTGATATTTTTAGTCTTAAGCTTAGGTTGTAAACTTAGAAAAAGGAAAAAACTTTAAAAAGTCTATAAAAAAGGAATTTGAAGAGAGACAAGAAAGACAACGTGAAAAGGGAGACATTGAAATGGAGGAGTTTAAGAAGAAACTTTATCAAGACAGAAAGAAAATAGAAGATACTAGAGTACAACTCATACTAATTGAAAGAATTTTTGAAAATTTTATGAACATTTTGGGTGTTATTTGGTGATAAATCACCAAAGGGGGGAGTTGATGGAGCGAGGGTGAAAACAAAAATTTTTGTATACCCCTCGTAAAGTTGGCTTCCCATAACTGTAATATGCATTAATCCTGTGGTTTTAAAATTAACCAACGTAGAATAGAAAGCACACACACAAATACACGTGGGATACTAATATGCTTGTGTTGCAAACTTAATCCATTAAATATGTGAAGTTGTCTTACTAATATAGTGCGGAAATGCTATAATCTAATGAAAAGCTTTGCATCAAGGCATTTCAAATGTATTATTGTGGCAGAAATGATGAAGAATGGTAAGAAAACAATGCATAATTGTTGAGTCAAAAGCTAGGTAACCACTAACAGGGTGAATATAGAATGGGGGAGGTAAACAGAAGGGCTATACTTTGAAGTCTAATGTTTAATTGTGTTTGTTTATATAATAGTTCCCGTTATGGCCCATGCGGCCTAAATAAAGATGGAGGGTTTGCGAGACTCCGAGATAATGACTTCTACGCATGCGTGACTATGCTCGAGAGATGTGCAACCAGTCTGTGCCTGTGCAGTGTGGGTCAAGGTCAGCGTGGCCTGAAGAGCAGAATGGTGCCAAGATTGAGATGTCCGAGTCATGAGCCTGGGAAAGTTTGATGAAGTGACAAGTTAAAGGACACAAGTGAAAAAATGTAATAATAAACAATCTGAACTTTTATTAAGATTAGAACTATGACTTGGTGGAAATATGGACAATGAGGAGATGAGGTGATCCTCATCCACCCCTTGAATGGACCAATAAGAATCAAGCGTGGACCCTAAAAGTTTCACATTTTAGATAGATAGTTAGGGAAAAGGGTATAAAAGAGGTTGTTTGGAGAAAAGAAGAGAGCGTGCTTTTGAATATTTTTTTTTCGCACCATGACATGCTGTCGGACTGATTGATTTTTCCATGGTGCTAAGACTTTGACATTTTTTTGACTTTAACTTTTGATGGGGATGGAGTCCTGATGGGAGGTGAACATTGAGAAAGAATAGAGAGGCAGTTTTTGGGAACTATTCTACGCTAACTCTGATTTCCATTGCCGATATCATTGGTAATATGTCTTTGACTTATTTTTCTGAAATGTTGTGCTAATAAATGTAAACTGTTTGAATTTAATCTTCTTTTTCTTTAGGTGAATTTAAATGTTTAATGGTTTTCGAATTAAGGTTAAATAAAATAAAGTCATGCAAGGAGATTAAATCTTTAAATAAAATTTTTAAAAATGAAGAATTAAGCTGGTCTTATTGTCCATTAGTTAATTTGTACTAGCTGATCCATTGACCAAACAGTGGGGTGTTTTAATGTTTCTTAAGAGTAAACCATGGTAAGACCTAATAAACTGCATATGTATATAGTGTAAAAAATGTAGATTTAATAGATGAAGTGAGACACTCCACTAATCAGACCCTCCAGGATATCACAATTTTGCGATTTGCAAATAAAACGCGAAATCGGCAGCTTTGCTAAAATCCCGCGTTTTTTGCAAAACCGCCCGCGAAATCCGACCGTTTGTATTGGCTTACCACGGAGAGCCAATACAAAGGGTCAAAGGGTCTTGTTGCGTCTCTGTCTCTCGGCACTCACTCTCCAGGTTCCAGGATTTCGCGGCTGGTGGACGACGAGACGACAACTCCTCTCTCACCTCTCACTCCTCCAGAGCCCAGCAGGAACCACCCAGGAGAAGAACCAGGAGGAAGCGACGAGACGACGACTCCTCTCTCACTCCAGAGCCTAGCGGCAGGGACGGGACCGAGACGACGAGACCCCCTCTCCCCAGGAAGCAGGAGGCAGGATCTATCAGGTACTCTTCTCTTCACGCTGCTACCGCCGCACATGGGGCACGCGGCGGGCCCAGGGGGCTGAATTAATTTTTCAAACATTGCTGTGGGGGCCCGCCGCACATGGGGCACGCGGCGGGCCCTTGGGGATCAAATTAATTTTTTTAACATTGCTGTGGGGGCCCGCAGCACACAGGGCACGCGGCAGGCCCCGGGGGCCTGAATTAATTTTTTGAACATTGCTGTGGGGGCCCGCCGCACACGGGGCACGCGGCGGGCCCTTGGGGCCCGAATTCATTTTTTTAACAGTGCTGTGGGGGCCCACCGCACACGGGGCACGCGGCAGGCCCGGGAGCCTGAATACATTTTATGTTATGTTATGTTATGTTATGTTATGTTAATGGTTTTTGTACAGCGCACAGCTGCCCCAGCAAAGGGGCGTCCTGGCGCCAGGAAGGTATACACAACATCACAGAACGCAGACAGAATCAGGGATTTTTATTAAAAAGAAAAGTTTTGATGGCACGTCTGAACTGGTATAGATCTTCCAGAGCTCGAATTTCATTGGGGAGAGAGTTCCATAATTTTGCGGCAACTACTCGGAAGGAGCGACCTCCAATCCTGCTCAGCAAAAAGCGTGGAACAACAGACAAGTTCTGGCCCATCGATCTCAAGGATCGAGAAGGAACATATGGGGTCAGTAAGTTCATCAGAATAGGTGGAGCCGTGCCTTTCAAGATTTTAAAAGCCAGGCAAAGCACCTTGAACTCGATCCGCCGAGCAACAGGTAACCAATGGAGCGCTTGCAATGCTCTGGACACTGAGCAACGTCTGGGCAACCCTAATACCGCTCTTGCGGCGGCATTCTGCACTTGTTGCAGCTGCATAAGTTCTGCCTTGTTCGTACCTGCTAACAGAGCGCTGGCATAATCTATCCTAGGTAGTACAGAGGCTTGAACCACTAGCTGTCTAGTGGGGGCATCAAAGAATTTAAGCACTGGTCTGACACCCCTGATGATGCCAAAACAGGAGGCAGCCACCCTCTTAGTCTGGCAGGTGAAACTAAGCGTAGGGTCCAGCCAGACCCCGAGATTTTTTATCTCCATAGCAGGAGAAGGGATCATTCCTAACTCTGGAGGCCACCAGTTGTCATTCCACCATCCAGGTTGCTTACCGACCACCATAACCTCTGTCTTTTTTGTGTTCAATTGGAGACAATTCTGGTTCATCCAATTGGCCACCGCACGTAACCCCTCACAAAAGTTGAGGGCTTCCACAGCTGAGTCCCCACTTAATGTGAACGCCAGCTGCGTATCATCCGCATAGGACACCATTGTCAGGCCCCAGCGTTTGACTACCGCAGCCAGCTGTCTCACTCAGGTATCTTAACGGAGCGCAGATGTTCGACCATGTACAGCAAGGCGGTCTCCGTACTGTGGCCTGCACGAAATCCATTTTGCGTGGGATCCAAGATGTTAGCTTTGGCGAGGTGGTCAGCCAGGATCCCATTCACGTGGGCTTCGGTGACTTTAGCAGCCCACGGCAGCAGTGAGATGGGGCGATAGTTCTCGGGTTTTATTGGATCTAGGGTAGGCTTTTTTAGGATGGGAGTAACTACCGCTTGCTTCCACTTGGTGGGCACAATCCCTGAGGTCAGTGACATGTTGATAAGGGCCAGCAAAGAGTCATATCATTGCCCTTTGGACGGTCGACTAAGTCCGAGCGGAGCAAGATAGTTGGAAAAGTGCGATAGATTAATTGCACCTTTTGAACAAAGAAAGAGGCCAGACTTTTGCAATGAGAGTCGGTGCATATTTCCGCTGCGGAAGCCCTCTTAGTCATCAGGTCTTTTAGGACCTTAAAGACTAGTTTAGAGGGGTTAGGGCTGTTCCGAAACTCCTGCGCATAATATGCGGCACGCGTTCGACAAACCGCTCTATGATATGCCTTGGTTAAAGTGATGTAACAGGTTTTAAGCGCGGGTCATAGGCTTTCCTCCATCGCCTTTCTGCTTGCCTGCAACCTCTCTTGAGAGACGCTAAGGTCTCACCGTGCCACGGGCTATGGGCCTTAGTCCGGCATTTGGAGCGTACCAGGGGGATTAGAGAATCCAAGGCCATGCCAATCCAGTTGCAGAATAAATCATACCCACAGTCAACATCCGAAAAGGGAGGTAAAGGTGTCTTTCCTAGTAGAGAATAAAAATCTTCTGGTTTTAATTTATTCCACTGGCGAGAAAGAGAGGTTTTATTCTGTGTCACGAAGAGAGGATCTGACACGGGAATCGTTACCTTCACCAGCATATGGTCCGTCCATGTGAGCTGGACAGGTGGACATATAGTTATGTCCTCTAAGGTGGTGAAAAACGGGTCCAGTATATGCCCACCTACATGGGTGGGGGACGACACTCTCTGTAGGAGCTGCAGGGCTTCTAGATCGGCTAGGCAGCTCCTAATGGAGGGTTGCGATGTACAATCAAAATGTAGGTTGAGGTCTTCTACCACATTAAAATTCGCATAGCCAAGAGCCTCTGTGCTAATGACGTCCGGGAGAGCGGCCCTGAAGGCGGCATCGCAGCCCGGAGGCCGATATATTAGAAGGCCAGAAAGGCTGTAGCAGTGGGACAGAGAAATTATGAACATTGCTGTGGGGGCCCGCTGCACACGGGGCACGCGACGGGCCCCGGGGCCAGAATTAATTTTTTTAACATTGCTGTGGGGGCCCGCCGCACACGGGGCACTCGGCGGGCCCTGGGGGCCTGAATTAATTTTTTAAACCTTGCTGTGGGGGCCCGCCGCACATGGAGCACGCAGCGGGCCCCGGGGGCCCTAATTAATTTTTGAAACCTTGCTGTGAGGGCCTGCTGCACACGGGGCACGCTGCAGGCCCCGGGGGGTTAATTGTATTGGAAGCGAATGTACCGGGGGCCTAAATAAAGTCAATGTACTGTGGGGGCCCACCGCACACAGTTTAGGGTTCTGGGCACTTCTGGGGAGTTTCTTAACTCTTTATTTTGGTTTGGGGCAATTGTTGTGTTGTCTGTGGGAAAAGGAACTGCAGTTTCAAGAGCCATCATTGGGCCACCTGCCGCAGCGCACTGGTAAGTTTGGGGTTCTGGACACTTCTGGGGAGTTTCATAATTCTTTATTTTGGTTTGGGGCAATTGTTGTGTTGTCTGTGGGGAAAGGAACTGCAGTTTCAAGAGCCATAATTGGGCCACCTGCCACAGCGCACTGGTAAGTTTGGGGTTCTGGACACTTCTGGGGAGTTTCCTAACTCTTTATTTTGTTTTTTTTGCAGAGTATCACAGGGAAGAATCTGCAGTTTCAAGAACCATCATTGGGCCACCTGCCGCAGCGCACTGGTAAGTTTGGGGTTCTGGACACTTCTGGGGAGTTTCATAATTCTTTATTTTGGTTTGGGGCACTTGTCGTATTTTCTGTACAAACTCCAATTACAATTGGCTGCTCCTATTCTTCTCCGCCCCTGAGTGTCAACGCCTAGCTTATGTGCTCCTACAAAATACACTTGTACAAATTTGTTGTAGGCGCTTAGGTTTCACTTTCTTTGCAAGTGGCTGATCAGGCACTTTTTGGTCCATTTTTCACCACCCATGCAACCTTTATCATGTTATTTTTTAAACTTTTCAGGCACTTACTAGGGCCAGGATTGGTGGCATTTACCATTGCAGTTATGGCCTAACTATTTTGTCACTTTACTTAGTTCTTCAGAGTTGCATACATTTTTAATCATTGAGCTGCGGCGCTTTCTTAACTTCCCATTCAACAATTGCCTTTCTTCCCTTTCAAACGCATTTAGTAACACCAGATATATTTGTAGATGAGTTAACTGACTGCGCCACAACACTGAGATCTTCTGTATTCCAAGGGAGCAACAAGCAACCACGACAAAAGCAGGATGGAGAAGTTTCTGCAGCCTGCGAAGGCTGTGAAGCACAGATCACATCTACCCACCCAGATAACCGCAGCAGATCGGGCCAGAGACTACAGCACTGTGATGCACGCTGATGGTGGCGTGCTGTTTTGCAGTGTGTGCAATGTGGCGGTGGACCACATCCGGAAACACACTGTGCATATATGCATGTGCGGTCCCAAAAACACTTGAAGCGCTGTTCAGATGATCATGACCTTCAATCTTCGCCAAAATGTGCATGTCAGATGACTGTGAACTCGCTATTCACAAAGAGTACAGCTGCCGGTGCCTCAAACCATGAAATTATAAGTGAGTGGGTTAATGTCTGCACCTTGCTGAACATTTCTAAAACTGCGGCCTGTTGTTTTGGTCTCCTAAGGGGCTTGAGACCTGTTCTCAAGTTCTTTGACGCCCCGACCAGGCAGCTGGTGATCCAGGCAACTATCATCTCCCGCCTGGATTATGCCAGCTCTCTTCTGGCTGGGGCTAACCAGGCCGAGTTAACCCGTCTGCAGCGGGTTCAGAATGCTGCGGCGAGGGCGATTGTCGGCCTGCCCAGATTCAGCTCGGTGGCAACTGTCCTTCGTACCCTACATTGGCTCCCTGTCAGGAAGCGCATCCTTTTTAAGGTCTTGTGTCTCGCTTTTAAGATTCTGAGAGGTATTGGCCCGGAAATCCTATCCAGCTGTCTTTCCTTTTATGTTCCCACCCACACCCTCCGTTCCCAGGGTTTGGCCCTTGCGGTGGTCCCCAGATTTAGGCTTAGTCGCATGGGTGGCCGCTCGTTTAGTGTAAAGGCCGCGTCAGCATGAAACTCCCTTCCTGTTGAAATTCGTCTGATGGAGGACCTCTTGACTTTCCAGAGGGCTTTAAAAACTTTCCTGTTTTAGCTGCTTTCATGTTTTTAGTTTCCTATTGTGTTATGTTCTACCTTGTCTCTGCGCCGGGACGCCCCTTGGCTGGGGTATCTGTGCGCATAATAAATCAATATAACATAACATAACATAACATTCCGCTGAGCAAAACCGACCACCCTGTGTTGCGCAAATTTCTACACGAGCGAGTACAGAATGGTGGAGCGATACCTGGAAGTCATCAGCTGCAAGAACGTTATCTCCCAGAGAGATATATAAGTGCCAAGAACGAGCTGAAAGAGTTATTGAAAGATCAGAAGATCAGTGTTATCTTTGATGAAACACCAGATGTCGAAGGGCGGTGTGTATTGAATGTGTTAGTTGCAGTAGTCTCTCCGCAGGGTGCCCGTCAGATACATACCCCCACCTGGCAAACACAGTCTTCCTATCACAGTGCAACCTTGGGACTGTAGCACAAGCTGTTGTAAAGGTGCTCACAGAGTACAGCACAGCCTTCCAGGACGTTATTTCCTTTAACGCTGACAACGCAGCATACATGCTCAAGGCATACAACACTGTGTTGAGAAATCTATATATAAACTCCATACATCACCTGCTTGGCACACATAATGAATCTTGTTGGAGAGTCATTTAGGAAGCCTTTTGTCGAGCTAAATGCTTTCCTTCTGTACTTATCGCGCATATTTTACGTGGCCGGTAGCAGAAAGAGAAGGTACCTGCACCATCTTGCTGAGAATCATGGGATGAAAGCACGGGTGGCACCTGACCCTTGCAGTACCCGCTGGAATTCTTGGTTTGCTGCTGTCCAGTACCACTGCAAGCACTTTGAGGCCTATGCTGGGTTTGTTGAGTCTGAGATGCTACACAGCAAGTCTCCCTTAGATTCCCTTGAAAATCTACAGAAGATTTTGAGCAGCGACCAGAGATACTGTATTAAAGTCCAATTGGACATTGTGGCAGAAAAATACCAAAGCATTGTACACCTGATGGAGCTATTCCAGAGTCAGACACCAGTGACCATGAGGCTGTATGAATATTTGGAGGACCTCCACATGAACCAAACAAACAATTCAGTCCTCACTGTGGAGTCACTACAACCATTTCTACAGACCACTGAAGGGGCAAAATTAAGTCTGGCACAGAAAAAAAAGATAGCCCAGTTTAATGAAGCTTTTGAACATTCACTGGAAAAGGTGGGCAAATACATGGGGGCAGGCATACAATTCTTGAAACAAGTGCACCTTTTCAATCCTGCGCGACTGTGCATCCTGCCTAATGAGAAGCGTGCATATTCAGCCATCCCTGGTTTCAGCGAAGTGCCCGATCAGGAGCTTTGCCTGCACTTTGAAAATGTAGGCCCAGAAGCAGTACAGGCATCTGTTTCTGGGGTGATTGGCACTGACCTCTTTTGGCGTGGGATGGCTGACCGCATTCCAGCTCTCTCCCAACTTTCAGCTGTGTACACGGACTGTGTGACCAGCTCTGCAGATGCTGAAAGGAGCAACAGCATCTACAAAATTATTCTGTCATCTTGGCGACGGTCCCTTTCAGAGCAATCTACCCGGGCATTATTGTTTTTGCATTATAACCAGCAGCACAGTACTGGGCTACATTTGGAGTGCTCAGAAGAACTGGACGTACATGGCCAAGATTAACATGACAAGCATACATGTTCCGTGGCCATTTATTCATTAACAAGTTTATGTCCTATATGTAGCCTGTTAACCAGAAAAAATCCCCTAAAATGTAACTTAACAAAATATACATAGCTCCATGATGTTGTCAAGTAACTCAAAAAATAAGATATATGTGTCCGTTGTGGCAAAATTAGCAAAATAAAATGCCGCTAAATGCCGCTAAATTTCCAGATTTGTGCCGCTAAATTTCCAGATTTGTGCCGCTAAATTTCCAGATTTGTGCCGCTAAATTTACTATTTCATGCCGCTATATCCTGGGTGGTCTGACTAATCCAGCGTCTCCTCCTCTGGTTTTTCACTGATCTTGGGAGCAGGGTGATTTGTGTGAATGAATGACTCACTGTGTTATGGGCCCCACCGACGAGTAAAGTGTGATAGCTCCTAGGATATATAGTGATGGTTTGGAGGTTTGGTTTGGAGCAGCGCTGGATCAAAACGAAGCAGGGATATGGGACGTTAGGCAGTGTCAGATTGGTAACGCAGGCACTCGGGAAATGGCTGAAGGGCTGGTAGCCCAGTTCCAGCTGTGGGCTGCTTTTTGGGCAGCCTGGGGGCTGTGCGTAATGTTAGGATGCTATCAGCGGCCCAGTGGGTGCCTGAGTGGCCTTTCTATAGGCAGATGGGCAGAGGTATCACTCCATTTTTCTTGCTGGGCCAACCCATTGATGTATGCTGATTGAGTGGGGGCAGTGGGCCTGAGCAAAATTAGTCTCACTTGCATACATGGATGGCTCAGTACCGTGAACTAATCTGTGCATTGTTTTATCTAAGTGAAGTTAATAAAGTATGCCCCTTGCCCTCTTTCTTTTCATAAAACTTCGCTGAAGGAGTGTTTTGCAAAAAGGCTATACGCAAATGCGGGCAACTTTTTTTGGGTGTGCCCGGGCTGATTTGTTATCCCAATCCAAGCCTGGGCACAGGGGATTTCCTCAGGTTTTGGACTTCTGCGCCTTGCAGGCCACCATCCCAGTGAGGACAGTCAATTGGAAGGTGTCACAATTAGCAACCGGGATAATGAATATTAATTAGGTATGTCATTTTGCGACCCACCCCCCCAGATTCCTTATTATAGAACCAGCCCATTAGTAGATAGGCCGGTTCACAAAATAAAATACTGGACACAAAACGTTGCTGCACCATTTGTAACTCTTTGTGCGACCAGTACAATGAGACACCTTTCCCTAGATAAGCTCTGAATTGGACACTTTCACAGTATACTGCTGGTTTTGAGCAATACATCAATACCAGGGGTCTTCAAACTGTGGGGCGCGACCCCCAGGGGGGCCGTGGAGTGATGTGAAGGGGGTCGCGCATTCACAGTCACACTTCTGCCTGGACTTCAGCTTCCCTCTTCCCCCATCCTGTGTCTCAGCCCGGGCTGCTGCAGTGCAACTCGAGCTGCTGGGGGCTCAGATGGGCAGTGTCTGGAGTCTTATCTCCACACGCCCGAGTATTTCACAGGTCTTTAAAGAACATTTGCATATTTACATGCCTTAGTTA
This sequence comes from Lissotriton vulgaris, assembly GCF_964263255.1. Taxonomy (NCBI): domain Eukaryota; kingdom Metazoa; phylum Chordata; class Amphibia; order Caudata; family Salamandridae; genus Lissotriton; species Lissotriton vulgaris. Next base: position 1,448,567,650 of record NC_141691.1, read on the forward strand.
AAAGGTTACTGAGGCTTCATTTCTTTATGGTTCCAGGACCCCCTGGGCCCCCACTCTGCCTATTCCTTAAATTTTTACACTTACTGCTGTAGTGTGAGAATGCATTTAATGAAAAGAAATATAAAGTTGGGTTGCCAAAAGAAAAATGCCTGCCGTGTGTTGTTTAAAGAGCCTGCAGAGACCTGCTGGACACTAAATAGAGTTATAAATAAGAAAGTATGTATTAATTAGTTATGTGACTTTTCTGTCGTTGTTCTCTTTAATTTTCAGTCATGGATCATTGAGGCAGCCCTAGAACACAATTAAAAGTGACACAATTAAAAGTGCTTTCTATTTATATTTGCAGTTCTAAGTATTCACAGATAAGTGCTAAACGTACAGCTTTAGGTGACTGTTTATTTCTGGGCCATCAAAATAATGAGCTGATAACCCTAATCATAGGAATGGTAGTTTGTTGCAGGATCAGCACATTATTTATTTCCTCCACCCTTGTTCCCTGATTAATGCCATTATAGCAACAGTTTAACTTATATCTGAAACCCTACGCTTCAAGTTTCTGGGAATGCACCCTGCATTCGGACAACTCACTCCTCATTCTCGCCTTCACTTTCACGCTCACCCTGCACTCACAGTCATCACCATGCACTCACACTGATCACCATGCACTCACACCATTCACCCGCTCACCCTGCACTCACAGTGATCAGTATGCACTCACACTGATCACTATGCACTCACACTGATCACAATGCACTCACACTGATCACCATGCACTCACACTGATCACCATGCACTCACAACATTCACCCGCTCACCCTGCACTCACACTGATCACAATGCACTCACACTGATCACCATGCACTCACACTGATTACCATGCACTCACAACATTCACCCGCTCACCCTGCACTCACGCTGATCACAATGCACTCACACTGATCACAATGCACTCACACTGATCACCCTGCACTCGCACTGATCACCATGCACTCACACTGATCACCATGCACTCACAACATTCACCCGCTCACCCTGCACTCACAGTGATCACAATGTACTCACATCAGTCACCTGCTCTCCCTGCACTCAGACTGATCACCATGCACTCACACTGATCTCCATGCACTCACACCATTCACCCGCTCACCCTGCACTCACACTGATCACCATGCACTCACACTGATCATCATGTACTCACAATTTACCCGCTCACCCTGCACTCACAGTGATCACAATGCACTCACACTGATCACCATGCACTCACAACATTCACCCGCTCACCCTGCACTCACAGTGATCACTCTGCACTAACAATGTGCTTGCATTGTTCACCCTGTACCTCACCCTGCACTCATGTGACACTTCACTCTCCTGTCCCCCCCTCACGGCTCAATCTGTAGCTCACTCAAACAAGGCCATCACTAACCATGCATTAATTCATCCCACTCTGCACTTACAGCCGAACCCAAATTCATATGGTCACCTCACTCACCCTGCAGTCACTCCTTTTACAGAACTCTCACACTGTTGCATCGCTCACCGTGCAGTCACATGGGCCTGTCGCATAATTTGGTCCTCATCTGCCTCATAATTCCAGTAGCCCTGCTTACAGTTTTAGACATTTTTGTCAGGAGGGGGCCCTTACGCCTGAAAATGTTGACAGGGGGGTCTCGGCATCCAAAAGTTTAAAGACCTCTGATAAATACTGATATGTTACAAATGGTCATGATTTCTGAAGAGTTATATGTTTACAACTGTGTGATATCCCTTTTGAACCGATTTTAAATGAATATGCGAGCAGCTCTATATATTATTTATAGGGATTTTGTAATCCCTAAAAAACATTAAATAAAACAAAAACATTAATTAGTGTGAAGAGTTTAGGCATGGCTTGAGGTCATCATATGCACATGTATAATTTTCTACCTTTACTGCTACTCCAATTTCCAGGACGGTGTGAGATGACATCTAGATCGAAGGATGTTTGAGGTCACTTCAGTGTACCGACCATTTGTATCAGAAACTTGGATCACTTTGAAATCATAGGGCAAAGAAGTAACGCAAAGTGGCAATTGATTATAAAATTCAGGTCTTAAGGGAAACACATGGAATGCCAGGCGCTAGCTGCACATTACATTCGATGGATTACAGGGGCAGTTCTTTATCGACCAGAAGACTGTGCAGGTGTTCACAAATTAGACGTCCTATTAAATGCGTGACTTCGCTTCAGTGGAGTACTGTGTCACCTTGAGTGAAACTACCAGTGTGAGGCGAAACCTACAGATTTCAGAGCCAGAAACACTGACCCTGTAAATGCCAAGATCTCTCCCATGCGTTTGGCCCTCCGGCTTTAGCTCGCCATGGGGACTAACGGACCGAAGAGCGCGTCGTTAATACTCAAAGGGAGGGGACAGATGGTGCACGCAGCAAAGATGTCTGCCAAGAGGAAAGGCACGCCCCCGAGATCTCTGTTTCCATCAACTCATTAGCGAAGCTGTAACACATACATTAATATGTAGTTCCTCCCAAATGCACTTTGCAATGGCTTACACACATTCGGAAATAACATACAGCCGAGGGACACCGTTTAACTCATTTTGAAGCAAGTAATAATTCATGGATTTGACCCAAAGCCTTCTGCTGCCAAAAACTTTTTTATAAGCATTGCGAGGCAGCTGCAGTGTAAATTAATAGGAAACGCATTGCTTTTTTGTACCCTGATGACAGTCTTTCACGTTAGATTCAGAACATGTTTATACGAACAGTTTTCAACGGTTTTCTAACATGATGTGCGCGATTCGTAAAGAGTTCACGTTCCAACATGATGTGAGCTAGATGTAAAATTACCCGGGGCCAATGTGCTTTAAGAAAAACACTCTAGAAACAGAGAGCTAAAGAAACAGTGAAAGTAACTGTGTTTTTTTATCACCGTCAGGTCGATCACTTCTACTCATTTTCCTTCATGATTTTAACACACAGAACCCATGGCCCTCCATTTACCCCCTTACTTACCTACCTGGACCGGATTCCATAGATTGCTATCGCACAGATGCTATTTTGAAGTAAAAATTCGGTATTGTATAGTGCACTTGTGAGTGATTGAGATTTTTTCCAAGGAATTTTGCACCTCCTGCTGTGCAAAACAACAAATTTTAGTCCAAAACCTGCTACACATATACCGCTGTACTCGTGCTGTCTAATTCAGGAAATCTTGTGCAACGTGGTCACACATACTAGTTCACTTACAGTAGATCTCGATTTTATCTAGTGATCTTTGAGCTTTGACTCCAATTCCTCTGCTGTTAGGTTCTTAAATAATTTCACTGTTCTTACATTCCCGGTGGCAATGGAGAGAAAATCAAAGAAGGAGTGAGGAATTATCTATATAAAAGGCTATCCTCTTTTTTCGTTGCAAAGCATCTGACAGGTAGGGTCAACAGCCATGCGATCACTCTATTTAAGGTAGAATTACCATTACCCCCTCATGGGTCCTCCTCGTTCCAGTCCTTACAGAGTGAGGCAGTCCTGCCTCCAACCAGTCAATCAAAACGCCTAAAATTGAAATGCCAAAGGCCACATAAACCCCTCCCACCCATGTCATGACTGTTTTTTCTTACTGTCCGACGGCAGTCCCTTCAACTGACCTTTTGTCCTTCCACCGCTGCCTGTGAGGATCCTGGTTGCGGGTTCCGATACCCTCCAATACTCCACCTGTAGGTGCTCGCCGCTGTTGATTGCTGCCTCAACCATCTTGACAGCCCTTGGGAACTACACTACCCAGGGTGCATCACAGCCAGCCACAGCTGTTCCAGGACCCGCTAACGAGGGGGAGGCACTGATCCACCTCAGAGCATAAAGCTCAGCCTCTTCCCCTGCAGCATGGGTCCTCCTCGTCCCAGTCCTTACAGAGTGAGGCAGTCCTGCCTCCACCCAGTCAATCAAAACGCCTAAAAATGAAATGCCAAAGGCCACATAAACCCCTCCCACCCACGCCATGACTTTTTTCTTGCTGTCCGACGGCAGTCCCTTGCAACTGACCTTTTGTCCTTCCACCACTGCCTGTGAGGATTCTGGTTGCAGGTTCTGATACCCTCCAATGCTCCACTTGTAGGTGCTCGCCACTGTTGTTTGCTGCCTCAACCATCTTGACAGCCCTTGGGAACATCCCTACCCAGGGTGCATCATGGCCAGACACAGCTGTTCCGTGACCCACTGACGAGGGGGAGGCACCGGTCCACCTCAGCGCATAAAGCGCAGCCTCTCCCCCCGCAGCATGGGTCCCTTCAACTGACCTTTTGCCCTTCCACCGCTGCCTGTGAGGATCCTGGTCACTGGTTCTGATACCCGCCAACGCTCCACCTGGAGGTGCTCGCCACTGTTGTTTGCTGCCTCAACCATCTTGATTGCCCTTCGGAACTAGACTACCCAGGCTGCATCACGGCCATCCACAGCTGTTCCAGGACCCGCTGACGAGGGGAGGCACGGACCACCTCAGCGCATAAAGCGCAGCCTCTCCCCCCACAGCGTGGGTCCCTTCAACTGACCTTTTGCCCTTTCGCCGCTGCCTGTGAGGATCCTGGTCTTGGGTTCTGATTCTCGCCATGCTCCACCTGGAGGTGCTCGCCGCTGTTGTTTGTTGCCTCAACCATCTTGACTGCCCTTGGGAACTACACTACCCAGGGTGCATCACGGCCAGCCACAGCTGCTCCAGGACCCGCTGACGAGGGGGAGGCACCGGTCCACCTCAGCGTATAAAGCACAGACTCTCCACCCGCAGCGTGGGTCCCTTCAACTGACCTTTTGCCCTTCCAGTGCTGCCTGTGAGGATCCTGGTTGCACGTTCTGATACCCACCACGCTCCATCTGGAGGTGCGTGCCGCTGTTCTTTGCTGCCTCAACCATCTTGATTCCCCTTGGGAACATCACTACCCAGGGTGCATCATGGCCAGCCACAGCTGTTCCGTGACCCACTGACGAGGGGGAGGCACCGGTCCACCTCAGCGCATAAAGCGCAGCCTCTGCCCTCGCAGCATGGGTCCCTTCTACTGACCTTTTGCCCTTCCATTGCAGCCTGAGAGGATCCTGGTCGCGGGTTCTGATACCCGCCAACGTTCCACCTGGAGGTGCTCACCGCTGTTGTTTGCTGCTTCAACCATCTTGACTGCCCTTGGGACTTACACTACCCAGGGTTCATCAAGGCCAGCCAAAGCTGTTCCAGGACCCGCTGATGATGGGGAGGCACTGATCCACCTCAGAGCATAAAGCTCAGCCTCTTCCCCTGCAGCATGGGTCCTCCTCGTCCCAGTCCTTACAGAGTGAGGCAGTCCTGCCTCCACCCAGTCAATCAAAACGCCTAAAAATGAAATGCCAAAGGCCACATAAACCCCTCCCACCCACGCCATGACTTTTTTCTTGCTGTCCGACGGCAGTCCCTTGCAACTGACCTTTTGTCCTTCCACCACTGCCTGTGAGGATTCTGGTTGCAGGTTCTGATACCCTCCAATGCTCCACTTGTAGGTGCTCGCCACTGTTGTTTGCTGCCTCAACCATCTTGACAGCCCTTGGGAACATCCCTACCCAGGGTGCATCATGGCCAGACACAGCTGTTCCGTGACCCACTGACGAGGGGGAGGCACCGGTCCACCTCAGCGCATAAAGCGCAGCCTCTCCCCCCGCAGCATGGGTCCCTTCAACTGACCTTTTGCCCTTCCACCGCTGCCTGTGAGGATCCTGGTCACTGGTTCTGATACCCGCCAACGCTCCACCTGGAGGTGCTCGCCACTGTTGTTTGCTGCCTCAACCATCTTGATTGCCCTTCGGAACTAGACTACCCAGGCTGCATCACGGCCAGCCACAGCTGTTCCAGGACCCGCTGACGAGGGGAGGCACGGACCACCTCAGCGCATAAAGCGCAGCCTCTCCCCCCACAGCGTGGGTCCCTTCAACTGACCTTTTGCCCTTTCGCCGCTGCCTGTGAGGATCCTGGTCTTGGGTTCTGATTCTCGCCATGCTCCACCTGGAGGTGCTCGCCGCTGTTGTTTGTTGCCTCAACCATCTTGACTGCCCTTGGGAACTACACTACCCAGGGTGCATCACGGCCAGCCACAGCTGCTCCAGGACCCGCTGACGAGGGGGAGGCACCGGTCCACCTCAGCGTATAAAGCACAGACTCTCCACCCGCAGCGTGGGTCCCTTCAACTGACCTTTTGCCCTTCCAGTGCTGCCTGTGAGGATCCTGGTTGCACGTTCTGATACCCACCACGCTCCATCTGGAGGTGCGTGCCGCTGTTCTTTGCTGCCTCAACCATCTTGATTTCCCTTGGGAACATCACTACCCAGGGTGCATCATGGCCAGCCACAGCTGTTCCGTGACCCACTGACGAGGGGGAGGCACCGGTCCACCTCAGCGCATAAAGCGCAGCCTCTGCCCTCGCAGCATGGGTCCCTTCTACTGACCTTTTGCCCTTCCATTGCAGCCTGAGAGGATCCTGGTCGCGGGTTCTGATACCCGCCAACGTTCCACCTGGAGGTGCTCACCGCTGTTGTTTGCTGCTTCAACCATCTTGACTGCCCTTGGGACTTACACTACCCAGGGTTCATCAAGGCCAGCCAAAGCTGTTCCAGGACCCGCTGATGATGGGGAGGCAGTGGTCCACCTTAGCGCATGAAGCGCAGCCTCTCCCCCCGCAGCACGGATCCCCTAAACTGACCTTTTGTCCTTCCACCACTGCCTGTGAGGATCCTGGTCACCGGTTTTGATACCCACCAATGCTCCACCTGGAGGTGCTCGCTGCTGTTGTTTGCTACCTCAACCATCTTGACTGCCCTTGGGAACTATACTACCCATGGTGCATCACAGTCAGCCACAGCTGTTCCAGGACCTGCTGACGAGGGGGAGGCACCCGTCCACCTCAGCGCTTAAAGCGCAGTCTCTCCCCCCAGGGTGTGGGTCCCTTCAACTGACCTTTTGCCCTTCCACCGCCGCCTGTAAGGATCCTGGTCAAGGGTTCTGATACCCGCCAACGCTCCACCTGGAGGTGCCCACCGCTGTTGTTTGTTGCCTCAACCATCTTGACTGCCCTTGGGACCTACACTACCCAGGGTTCATCAAGGCCAGCCAAAGCTGTTCCAGGACCCGCTGATGATGGGGAGGCCCTGGTCCACCTTAGCGCATGAAGCGCAGCCTCTCCCCCCGCAGCACGGATCCCCTAAACTGACCTTTTGTCCTTCCACCACTGCCTGTGAGGATCCTGGTCACCGGTTTTGATACCCACCAATGCTCCACCTGGAGGTGCTCGCTGCTGTTGTTTGCTACCTCAACCATCTTGACTGCCCTTGGGAACTATACTACCCATGGTGCATCACAGTCAGCCACAGCTGTTCCAGGACCTGCTGACGAGGGGGAGGCACCCGTCCACCTCAGCGCATAAAGCACAGCCGGTACCTCGCAGCACGGTACGTGCCGGACGAAGCCTGGGCCAAGGGCGGGCCCGTCTGAGCCCGTCCGAGACTGAATGAGGTTGGGCTGGGCCACCCCCCTTATAAGTGGGTTCATGAGTTTACATGCCTAATGCTTTGTTACCGGGATATTGTCGCTAAAAAATTGGAGCTCTCCTTGGGGGGGTCGGAAAGAGCGAAGGCTGTATTATAGTATTTAAAGCTTTGTAGGGAGTGAGTTTCCCTGACCCACTTGATTAGCTGCTTCTGTTTTATTCTTTAATTTAGGAAGTCTAGCCATAGTATAGCATGGGGGACAGTACTTCTCCACCCTCAAGGCCTAATACTCGCCAAAAAGCCTCCGTGCGTATGCCCACTTTAAACCCAACTGCCATTGATAAGATGCTACGACAGGCAATTGGAGCTGTCTCTAATGAAATAGAATGCACTGAAAGACGGCGTTCTTTAACACCCATGATTTTTAGTCCCCCTATGACTTCGGTAACAGGAGCTCCAGACTCCCCCCAAATAGTAAATCTTTTGACTACTCCAGGTCTAAGGCCCACACTTGAAAAAGCAATACCTGGAAATCCAAATAAATCTGATATGGGGGGGGGGACCAGGAAAGGAGGTCAGAGGAAGCAAAAAACACACAAGGGGGGGAAACAAGCCCATTCGTCTACGAGCACAGCAACAAAGGTGCAGACAGAGGGCCATACTATTGGTGGAAATAGTCTAGCAGTGGCCCAATATGGGCTTTAAATTTGGCTAAATAACTTAAAACACATTTTGAAGCCCTTGTACAAAATGAGCTAGAAGTTGTGAAGAGACACATTGAGAAGCTTACTTCCTTAGTGGATACATGGGGAAGCAAAATAGATAGCATTTCCAAAATTCAGGATAATTCCAAATCTTCTGCCAAGGTTTTAATTAATCAAAGCAACTTGCCGACCACATCTGCCTCTATTGCTTCATCAGCCCCTAAAACCTTAACGGGTCCTATCCCGAGCAACCAAAAAACCGTTGTCCCAGTTGTGTTACATCTAAGGAGGGGGATGTTGGTTAGAGCTAAAGAAACAGTGAAAATAACTGTGTGGGACGCCTTGCTGATACCTGTTTGCCACACGCTGGGTCTCTGCGCTTCAGGATTTACCTTTGCTCACCGAGTTACTTCTCGCGGAACCCGCTTCGCGGGTCCCGCTTCGAGTAGGAATATTAACTTTTGACAAGGAACTTTGTGGAGGAGACTTGTGGGAGACAGTGCAGCGAGCAGGGCTGCGAGCGAGTACCGGGGCCGGGACTACAATTCCCAGGAGCCCACGCCAGCCCAGATTGTCAGCACCTGGGCCGCTCTCCCTGCCTGCTCCTCCCCACCAGCACGCTCTTAAGCTCAGCACTCAGACCTTTCCTTGGGACGCCTTGCTGATACCTGTTTGCCACACGCTGGGTCTCTGCGCTTCAGGATTTACCTTTGCTCACCGAGTTACTTCTCGCGGAACCCGCTTCGCGGGTCCCGCTTCGAGTGGGAATATTAACTTTTGACAAGGAACTTTGTGGAGGAGACTTGTGGGAGACAGTGCAGCGAGCAGGGCTGCGAGCGAGTGCCGGGGCCGGGACTACAATTCCCAGGAGCCCACGCCAGCCCAGATTGCCAGCACCTGGGCCGCTCTCCCTGCCTGCTCCGCCCCATCAACATAGTCCCTATAATAGTATCCCAGAAGTCCCGCTACGCGGGAGCGGCCGGGAGAAGCCCGGGACAAGGGCGGGGCCATCTGAGGCCGTCCGAGGTCGACAGAGGTCAGGCCATCCCCCCTTCATTCTCCCCACGGTGTCATCTGGTATCGTATGACTCTTTGATTTATAGTGTCAATTGTATTGCATATTGTATTTTCTGGCAACGCGGTTAACGATATACACACAAAATGCCCCTACGCTCTGGTAAAGAAAGACAGGTCCAAGTATCCACTACAAATGGAGTTTTTACTGGTACTATTGACCAATTTTTTAAACGTACAACATGCATCCTCGAAAAAGAAATTGCACTTGCAGAAAAACGCTTATCTCTTGACTTAGTCACGGGTAAGCGTTCATCTTTAGGAAAAATTTGTGAAGCTGTTTCCCCTGTTCCATTAACACAATTGGATCCTGTGGCTAGTAATGTTATAGCTATAGAATCTGCGTCTACTGACCTTGAATTAGAGCTAGAGGGGGGTGCTGATAAAATCGCCCAGGTTTCCTTATTGGAAGGTAGTTTTTCACAACACAACACAATTAACTCTGAGACTGATACCTCGACTTCCTCTAGTTTTATTATAAGCCCAGAGTCCGAAGCACATCTATCACCTCTGGAGAATAGGAATATACACAAATCTCACAAAAGGAAACAAGAAGATTCGACTCAGAAGGGGGGCAATAAAAAGGTTCAGAAAACCAATAGTGAGAATCTGTCCCAAAGAAACACATTAGTGATACCTCCAAATCCTGTGGGGAGTAATAATACTAACACAGATAATAATGTAGAAGGTACTCTATTAGATAAAATTGAGGTGTTGATTAAATCTCTCCTCTTGCCCTTGTTTGAACGAACTAGACTGCTTAATGTTAAAATGGATTCTATGGAAACATTAGTGAGGGAAAATTCCGATATTTTGAAAAATCTCCAACAATCTAGTAGCTCCAAGGGCCCTGTACAAATGAACGTACAGAAAAAGGTGCTGAGTAATGGAGACAAGGGGAAAATCGTAAAACATGTTTCATCCTCGTTGAAGGTTCCCCAGCAGAAACCTGCTGTTGATACAAATAAGCAGATTGCTGTGGTGACTGTCCCCCATAAAGTTGATTCTGGTACTAAAACACAGTCCACTACAAAAGATCCATCCAAACCATCACGCTCAGCAGTCCAAAACACACTGATTAGGAAAAACATTCCATCCAGGAAACAATGTGTGAATCTTCCTCCTGAATCACTGCCATACACCGTAATCTTGACAGGAGTTGCCCCACTGGGAGAGGGTAAGGTGGAAACCCACAGTGACTTACACAATAAAGTGAAATTTTGGCTAAATAAGAATCGCCCACTCCCATTGGGGGGGAAAACATGGCGGCCGCTGGCTAGAGCGGACCGCACGCACCTAGCAGCGCTCTAAGTACTTCACTGCAGATTTGTAGAAAGTGCAGTCGAATGGAGCTGGTTCTTTTGACCTACATTTGACTTACATTTGCGTCAGAAAAAATAACTAAAAGACAGTAGGAGGCAGAAAGCGGAGCAGATTCGTGAACACAAGAGCCTGTCCTCGTTCATCAGTACCTGGTTTTCAGCGGATGTGTCTTCTGAGCACGGATCTCTCCCCGGCGCCTGCCCCTCATCCGAGTTGGAGGCGGGCAGCCATGGAGCTTCGACGCGGCCGGGCGGCCACAGCTCGAGGTGCCCTGAGCAAATTCACTGCTGGCACCGGCAGAAACAGAGGAGAGGAAGGGGGCCCCCGACGTTCGTTATCAGCTGGAGATCCGCCCAATCGCGGGAGGTGAGCCTTACGGATGAGGAGAGAGGTTCTCGTCCTGCAGAAAATAAACAGAAAAGTGACCCAGTGAGTCCAGGGAAAGCGGGGAAGGCAGCCAGGGGGGCAGAGCAGCAACTTCGAGTTACAAGAAGTAAAGCCAGGGCTGACCGTAGAGGGTCCAAGTCAGCAAAAGCAGATAACAAACCACAAGTCCCAGAGTGCAGAGTGGGGAAGGGCTCAGCAAAGGAGCTGGATCTGAGTCACCAGACGGGAATATCAGAGTCTAGGAGACCCGCATCTATCAAGGATACCACTAAAAACACAAAGCAACCAAGGCAAACAAGGCAGAGTAAAAATAGATGCTTAAAAGCCCCCAAAGGCATAACTCCATCGCTACGATCGTATTTTAAGCCCATACCCCAGGTCTTGGAGATTTCGAAAGACATGGCCACATTAGAAATGTGTGATAACCAGCAAGAAATATTAAAGGTCACTACTGGGGAGGGAGAGGGCGCCACTCAGAGTTTAGCTGAGATACCGTCTCCGGAACTGTCAGAAAGTCTTGTTCATGACCCCGAATTAGTGCTAACCGTTGAGGACGCGCTGGAACCCCTCCAAAAACTCCCAGGAGTGAATTTCGCAAGGGAGACACCCACCTTTCATTGGGAGTTAGAGAAGGTAAATTAGCAGGGAGAGGTCGGAGTGGGCAGTGCTCTCGAGGCTCTTGTAGGATCTATTACGGCGATGAGAGAAGAATTCAGACACAACTTCGCAGTTTCCAAAGCCAATCAGACCGATATAAGGGCATCCTGCGACATTCTAGAAAAGAAAGTTGACGGATTATGTGAAAGAACAGAAATACTAGAGTGTTCCGTGGGAGTCCTGTCCTCCAACCTAGAATCTGCCAAATCCAAAATAAGCACTCTCCAAAAGGACGGAGAGAGTATGAGGGAGCGAATTGAAGTGCTGGAAAACTACTCCAGACGTAATAACATTCGAATTTTGAAGATTCCGGAGGGGAAAGACGGGAGTGATCTCAAGAACTACATAGTAAAATTATTGAAGGAATCTCTCAACATGGAAGAGACTGAAGAGTCCCTTGAAAAAGACATACAACGGATACTCCGAGACCCATTCCGTCTGAACCCTGCTAGAAGTAAACCCAGAAAAGTATTAGTTAATTTTTTGACATATGCACTAAAAGAAAAGGTGTTGAATCTTGCACTAAAGGCCAAAACGATACAGGGTCCTGATTTCCCCTTTGAGATTCGCTCAGATCTATCTAAAACCACACTTGACAGACAGTGGGAGCTGAGACAGCGCATGGAAAAGTTTAGATCACTGGGAGCCAATGTACAGATGAGATTTCCCGCATTCTTAAAGATTATGTATAATACCAAAATGCATAACATCCGCTCTATACGAGATGCAGAGGATCTACTACAAAAGATACAAGATCATGCTCAGGCCCAGAAAGCAAATTAACGTAGGATAGGAGGACTATATGTAGAACAGACCTAGATAATATATCACGAGAGAAAAAAAAAAAAAAAAGAGGGAGGAGGAAGACAAAAAGAAAGGAAGAATAATAACATAAAATAGTAAATAATATAAAATGGCAAAATAAAAAAACATATATATATATATATATATATATATATATATATTCACTGAAAAAACCATAGGTTATAGACCATATATAGTTAGGAATTCGCATTTACAAAACCTTATTTTACTCACACAAAACCATTGAAATTCCATATATAGTTAGTTGCACTAACTATATATCGCGCACCCGCAATCCACTGCTGATGATGTCACATATTACATCATTCATGACATGGTCAGTGACATCACTGATGACATCACTGATGACATCTCAAATGACATCACTGATGACATCTCAAATGACATCACTGATGACATCACTGATGACATCTCATTTGACATTACTGATCACATCACTGATGATATCATTCATGTGATAATACGATGAACCTCTTCAGACTCTAATATAACCTTAGATACAATCAGTGTAAACAGACACTCACAGACTGTCACTCATCCATGGAGTTACTCACACACCTAGTCAGTCAATCAAAGAATCAATCACACCTCCATTTCCCCAACTATACAGTTATACAAACTTTACTTATTCAAACATATACTAACACATATTAACTCTCTTATACAATCCCTGATACAAGTTCACAATGATCCATACAGCCACTCACACATTCACTGGCTCTTATGCACAGTTATTTATATATGTCAACTCTCACATGTACTGTGTTTTACATATGTACTTACTTTGACATGTAGCACTGAGATATCCATTCACTCACCAATACACTCATGCACACAGTCAACCGCCCATACAGCTGTTTCCACATGCACTTTTGAAACCATACATCTAGTGAATCAACTGCTCACACATCTATGCACAGAGTCATACACCTCCCAGCCACCCACACACACACTCAGTCTCCCATACGAATACTTGGGCAACCAATCAATAACCCATATAGTTACTCATATAGCTACTTATCAACACATGCAACAGTTTACAGAACAACAGACATAATGATGCACAAATTAAGACAGTTTAGTCACTAACCCATGCACTCAGTGAGACACATTTAATCACTCACTCATACAGTCAGTCATGCACCTACTAAATCCTTCATCCAGACACTTATACATCCACTCATTCTTCAATATGTAAGACATATTTTAACTTTACAGAAACATACAGTCACTGGATGTTGTCATCAGTGATGTCATCAGTGATGTCATCAGTGATGTCACTGACCATGTCATGAATGATGTAATATGTGACATCATCAGCAGTGGATTGCGGGTGCGCGATATATAGTTAGTGCAACTAACTATATATGGAATTTCAATGGTTTTGTGTGAGTAAAATAAGGTTTTGTAAATGCGAATTCCTAACTATATATGGTCTATAACCTATGGTTTTTTCAGTGAATTTTCAAGGTTTTGTAAATGCTAATTCCTAACTATATATGGTCTATAACCTATGGTTTTTTCAGTGAATTTTCAAGGTTTTGTAAATGCTAATTCCTAACTATATATGGTCTATAGCCTATGGTTTTTTCAGTGAATATATATATATACATACATATATAAACATATATCATCTGTATATCTATATAAATACAAACATAAATGCATGCATACATATACTTATATGCATTTTAGGGTTGTTAGGGCGTTTTCGTGTGTATTATGTTGCTTTTTTAGGGCTTTTGGGTCAATCAAGTAGGGTTCCCGGAGCCTAGGGCTGAGGGGCCGGTTCAGTTTCGTGCGTATTGGTGTTGGCAAGGTTTTGAGGGATTTTGGCGGTTTTTGGTCGAGATTTGGCCGTTTTATGGCTTTTTTTGTGTTTGCGGGGGGCGCGTATTCGGGTTGAAATTCGTCCCCGTTCCAGTGGATGGATTGGGCTGATTTTTGGTGAGATGTTAGGGAATCGCTGGAACTAGTGTCCAGCCAAGTTTGAAGCGGATCGGAGCAGTGGAAGTGCTTTAAAGAGCAATTTTTGTGCGGAGTAGCGAATTGTCATGTTATTCAATGGGAGTTTTTGGTGCGCATGGAGAAGGTGAATTTGGGGTGTTCCAGTTGCGCTAGAGGGACGGGGCTTGGGTGAGCTGTAGGGAGAGTGGATCGGCAGGTGTGCCGAATTTTTGGGATTTGTTGGCTGAAGGGAAGGGTGTGCTTGGGCAAAGTCGATTTGGTGAAAACGGTGCGTTATTTACATGAAAGTTGAAAAAACACTAATAAAAGCAAAGCTAAAAAGCCACCTCATTACAAACAGAATGGCTTTAACTTAAACGAGGGCGAGATCTATTGCATTTTCAATGCTTGTGTACTTTGGTTCCATCAAGAAGGCATTCAGATGTGTCACACATTTGCCATAAATTCTGAATGTTAGCACTCTAGTTGCACATTAGATCACTGTAGTAAAGCTACTGCTCACCAGGGACGTCTGCTGCTGGTATTCAAAGTGCATGTTTCAGTCTGCATGTCAGAATTTTTTTAATGAAATAGAAGAGGATTTGAGAAGTCACTCAAAATGATCCCTAATTTTTCTTTCTGAAGCACTAATCATACTTTCTATGGCAAAATTAACCCCCTCATGTTGTTCCTTTTTAAATTGAGTGTTTTCAGACTTACCACTTCATTCCAATCAAGATGGCTTCTGGTGTGCCATACTTTTGTCATAAGTAAGACTGTTAGCGCTCTAGTTGTTCTTTAGAACACTCTGGGACATTCTGTCATTGGGCTATACTTGGGGTACATCTGGGTGATATTTGGGCTACATTTAGGCTCTTTTGTCTCTGGTGGCCATCTTGCGAGACTATGTCAGAATTTTTTAATGAAATTGAAGAGGGTTTGAGAAGTCACTCAAAATGTGCCCTAATTTTTCTTTCTGCAGCACTAATCATAATTCATCTGGCAAAATATACCCCCTCATTTTGTTCCTTTTTAAATTAAATGTTTTAAGAGTTACCACTTTATTCCAATCAAGATGGCTTCAGGTGTGCCATACCTTTGTAATAAGTAGGACTGTTAGCGCTCTAGTTGTTCTTTAGAACACTCTGGGACATTCTGTCATTGGGCTATACTTGGGCTACATCTGGGTGATATTTGGGCTACATTTGGGCTCTTTTGTCTCTGGTGGCCATTTTGGGAGACTGCATGTCAGAATTTTTTAATGAAATAGAAGAGGATTTGAAAAGTCACTCAAAATGTGCCCTAATTTTTCTTTCTGCAGCACTAATAATACCTTCTATTGCATAATATACCCCCTCATTTTGTTTCTTTTTAAATTAAATGTCTTAAGAGTTACCACTTTATTCCCATCACGATGGCTCCAGGTGTGCTATACCTTTGTAATAAGTAGGACTGTGAGCGCTCTAGTTGTTCTTTAGAACACTCTGGGACATTCTGTCATTGGGCTATACTTGGGCTACATCTGGGTGATATTTGGGCTACATTTGGGCTCTTTTGTCTCTGGTGGCCATTTTGGGAGACTGCATGTCAGAATGTTTTAATGAAATAGAAAAGGATTTGAGAAGTCACTCAAAATGTGCCCTAATTTTTCATTCTGCAGCACTAATCATACTTTCTATGGCAAAATATACCCCCTCATGTTGTTTCTTTTTAAATTAAATGTTTTAAGAGTTACCACTTTATTCCAATCAAGATGGCTTCAGGTGTGCCATACCTTTGTAATAAGTAGGACTGTTAGCGCTCTAGTTGTTCTTTAGAACACTCTGGGACATTCTGTCATTGGGCTATACTTGGGCTACATCTGGGTGATATTTGGGCTACATTTGGGCTCTTTTGTCTCTGGTGGCCATTTTGGGAGACTGCATGTCAGAATGTTTTAATGAAATAGAAAAGGATTTGAGAAGTCACTCAAAATGTGCCCTAATTTTTCATTCTGCAGCACTAATCATACTTTCTATGGCAAAATATACCCCCTCATGTTGTTTCTTTTTAAATTAAATGTTTTAAGAGTTACCACTTTATTCCAATCAAGATGGCTTCAGGTGTGCCATACCTTTGTAATAAGTAGGACTGTTAGCGCTCTAGTTGTTCTTTAGAACACTCTAGGAGGCTGCAGTAGAACACAAAGGAATCAACTGACAGTCTCTGTCCTTGTTGGATGTACATGTTTTACTGAGAATGTCAGACTTCATTTTCACATGACTGAGAAAGATAATGTGAATTTACAGAAAATATGCTTTCAGTTTAGCTTATAGATCCCCTTCCAAACCACTGTGGGAAAATCATGAGATATTAGTTTTCTTTCAAACAATATTCATGATATCACAGCAGAAGGTTTTTTCACATGGTAAAATCACCTTAGAACCCACCACAATTCCTAAAACGAGTATGGTACCATCAACAAATGATTTATAATGTAACTAAAGTCCTAAAACCCTCTATTAACTACAATGCTTTTTAATGAGGTGCTATCATGTATATTGGTCCCAAGATGGCTGCCAACACTTCTTGGATGAAGTGCTGACAGCCAATCAGATCAGATGTGTGGTTAGGCTCCGCCCAGATATATATATTTTTTTGAACCTAAATTACTCAAAATCCACTGGAGCACATATATTGAGACCTAGCAAAGGCACATCAGGCTAACAGTCCCTACAATTTTGCCAAGTTTCGTGCAAATCCATTCAGCCGTTCGAGCTAAAAGTGAGGCCAACCGCCCTATGGAAATTAACATGGGAAAAATGCGTTTTGGGACCCCCCTTTTTTCTCGGCCCCCCCTTGATGAAACCCCCCCAAATTGTCAGGGGCTGCTCAGAAACAAAATGTTCCATTTTCCTGAAAATTTCAGCCAATTCCGTCCACAAACGCCAAAGTTATTAGACATAGAATTTTCAAAAATCCCATAGAGAAAAAATCCTAACTATATATACCTACTGGCGACCGCCAGTAGGTAATATATATATATATATATATAAACACCCCTATCGGAAAAAAGTACTAGTATAGCATATATGAATATGAATATGAGTATGACTATGAATAAATAAATAAAAAAATAGATTAAAAAAAAAATTAAGGGGAAAAAGGGAGATAGGGACAAAAAAAAAACACAAAGAAAGAAGGAAGGCTCCCTCAGAGAAAATAGTTGGGTTGATAATAGCTCCAAACCTAATAATGTATCTGCGGCTGAGGGAAATAGAGTAAGCTGCAGCGGGCGTAAAGGTGGCCAGACATCAGGCCACAGTAAGTAGGGGGGGTTTTCCCAGGGGGGAGGAGGGGTGGGGGGGAAGAAGGGGAGATAATATAAAAAGTCCTCACAAGCCTAATCAAAATAGAACTCTAGCGTGTCCCGTTGGTTTAAGTCTGACCACAATAAAGCTAAGAGTGGTAGTTACCAGATGCCAAAAACTTATCATGAAGGAGGGTGACGCGGACATAATAAAATGACATTGTACCAATATCTATCCTGGAACGTCAATGGTCTGCGGGTGAAGGGTAGAAGGGAACGCATCCTCCAATATCTAAGGGACTCACAGGCACAGATCATTGTCCTCCAGGAGACACACTTAATTAAGTCAGAGGCCGAATAGATATTAAAGAAATATAAATGGATAGACAAATTTTGTTCCACAGATCATAACGCAAATATCAGGGGGATTATATTTATCTTTAAGAAATCAGCTAAAGCTCAAATTCTAGAATATAAAGAGGACTATACAGGGAGATGGTTAATAGTCAGAGGAAGGCCATATTCGCACCTTGGTGGGCTATTACGGCCCCAATTCAGACGATCCATCTCACTTAGATGCAGTCAGGAATCATTTGATTGCAGTGCAGGACCCAGTGATCTGGATGGGAGATTTTAACATCGTACTTAATCCAAAGTTGGATAAATCCACAAGCTCCAAAATTCCTAGTTCATCTAAATCAAGGCAAACCCTTATTACAATAATGAAACATCTTGGTCTGGCAGATTTGTGGAGAGAAAAAGCTGGTAATAAAATGGGGGTGTCCTTTCGAAATGGCCGGTTTAAGCACAAGTCAAGAATTGACTATGCTTTTTTGTATATTCAACCTTTCCTGCTCCAACTGTCCTATTTTAATCTCAAGATCTTTAAGTGCCCTTGCCTCCGATCTGTTCTTGGCACAGACTATTGCATGGAGCTTCCCTCTAAGCCCTGCCTTATATGCGTCCCAAATATAATCAAAAGTAGTGGACCCCATATTAAATAGAAAAAATTCTGCTGTATAAGCCTGAATAGATTGTATTGTTTCTGTACTAGAAAGAATAGACCTCTTTAATGTCCATCTAGACTGTGTCTGCGTTACACCTTTCACATAGACTAACTGGAGAGGGGAATGGTCAGATAGAAGACTGGGCTTTACTTCTATTTTCTTTATATCGTTAATTGAGTGCCTATCTGTAAACATATAATCTATCCTCGAGGCATGCTTAGATTTCTTACTGTAAAATGTATGTGCCTGTACTGCACCCTGCTTAGTTCTCCACACATCCTCCAAATCTAGATCATGGATCATATTCTTTAATGCGCGCCGTATCTTTGGTGCCCCTACATAATTACTCCTGTTGGAATCAATGAGCAGGGAAAACTCCTCCAGATCGAATCGGATCTAGAATCAGCTAAACAAACTTATAGAGGACATCTAGACATTAAGTGTAAAGCTCAGTGGGATTCCAATAGGATGGATAATTTTGAATATGGGGAAAGGGCAGGAGCATTACTAGCGTGGAAAGCTAGAACTGACCGTGCAAGGAATGACATAAAGGAGTTAATAATTAATAACAATAATGGAGAAACATCAAGAAATATTGAGGACATGCAGAACTGTCTTCTTTCCTTGTTTTCAAGCCTATATAGAGAAGAGGTGAATCCGCCTATTGAAGCCATATATACATGGTTGAGCAACAAGAATTTGCCTAGGCTATCTGAGGAGGGGAGGAACACTCTGGATGCCCCTATCACAACAGAAGAAATTTCAGTACAGATTAAGAAATTAAAGAACAAAAAAGCTGCGGGCACAGACGCATTACCCAGTGAGCTATATAAACATCTAACCGAGGAGTTATGTCCGATTCTAGAAATCATATTTAATTCAATTTATTCTCCAAAGGGTAGGCTCCCAAACTCCTGGAGGGAAGCTTTAATAGTTTTAATTCTGAAGCCCGGAAAGGATCCTCAGAGAGCAGACTCATACAGACCAATCTCCCTGCTAAATGTAGATTATAAAATCTTTGTGGGCATTTTGGCAGGGAGATTGGCCAAATTGATACCCATGTTGATCCATGAGGACCAGAAGGGCTTTGTGGCGGGTAGGCACATTGAGGATCAAACGCACCTCCTACTGGGAAACATCGATCTAGCAGCACGAAAGTCAGAACCCTTGGCAGTGATAGCCCTCGACGCTGCCAAGGCATTCGATAAAGTCAGCTGGAAATACCTCTGGGTAGTCCTTGAAACAATGGGGTTTGGGCCACTTTTTATCAGTACACTACAGAATTGTTACAGGGGAGCCTCAGCTAGGATCATTTTAAATGGAACACTAACATCAGTCTTTAATATCAAGCAGGGAACCAGGCAGGGCTGCCCTATCTCGCCGTTATTGTTCAATGTATACATTGAACCTTTGGCGCAGGCAATAAGGCTTGACCCTATTATAGCACCCTTTCAATCTGGACAGTATATTTCCAAACTGGCTCTCTACGCGGACGACTTGATCCTATATACAAGAGACCCAGCTATAGCCATACCCCGGATAGAGGAATTGACAGCAGAGTTTGGAGCACTGTCCGGCTATAAGGTGAATAGATCTAAGACGGAGGTTATGTGTTGGAATCTAGATCATTGGGCAGGAGTGGAGAGCTCGGAGTTCAGATATTTGGGGATTTATATAGTGAAGGAATTAGATAGGATCCCTAAAATAAACTTAGACAGAACTACTAAGGAAATAGACCGTTTGTTCAGTAGGTGGAAAAATCTCCCATTAACAATATACGGGAAAGTGAACTTGGTAAAAATGGTGGTTCTCCCAAAGCTTACATATCTTTTCTCTACTATACCGCTACTATTCACCAAAAAAGATGTAAAAAGGATACAGGGCGAGATTGGGAGTTTTGTGTGGGGGAATAAAGGGACACGCTTATCCTGGAAAAAACTCAGAAGAAGATTATTAAAAGGTGGTTTAGCCCTCCCCGATATCAGCCTTTATGTTGTTGCTTTTCAGTTTAAGAGTCTCCGCACGTTACTTACTAGGCCAGATGATTCACCCTGGGGCAAATTATTGCAGGAAATGGTTAGAATCGAAGGGAGGAATGACGAATTTATGTATAAGTTCGGTTCCCCAAGATACTTCAAGAGGGTTCGTTTAAAGATTCTAAAAACAGCCCTGGAGACATGGTACAGGATAAGGGTAGGATGTGGAATTGGGTATTATTCAGCCTCATCTCCAATCTGGGACTCACCTGGTACCCCGGACTGCTTAAAAGATGCCCTGGCTGTACCCATCCAAAGAGCTGGGATAATGAAGTGGGAGGAGTTAATGGATGAGGATGGGATACACTCATGGGAGTATTTGAGGGCCAAGGTTGGGGTAGATATGTCAAGGTTTAAATATCTTCAACTAGTGTCCTGGCATACAGCAGAAGTGGAAGAGATGGGGAACAATGAGGTAGTAGAAAGGCTTATTCGATCATCTACACCAATCTCTAAAGAAATCTCAGTTTGGTGTCAGCAATTAATAAAAGGAGATGATACAGGGATACCAGCGGCAGAAGGGGTTTGGAACCACTCTGAACTGGCTATGCAGGCAGAGGATATGTTAGAACCATCTTTGAAGATCTTGTACAAACATATAAAGCCTGCATGTTTAAAAAAAAACATTTCTTTGTAGTGAATAGACTTTACTACACCCCCTTTAAAATCGGGAAATTTGCCCCTATACCCCCACCGAAATGTCCAAGATGTCAGGAATTGTTGGCCAACGATATACATATGTTTTTTGATTGCAAAGAGCTAGATCAATTCTGGACTGAGATAGGACAGGCTCTTTCAGGACTTTTTAGCTCTGTGATTAAAGTCAATCCCTCCCTAGTGTTTTTTGGGGATGATGGCCTGTCTTTTCAGTCAGCTACAAGTTTGGAAAAAGGGCTCCTCCTATATTTGATACTGCTGGCTAGGAGAGAGATCTGTAGGAGGTGGAAGGACCACATACCCCCGAGTAGTGAGGAGTGGTTAAGATCAGCATTTAGTATGGCCCGGTTGGAATACGAAAGGGTGGAGGAGAAGCTGCTTAACATCTGGCATCCTTTTATAAGATGGGGAAGGGACTTAAGACTGATTCGGACACTCCTATGATTACACCATGTCCCCGGTACTAAAGGGGAGGAGGTCTGGTGACCCAAGTAAAGGTGGTCAGCCTGGTGGCCCATAGAGATGGATTATGGCTGTAAAGGTTCCACAGAAACTTGACACGGTGAGATGAGGAGTAAAAAAAAAAAAAAAAAAAAAAAAAGAATTGACTATGCTTTTTTTAGTTACTCTTTGAAGGACACCCTGATAACAATAGATTACCTTCCCTCACATCTTTCAGATCACTCTGCACTATCCTTCACAATGAGAGTAGACAACAAGACCACATCAACAACTTGGTCATTTGACCGGACACTTTTGCTCGAGGTAGAGGAGGTCAAGTTTTTAGCAGAAGAGTCCTCAATATTTTTTGACTTAAATTTAGGTTCCTCAAACTTGATGGTAGTCTGGGAGACATTTAAAGCTTTCTTGAGAGGACAGATTACTAATAGGGCCTCGTATAGGCGCAAAATCTACAGAGACAAAATAGCCAATCTGGAGTAGGAAATGAGATTATTAGAGCAAAAAATTGACAAACATCTGGTAACATCACAAGAACATTCGAGGTTAGCTGAAAAGAAGTCACAATTGGAAGGGATTTTACAAGAAAGGATTAACAAGAGATGGGAAGTAAGTAAGATATCCCAATTTGAATTTGGAGAAGCTGCTGGCAAAGTTTTGGCCTGGAAAATAAAATCAGACCAAGCTCTTAAATATATCAAAGAGATACAGGTAGAGGGGGAAGTAACAGTAAGAACATCCAACTCAGACATAGGTAACGCCTTCCACGACTTCTTTGAACTAATATACAAAGAAGATCTTCCCAATAATCAGGGGGCTAGGGAAAACTGGCTCAAAGAAATTTTGCTCCCTGCCCTCTCAATGGAACAGAATAAAGCTCTTGAGAGTGAGATAACAGAGGAAGAGGTAAGGACAGCAATACGGCATTCCAAAAAAGGGAAGGCGGCAGGCCCAGATGGTCTCCCAGGAGAGATATATAGAGCTCTGGAAGAAGTTATCACCCCTGTCTTGTGTGGTTTATTTAATGACATCTTAATAGAAGGAAACCCAACACCGACATCATGGGGGAGGCAACAATTGTGCTCATTCCAAAACCAGGCAAATCACCCCGGGAATGTGGATCATATCGACCCATATCACTTCTCAATGATGATTACAAAATTTTCACCACTATACTATCAACAAGAATGAGCAGCATAATAGGCAGCCTAATACACCAAGATCAAAAGGGCTTCATCAAGGGGCGACAACTGTCAGAACTAACACACGATCTGATAGGAGCCATAGATATTGCATCAGCCTTTTCCCTACCCTTGGCTACACTCACGCTAGACGCAACTAAGGCGTTTGATAGGGTCAATTGGCTCTATTTAGAGGATGTCCTTATAAAATTTAATTTTGGAAGTAGATTCTGCAAAGTAATATTTCAGCTATATAGTGCCCCTTCAGCCAGGCTATTGGTTAACGGTATCTTGACTGAGGCATTCCAAATTACCAGGGGCACCAGACAGGAATGCCCGCTCTCCCCACTCCTCTTCAATTTATATATTGAGCCATTTGCCCAGGTTCTGCGGGCAGAAGCAAACATTCCATCGTTTCGCTTTGGGGAGTGGGAGAGGCGGGTAGCACTATATGCTGACGATATTCTGATCTTAACATCGGATCCAAAAGCAACACTACCTGTAGTTATACAGCGAGCAAAATAATTTGGGCTTATTTCAGGGTACGACATCAATTCGAGCAAAACAGAAATAATGACTTGGAATATCCCAGAACAACATCTGGGAATAAATGTATCATCGTCCATGCGATACCTAGGAATCCGAGTCACCCAGGATGTGGGCAATATTTGTCAAATCAACCTAGACAGAATCCACAGAGAGAGTAAAAAGCTGATGAAAACTTGGACACACCTGCCACTCTCCGTATCAGGACGAGTAAACTTAGTAAAAATGTGTATCCTCCCCAAATACACCTTTATATTTAGTACCATCCCTTCGGCTTTTGATCCCAAGGCAATCGAAAAAAGTCAACAACAAATTAACTCCTTTATTTGGAATTACAAGTCAACGAGAATTGCTTGGAAGAAGCTAAGGAGGAGAAGGGAGAAGGGAGGGCTGGCTTTGCCTGGCCTACTATACTATGCATGGGCATTTCAGATGACACATTCGAGGATGCTTCTAAAAACGCCAACTAATCTTTTGAATGGAGCAATGTACAAAGCCATGTTAATCGGGGCAAACCTATCAGTGGATGGGTTTATGTTTAAATTTGCCAGTCAAAAATTTTTCAAAAAAATCAAACTTAAAATACTACAATCTTGGACTAAGACCTGGCTTATTATAAGAAAAAAACTCGGGCTGTCATATTACTCAAACTTTGCCCCAATTTGGGAATCACCCGGGCTTCCACTATATATGAGAGATAGTTTGTCAGGTGTACTTGAGCAAGCAGGGATTATAAGATGGGGTCAACTAGTAAAGGAAGGTTCATTAATTACATGGGACGAGTTAAAAGACCACGTCGGTCCCGGACTGTCTAGATTTAAATATATTCAGCTGGATAGCTGGACTAGGGGCCAGCGTAGAAAAGACAAACACCTGGGGAAAGCAAGTCCCCTAGAACAACAGCTAGTGGAGAAGCCAGTGGGAAGAAGAGAGGTAGCATTTTGGTACTGGCACTTTCTTGAAGAAATTGATGGAGATTTTACTCTCCCAGACCAACTGTGGGGGGTAGTAATTGGCTCTCAATGTGAGGAGATGTGGCTAACTTCTTTTGCCCTCTTAAATAAGACTGTGAAACCATCATGGCTAAGAAGAAACCACCTTTTTACAGCACATCGAGCATATATTACGCCACTCAAACTCTCCAAATTTCTCCCGGATAAAAAATGTAACAAATGCAATCTCACGGGAGCTTCAGATGTACATATGTTTATGGAATGCCCTGACAGAAAACGGTTTTGGGTAGAAGTGGAGACAACTCTAAACTCCATCATGAATACATCATTCTCAATAACACTATCGCTCATTATTTTTGGTTTGGATGATAACATCACAGGGAAAGCAAGGTCATTTCTCTTTTATGCTATCTTGCTGGCTAGAAGGCAAATCTGTATACACTGGACAGAGAAAGCAGCCCCTTCACATTCTGCATGGCTTACATCATTATATGAAATATCTAGATTAGACCTTAATAGATCATGCAGTAAGCGTAATCTGGCATTTTGGGAGCTGCTCATCGAGTGGAGATAGAATCCGGGTTTTTTTTTTTTCCCCGGGTCCTATGATTATGCCGATTAATACTCCTTGGACTGGGTATAGTCTCGTTCCGATTTTGGTCCTGCAGGTGGTAACGCACCTAGATGGAGTCAGTCTGAATGCCTCATGTCTCTGGGTCTTATCTCCCACCCATAAAATTACTCGAGTCCTGGTATTGGATGGAGGGCATAAATAAGCACTTTTGAGTGGACCCTAAGGTAAGGACTCGCTAGGTGGTTGGTATCTTCCATACTGAGGTTATGGCAAATGAGGACAAAAAAAAAACAAAAAAAAGAATCGTCCACTCCCACCGATGTCAAAGACTGAAATCCTTTCCGTTAGGAGAGTAGACTGGGTGGGTTTTAGCAAAAAAGACCTTGAAGGGGATTGTGTCGTCATCAGCTTTAGGGAGCCGTGGGTAGCTGAGTTTATTAGCAGAGAACCTAGATTTGGAAGAGTGGGTGATGTTCAAACAGGCTCTCCATTGGGAAAATATCCCCTCATCCCCCAAGCACCCAGGTGATGGTCACCAGCACTGAAAATTTACATAACTATGCAGAAAATCCTTTGGGTGATCTAGCAAAAAATAGCTCCAATGCCACTAATTTGGTAGAGGATGGCATTGGTAACCCCTTACTAAATGAGGAAAGTGGGGGGAATGTAGTAATACCTGATGAGCCATTAGTAGCTTTTGTAAACACACTCAGGATATTGTCTTGGAACATTGCGGGCTGAAGGGGAAAATGGACATGGTAGAATGGGGGGAATTTATTGAGCAATTTGATGTTATTGTTTTTCAAGAAAGTTGGTCAACTGAAGCTATTTATCGCCTTGGTTATTTGAATTTTTATAAACCAGCACATAAAGGGCAAAAGGGTCGCCCTTCTGGGGGTCTTGTTATTTGGATAAAACAATCTCTATGCTACAGGACCCACGAGCTATCTGCTCCTAGTGCTGATTTACAGGGCCTTAAACTCAGCAGAGTAAATCAACGGGACTTGTTAGGTCTCGCCTGTCGATGCGCATGCGCATCGAGCAAGCGAGACTATGGGGGCTCATCCACTCTTTATCCAACTTGCAAGGAATCGTGGCGATTCCTTGCAGTGCCCGTGACTTTTAAGCTCAATGCGCATGCGCATTGAGCTTAAAAGCGCGTGCACATCAGTTCCCTCAGCCGCACTAGGCCCCCACTCCGCCCCCTCCCCTGCCCGCCGTGTCGCATTTCTCCTCCCCCCTCCCCTTATCTGCCTTCCCTCCGTCTGTTCCCTCTCCCCGCTCCGCCCCCTCCCCTGCCCGCCGTGTCGCATTTCTCCTCCCCCTCCCCTTATCAGCCTTTGCTCCATCTGTTCCCTCTCCCCGCTCCGCCCCCTCCCCTGCCAAATGCTTATTTTTCTTGCATGCGGTTACTTATTTTTGCTTCAACCATTATGCATGCTAGATTCGGATGAGTTACACAGGTCGGCCATATGAAGTCTTTAGAACTCTGTTCTATGCCCTGTCAAACCAAGCACACTCTTTGCTATTGGCTAGAAAAGCCAGTATCGCAGGTGAGAGGACAGCGGCGCACTCCCCTCTTTTCGGAGTCTGCCGGACAGATTGTCAATAAGCAGCGCCTGGCTCGCGATGAGAGGCTGGACACCGCAAGAAGTTATTTTCATGACGTGTTGCATTATTCAGCAGTGGAAATACAAGTTATCTCTTTATTGTGAGGTCATGTGTTATGCACTACAATATAATATATACAGCGCTGTGATGTCTTCAGCCAGAGCCCCTTTTTTCTGGAACCCAATATGTGAAGACTGCTTCCTGAACGTGAAGCGCCGCTTCCGGAGCTCAGATCCGTGCATCCGGGCTATGCCCGCGCCGCGTTCTATGTTTAGAAGTGACTCGGGCGCTTTCCTCTTAATATTCATTTACATTTTCTTTTGTAGCTGTACCTATATATTGTTCGTTGTCTGCATGATGAAGCATTGCCTCACAAGTAAGGGCTTGTGTGAATGGTTTGTATGTTTTGCACATTTTGTTTACTCTGTGTCTTTCCTTTGTTGTCTTTTGCTGCACACACAAACGCCTGCACTTTCCTCTTCCTTATGCACAAAGAGGAGCAGGGCTGTGCATAAACCCTGGCTAGCGGCATTATCCAAAGGTATTTATTTATTTATTGGGGCTGCAACGAGCTTTTGATGTAGCCTTATTTACGCGAATGAATGAAGTCTTGCTGATTATTTTTATTATTATATTTTTTTACTATTTACTATTAGTATCAACTTGCACTGACTGGAATGTCTTACCTTCTTACTTTTTTTGCGTTTTAATAGGGCCTGCCGAATGCACGGCTTGTCAGACCCTTGTGGGCTTTCGTGATAATTAGTACGCAGGCAAAATGAAACAAAGCCTGGTACCCTTCGTCCCCTGATAATTGTAAGATTCTCTTTGCCTTTGTAAAGTGCAGCCGATAGCAGACACGCTGGTTTCTGTATGGCATTAACCATCGTTTCATTAAACCAAAGTATTTTCAAATAATTTGAGTCTTCTTAAGTCAAGTGGAGAGGCGTTTGGGTGCCTGTAATTTTTGTTGTGGCGAGGTTAAACTACAATAGTATGAAATAAAAGCACCAAGATGCAATACATGATCTGAAAATTGTATCAGAAATCTAGAAAAGGGCATAAAACTTTCACAGAGATAAAATAGACAGTCTTAAATTTGGAACAGCCGGTTTACGGTTTACTTTACTGTTCCAAAACTGCATGCAACATACTGCAAGGCCTTTATCAACTATACTGAAATAATACAGTATACATGTTGAGTGGCTCTAGACTTGACACGCATCGGTGATAGAAGACAGGCTATTTTTTGTAAATTGTTTTGCACCATTTTCTAACCCCTTTGCTTACAGCTCCACATGTGCCAGTTTTGCAGTAGTCCCATAAATTGGACCAGGCTACTGAAATAAATATCCTTAATTTCACCTCAACCTGTGACATAGGAAGCTAATCAAAGTCAACATCTGCAAACTCCCTGCAGAGTCGCTGAAGTAAATTGTCTGAAAGAGTCAACGGCACACAAAAAAATGAATTCTCGGTTGCAAGCACTAAATCATGTCTTGTGATATTGCTAATACCCACATAAAGAAGCACACTGAGTTAAGGAAAATGATTATAGAGCTATATATTGGGTACAAATCTCAATAACATTGAATTCCTCTACTCTAGGTTAATGTAAAACCGGGCACAAAAATCTGGTCTGCCGCTTAAATTCTCAGAATTGCATGTTACCACCAGGTGCACTTGAATGCAGTTTTGCTGATTGAGATTGTAATCCGATTCCAATGCTAGATTTACCATATCGTATTGTGTTGTATGATACTGATTCCAGATTGGACCTCAATCCATTTAGGGAAGATCCCGGAAGCCCTTCATTGTGACTTCTTAGGGGGGGAAGAGCCAAGTTAGTTGCTTGACCCTTGTTGTCAAAACACCACTGCCTCAAGTACAAGAGTTGTTGTGATTCGTGGCTGGTAAAACTTCAGTTATCAGCCCCATCGGAATCACTCACCCTCACCCTCACTCACCCTCAACCCCTCACCCTCAACCCCTCACTCACCCTCACTCTCACTCATCCTCACTCACCCTCAACCCCTCACCCTCACCCTCACTCACCCTCAACCCCTCACCCTAACTCACCCTCAACCCCTCACCCTAACTCACCCTCACCCTCACTCACCCTCAACCCCTCACTCACCCTCACTCACCCTCAACCCCTCACCCTCAACATCAACCCCTCACCCTCACCCTCACTCACCCTCACTCACCCTCACCCTCACTCACCCTCACTCACCCTCACTCTCACTCACCCTCAACCCCTCACCCTCACCCACCCTCAACCCCTCACTCACCCTCACTCACCCTCACTCACCCTCACCCACCCTCACCCTCACTCACCCTCAACCCCTCACCCTCACACAGTGCAATAGGTCTCGGAGCATTTGAGTTAGAGCTTTTAGAAATGTTTATGGCTTTTTTTATTTGTAATTCTTTAGCATTGGCTACAGGAAACAAAAATGCTAAAGATTTACAAAAAAACCCATAAACAATTCTAAAAGCACTAACTCTAATGCTGCGAGACCTATTGCATTTCCAATGCTTGTTTTTAATCAATATATATGCTAGGGGACGAGTGGGTGGCAAGAGCCCAGAAGTTATTGAGGACCTTGAACTCCTTTTAAATAGCATTGGTCGAGATAAGTGTATAACAGTGGCAGGGGATTTAAACTGTGCGTTTGAACCCCTACCAGTTATGGAAGATAATTGTTGCTATGGTGAGACAGACCAATTATGGAACATTCCCAGCCTTGCCTTATCGCCTATTGAAAAAGTCACTGATGCTGCTCCGCAATGGCTTGGGTTATGTTTGGAGTGGGATTTTAGGGCAGCAAATGGGAGGTCCATCTCGGACAAAGCAGGAAAAGCCACATTTGATAATGGCTATAGCACCAGCCGCATAGACTATTTCCTGATCAAAATAGAGTTTTGGTGCCTATTAGAGGATATGGAAATAGTAGACAGGCCAGAAAGTGATCATAATCCCTTATTAGTAAACTTGAAAGTGGATGGTGGCTTGTCGATAAAGAACGCTTCAAAGTACACTACGGCTGAGACATTTCTTACAAATGATCGCCGTAGGGTACGTTGGGATCAGATTTTGGAAGTTCCTGACACTATTGGAAAAATCGCAATGGAAGTTGTAGCTGCCTGCCACTAATCAAGTAAAATCAGTGCTGGATACAATGGGGACATTGGAACAAATCACTGCAATCCATGAGTCTCTTTTTGTTAAACTTAAATCTTTCTTTACAAAGCAAGGTGGCCCGTCGAAAATTGATAGTAAACTCTTGGGCGCTAAGTGGTATAACAAATCCTGTCGCACAGCACATAGTTCTTTGATTGCTGTTATTAAGTCCAGGGTAACAACGGATATTAAAATAGAGAGGGCCAAATATAAGAAAGTGCTAAACCAAGCAAGGACTGCATGGGATGACCAACGCTGGCTGGAACTATATGAGGCCAGTCTGTCTACTAACCAACTTAAATTTTGGCAGGTTGTGAAATGGGGAGGTTCATGGGATTTGCAAACCCCAGTTAACTACGTTTCAGCCAAAGATTGGGTTGTATTTTTTTCGGCTCAATTCTGCGGTAATGTAACAGGTATTCTTGATATTGGGGAGAGTAATCTGCCTCCCATTCCCATAGTTACTAGTGAGATCATAACTTTTTCAGAATGTGAAACAGAGATTGCATTAAAACAGATTCAAAATGGCAAAGCACCAGGTATGGACTGCGTCCCTGCTGATCTTTTTAAACTTGATACAATAAACTGGGTCCCTTATATAACCTTCTTAGCCAATGCTATTGCTAGAGGAGCCTGTATACCAGACTCATGGAAAGGGGCCGAAATTCTCCCTATATTCAAAAAAGGTGATAAGACCCTTGCGGGGAATTATCGCCCTATAAGTCTTATCGACGCCCTGCTGAAGGTAATCGCCAGGATGCTGCTGGGTAGAATCCAGTCTTGGATGAGTGAGGGAAATATCCTATCCCCGCTACAAGCTGGTTTTAGGGCCAGTATTAGCACTGTCGACCAAGTGCTTAGGTTTATTATGATCTATTGGAAGACAGTGCATCTAGGTGATGGCACCATATACGCAGCGTTCGTGGACCTCAAATCTGCGTTTGATTTGGTCCCTAGAGGAAAATTATGGGAAGCCCTAAAGAGAATGGGTATGCCACCCGAACTACTTGAGCTTACCATCAGGCTACATGACTCTAACTTTGCTAGAGTTAGATGGGGACGTCAGGGCCAGGTGGCTGACCCCTTCCCAGTGACTCGTGGAGTAAGACAGGGCTGTGTCCTGGCACCAACCCTGTTCTTACTCTTTATTAATCAAGTAGTACAGTTTCTTTCTTCTACCCCGACAGATGCGCCAGTTTTGGGGGGGGCAAGATTCCCCCTTTTAATTTTTGCCGATGATACTCTGATCCTGGCAAAAACACAGGTGGGTCTCCAGACTGCAATTAATACATTTGTGGAGTTTTGTACAGATAACGATCTTGAAATTAATGTTTCAAAAACCAAATTCATGGTTCTGACCAAGAATAGATTACAAAGGGGTCATGGTACTATGAATGGTACCAACTTGAAACAAGTAGGGGTGATGACCTACCTAGGGGTGGTTATAGACTATAGACTGCGTTGGAAGGAGCAGATCGAGGCACTTTACCTATAATGTGCCCGTTTATCGGGCTGCCTTGTCAAAGAACAACGTTGCTCCCAAACCAAAAGAGTCTTGCCAGCCCTAAAAATATTTCATGCCAAAATTAGCTCTGCCATCCTTTACGGTTCCGACTTGTGGGGTTATGTAGATCTTGCCCCACTAGACAAAATTCAGAATAAATTTCTCCGTAGTTTGGTAGGACTCCCGTTATCTACTCCAACACTCCCCCTTATGTTAGACATGGGCTGCCAATCAATTAAAAATCAAGCTCAATATAGGATGGTAGCCCTTTGGAGACGCATCTGGACCACTCCAGAACTTTGTATGTTCGCAAATGAAGTTCTGGATGTGAGATCAATGCCTGGGTCAGGGAATCTATCGTGGTTTAAAAATGTAAAGACAATTCTTCATAGGATGGGTCTTCATATGCTGTGGTCAGATCCGGGAAACCAGGTATTTCCGCCCAAAAAAAATTTAAACTAATGTTTTGGTCCACAGTCAAAGAAGATTTGGTTTTGCTTTCACAGAAACAAAACTTGACTGGCTTCTTTTTGCTCTATAAAGTGGTTTCCCACACTGAGATATACTGGGACAAGATCACCAAAAGTGCAGATAGGAAATTATATCATCAATTTTGTGTCGGCACGTTGCCAATAAGGGAATTTACCAATAAATGGCACAATCAACTATCTTTGCACTGCCCCTGGTGTAGTGAGCAAAAGGAAACAATGGGTCACTTTCTTTTTGTTTGTCCAGCATACTGTGCGCCGCGTCAGAAATGGATGAAACCCATCTGTAGAAGGATTAATACACGGGTGTGGGAAGAAGCGCTGCTAACCTTGAGATATAACACAGTCGAGTGGATCTCCATAGGTGTGGCAAAATACATAGGATGGGCATGGATCATTAGGGCCAGATACCTCTCAGGAAGATAAATAAGACTACTGTGACAACTGTATAAGAGGGTATATACTCAGTTTAATTTCGAATGTATGAATTGTGATTTGTAAATCCTTTTTAAAGATCTATGTAAAACGTCTTGTGATACTGTTTAATTGATTTTTTTATAAAATGTTTCGATGGCCACTCATAACTGTTTTTTAAACTTGTACTATTGATGATGTATGATGTATGTAAATTTGTATGTATTTTTATATGTGTCTTTTATGAAGAAAACTTCGAAATAAAGACGTTAAAACCTGAACCTGCTAAAGAAACAGTGAAAATAACTGTGTTGTTTTATCACTGTCAGGTCGATCCCTTCTACTCATTTTCCTTCATGATTTTAACACACAGAACCCATGGCCCTCCATTTACCCCCTTACTTACCTACCTGGACCGGATTTCATAGACTGCTATGGCACAGATGCTATTTTGAAGCAACAATTCCGTATTGTATATTGTACTTGTGAGTGATGGAGACTTTTTCCAATGAATGTTGCACCTCCTGTTGTGCAAAAACAACACATTTTGGTTCAAAACTTGGCCCTATGACCTCGGTAACAACTCTAGTTCCACAAGTGGAGAATAAGTCTCCAAGTAATTGCAGAGGGGATCATGGTAATTGTAGTGTCCTGAGCTGGTTATAGCCTGGGGCCTAGAAATGAGCATGAGACGGACACACAGGCTACGTTTGTGGTTAGTAGCCAACTGACCACGCCCAGGCTTACCGGGCTTTTATTCACAGCCTCACGTTACGCTCACGTAAGGGCTGTACCAAAGCTCTTAGACGCCTTAGGGGCAACAATGGAATGGACGGTGTGAGGGGGCGTGTTGCTGCAGTGGTACACCCCACTGGCAGCAACACTACATTCCTCCTTTACCTGGGGAAAGAAATAAACAAAACAGGAAAATAACACTCAACAGTTCAAAAGTCTATCCGGTCAGCAAACCATGCTGTGAGGGTTGGTTGCGAGCGCAAACAAAGTCCACTCAAAGTCTCTGGATCAGTCCCTGCACAGAAATGGCAACTGCAAATACTTTAAAGATCAAACAAAAATGGAACAGTCTTACTTTACTCTCGGCGGGGTCAGCCATCTCGATCAACTCAACGCCAGCACTGGGCCACAAAGTCACGATACCTCTGGGAGGGCTTGGGGCACGGACGCAGGCTGTATCTTGCTTGGCTCCGGCCCTCTCCTGTTGCTGGGAGTGGCTCTTCTGTGCTCCTGCTGTCGTTGACGTTGGGCTCTTCTTCAGTATTCTCCGGGGTTTGAGTCGTCAGGGTGATATCTTCGGCATGAGCCGTCGCAGCGCCAGTTTCGTCCGGTCCTGATGGAGGTGTCTGGGAGGTTGGTTGCCACTCGTCCTGATCAGAGTCAGGGTCTGGTATTTGTTTGAAAAACGAGATGTTTCTTGTGACTGACTCTCCATCCCTGACAGCAGTGACCATGGTTCCTTTGATCTCGATTACAGTCCATGGGTGTAGTTCAAACGGCAGGCGGAACTTTCCTCCGGGGTGGCGGTCTTTCACTAGAACCTTGTCTCCTACTCGTATCGAGCTGTCCGATGCACGTCTCCGCTTGGATGCCTCTTGGTTGGTTCTGGTGCGCTGCTCCATGGACCGGTTCGGCGGGTTTGGGGTGAGCTCCCATGCTGGGTGATGTGGGATGGTGTCTGCCATGGCACGGTTGAAAGAGAGTCGGCTTGGGGAGATGCCTGTGGTGCAATGTGGGGTCAGGCGGTATTCCCGGAGGAACTGGTAGATGGCTAACTCCAGGCACTGTCCGTCAGCAATTGCGATTTGTATTGTCTTATTCAGTGTCCTCATTAGTCTCTCGACCTCTCCATTGGCTTGCGGCCATCTTGGCGTGATCCGTCTGTGTTTCACATTTTGGCTTTGGAGATAGTCTGTGAACTCGTTGCCATTAAATGGCGGGCCGTTGTCTGTGCGGACCTCTTTCATGAGGCCATGGGTGGCAATTATTTTCTCAAATTTTGGTATCACTTCTGAGGCTGCAGTAGACGATACGATTTCCACCTCCGGGTAGCGGGAAAAGTCGTCCACCACCACCAGCATGTACTTTCCTCCAGGGAGGCTGCCGAAGTCTGCACTCACCCGTACCCACGGGGAGGTGGGGCCTTCCTCGGTTGCCACTGGCGCTGGAGGATTGGGGAGGCTTGTCGCCAGACACACCGGGCACCTGTGGACTACTTCTTCGACTGCTCTGTCCAGCCCGGGGAACCACACCTTGCTCCGGAGCCTACTCTTAGATTTGACGATCCCTTGGTGCGATCCGTGTGCTAGCAGGGCTGCCTGATGGGTCAAGCTGCTGGGTAGGACCAGGCGGGGGCCTCTCAGGAGGCATCCTTCGGTGGAGACTGACAGCTCATGTCGTATCAGGAATAGGGCTTTCAGGACATCTTGGGCGTCAGAAGTGCGGAAGGACGCGGGGCTCTGGAGTGCCTTCCAGTCTCCACACTCGACGGCTTGGATTGCAATTTGGAGGCAGTCGTCATCCTTGGTGGCCCTGGAAACTTCCTCAAGGGACATGGGACGGGGTTTCGACCTCTCGATGATTAGCCGAACGTATTCCTCAGTGGCCGCCGCCTCGGCGGCTTCTGCATCAGTGACGGGCCGGGCGTGTCTGGATAGGTAATCGGCAGGGTTGCGTGTGCCGGGCCGGTACTCCACGGAGAACTGAAACTCTTGCAGTTGTAACACCCATTTCTCGATCCTTGGCGGTGGGCGGGAGGAGGAGCCTTGGAAAAGCGGTATGAGAGGTTTGTGGTCGGTAATTACTGAAAAAGGGTGGCCATAGAGGTAGATGTGGAAGTGGCGGCACCCCCACAGAATGGCAATGGCCTCCCGCTCAATTTGCGAGTAGCGCTGTTCCGTAGGTGTGAGGGTACGGCTGGCGTATGCTACAGGGGCCCATTCTCCACATGACTGCCGTTGTGATAGGACGGCACCCAGACCAGTGGGGCTGGCATCCACTAGCAGTTGTGACTCGTTTCGTGGGTTGAAGTAGGCCAGTGTCGTGTCAGCTGACAGGGCTGCCTTCGTGTTGTTGAAAGACTCTTGTTGCTCCGGGCCCCACTTCCAGGTGGTGTTGGACTTAGTGAGGTCGCGGAGTGGTCCTGTCAGGTCGGATAGGTCCTTTATGAAGCGTCCGCAGTATGTTACCATGCCCAGGAAGCTGCGGACCGCTGTTATGGAGGTGGGCGCTGGCGCATCGTGGATGTCTCGCACTTTGTCTGGGTCAGGTCCCACACCCTGGTCGGAGAACTTGTATCCGAAAAAGCTTATGTCCTTGCGCAGGAATTCGCATTTGGCCTTGTGGAGTGTCAAACCTCTCTCTTGTAGACGGTTGAATACGGCCTGGAGCCGCCTGAGGTGTTCTTCCAGGGTCGGGGCATGCACCAGGATGTCGTCGCTCACGTTTAGAACTCCGTCCAGGCCTTGGAGGACGGTGTGGATGATATTCTGGAACACCTCGGCGGCGCTCGAAATGCCAAAGTTGAGCCTTGTGTATCTCCACAGGCCAGCATGTGTGGAAAATGTCGTGATGGGACGCGAATCCGGGTGCAGCGGGATCTGATGGTATCCTGACCGCAGATCCATCTTGGAGAACCATTTGGATCCTGCGAGCTCCCCGATGATGTCATCAATGGTCGGAGTCAGGTGACGTTCTCTTTTGATGGCCAGGTTGGGGATGCGCATGTCCACGCATATCCGCACTGCGTCAGGTTGTTTCGGCTTCTTGGCCACGACAATGGGGGATACCCACGGAGTGGGTCCGGTAACCCTCTCGATGATTCCGGCTTGCTCTAGCATCTTAAGTTCAGCTTCCACTTTGGGCCGGAGGTGGAACGCAATCCGTCTGTGTCGGAGGGCTACGGGGGCTACTGACTGGTCGATGTGGAGTCGGACGGGAGGGCCTCGTAGACATCCAATGCCGTCAAACAGTGAGGAGTGGTCTGCGACCAGGTGATCTAAACCCTGTGCTTGTACTGTTAGGGCAAAGTGGATGAGTCCAAGTTCCCGGGCGGTCTTGCAACCGAGGAGAAATCCTGAACCTTCCTGGGATACATAGATTTTTGTCTGCAGCTGCGTGGAGTTGTGAGACACGGTTGTCCGGAATACACCGCAGAGGCGCAAGGGGCGCCTGGTCCCGTAGGCAAACACCTGCACTCTGGTGGGGTGGAGCGTGGGGGCATCCTCCAGGCACTGGTACACGCTAGCTGCCATCAGGTTTATCGTGGCGCCGGTGTCGATGAGGGCTCTGAGTGCTTGGCTGTGGACCTGGACGGTGCACATGGGCTCGTTTGATGACGTGGCTGCCAGGGTGTTGAGCATGCGTACTACATGGACCGACGCGGCGTCTTCCTCGTCGTCGTCCATGTCGCTGCTGTTGGAAGTGTTCGGTAGTGGCGCAACCTGTCATGCCTTCCTGGGTGGGGCGCTTTGTTTCTTCCGCTGCGATGATAGACAGACGCTTGCAAAGTGGTTGGCTTTCCCACATGCGCTGCAGATTTTTCCTTGGGCTGGGCAGGCGCCTTTGTGTGGGGTGACCCCTCCGCACCAAATGCACGATCGGTCGCGGGAAGGCTGGTGAGGTGGGTCCTTTTTCTGAGATCTCGTCCGGTTGTCCGGACGCTGTGACTTAACTGCGCACACGGGTTCAGTCTTGATCTTGACTGCTGGGCTTGGCTCCATGTGGGCTGCTCGAGCCTTGGAGAGCTCTTTGGAGCGTCCTAAAGCAAGGATATCGCGCATGGGCATGGCGTCTGTTTCCAGCACTCTCTCTCTCAGCTTTAGAGAAGAACACCCTTGGATGAATTGGGCGCGAATTTCGTCATCCGCGTCCGGGAGTCTGCACGTGCTGGCTAGCTTCTTTAAACGCGCGTAGAACACATCAACTGACTCCTCAGGGAGCTGGCGAGCCTGACGGAGTAGGAAACGTTCGTAGTCTGCGCTAGTGAAAGGCTCGAAGTACCTCGTGATGGCATCCCTCAGGGTGGCGTAGGTGTGAGGTGGGTCTCCCTCCGTGATGTCCTTAGAGATATCATGAATAGCCTCCCCTCCTAGGTGTAGCAGCATGGCGCGACGCCGTGCTACTGCAATGTCAGCTGCAATGAAATAGTTCTCTAAGCGTTCCACCCATTTGCGCCATCGCGTAGCCTGCGAGGGGGGCGTCCCTGTGATGGAGAAGGGCTCCAGAGGAGGTACGTTGGCCATGGTGGCTGAGGCAGGGCACTGTGGGGCGTCCGGGCACTCCTAGTAGGCAAGGAAGGAAGGCTGAGTGGCTTCCACGAGGTCTTTGAGCAGGAAGCACCAGGAGGTCCAGGCGCTGGGCCGGCAGGGGAGCAGTGGTGAGGCTACAGCGACGTGAGAGGATGACTGGCACTCAGTAAATGTACCCAGGCGCTGGCTTGCCGGAAGCGTGGGGTAATGCAGGGCCTGCGGGGCCGAGGACACGCTAGACGCGTGAGAAGAAGCCCTGGAGCGTCGGAAGCGCGTAACGCGCATGCGCGGAAACACCGGGGGTGTCGCGCTGGGCCGGCGTCTTCAATGGCGCGAAGGCCGTGGTGTGCGCGAAGGCTGCAGGGGCTGCGGGGCACGTCGGTGCTCGTACCTTGAGGGGGGACGCCTGTCCCAGTGATGTCGGCGGTTGCAGGACGGCTCCGATGCCAGGCGGGAGCCGGGCGAGAGCGCCGGCGGGCAGCGTGGGCCGCTGGAAGCCCGTAGGCGGGGCCGCTGCTTCCGCGAGGCGGACTGGGTGAGTCCGGTGGGGTGCTGCGAGCGAGGGTGCTCGGGTCGGGCTGCGGGGCAGCGGGGGCGCCGAAGACAAGGCGCGTTGGTGATAAGCACGCGGTGGGGTCGATGGGGCCACCGCCTCGTCGCCAATGTAGTGTCCTGAGCTGGTTATAGCCTGGGGCCTAGAAATGAGCATGAGACGGACACACAGGCTACGTTTGTGGTTAGTAGCCAACTGACCACGCCCAGGCTTACCGGGCTTTTATTCACAGCCTCACGTTACGCTCACGTAAGGGCTGTACCAAAGCTCTTAGACGCCTTAGGGGCAACAATGGAATGGACGGTGTGAGGGGGCGTGTTGCTGCAGTGGTACACCCCACTGGCAGCAACACTACAGTAATAATAGGCGACGGGACAGAAGCCTAATTAAACCTGGATAACTTTATCAAATTGTAAAGTTTTGAATACTTATCCTTGATTGTAGTGTCTTCTTACCAACAACTATTTTTACTGTATGAATTGTATATACATTGTGCTTTTATGGCTTTAACAGCCAAAATAGCGTTTTTTGACTTGACTTGAAACTCATTGCTTTTTTGTACCCCGATGACAGTCTTTCACGTTAGATTCAAAACATGTTTATACGAACAGTTTTTAGAGGTTTTCTAACATGATGTGCGCGATTCGTAAAGAGTTCACATTCCAACATGATGTGAGCTAGATGTACAAATACCCAGGGCCAATGTGCTTTAAGAAAAACACTCTAGAAACAGAGAGCTAAAGAAACAGTGAAAGTAACTGTGTTTTTTTTATCACAGTCAGGTCGATCCCTTCTACTAATTTTCCTTCATGATTTAAACACACAGAACCCATGGCCCTCCATTTGCCCCCTTACTTACCTACCTGGACCGGATTCCATAGATTGCTATGGCACAGATGCTATTTTGAAGCAACAATTCGGTATTGTATAGTGCACTTGTGAGTGATGGAGACTTTTTCCAATGAATTTTGCACCTCCTGCTGTGCAAAAACAACACATTTTAGTCCAAAACTTGCTCCACATATACCGCGGTACTTGTGGTGTCTAATTCAGAAATCTTGTGCAACGTGGTCACACATACTAGTTCACTTACAGTAGATCTCGATTTTATCTAGTGATCTTTTAGCTTTGACTCCAATTCCTCTGCTGTTAGGTTCTTAAATAATTTCACTGTTCTTACATTCACGGTGGCAATGGAGAGAAAATCAAAGAAGGAATGAGGAATTAACTATACAAAAGGCTATCCTCTTTTTTCGTTGCAAAGCATCTGACAGGTAGGGTCAACAGCCATGCGATCACTCTATTTAAGGTAGAATTACCATTACCCCCTCATGGGTCTTCCTCGTCCCAGTCCCTACAGAGTGAGGCAGTCCTGCCTCCAACCAGTCAATAAAAACACCTAAAATTGAAATGCCAAAGGTCACATAAACCCCTCCCACCTACGCCATGACTGTTTTTTCTTGCTGTCCAACGGCAGTCGGAACAGGGTGCTCTGTGTCTCCTGTCGCCAGTTCCGAGTTCGGCAAGATGTATTTACGGTGCTGGGAGTTTGTATTTTCTTTTTGGTCTAAATCATTATCTGATGCTACCATATTGTTGTCAATCTGTGTTTGATGATGTTTATTTATTCTGTATGCGCGGCCGCACCGGAGATTTGGTCAGCTGCGCTCCTGCTCCTTTGCCATGACGCTTCATGCGCATGTGCTTAGCTGGGGAGCTTTTTTTGTTGTTCTGGCCTCATGGATTTCCGGCGCTGAGGGTTTCCAGCAGCGTCCGGCAACATGTCCATGGTGCTTTGTTCTGTGGCGGTGGGAGGAGACTGCAGGGCTTCCCTTTTGTGGTTTTCAAGTCTCGTGTTTCATGGGACTTGGTTAATTGAGGCCAGTATTCAATGGGATATGCTGGGCACTTCCTGGTGTGTGTTTCGGGCTCCCTGTGTGGTTTCCTCTTTCTGCTCTGGCCATGAGTGATGGGGCGTCCTCTCCGGTGCCTGCAAAATCCTTTTCCAAACAGGATAATGTCCAGGAGCTGCAGGAGGATGATGTTTTACAGATTTCTAGGGATGATTTGCAGGAGTTTATTAACTCTGCTGTCCAGTTTGCACTGCTGGAGCCTGCATCAAAGAAATGTAAAGATGATGATGAGGTCATGTACAATTCCCCTAAAGGGAAGTACATTCAGCGCAAGCTCTTCTCGGACATGCTGGTCCATATTCAGGAAGTGCTGGGGTTTGACCCGAAATCATTATCTGATGAAGGGTTTTACTTCCAGTATAGTTCCTCTGTGGTGGATGCCCTTCCCTTTCATGCTGTCCTGAAGGATATTCTGGCTAAGGAATGGCTTGAAGTTGATAAGCAGGAAATTCCTCGCTTTCTGGGGAAGCGGAATTGCCTGGTGGACTTTGACACCCAGTATCCTCCAGTTCCTAGGGTCAATTCTCTTTGGTCCTCTATGGCTTTTTCTTTGTCTTCCTTTTTGTCTTCGGAGGAAGCTTCCCTGGCAGACCGGGTAGGGCGTAAGGTGGAATCTGTTCTCAAACGTTCTTATGCTGCTTCTCATTTTAGGGTGCATGCTAGAACCTATGCGGCCTATGCTTCACAGGTCCTCCTCAAGGATTTTGAGAAGTTATTTGACTTTTTACAGGATCAGGGTGACCTTACTCCTGTCTTGGACAGATGGAGGTCTTGGCACAATTCCTCTTTGATGTGACTTTTGATTCTTTGTGGGCATTCTCATTGGCTGCCGGGGCAACGGCGGATGGTAGGAGGTCTCTCGGGACCAAGCCTTGGCATCTTGATGCTGCTCAGAAGGCCTTGGTCAATAAGCTTCCTTTTGAGGGTCCCCGTCTCTTGATGATTTGAATGCAATGGTGCAGCGGTCTGCAGAGGAGAAGAGAATGTTGAAACCTATTCAGCCTGTGACAAAGAAGAAATCTTTTTTCCATATACAGGGCTTTCAGGAGGCGTTGTCTTCTCAGCCCTTTCATGGTTGGGCCTGTGTTCAGGGGGCGGCATTCCATTATAAGTCCCAGCCTCACCAACAGCAGAAGCAGCAGCATCCCCGAGGTGCTGGACAAAAGTAACTATGCCGTGGTGGGGGCTCGGCTCCAGTTGTTTCTGGCCCGTTGGTCAGTTCTGATTTCTGACCAGTGGGTCTTGTCTGTCATCAGGATGGTTACCAGATTCCCTTCTGGGGTCCTACCCCTCTGGACTTCTTTCAGGTTACCCTGTTGTCAAGAGACCCTGTGAGGCGGTCTGCTATATTGCCCTATTGTTGTCAAAAGGGGCTATTGTGCCAGTTCCAGTGGAGGAGAAGGGCCTCGGTTCTATTCCCATCTGTTTCTGGTCCCAAAGCCAGATGGTTCTTTTTGCACGATTCTGAATCCCCGGGCTTTGAACAAGTTGGTGCAGTTGGATCATTTTTGGATGGTCACTTTCCAGTCCGTCATTCCCCTCATCCAGGAGGGTGTTTTTTCGGCCTCTCTGGACTTGGAAGACTCCTATTTTTATGGTTACGGTCCATCCAGCCAGTCAGCAGTTCCTGAGATTTGCTTTGCAAGGGATGCATTTCCAGTTTCATGTTTTGCCTTTTGGCCTTTCCACTGCTCCCAGGACTTTCACCAAGGTATTGGCTCCTGCTGTGGGGGTTTTGCATCATCGGGGTTTCACTATGTTTCCCTATATTGATGATTGTCTGATCTCTGCTTCCTCCTTTCTGAAGGCTCTTCTAGCAGTGGAAGCTATGTTGTCCTTGTTCCAGGATCTGGGGTTCAAGTTTAATCTGGCCAAGTCTCATCTGGTTTCTGTTCAGAGGCTTCAGTTCATCGAGGGTCTGTTCAACACCACTCTGGGGCGGTGTGTCTCCCTCCTATTCAGATCCTTTCCCTGTAGACTCAGTTGCTGGATCTTTTGGGTTGCTCCTCTGCCCCGGCTCGAGTTTGGTTGCCCGACCAGGGGTGATGGCTGCCACCACTGCAGTGCTTCCTTGTGCTCGCCTGCATCTCATGCCCTTGGTTACTCATTTGTTGGCTCGTTGGGACCCTTCCTGTGCAGACTACGAGACTCTGGTTCCTCTTTCTCCTGCTCTGGTTGGGGGCTTGGACTGTTGGCTTTGCACTCCCAATCTGGAGAAACAGGTGTCTTTTCATCTTCTCTCCCCCCTCTTGTTGACAACGGATGCCAGTCTTTGGGGTTGAGGGGCCACATTGGGGTCCTTGGAGGCCTAAGTTCAGTGGCCTCAGAGGACTAGTGCCCATTCTTTGAACTGGCGGGAGTTGGTAGCAATTTGGGAGGCGGTGCAGTTCTTTCAGGTTCATCTCCGCGGGAAAAATCTGTTGGTTCGTACTGACAATCATGTGGCTTGTTGTTACTTGCACCGCCAGGGGGGACCAAGTGAACGTCTATGAATCTGCTGGCTTCCATGATTTGTCTTCCATGATTTGTGCCTGGGCGGAATCTCACCTGTTGGCCTTGAGAGCTGTGTACATTCTGGGACAGATGAATTTTCATGCGGACGCCTTGAGCCGCAACTTTCTGTCCTCTGTTCAGTACCATCTCTCTGTTCCTCTATTAAAGAATCTTTGTCTTCGTTTCGGGACTCCCTGGATCGATCTCTTTTCCTCCCCTCACAACGCTCTTCTCCCCATGTTTTGTTCAGAGGTTGGGTGTCCTCAGGCCTGGGTGGTGGATGCTCTTTTGATTCCCTGGCCTTTGGCCTTCTGTATGCATTCCCTTCTATTCCCCTCCTCCGAGGATGCTACAGAAGATTCAAGGGGAAAGTGTCTGTCCTGTCGATTGCTCCTTTTTGGCCTCGCCGCCTTTGGTTTCCTCTCTTGATGTGGCTGGCGTGGGACCGGTTTATCCAACTTCCATTAGTTCCGGCTCCACTTCAGTATACAATACTGTCTCTCCCCTGTCTCCTTAGCTTGCATCTGACGGCCTGGCTCTTGAGCGGTTGACTTTGGAGTCTTTGGGCTGTTCTTCTGTGCTGGCCGTGACATCCAGCTGTTGTGTTCGCCTTCGAACCTTAAGTGCTGTAGTCGACATTGGGGATCTTTTTTCTCTTGTTGCTCTTCACATGGTGTGGATCCTATGCTTGGGGATCCTGCTTCTGTTCTTGACTTCCTCCAGGATGGTTTTTAGAAGAACCTTTCCCCTTCTAAGTTGTCAGCTCAATGGGCTGTGGTCCGTGCTTGTATGGGTTCGGGGGCTTCCTTTGCAGTTGTTGCCCCTTTGGTGGGTCGGCTCCTTTTGAGCTTTCGGCTTCGTCATCTTGACTTGTTGTGGTTGTCTGCTAAGGTGGCCTATTTGTTTGCCATCACCTCTGCTGGCCTGTTGGGTGAGTTGGGTGCCTTGCTTGTTTCTTTCCCTTATCTGTAGTTCCTGCAGGATTAGGTTGTTTTACGGCTTGACCTGGCTTTTCTGCCTAAGGTTTCCTCCAAGTTCCATTTGCAGCAGGAGATGATCCTTCCTGATTTACCTACAGATGGGTATCATGTTGTTACTTCTTCTTTGGATGTTCTTAGGGCTCTTCAGATTTACCTCCAGCGTTCGCTGGGGTTTGGGCTTTCTCCTGCCCTGTTTTTCGCCTGTGGAGGTGTGACTAAAGGGAAGAAGGTTTCTACTTCTACGACCAGTCGATGGGTGCGTTTGGCGGTCTGCCAGTCCTATAAGCCTGTGGGTCTGCCTCCTCCGTCTGAGGTGCAGGGTCGCTCAACACGTTCTGTGTCTGCTTCCTGGGCTGAGGCGGCGGGGGTCTCTTTCCCTGAGATTTGTAGGGCATCCACTTGGCAGTCCCATCACATGTTTGTTCAGAATTATCGCCTTGATGTGTTACATGCCTCTGTTGACAGTTTTGCTGTTGGGTTTTTTGAACATTGTGGTTCCTTAATCACTTGTTTGATAACAGTTTGTACTTTTTGCATGGATCCCTGGAGTCCTGCATTTTTTATTCCTGGTTCTCTGCTTGTGAGTTCCTCACTCTGTAAGGACTGAGACAAGGAGGACCCATGAGGGGGTAATGTCTTGTTACTTACCTGTAATCTGCATTACTCGGATTAGGGTTTTCTTCATCCCAGTCCTCTTCCCTCCCTCCCTCCCGCTGTGTTTGTGTCTGGGACTTGTTGATGATAGGCATTGCAATGGGTGGGAGGGTTTTATGCGACCTTGGAATTTCAATTGTAAGCATTTTGATTGGCTGGTTGAAGGCAGGACTGCCTCATTCTGTAAGGACTGGGACGAGGAGGACCTTAATGAAGATTACCAGTAAGTAACAATTTATTTATTTGTTTATTTCATTTTTTTAAAGAGTTTTATATAGCGCTGGCTAGACCTGAAGGTATCAGAGTGCTTTACATGAGAATCAACAATGTAACAG
The DNA here is from genome assembly GCF_964263255.1 of Lissotriton vulgaris. Taxonomy (NCBI): domain Eukaryota; kingdom Metazoa; phylum Chordata; class Amphibia; order Caudata; family Salamandridae; genus Lissotriton; species Lissotriton vulgaris. The sequence continues at coordinate 1,448,612,156 of NC_141691.1, forward strand.
AAAAAGATCAACAATTATACACTACATCAAAAAATAGGCAATACATTAGGAGAGGAGAGAAAGGAGAGAGAAAAGTAGTGGAGGGGGCATAGGAGGTGAGAAAGGGAGGATAAGGGAAGAGACAACAAGGAGAGATGAAAGGAAGTCTGTCTAAAGACCGACTGGGTAGGTGACGACCAAGGAGGGAATCCTCGGCCCATCTCCCCTATAGCTAAACCAGGTAGCTCCATTGGGCATCCCTCACCGCGGCATGGTAAATTAGGGCTACTAAAAAATATAGTGACCCTCACATGAAGATAGAAAACTCTCTGGCCATTAGGGCCATTGTTGTTTGTTTTTCACGAAGAAATCCCGGCTCTGAGAGTTTTGTTTGTAAAAAATAAAACAAATGTTGAGTGGTTCACAAACGTGGTACTGACTTGGCATCCTCCTGTCTTCAGAGAATCCACTGTGCTAGCAGATGTAATGAACAGCAAAACACACAAGATGATGGACGGAATGTTGCACAGTGGCAAAACATCAATCAATCAATCATAGACATTTATAGAGCGCTCTACTTACCCGGAGGGTCTCAAGGCGCTAGGGGGGGGGGGGGTGCTGCTACTGCCCGAACAGCCAGGTCTTGAGCTTCTTCCTGAAGGCGAGGTGGTCTTGGGTCAGGCGCAGGTCGGTCGGGAGGGAGTTCCAGGTCTTGGCGGCCAGGTAGGAGAAGGACCTTCCTCCTGTTGTCGTTCTTCGGATGCGGGGGACGGCGGCGAGGGCGTGACTGGCTGATCGGAGGTGTCGTTTGGGAGCGTAGAAGTTGATGCGGTTGTTGAGGTAGCTCGGGCCTTGATCGTGTAGGGCTTTGTGTGCGTGGGTGAGGAGACGGAAGGTGATTCTCTTGTTGACCGGGAGCCAGTGCAGGTCTCTTAGGTGTCCGGAGATGTGGCTGTGTCGGGGGATGTCGAGGATGAGTCTGGCTGAGGCGTTCTGGATCCGTTGGAGTCTCTTCTGGAGCTTGGTGGTGGTTCCGGCATAGAGGGCGTTGCCGTAGTCCAGTCGGCTGGTGACGAGGGCCTGGGTGACAGTCTTCCTGGTCTCGGTGGGGATCCACCGGAAGATTTTCCGTAGCATGCGCAGGATGTTGAAGCACGACGAGGAGACTGCATTGACTTGCTTGGTCATGGAGAGGGAGGAGTCCAGGATGAAGCCCAGGTTGCGTGCGTGGTCTGTCGGTTTGGGTGCAGTTCCCAGGGCGGGGGGCCACCAGGAGTCGTCCCAGGCGGAGGGCGAGGATCCCAGGATGAGGACTTCCGCCTTGTCCGAATTCAGCTTCAGGCGGCTGGTCGACATCCACTCGGCTACTTCTTTCATTCCTTCGTGAAGGTTGGCTCTGGCGGCGGCAGGGTCGTTGGTAAGGGAGAGGATCAGCTGGGTATCGTCGGCGTAGGAGATGATGTTCAGGTTGTGTTGGCGTGCGATGGCCGCGAGGGGGCTCATGTAGACGTTGAAGAGGGTTGGGCTCAGCAAGGATCCTTGGGGTACGCCGCAGATGACTTCGGTGGCCTTTGATTTGTACGGTGGTAGGCGGACTCTCTGGCTTCTTCCGTCGAGGAAGGAGATGATCCATTCCAGTGCCTTCTCCTGGATTCCGACGTTGTAGAGGCACTGCACTAGGGTGCGGTGGCAGACGGTGTCGAAGGCCGCGGAGAGGTCTAGGAGGATGAGGGCCGCTGTTTCTCCGTTATCCATCAGGGTTCGGATGTCATCGGTGGCAGCGATGAGGGCGGTCTCGGTGCTGTGGTTGGCTCGGAAGCCAGACTGTGAGGGGTCAAGGGATCCGTTCGTCTCGAGGAAGGCGGCCAGTTGCTTGTTGACGGTCTTCTCGATGACTTTGGCTGGAAACGGGAGGAGCGAGATGGGGCGGTAATTCTTGAGTTCGGTGGGGTCCGCTGTTGGTTTCTTGAGTAGAGCGCTGAGTTCGGCGTGCTTCCAGCTTTCAGGGAAGGTGGCGGTGTCGAATGAGGTGTTGATGATGTCCCGCAGGTGGGGTGCGATGACAGCGTCGGCCTTGTTGAAGACGTGGTGAGGGCAGGGGTCGGTCGGAGATCTGGAGTGGATGGAGTTCATCATGCGGACGGTGTCTTCGGTGCTGATAGGAGTCCAGGTGCGGAGGGTGGTGGTGGGGGGAGGTGGTTCGGTTGAGTCGGACGTGGCGTTCGTCGGTTGGGTGTTGAAGCTGTTGTGTATGTCCGCGATCTTGTTGTGGAAGTAGGAGGCGAGGGAGTTGCAGAGTTCTTGCGATGGGGTGATGTCGTTGTTTCCGGCGTTGGGGTTGGAGAGCTCTTTCACGATGTTGAAGAGTTCCTTGCCGTTGTGTGCGTTGTTGTCCAGTCGGTCCTTGAATGCAGTTTTCTTGGTGTCGCGGATCAGCTGGTGGTGCTTCCGGGTGGCAAGCTTGAGGGTGGTCATGTTGTCCTGTGTTGGCTCCCTTCTCCAGGCTTTCTCGAGGGCTCGGCAGTTCTTCTTGGAGCTCTTGAGTTCGTCGGTGAACCATGGGGCCTTCTTGCTGCCGGGTCTGCTGGGCGGGGTCTTCAGTGGGGCGAGTTCGTCCGCGCAGTTGCTGATCCACTTCGTGAGGTTGTCGGCGGCCTGGCTGGGGTTCGCTGAGCTGGCGGGAGGGTGCTGGCTCAGGGAGGCGGCGAGCTGGTCGACTGTGATCTTGCTCCAGTTTCTGCGGGCGACCTGTTGCTGGTGGTGGTGGATCGTCGTTCTTCTGAAGGTGAAGTGGACGCAGCTGTGGTCCGTCCAGTGGAGTCCTGTGGCGTGGCTGAAGGCGATGTCTTTGCTGGATGAGAAGACGGCGTCGAGTGTGTGTCCGGCGAGGTGGGTGGGGGTGGTCACCAGCTGCTTGAGTCCGAGGTTGGCGAGGTTGTCGAGCAGGGTGGTGTTGTTGCGGTCGTTGTTGTTCTCCAGGTGGAAGTTGAGGTCCCCCAGGAGGATGTAGTCAGCGGAGGGGAGGGCATTCACCCCCAGTCACAGATCTGAGTTAAATCCATCGTTATTTTGCTCACCAAGCCACCCCAGTTCAGACATGGCTATCTGCAAATCAGTCTTGACCCTGTGCCTCATGGGAACAGTCCAGCCCAAACTGCCAAGCATATGGCCATGCCTGAACTGGGGTGGTGTGGTGAGCAAAAGAACGATGGATTTAGGTTCAGATCTCTGTACTGGGGTGAATGTGTGACATTGTTCTGCATTCTGTCCATCAACTGTTGTTTTAGCAGATGTAATGAAGCCATAGATAGTCCCGCAAGGTAGCTAAGGATCTCATTGCATGGCAGGCGACCTCCAACAGGGGAGCTGAGACAGAGGCCTCTGACCTGGCATGCTGGCTAGGCACCTTACAAATCTGAAATGGCGACCTTATTCTTTTTACAGAAGAGATTTTGCTACCATTTGGATGCACTAAGATCTCATTGTCAGCATTTTTTCAGGAGACTGGAATTTTCTCCACAGTGTCTCCATTCAGTATTAACATCACAAAGTCATAAATGTTGAACTTTACACTCTTCACAGAACAGAAGGTGAAAATAGGGGATTTATTACAATTCTCTTGGCCTTAAATAACTGTGAAGAATTTAAGCAGTATGATTGGAAGGGAAGTGAGATCATTATGAAGGACTAATTACCATAAGCATTTAAAAGAGGCTGCGCCTGAGGTGAGTAGCAGAAAAGGCCAGTGTGTATCATAGCTGGATTGTTGGTTGCAGCAAAGATGATTATATTTGCAAAGCTACTATCGCTATTTCATTCTCTAGCTCCACAATGGCTAGAAAATAATTTCAAAGAGTACAAGGACATATTTCTGTTAAGTCTTCATCATCATCAAAAATCTTTATTTCGGCTAAATTGCCATAAAAGATAAAACACAACAACGATACAATTAAAAACAATTGCTTCCAGGACAAATAATCAGAGAAAGTTTTGTTGTATGAACAGTAGCCTGAATCCTTAATACATGACGTCATACAGGAGGCTATAATGAGTCCGTGGAGGCGATACAATTAATTATAAAAAATAAATACATGTTGATGATGGTTAAAATTGTACAGATAGTCTACAGCCCTGGGTGCAAGAAGCTATAATGAACCATTAAAACAATAAAATTGTTAGGATGTAATTACATTTGAAGATGGTTAAAATTATAGAATTATTCTAGAGCCCTGGGTAGCAAACGTCTTCTCTTCAGAAGGTTTCCAGGTATTTTGCTACTGCACACACTACCATGCTAGAAAGGTCCGATTTTAAAACCCTGTATGCCTGCAGGCAATGAGTAAAGCCTACGTTTTTGCAGGCCAGAACTATCCACTTCCTTCTCGCCTGCCCATAGGTTCGACAAAAAAACAGTATGTGCAACTCGGTTTCCTGATCGTGGTTGCACCCAGGGCAGTGACTCAGAAGGGGGTCCGACCACTTACTAGTGAAGGCTCGGATTGGTAAATTTCCGTACCTCCACTGTAGGTACAATTTCCGAGTATTAGATGGAAATATAACATCTAGGACTCCCTCCAGCTTCCTTGATCTTTAGGAAGGAGTCTTCACTCACCTGAATTCCAGGTACTTCAGCTTGAGAGATAGGATGAATGTTCTCTATGCCCCTAAAAATCTATACCATTCGTAACCATATTTAAATCTCAGTTTGGCGTGAATAAATCTTCGAGGGAAGGGGGAAAATGGGACAAAATAATAAAAACACAAACAAAAAAGCACTCCACTTGCTGTATTCTTCTATTTGAAGATTTCGCATAATACTGTAAGGAGCGATTCTTCTATGAAAAGCATCTGTATACACACATAATAAAGAACAACATTAGTATATAGAAACAAGACCATGTGTTTACCTCTATACTGTGAAAATGCACTACAGTAGATACCTTTTACTAAGCCTTTTGTTCCTCAATACAACTTTCACTTCAGCAGAGGATTGATGCCTGTAATTATTCCTCTATAGAATAAAACAATAACTAGAATATTGTGGTTTTGTTCAAAAATACACTCTGTTATATGACACCTTATGTTTTCAATTACTATAAACTGACGATTATGCCTCGTATAAATATAACCATGAATTATGTGAACTGGTAGCTTTCTAAAGTCTTTATAAGAGTCTCTTTTCTCTTTCTTCTATTTTGCAGATCAAGTTTTGTTTCGTACCACAAGAAGGATTTGAAAATATTCAAGTTCTTTTCATCAAACAGCATCCAAAGGTTTCAGATGAGTATTTGTTCATATGACCTAAAAATATCAGAGCACACCTTCCTTTAAATGAGTTGTTTCTCAAAAGACCCAAAATGTACAAAGCGCGCTTTCTTTTAAATAAGTTAGTATCAAATACCTGAAGTTAACTGAGCGTGTCTTCTGTTGCAGATTTTAACAAAGTTTTGCCTTACTTGAGTCAGTTAAGCCTTCTTTCTTTTTTGTTTCAGGTCGGAAGACTGTGCAAGGAGAACCGGAATCTCTAGGGGATAGGAGAGCGTCGATGACGTCGCCGTGGCACCCAGGATATGGACCGAAACTAAGGGAAGGAAAGGGAGGAGCCAAAGTCGTGCTCGTAGTCCTGGATAAATCAGGTAAGTGAAACTGGAAACAACAAACGCAAGCGCGTTGTTCTGGACAGACGGGTTTAAATAATTTCGGGAGTGGGTTGGGTTCAGCAGTGAAACCAGCGGCATACACGTGAGGCATGTGTCTCAACGGTAACAGAGTCCACGTGTTGCCAATGTAATACAGTTACCGGCTGAAGCATGCTCTCATGTTGTTTCAAGAATAGCATGTGTAAACCTGTTTAACTGTTACCTTGCCCACAATCCCTGCACATTTTTATCAGAAATGCATTGTGAGCTCAAAAGAAACACAATGCAATAAAGCACATCAACTTTGGGACACAGATTATTTATGTATACAAATGTGATTGCACCTATAATGTTGACAAAGAAAGAATTAGGACACAAAAGTTAAAATACACTATGTGGTTGTGCAATTTGCAGGGTACAAATCCTAACAATTTCCCACTAATTTGAATAGAGAAATGGAATGATAGAATAAACAAGCACTTACAATGCAATAGGTCTCTCATTAGTTAAATGGAGAGCTATTGGCTTTGCAAATGGAAAAAAAATGCGGTGTCTGCCTGCCATTGTTTTTCTATTTATTGACTTTTGTGGCAATGGCGACAATCTGCACTTGAGCTTTAGATGTTTACAGCTAAAGCATGGCATGCTGCCAATGCTACAAAAGTCAATATATAGAAAAAAAGCTGTGGGGCCGCCATTTAAAAAAATATTTATTTACTATTGTAACAATCGCTGCATGCCGCGCTTAAGCTTTATATGCTTAAAAGTAAAGTGTGTCGTAGCACGAGTGCTATAAAAGTAAATAAATGAAAAAGAAATGCGGCATCTGCCAGCCTTTGTTTTTTCTATCAATTGACTTTAGTAGGAATGGTGGCACGCCTTACTGTAGCTTTAGATGTTTAAAGCAAAATCGCGGCATGCCAACATTGCCACAAAAGTCAATCCATAGGAAAAAAGTTGTGCAGGTGAGGTCTTTTTTTCTATGAATTCCCTATTGTAGCAATCACGCCATGCTGCGCTTTAGCTTAAAATGTTTAAAAGTAAAGCAAAGCCTGCCACGATTACTACAAAATTAAATAATGGAAAAGAAATACGGCACCCGCCCGCCTTTGTTTTTTTATTTATTTTTGTAGCAATGACCGCATGTTTCGTTTTAACTTTAGATGTCAAACACTAAAGGGCGGCGTGCCATCATTGCCACAAAAGTCAATACATTTTAAAAAGTTATGCACGTGTGTTATCTTTCTTAATTTATTTACTTTGGTAGCTTAAGATGCTTAAATCTAAAGCACAGAATGCAGCGATTGCAACAAAAGTAAGGAAGTACTGCAAAGAAAAACAGGAAGTACAGCAACAATAATGGGAGGGGGGTGCGTCTGCGATAGCTAGAGATAGCCAACCAAAAGAAACAATCGGTGATGTCCCTTGGGAGGGAATAAAGTACCCAAAGGCGGGACAGATGAACACTATTGACCAACCACAGTAAAGGAATTTCCAAAGGCAGGCCAATCATCCTAACAGAAGCACAAAGAAAAGGTTGAAGTCCATATACTAAATAGAACATGTCTAGAAGAGACAGCACAATTGCTGCTTAGGCAAGACCTTAAAAAAAACTGCAATGAACATTAACAAACAGGTGAAAAGCAGACAATGTGCAGACTCCCTGTGTTATCATTGTATAGAGACTTATGGTTTTTAAGATGAATTAGAATGAATACCTGAGTGCAGCCTTCCCTCGTGCACATGAACACAAAAAGACAAGAATAGGAGTTAACACAATTGTTTTCTTTTATTTTTAACCCTTTCGAGGATAAAAGAGGAACGATTGACATACCAGGGAAGGCAGCTTGTTTATTTTGTTTTGTTTCTAAAGTATCTGTTGTAAGAACATTCCAACAATTGTTTGGCTGGGTTTTCCAGTGAGCATAAAGTGAGGCTTTGCCCTACAGGGGTCCTGGTCCGACTTATCTGTAGACTTGAAATCAGAGCTACGAGATAGGCCCTGCACTGCACTGAAGCAGAAGCAGAAGCAGAAGGGGTGGGTTAGGGTGAGACAGTCACAGAAGGAGCCTGTACTGCACTCCAGCACCTGGGATAGCTTTAGGGTGCTAAAGCTGTAGATAAGGTCATGCACTTCACTGCAGCACTGCGAGTGGGTTAGGGTGAGACAGATACAGAGGAGCCTGTACTGCACTCCAGCACCTGGGTCAGACAAAAACAGGACGTGCCCTGCACTGCACTTCAGCTCTTAGGGTGGGTTATGGTGAGGCAGTCACAGAAGGGGCCTGTACTGCACTCCAGCAACTGGGATGGCTTAGGTGGCCACAGCTGTAGACAGGACCCTGCACGTCACTGCAGCACCGGGGATCAGTTAGGCTGACAGATCTGAAAGATGGGCCTTGAACTACAGCTGAGTCCTGTGGGTGGGTAAGGGTGAGAAAGCTAAAGAATGGACCTTGCAGTGCATATCAGCACAGTGAATGGCCTAGGGCGACACAGCTACAGGACAGGATCTGCACTTCTTCACTGTACTTCCGTTAGGATGCCAAAAAAAGACAGATGAGCCCGGCACTGCATTCGTGACTGAGAGTTGGATAGGTGAACTGGTAGGCGGAACCAGCATGTGGTCAGTGGGGGTGACAACGCCGCAAAATGTGCATCACACTGCAGCCCTTCACTGTGAATGTGTTAAGGTGAATAACTGAAGGATGTGCTTTGCACTGCAGTCCAGAACTGTGTGTGGTCTGCAGCGACAGCTGGAAGATGAGCTATGCACTCCACCTCAGCACTTCAGATGGTTTAATATGCCAATACTGCATTATGGGTCCGCACTGCTGTTCAGCACTGTGGATTGCTTAAGGTGACAATGCTGTAGGATGGGCCTTGCGCTGCAATTCAACACTGTGGGTCAGATTGGGTGATAGTGATGCATTATCAACACTGCACTGCAGACCGGACTGGAGGTTGATTGTGAACATAAAGCTAAGGGTAGGCCTTGCACTGCAGCTCAGCAGAGTGAAATGGCCTAAGGGGGCATGGCTGCAGGGTGGGCTTTGATGTGCAGCCTCCCAGGAGTGGGATGACTTACTGTTACAAAGCATCAGGAAAGGCCGGCACTGCAGTTTAGCTTGATAAGCAGTGCACTAGAGATCAGCAACGTGGACATTGATTCTGTTGACAGAGTTACATGGCACCATGCACTGCCAAACTGCTTTGAATTATGATGACAAAACTTACAAGATGTGCATTTCACTGCAGTTCAGCAATGCGGTAATGTGGCATGACTCCCGAACCCAGTGAAGGATGGGGTAGGTGCTTACTGTCTCAGCAAATGCTGTTTAACTGACGCCTTAATTTAGTGTCATCCCTCCACCGTTGACTCGAGGGAGCAAGCCGTTCGCCAACAATGGGTTGGTCTACTTTCTATTAAGGTACCTCACTGTTAGGTCATTATATGTTTGTTGGACCAATAACGTGATTTTACTAGTGGTCTTACTTTAGTGTAGATGAAACACTTATTGGTCTTATTGGTCCTGAAGAATTGATGCATGATCAGTCTGACACGGATCACTGACACAATATCGACGACCAAAATATCGTCTGGACAGAATATCGTCACCAAAATATCGATGGACAAAATATTGTCTCCCTATCTACAAACAGGTAAGTACAAAAATATTGAAGACAAAATATTGTTGTATTAAATATAGTTTGTAAAAATAACGAATGTTTTAAATGTGTTAAAAGTAATATTAACTTAATTAAATATTCAATATAATTAAGTAAAACATACTCAAAATAATTTTTAAAATGTTAAAATGAATAAATAATATATTTAATCTCTTTAATTTTTTTTACATCACTGTTGGATAGCGGGAGGTTAAAATGTACTATTCCCACTCCAGCGAGAGGAACACTAGGGAAAGTGTTGGATAGCATAGGGGTAAAATGTACTATTCCCACTCCAGCGAGTGGAACTGTAGGGAAAGCATTGGATAGCGGGAGGGTAGAATTTACTATTCCCACTCCAGCGAGTGGAACAGTAGGGAAAGCATTGGATAGCGGGAAGGTAAAATGTACTATTCCAAATCAAGTGTGTGGAACAGTAAGGAAAACGTTGGATAGCGTAGGGGTAAAATGTACTATTCCCACTACAGCGAGTGGAACAATAGGGAAAGCGTTGGATGGCGGGAGGAAAAAAATGACTATTCCCACTCCAGAGAGTGGAACAGTCGGGAAAAGGTTGGATAGCGGGAGGGTATAATTTACTATTCCAACTCCAGCGAGTGGACCAGTAGGGAAAACGATGGATAGGGTTGGGGTAAAAATGACTATTCCCACTCCAGCGAGTGCAACAGAAGGGAAAGCGTTGGATAACGTAGGGTATAATTTACTATTCCCACCCCAGAGAGTGCAACAGTAGGGAAAGCGTTGGATAGTGTAGGGGTAGAAATGACTATTCCCACTCCAGAGAGTGCAACAGTAGGGAAAACGTTGGATATCAGGAGGGTAAAAATTAGTATTCCCACTCCAGAGAGTGCAACAGTAGGGAAAGTGTTGGATAGCACAGGGGTAAAAATTACTATTCCCACTCCAGTGAGTGCAACAGTAGGGAAAGCGTTGGATAGCATAAGGGTAAAATTTCCTATTCCGACTTCAAAGACTGCAACAGTAGGGAAAACGTTGGATAGCGTAGGGGTAAAAATTACTGTTCCCACTCCAGTGAGTGCAACAGTAGGCAAAGCGTTGGATAGCGTAGGGGTAAAAATTACTGTTCCCACTCCAGTGAGTGCAACAGTAGGGAAAGTAATCATTTAATATTTAAATAAGAATAAAATAACTATCACTACCAATTAAAAATTAATTACAATCAAATTACCAATTACAAAATATTTAATAATGAATTAATTATAAATACCAATAAATATTACTTATTAAAAATTAATTACGTATTAATACTTAATTAACAACTAATTAATTTCCAATACCAAAAATGTAATAAATAATTGAAAAATTACCAATGAATAATTAATTAACAATGAATTAATTATCAATACACAAAAATAATTTCAATATTTAACTTAAATACAATTAAATTACTTCCCACCCTATTTCCCTATAAACCCAGAACCTGCTCCGAATAATAAATTAATACAATTAACATAATTATCAATTAATAACAATGAATTACCAATTAATTACCAATTAATAATTAACTAACAATAAATTAATTATCAATACCAATAAATAAATATAAATATTTTCTTAATTACAATGAAATTACTTCCCACCCTATTCCCCTATAAACCCACAACCCGCTACAGAATTAAAACGCAAAATTAAATTAAAAATAATTAATAATTCCTAAAAATTTATATTTAATTTACTATAATTAAATTAATTCCCACCCTAAACCCACAACCCACTACGGCAGTGGTTCCCAGAATTTTCGAGCCACGGCTCCCTTGACCTATTTGCCATAAGCCGTAGCTCCCCATTACTTTACTTTGTTTTAGTGGGTGAGAGAATGTAAGCCCTGCCTCTGGAGAACTTCAATTTTTCTCCCTGAAAATAATTGCCATGAAGCTGATGAAGGTATCATAGATGCAACTAAATAAATATATAACAGTTTTTTAATCAAACACTTCTATTGGTTTAGTCACAGTGTATTCAAAGCAAAGTTAACCTTACAGGCCAGTGCAGGCAATGTATTGTGATGAATGCCCGAACAGGGGGCTCAATAAAAAACAGTGTATGACCCTAACTGTTCATGGGTAGCAGGCAATTAACCTAAACTGAGCTATATTCAAAAAATGCGCAGACCTGTAATTTAAAATAAAGGGCTTCCCCAAATGCCTCCAGGAATAAAAATGTGCTGTGTTAAGCTCCTCTCTGCACCATTTTGGAATGTGACTGGTTAACTGATGAAAACTGTGCAGAGAAGTATCCCCCACATGCACTTATACCACACCATTTTTACACCAGATTTGAGTGCTCTGGAGTTTACTCCTGAATCAGAATTTGCACGAAATTAGGGATAATTGCCTAAAATTTAAGTTTGGGAACCACTGGCCTAACTATCAGATTTTTTGTTGTTTTTAAACAGATATGAATCTTGCCATTATAAGTGCAAAAGTATATCTGCTTCCTCTGATATCCTATCTTTAAACTGCTCCCTGTAAATGTGGTTAATTGAGAAAGAAGTTTAGACTGATTTTAAGTTATAATAAAGTCTTTTTTTAGTCCGACGTGGATCATTTCCTGATTGGCCTGCAAGGTTGTGTTTCTGACTCGCTAAATTGCTTGGCTGCAGCAGCAACTTGATATACCTGGTATCAGGATTGTGACAGAAAGTGAGGGCACTGCCAAAAACATACCTACAAACTGGTATTGTTTTTTGAAATAACGTGTTTATGACAGGCCTGTACTGTGAGGTGAAAAACAACGTACCTTTTGGGACGAAATAGTGCAAATATTGGTTCAAAACAATTGTTGCACCCAAGAAATTATTAAATGAATTGGGGGGAGAAAAGTCTGCATTGTAACACTTTTTTGGATGCAAGATGCACGTCTCAGGCAGTCCGACCTATTCAGCCTCTTGTTCGTGGAGAGAGAAAAATAATGCAGAAAGATGAACAGAGGGTTTCCAAATGTTCCTACCTTCTCAGATCTGATGCAGGGGTGAAGGTGGCAGTGTTAGGACTCATCATCTGACTTTGTGTGCTCAGCTTTGATTGTTTACCCTTGTAGTAATAACTCTTTGCAGCTCGTGGTGTGTATTTTGGCATTGCATGGAAAACTTATTTGTTAGGTGTTTCTGTTGTTTCTCTTATCTTATCAGTTAAGTCATTATCTCTGGCAGTGGAGCTGGGTAGTTCTGAAGAAGAGGTCAAAGACCTTGACAGTGGTTCCCAAACTGTGTTCATGGCGCCCCTGGGTAGTTTTGATGGCTCACCAGGGTGCCGCGGTGCACAGATTGGAAACCACTGCACTACGGAATTAAATTACGCAAACATAAAATTCATTACTTTAAAAAAATTATACATACATTACAAAAATAATATACACTTTTAACACATATACTAACATACAAAACACTTTAAAAAATCGATATTAATAAAAATTCTATATATTTTAATGCCTATATTATGTAATTCGATATTTTGACAGTCGATATTATTAGCCACTACATTAAGTCCATTCAATATATGTCCATTCTATATTTCGAATTTGATATTCTGTCTATTCTATATTTTTTTTTTGATAATATGTCTAGTTACCGTCTGACACATATAGGCAAGAAACATGTCAACCGCATGGCCACTACTGGACATTATTCCTTAAGTGGCTCTCATTATCTGTTTTTTTTTAATGGGACCAGTGGGACCATCTGATTAAAACAAATGTTACTCTGGAGCACCACTGGCTACCATTTTTAATCCTTATTCCCCACACCTCCACTACATCTTATCTACACCACCTGGCCCCTCACCCACACTTAAAGAGCCCCTCATAGGGTGCCCATCAGGCGTTGCAGCACCGGCCTAATGAGGAGCATGCCCTATGATGAACAACGACACCCAGCCTGGGTGTGTGACGACCCCTCTTCCCTTTTGATAAGCCTGTCTCACCGGGGGCAAGTGTGCTGGACCTCTAACAAATACCCTCAGTCCCTCCTTTGTTTATATATGGGGCAAGGTGACACAGCTCCAGGGTGGGCCTTGCATTACAGCTCCGTACTGTGGGATGAGATAGGGTTACACAGCATAAGTTTCGATGTTCACTGCATTTCAGAACTGCGAGTTGGTAATATTGAGAGAGCTTGAGGATGGGCCCTGCACTCTAGTCAAGCGAGTGGATGGCATAGGGTGACAGCAGGCGGGTAACTAGAGCCAAATTTTTTTTGGGGGGGGGGCTGAAAAATATTTCAGGGGGTTAATTCTTCCAACCATAGACAGAGTGGCTGTAAGAAGGGATGAACACACAACAAAAGCCTCATTTACTAGTAAATGATCTTTTAAAGACCTGTTAAGTACTCTGGTGGGGCTGCAATTTCATGCTCGCCAGCCCGAGAAGCTGTCACAGCCGGGCTGACACACACGACGGGAGGGGGGTGGCTGAAGCCCCGTGAGCCCAATGGGTGTTGCGCGCCTGGGTGACAGAGCGACAGGCCTTGTTCTGCATTCACGCCTGTGGGTTAGGGTGACCGAGCTGCAGAATGGGCCCTGCACATCAGTCAAGGACTGTGGGTGAGTTAGGGTGACAGAGTGATGGACCCCAGACAGCACTCAATGTCTGTAGGTGGGTGGGTTAGGGTGACAGAGCGATAGACCCTGTACTGCAGTCATGGCCTGTAGGTATTTTAGGGTGACAGAGCTGCTGGGTGGGCCCTGCTCTGCAGTCAAGGACTTTGGGTGAGTTAGGGTGACAGAGCTACCGGATGGGCCCTGCACTGTAGCTCTATGGAATCAAACAAGCAGTGGAAAAATCAACATGTCTTGTTTCTGGATGTAAAAGAGCTATCGAAAAGTTCTAATGTAGTAGTGTAATATATCAATGTCATAGCAATACTGACAGCAGTGTATGGTGCCATCAAACAGCCAAAATCGTTTTTGTTCCTCTCAGAAACATATAAATAATGCATTTGAATAGTGAACATAAATAAATGTGTTTGGTAAAAGCGACTAGTTAAAAACTGTGTTTACATGATAATGCGAATATGTACGTAGATGACAATACACATCTATATATTAATGGAAATTACTTCATATTCTCATTATGAACATGAGTCTCAGTATGAATGAATTACCTATGTACAAATAGTTCATTGTCTGTAATAAGACTGGTATCACTGAAGGCACTAGACACTAATTATTTATTAAAACAATTGTGTCATCCGTCCATGTACCTTTGCACCCTACAATAAAACGGACTTCCCTTTTCTAGTTGTGGAGTGCATAGATCAACATGTTTAATAAGGGGACACATTCCACAAATTGAAAAGCCTTCATCTGGGCTTTTTGTTTACTTGAAAATAAGTCATGGTAGCTCTAAACAAACAGGAAGAAAAGAAGTACGTCTGTACAGTTACCCATTTTGTTTTACCTTTGGCACCCCTATCTCCCAGACTATGTGTAGGGAAGCCAATAATCACGCAGGAGAGTAGTTGAAGTAGGACGTGAGTTTATTAAGATCCTCTCGTCTTAAGTTGCAGGCTAGTAATGACAATAACAGTTTCCCAGTCTTAACACCCCCACATTCTACATATTCAAAAGCAAACACAGTATCCCACTACACGAGCTTGTCACGAGCTCGCTCGTGACCGCTCCCATGAACATATGTACATACCCAACACACCTTCCCCCCTTAAAAGGAAAACAAAAAAAAACAAGGGAAAAAAAAAAAAACTAGTTAATCACAAAATCATTAAACCGAGCAGGTAAACGATGAGAACGTGTAACTCTAGTATTATCCGGGTTACATTCAGTATGTACACATTCCCCATTATCTCTTTGTTCCCCAACATCCAAAAAAACATTGCTGTCAAAATCATCCACTGATTGACTAACACCATTAAACAAAGAAACTCTGCTCAAATTCCACACAGAACCACCATCAACTCTGACCGCATTCCTAAAGACTTCAATACCTTTCCTAGGACTTGACCAAACAGGAAAACCTTTACTCACACCCTCTTTCTTCTTAATGCGAACAAGATCACCCACCTTAATAGAACGACTGGACGTAGAACCAATCCTCTTAATCATATCTTGTTTCATCTTATCCTTGTACAATTGGACCCTGTGTTGAACAGCTTCAAAATCCACTTTCAAACAATTCTCAAAACCAGCTAAATTCCTTTTTAACCACCAAGGAACTAACTTTGTGCTAGGCTTCCGTCCTCTTAAAAGCTCAAAAGGAGTGACCAAGGTCACTGAGTTTGGTGAAGTCCTGTAAGCTAACAACATGGATTGCAATGCATTTCTCCAATTTAAACTACCCTTGATAGAAAGTTGTATGGCTTCTTTGATCACACGGTTGAACCGTTCAACCTGGCCATTTGCTTCAGGATGGAAAACTGCAATTTTTCTATGAATGATACCGCATTTAACAAAAAACTGTTCCATTTCCTTGCTCACAAACTGGGGACCATCGTCAGTCACAACTTCCTGAGGAATGCCCTCTCTGCAAAAAATGTCATCTAAAAATTCTATCACCTGACGAGAAGTGACCTCTTTAACCATCTTGACCTCCGGCCATTTGGAATAATAGTCTATAAGGACAATCCCAAAAGCTTCCTGTTTTGGTAAACAACCAAAGGGCCCAATGATGTCTATCCCCAGTTTCCGCCAAGGACCTGAAGGTAAGTCAACAGGGCAAGATTCAGGACGTAAAGCAACAGCTGTTTTGTCACTGTTAGAACAATAAGAACAAGAGCGCACAAAGTGGTCCACACAAGAGTCAATCCCTGGCCACCAGAAGGATTCCTTTAAACGTCTTCTGGTGAAAGATATCCCCAAATGTCCCTCATGGGCAATTTCAAGTAAAGTATTTCTAATAGAAAAAGGTGGAACAATCTTGTCACCACGAAGAATTAAATCACTTTCCACAGCAAGTTCTTCCTGAACCTTAAAAAAACCCATCATATTTCCAGATAACTTCCTCTGTTCCGGCCAACCATGCACAAGATACTTCTTGACACTGCACAATTCCAAATCTTTACTCATCTCTTCCATCCAAACATCTTCCTGCAAAGCAAACCGTTCACCGCACACTAAGTTGACATCATGAAAAGTGAAAGCAACTTCACACTCCTCTTCATTAACCACTTCAGGGGGATTGATATCAGAAATCAATCTGGACATGCAATCAGCATGTACATTCGCCTTACCCTGAACATACTCAATACTGCATTGAAAAGATTGCAATCTTGAAGCTAATCTTGCAAGACGCGCCGACATAGTTCTGCCTCCACCTGGAGCCATGAGATACACCAAGGGCTTATGATCAGTTTTTATCAAGAATCTGGTACCCCATAGGAAAGGTCTAAAGTGCTCAGCTCCCCAAACACAAGCCAGTAACTCTCTTTCTATGACAGAATAATTCTTTTCAGCATCTCTCAAGGCTCTTGACACATAGGCAACAACCCATTCTTTCTCACTATCCTTCTGCAGAAGTACTCCACCCAGACCAGAAGAACTTGCATCTACCATAATAATACATTTCACACCAACCACAAAAGGTTTGAGATACGGAGCATTCACAACAAACATTTTCAAAGACTGAAAAGCATCTGTCATTTCATCAGTCCAAACAAACTTAGCATTTTTCTTCAATAAACACCTGAATGGGTCAACCTTAACCGAAAAATTAGGAATAAACTTAGCATAAAATTCGATAAGACCTAGAAAAGCCACTAGTTGTTCTTTCGATGTGGGTACGGGAGCATTCGTGATACTCTTAACATGATTTTTCTTTGGTTTGATTCCCATTCCACTAATAGTATGTCCTAGGTATTCCACCTCTTTTTGCCTAAATTTGCATTTGTCAAGACGTAGTGTAAGACCTTTCTCAGCTAAAGCAGCAATCACACACCTCAAATTATTGTCATGTTCTATGTCATCTTTCCCATGCACCAAAATGTCATCTTGAAATGCTATGGCACCACTCAAACCCTCCAAGGTATCCTTCATGAGCCTCTGGAACACTGAGGCTGTGCTCGCCAAACCAAAGGGCATGCCACAAAACCTGTATAAACCCTCAGGTGTGATAAATGCAGTTATGTTCTTAGACTCCTCAGCTAGTACCACCTGATGATAGGCACTGGCTAGATCAACACACGAAAAGACTTGTGCACCAGCCAGGGTCGAAACCATTTCATGAAGATTGGGTAAGGGGTGCGAATCCACCCAAATGGCACCATTGACACTGCGAAGGTCAATGCATAACCTAAGTTCGCCAGTGGACTTAACCGAAATTACGATAGGGGAAACCCAAGGTGACGACTCTATTGGTTCAATTATGTTTTTCTCACATAAATCTTTTAGCATTTCTTTAAGTTTGACTCTATAGGATAAAGGGACATTCCTTACTCTATGCCTAACAGGAATGGCATTTTCTCATTTGATTTGATGACATGTTCAAATCCTTTATACCAACCCAAAGTGCCACTGAAAACATTAGGAAAAGATTTACGTAAGCTCTCTACAAGCAGTGAACTATCCCCAGCAACACTTGAAACATTCAACGGTTGCACAACATAAACAGGAGGATTAGCTCTGGGATCAATTTTCATCCCTAATTGGTGTTGGTGTGGCCAACTTAAAAGTGATAACCCAGATCTTGACACATAAATTTTTCCAGATGTGTGTCGGTCAGAAAATTGTATATTTGCAATAAAATAACCTATTAGATCAATTTTGTGGCCAGTGTAGCCACCAGGAGATACATCAGATTCGAGTAACTTCCTATTCGGGAATTTTTCTCGAAAAACACTTAAAGAAATGATGGTATACCATGCACATGAATCTACGAAAATTTCCAAACTCACATCATCAATAGTTATGATACAAGATGGAAATTTAGTGCAATCTCCATCCTCACATACGTTGATAACAGTATTAACTTGAAATGTTTCTTCATCATCCAATTGATAACCTTCGCAGCATTCATGTATACAATTCATCTTCCCCGGTAATGACCTACAAAATCTTGTAAAATGGCCCTTCTTGTAGCATTTTGAACATGTTTTACCTAAGGCTGGACAGTTCTTACAATCCGCTAAGTGTCCATCACTTCCACACCTAAAACACAATAATTTTGAGGTTTTCATGTCATGTTTCTGACTCCTGAATTTGTTATCATTTCTAGATGAAAATTCGTTTTTCTGTGAAAAACTTCTCTTTGACTTGTCAAAATCTTTAGAAACACTAAAGACATCACTTTTATCATTGCCCCTAATCTCCTTGACAAACTTCTCTGAATGTTCTATTGACTTCGCAATAACTATGGCATTATTAAGAGACAAATCGGACGTTGTCCAGAGGCGTTCCTGCACTTTTTTGTTATTAGTCCTCATCAAAATCTGATCCCTTAAGACTTGCTCATAGGATATGTGCTCGAAATCACACGTAACAGCTAAGGATCTTAATGCTGAGACAAAATCTTCTACAGGTTCATCTGTGCGTTGCTTCCGAGAATAAAAGATAAACCTCTCCATGACAATATTCTTTTTCTTCCCATATCTTAAACTTAACTGTAATGAAGCATATTCCTACACATTAATATTCCCCGGATTTACTAGTACAGGTAATGTTTTGAACTCTTTCAAAGCTATTCCACCCAAACAATGTTTTAACAGTGATAACTTCATTTCTGGCTCACACTCCCCCTCTTCCAACACATCTACATAGGCTAAGAAGACAGGTTCCCAAATCTCCCAAGCCATGGGTGGTTCACCAGGTGATGACAAGAATGAAGGAGGAGGTACAATGCCAGACATATTAAATTCAAATATTTAACACACTTTAAGTAAATAAGTCTAAATGTAAAATAAAAAAAAATAAGTTTAAAAAATAAATAAAATTTAAATTCACAATAGCAATTTAAATTACAGTCAAAACACGCAGTGTGCGTTTCACTGAAAACCTTTGAAATAGTTAATTTTTTCCTCAGTGTGGTTTCCTCACTCGCGTTGTGAAAACGATTCTCCTCAAAAGCTGGAAGTCTGCGTGATGGAATCGTGATGAAACGATGTCTCTACATGTAGTTGTCTCCACGTTGAAACGCAATGAAAAGAGCCACAACGAGATCAGAAAGACAAGAAAAGAGCGTCTCTGCACAGCAAGTTAGCATGTCTCTAATGCTCCTAAGATCGTGCGATGACGTCAGACGTCACGCTGGTCAACGTTGTTTCAGGTGCTCATGCGCAAACCCTTGCGCGCGTACGCTGGCAAAACAACACTCCTCGCGAGTCGAAGTTGGCAATTGCAAATAATGCCACCACACAAACGTGAGTAATCTTTCTTAAATTTCCTGCTTTTTAAAAAAAAAAAATCTTCCGCTTCCCAAGGAATTGTTGTTGTCTTGCGCTGTTCCATAGTAATCCTGAAAGCGCAAAATCAATCTCATACAGAGGTAAAATTCAGGGAAGAAAGAAAAAAAAACAAAAAATTCTTGTTCCTCTGATGCAGGTAACAAATCCCGCCCGTCGCCAGTGTAGGGAAGCCAATAATCACGCAGGAGAGTAGTTGAAGTAGGACGTGAGTTTATTAAGATCCTCTCGTCTTAAGTTGCAGGCTAGTAATGACAATAACAGTTTCCCAGTCTTAACACCCCCACATTCTACATATTCAAAAGCAAACACAGTATCCCACTACACGAGGTTGTCACGAGCTCGCTCGTGACCGCTCCCATGAACATATGTACATACCCAACACTATGAGATCGGATTTTTATGACTCCAGTCCCGGCTTGGGCTCATGGTTACTTTCCTTTGTCTTTCCCAGAGGATATCCACTGTGCACTGGATCCATGCTATTTACATGCTATTTACATGCGAGCCTAAAGAATGTTATTAAATCAAATGTTTTTAATGCTCAGCAGATACCTATTTAAATGGCATTTTCATCATCCAGTCGAACATGGTAAAGTGAATGAATGAATGAATGAATGAAGGCATTTATAAAGTGCAACTATTGCCAAGGCGTCTTGGCGCTGAACTGCAATGGCAGTGGTGACTGGTATGTGTTAGGCAGAGATTAGACAGATATAGTAGGTTTTGATCATCTTCCTAAAAAGAGCTCTGTTATGTTGTAGACTGATAGAGATCGGCATTGTGTTCCAGGGTTTGGCTGCCCGGTAAGAGAGGGTTCTTCCCCCCATCTGGCTCTACGGATTTTAGGGACCTGTACTAGTCCTTTATTAGCCGACCTCAGTTCACGTTGCGGGAAATGGCCGCGAAAAAGTTGCTGAAGGCTCAGAGTTCCTCCTCCATGAAGGGCCTTGTGCACAAAGCAGATAGCCTTGAATTCAATGCACTTTTTTACCGGGAGCCAATGGAACTCCCTAGGACTTTTGGAGATGGGGTGGTGTTTAGGAATGTTCAGAAGCAGCCGAGCCGCAGCATTTTGCAAGGCTTGAAGTTCAGTATTTGACCTTTGTCAATGCCAAGAAATAGTACATTGCAAGTATGCACATCTCAGCAAACCTGAGACGTGATTACACCCAATGAGCAAATATTGAAAGTACACAGGTTTACAATGCCCTGACGGCAAATACAAAACAAGCATTTGCAATGCAATATGTTTTGCATTCACAAGAGTTTGACCTATTGGCATTGTAAATGACAATGGCTTTTATTGATTGTCATTTAAAATGCCAATAGTTCAAAGCCAGGCAAATACGAGACATACTGCATTGCAAGCGTGTTACTACAGTGGCAGCCGAGGAAAGCATGCCTACAGGAAGACAAACATCAATAGCAACACATTCAAACATGGTACAGCTGTGCTGCCCTGAAGAGCTCGACCCATGTGCCCGCCCTCTCCCTGTAGCATTGGCCAAACAGCCGGCAGACAAATTGAAAATCGTGTGCCTACCGATAAACAGATATAATTAATATTAAACAAGGGGCACCGAAGGAACGGTCCGAATATAAAACAGAAAGTGAAACACTCACTTGAAAGTGATGCCTGTCACATAGAGGCCGGATTTCGTCGTGGGAGGAGGAGGCCTCTTCACCGGGCTCGTCACTGATGATACACCCGGAGAAGTGGGCAGTGGTAAAGATAGAAGACAGACACTCTCTTTTGTGTATTTTTCCACTCCCCTTGTGTCCGATCTAGGAGATCTGGCATGAAAGCAGCTTCCGAAGTAAAAAGAAAGCACACGCAAAGCCAGCGTATAGAAATGCACATCCACAGGGACCAATCGGGAAATAGGCACACGTACATACACACCTTTTATCCTCACTTTGAGCCTAATCCTCACAAGACTGGTCCAACAGAGGGGATAGACAAATAATGTTTCCTTACGGCGCATTGGATTGCGCGCTTATGTTAGTGCAGACAACAACACGTCATCAGCTTGAAGAGAAGAGTGGCCAAAAGCTAGCAGAATATACAGCAGAAGAAAAAGAAAAGAGTTCCACAAGCAATATATTAGCACTGAAGGTGTAAGGAAACTGTACCCTACCGTTTCTCCTTAGCCTTCAAATGACGTGACAAATCGGCTGTTTGAACCAGTTAGGATTCACCAAAGAAGAGCGTGTAGGAATGCTGCTCTACCACTTAAAGAATACTCGGAGCCTCGTGTGCAATATAAACTCTTTATTTCTCGGAGCGCCGGGACAGCGCACCTCTCTTCACCGGGCTCGGCGCCACACAAGATGGCCGCCTTCCGGTTCCCGTGTACGCCCTTCTGGTTTCGGTCCCAGCAGGTCTAGAGACTAGACCGTTACCACATATCTCCCCCTTTTAACACTTCAACAACAAGTACATGGTGCAAATAGTCTTACTTGATGCTCATGGTAAAGTTCTCAAATTTATTAGGGACTCTCACGATTCTTCCTGCTCTCGTTCTTACCGCTTCTGCTCCCTTCACACCTCCCTGGGTCACCGGGACTGTGTGCAGCCCTTGTCTCTCGCTCTTGCTACTTTTTGCCACTGCCAGTTTCTCTACGTCCGGCTCTGCCTCACTTTCCTTCAGACTTGCGACACCTCCAGTTACTCTGTCCTCACCATTTCCGATGTTTCCGTTCTCCGTTCCCTCTACTTGCTCTACCCTTCTCTCTACCTGCTCTTTCCTCCTTCCCCCGTTTTCTCGGTCCAGCACTTCCTCTCCAACCTCCATACTCCCTTCCGTTTCCGTTTCCCATCTCAGGATTTAATTGCATTTCGCCATCCTGTCTTGTGACCAAACTTTGCCGTCGCTCAGCAACGTAGATCGGGCATACGGTTCGAGGACTTGAAGAGGTGGCGTGAACTTACTTTCTCCTTTCCTTTTCAATGTAGCTACTTTCACTATCACCCAGTCTCCGTTCTCTAGTGTCACTCCTCGCACATTGCATCTTTTGTTGTAGTGTTCTGTATATGCCTCTTGTGCTCTCTCCAGATTCCTCTTCACTATCACAGGTGACCATCTGCTTTGCACTACCATTTGTTTCCACGTGATATTGTCCTTTGTGAAAGGTTCTCTTCCCCTCAACACTTTGAATGGGCTGTAACCTGTACTTCCAGGCGTGATGCGGTAAGCCCATAGCATCTTGGGAAGTTCCTTTTCCCAATCTTGTCCATCGCTTATGGCTGCTTGGATGGTTCCCATTATAACTCTGTTGAACCGTTCGGCCAGTCCATTCCCTGCTGGATGATATATGGGAGTGTGCTTGACCTCTATTCCATTCCTGGACATGAACGCTTCCCACTTGGCTGATACAAACTGTGGTCCGTTGTCACATGTTATTATCTTGGGGATTCCTTCTTTTACAAATATTGCGTTCAGGAATGCCAGTACCGCTTCAGTGTCCACTGTTTCTCTTACTTCTACTTCTGGCCACTTAGAGTACCTATCCACCAATACTATGGCATATTTCTGTACACCCTCAATGTTCAAGATGGGCCCTATGATGTCTATGGATACCATTTCCCATGGGCTGCTGGGCATGGGGAACTTGCCCAATTGTGGTCTTATCAAGGTTTGGGTTTTTTCTGCCCTGGCACATGAGTCGCATTTTCTCACATACCTCTCCACTTGGGCGTCAATCGCTGGCCACCAGTATGCCTGTCTACCCAATGCTTTGGTTTTCGTGATCCCTTGGTGTCCTTCATGTAAAATCGCCAACAGGTGTTCCACCAGTCCTTGGGGGGGAATGACCTTGTCTCCCCTCATTAGGAACGTGGGGTTCTCTCCTAGGGACAATTCTTCTCTCACCTCCCAGTATTTCTTCATCTTCTCGCCTAGGTGTCTTTTCTCCGGCCATCCATGTGTAACATACCCCTTGATCGCCTCCAGGTCATCATCTTGCCTGTACGCCTCTGCCCATTCCTGTTCACTGATAACCTGTTCCATGTCCTGCATGGTCGCCACCATGTAACCCTCCCATCCTGGAGGTTCCTGTTTGTCTGCTCTCTCTTTGGCCGCTGCTTTGTTCAAGAAATCTGCAACCTTATTCCTTAGCCCTGGTACATACTCCACCTCGTATACGTAGTCCAGGAGTCTTAGTGTCATTTTCGCTATCCTCTGGGTGGCATGCGCATGTCCATTTGAGGTCAGTACTTTTATTAAGGGTTTGTGGTCCACACGGACTAAGAATTTGGCTCCCCACAAACATTTTTGGAAACGTTCCATCGCCCACACCACGGCCAGCATTTCCTTTTTGATGACGCTGAATTTTTCTTCATGTGGTGCCAAGGATCTGGATGCAAAACAGACCGTTGATACCTCCCCTTTGTCTGACCTTTGCATCAATACCGCTCCTAGGCCTCGGTCGCTGGCGTCCGTGTAAGTATGGATTCTGCCGCTTGGTCAAAGCCTTTAAGTGGTATGGCCTTGCTCATTTCCTTCTTCAGGACTTCAAATGCTTCCTGTTCCTCCTTGTTCCACTTGAACCCATTTCTCTCCTTCAACAGTTGACGTAGGTAGTGTGTCTTGGTGGCAAAGTTTGGGATGAACTTGCTGTAGAATTCCGCCATGCCGAGGAACGACCTGACATCTTCCTTCTTCGAGGGGGCTGGCACATTCTTTATCGCCTCCATGTTGGCTCTATTTGGTTCAATCCCCTTCTCGCTTATTTCATGCCCCAGGTACGTCACTGATGACACCCCAAATTTGCACTTCACCCACTCCGCGGTGAGTCCATTGTTTTGTAGTATCCTTAGCACACCGTGCAGCTTTTCATTGTGCTCTGGCTTGGACTTTCCCATTATGAGAATATCATCCTGGAAGTATTGAACTGTTTCCACTTTTTGGAATAGCTTGTGCATCAGTTTGTGGAACACTGCCTTTGCTGACCGCAATCCAAATGGCATTCTCACGAATTTATAGCACCCAAACGGCGTTATGAAGGATGTGAGGTGGTTGCATGTGGGATGGAGTGTCACCTGATGGTATGCCGAGGACAGGTCCACCGTCGAGAACCACTTTATTCCTTTGGTCATCGTGAGCATCTTGTTTATTTGTGGAAGCAAAAATTTGTTGATTAGAATGTTCTTGTTGAGTTCCCTGAGGTCCACGCATAGCCTCACCTTCCCATTAGGTTTTTGTGTCACCACTAAGGGCGACAAACATTCCGCACTTTCAATTGCTTTTATCACGCCTCCTTTCTCCAACCTGTCTAGTTCTTCTTGCACTGCCTCTCTGCAGCGGAACGGTATGTTTCTGACCTTGTGGCTCACGGGTTTTGCTCCTTCCTTCAAGCGTATCATGTGCATGAACTTTGTTAATTTTCCTATCTTTCCACTGAACACTCCAGGATATTCTCTTTTCCATGCTTCACCCTCATGTCCTCGTTCTGTGACCATCAGCATCACTTTTTCTATACCTCCGGGATTGAGTTGGATCCCTAACGCACCTTGATCTTTCCATCCCAGCACCGAAGGTCCCTTTTCTGCCACATACAGCTTACAGTTGGCTCAGCGTCCTTTAAATTCAAATGGCAAAGGGCAATACCCCAACATGGGTATCCTCTGTCCTGTGTAGGTGACTGGTCTCAAATCCATTGGACGTAGTTCTTCCTTTAGTTTTTCTAAGAACTTCTCTTCCCACACTTTTCTCTGTACTATCGTGATGGGAGCTCCTGAGTCGGCTACTATGTCGATCTTCACCCCCCCCAATTCTCATGTTGAGTATCGGTTTGTTGGACCTTTTGCAGTCCACATCCAGGACTTGGTCATCTATGTATAGGACCTCTTCGAGGTACTCCTCCTCTCCTTGCGCCTCTTCTTCGTCTGGGCTGCCCTGGTCAACGTACTTGACAGCTGTTCCTTTGGGTTTCCGCCTGCATACTTTCTCATAATGTCCAAATAAGCCGCAGAAAGCACACTTAGCCCTGAACGCCGGACACACTTTGTCGTTTCCTAAGTGTGAGGTGCTTCCACACCTGTAGCAACTTGTTCTTCTATCCCCACCCGTCCTCGGTGGCGCTCCTACATTCTACTGGCTTTTCTTCGTATATTGGTTCCTAGGTGGTCCATGTCGTTTGGTTTTGTCTCCTTTGTAGTGCACCGTCACTCTGCATACCGTTTGTGCGCTCCCTGCGTCTTTCCTGGCTGCCTGTGCACATCTTTTAGATAACTCTGCTTTCTTGACCAAGGCCCATACCTCCTTGAGGGGGGCATCGCCATTTACGCATAGCTTTTCTTGTACTGATGAGTTTGACGTATGCGTGATGATTTGATCCCTTACCAGTTTGTCTTGTAGGTCGCCGAATTTGCACGTTAACACCAGTTTTTGTAGCACTGCGACGTATTCATCTATAGTCTCTCCACTCTCCTGCTTCCTCTGGAAGAAGTTGCACCGATCTATGGCCAAACATACCACAGGTCTATAGTGCGCATCTAGGTCCTCTATCGCGTGTCGGAACACATCCGTGTCCGCCGTGTCCCTTGTGACTTTCACCAAGTTGTCAAACACCCTTAAACCTTCTGGTCCTAAATTGTGCAGGAGTATTTTCTTCCTCCTCGGACTGGAGTATTCTGCATTGCCTTCTTCCTCTAGTGCCTCTAAGTAATTCAGGAAGTATCTCTTCCAGTCCTCCCATGGCATTGTGGGTTCTCCTCTTTTTGGGAGGAAGGGCACCATGTTGGTGAGGGAAGTGGACGGGGTCGCCATTCTCTTGTTGCCCCTTGGGACTGCTTGGGCGGGAACGTTACGGCTGGGCGGGCTTCCAGGTGCTTGCCTTGTATCCGTGTCCTCCCCTTGGCCCTGGCCGCTATTCTCGCCTCCCGCTGCCCCTCTGGGTTCCTGGTGTGCTTGTTGCCTTGCCTCTCCTCCTGTACCGGGCACCACGCCCGCTCGAGCTGACACGCCAGTGCTCAGTGGCTCCTAGCAGATGTCTGACGCTTCAGTGAGCCATCTCCGCCTTCCGGTCGTATGCTCTGGTTCAAGCCTTGCGTATGGTTTTTCGTGCCTTTTTCGCGCGTCGTACGTGCTTCTATCCGGGTGATTACCCTCTCGCCAGGAGCTCCAGGCCTCTCTTTGTAGTGCGATCTTTTTCTGTGCCCCGCCTGGTGTGTGCGATGCCTTGTTGACTCTGTCTCGTGTCGGTCACCTCTTCCGACTTTTTGCCCTCTGCCGCGCTCTGAGTTTTGCGTGTTGCTCCGGTGGTGGCGTATTCCTTTTCGGCTTTTCCTTTCTTTTATTTAATTTTTTTTTCGTTATCGTCTTGCATCCCGCCTCGTCGCCATTGTAGGAATGCTGCTCTACCACTTAAAAAATTCTCAGAGCTCGTGTGCAAGATAAACTCTTTATTTCTCGGAGCGCCGGGACAGCGCACCTCTCTTCACCGGGCTCGGCGCCACACAATATGGCTGCCTTCTGGTTCCCGTGTACGCCCTTCCGGTTCCGGTCCCAGCAGGTCTAACGACTAGACCGTTACTACAGAGCGTCACGAGGGTCAGCCAATGGTAATTGCAGCAGGTCTTGCATACGGCGTATGCGCGCTGTAGCTTCACCTAAAATTATGATCTGCAAGTGCACAAAGGCTAAGGCCCTAATTATGAGTTGGACGGTAATTGGTGTGATATTTTTCACACCCAACAAAATACGAGTTTGCTGAGTCGAAAGGTATTTGGTGTGATAAATATCCTCCATAATGGGGAGTAACGTGGACTTTGGTGCTTTCTGCACCAAAATTTGCATGTATTTACTTGCCATTTTCTATAAGTATCAGCAGTTTTGGTCTGTAAAATGTATCCGGGAAATGTGATTTTTATTGCAATAGTCATTATTCCTATTTCTGTGATAGAGAAAAGGCAAATCAAAGCATGTAATTCAGGCTTCAGAGTGATAGAAGGGGAAAGATTGCATTCATTTCAGATTACAAACTGAGTTTGAACTCTAGAAATTGAAAGAGGATTATTTGAGGAACTGACCATCTTTCAGAGACTCCTGCTATGGACACATTGAATGTTTGTATAATGTGTTGAGAGAAATAAATGCAATCTTAATACTTCTCACTGGTGCAATAAGCATAGGCTCTTAGGGCCATATGTATCAAGCCTTTTGTGATTCGCAAAGGCCGAAATTCGCAGAATTTCGGCCTTTGCGAATCGCAAACGGCCTTTTTGCATGTTTTGGGATGTATGAAACATTCCCAAAATAAGGAATTGCAAACTTGTGCGATTCCTTTTTTTGCCACAGCATTTAGGGAATCGCAATTTTGCGATTCCTTAAATGCTATCGGTCAGATTCATGATAGACCCGTTTTGCGAGTCTATAATAGCGAATCATAAGGAATCGCTATTACAGACTCGCAAAACGGGATTCATGTAGGAATCGCAAAATTAAATGCGATTCCTACAGATTCCTTATTTGCGATTAGCAAATTGCTAATCGCAAATAAGGAATAACTCCCCATTCATTCCTATGGGCCAAAAGGCCCATAGGAATGAATGGGGAGTATTCCTTATTTGCGATTAGCAATTTGCTAATCGCAAATAAGATAGCGATTTGAAGGGGGCCAGGGGTGTCCAAAGGACACCCTGTAGCACCCCTTAAGTGCACATTTCAACAGGTGTTGCGCACACACATGTCCAAAGGACATGTGTGTGTGTAACATGCAACTTAGAAAAATGCTTTTAAATGCATTTTTCTAAGTTTTCGCTATTTACCACGAGGTTTGACCCCGCGGTAAATAGCGGCCGAAATTTGCGAATTCGCAATTTTAAAATGTTTCAAGAATAGCATTTAAGGAATCTCTAATAGAGATTCCTTAAATGCTATTCCTCGCAAATTTATGAGTTTCTAAATAGCGAATTTTGCATTTGGGATGATGAATCCCAAATGCAAAAATTGCACTCGCAAAGGGCCAGATTCTCAGAATCTGGCCCTTTGCGAGCGCAAATATGAATAATGAATCAGCCTGTATGTATGTAGCATTTTTGGCTAGCGAATTTTGGTTAAGGAATCGCAAATTACCACCAACTTGTAGTTGGTGGTAATTTGCGATTTCTTGTAAATATGCACAATTGTGCATTTGTGAGTGTGGCATATGATGCACATACATGCCCATTGGGCATGTATGTGCGCCATATGCACACACATGTAATTTACAGGGGTGCAGCAGGGTGTCCTTGAGACACCCCTGCACCCTTGCAAAAATTCTCAAATTGCGATTAGCAAATTGCGAATTCGCAATTTGAGAATTCTTTGGAAATCATTCCTATGTGCCTCCTGGCCCATAGGAATGCATTGGAAATTATTCCTTAATTGTGAATTCGCAAAATGCGAATTCACAATTAAGGAAGCTTAAGGAATCGCTAATAAAAAGCGATTTTCTTCATGCATACCATTTTGCGATTCCTAAATAGCGATTCCTTAAAAATCGCTATTTAGGAATCGCAAAACGGAACTATGATACATATGGCCCATAGCAGCTAAACTCCATTCTGCTTGTGTGAAACATTGCTAAATGGCTTGATAGCAACCCATCCTACCATGGAAAGTGATAAAGGAGGGTGAACTGAATACATTGATAAGCAGAGAGATAACATTGATGGGTAAAAGGGAATACATTAAAATATCATATTTACTAATAACAATAATTTTTCAATAAAAAGAGATATTGCATCTCTCCTATCTAAAAGACCTTAAAACCACGAGAGTCTTTCTTTAAGCCATTGACTCACTGGCTCCATAGGACGTTTTGTCAAAGGTAATCTTTTGATTCAAGTATGTGATGTTTTTGAACACTAATGCAATTGCATAATTTACCTTTCAAAAATGCATAATCGTCTCCATCTTCGTAATTCCACACTATTGTATGAGTGAATATAATGTAACGATATGACTGTGCTTACCCTTGTACAACCTTTCTATCTGTTATTACACTAGCAATCAAATACCCCCACTGGCAGGTAATATCTATTAGCAAGACCCTGTGTCCCATTGGGGCAGGCCATGGGCTTTGTCAGTGGCATCCTACAAAGCGGACTAGTTCTGCAAGGAGACTTTTTACTGTTTGACAGACAGGCACAGAAAACATACATCACAGTGTCCTGATATTGTGGAAAAACCTTTAGCTGTGTCAAAGACTCCATGGTTTTCTGAACTCAGCAGGTGCTCCACAAATTCTGTGGGCATCCCAAAGAGATCAAACCTTTGTGTTTCTTCCAGCGAGTATGTAGGTAAACAGATCCTCTAGTGTGACTGACCCAATCTAATTGCACCTTTGTATTACAAGTACTGTGCAGGGGAACTTTTTCTCTGTATGATCCCAACTGTGCTAATGATATGCGTTGCATTTTCATTTGGACTAGAACAATTGCACAGGTAGCTGGTACCTGGACACCTAATGTAATGCCCATGCTAGATGCAGCCTTTCACAGTTCTCTGGGTGCCAATTCTAAAGGACAAGTTCACATTTGCAAAAAGCTATACCTGAGATTACCAAGATCATGAATAGTACTTTTAGCGGTTATTCCAAAAGCCAAATTAACACATCTGTAAAACAAGAACTTTCAGGTGCTCTTGGAAGATGGGTGCCTCAAGCTCTGCTGGGAGACAGTTAGTATCTTAGATACGAGAGATGTCTGTGTAATGCCCCCTCAGAAACCCGTCTTATCACTTTAGCACTGGCAAGGACTGAGAGGATGTGTTTTAACAGAATCAGTTTAGTAGAGCTTACTGGCTTGAAGAGACCAGCAATAGTTGCCAATAGGTCTCTTGTCAGGTGTGTGACTTTCACCCTGACCTGCTTTTTCAGCCAAATGCTTGCTATGCTAGAACTTGTAGACCTACAACTATAATCTGAAAAATGAAATTTTAAGTCTAGATTTCTTACTATTTGTGGCTTAAAAATTCCACTTCCTGAACGACAACCTCATGATGTAGGATCTGTGCAGTGCGCCATGCCTAATTCATATTCTTTAGGTTACATTGTTTCTTTATAAGAGCTGTATATATTTAATTAAATGTACTCTACTCTGCATTCTAATTCTTACAAGGCATTCAATGCATACATTAACTCACAAATTACTGCACTTCTTTGAACAAATCAAACATGGCCATGAGGTGCCATATAAAGAAAGTCTTAAGGTATCCACTGATAAGACACTGGCTAAAATCAAAATGTATACTAGTAGACCACTCACGGCATTTGACAAAGGCTCATTACCAAAAAAAAGGATAGGCATATGCTCTCTGACATATTTAAATTCCTTAGGTACAAATCCCCACTAGGGGAAACTGCAAACATCGATGGGAAGTAGAACTAGAACATACACTCTCAGGTGAAGACTGGGCCAATATCTAATACAGAGCTTGTACTTTCAGCAACTAAACATCTGGTAAAGAAGTAGTGTTGAAATAAAGAACAAATGTTGAAATACGCACTGTACTGGTACTACACCTCACCACGTATCCGTACGTGCATGCCAGACTGCTTGAGGCACTGTGGTAGGTCAGGCACGCTGGTGCATTTACTATGGCGCTGACCTAAGTTCATCAGGCACTGGCAGATAGTGCTCCCCGACATGAGCACATTTCTGACACCTACATTGCCTAATTCCCAGCATATGTACTTTTTTGACCAAGTTTCCAATACGGTCACCTCAAGGGGAGAACTATAGTACTGGCACTTTTATCCTCCAAGCAGGCTATTAGCGCCTACTGGCGAACTTATATGGTTCCTAAATATTGAGACTGGCTGCACAGACGGTGGGATCTCATAGCTATGGGTAAAATCTCTGAAACTTTGGAAGTACGAACATTTCAAAACTGTTTCAGGTTCTAGAATTGCATTCCATGGCGCTAGAATTCAAGGAGCTTACATGCACTAAATACCAGAGAGTGCTTACCCACAACCCTTGGCAACATGGCACTAAATTAACTAGCAACGAGGAGGCTTGACTTTTGAACATGGGGAGGTCCACCTTTTTACTTCTGTGGTTTGTCACACTTGGTTCTACACTGCTACCTTGCTGGGGAAGGGGAGAAGATGTCATCTATTCTGGGAGACACTATTTGTGTTCATGAATGTTTACAGTGTTGAACTGAAGCTTCTGGTTGTAGTTGGGAGTATGTCTTAAATCGAACCAATAAAAAAAGAGTTGAACCACAAATACATTCAGATTAATTTTGGTCTTCATTCATCCTAACACCAAAATGTCAAACTGCACAATCTCAGTGTGAGAAATGGAACTTGAATTAAGTGGCAAAATGGAATAACTGGCAATGATAGAAAGCACCATGATTCCGCTGGGGCAAGTTTTGGAGAGAAACTTGTGAAAAGGGGAGTTTCAAAGGAATATAATATTACAATTAAAGCTGCAGTTTCAAAAATTAAAACGAAGCATGGTTTCTCCTTATTCTGCGACCTTTTTCTAGATGAACTGTGATAAGTAGAAAGGAGATATTTATGGCAATGTTTATTTTCCCAGTCATTAAGTAATTATAAGAAAGATAGAATTTCTCTGCATGTCTCTATTCACTCTGAGGTACACAAATTTTGTTTTATATCTGACTTGTATTAAATTGATTATAACAACTTTTTGTAACAACTATCTAACAGCTTTTTGGTGTGTTTAATTTTGCACTACACATTCTAATTGTCTTCATGTTTCCAAATATCCTATCTCTTTCACATGAAAGACCAACAAACCAAGGATTAAGCTTTTTAGTTGCAGGGGTAAAAGTGTGGCAATGTCTTTTAAATAATAAAGTACATTCTGCCATTCATTATATGGAAATTGCAAGTCACCTTGGAGTTGCATTCTTGTTTTCACGCAGGGATGCAACACTTTTCATAAATGAGGCCCACAATGTATATTTTTATTCTGTTTATGACTTAAAAGAACTAATCTCTACATGAATGACATCACCTGCTTAAATTAGAATCCATTAATTCACTTATCATCTTTTCACTTATCTGTGACTAGCTCATTAACGCTATATCAACAGCTCATTAAGAATGGACTCAGCACCTAATTAGGTGCTGTTTAAACAAGCTTATAGTACAGAATGGTTCGTTGTTAGTACACACCAGCAGAGCATTGATTTGGCCTCGTAACGGGTAATTATTTCCCAAAATGCTGCCTAATTATTTTTGTTAGCTGTTACTCATTAATTGAGCTCTTTCCATTGATGCATTCTGATTAGCGCCACATAGGGTGTCAACAATAGGCCTCATGTTGCAAACGTGGTTGCTACAGTTTTGCTCTTTACCGTTGGTCAGGAGTAAAATTCCATCCCCTTGACAAACCCAGGGCATTTTATCAAGAACGGTGTTAAAAATTATCACCGGTTTAGCGGAGGAAAACTGCTGCTAAAACGGCGATAATGGGCTTGATAATATGCCCTTGAGAATTCCAATAGAAGTCCATGTTCTGGTGTGAACATCTGTGTCTATTGGAATTCTCCAGGGCATATTATCAAGCCCATTATCGCCGCTTTAGCTGCGGTTTTCTGCTGCTAAACCGGTGATAATTTTAACACAGTTCTTGATAATATGACCCTTAGTTTCTTACATGTTTTGCATAACAAATATTTACAATCTGTTTTTGGCTCACACCCAAAAAATCGACACCTCCCACCCCTCACAGGAGGCAGCCTGAGTGTGTAGGCGTAGCGTGCGGATGGGCTGCTGGCAAGGTCTAGCATACAGGCCAATCTACTGCTCACTTACTGCATTCCTATAGTTCATATGCAATACCAATACCATTGTATCACACAGACGTCATCTCACTAGGTTCTATGAAATGGGACAACGTTTATTATTTTGGTATGCGCATATCACTGTCATGAGAACAGGTCTAATGCTGTCCCCATAAAGAGTGAGATTTTCAAATTATGCTGGACTTTAATAGGTTAAATATTGCTTCGGGGATATTTTAAAGTAATTCCAAGCCCAATGAAATGTTTTCAGTTATGACTGAAAATACAACAAAGCAGGGAACTTTGTTTTTCTGAAAAGAGGAGTTCGGTATCTTATTTGAGGCTTTTTAATAAAATACCTGTTTGAAAGCTTCTAAAATAATTTCGCTTCTGCTTTGTACCAGATTACATACAGCAGAAACGCTTAAAAGCCAACGGGAGCAATACTTTTCAGTTCCAAAGCGTATTTCAAAAGCTAATTAGCTACCAAAAGCCCAATTACTGCAGCTCCATTGTTCCCAATGAGATACACAAAGAGAACATTTGATGTGAACACTAACCATCTGCATATAATTAAAGCCCTTAGCTTTGAGGTGTCTGACCCACAAAATTCACTCCTGGAACTACCGAACACAATGTGAAGCCGTATGCGGCACCTTTTATATCGTCCTTTGGGTTTTGTACAGAATACTTTAGTTTTATATTGAAATGTGGGTAGGCACCTGTTAGTTACATTGAAGTTTTCAATTTTTTTAAAGTATGCTAAAGGCCTTACTTGGCAGCAAATACCGAAACAGAGTCGCCCCGAATACAAAAAGATATAATCTCATTATCTGTGCATAACTATGACTTTGAAAACATACAGATTGAGTGAAATTGCACACAACAAAATCTCAAATGATGCAAAAAAGTAATAAAAACTAAAATCAAATAATGTATACTGTATAACATTTAATATTAAAAATACTGACATTGAATCTTCCACGGATAGTGAGGTGGTAAAGGAACAATTTAAAACATTATTTCTAAAATCACTTATGGCATAAAGTATAATAAAAATCCAATTGTAATCATATTGGCTTTATTACCATTTAGAATAAGGGTTTATATATGGGGATGAAGGAGGGAAACAAGCCCCCTTTTCACATACCATGGCTCGCATTAATAAAACAGAGCTAGTAAAAAAAAGCAGAGAAGAGAAGAGAAAACAAGGAAAGACAAGGGAAGACAAGACAAGGGAAAGGAAAGGAAGGTCAAATTGTGGAACAGATCATGTATGAAGGCTTTGAGTTTGTTTATCTTGTGAAAACAGAATTGCTGCATAACTTATACATGTACTGTAGCAAAATGGGTTCCTCCCATTTAGTCTGCCTACCTTTTTTTTGCTTTTCATCAGCCTGGTATTGGAACTTTACTGTGCGTGAATCTAGCTACCAGAATCTCACCCTCGCTAATGATCTGGTAATTGGACTGTGTGTGTCTAACGCCAGTGTCCATCTTTTAAGATAAGACTGTTGTGATGCAGCCAGGGTAGAGACATTGTGCTGGTTGCACACTTCTGTGTGCACATGTGTGGGTTTCATGCGTAAGGTGAGGTAATTGTGTACAGGTAGCCTGGCGCAGAAGAGACCCTGCCAGGCTAGGTGCTGACTTGGGGTAAAGCTTATAATATATATGTCAGTACTGGAATATCTGTATTGTCACTGATTTGTACATGGTTGTGAAATCTTCCTTAAAGTGCAGTTTTGCTTCACTTAGGCCTACAGAGTGATGAGGTGTCAAACTGTATTGAAACATGTACACTGAGTGTGAATATGCAGGACCCAAAAAACATACGTGTGCATCTTATGGGTCATCCAGGATTGTCATATTTCTCTGGCTCAGCTCAGAAACCGATTCCAAGCCATTTGTCCCCCCTAATTCGTCAAGTTTATTACTAGGTTCTCCAGCAGAGGGAACAAAGGCTCTCTCACAGAAAGGGAGCTATTATCATTGTTTGATTCAGTTCCTGAAAACGAAGGTAATGGGGAGGAACATCTAAATCTGGTAATTAGTTGTCACACTGCACCTGGGCTAGGACAACCCAGGTCTACTGAAAAAAAGGAAGCCTGCATGATGCACTAAGGACTATGAAATCCAGCGGACCCCCCAGGACCACATGGGCCTCTCCAGGGCCAGTGGCACTGCCCCCCTTGAGCCCCCTGAGGACCAATTGGGGAAGATCCGGATTTTACTGCCCCACCAAGAAGAGAGGAGCACCAGAAGCTTGTCAAATGCGAAATATGGTGCAGGGAGCAAGTGGATGCAGCTCCCTGCACAGTGCAACCGTTTAGAGTTCAGGAGACTGTTGTGAGTATTTGGGACTCTGCCTCATTTCCAAGTAATTCCCCCGAGTATGGCAAAGCCTCTGGGGGGCTGATGAAATGCTCAATTTTTAAATAATAATAAACGTCTCCAGGGACGAGATGTGCATGGGGTCCCCTCCCCAGATAATTACTAGGACAACGGACCATATTTCCTCTGGTGCGCAAGTTTGGATGGGGTCAGGAACCTATCCCTAGGCCCTCAAAGGCCAAGGCAGACTCAGGGAACCCATTCCCCGGGACCTCGAAGGCAGAGGAGACGATGCAGTTTTCCCACTCACATGGACTGTGGTTGGGAGAGAAAAAGAATGCTGCTACCCCACCGGCACAGCACAGTAAGGGACGGCAGAGCAGCGTGAAGTGGGCTCCCAATGTTGGCCCAAGCATTAAAGATGGCTACAGGTGACACATGTTGGACCGAGGCACCCCCCTTCAGAACATTGTTCCCCCTACTTCTCAAATCTGACCAATTTGGCTTTGTTAAGACTAGACTTACTACTAAAATGCTAGCATGTTCTCTAATATTTTCGCATTTGGTTAGAAATATCATCCCCTCTTGCTGCACTATCTCTGCCGAAAAGGCTATTGACTGCATCAACTGGCAATTTATATTCACCTCTCTTCATTGGTTAGGCTTTGGCCCTGAATGTATTTCTTTTTCTAAAACAGCTGTACTCCAACTTTCATGCCAGTGGTATTGTTAATGAAAATATTTCCACTTATTTTCAGCTACATAGAGGTACTAGAAAAGGTTGTACTCTCTCTCCCTTGCTTTTGTCCTTTGTCTAGACACTTTTCTCAAACATAATTGTTGTAACACACTTACTTTAGGTTTTGAACATAATGCCTTTTACACCAAGTTATCAGCTTATGCTGCTGATATTTTATTATACATGTCTAACCTTATCTCCTCTGCGTCTTTTTTGAAGAAATGAAATTCTACTCCAATATTTTTGGTTATAGATCAAACTGTTCTAAGACTGAAATTCTATCATTAAACTCCTCCTCTTATCAATATATGTTTGCAGATATAAATTTTTCCAGGTACCTTTCAAAAATAAAATACCTTGGTATTTGGTTTTCTTTCACCATTTTGAACACTATCTCATTCTCATTTAATCTTTGTTTCGGTCAACATAACCATAAAAGATACAATAAAAAAAAAACATTACATTTTCAATACTTCCTCCATGATTTCGCATGTAATCAAAACAAAGCGGATAGGACACAAAGGACGGGGCATCAATCTTAATTCTACAATAAGATTTAAAACACACAGCCTCAGCTTCGCCATAAAACCTATCTAATCCTTAAAAAGCATTAAAAATCAACATGCTGGCCATCTATTTAACAAATTAAAAACCTTCACATCATTAAAAATATAGAAAAATAGGACGGATGAATCATACAGCCTTGACCATTTTAAAGTGCAAGTGCTTGTCTTGGCCTACGTTATGAGCTAGCAAACAGTAATTTTACTTGTTTTCCTTTTATAGCTTTAACCCCCTTCTCTTCTTTGTCAAGAATACATTAAATAAGAATCTGCTTACAGCAAAAACTATTTTTTGCGAAGAGTCAGTTCTTAAAATACGTAAGGCATTACTACAGCTCCTGGTGCTTAACAGCCTGCAAAGCGGTTTAATCCAATGTTTCCTCGCAGTAATATATGCTGCGCAGCAAAATAATATGTGCACATCATATTCCCTTGCTGGCTTTGTACATAGGGGGCAAAGGTCGCTTCCCTTTTCTCCTTTCTCTCTGTTCCAGCTAGATGTATTAGCGCCTATTTGCAAAATTCCATATCTGAATTGTAGGAATAGGGATTTTGCCAGTGGGGGTTCTATCTCATCTAAAGAGGGTTCTCGTTTAGCAACATCTTTGAAAGCTAAGATTCTTAGAGTTAAAGAACCCACAGTAGCACTGTTCAACAGGCAATTGTCTATATAACTCCAATAAGTCAATTTTAGAATCTTTTTGCAAAGAGCCGTGAGTTTTTGAGGGTCGCTCCAATAGTGGGACAGGCCTATTTTTTGCATCCAGGACATTACATGTTGGAGCCATGGGTTATCTCTTGGTCTATTCACCTTTGTAATTTCCTCCAGGCCAACTTTATAATGGATTATTTCTGGGGTCACCCAGATCCTTATCCAGAACAGTAGTGGTCTTAGTACAGCACAGTGATCTGTGTGTTTAATATTTAAGTTCATGATAACTGGCAACAAAGGTGTCCTATTTGGAAGTTTTAACAATTGTCTAAAGTATTTATTTTCTTCCCGCTCAAAGTTCTTTTTACAGTGAGATTCCCAATTCTCGGCCCTGTAAAGTGCTGCTGATTGGGCTTTAAATTTATATACTTCCAAAGCTGGTGAAATAGCCTTGGAAGTATTTGCTCTATGCTTTCCTAATATGGGGATCGAGCTCTGGAGCAGCGTTATCCTATTTTTTTCTAGTTGTCCCTTCAAGGCCATTTTACTTTCCAGAGTAATTCCCATCGAATTAAAACTTTCAACATATTCTAGTTGCTGGTTGTTTAAGACAATATTTTTTTTAAAACACTTATGGGGGTTCAGAGTCATATATTTGGTTTTAGATGGGTTTATTTCCAGACCTTTATGTATACAATAGCTATTAAAAGCATCCACCAGACATTGTAATCCCTTGGGGGTTTGTGAAATTAAAATGGTATCGTCGGCGAATAATAAAGCCGGAACCGCTTCGTCTCCCAGGTGTGGAGAGTCATGCTTACAATTTAAAGGAACTTGGGGATATCATTTACATAGAGTGAGAAGAGGGTCGGTGCCAATACGCACCTCTGTCTGACTCCTCTTCTCACCAGGATTGGTTCGGTTAACTCTCCCCTTGATCCCCATCTTATCATTGCATAGTTCCCTGTATGTAGCCTAATTAGACGCCTTAGTAGCTCTAATGGTACCCCAATTTCCTTTAGTGTGGCCCATAATTGGGGGCGGGGAACTAGGTCAAATGCAGCTCTTAAGTCTATAAAAGCTATATATAAGCTGCCCTCCCTATATACTACATATTTCCAATAAATACATAAAAACCTAAAAACTTTATCAACAGTACTTGTTTTTGGTCTGAACCCTGCTTGATACTTTGTTAAAATGTCCTCCTCACCCATCCACTCTAATGATCTATTTAAAATGTGCTGAGCATATACTTTTTGTAAAATATAAATTAAACTGATAGGGCGATAATTAGCTGGGTTGTGACGATCTCCTTTTACTTTTTGTAAAATATAAATTAAACTGATAGGGCGATAATTAGCTGGGTTGTGACGATCTCCTTTTTAAAAAATGGTCACAATCTCTGCCCCTTTCCATGTGTCGGGAATCGGCATCCCAGCCGCTATTGAATTGCATAGGAAGTGAACATAGGGGCTCCAAACTTTTGGATCGTGTTTTAACAGATCACCTGGAATCTTATCCGGACCTGGCGCCTTCCCTGGCTTAATAGTTGCTATTGCTTTTTTTGACTCCTCTAAACTAAAAAGCAATTCTGTGTCGATTCTTCTGTGACATTCCTTGGGGCAAGTGTGCCATTGCTACTTTCTTGGTAGAGATTAGAAAGTGGTCAACCCAGGTTTTCTCATCAAGGAAGAGATCCTTAGGGCTTTTCCCATACCTGTTCCCCTTTGCAAATAGGCTCCAAAAGGCTACCTGGCCTTTAGATTTTGAAGCAATGATTATATCCGTCCATGTATCATTGTCCCAGGCTTTTTTTGATTCTGCTAATAGCCTTTTGTATTTGTGCCTACTTGTGCTAATTTCTTTAGGGCTCTTTGTTTTAATTATCTGAATTAACTCCAGCTTTGCTCTTCTACAATCTTTATTAAACCAAGGGTTGGCCATCTTATTTAGATTACTACTGCCTCCTTCATCCTTTTTATATAGCTTTGTCAGCAATGGATGGAGGGCTTGTACCAAAGTATGGTGTAGCTTTAGCACGTTATCATCCCCTTTTCTTAATTCACCAAATGAGCTAACAGTTTTGGAGAAAGTGTTATATATGTTTGCCATGGTGGCATCTTTTGTCAGTATGTAAGGCCATTTCAGTGCATGCCTGTTGTTGCTTATACTTAGTTCACCAATTGCTTGGGTATTCTCCTCCCCCAATGCCTTAGTACATTTAAAAGGATAACATTCGAGTGAAAGTTCTAAAGGGTAATGGTCGCTCTCTATTCTATTACCAATTATTAAGTCTATGGTGATGTGCCACAGATTCATAGAGGCTATAATATAGTCTATATGGCTATGTATATTGCCTCTACAGAATGTAGGACCGCTGGGTCTAT
Organism: Lissotriton vulgaris; assembly: GCF_964263255.1. NCBI lineage: Eukaryota > Metazoa > Chordata > Amphibia > Caudata > Salamandridae > Lissotriton > Lissotriton vulgaris. The sequence goes on from NC_141691.1 coordinate 1,448,652,256, forward strand.
CAGACGGAAGGTGCCCATTACACGCTCGTAATTCGTGTCCCACCATTACTTTCATAATTTGGGCTGCCGCAACCGTACATTTTACTTCTCTGAAGGAGTCTAGGCTGGGAATTCTATATGCCGTTTCTTGATCTTCAAAGAGATCATTCATTCACACCATGGGTTCATATTTACAATTAAAATCCCCGCCACAGATTATGCTTGACCCAGACTCAATTGAGTCAAGGAATGTACCCAGTTGTTCTATCACTAAAGATTCTTTACTACTGCTATTTGGTCTTTTCTGGAGTCATTATTTTTACTCCCAATATGTCTAGGGAGTCAATATATACAGGGGTTACTTCTACTTCTTGTGTAATACTTGTCTATATGACCAACCCTCCAAATGGCCTGCCTCTGCCACTCTGACTGGCATTTATGCTATATGTTTTGTAGCCTAACCTATGTGGAATTTCTAGGGACCAGGTCTCCTGAAGAAGTACTATGTCACCCTGATCTATATATTCATTCCATGGCCCATCTGCTAAGTTCTTAGCAAGGCCTGCGATATTCCAGGAGATAATTTTTACTTTAGGGCTAAAAATGTTTCCCCTAGATAGGGGAAACATTGCTTCTATAACATTTAGTATTTTCTTGTTTGGTACTCCAGACTCAAGATCATGATTCGGGCTCATATTTACTCCTATGATTCCTTGTTCCAGCCCTTCGTTCTTGCCTGCATTGCTTATCTCCAGTACCCCCAAGGATCTCCCTATCTCTGTTTTGTTCTTTATTTCAGCAGAGAAGTTAATATTCAGCTTTTTTTGATTACTGCAGCCACCCAATCAATCCAGATCATCCAGAGCGGATAGTTCTGCAAACCTGTTTTATAATGACACTAATGGAGTTAATTCGCCACCAAGGCCTCCCTTGGATCGTTTATAGAAGTAGCCCAGTGAAAATGCATCTGTGTCTGTACTACAATGCGGGTTCATCTCATGGCAGTCTAATATACTCCTAACTAATTGTGGCCGCCTAAAATTAATTACCACACTGTCTTTTCTAGAACGTTTTGGGCCCTCTCCCACCCATCCCACTCTGCGATCCATCAATATGTCGTCTGCATTGGCTGGGTAAAACTGCTTGAATTTTATGAGCCAATCTACTGTTTTGTTACGAAGATTGACCCAAGATTCTTTCTGATCTCTTCTTAATACCGGTACCCCAGTCAGTACAATTACGAAAGGGCAGGATGCGGGAGGAAGGGTTAATGCATCCTCATTCCGGATTAAATCGGTTCCTTTGGGACTATGTACTATTTGTTTGTTCAGGTGGCTAGTTTTAGGTACCTGTAACTAGTGTTGGGGCTGTACTAGTACTTTCTTGGGTAATCTGGTTTTCTAGTTGTTCCTTCACATTTTCAGACTGCTTTTCCCCACCGTAGTTCGAACCATCCACTCCAACAGTAATGTTGGTACTACCTTGAGCGCCTGATTCAATTGGCAGTATCCTACTTCCAATAAGATTATTTGTCCCTCTATTGTTTTCATGGGAGCTGTCTTTCCCTCTGCTAGTGTTACCTTCACCATTTTTCTCAAAAAGTGCATACATGTGCTCAATCTTGGTCTCCAATTGCCTCAAGCTCATTTCCATGCTCTCGACGGTTTTACATAGCCTATATTCTAAGGCCATCTCCATTGAACTCTTAATGCACAGCTCTTGTTCTTCTGGAGTCTTTGTTTTCGCTAGTTTTTTTATGCCATCCTCAATTATACCCATCCGAGTTTCAATGTTTGAGATCTTCAGACTAAGTGGTCCCAATAATGTAGTGAACAAGGTCTCCAGTCTTTTCCAAAAACCTACTTCCCCCATAGCAGGCTTTACACTACTAGGATGAGCATCAGCGGCGTTTGCTTGTCCCTCACTTTTTTTCCCGTTTTGTGCAGGTAAATTGGATGTCAGTTTCCGGTATGGGCGACTGACTTTCCCTCGCTGGATACTTATGGGCTGGTCATCATGGTCTCCCTTCATCTATCATGGTGGGGTAGATTAGACACCATCAAGATGATCATTGTACCACATGCCCTTTATATATTGTCTATGCGACCTTTCAGAATAGCAGTGTCCTATTTCACTCAGATTAATTCTATTTGTACTATATTTCTCAAGAACAATATGCATGCACGCATTGCTTTATTAAAACTTAAATCTCCAAAAAATGAAGGCAGTGTCCGTTTACTTATTTTAATTTGTACCACTCAGCCTTTTTAATTTGACAATTTTAAGATCTAACAACTGACTTTCAAGTTTCTCCAACACCATGATTGATTGTATTTGAACGTTTTTTGCTGAAGGATTTTTTAATTACTGATGTAATTTATATGACCGATTGCACTTTCATTTTTACAAATCCTATCCTAAAATATTCTCACCATCTTTTACATTCAATGTTTTTCACAGGTTTTGATTTTTGTCAATGTTTCTTGCCTCGTGTCTTTGGTGCAACAAATTTATCAAATTTCGAAGCAAATCATTCTATTTTAAACATTGGAAATGGAAAAGTATCAAGTTTGTTCATCAACTTGTACAACATGATTTTGTTTTTCGTTTTCCCCACTTACATACACAATACAATCTACCAAGCTCTTTTTTACAGGAATGTGCTCTAATATCTTATGCTCTTCAATCCTTCCTAGCCTATCCCTACTGACTCTTTACAACTCACACCCTCGACACCATCACATAACATTCCACAAGACTCTACACCCAAAGCTGTTTATTTGTATAACATGTTATTATTCTCTAGGACTATAAAACCCAAAACATCTATTGAATTACTTTGGGAAGCTGACCTTTCTATCTCAGTCCCTATGCACAGTTGGGATAAAATATGGCTTAAAATAAACACCTAAAGTGGCACATATTACCCAATCTCTCTTTTTAGTTTATAATAGAGCTGTTATTACCCTCGAATTTATTTCTAAATTAGTTCCAACTTCTTTTCCACTATGCTGGTCTTGTTCTACAGCTAAAGGTACTTCAACTCACTTACTTGATCATTGTTCTCCAGTGTATACGTTTTTGGAAATAGTTTGGTTAAAATGTTTAAAGATTTTTCGATGCAATATTCAACTATCAATTCAAAATGTTTTCTTTGGGACCATGTCACCTGCCTTTGAAAAATTTTCATCTGAACTTAAGCTCTTTGGTCTTTTTATAGCACTTGCCTTTAAGGTTATACTTTCTTGTTGGAAAGATGTGTCTAAGCTGCCTTTATTAACATGGTGGAAATTACTTTTTGTGATAACCATAGAATAACCACTGTTACATACTTGTCAGTGCAACAGAAAATTAAATCTGATCTGTATTGACTAGCTTTTACTACATACCTCTCTTCTCATTGACCGTGACCTTAAATATCCTTTTCACCTCCTTTTTACCCTTTCTATATCCTTTTCATCTTCCTTGGTATCTCTTTTCCAGTTTCTCTCCATCTTTCTTCCTTCTTCTATTTTCCCTCTCTCTTTCCCTATTATTTATTCTCTCCACTTCTATCTCTTTCTTTCCTTTCTATTTTTTTATATAAAATATAGATCTGATTTTTATTTATTCTTTGATTTCTACTACCAGTTTTTATATTGTTAATATTCTTATTATATAATTTAAATGTTATTGTATGTATATTTTTCCTTTATATATTAGTATTGTTGAGCTTCTTCTTTTGAAACTTCAACAAAAAATATCAAATCAAAAAAAAGAAAAATAGTTTGTAGTGGGATGGTTTCATGAAGTATTTAAACAGGCATGTTGTGGCTCTCTCTGCATACCATATTTCAGAGTGCCTATATGCTTTCAATATGCCAGTTGCTCTTCTGTAATTTTAATACAAAATCAATAAGTAGCATAAATATGCTTTTTAATATTTTCTTAAGTTCTTGTCTTCTTATTTTTGTTATTGTTTTGAGCTGAATGAGACATTTGGGAAACAGTGCCATATGTTACTTCTACCGGTTTTACAACCCGTTTGGTATTGTTGTGAGCTAAAGCTATGGGGAAAAATTTACGAACATGAAGGGAAAAATAAATAATGTCCTTGGTAAAAAGCAGCATCTGAAGTCAAGATTGCAGAGTCGCCTTCGAGGCCTCATGTTCTGACCTAGAAGAAAACTCTGAATTGGACATTGTAAATCTGACTACAGACAGCTTTGTTTAATTGTCAGTAAGGCCTCTTGTTACCACACAATACACACAGGTACACCAAAAACACAACCCACACACAGCGCGCACAGAGCCAAATAAGATACAGAAAATAGTTTTGGGTCACCCATCTTCAGAGTTAGTTTTTATTTGGGTGAACTCCCACTAGGCACAGGCTCAATGGGCTGTCCTTCATGTTTAGGAACAGCCCATGCCATTTTGCAGCTTGTAATATTCCAATAATTAGCTCCTTTTGGTGATGCCAGCTGTTTAGCATGTTACAGAGAAAGGCACTAATAATGGATCTGTTGTTTCACACAAGCATCAATGGTGAACAAAGCAGTTGGAAAATAAATCACATACTTTGTGCATACCTTAAGAGTTTAAAATGGCACTAGCGTCTATTCACAGGACGCAAGTCACCATTTTGTACTAATCACACTCTGGCGCCTATTCAATTGAACATGAAGAGACTGCATTGTTGCTTTGGAAATAATTGTTCCTGCAACACAGGAAGCCAGTGCTCCATACTGCCTGCAGTGCAAAGGCACCCTGCCCTTGGTCATGTGAGTGCTGCTTTTGTCATTGCAGTTGCTAGAAACTTAGCACTTGTCTCTCCCACACTTGGCTGCTTTATAACATTACTGTTTGATCTAGAGCAGGGCCTTTGCGTTCCTCTGAGGCACAAGTCTGGTAAGGCCCAAGGTTAACTACTTTCCTACAAAGAAAGTAAGAGGGAGTGGGGCCTGTGGTGCTGTCCACTGCTACATATTTACAACAAGGGGTGGTGAGGGACAGAGTCTCTGAATTAAACAGAATACTCTCACCCAGTCAAGAGATCAGGGCTAGATCCAACACCGTTTTTTAGCTCACTGCACCATCCCAGTTTCAGAACCTGACTGTTGAGGTTCCGTGACAATTGTAAGTGGTGTTTTCGACTCGCACGAATATGGGCGAGTCTAGTATCTATGAACCGCAAATGACGAGTTTAGTAAGTGTGCGCAGTTTCGCTGTGCTAACTTAAACCGTTCGTTCGTTACGTGGATTTTTCATCTGTACCCACGGGTTCCATCTTAGATACGGCATCCATTTTGTCTCTTGCCCTCAAGTAGCCAGCGAACGGACGCTGTCCGCTTCGCGACCCTGGGACTCCCAAGCGGAAGACACATGTTCTTTGAAAGTGTCTTTATGACGAGGGGGTTGCTGCTGTAAGGCAGATGACGCCGCTCGAGGCTCATCTTGCCGCACGGACTCATTGTCTCAGCCGTGCATCTCATTAGGCACGTCCCTTTGATGCCTGTATCTCGTGCTTCTCGATACCCCCCTTTTTTCACCCTTTCCGATCTCCCTACTGTCTCCGTCTTCCTCTGCACCTGTTTTCGTTCCTATTTCGATCTACTTTACTGCTGATTGGAATTTGCTAATGGTGGGAAGATGGGTTTTTACAGTTGGGAACCGCCAAATGTTTCCGCACTTATGTTCCGGACCTTGTGTGTTTCAAAGTAACCAAAGCGACCCCTCTGAGAGCAACTTGTGGGAACCAGGTTGTAAACTATTGTGTATCATGTTATCCTATGGGTAAAAACTGTATAAAAGGAGCGATCCACAAATACAATTTGAAGCAGTCTCCCCGAACTACACTCGATGTACTTCCTGTGACTTCTGTGTTCCCTGCAGTAAATAAACCTTGACTCTTTGACACCGAAGGAAGTGTCCCGTGTCTCTGTGACTTGTACGCCGGAGCAGGTTACCCACGAAGGTTTCAGGTGTTGTGCCCTGGCACCGCTGGGTCCAAAAGAACCCAGTCCTTCAGTTGGCGCCCAACGTGGGGCTTCATCAGTGGTACCGGTCCAAGCCCGACGATCGTGAGGAACTTCGTGTGAAATCTCCGAGGGAAGGTGCACCCCGCTTCATCGATCCTGTTGTCGAAATAAGTGGCCCGAAGACTTTTCCCGCGAAGATTCCCGCCTCCTAACGGCTGCGACGGACTGCTGCCCTGACTGTAGACCTGTTTTGGCGCCTGGCGTAGACCTTGGTATAGCGAGACGATTGACGGGCCTTCCTGAGGACGCCATTGATCTTTGAGTTAAGTATTTGTGGGTCGCTCCCAGAGTTCTTGGTTGTAGACACTTTAGCGAGTGTCTTTGTTGTAAACACTTTAGCGAGTGTTTTTGTTGTAGACACTTTAGCGGGTGTCTTTGTTGTACACGCTGTGTGAGTGTTTTTGTCGGTGACACTTTGCTAGCGTACTTCGTTGTTGTTGTATTTGTTTGACGCCTGCAGCCGCCAAAGACCGAGGGTTTAGTTCTTTGCTGGGACTTGGTAAATCCCGAAATCCCGTAACCCTTGAAGTTTGTGAAACTCGGCTAGTGTGCAAGATGCCTGGTCGTAGTACTTTGTTCAGTTGCTTTAGACCTTGTGGTGCGGATTCCCTGCTGGAGGACTCGTGTCCGATACCTCCGGTTGGAACTCCTACTTATGATTTATATAGCAAACATGGGCTAGGCCCGATTGCTTTTAACGATTATTGGATAAAATATACAAAGAAAGACGGCGATCTTCGTTGGCCACCTCACGGTAGCTTCGAAGCGTCGATCTTAGATAATTTGGAAATAAAGTTGTTCGAACGCAAATCTAGGCCGGCCATGTTTGATGCCTTTCGGTTCTGGCGCAAAGAAGCCCGACAGAAAGAGATCAGACAAAATAAACGTAGTCAGCGAGATACTGTTGCTACTATAGTGAAGAAAGCTGAGCAGTTTCAGCGTGATAAGGAGGATAAGGATAAGGAAGTGTTTGAGAGATTACAGCGTATGTCCATAGACAAATGCTATCCTGCTTTGCCTACGGAGTCGGATAAGAAGGAAGAGGCAGTTGAGGATTCTTTAATGTCTTATCTTATGAAGTCGCCACCTCCGTACGTACAGGGTACCGCAGCTCCTGTGGTCCCTGCCGTACCTGTTCTTCCACCTGTTATTCCTCCACCAGTTCCTCAACCTGCACCCGCTCTTCCGCCTGTTCCTGCTCCTTTGCCTATTTCTATTCCTACTGCTCCTCCGCTTCCACATACTCCTGTTCCCGCTACTGCTCCTGTGTTGTTAACCCCTGTTGCTGCTAATGTCTCTACTCCTTCTCTTGTTAGTCCTGTGTCTTATTCTTCTCCCTCTACTCGTAATCGTAATTCTCCCCTTGCGACAAACTTCTTCCAGTCGCTCGGACCTGTTTTTGGGTCTGCTGGTTCTGATGGTCCTCAGAGACGTAGCCAGCTTCCTGGTAATAGAGAACGTGTTGCGCTATACAATATGGCGATGGGTTGGATGATAAACCCTGTTAGAAATCCACCTCGTGTTGTCCTCGAAACGTTTGATCAATTCAACATACCAACTCAGAGATATGTGTTTGATGAAATGTGCAAGTTCTTACATGATCAGATAGTGGTTAATGCGCCTGACGAGGTGCTGACCGCCCTGTCTGAACTTCGGCTCCAGTTCGCAACTGGACTGATAGTCGACACTAATGTTCGACGTGCTGTTGAGCACTTACTATCTCTTCGTCCCGCTCCTATTCCTCATGCATTGTTCGTTGAGGACATTGAAAAACAAACCGAGTCTGGCCAATATCCTATGCGTGAAGTTCCGCCAGTTTGGATACCAATTGATAATACTGGTGCCCAGCCAGTTCCGGCACATTTCCAGAGAGTGTGGATACACCTCCCATGGAAACGATCGGAAGTGCTTCAGGTGAAACAAACTTTGCCCGATCCTCGCAAAAATCCTGCTGGGTATTACAAGGAATTATCGCAGCTCGTAGACGCTACGATAATGAATCTTGCCGATATCGACATGTTGTTCGGTAATATCGTACCACAACCGGTATGGGCGAAGATTCGTCACCAAGATCACGCAAATGAATTAGGTGGCGATTGGAATGCCATTACAGCGGCAGACGCTGGACAAGTGGCTGCCACTAAACCCGATCAGTTGATTGCTGAACTTCCTCAGCGAATCATTACATTAATGAAAACGCTTATGCCAGCTATGAAGGTAAATTGGGATAAGTTGTCAGCCTGTAAGCAAAAGAAAGATGAGAGTGTCTCGGACTTCTTTACGAGGTTCGAGGAAGCATTCGTTGATCATAGTGGACAGGATATGGGTACTGAGGGTGGACAGAGGTTGTTTGTGGATAAGTTTGTGTCAAACTTATTGCCCGACTTGAGCCATAAATTAAGGAATTCTGAAAGTGCGTGGGCCGTTTCTACCTCAGCTCAGATATTGGCTACGGCACAATATTACGAAAATAGAGAAAAAGAGGAAAATGACCGTGCCGATAAAAAACAAAAGAGCTAAAAACTAAAGTGTTGTTACAACAAGTATATCCGCCGCGTTCTACTCAGAATGCGCCTCAGCAGAATAGATCGCAGTCGCAATCGAATCGATCGCAGCCGCGTAATGATTCTTCTTTCCAAAGATCTTCATTAGGGTACAACCAATGTGCTTATTGTAGACAGGAGGGACACATTAAATTCGATTGTCCTGCTTTAAATGACCGTAGTGGTGGTAATTCGTCTAGAGGAGGCCGTGGTGGTGCACAGCACGCATCACGTGGTAGAGGTCGTGGTGCTCAGAATGATCGCTCTGACCATTCATCAAATTCTAATAACTGTTTCGATCAACGTGGATCATCGCAAGGACGATCTGCGCAGTACAATGTAGACGATTATTACGTCGATCAGGGAACTGACGATAGTAATTACTAGGACAGCCAAAGACAAGGAGAGGGAGTGGTATCAGTTCCGGTTGATCAGAGAGGGCCTTACGTCGCAGTTGCTACATCGGGCGTTGTTGAGCCTTTTCTGTTGGACACTGGTGCAGCGAAAAGTTCTATCATGCATTCGAAACTCCCTGGCGCACCTTTGTCTGGCTTAACAAATGTTTCCGTTGGATTCTCTGGCGCCCCCGTTAGCAATCCAGTTTCGCGCCCTTTGCCCCTTAAAATTGGGCCTCGTGAGCTCGAAGCTCCATTGATTTTGTCTACTGGTTGTGGCGAAAATCTTTTGGGTCTGGATTTGCTTAAACGCTTGTATGCAACTTTGTATTGTTCTCCTGCGGGTGTAAAGCTTACGTTAGGAGAGAGAGTAGTCTCTCCCATGTACTTGTCTCTCGATAAGCTTCCACCGGAATTGGATTCTCTTCCTGCGTCTTTGTGGGCGACGGGTCCGAATGATGTGGGCCTACTTGATATCTCCCCTTATGTTGTTCAGTTGAAATCTAATGTGCGCTTGCCACGTATTCCCCAATACCGTATCTCCCTTGATGGTGAACGAGCTTTGTTAACGATCATCTATGATTTGATCGAGAAAGATGTCATTGAAGAAACTCGGGGAAACGTGTGCAATAGTCCTGTACTGCCCATTCTTAAACGTACTGATCCTACCAAACCGCCTGTTTATCGTTTTGTTATCGATTTACGGGAGGTAAATAAAATTGTGGTTCCTCAATTCCCTGTTGTGCCTGACATCACGGCGCTACTGACTCTGATTCCAGCTACTGCTTCATGGTTTTCGGTGATTGATTTGAAAAATGCATTTTTCAGCATCCCGATTGCCGAAGAGAGTAGGGACCTTTTCGGTTTCTCTCTTGGTGGACGTAGCTTCCGGTTCAAACGCGCTCCTCAGGGCTACTGTGAAAGTCCATCGATTTACAGTCAAGCTTTGAAGGGTCAACTAGATGCGTTTAGGTTGCCGGTTGGTGCGGCTTTAATCCAATACGTCGACGACTTATTGGTGGCTGCTGATACTCAAGACATCTGCAAAATCGCTACAGTGTCGTTGCTGCAACACCTCTGTGAGTTAAATCACAAGGTGTCACCTTCTAAACTCCAATATTGTTGTCAAGAAGTAACCTACCTAGGTCACTTATTGTCAAAGGAGGGAAGGAGATTGACCCCAGAGAGAATTGCAGCGATTGCACGCATGGCTGTGCCACAAACCCAAAGAGATGTGCGTGCCTTTTTAGGTATCACGTCGTACTGCAGGCAGTGGATTCCCAATTTTTCATTGCTAGCGAAACCATTGGTGGCTCTTACGTGCAAGGATGTTTCGACTCCTTTACCATGGACGGAAGAATGCCAGAAAAGTTTTTCTGAATTACGTGATTCATTGTGTTCGGCTCCTGTGTTAGGTACCCCTGATTACAGTAAACCGTTCACGTTATATGTTCACGAGAGGGAAGGTTGTGCTTTGAGTGTCTTAACGCAACCTTTTGGTGGTAAACAGCGTCCATGTGCATATTTTTCCTCGACCTTAGACCCAGTAGCTAGAGCATTGCCGAGCTGTTTGAGAGCAACTGCGGCAGCTGCGGTCTCCATCCGACAATCAGCAGGATTGGTCATGGATAATATGCTTACGGTGATGGTTCCGCATGCAGTCGATACTCTTTTGAATCGTACGAAAACTCAGCACTTGACGAGTGCGAGGTTGTCTGGGTACGAATTGACGCTTTTGGCAAGCCACATTCAGATAAAACGTTGTAATGTCCTAAATCCGGCAACTTTGTTACCAGTTAGTGCAGAGTCAGATGAAGTAGCAGAACATGACTGTTACTTGCGGACAGAAGAGGAAACAAAAGGTCGTGTGGACCTTAAAAACACCCCATTGGAAGACCCGGATGGCACCCTGTATGTGGATGGGTCATGTTTTAAGTTGCCGAATGGTGATGTGACTACTGCTTATGCTGTGGTGACATTGAATACTGTTGTTGAGACTGCGAGATTGAATCAGAATTCTGCCCAAGCTGCAGAGCTGATTGCTCTCACTAGAGCATGTGTATTAGCAAAAGGTAAACGTGTGAATGTGTACACCGATAGTCAGTATGCTTTCGGTGTAGCGCATAGTTTTGGACGGTTGTGGCGAGAGCGTGGTTTCTTGACGTCGCATGGCACGAAAATACAGCATGGCCAGCTTGTGAACGATCTTTTGGATGCATTGACTTTGCCTGCTCAAATTGCAATTATTAAGTGTAGTGCGCATCGTAAAGTGACGGATGATGTTGGTCGTGGTAATGCGTTTGCAGATGAGATTGCTAAGGAGACTGCTCGGAACCTTAGCACTCGAATGTATGTGACAAGTTCGGTTAGGTGGCCTACAGAATCAAGTATGTGTGAAAATACCATAGAGAGTGTGAAAGCTATTCAGAATGAGGCCACCGACACTGAAAAGATGAAGTGGAAAGAAAGTACGGGAAGGTTGGATGTGAATGGTTGCTGGATTGATTTGTCGGATCAGAAAAGATGGATGTTGCCTGACGCGTATGTACTGGCCGTTGTGCAAATGGCACATGGGTTAGCACATATTAGCGCGAAAGGTATTTGCAAGTTGCTGGCTGATGTGTGGAAGAATGATGGAATTACTAAGTGTGCTGAACGTTTGGTGAAGAATTGTATGGTGTGTATAATGTACAATCCTGGCAAAGGAACCCCAACTCCTCCTGGCAGTTTTGCTCCTCCTTCGTATCCCTTTGAGGTGATCCAATTGGACTTCGTCCATATGGAGCGATGCAATAACCTGAAATACGTTTTGGTTGTGGTTTGCGCATTCTCCCGATGGATTGAGGCCTATCCCCTCAAAGACAATACTGCTTTGTCTACTGCGAAAATCCTACTGAAGGAATACTTTCCCCGGTATGGAATGCCTAGAGTCGTGTGGTCAGATAACGGAAGTGAGTTTGTTGGAAGTGTGATGAAGAGTGTGTGTAAGGGCCTTGGAATCAATCAGAAATTCCATAGCGCCAATCATCCTCAGTCAGCTGGATTGGTTGAAGGGTACAATGGCACCCTTAAACTAAAATTAGCGAAGATTCAAGCTACGACTGGACTTTCGTGGCCTGATGCTTTGCCCCTAGCATTACTGTCAACTAGGGCGACTGTACACTCCCGAATAGGGCTTAGTCCCTATGAAATAGTGTTCGGCCGTCCTGCGAATGTGTGGGGGGTTCCTAGGCCAGGAATATTCTCTGATCTTGAGTTTCCGATGTTGATCGATTACTTACATGACTTGACTGCTAAACTGAGGTTAATTCATCAACAGGTTTACGACGCCTTGCCGACGCAGACGGAGGGTCCAGGCCACCAGCTCCAGCCCGGGAACTGGGTGGTTACTCGTAACTTTTCACGAAAAAACAATCTGGACCCCCGATTCACCGGACCTTACCAGGTGCTCCTGGCCACGAGGACTGCCGTTCGTCTTGAGGGGCGGAAAAATTGGGTACATGCTACCCATTGTAAGCGAGTCCCTATTCCTTTGCCGGCAGACCCGTGGATAAGGAAAGGCATCGCGTCAACAGAAACAGAAACATTGCCGGCGTTTGTACCTTTTAGCGACGCACAGCTTGTTGGAGAACCCTCAGCGCAGCAGAAAGCCACTGTTGAACATTTGTCAGCAAAAGACTCAAGACCAGATCAACGAACTGATCAGCAGGACGCTGTCTCTTCAACAGATCCTTTGTTCGACGAGCAGACACGTCCAGGGAAACATCGATATTCTTTGCGATCTCACACTAAGGACAAATAAATTTGCTTGCTTTGCTGAGATTGATAACTGCAATATCCTCGTTTCCCATGATCAATTTTGAACATTCATATCATTGAACGTTTTTGTATATATATATCAAGCTTCTTCCTTGTATCTTTTTCCTTCCACAGCTGAGAAATATTGTGCTAAATAAATACATGTTGTGTATTGAGGGCCGTAGGGCCGCGCGCGTACTTCCTTCTGGACAGTAGGTCTTGACGCTAGGTTAAAGACCGTCGGTTCCTAGGAACTCCTGGGGATTGACTATTGCTGCACAGAACGAAGTGTGTCAAGAAACGTTGCGGACGGTCGTAGGGAAATGGCATTTTCGAAGCTGAATGATTTGGAAGGAGCTCAGGCGTATAGAGTCAAGCTGCAGAAACTTAGTCGTACGAAATGTTTTGTATCCCAATTGTTTGTTTTGTTTTTGACTGCTTCTGCATTTTTGGCGGGTGGGGTGTATTACACTATGTCTTACGTTTTCCTTGCTCCTCCTACTCCTACTCCTTACCCTAACCTTACTTCTACTGCTTCTCCTCATTCCTTTCATATGTTACCAGAACACGAACAGGCTAGACGTGTAGAATTCCGCAATAATTCCTTTATCCAGCTCCTCCATCAGCATCAGTTAGTGGTTAACACTACTAATTGTTGGGTGTGTGGGTTGATGCCACATACTACGGGTAAAGGAATTCCATATCTGGTGTTACCGTATAGTTCCCAAGGGTCAGCTCGAGCATTCCAAACAATGTTTCGAAGCGCACTGGGTTCCCACCCCACGCAAGAACAACGTTCCCCCAACTTTGGTCCTACCTCGTATCAGAGGCTGCTATCGATGGCTATAGAGGATATGGAAGATGAGATCCATGATCCTTTTCTTATCCCTAGAGAAGAGGTACAAGCCTATAGGGTCTTAAGTAGAGGGGAATATAGTATGTTCACTAATGAAAAGCAGCTTAAAAGCTCGTCTCCAATATGGGTCGTACCCCACACTGGTAATCTTTGTCTTGTGGGTCGTGGCTCGCAAGCCTCACTTGGAGTAAGTGCTTGCACTGAAAGTTACGTTCTGCCAATGTCCCCGTCCCCTGTGTTTCTGGCTGCCAAGGGTACATACTTTATCTGTCATGATCGTGCATACACATGGTTGCCCGCAGACTTCATGGGCTCATATTTCGTTGCAAATCTGTTGCCTCCGACGTTTACTGTAGATGCCGATTATCATAAGACTAGAGTTGTACGAGGCGTAATTAGCGAAGAGGATACTGCCGGTCAAGAGGCAGGAGACTTTTTCAAGGGTTTCCTCCCGTTTTGGGGACCTATGGTTAATAGTAGGAACCTGAGACATTTGACTCGAGTGGTAGAATCGACAGCTAATATTACTGCCAGTGCCCTTGGTAATATCACCACAGAACTTCAGGCGGAGAGACTTATGACATTACAAAACCGTATGGTTTTAGATGTTGTCCTAGCAGATCGTGGTGGGGTGTGTAAAGTGATCCATTCGAGCTGTTGCATTTTCATTCCAGATAATGCTCCTACTGTCTATCAAGCCATCTCGAAGTTGCATAAGATCTCCGAATCCATACACGTGGATGTAGGGGATTGGACGCTACTTGGTTGGTTTTGGGGCCTGGTGTCGGCTTGGGGTTGGAAGATTCTGACGATCATCGGGGTTGTGGTAGTGTTCCTGTTCACGTGTTGCCTTTGTGTGCAGTGTGGTCCTGCCTTATGTGGCCTCTGTGCTACAACGTGTATGAGACAACCATCTGTTACCAAGGGGACTCGATCGGACAGAGCTATGCTACAACGACATCTTGATGGTCTGATGAATATCGAATATGATTCCGACTAGTGCTTGCCTACATGAGGGCAAAAGGAGCGTCTGAGGTTCCGTGACAATTGTAAGTGGTGTTTTCGACTCGCACGAATATGGGCGAGTCTAGTATCTATGAACCGCAAATGACGAGTTTAGTAAGTGTGCGCAGTTTCGCTGTGCTAACTTAAACCGTTCGTTCGTTACGTGGATTTTTCATCTGTACCCACGGGTTCCATCTTAGATACGGCATCCATTTTGTCTCTTGCCCTCAAGTAGCCAGCGAACGGACGCTGTCCGCTTCGCGACCCTGGGACTCCCAAGCGGAAGACACATGTTCTTTGAAAGTGTCTTTATGACGAGGGGGTTGCTGCTGTAAGGCAGATGACGCCGCTCGAGGCTCATCTTGCCGCACGGACTCATTGTCTCAGCCGTGCATCTCATTAGGCACGTCCCTTTGATGCCTGTATCTCGTGCTTCTCGATACCCCCCTTTTTTCACCCTTTCCGATCTCCCTACTGTCTCCGTCTTCCTCTGCACCTGTTTTCGTTCCTATTTCGATCTACTTTACTGCTGATTGGAATTTGCTAATGGTGGGAAGATGGGTTTTTACAGTTGGGAACCGCCAAATGTTTCCGCACTTATGTTCCGGACCTTGTGTGTTTCAAAGTAACCAAAGCGACCCCTCTGAGAGCAACTTGTGGGAACCAGGTTGTAAACTATTGTGTATCATGTTATCCTATGGGTAAAAACTGTATAAAAGGAGCGATCCACAAATACAATTTGAAGCAGTCTCCCCGAACTACACTCGATGTACTTCCTCTGACTTCTGTGTTCCCTGCAGTAAATAAACCTTGACTCTTTGACGCCGAAGGAAGTGTCCCGTGTCTCTGTGACTTGTACGCCGGAGCAGGTTACCCACGAAGGTTTCAGGTGTTGTGCCCTGGCACCGCTGGGTCCAAAAGAACCCAGTCCTTCACTGTATGCAAATTAGTCTGTTCCTGTCCCAGTGCATGATGGGAACAGGGCAAACCAAACTACAAAAGCCAATTCTTACACTGGGAAGGAAACAAGCTACCGGGGACCGGTTTCTGGCATTTCAGCCTCTTCGGCCCGGCTTGCTTGAATCCTGATGGTGCAATGAGCAAGGGACTCACATCTGAGTATACCCTTCCACGCTTAGGGTGGACAAAAATATTTACAACAAGGGGTGGTGAGGGACAGAGTCTCTGAATTAAACAGAATACTCTCACCCAGTCAAGAGATCAGGGCTAGATCCAACACCGTTTTTTAGCTCACTGCACCATCCCAGTTTCAGAACCTGACTGTATGCAAATTAGTCTGTTCCTGTCCCAGTGCATGATGGGAACAGGGCAAACCAAACTACAAAAGCCAATTCTTACACTGGGAAGGAAACAAGCTACCGGGGACCTGGATGATTAGCCAGAAACCGATCCCAGGATGCTTCTTTCTGGTCTAGGGAAGACATGGCTTGGCAGTACGGGCTATACTGTTCCCATGAGGCACAGTGTTAGACTGATTTGCATATGGCCTTGTCTGAACTAGGGTGGCGGAGAGAGCTAAAGAATGATGATGGATTAATCCCCTATCAGTTGACTGGGAGTGAGTGCTTGCAATGGTCAACACTCCATCCATCATCCCCTTTGGTTTTGCTTTGTTCGCCCTAAGTTGGTAGGGTATGCCCAGCCATGGTTCCCTTGCTCACTTTGCCACTGAATCAAGCTAGCCTGGCTGATGACGGCAATTAGCCAGAAACCCGTCCTAGGATGCCTTTTTTCAGTCCAGGGAAGACTTGGCTTCTCACTGCTCCATCAGGATTCAAGCAAGCCGGGCCGAAGAAGGCTGAAATGCCAGAAACCGGTCCCCGGTAGCTTGTCTCCTTTCTGGTGAAGAATTGGCTTGGTAGTTTAGTCTGCCCTGTTCCCATGATGCACTGGGCCAGGGACAGACTGATTTGCATATAGCCAGGTTCTGAGCTGGGATGGGGCAGTGAGATAAATAACGGTGATGGATCAAGCCCTGATCTTTGGACTGGGTAAGAGTGGTCTGTTTAACTCAGACACTCTGTTCATCACCACCCCCTTTTTGTAAATCGTTTTTGGCTACTATAGGTGTGGCAGGGTATACTCAGACATGAGTCCCTTTCTCACTGCTCCATCAGGATTCAAGCAAGCCGGGCCGAAGAAGGCTGAAATGCCAGAAACCGGTCCCCGGTAGCTTGTCTCCTTTCTGGTGAAGAATTGGCTTGGTAGTTTAGTCTGCCCTGTTCCCATGATGCACTGGGCCAGGGACAGACTGATTTGCATATAGCCAGGTTCTGAGCTGGGATGGGGCAGTGAGATAAATAACGGTGATGGATCAAGCCCTGATCTTTGGACTGGGTAAGAGTGGTCTGTTTAACTCAGACACTCTGTTCATCACCACCCCCTTTTTGTAAATCGTTTTTGGCCACTATAGGTGTGGCAGGGTATACTCAGACATGAGTCCCTTTCTCACTGCTCCATCAGGATTCAAGCAAGCCGGGCCGAAGAAGGCTGAAATGCCAGAAACCGGTCCCCGGTAGCTTGTCTCCTTTCTGGTGAAGAATTGGCTTGGTAGTTTAGTCTGCCCTGTTCCCATGATGCACTGGGCCAGGGACAGACTGATTTGCATATAGCCAGGTTCTGAGCTGGGATGGGGCAGTGAGATAAATAACGGTGATGGATCAAGCCCTGATCTTTGGACTGGGTAAGAGTGGTCTGTTTAACTCAGACACTCTGTTCATCACCACCCCCTTTTTGTAAATCGTCCACTGCTACATGCCACTTGACATTCATGCATGGAAGACAAGTGGCCAAGCAGCTGAAGATGTGGACTTTGGAATCCGGGGACCCAGGCTTGAGTCCTCTATTCTGTGCCTGATTCATCATTGTGATTCTGGGCAAATTACTTAATCTCCTTGTGCACCAAAGTTTGAAATGTAATGTGTGAATGGTATTTGTGCAATCCCAACTTGATATACCCGATCTACTAAGTCATCTCTCATTCCCCCAAGTACAATACAGTGCTCTGTTGTTGCACTATATAAATGCCAATTGTTTGAAATTGCCCTTTTTGTAGGATCACATCAAACCTTTTGCCTTCCCCCTCTTACTCTTTGCTGAATTCATATTTGTTGGCCTTAGGACTCTCTGCACCTTACCACTGCTAACCAGTGGTAAAGTACTTGTACTCTCTCCCTAACACATGGCAACATTAGCTTATACCCAAAGGGCATATTACATTTACTTATATGTCCTTAGGGAAGTGGTATTACATGTACCCAGGGCATGTACATTAAATGCTACTAGTGGGCCTGCAGCCCTCATTGTTCCACTCAAGTAAGTTGCCCTTTAAACATGTCCCGGGCCTGCCTTTGTAGAGCCTGTTTTTGCAGTATTAAACTGTATTTCGACCTGGTAAAATAAACTTCTTCCCAGGCCAAAAACTTCCTGCTAGGGGAGGCACCGGACAACCCAGAGGGCAGGGTGCAATGTATATAAAAGGTTGAACATGTACCTTTAAGTTTTACCTGTCCTGGTAGTGAAAAACTCTTAAGTTCATGTTTTACTACTGCAAATCCAATCTCTGTAATAGGATAACATTGGAGTTGCCTGATTACATTTTATAAGTGTAATTTCCAAATGGGAAGAGATAACTGAGTCAAGTTTGGTGTCTCTGGAATCCAAATTTAAACTCATGGTGAAGTCGGATTTTAAATTACAATTCTATTGCACTGGAGTCAAGCTATCCTAGCTGATGAGGACTGAAATCCCGAAACTGGTCCTAGGATAATTGTTTCCAATCCAGGGAGGACCTGGCCTGGCAGTTCAGGCTGGACTGTTCCCATTGGGCGCAGGGTCAAGACTGATTTGCATATGGCTGGGTCCAAATTGGCATGGTGAGCAAAAAAACGATGGATTTAGGCCCAGATCTCTGTACTGGGATGAATGTATGACATTGTTCTGCATTCCGTCCATCAATTGTTCCTTTTTACATTTAGAGATTTGGCATTTTCTTGCCATAGTCATTTGGTGCCTGCAGCCTGTCTCTGGTCACATGACTTGGCTTATTTGACAATTGGCTGTTTGTATTCCTCCTAGACAACCACAAACAATAGGGGCTTAGGTGTGACTGAGTGGGCCATCACTGGCTGGATGAGAGGTGTTAGATTTAAAATTCCCTTTCTAATAATGCCTTTGTCATGCTGTTTTAGGTTAGCAAGGTGTGGCTGAAATACATGCATTTGTATTCATGATATGCAAGCCAATGAGTTATCCTTGCAGCATGTAAGCGTTAGTTAGCCAGTGTGCATCCATCTTGTATTTTGCAATTCATATTAGACTGTGCCTGGGTTAGGCCTCAGTGCTCATATTGCTTGCCTCAACACAACACTGTGTTCTGTTATTATTTCTCCTGCTTTCCAAGGCTGTTCAATTGACTTGCTAATGAATAAGGTATTATGTCATCACTTGACTAGCTGCTTGTGTAGCTTCTGCCCCCACCTTAGGAGATGCTGAAACCTAGCATTGTGGCCTTGTACTCCTGATAACATGTTCCCATCTGGCATGTGTCCTTTTTACCTGCTGTAACCTGTTAGGAAGTGAGCCCCCTCAGTGTCCATCTTGGGGTGCAGGTCTAGCCGGGGCTCTCTCCACTGAGAACAACTAATAAAGCCTGTTTATATTCTCCACTGTCTCACCGACTCTTCACTTGGGAAGGCATAGCAGGTGGTTGCATGTATAACCCGTGGGCCCTTAGAGGGCCATGTCCTTCAGTTGGTGCCCGAAAAGGGACCCCACGAAAGGGTCCCCTCACCTGTAACCGTGTCGCAGGGGCCGGGGTGGTGTCTGGTCGGTCGGGTGGTTGCGGTCCCTCACATACAAGACCAAGTTTAATTCTCACAGCTGCTCCACCCTCACGATTGGACGGATCCTCTGCTACTGGCCCTTGGCTGGGGTCCTAAAGGTGAATCCTTGGAGCTGACCATTTGGTTCGGAGAGTCGACAGTGGAGAATAACTTGCTTGACCTAAGTGCACCAGGTGAGTGATTTGATTATTGGAAAATTGTGCCTTGCTTGCACAACACAAGCCTGTGGGCTGTGCCTGGTACAGTCTGCAGACTGTCTTGGTGGGTCTGCAGACCCTTGAGGGACACAGAGCACTTGTGAGCAGTCTACCAAGCCAACTGGTAATTGGGCTCTTTGTGAAGAGGTACGGGACTGTACACAGGCATTCTACCAGACCAACTGGTAATTGGGTTTGCTCTTGAAAAGGTCTGGGGCTGCAGGCCTACCTTGCTTGGATGACAACGGCGTGCAGGCGGTGTCTTGATACAGTCTACGGACTGTCTTGGATGACATCAGCTGGTGAGATGTGTCTTGGAACGGTCCTTTGGGCGGTCTTGGTTTGTACTCTGTGGGTTTGCCGACCCTTGAAACATCGTGAACAGTCTGCCAGGGCCACTGGAAATTTGGCTCGCACACGAAAAAGGACTGGGACTGTTTGCGGATGATCAGCCAAGCCAACTCGTATTTGGCATACACTCAAAAAGGTTGGGACTAGAGCCTGTCTTCTTAAACTTAGCACAGTCTCTGGGCTGTCTGCTTCTCTTGGTGCAGTCTTTTTGGGTTGACGGTGATTTTTGGATGCTATGAGGTGTGTGGGCCAACGTCTGTGAAGGTGCTTGTGAAATGCTTATCTGTGTGAGTTGGGATTGTGCTCTTCGTGAGGAGGTAATGATGCCTTGCCTCAGCAAGCTGTGTTGTGTGTTTCTGAGTATACCCCCTTCTTGAAAATGTCTGGAATGAGCTCAATTAGGTCTCTTGTTGTCGTTGTGTTCTGCAGATGCCCATTGGACACTTTACATTTTGAACAATAAGTAAATAATAATATTAATATGTAAATAGAAATGTGGTTTGACCAGAAATACTAGCAAGATTGTACATTTGTTTTGACATAGGAAGAGTGCAAAAATGAGAAAAAAAGTAAAAAAGGGATGCATATTTAAATTGAGACAGTGCCGTGAGGATTCCCAGTAATGTATCTTTGTGCTCACATTCAATGTGCAGCAAGAAAGGTGAAATATACACTCTGTTTTGCTTTGAGATAGGAATGTGTACTGTCTCTCCACAAAAGGAGGGGCGAAGTGAGCCAGGAGTTCTGGTAGGGGAACAGTGTGTTATATGTAGAGCTTTTCCAACTTCCGACATGAACTGCTGAGTGGGTGTGTTTAATTTGGATTGGCCCACAATAGAATGTTTATTTAATTTGGAAAAAGTGTTTCAAAGCTCTGGGCTGTGAGTGTTTTGCTGAATAGAAAGGATTTTCAAAGTTGAAAGACATAGCACATGAATTCAGTTTGTGGCTGGCTTGCCATGCCCTTGTGGTGAGATGGCATTCCAAAGGAGGGGGACCCATGTTATGTTATGTTATGTTAATTATATTTTTATAGCGCACAGATGCCCCAGCCAAGGGGCGTCCTGGCGCTTAGACAGGTACTATAACATAACACACAAAGGGAAAAAGAAGAAAGGGGGCGGCTACTCGGAAGCGGGGAACAGGAAAGTTTTAATAGCCCGCCTGAAGGTGGATAAATCATTCAGAGCTTGGAAGTGCACCGGGAGCGAGTTCCACAACCCTGCAGCAAGCACCCGGTACGAGCGGCCACCCATTCTACTAAGTTTAAAAGGGGGGCAGACTGCTAGGTGAAGAGCCTATGATCTTAATGATCTCGGAGGGATGTAGGGAATGAGCAGGTTGGCAAGTGCCGGCGGCGAAGAAAATGTCATGATTTTAAAGGCCAAACAGAGCACATTAAACTTGATCCGCTGTCTGACCGGTAGCCAATGTAGGGCCGAGATGGTACCCGACACAGAACAGGGTCTGGGAAGACCCACAATGGCCCGAGCCGCGGCATTTTGAACCCTTTGGAGCCTAGATGCCTCAGCCTGGTTGACCCCTATCATCAGCGAACTCCCGTAGTCCAGCCGGGATAGAATTGATGCCTGGACCACGAGCTGCCGGGTGGGAGGGTCAAAATATTTCAAGATCGGCCTTATGCCACGGAAGATACCGTAGCAGGTGGCTGCAACCTTCTTCGTGTGGCCTGTGAAGGTGAGCGCAGGATCCAGCCAAATTCCTAGGTTTTTCACTCCGGAAGCTGGGATAGGAATAATGCCCAGCTCTGGAGGCCACCACTGGTTTCCCCATAGCTCAGCATGTTTCCCCAAGACCAACACCTCAGTTTTGGTGGCATTCAACTGAAGGCAATTGGTACGAAGCCAACTCGCTACTGCCACAAGTCCAGCTCGAAATCTGGGGGCCTCCACTTCAGGGTCTCCACTAAATGTCACCGCCAGCTGCGTATCGTCCGCATATGAGGTCATCGTCAGACCCCACTGTTTGACGACTGCAGCTAGCGGTTTCACGTAGAGGTTGAACAGGGTAGGGCTCAACGAGGAGCCTTGTGGGACTCTCAGGTCCAAGGGAAAAATGGTGGATTGGCAGGGTGGTATTGCCACTTTAAAGGTTCGATCTGAGAGAAAGGATCGAAACCACTGGAGAGCGGTACCTGCTACTCCAGCTTCCTCTAAGCGTTGAATCAGTATCTGGTGGGACACAGTATCGACAGCAGCGCTCAGATCTAATAGCAGGAGCGCTGCCGTACGTCCGGAGTCAAGCACCAGGCGTAAATGCTCGATGATATAGAGCAAAGCGGTCTCAGTACTGTGTCCTGGCCGAAAGCCATTCTGGCTGGAGTCCAGTATCTGATTACGAGCCAGGTGTTCAGACAAGATCGAGTTAACATGGGCTTCGGTAACTTTAGCCATCCAAGGCAATAAAGATATGGGGCGATAATTTTCTGGCAAAAGGGGGTCGGAATAAGCCTTTTTTAAGATAGGGGTCACTACCGCCTGCTTCCATAAAGCAGGAATCGTTCCAGTTGACAACGACATGTTAATTAGATTTAGTATGGGAGCTCGGCACAGGGGAGAAAGAGTACTAATAAGAGCTGGCTTCAGCGGGTCCAGAGGAGAGCCTGATTTAACGCTGAGGCTAAGTTTATCAAAAGCCTCAGTGGACAAATCAGGTAAGAAGGTCAAAGTCTCATACCCCAAGAGATTAGGGTCAACTAACTCTGGATCCAGCCGACACAGATCAAAACCTCTGTATATTTTCTGCACTTTCTCCAAGAAGAAAGTTGCTAAATTCTCGCAATAGGAGTCAGTGCAGATCTCTGCCGAGGTAGCTCTTTTATTCATAAGGTCTTTCAATACCTTGAATATTAGTTTAGATGGATTGGTGCTGGCTAGAAATTCCTGAGCATAGAATGCGGCACGTGTTCTGCAGATTGCCCTATGATAGAGCTTAAGTTTGGCAAAGTACAAGGTTTTCAGGGTAGGATCATAAGATCTTCTCCATTCCCTCTCCGCTTTCCGGCAAGTTTTTTTAAGCTCGGCAAGGGACTCATTATACCACGGGCTGGGTACCTTCGAGTGACCTTTCGACCAGCGCATGGGTATAAGAGAGTCAAGAGCGTCTGAAATCCATGTGCAAAACAGCTGGTACCCATGATCCACATTCAAAAAAGCGCTCAGGGGTTTCTGCTCCAGTAACCTGTAGAACTCTTCAAGTTTGAGCTTGTGCCAGTGCCTTTTAAAAATTGGCCTATCCACAGGTTTAAATGGCTTATCGTGAATAGGACAGAAGGCTTCCACCAGCAGGTGATCCGTCCATCCCATCAACATCGGGTCAGACATCTTCACCCTCACAAGAGTGGAAAAAAAGGGATCAAGAATATGGCCTCCAGTGTGGGTGGGGAGAGTGACAAGCTGGACCAGTTGAAGAGCTTCAAGATCCGCGAGCAAGGTGTTAACGGCTGTGGACGACCTGTTGTCAAAATGGATATTGAGGTCGCCCATGATGTTGAAATTCGCACAGCCGAGCGCTAAGGAGCTTACCATATCGGCAAGAGCGGACTTGAAGGCTGAATCATTGCCAGGTGGGCGATAGATGAGCATACCGCTGAACGTAAAATGATGACTAAAAGCGACCTCCGTGCTCAGTGTTCAGGAAAGCTGAGAGCAGCAGTCAAGAGGATAGAGACGCTGGAAAGAGTGATCTTGTAAAGGGAGGGCTCATTCAAGGAGCCGCTCTTGTGTCGGAGACAGACAGGCAGAGCTGCATAGCGCAGAGCCAGGTTTTTTTGCCTGAAAGGCAGAATGCCAGGAAAATGTGTGGAGAACGGACTAAAGGAACATCACAAGAGCTAAAAGATTTGGTCCATAAGTCTTGTAAAAGTGTGTATGTAGTGTTTCCACCAAGTGAGATTCCTTGGGCATTGAATTAATGTGTCTTGATCAGACTAGTGTGCACGTACAGTAAATATTGGTTTGTTTTCAAGGAAAGATGACAGAGAGTATTCTGAAGGAATGAAGCAGAAAAGAGTTTAAAAAACAAACATATGATGGAATAGAGATGGTTTCAGAATCACTTGTTTGCAGAGAAAGAAAGTGAGTTGCAAGGTGTTTCACAAGATGGAAGTAAAAGGTGTTTTGGTTTGTGCAAATTTAGGTATGGATGTTGCACTGCTGGAAAATGTGTCCTTTTGCCATCTTTAAAACAGATGTGAGTATTGGGAGAAGAAATGTAGGTTTAAAATGGACACAGCAAATGGAAATGCGCAAAAACAGAGAGAAAATGCAGGTGCAAAATGTGCAAGTTCAGCAAATGCAAATATGAAGTCAGAAACAGGTACCAATGACAGGAGTTTTTCAAGTCCCACAAAACATGGGAAATGCTAAAATTTATCTAAACAAGTTGTCCACAGCAAATGTGAATTATTTCCAGAATCAAAATAAGAATTCATTTCAACAGGTTATTGTATTTGAAAGTGAGAGTTTTAACACTATCAATTCTTTACTTCCCAAGTACATAATTCATAGAAAAGATGATAGCTGTAGTATTGTTTTAAGAAAAGTCAATTTGCAAATTCTGTTATTTTTTTCTGTTGTTTTTATGGTTGTGCTGTCAGAGAAAAGAGGAGGGAGGGAGTGAAGGTGTCATTTAGATTTTAGTGGACAGGACTTGTGCCTCAACAGAGGAATTTGATTGTTTTTTTACAGGTGCTTTTTTATTGTATGTTTGCAATAGCGACATGGTTGTAGATATTGGGAAGTGATTAGTCTGCATTGTTTCCTTCTGTTATGTCTTACATATAGTACAGTGCTATGCGTGTATTGGTGGGTGTTTCAGAAGCATTAGTTTAGCACATCTTCTGTGCTTTCTCGCTCCGATCATTGGATTTTTCTTTTTTTACCGTGACCTCTTTATAGGATGTGATAAGTTTAATAGCGTTTGTTCCCCCCTAAGAGTTTTTGCAGATGTGTCACCCATTTTGTGGGCAATAAGTGATGTAGACCAGAGATTCTTGCAGATTCCATGAGTTTTGTTGTATATGATTCTGGATTCAGTTGAGAAAAGGTGTTGGTGATGAGAAGGCTGGTACACTATAATAGTCCCACTATTTTGATTGTGGTCAACATTTGTGACTGACCTGTGTGCAGTTCAAAGTGAAGATACAAATGTGGCCCTCCAGTTGTCTGCTGCTTTGCCCATTTTTCTGTCTATTTTACTGCCCAATATTTTTCTGTTGCTGATCTAAAAGCACATTCTTTGGCAGTATAGCTTGTAAAATATATGATAGGTCTATGTCTAGAATAGTATTGACTGGTAAGAGATATAGACTCTGCTGCGCCTTTTTAGGACCATGCAGAATGAGAGGGCACCTATGCACAATTTTAAAATACAAGGTAGTCACCTGCTCATCTTTTTAGATATCACAAAAGTTGCAGGGCGGTACAGTCAAATAGTGTTAAAAATGACTTCCTTGGTGTGGTTTACCCTGACTTTTTCCCTCCACCCCCTTCATGTTGGTGTTTTGCCGGTTTTCGTTTTTTTACTGAGCTTAGATGCTTTGGGTATTTTGCCACTGCAGCTCAATGTCACAGTGCAAGTGCTTTCTGTGTAAATTAATATTGATATTGTTCTAGGTTCTCCCTGATTGGCATAGTGATTTTACTAGTAGATCCCAAGTGAAGTGCACTGCTTGTGACAGAGCTGGTAAATGAATAGCAGCTAGTTGGCTAGCAGCGTTGATTGTGCCACCCACAGGAAATATATATATATATATATATATATATATATATATATATATATATATATATATATATATATATATATATATATATATATACATATATACATATATATATATATATATATATATATATATATATATATATATATATGCATTTCTGTCCATTTGTAGTGCATTAAATAGTGTTCTTTCAGTGTGATAGAGGAAGAGAATGTCCATTTGGTGTAGTGTCCTGTGGTGGTGTCTTAGCTGTGTTATTGTGAGTATTGGTGCAAGTCTGCTCGTGCCCTGCTACCAAAAAGGGGAAGTATTGTCGACAGGAGGTCACCTGCTTAGGTCACATACTGCTAAAGGTGGGAAAGGAGACTAGCTCCTGGGCAAATTAAGTGCATTAACAATGAATGAGATGCATGATGTGCATGAAAAAGTATTTTTGGGCAACTAACAAATGCCGTTTTTCTGTAGCTACTGTGCTTGGTACATGTATTATTGTGTCCTGTTTTGTGTTGTGTGTATACAAGACAGCTGTGTGTTTTACGTTTTCCTTGGCTTATGTGTTTATTATGTGTATTGTTGTGTGCTGTTTTGCGTGGTAAGTAACCAAGCCAGCTTGTTGTTGTATGCTTTCACTCTCATTTGAGCCTACCCGAGTTGTCTAGAAATGATCATGCTTGTGGCCATTTCCATAAGATACTCAGTTGGACTCGCTTTAGCCATTAATTTCACAGGATGCTGTGAATATGCTTTTGAATAAACAAAGACACAGCACCTCACCAGTGCACGTCTAATTGGCTATAACATACCATTGTTTTAACGAATTGTCATGATTAGAAAAACTGGGTTACCTTGACGTATGCCATGTTACTACCCATCCTTACTGTAAATTGATGGAATTGAATTGGAAAGAAGACAAAAGGACGGGTAGACTAGACTGCTATTCCCTTTTCTGACCCCAAAGTGGAACAATATGTCAGTGGTTTTTGTTTAAATTCCCAGGTGGCAACATCACTATTGTTCATGTTATTGCAACACTACATACAGTCGCAGAGGCATCACAAGTCCCTTATCAGTTAGCCTGTGTAATTTTCCCCTGAAGATGATGCCACATGGCCCAGATCATGTACTATATGGTGCACATGACGCAGAATACTAGGAAGGGTGACTGTATGCCCTCGGTAATTTTGCACCACACATTTTAGTAATTAACAGTTTGAAGAGCATGTAGCTCTACAGGTGTTTGTTTGGATCATCACATTTTGCTGGAGAGTTTATGTACTAGCTACATTATGCTTAATTTGTCAGTTATTTAAACAATGA
Organism: Lissotriton vulgaris; assembly: GCF_964263255.1. Classification (NCBI taxonomy): domain Eukaryota; kingdom Metazoa; phylum Chordata; class Amphibia; order Caudata; family Salamandridae; genus Lissotriton; species Lissotriton vulgaris. The sequence goes on from NC_141691.1 coordinate 1,448,679,325, forward strand.
GGATCTCTATTAAATGAGCAGTTTTAGACTTTTCCATCACGCCTATAACATGAGAGCGTGGTCACAAACGCAATATGTATGTTGGCTTCCTCAAGAAAAATAATTTTAGAGGTGTCTGCAGTCCTGCACAGTAGCGAAGGTTCACAAAGTTGAAGAAGTGTCGTGATTTCTATGACAAATTGAACACAAGCTTGCTAAGACAAGAAACAAAAAAGAGCCGAAGATCCTGAAAATCCTTTTTTTCAGGATCTTCAAATGAAGGATGTAGGGACATACAGACACAATGATTCAGAGTATGTTTATATTGTTTTTCTTTTTAAGCTTAGTGAAGAAATAAAGGCCTACCTGGCTGCTTGGGGTTGGGAGAGAAAAATACATTGTGTAACATTTTACCCTTGCCAGTTCACTAAAGGTTTGTTTTATACTCGCTAATAGGTCCGGGATGTCCTTCAGTCATTGGGAGATAGAAGGATTGGATGTGATGCACAGCCTGGCTGCTCGTTATGGAACAACTATGAATATGACCAAGATGATCTACAGAACAAAGACATGCTGGACGAGGCAGTATCACTGAGAAGGAGAAAGGGAAAGAAGGGTGTAATGGCGTGGGTCCGCCGTATACCCCAGTGTGCAACACTGAGACTGTCCCGCTGCTGTCACCTACATCCTCCCCTTCTTTCTGCTCCCTACAGAATGTTAATGTGTAATCGCATGATCAGGAGTACGATCAGATGAACTGACCCTTTAACTGTGAGACGGCTGATGAGGGGGCGGGCCTACACCAAGACGTGAAGACATCTTATACGGACGAACGCGACCCGGAGGTGTGCTTGTTCACCAGGAGGGAGAGAGTTGGCGAGTGGAGTGGAGAGGAGCGAAGGAGCGTTACGGACGAGTAGATCTTGGAAAACTACGAATAAGCTGAGACCAGAGGACGAGCAGCGGAGGACGAGGAAAGAAAGCCAGGAGGCCAACGGTCCCACGAGTCGCCCCGCCATACACCCGGTGGAGGTGTATGGCTCACCCAGGTACGCAACCGAATCAGGGGTTGGGTCGGACATAAGGGCGGTTCCCGTGTATGAATTTGGTATTCCCGTATCCCAGTGTTTCCCCATCCCGAGCACTATCCATCACATGATCTTTGTTTGAGAACTAGAGCACGGGTTACGAGTTCCTCACTCCCTTTTCCCTGGTATCGCTATTGCTAAAAGGATAGTACACTCACCAAGTGCTCTCTTGTCTTGTTTATCCCGAGAGCCAAGACGGAACCGGACAAAGTACTGCGAAGACGGAGCCGGGAGAGAACTCGTCGAGACGAACTCCCCAAGTCCTGTCCTCTGAGGTCCGATAGGAGCCGTTCACCACGTCGGACTTTGCCCAGGAAGAAAACTTGTACTGACTTGTTGTTTAAATCATTAAATCCTACGTTAACAAAGACACGCTGGTTGCCTATTCCTCCTAAGCCCGTCACAAAGGGCTATCTAGGAGCCCCAATCCATTGGTCTACTTGTGCCTCAGTTCCAGCCCATTGAACACTGCTTTCTCTTGTGACTATGCTTGTTACTTTGGCTCCAGGAGAGCATTGGAGGACACAGCGTGAAAATATATAATTGCTCAGATTGGTGTACCTTCGATTCAGTTCTCCAGTCCTCAAATAATGCATTTGGTGATTCTTAAACTACAAAAGAATGTGTATATTAGGCCGAGACCTTCTATGATAGTTAGTATGATAAGGTCGTTTGTATCCCACTGTATTTGCTGCTTCATATACAAATTGTGCCCATCCTCAGTTATAATATGTGACACGACAAATAGACTCTTGAATACATTGTCTCCCAGTTTGTTACATTTACTACCTAGGTATAGTAACTGCTCAGGAATAGACATACATACAGTACAGGTGCTGAGATCATGTTTCAGAAGGAGATAGAGAATTGTTGAGCACTGATGTACATCTCTCTTAAGTCAATATGTCTTTTATAATTCCTTGCTTTATAATAATGAACATTTGAAGAGTTTTTGATACAGTCTGACTATGGCACAGTGTTGAAGAACATAGTAGATTGCCAAGAGTATACACCTAGATCAGCTGAAAAGGAGGGTGCCTTAAATCCAGAAGATTATATGTATGTTGATATACCTGTGCTGTCTTGATTTCTTTGCCATTTGAGTGACAATGCATTTTCTCTCTCCCCCTTGGAATTGTAAAGACCCTGCCGGATAGCAATACAGTTTTTTGGGCCAACTCTGCTAAAAGGAGGGTCTGTTACATTTAAAATTCCCTTTCTCATAATTCCTTTGTAGTGCTGTTTTAAGTTAGCAGTGTGTGGCAAAAATACATGCTTATGCAACCCACTGAGTTATCTTTGCAGCATGTAAGTTTTAGTTAGCCAGTGTCCATCCATCTTGTATTTCGCAATTCTTATTAGACTGTGCCTGGGTTAGGCCTCAGTGCTCATATTGCTTGCCTCAGCACAACACTGTGTTTTGTTATTATTTCTCGTGCTGTCCAAGGCTGTTTCCTTGACTTGCTAATGAAGAAAGTATTCTGCCATCATATGACTGTATGTATGTGAAGCTTCCGACCCCACCTTAGGAGATTCTGAAGCCCGAAACCGGTCCTAGGATGTTTGTTTGCAGTCCGGGGAGGACCTGGCTTGGCACTGCAGTTCGGGCTGGACTGTTGCCATTAGGCACAGGGTCAAGACTGATTTGCATATGGCTGGGCTCAAACTGGAATGGCATGGTGAGCAAAAAAAATATGGATTTAGGCCCACATCTCTGTACTGGGGTGAAGGTATGACATTGTTCTGCATTCTGTCCATCAACTGTTATTTTTACAGGGGGGTGTGGCCAAGAGCCGATCATGGTGGACGTGTAGCCCCTGAGCTCCGTCCTTAGCCCTAGACACGAGCAGCTTATCCTGTCAGCCCAAACCGCAGCCCATCCGATTCTTGCGTACAGAGTCACCGGGAGTGAGCGGAGTGCAGCGGAGACGAGCCGCCCCCCCGGACATCGCCGGAGACGCTGCTGAGCTGTGCTGCCTGTTGCGGCCTGTAGCGCCGTGTGAGGCTGCGGCTTCGATTTGCAGTCCGCCCGGGCTGCCCCTGGATGCTGACACACTCTTGGCTGGGACCCGGACTGGTGACGGGGCACGAGACCTGCTGCTGTGTCCGCGGATAGCGGGGAGTTCCCTCTCCGCCTGCCGCCTTGCTGCCTCCCCCAGACAGCTGAAACCCTCAGCCGGCTCACCCTGCCGAGCGGCCGCCTACGGCCGCGGGAGATACCGGACTGGCCCACCGCCCGCCTGCACACGACAGAGGTGCCCACACATTCAACAAAACGGGTGAGGAGTGCGGTTCGGGGGAGGCGCGAGGTCCGTCCCTGACACAGAGAGTCCTGCATCCTCCGGCTGCGCTACGCTCCATGGGCACAGTGCAGTCCGAAGCTACGACAGTCCTACTGGCGCCATTTTGTTTCCCCATCGGGCCCCAGACCCCCGAGTGACTACTGCGACATGCTACTCCTCCCGGACCATGCAGCGGCAGCCTGGGAGCAGAGACAAGCCACACGGCGGCGCCCACGCACAGCCCCCTGCACCCCGCACCAAGGCGAGGGCCCCTCAAACACCTGAACTGAGCTGGCCCACTCGGCAGTCAGAGAAGGAACTACAATCTGTGAGACCCCTGCTGCCGGTCTGACTAAAGGGAGTCTGTCGCACTCCCGGCCTCTAAAGGAGGTCCCCTCCATCACCACCTGCAGACTGTGGCCCCCCCTGCACCTCGCAGAGGCAGAACTGTGGCTGTCCACAAGGTCCTCTGCGGAACGCCATTTCACCATTTTTGAGGCGCTATAAACACCGAGCTGTTACTGACCCTGCCTGAGCTGGGACCTACCACACACTTGCCTCCCTCCCTTAGTATTCAGGTACTGCACGTCCACGATCGGGCCCTCTGAGTTGACACTGGAAGGGGACAAGACCGGCAAGAACATCTACTACAGCGCCACCCTGCTTACTAGATCAATGGGCAGACACAGGGGCAGGACTCAAGACCAAGGCGCTCCGACAGACATGCAGTCCACGGGCTCGGAAGACCCGCTGGCCTCCTCAAACACGGACATTATCCCGCGGACTGGGAAGGGGTCCCAGGACGCCAAGTTGGACCTTATCCTCAACGAAATACGCGCCACGCGTGAGGCGTTGGAGTCACGCATAGACAATATGGCGACGGGCCTATCCCTGCTGAGAGCCGATCATAACAAACTAGCGGAGCGGGTCTCAGAACAGAAGATAGCGCTGAACGATCTCATACCCCAGCAGACGGAACATTCTACGAAGCTGGAGGGCGTGGAGAAACAACTTAAGCAACTGTGGGACAGGGTGGACGACGCGGAAGGGCACGCCCGCCGCAACAACGTCCGCATCCTAGGCTTTCCGGAGCGGAGCGAGGGGAGGAACCCCACCCAGTTTGTGGAAGATTGGCTGCGGAAACTGGTGGGCCCGGAGGATCTCACTGCCCTGTACAGTGTGGAACGGGCACACAGAATGCCATTGAGACCCCCGCAACCGGGAGCACCCCCTCGTTCTTTGATAGCACGCCTTCTCCACTACAAAGATCGCGACACTGTGCTAAGAGCGGCTCGGGAGAAGGCGCCAATACTCTTTGAGGACAAGAATGTCTCGGTGTATCCCGACTTCACGCCCACGGTGCAACGTGCCAGATCCACTTTCATGGGAGTGAAACGCAAACTGAGAGACAGAGACATGAAATATGCACTTCTGTTCCCAGCACGACTCAAGATATTGCATAATAACAAATCTTACTTCTTCGACTCGCCAGAGGAGGCGGAGGAATGGATGGAGGTCACACTAACCCCGCCAGCCTCGCAAGACCCATTTACCGACAATCGCAGCGACGGACGCCGGAACCCATCGGACCGGAGGGACACCACTTCCACCACCGGACACTCCCCCTAGGCTGGGGCTCAGGCAAAGGCTCAACATACAGGAGACCGGCCAACGGGTCATTCAGCCTCTTTGATACGGCTAACCGAGGAGGCACTGGCCGCACATGACGCAGGAGTAACCGGAGACGGGATCACCGTCACCACCGACACCCACACCGAGGTATCTGGTTCGGTGGACAGCCTGCAACTGTTCCCTAAGATCACAGCCCAGATGGCAGCAGAGTTCTGATCGGCGGCACACTTGACAATCTCCCGGTGGTAACGTATAACTGATCTCCTTCTTCACATATGGTGGGTTGCATATGGGCCCACTTTGTGGAGGGCTACCATGCCATCGCAGGCCGTTAAGAGACAGGCACGGGTGGTCTTCCACCCCCCCGTATGCACATGGACCTAATGGATTTATGCCAATGTTGGGCGTCTTGGTTTGGCTCCCGAGCCCGTTGGCTTGGGGACCTTATTGTTAAGGAGTTACCTGTTTGCGAGACACTCCTCCCTTGTAGCAAGACAGATCTGGCATGTTCACCCATGTGCTCCGCACTACTGCATCACACGGTTGGTCATGGGGCCTCTTAATGTTTACCAATTGTGCACCTGGAATGTGAGGGGCATGGGCTCGGTCCACAAACGCCACAGAATTCTGGCCCAACTCAACCATAGGGGGATACAAATAGCTTGCTTACAAGAGGCACACCTGAATAGCACCGAAGCTGTGAAATTGCGCAAAAAAGTGAGAGGGCAGCTCTTCGCTACCTCCTATTCAGCGTTCTCCAGGGGGTGGCTATTTGGCTTCGCAACTCTGTTCCCTTCAAGCTGTTGGAGCAGAGAATTGATAAGGAGGGTCGATATGTGTTTATAAGGGGTTTGTTGGATGAAGATGCCATCGTACTTGGTTGTGTGTATTCACCAAATACAGGTCAGTCGGAGTTTTTGATAACTGTAAACAGGATCCTTGCAGATTGGGCCGATCATCACTGGATCATTGGGGGGGACTTCAATGCTGTTCTTGATGTTGCACTAGATAGGTCACCCCCCCACTGCAGGCCACTGAAAGCAGGAAACAGGCGGACGCTCTGGCACAATGGGCTAGGGGGTGGGATATGGCAGACGCATGGCACAGCACGCATTCACAAGACAGGGAATATACCTTCTTTTCCCCACCTCACCAGCTCCACACTAGAATCGACCACATATTCTGCTCCTGCTCCCTAACAGAATCGATTGTTCAGGCCCAACACATGGGAAAAACCCTGTCGGGCCATAACCCCGTTGAACTCACTTGGCAGTGGGGCAGACTGCTGACCCCCATCCCAACTTAGAGATTACCCACAGACCTACTTGAGGACACGGTCTTCCGGTCATCCCTGTCTGACACCATTGAAGCCTACTTTACCACGAACGCAAACACCGCCAGTACCCGACAGATAGAATGGGACACCTTCAAAGTCTTTCTCAGGGGGGAGGCGATGGCCACTGGGGTGGGCAGGAGGCGGGAGGTGATTGGTAATCTGAAGGAGGTGGAGGGTACACTAGCGTCGCTAGAAAGTGAAGCGGCAGGCACAAATACACACTTCACACCACTGCAGGACGCTCACATAAAACATGCAGAACTACTAGAAGACCTGAGGTTGTTAGACTACAGGCAGGGAATAGACTACTAGGCAGCATATGCAGGCAGATAGGGCTGGCCCCCTACTGGCCCGTATTATACGTGACTCTCCGGTCTGCCATCCGATCTTGGAAATACTAGATCAGGCGGGGCATCTGACCTCAACCCAAATAGGGATCAATACTGCGTTCAAAGACTACTACACAACACTGTACAGCCCCCACGACCCCTCTCAGAGACCGCCTTTGAGGACTTTATGAGAGATTTAGACCTTCCCCAACTCACTGACAGGCAATGCAAAGACCTGAAGCGTAACATAACGATAGCGGAGATCAGGCAGGCAATACGTGCTCTCCCGAAGAGCAAAGCCCCTGGCACGGATGGCCTGCCGGCTGAATTCTATGCAATGTTCATTGATCTCTTGGCCCCACGCTTACACACTATCTACTTAGAGGCATTACGAACTGCCTCCCTACCACAGTCATCCATGCAGGCATTAATCACATCCCTCTTAAAATCGGGCAAAGACGGGATGCAGCTGGTAGATTACAGACCCTTGTCCCTCCTCAACACCAATAACAAGATTCTGAGCAAGGTGCTGGCAACGAGGCTAGCGCAATACATTCCGCAGCTGGTCCAGCCCGACCAATGCGGATTTGTACCGGGCCGCAGTACGGACAGATGCGGGCTCGGAGGGCTGCATCTCACTGGACCTGAAACAAGCCTTCGATTCCCTTAGATGGGATTACATGTTCGCTACGCTCTCGAAATTCGGGATCCCACCTGAATATATTGCCTGGGTCAAACTACTATACACGCGCCCCACGGCTAGGGTGCGTACCACCAGACACATCTCAGGTCCCATAGCTATAGCGAGGGGCACCCGACAGGGCTGCCCGCTCTCCCCGCTCCTATTTATCCTGGCCCTTGAACCACTGCTCTGTAAACTTAGGACGACAGCCCCCCACTGTGGTATTCAAAGACACAGGACGGTACACGTTGTGTCAGCCTACGCTGATGATATCATCTTATATCTTCGTGACTTGCGGGGCAACCTGGACCCTATACCTCAAATATTTGAGGACTTCAGGTCGCTATCAGGCCTCACCATAAGTGAACCTAAGTCCTACGGCTTCACCTTTACAGATGAGGGCTTGTCCACCCCCCTACCCTTTGCCCCGCACGCATTCCAGATAGCGGGCACCACCTTCCGATACCTCGGAATGCACATTTACAGGGAAGCTGAAATGATGATAGATGGTAACCTTGGCAGGGCCGTAAGAGCACTAAAGTCGCAAATTCAATTCTGGCTATCACTACCCCTTTCGATAGCCGGCAGAGTGGCCATCTCTAAAATGGTAATGCTTCCCCGCCTCATTTACTTCTTCACCAATCTCCCATTCCTGATCCCTGCATCGACCTTTAAAACTCTTGACACACTACTCACTGAACTTGTGTGGGGACCAGGGCGCCGACGCATAGGCCTCACTAAACTACAACTCCCCTCTGGATCCGGAGGTATGGGACTACCGGACTTTAGGGCTTACAACTACGCGAGTCAGCTGCAATGGCTGTCCTACTGGATAGCGGGTCGCAACCTTCACGAGATCGACATGACGGAGGACGATCATGCTAAAGGGGGAATACATACACTGCTATTACCCCAATCCGACTTACCGAGAGATGCCCCTCCACTCCTCCGCCTTGCAGTGTCAAACTGGCGGAAGGCATTGAAGTACACGTCCCCCATGACGTCTTACGCTCCTACGATTCCGCTGTTGGGTATCCCACTAGAATCAGGGACGCTCACGACAAACAAACTTGTGTCCTGGCGTGATGCTGGAGTGACACATGTAGGTGACCTGTTTGCTGAGGGGCGTCTACTGTCCTTCGAAGACTTCAGAGCCACACATGGTGTTCCCGGAGGCTCATTCCTGCTGCATGCCGGCCTTCGCCATTATATAACACATAGGTGGGCACCTGAGGGGCGGGAACCACATATAAACCCCTTGATAACGATGCAATACCTCATGGGGACGGGCGGCCACCTAACTAAATGGCTCACTGCTAGCATCAGAACGGGAAGGGCGGTCCCTCTGTCGCCTCTCAGGGCGAAATGGGAAGGAGATATCGGGAGACCACTGAAAGACAAAGAATGGGAGCGTGTCCTCTAATTTCCCAAGAAGGTGGCTAGGAACCCCAAGTTCAAGTTTAATCAACTGATGTTGTTGCATAGAGCCTATCTGACCCCACACCGCATACACACAATGTTCCCGATGCAGCCAGCAAATGCCCCCGATGCGACACTGACGACGCATCACTACTACACATGCTGTGGCAATGCCCCAAACTGGGTTACTACTGGACCACTATCAGTGACATGCTTGAGGGAACTGGCTCCCTGCCCCAACCACTCACCCTAGAATATGCACTCTTAGGGCTGGGACCATCGGCACGCACAAGAAGCGTAGCAACACGTTTTACTGACATGGCCCTATTGCCAGCGAAACGGGCGATCACAATGAGGTGGAAGTCATCTAGGCCGCCTGACCCTGATTTATGGAAAGCGGAGGTTATGCGGTGGGGTAAGGCGGTGGGTGAAGCACTACAACGAGAGGAACACAGAGGCCTCAGGAAAACACCGATTTCACTGGATTGGTTTACGATTGTAGGAATGTTCGAAACTGGGGAGGATGGGGACACAAATGACTCGATGCACATGTGATACTCACGTCCAACCTTCCTTGAGATATCAGGTACCGTCACGAACCGTAGTGCACTGGGAGATGGTACGAGGAATCCCGTACTATCATTGACTCTACCCCTGCCTAACTGTGTGTATAGACTTTAATTCACTACACGGTACCATGGGTGAAACAGATGTACATCCTATGTTTATGTGCATGCTAAAGGAGTGTCTGGAGGGATTCCTGGGGTGGAGGGAGGGTTTTTTGGAATAGTAGGGGTTTGTTATGTTAAAACAGTAATGGAAAAAAAACAAAATCGGAAATACTATGTACCTATACATCCTGGGCAAGCAAAAGATCGTTACATCCTGACAATTGCTACGTTCATATATGTATGTGTTTGCTCTGATTAATATGCTAATAAACAGATTTTCAAAAAAAAAACTGTTATTTTTACATCTGTCACCCTAAGTGGGACGGGTATGCTCAGACGTGAGTCCTGTGTTCTCCATATCACTGGAATCAAGCTATCCTGGCTGATGAGGGCTGAAAGCCCAAAACCGGTCCTAGAATGCTTGTTTCCAGTCCAGGGAGGACCTGGCTTGGCAGTTCGGGCTGGACTGTTCCCATGGGGCACAGGTTCAAGACTGATTTGCATATGGCTGGGTTCAAACTGGAATGGAATGGTGAACAAAAAAACAATGGATTTAGGCCCAGATCTCTGTACTGGGGTGAAGGTATGGCATTTTTCTGCATTTTGTCCATCAACTGTTGTTTTTGCATTTGTCACCCAGCACTGTGGCCTTGTACTCCTGATAACATGTTCCCATCCGGCATGTGTTAGCTCAGCTCTCTCGGCTTCATTGTTCAGGTCTGGCTCAAGCCAGTACTTTCCCACAGTGGGCGGGGTTGGAGATGGCTGTTAAGCCCTTTTTACCTACTGTAACCTGTTGGGCCTGTAGGGAAGTCAGTCCCCTCAGCGTCCATCTTAGAGTGCAGGTCTGACCGGGGCTCTCTCTTCAGAAAACTACTAATAAAGCCTGTTTATATTCTCTACTGTCTGACCAACTCTTCACTTAAGAAGATTTGTTTGTATATATAACCGGCGGGGCTCTTAGAGGGCCACTTCCTTCAGTGGGAGGAGCTGGGCCCAGCCTGACTTACACCTGAAAGGGCTGTGTCCTCGCTCCACACAAAGGGCTGCATACCCCCTGTAGGTAGTCTGGAACTAGGGCAGGGAAGGCAGGGCATCTGTGCACTTCAAATGCATGCCTCTAGAAGCTTATCTCTAGTTTAAACTTACAACTGTGTATTTATTTATGTATTTCTAAAGCGCACTTTCACCTCAAAAAGGTATCCTGGCGCTGGAATAAAAGAAGGACCTCAAATACCACCACTTCAGAACACTTCTCGACCTGTGGAAACCGCTAACATGAAGAAGGACTGCTGTTCTGCTGAAAGTACTGCCACTCTGCTGGACTAATGCACTGAAAGAACTGCTGCCCTGATGTGTTGACCTGATGCTTCCTGGTCTCTTCCCTGGGTGAGAAGGACTAGATCTGCATTTCCTCAACCAAGAGCCCAGAGTGACTCCAAGGGTTAGTTGGCAAGTGTCAGTCAGTCCGTCAAAGTACTTTATTTCGATAATTCAATATCATAAAAAGAAGATGAAAGCATACAATACATTCAAAATACACATTAAAAACAATTACAATTCATGTATTAACAATATCCCACAGAATTCATAAAATTGCTAAAAAAGTCATTTAACATAAATATAACTACCATATTACGTTACTCTGTTAAAAACCCAATATATACAGTACTAAAAATTCAATCAATTACAGTTTATCATTCTCTTGTTCCTAACCCTAACAGCACCCATCAAATAACTAGCGACATGAAAAATAATCCTGGGGCTGTTAAGTAATTGCAGATATAGGAGAGCGGGCTTAACTTGTAAGAACCCTGCCTCCTTAAGGATAGGAACAAGGAACATAGGGGCATATTACCAACAACTAGCGATAATTTTTGTCTCTAACTTGTTTAGAGACAAAAATTATCGCCGCACATCGGCGATTTTTATCGCAGATAAACCTTGCTATTAACAAGGTTTATCGCAAATGCGATAAAAAACGGCCGAAATGCATGAATATCGCTGAAAAGTCAGCGATATTCATGCATTATCGAGCAAATGCTCTTAGCCATGTTATCCACCTCCCATTGGATAACATGGCTAAGAACTGCTCAGGGCAGGTGTTAGCTTTTGGAGATATTCCCGCTTAGCGCGAATATCTCCAAAAGTTGGTAATAGGAGATAGCGATGTTAGCGACTGTTTTCAGTCTCTAACATCTTGGCACGCCCACTTTGCATCTCATTAGTGATAAATATCACTGACATGCAAAGTGGGGCCCAAGATGGTCGCTATCTCCTACTAGCTGTCGCTAACTGGTGTTAGCGACAGCTTGGTAATAGGGAGATAATTTTATCTCCGCTTTCTTGGCTTTTAAAGCCAAAAAAGCAGAGATAAACCCCCTTGATAATATGGCCCTTGGTCCTTATTACCGTGTAGTTACCACAGAACATCAGGAAATGCATGGTGTCCTGCATTGAAAAATTGTCGCAGGAGCACGGTGGTGCCCTTTCAGGACTACACCATTCAGGAAAGTGACCTAAGTTCAAGTGAATCATATTAAAACGAAAGCGTGTCAAAAGAAACCTGTGGAAAGGACGATTGACTAAAACAAGGTAAAGTTCAGGTCCTGGGGGATTGGCAACAATAAGGTTGCTCCTTACAGTAGGTTTTCTAAGCTCAATTCCCTCTCTGTTTAACATCAGTATTTGTAACATAGCCCCCTTTATTAGTGCTATGTCTTTACGAGTTATTTTTTCAGGTGAGAGAAAGAGCTCAGGTCTCCCTAGTTTGTGAAACCAGTGTTTAACATAAGACAGCCACTTGATTTTATTTACATTGTCTAATGAGAGGCAATCTTTAATGATAACATGGTTTAAAGAGAGTTCTTCATTCAGCCAAGTCTTCAACCAGGATGTTAAGGGGGCCACTCTGATCGCTTCTGTGATAAAATCGACCCCTAACTCTGAGTGGATCGTGTAAGATGGGGTAGACTGTGGTACTGATAAAATTGTTCTCATAAATTTATTTTCAGTGACTTGTAGACAGTCTATTGCACTGTACCCCCAAATTGAACACCAATATGTGGCAACAGTCAAGCATTTTGCTTTATAAATGTTCAACAAAGCCTTTATGGGTCTAGCCCCCAATTTTCTACTGAAACCCATGATTGCTGAGGAGGTTCTAGCAAAGGCCACATTTCTGTTTTTAATCTGTGGGCCCCAGTTCCCATTCTCCTCAAAAGTAATCCCCAGATACGGGAATGTAGGGATTTCCTCCTTGCCACAAAAGAACGTTTTCAGATTTGTCTTTCTTTTGCCTCTTACCGTGATCATAATTTGAGATTTCTTTACATTGATTTTAAGATCCAGGGACATCATAAAGAGACAAAAAGCATCCAACAAACGTTGGAGGCCTACACCGGTCCATGCTAGAAGGACAGCGTCTTCCGCATACAGGAGAACCGGAATGCCAAGTTCCCCTATATGAGGAATATCGGATGCGGCCTCCCTAAGCACCGGCTCAAGGGCATTTATATAAACTGTAAACAAAAGTGGGGCCATGATGCATCCCTGCCTGACCCCCCTTTCAGGTTTGAAATGACTAGAACAGCGCCCCTCTGTAGTCACCCTGACTGAAGTTAAAAGATCGGAATGTAAATCAGCAAAAACATTTACCAAAACAGGGTCAAGACCTAGGTCAATTAAAATCATCCAAAGTTTTGTGCGGTTTACAAGGTCGAATGCTGAGGACAAGTCCATAAACCCCAGGTATAGGGACCCATCCTTAGCCTTAGTATATTTATCCACCAGCAACTGTAAATTAAGGCACTGATCCAAAGTACCTCTTTTGGATCTGAATCCATATTGGGCATTTGACAAAATACCTTTATCGTCAAGCCACTCCTGTAATTTGTGCAAGATAACCCGACCCAAAACCTTAACAGAAGAATCTATTAAAGATATCGGTCGGTAACAGGCTGGGTCTACCCTATTACCTTTTTTAAAAACTGGATTACCTTTTTTAAAAACTGGGTTGGCAAGTGTCCTGACCTTAAGTTTCAGGGGCATAACTGGCTACAAAAACATTTGTACCTGCACCTGGACTCTGTCATCTGTGAGTCTACCCTGCCAATGGGTGCCACCTCAGTCCTGGATCCTTGGAAGCGGGCCTAAGGTGCTTGTCGGCAGAAACAACGCATCTTCTCTGCTCAGCGACACATCCCCCAGCGGAACCGATGCATCTCCTAAGATGAGCTGTGCATTCCAGAGCAGAACTGATGCATCGCCACTGCTGTGTGGATTGGCCCACACAAAAGCCCACAATGCATCCACAGCCCTTAGTACCAATCTTTCACCCCGATGGTGCAGTGCCTCCTCAGCCCCAGCACTCATATTTCTCGTCAACGGCAGCCTCAACAACAAAGCCAAACTTCGCATTGCAGCATCACCGCTACTCAGAACCGATACATCGCTAGCTATGCGCTGTATGCTCGAGTCCAAACATTACAGTGCAAGCCCTGTCGATGGGATCTTTGACAATGACCCAACAGGACCTCACCCTGCAGAGTCACCACATCTCTGAATCAATGTATCACTTCAGCTGTGCGATGCATCTTCAACACAAATACATGCAACTCTCCCCAACCAGGATTTAAGTTACTCTGTTCAGTGGGCCTAACTGGGTCCATCCTGGTCGGACAGAACATGTGACTATGTCCCTGATCAGTGCAACCAGATATCCCCAGTTGGCGCTTTGTGCTTTTTGAAACTATATTTACTAAAAACTCTAAAATACAATGTCACCGGCCATACTAATGGGATTTTTTCTTTTGTTTTGGTCTTCTTTTATCAATAAGAAATTACTCTATTTTTCTAAACCTTTTGTTGGCTCCTTTTGTAGTGTGTTTCCACTGTTTTACTATCTGAAGGGTTGCACAAATACTAAATACATTGCCTCTAAGTTAAGCCTGACTGTTTTATGCCAAGCTACCAAGTGGGTGAACACAGGTTAATTTGGGGATTGCTTTTACCTTACCATGACAAGGATTGTGGCTGTTGCTTGACCAGGGCTTACACCCTAATTAGCCAACAAGCCAATTTCATACACCAATGCATACCAATACATACATACATGTTACAGGCTGGGACTGACAAGTGGTGCTGGAGCTCAGTCAAAATGTGGAACTTCTGAAATGAAGTGATCCCACACACTGGCAGAACAGTGCTTCCTATCTGCCACCTACCCATCACTCCAGTTCACTCTCTCACACAGTGTAAGAGAGGTACAGGACCTACCTAGATCTCCCATGCAACATGTGTAGAACTCTGTGTCTGCAAGACCAGCCAGAGAGTCAAGGGTTTAGCCAGGAACAGGTATCTATGCCTACCTGCTGTCTGTGGTGGTTTTGACATGGCATGTCTACTCAATCTGGGCTCAGCCATCTCCCACAGCTCTTTGAAATGCTGCAGTTGCCAGTGGAATAGTGCAAAATGATGCCCCCCTTGCAGAATAAGGAAAGTGGCGCTTTAGCCTCCCATAGCTCACAGATATACATCGGTCAATGCAGCCCTGCAGATGGTATTTCCCCACCCGCCCTTTGTAATACTGCTAACACATACTTTTGAACTGGCTGTGACACCTGAGCAACCTCAAAGCCAAGTGCTGAATCCCTTGACCACCCCTTTTGTTGTAGTACAGGCTGCTCAGGCGTGGCAAAATGATCAATATTAACTGCTCTACTGTTGCTGTTAGGTAAGAGATAGGTTTCTGACCATGCAATAATGACCTGAACTTTATCTGAAACTACGCCTGTGTCCCCCTTTCTCTGAAGAGAAGACAGATACTCTCTGGCACACAAGTGGATCTCTATTTTACCATGGAATATTGCAGGCCTAACTAGCAAAAGCAACAATCGGGACTGTGAGTGTTTTATAAAGATATACTATATTTGCTGCCTATAGAAAACTGGGCTACAGACAGAGCCCCATGGATAGCTTCCTGGAATTTAGTGAACTAACTTTTCCCCAAGCCAGGGTAGACCCATGTAGAGTTCTCTCAATATGGGTTTTCTGCAATTTGAACTACTGGTCGTAACAAATTTCTGTAGTGGACTGTCATTCTAACCTCCTGCATGTGAGACTAATGGGTATTGGCACAGGAGTTAGCAGTTCCGATATTCTTAAAGTTTACATTCCCCCATGTTGGGTCCCAGAAGTCCAGGTCATTTGGAAGGGGTGGGAGGAATATGTGAAAGATCTCAGTGCTGAATGGGTATTTAGTGATAGCAACCTCTGGCTTATATGTAGTGACGTTACTACTTTTCTCTCCCTTGACATGAAAAATAACAAGGTTATTGAAGAAGATGTATACCACCACCATTTATACAATGGAAGCACTCGCCAATGAAGGGGAAATGTTTGACCCTATTTCTCATTAAAGAATACTTGTGATTCTTTAATGGCCGAACTCACTCAGACTCCCCATGCTAGTAATACTTTCAATCAGGGGCCCATGTCCTTTCTGATCACTTACTGTATAATTAATATGCAAGGCTGGGAAAGTCCATTGCCTTAAAGGTGTTGGCAATGGTGGAAAGTGACCATGATCCTATTATAGTCAGTTTGATTACAGGTATTTGGGGGGGACCATGTCCCAAGTGACATTGAATCATTGCACTACCCTTATGGACAAACTCTAAAAACTCAGGGCCAGACGTAACCAAAGGGTTTTACCCATTCTTTGCCTGTGGGAAAGTGCTTTCATACATAAGGCCATTAGGTCACTGGGACCACAAGTACTACAATGAGATTGACTTTACAATGGTATATGAACCAGATTCTATGACTCTATATCAGCAGGCAGTGGTAACAAGGCTAGTATCAGGGTTAATGGTTCTTTTACAAAGATGGTGCAACAGTTGAAAGCAATATTGTCCCAGCAGCTCAGGAAACCTTATGCCAGTCCGTTCTATGAGGATGCACAGTTTGGGTTGTTCTTAAGTGTCTAAGTATAAAATCTAAGGTTTAAAAAGCTTTCTTTTCACAGCACCTTTCCTCGTTTTATGAGATGGCATTCCAGCAGCTCAGGAAGGAGTACAAATGTTTGTTAAAAAGGAAAAAAACTAGAGGCTAACCAAAAGTTGTGGATAGAATTGATGGAAGCATCTGTTAGGAAAGATGCAAAGAGATTCTGGAAAATAGTCACTATAAGGGGTGCATCAATAGTGTTGCGGGGATTCTGCACATACAGAACTAAGGCGCAGGACCTCGGTATGTAGGGGCTAAGCCTTCCTACCGCCTCAGTACCCACAATCCCAGAACCGACCAGCTATAGTGTCCCATTCGTTATCCTACATAATCATGAAGCTACAAATTTATTTATTTATTTATTTATTTATTTTTTGCACTTATAATGCGCACAGATACCCACAAAGGGTTTCCCGGCGCAAAGGAGGTGAGAGCTGAGAGAAACACCGACAGCGCAGAAAACAACCTGTTTGAAGACTGCAATTATTTATCAAAGAGCCAAGTTTTTACACCTTTCTTAAAACTGGCGAGGTTTACCTCCTTACGCAGGGCTAAAGGCAAAGAGTTCCAAAGAACTGGTCCCAGATGGGAGAAAGACCTTCCCCCCATACGGGCCAGTCTAAATCTGGGAACCACAAAGTTGGCTCCATTTGAGGAGCGGAGGTTTCGTTCAGGAACATAGGGCCTAACCAGATTCTGAAGGTACTTAGGGGCGGTCCCTGCCTTGATCCTAAACATGTAGGTCAGTGCTTTGAACCGGACACGGTTCTCAACCCTAAGCCAGTGAAGGTCCTTAAGGTGTTTTGATATTCTGGCAGTCCTAGGGATCTTACAAAGCTAGATTAGACAACCCAAAACACAACTCTACCGACTCTCTCAGGAATTGCGGTAGTAAGACAAACCCTTTTGTTCACTCACTCTTACTTGTCCACAATAAGAATAAACAGAGTCACGGTTATAGTTCAAAATGTTTATTTTAACTATTGTGCTCTATAATGCAGTATACAAGCCATTACCAGCAGCAAAATACATTAGCCTAAAATAGTTAGCATTGTAGCAAGTCCATAGACTATGGATATCATATTATACAGACAGTGGATAAAGGACTATAAGGCCTAACCACCCTCCCCTTGGCTAGAAAAAATTGTATTATATAAAGGAACTTCTCTAGGCTTTGTCAGGAGACCCCATACCTTAGTGCCTTGATTGTAGTTTTTACATCATAGGAACTGCAGAGCTCTTCTCATTGGAAAGGTACCTCTCCAAGTGTGTGTTAAACCAACAAGCCATCCCATAATATCAATGCACAGGTTTCCAGCATCTGCAGCTGTGTAGCATGTGTTGTCTAAGTGCTAGGTACTGACCAGAACAGAATACCAAGGGGCCTTGTTTATCAACCTTGCACAGTGTGTTCAGACAAAACTCCAGGAATAAGCAGAGAACGCAGATAGTAGACAGTTCTCATGTGAAAGGCACAAACAGAGTCTTTCAAAATAAAGCCATGTAGTAACATGCGCAAAAGTAGCAGCATGGCAGCAGAGCTCATGCTAACTTAGCAATATCGACAAGAAACCTAATGGCCATACTACACTAGCTTGTACTGCCATATGGTTCCCAAGAAATGAATGTCATTTTAAGCAATTATGTGCTAAAGAGCTCAGTACCGATATAACCAATAGACAGTTAGTGAGGGCTATTTGGGTGAAAAACATGCCAAAAAAGTCTTGGCGTTGGAGAGGGCAGTATCTAGTGTGAACCCAATACAACACTGGGTAAGGACCTAATTCCCTCTGGTCTCTTTCACAAGGATCCTAAAGTCTTATCTCATTTCTTCACACAGGTATTTAATGCAGCAGTTGGGGTGGGTAGTATGCTGACTTCATGGCAGTCAGCTATATAGGAGCCAATCCACAAGGAAGGGAGCAGGAATCATCCACCAATTACCATTCGATTTCTCTGTTACATAGTACAGGGAAAACATTGGGTAACATACTATTAGATAGACTCCAGGGATGAATTGACAATAATGTTGTGTTGACGAAGGCACAGACTGGCTTTAGATAAAAAATCAGGATGGTGGATTAAGCAATCCACGTATACCTGATTATTTTCAAGTACAGAGTGGTTAGAATGCCACATTGTATTTGATCTTTGTGAATCTGAGGACTGCCTTCAACCTTGTTGACACAGAATGCATCACATAACTTACTGAATGCATTTTTGGAGTATTGCACAAAGAATGATTTAATTATTAATGTTGCAAAACCAACATAATGCTAACCATGCCAACTGTTAACCGAGAATAAAACTTATGGCGTATGGTGCTCCCTTGGAGGAAGTTCCCATGTACGTTTACCTGGGGACCTGCTTCAAATAGAAGTTGAGTTGGAAAGCACAGACAGCATGGGCATCTATCCACCTCTCACACAATGCAAAGGCGATTGTTTATGTGATAAACAATGTGAGGGCAGAACATTGAGTGCCATTCTGCAAATCTATCGGCAGAAAGCTGTGGCTCTAGCTCTGCATGGGGCAGAATTATTGTATTTCGGAAACCTCAAGTAGCTTCACGTTAAAGAAAATAACAGTCATAGGTCGCTACTGGCTCTGGGTCCTAGAACCCCTTTGGTGCCTCTCTATCTAGAATTGGGTATTTCTTCTATCACAGCACAAGCTGGACTAAAACCCTTATTGTATTAGATGTGTCTCCATGTAAATTCTGGTGCATCAGTTTATATAAAATACATACCAGAAATGTCCCCCCATTTGGGTAAATGTGGCAGCAACTGATTATGCTATGTCAAGAGCCTAATGAAATCACTAGGTCAAGATCACTAATGTCGGGCCCATATTGTATTGACCATGACTCTACTGAGCTTAATAAGCCACAGTATTGCTCATACACTGAAGGAGAATTGATGACAAACGTGCTAGTAGGTGGTCTATCAACTAAATATCTCATCCACAAGCCAATTGGGGGGCCTCCCAACCTGGCACACCAGGGGCACCGCTAGCACAGCCCCCGATCTGGCAGCCACCGAAGGCAACCACAAAACAAGGCCATAGAAGAGACTCAGTACGGGGAATGGGAACATATAGGGCCCACAAGTGAGGGGGATATCCAAGAAAAGCAAAAGAACTGAGGAAAACTGCAACGTGGTACACACCCCCGGAGCATGCAAACTCCTCACCATACCGTCTGCTACACCAATTCCCCCACCAACCAGCCCAGGTAAACACCACCAGCCACTATGCCTAGGCAACAGTCAAACTACCACACTGGCTGACAGGCACTCCAGGGGCACTAAAAAAATAAATAAATAAAAAATAAGTGAAAAACAAGGACCCCCTGAAAAATAATAAGTTCAAAACCTAGGACAGGGAAAAATATATGTGCACAAATTCCTAGGCAATTGATAATGGAAACCAGTGAAGAAAGGGGAAGCAAATAAAAATAACCAATTAAAAAAACATATCCATTTTAATAATCATATTTAAAAACACTCTGATCGTTATTTGAAAAAACATATAACATGTCAGTACATAAGTAAAACAATGTTTAAAAACTACAAATTCATTAAAGAAATCAGAATTAAGCAGTAAATCTTTATATTTAGTCAATGGGTGGCAATAAAACTTGACGTGCGTTTCAGCATGTCCAACGCCTTCTTCAGGAGCACCACAAAATACCTGAAATAAACAGTCAAAATAAAAATGCAATATCAATATACACAATCATATAATTAAATAACACAGTCAATACCCTTTACATAATCGATTTCAACGACATATTGTTGCCAACAAATATATATCTTAGTTACAAAACTTTATACTAACTTCCCCTCATATAGAATCAAGTTTCCATTTTACAAAGATGTTTTTATCTGAGTACTCATATTAAAGATGACCTAACACATGTAAGAGGGCTATCTCAGTCCAAAAGTGACTAGAGGATTACCCAGAAAAACACCTTCCTCCTAGTATTTACATTACACTCTGAAATATGTACCTATTGAGACCTTGAATAAGGAGGAACACAGAATAATCACTTGCTCTCCAAATCATGTATGCATGAGGGGTATATAGTAACTCAACCTATTTAAAATAACATACTTAAGATGTCAGATATCAGCACACTATCTCAGCACTACTGACATTGTAGGGTCAGTCAATAGACAAAAAATGACTAGAACTAATAACCCTAAAAATGATCAACCCAATACTCATACCTAGGAGATGGCTAATGCTTTATATATTAATGGGTAATGACATATATCATTTACCAAATTGTCAAAACCAATGCATGCCCATGGTATTAAAAGGTGAAAGATCTTACTAAAGTATTGAAGATCCAATGCCTGGTATAATATTGATATTCTTAACAATAGGATAACGGTTGATGATCGAACCTAAGAAAAACAACATACTTAGTATGGATAAAGTTAAAAACATACGGGATGGTTCAGTGAAAATCCTTCTGTCCTAAAGGAACATACCTTTAATAATTCAATATATTCCTCCAATCATAAATGTAGTCTTGACTTTAGCATAGATTTTATCGATACTCGTCCTAGTAAGGATAAACCATAAATAATCATTAGGACGATTAAAGGTGTCTCAATTATTATAGACTATCCAGTATGTGGAAGGGACAGGGGGGGCTGATGCCTGGACGGAAACGAGGACGGAGGAAGCAGCAAAGGCCAGAAAGCGGGGCCAAACGAGGCCCATATCTCTAATATACAGGATAGATATTACCATTACGGGGACAAAACTTCATTAATAAATACACACATCTCAATGTGTAGACTATCCAGTATGCGGAAGGGAAAGGGAGCTGATGCCGCAAAGGAAATGAGGACGGGGGAAGGAACAAGAGCCAGAAAGTGGGGCCAAATGAAGCAACATACCTCTAATGCACAGGATAGATATTTCCGTCACAAGCCTAAAACTTTATTGATCACTAGCAGTAATGTTCAACCTAATAAAGACAAGCCGAATACATTTTTATTGGACTTTATCGCTACAACTAGGAAATAAGCTAGGGGCAGAGAGCAGAGGCCAAACGAGGCAACATACCTCTAAAGCAACAGAATGATATTTCTGTCCCAAGGATCACATTTTAATGTTCACTGTCAGTGCTGTTCGACCTGATGAAAATACAACAAGCACAAGTATTTAAATATTATCCATGCAGAATAGAACTAAGCATAAAACGTGTAGTCACTAGGTATATCCATATTTACCTTAATCGTATATTTAGACGATTTATATTTCGTGAACAGGGACAAAATACCCCCGGAACGGCAATCTAGCGGGGCACGTATATCAAGAATCCCGGATATATAAATCGGGAATAGAAAAAGCACCAAAGCTCAATGGCGTCTATAATAAATGAATATAGCGCTATTTGGTAGTGAATTAATCCTACACAAAGTGACCCTAACGTCCAGAGCTTACCTTTGATGTTTGCATAAACACAAATGCCGAATGCGGGGCGGAAAATGGGCACCGGCGTCTTACGTCATGACTCTACTGAGCTTGATAAGCCACAGTATTGCTCATACACTGAAGGAGAATTGATGAAAAAAGTGCTTATAGGTGGTCTATCAACTAAATATCTCATCCACAAGCCGATTGGGGGGCCTCCCAACCTGGCACACCAGGGGCACCCCTAGCACAGCCCCCGATCTGGCAGCCACTAAAGGGCAACCACAAAGCAAGGCCATAGAAGAGACTCAGTACAGGGAATGGGAACATATAGGGCCCACAAGTGAGGGGGATATCCAAGAAAAGCAAAAGAACTGAGGAAAACTGCAACGTGGTACACACCCCCGGAGCATGCAAACTCCTCACCATACCGTCTGCTACACCAATTCCCCCACCAACCAGCCCAGGTAAACACCACCAGCCACTATGCCTAGGCAACAGTCAAACTACCACACTGGCTGACAGGCACTCCAGGGGCACTAAAAAAATAAATAAATAAAAAATAAGTGAAAAACAAGGACCCCCTGAAAAATAATAAGTTCAAAACCTAGGACAGGGAAAAATATATGTGCACAAATTCCTAGGCAATTGATAATGGAAACCAGTGAAGAAAGGGGAAGCAAATAAAAATAACCAATTAAAAAAACATATCCATTTTAATAATCATATTTAAAAACACTCTGATCGTTATTTGAAAAAACATATAACATGTCAGTACATAAGTAAAACAATGTTTAAAAACTACAAATTCATTAAAGAAATCAGAATTAAGCAGTAAATCTTTATATTTAGTCAATGGGTGGCAATAAAACTTGACGTGCGTTTCAGCATGTCCAACGCCTTCTTCAGGAGCACCACAAAATACCTGAAATAAACAGTCAAAATAAAAATGCAATATCAATATACACAATCATATAATTAAATAACACAGTCAATACCCTTTACATAATCGATTTCAACGACATATTGTTGCCAACAAATATATATCTTAGTTACAAAACTTTATACTAACTTCCCCTCATATAGAATCAAGTTTCCATTTTACAAAGATGTTTTTATCTGAGTACTCATATTAAAGATGACCTAACACATGTAAGAGGGCTATCTCAGTCCAAAAGTGACTAGAGGATTACCCAGAAAAACACCTTCCTCCTAGTATTTACATTACACTCTGAAATATGTACCTATTGAGACCTTGAATAAGGAGGAACACAGAATAATCACTTGCTCTCCAAATCATGTATGCATGAGGGGTATATAGTAACTCAACCTATTTAAAATAACATACTTAAGATGTCAGATATCAGCACACTATCTCAGCACTACTGACATTGTAGGGTCAGTCAATAGACAAAAAATGACTAGAACTAATAACCCTAAAAATGATCAACCCAATACTCATACCTAGGAGATGGCTAATGCTTTATATATTAATGGGTAATGACATATATCATTTACCAAATTGTCAAAACCAATGCATGCCCATGGTATTAAAAGGTGAAAGATCTTACTAAAGTATTGAAGATCCAATGCCTGGTATAATATTGATATTCTTAACAATAGGATAACGGTTGATGATCGAACCTAAGAAAAACAACATACTTAGTATGGATAAAGTTAAAAACATACGGGATGGTTCAGTGAAAATCCTTCTGTCCTAAAGGAACATACCTTTAATAATTCAATATATTCCTCCAATCATAAATGTAGTCTTGACTTTAGCATAGATTTTATCGATACTCGTCCTAGTAAGGATAAACCATAAATAATCATTAGGACGATTAAAGGTGTCTCAATTATTATAGACTATCCAGTATGTGGAAGGGACAGGGGGGGCTGATGCCTGGACGGAAACGAGGACGGAGGAAGCAGCAAAGGCCAGAAAGCGGGGCCAAACGAGGCCCATATCTCTAATATACAGGATAGATATTACCATTACGGGGACAAAACTTCATTAATAAATACACACATCTCAATGTGTAGACTATCCAGTATGCGGAAGGGAAAGGGAGCTGATGCCGCAAAGGAAATGAGGACGGGGGAAGGAACAAGAGCCAGAAAGTGGGGCCAAATGAAGCAACATACCTCTAATGCACAGGATAGATATTTCCGTCACGAGCCTAAAACTTTATTGATCACTAGCAGTAATGTTCAACCTAATAAAGACAAGCCGAATACATTTTTATTGGACTTTATCGCTACAACTAGGAAATAAGCTAGGGGCAGAGAGCAGAGGCCAAACGAGGCAACATACCTCTAAAGCAACAGAATGATATTTCTGTCCCAAGGATCACATTTTAATGTTCACTGTCAGTGCTGTTCGACCTGATGAAAATACAACAAGCACAAGTATTTAAATATTATCCATGCAGAATAGAACTAAGCATAAAACGTGTAGTCACTAGGTATATCCATATTTACCTTAATCGTATATTTAGACGATTTATATTTCGTGAACAGGGACAAAATACCCCCGGAACGGCAATCTAGCGGGGCACGTATATCAAGAATCCCGGATATATAAATCGGGAATAGAAAAAGCACCAAAGCTCAATGGCGTCTATAATAAATGAATATAGCGCTATTTGGTAGTGAATTAATCCTACACAAAGTGACCCTAACGTCCAGAGCTTACCTTCGATGTTTGCATAAACACAAATGCCGAATGCGGGGCGGAAAATGGGCACCGGCGTCTTACGTCATGACTCTACTGAGCTTGATAAGCCACAGTATTGCTCATACACTGAAGGAGAATTGATGAAAAAAGTGCTTATAGGTGGTCTATCAACTAAATATCTCATCCACAAGCCGATTGGGGGGCCTCCCAACCTGGCACACCAGGGGCACCCCTAGCACAGCCCCCGATCTGGCAGCCACTAAAGGGCAACCACAAAGCAAGGCCATAGAAGAGACTCAGTACAGGGAATGGGAACATATAGGGCCCACAAGCAAGGGGGATATCCAAGAAAAGCAAAAGAACTGAGGAAAACTGCAACGTGATACCCACCCTCGGAGCATGCAGACTCCTCACCATACCGTCTGCTATACCAATTCCCCCACCAACCAGCCCAGGCAACACCAGCAGCCACTGTGCCTGGGCAACAGTCAAACTACCACACTGGCCGCCAGGCACTCCAGGGGCACTACCAGTACAGCCCGAGCCACCACCCACCCAAGGGTAGACGCCACACAAGGCCAGAGAAGTCGCTCAGCATGGAGAAGGGGATCAGATAGGACAGGAAAACCGGGCAATCCCTGGCAGACACCACCATCCTGCTGGAACGTCGGCCAGGGTAGGGAAGGACGTCCACTCAGCCGCTCAAGAAGGCAAAGCAGAGTCATAGAAACCGTGAGTAACTAAAACTACCCCCCCCCCAGGAGGGAGGCCATAAACATGTGAGAAAATATTTAACAACTAGAGGAACAAGCTCATCACCCTCATATTATGATACTGAAGCACTGCCTACAGTGCTAATAAGGCTGTACAAGGGCCACACTACAAAAAAGCAAGAATACAGACAGCATAACTGCTATGCAGTATTTTTCCCCGGTGCCAGCAGACTCCCAAGACACTGACTCTCAAAACAATGCCCCCAAAGTCAGCCCAGGCGCACACCACATCTCCGTGTGCCTGGGACTCTACTCTGAGTATTCCTTCCCTGGGTGTAGACTAAGTCGTGGAGTTGGAATAGCAGTGCAGGCTGCTTGGCTTCTGCCCTTGCTTCCCGGCCCCTATTTATTGTCTCCTTGGCCTTGTTGTGGCTGGTTCCTGCAGCTGTCTCTCTGCCTTCGGTGGTTGGGGGGTTTCTGGTTTGTGGCTGTTTGGCTCTGGGCTACTCTTTCTGGGCCTGGTGGGGCGCCGTCTTGGGAGCCTCCTTTCTCTGCTTGCTGGTCTGTGGGTCAGTCGGCTGGCTTCTTGGGTGCCTGTTGGGACATCGGCGTGATTGGGCTGTGGGCTGCCCTGTTTGTCTCTCCTGTTCTTGTGGTCCTGGCATGGGTCTTATTTTCCTGCCGTTTTTGCCCTGGGACTCTGGGGACGGAGGCTGTCTGTGTCTCCATTTGCTCTGAGGCTGTCGTACAGTTTTTGTTTTGGCCCTTTAGGGGCTAGTGTGGGACTTGCTTGGGTGGTTCCTTGGTGTTGTCCTTTGCCCTCTGGACCAGTTGGCGGGCTGATTGTTTGGTTGGTAGTTTCCTCCCTCCCGGTTTCTTGGGTGACCCAGTGTCTCGTGACCCTTGTCCCGACTTTGGTTTTCTGGTGTGCAGTGGCTGTTTGCTGTTTAAGTTGTTCGGTGTTTTGACTCATGTCCGGTGCGGTTCCGGTTTTTGCCGCATTCTGTTGACTCCATGATTGTGGTTGAAGGTGTCGTTCTTGGTGTGTGTTGTTTGGGGGAGGTTCTTTCCTGTTGTGCTTGTTTAGCCTTTGGGTTCCCCTGGACTCGGTGGCCTTGGAGGTTTGCCTCACCCCGCTTTTGGTTCTCTTTGGCTGATGTGCCCTAGTCCGGCTCAATTCCGGGTCTGGGGGTGTCTGCCCCTTGGATTTCCTTGGGTGGGACCCTGTTGTTATCCTCGTTCCTGGTGGGGTGTTGCGCTTCGCTGGGTTTCGGCCTCGGGCTATCCCCTGCCTTTTCCTGTCCGGTTGGGTTATGTGTTTCTGACTGCTTGGTCATTTTGTTTGGTCTTCAGGTGGCTGGTTTTCTGGGGCTCATCGGACCTGCTTTCTTCTGGCTACTGTGGTGCCTTTATTGGGATGGGTACCGGGTATTGTCTCCTAGTGTCCTTTGCGTACTTTGTGTGTGCCTTGGTCTTGGCCTGTTGGCCTGTCCCTGTGCTCTGGCTGCTTCTCCTGGTGTGGGTGCGTTGGCGGTCATTCTGTGTCAGTGCTGGTGGTTGGTGCTGGACAGGCTAGGGGCCTGGTTTTCCCCTGGGGGTTTCAGTGCCAGTGTCCTCTGGCGTCTCGGATGGCTGGGTCCATCTGGCAGGTGGGGACTTGCTCTTTGGTTGATGCTTTCTCTCTTCCTGATTTGGTCTGTGTGGCCCTGCCCTTGGTTGGTCCACTGAGGTTGTGTCTTAGCACTGTTGGCTTGCCCTCACCTCTTCTTTTGGGCTGGTCTGCTTTGGGACTCCCTGTTTTTATTGGGGGTTGCCCCGTTGTTGGCCCTGTCACCCTTTGTTTCCTGGTTGGTGAAGGGGCTGTTGGGTATTCCCTTGCATGCCCTCAACTCTCTTTTGGGGTTGGTTGTGTGTCTTTTCAGCATTGTTGGGCATTCTTTCAGTTGTCTGCTTTGGCACACTCTCTGTTGGTTCTGCTGACGGGCCTTTGGGGAAGCTTGATGGTGCTAGGCATGGCAGTCTTATGGCCCAGGGGGCTCTGCGCGCCCTGTGGGCTGCTGTGTCTGTTCTGGTCTTCCTTGTGCCGGTTCTTTTGGGTGATGCTGTTCCTTTGCCCCCATTTCCCTTCTGAAGCTTAGCCTTTGGGCTTGGGCTCTCTGTGATGTGCATCCTTTCTGGCCTTGGTTTTGTTTGCCCTTGCCTGGTCGCCTTCGTGGCTGGCTCCCTTCCGCTTGGCAGTTTGGGGGTTGGGGTTGATGGGGCCTGGGTACCCTGCTTGTCCTATTTTGCTCTGGGGATGGCTGCCTCCATGGTGTAGATGGTGCCTTCTAATTTTAAGGGTCCTTGTTCTTCTGGCCCTTGGTTGTGTCCCTGTTGGCCTGTTCCTGGCTTGCTGGTGTGTCTGGTCACTTGGGGACTTCTTTCCGTGTGTGGCGTCCTCGCTGTCCTTCTGTTGATGGCAGTCTCTGGTGGTTCCTTGATGGGTGCTCCTCCTCCTTGTTGGTTCGAGGGTGTTCCTGATGTGGATTGGCTGCCCTCTGGCTGGTAGCACCGTGGATTAGCGTTTTTTTTTCTCCGTGGTCATCATCTGTTTTGTTGTGGCAAGTGTGACAATGTGGTTTGGTTGGAAGCTTTGCGCGCTGTGTGCTCCTGCTTGTTTTTTCCAGTGGTTCCCCCAATAGCTTTGTTTGGGATGCTGCTTTCAGTGTGGTGTCCAGGGTATTATTTGGTGTTTTGGAAGGCTGGGTTTCTGGCTTTGGTATGATTCATAAGTAATGAATGGGACGAGGACTGGAAGGACTTGGTTATAATGCCCTATTATTTACTGGTAATCGTCATTACTCCTGCTCCTTTTGTCCTCGTCCAATTCATTACACCCCTCCCTCCCTCCCGGCCGGCCAGCCTTCCTGTTGGTGGCTTGTTAGTTCAGGCCGGATGCTGGATGAGTACTGGTTCAGTACTGCCCGTGGGATGGGGTGGGGTAGGGATGCCAGCATTCCTCTGTACTTTTTTTGTCTAGGAGATGGTTATCTCCATAAGTAATGAATGGGACGAGGACAACGGGACCAGGAGTAATAAAGATTACAGGTAAGTAATTGAGCATTACACATTTTAGACTACTCTGCACTAAACCCACTCAGGCACAGAGTCGCTGGCTACTCTCGTTATTTAGGTCAAACAATACTCAAACTACAAGGAAGCAATGGCCCTTTGTTTAAGAACTGACGAGGTATATATTGTGCTTTCAGTGTCAGCTTATTTATGGAGATCTTGGCCTAAAGTTAGACACCAGATTGAACCTCAATGAGCTGACAAAGAGTCAAAAAGGGACAGTGGTATTTATGTCACTGTTGTTGTTTTTTAAGTATTTATACTTGCATGGGTTTTTATTTGTTTGGGTATTCTCTAGTTGGTCATTGCCTAGTGCATGTATCACTACTTGCTGTTTTAACTCTTATATAATGTTGTTTGTTGAAAAGAGGGAAAAGCCGCTGAGGATTGTTTTGGTGCAGGACGCTATCCCTTCCTGCACAAAACAATCCTGGATCTAATGCAGTCACCCCTGTACCATGGCACAAGAGTGCCTGCGTTAGCGCTAGGCAACACTCAGTGCATTAGTGCAGGAAGAGAGCAGGAGGAATGTGCCATATCTTTGTAAATAAGCCACATTCCTGCCCTCTCCCTGTCAAACAACACAGAGCTGAAAGTAGTCTTGCTGCATTGCTTTGTGTAACTTGTTAGTAAATCTGCCCCTATGAGCATATTTACAAAGAAATGACATAGGGCAGCGCGGCAAGTAATTTTGCTGTCCTGCCAATTTGAATGGGTAGGAATGCACCGTATTTACAAGATACCGTCCATTCCTGTCCTTTCAGCCAGCGTTAGTGCACAATTAGCAGCGGTGCGCCAACACAGGCGCCTCTGTGTTGTTGGCATGATTGTTTTTGTGCAGGAAGGGACACCTTCCTGCACAAAAACAATAATTGGAGGTGTTTTCCACTTTTCATGTGAGATGCATTCTGCAGCACACACAGAGCGAGGAAAAAACAAGGAAAAATAATGCTATTTCTCCTTGTTACGCCTCCCCAGGGGAGGCGCACATTTTTATCACATTCCTAAATGTACACCACGTTGTAAATATAGGAATGAGTCAAAACCTATGGGCGTTGCGTGAGAACACCCACTGCAACACCCATGGCACCCCCCCCCCCCCTACTCAGTTGATGCATCGGCTTGTGCTGTGTTGTCTCAATCCATATTTACAAAGCCATGAAAAGCTACACAGGGTGGCTTCACGTGGCCTTGTACATATGTGCCCTCTGCGCCACCGGAAAGTCACAAAAAGTGACGTTCCTGCAACGCACAGGCTTGTGACTAAGCCCCCTAGTATATGTATCTCGCGAGACATAAGCGCCTTCATGATGGTGACAGTGGTAAACCGAAGGAAATTTACAAATTGAAGGGATAATGTATTTTAATATACTAGTCTCATATTCTACATCCATAATGTCATGCAAAGTGAATTGCAAACGTATCGTCTACTGACAGGCCTGCCGAATGATGAGCATCAAATACCTCTCTGGACTTTCGCAGGCATCTCCTTCCTGTCAAAGAGAGACAACACCACGTGAATTAAACGTGTCAACACCTTCCTGTAATGCATTGCAGCTGTGAGCGTCTGTTGTCAACTGACAGCGTGTAAGAACATTCGTAACACATTAACTACTCAAGTGCCTTCTCTGCGCGGAGTATGTCACAGATCTGGGGGATTGTCAACAGCTCTTCGGCAATGTGATTTGTCAAACATTGAGCACAATAATGATCTTGCTTGTAATATTTCCATGTTCCTTGTTATTTTCTGCAATGCCTCTCTTCCTTGTTTTTAAGCATGCTTTGTGTACATTTTTCGGTCGATGTTTACACGTTATGCAAAGAAAACTGTGGCAAAAGAACAGTGTTCCTACACATTTTAGAACCACGACCCACTTAATGGACATGAGGCTGGACGAAATTTGAATGTAACCAAATGATCGTGTGGTCGCGCATTTTCATTTACAGAAAACACATTTTCCATTGAAATTTCTCTGAATTTACACAGTTTTACCGATAAATGTCTATTAAACGCAAATGACAATGTGTGGAATTCGGATTTCAGTGAATATTTATAATTTGTGCATCACCAAGTAAATTGTATTGTATTATTTTGATCCTATTAACATTTCTGTTTCCAGGACACTTAAGAATTACAAAAAAGATTTGCTTCATTTTTGCTTTCTTGACTACTAAATGAATACAGTTAATTTACAGGTATATACATTTTGTTGTGCATTGCAAAAACATATCCTCCAGCCTTCTCACACTCCCTGTACCCCAGCAAGACTGTAACATATTTCACTTTAAAATATCCTCTCAATATGTAGTCAGACAAGAAAAATAAACATCAATACAATCTTAAAAGAATAAGCAACAATTGTTCAGAAAACATAGCCTGACACTGGACCTCTGTCTTTGAAGCACTGGCAAATGTGACAAGATAAACACAGAATTTAAAGGCATCTTTATTTATTGTTAGGAATTTCCTGAATCACCAAAAATCTGGTAGAGGCCTGCCAGTGGGACAAGATTGACAGTTAGGGAAACGCTTGTATAGAGAATGCACAAAGCACTAAGGGTCTTGCAAGGATGGGAAAGTGCTGTATAAATGCCTATCCAAGAATTCTTCAAACCACTAAAAATATCGCTATTGCCTTACCAGGATTCTCTGTTGAACAGTCAAATTGCTTTGTGATAATGAGCTAGAACGACAATACAGCTTACCGCCTTGTATGTTAGTGGTTCTTATTTTCATAGCAGCAGGCAAATCTTCCTGCTGTCAATCATACAAAGTCAGAAGGGGCTTCCAGGTTATCCAGTGGTAACAGGTGAAACCAATCCAGATGGTCTTCACATCATGAGGGAATTCAATCCATGCCTCTTTCCTATTAGGGGCACAAGTCGAGTCTGTGAGATAATCAAACTTGTAATCTGATAAAAACGTGAGCAGCAAGACTTTGGAAAAAACTCAAAGTGATAACCAGGTATTCAATTTACAGCTCTTCAATTCAGGTTAATACATACATTCTACACTGTTACTGATGGATGAGGTGTGACTGATTACTCTTCCAGATCTCCTGCTAGCTTTAATCACAATAGACCTTGTCCCTGATTAATGGCTTAAATGTGATTACTTACGGAATACAGAGGACATGACTATCTCATCCTCCACCTTCAGAGGGAAAATCCTTCCTGTGAAAGCAGCAGGAGGATTTTCTTTTGGAAAATAATCCTTGGACACAAGGCAAGAGCTTCATTAACAAAGCAATTTTACTTTTTATTCATTCAGTAGTCTTTCTGCCTCCCCATTTCAGGAGGCAGAATTTTGGGGTTTATCTCATTATGCTCCCAGGGGCAGTGGGAGGGGGGGGAGAAATCCAACTAGATGGTTGTATGTCGAAATCACACAAGCCATTAGAATGCATGGCATTATAACTTGAGGGCATATCATCAAGGCCATGTGATAAATATCGCTCAGTGCTCTTAGCGTGAGGATAATTATCGTCGACCAACTCTGAATTTTATCGCGAAGATAGCGTGCTATCAGCAACGCTTATCTCCAAAGCGATAAAATTCAGAGCGCAAACTGCCAATTGTGCAATTATCCCAGGAAATACAGCGATAATCGCACAAGGTTTGGTGAAAGCTTGCTGATAGGGCAAGGCATACTTAGCAATGATATCACCTTACATAGGATATCATGGCTAAGTCAGTTGTGAAGCAGGCGTAAGGAAGGTAGTGATAACAGAGGTTATCGCCACTTTGCTTGTCGCTCTGCAGGTTAGCGTGCCCATTGATAAATGGAGAAATGTCGCCTAGCGACATTTCTCCATTTATGTCAGGGCAGGAACGCCCACTCTGCATCTCATTAGAGATGCAAAGATGGGCGTTGGGGAAAGGGCAATAATGAAAGGATTCACGCGATAGAGTGACCTTGCTGATAAAGTGTTAAAATTATCTCCACTTTCTGTCCCAAAACTGACGTCAAAGCAGCGATAATTTTATCTCCGGGCCTTGATGATATGCCCCCAAGTCTTTACAACAACCTGTTTTTACCAATGCATTCCTACATCGTGCAAGTCTTTACAAAGAGCAACAACTTGCCCTAGGGAAAAGGCTAGAATTTGAGTAGTATCAATTACTATTCCAACTCCAGTCTGCACAATTCAAACGCGGCTTCCCCAATGGCAAGTGGCTGTGAAGAGTCTTGTGGTAAAAGAATGCTGTGGTAATATTTTGTGAATCCCCCAGTGTGACAATCTATGTTGTAATGCTGTTTCCCGTGACAAAGTACACTGAGAAGTGCTCCATGGAACAATGTTGGTTTGGCTTATACTTGTATTCATATTTATGTAGAGCTTTATAACCCTGATGAAGTGTTTAAGTGTTTTATGCAGGGCAGCACACCAATCCAGTGGTTATTCATTTTTTTAGTTGGTTATAGGAATTAATTGTGTGTTCAGAAGGAGACCATTTCATGTCTTTACTCGTGTGACTTTGTGGTGAGTTTAATTAGTAGGAGTTAAGTGTGATCATTTGTGAGGAGGTATGTGATGGTTTGTGGGATAAGTAGATGAGCTAGAGAACAATAAGTATTGCTCGGCTGCAGGGTATGACTTTGAAAGGAGGATAGATTATGATCTTTGAGTTAAGATGTCGGGAATTTGCAGGAACAATAGAAGATATTAATACAACTGTGCATGACTAAAAGTAGGTTGTACTCAGAAAGCAGAGGTATGCAGAGAATGGAAGGGAAGCAAAGGGTCATTCATAGAAAAAAGAGAGGGGACAAATGAAAACTTTAAGTGAAAGTCAACATTTTCATGCAGGGTTTTAGGAGCATAGAGATGACTTTTGCTGTGCCATACATCCGAGGATGTAAAACTGTAGAAGGGCATTATTATTTGCTTGTGAGATAGTGATATATTAGGTACTTTTGACTGACCCTAGAAATAGGCAAGCAGTCTGTTCACTGTCACAGGTTGGGGGTGAGTGTAGCTTCCCGGATAGTGAAAAATACAATTGAAAGTCTAAGTTTAATAAATACAACTTACATCTTGATATATTACCTTCCTCATACTTGTATACCCTCTATGTAATTATGTACCTACCTATATATTTATTACTTTACACCTACTGTAAAAAAACAGTTGAGTCTCTACAGTGCACTACCCTATGCTTCACCCTCTACCTCTCTCAATATATCCTCTTCCTTCACCCTCTGACTCATCCCAAACCTCAATCTACTACTATGATGTTGAAAATAACCCTTTCGAGACTCTACCTTTCTCTATCCCTCCTTGGATCACCCCAAACCATATTTT
Source organism: Lissotriton vulgaris (assembly GCF_964263255.1). Classification (NCBI taxonomy): domain Eukaryota; kingdom Metazoa; phylum Chordata; class Amphibia; order Caudata; family Salamandridae; genus Lissotriton; species Lissotriton vulgaris. The sequence continues at coordinate 1,448,712,988 of NC_141691.1, forward strand.
GATCCTATGATCTCCCAAAAAACCCTTTCGGAATTCTTCCCTCATGTATCTCTCCTTAGAATCATCCCAAAACTAATTTTACTAGAAAGATCTCTCTAATCCATTTCTAGAGACCTGTTAGAACTAGGGGTCTCTAGTTGGCAGAGGTAGGTACCACTGTCCAAATAGGGACCCTTGCTTCTAGTGAGGGTAAGGAGGAAACACTCTTTAGATATCCTCTGCTCACCCGCTTGGTAGCTTGGCACAAGCAGTCAGGCTTGTCCAAAAGCAATGTGTAAAGTATTTGCACCAACACTCACAGTAACACAGTGAAAACACCACAAACTGACTCCACAACAGTTTAGAAAAATAAAGGTATTTAATCTAAACTACACAAGACCAAAACAATAAAAATCCAACATACACAGTTCAAGAATATGGTTGCAAAAGAGTTCTTAAGGTTGCAATAAAATAATCCACAGTTGCGTGAAAAGATCTCAGTTGCATCACGTTTGCCAACAGTACCTTTTAGAAGCGACAAAGTTCCAAAGCAGAAGCTGGTGCGATGGAAAACAAGCGATACGTTGCTCCTGAGACCTTGGGGAGGCAATGCGACAACCCCGCTGCAGCAGCGGGCGTGTTAGGACGAATCCGGTCTGTGTGGGGAGGAAGGCGGACTTGTATGATTCTGGTGCGTATGTTCCGTAGGAAGTTTTTCTCTTGCTAAGGCACGATGCGGTGATGAAGTTGCGATGATCTCCGGGATGACAATGCGTGAACCAGCGGTAATCTCTCTCTCGCAGCTCCTCGATGCGATGACTTCTGCGACGTGATGTGGTCCGCAAGCAAGCGGTGCGATGATCTCACCCAGCGACGACAGGCTCTGCAACAACACTCGCAATGATGGTAATCTTCCCGCACCAGTCTGGTGCGTCCCGCAAATGAAGGACACGACGGCTCTGGCAGCGGCAACAGGCGCTGCGACAATCTCGACCTTCGTAGCAGCGAGAATTTCCTCGCACTGTCGGGGATGCGCTCCGCAAGCGAGCGATGCACCAAAACTTGCAGAAAGTCTTTCATAGCTTGGTTTCCAGATTCCTAAACACAGGTACGACTTCCAAAGGCACCACACATGGGCCAAACACTCCAGGAAGGACAGAACTCTCTAAATAGAGTTCAGGAAAGCTGGGGGTGAAGTCCTTTTGTTCCTGGGACTTCATAACAGGGAGCCAGATCTTCTCAGGCCCTTGGAGATTCCTTCAAGCAAGAGGACACAACACAAAACAAAGTTCTTCCCCTCTCCTTGACAGCAAAGCAACAGCAGGTCAGTCCAGCAGAGCAACAGCCAGACTGTCTTCCTTCTTCAGTTTTAGCTTTCTCCTTTGCAGAGATTCCTTCTTTATTCCAGGATGATCTAATTTTCTGTTGTCAGGGGTCCTGCACTTATACCCCTAAAAGTCTTTATTCTCTTTGTGCAAGTGGGCCCTGAGCCCGGTCTTAACCAGTTCTAGGAGTTCTTTGAGCACTTTGATTTCCTGGCTTCTCCTTTCCTTTCAGAGTGGGGGGCAGGGTCGTCAGCCGTCCAGCAGGAGGTGGAGCCAGCATTGTGGAAGGCAGACACAGCCCTATTCAGGCCCAGGTGCTATCTCCTCCCACCACACAAGTTGCAAATGCAGTCATTCAGCCCAGGGCTGACCCAGCCAGCCTCCTGGGTGCTCCCCAGCCTCTGTCACTCTCAAAACAGACAGTCAATTCACAAACAAGCCATTGCACACAGAAAGGTCAGACAAGATAACAGCAACTTTCTAAAAGTGCTGTTCTCAAACACAGGAGTTAAAAACCACCTTTCCTAAAAGATGTGTTATTAGATTCTGAGTTCAGGGATACCAGACTTTTATGTCCCACCTTGCTCCTATGGGAAGATATGCTGGTAGCCACTGTAGCCAGCATTCCTCATGATAGCCTATGGGCAATGTAGCCTTACAATAGTGAAAAATAAAAATGGCTGCAATTCATTACCAGAGCATGTCACCTGCACTAGTACATGCTCTACCTTTCACATACACTGCACCCTGCCCAGGGGGGTACCCTGGGCCTTCGACAGGGGTGACCAATGTGCACAGAAAGGCAAGGGTTAGGCCTGGTCAGGTCAGTGGGGACACTGACCAGGAGGAAATGGCAGTTCACAGACTGCACACAGGCACTGCGGTGGCAGGTCTGAGACACCATTTTTGGGTTACTCATGTGGGTGGCACAATCAGTGCTGCAGGCCCACTAGTTGCATTTGTCATCACCAGCCCTGGCACACCCAGTGCACTTTACTAGGGACTTCTTGGTGATACAAATATGCCAATCATATATATCCAATCACAGTAACAATTTACACAGGGAGCACTTATACTCTGATACTGATCAGCAGTGGCAGAGTGTCCAAAGCATCTAAACCAGCAAAAACTAAATCCAGCACAGCATCAAAAATACAGGAGGTAGAGGCAAAAAGATATGGGAAAACCACGCCAAGGATGCCAGGTCTAACAAGACTCATCCATCTTCCATCTCTCCTCTACCCATCCCAAACCCCCTCTTACTACTATCATCTCCCAATGAAAGCTTTCTAGACTCTTTCCTCTTCTATTTTTGATTATCCTTTTTAATTCACCTAACAGATACACACATGTCCACCACTCAAATTAATTCATATTTCCCTATGCTCATTCACTACTAATTCTTTATGTGTTCTGGAATAATTTGCTACTCGCCAAAAAGTGCTTTGATACATCGTGAGGGATAGTAAGCACATTATAAGTACAATTACAAGAATGTGTTTCTTGCATTCCTGTGGCTAGGGGGAGGAAACACTGAAGTGAGGAGGCAGGGACCAGGCTTCCTTTTGAAATTCGAAGAGTCCTTTATATTAACAAGGAGATGGAGTTTAGTCTTCCCGAGCACTAACATTTGGTGAGTGGATGGGGTGAAAGGTGGATTTCAGATTCTGTTTTTCTAGAAGTGGACGTTTCTAGTCCTGTCCTTTTTGAGTAACAGATTGATTCTTCAGGGCTATCTCACACTTAATTGTGTCCATGTTGTGGGTCTTCCAGCTTGAAATCAGCAACAGTTCTTCCTGCTGTAAGAAACAGCACTTTACAAAAAGGTGGTCTCTAAGGCAGCCTAAGATACATACTTAAAACTGAAACACCCCCCTACCCCACCTCCCAATGTACACATTACAAAACTAAAAATAAATGTAATCACACAGTAAAGTAAAAAAGAAGTTATAAGCTACTATTGATAAACTGCTGTCTGACCCTGCAATACTAGAGTGAGGATACTGCCCATGCCCAGTGCTTGCACATTATACCCATACTGTTGCAGTTTCGAAGCACTAGTTGAACTTTTAAAACAAAGTGTTTACAGTTCACAGCCAGGGGCACTCAAAATTTGATTAAAAGGGCATTTGCTGCAAATAAAGCTCTCTGGTACCTGTTATTCAAACCTGCCTTCCCATCAATGCCCAAAATTATGGATTCCAGTCTGCACCTGTTAGAAATTGTGTCTCTGGGTGACAGAGGATTGTACCCTGTCCAAGTAGGGTCCACAATCCTAGTCAGGGTAAGCTAGATACACATTAAAAGATAACCAGTGCACACCCTCTGGTAGCTTGGCAGTGAGCAGCCAGACTTATCTAAAGAGGCAATGTGTAATGTATTTGTGGAACACACAATTACAAACACAGTAACACAATACCACAAAAAGACTGTACACCAGTGTAGGAAAAAAGAGAATCTTTATTGGGGTAAAACAAGACCAGAAACGACAAATATTGGATCAGTAGAAGCCGTGTTCTGAATTTTTAAAGATTAAATGAAAAAACTGAGATTAAAAGTCACCAGTGGTCAAAAGGTTGCCTGAGGTTATGAGGGACCAGTGCAAGTTCAAAATTAAGGCCAATCGCAATGGAGGACCGGCCAGCTATAGGACCCAGACAGGTCCCACTAAAGAAATGCCTTGAATGGAGCAAGTGTCAGCATCGCGAGCCTACTGCGTTATTGTCGAGCTGCACAAAGAGGATCCTGCATCGATGTCAAACTTTATTGAAGTGATTGCAATGCGTCATCGTCAAGCCACCCAGGCTATGGATCCACTAACGTTGGGCAGCTTCAGCATTCTCATCGAAGAGTGATGCAGCGCAAGTTCTCACTCAGTTGGTACGATGTGTTGGTTTTTGCAGACATCAGCAGCAGAACCCATTTTTGAGGACCAGGACTGGACTCACAGATGGCAGAGTCCATCAGCGCCAGCAAGATTTCAGGAAGTGTGTTGTGTCCCTGATACTTCAAAAACATGAGGCATGCCAGCAAGCCCTTGCAGTCACTCTGTTCAAGTGAGATGGGTTCAGTCTTTGTCCCCAGCAAGGCAGAGTTCAGCGGACAGCAGGGCAGCTCAGCAAAGCAGAAAGCAAAACCAAAGGGGTTGATGGACAGAGTGTTGAACATTGCAAGCACTCACCCCCAATAAACTGATCTGGGTTTAATCCATCATCATTCTTTAGTTCACTCCGCCACCCCAGTTCAGACATGGCCACATGCAAATCAGTCTGACCCTGTGCCTCATGGGAACAGTCCAGCCTGAACTGCAAAGCCATGTCTTCCCTGGACCGGAAACAAGCCTCCTGGGACTGGTTTCTGGCTAATTAGCCATTCACAGCCATTCACTAGCTTGAATCCAGTGGCAAAGTGAGCAAGGGACCCACGTCTGGGCATACCCTGCCAACTTAGGATGAACAAAGCAAAACCAAAGGAGATAATGGACGGAGTGTTGAACATTGCAAGCACTCACCCCCAGTCAACTGATCTGGCTTTAATCTAACCCTGGGCAAAGCACTACGCTACGCTCGCGTAGTTTGCAAAGTTTGCGCAACTTCGCACTATGTGAACTGCACTTAGCACAGTGTGAACATGCGTAGTGTAGTGTAGTGCAGCGGTCATTTTTTGCTTGCTCACGGTCCTCAACGTCAAGTTGGCGACTGCGAGCAAGCAAAATGACATCCTCGCAAGACTTTTTCCTTGTCCGCGATCAGCAACATCAAGTTGCCGATTGCGAGCGTGGAAAATAAATCTCCTGGCGAGATTCTCAATGCGGGGAGGTCAGACTCAGGTTTCTCACTGCGAGTGGTCGCGCATGCTCGTGAGCGCTCGCAATGAGAAACTACCAATCCGCGTTGAGGAAGCTGCAGCTCGAGTAAAAATCTACTCGAGCGGCAGAAAAGTACAGCTCGCACTGTGCAAGATGCCGTTTTTAATGATTGCACAGTGCCGGATGCTTGTCCGCACTGTGCAATCATTGAAAACAACATCTTGCAAAGTTCGAACATGCTACTATGCAGTTCGCGTAGTGCTACGCGTAATGCGGAGTGCACTTCGCGTAGCTTCGCGTAGTGCTACTTTGCGAACTACGCCCACCCCTACTTTAATCCATCATCATTCTTTAGCTCACTCCGTCACCCCCTTTCAGACATGGCCATATGTAAATCAGTCTGGCCCTATGCCTCATGGGAACAGTCCAGCCCGATCTGCCAAGCCATGTCTTCCCTGGACCAGAAATAAGCATCCTGTTGTAACTTTACTTCTTTCCCTTCTCCCTATTTCCCCCCTCTCTCTCTCTCCTCCCTTGGTATGAACCGCGCTCCATCCGGGAGTGCGGATTAGAATGTTCAGTGATTGTTGAAGCCGCCAAGCCGGGAGCACCTGTTGTACTTTTATCAAATAAACTTAACATTTGAACCCTCAGCTGTAGTGATTTATTACTACATTTATGGCGACGAGGACGAGGAGCTGAGCCAGGGTCAGTGTGGTGCCTCCCCCCTGGATATATTTGAAGCTTGAGCGGAGTGAAGTGACAAGAAAGACTCACCCAGTGATTAATGGGAAACCGGTCTAACGAGTTGCCGATTGAGAGCGGGAGACATGAAGTGAAACTGACGAAGTCAATGTGAAGCCTATGACTCTCGGCAGCTGTGTTCCGTTCCTGGTTTTGAGGGGGCGTTCCTTGACACCATGCTGAGTCCCCTCCGTGGTTTGTGTGGACTGTCATGCTGTCGGTGAAAGGCAGGGAGCCCTCGTGAGAAGAAGACGGAGCGAGTCTTGTTCAGATTATGCGCAGAGTTATCGACGGGAAGTTCCGGTCCTGTGGACGCGTTTTGGAAGGAGGACCTCGTAACCTACACTCTTCCAGTGTGAAGTGGGAAGAGGGCAGGGGAAACTGAAGGTACTCCATGTGGTTCCCGAGCGAGTCGCACAGGTCTGTGTGGAGAGTCCTTGGAGCTGCGTGAGGAGAAAGGAGCAGAGCAAGAAACGCAGTCACTTTCACAACAACGTGAAAGAAACGGTTTTGAGGTGAGCGCTAAGTGTTCGAGGCCTGAGTGAGTGACAGCATGGGGGAGCCACTAACCCCTAACTCCCAGAAGTAATGGAGGCGAGTAATTAATAGCCTCAGTGAATTTGGAAGTATTTTCACTTGAGTTGGGAGGAGGTTTAACCGCAGCCGTACTGCATAATTGCATTGAGCTATTGAAACGCCAGGAGGAGCGCTCGACGGAACATATGGTGTGGAAAACTTATGAAACTGTACGGTGGCAGTGTATTGTAGCTGCTTGAAAGAAATATTTGAGGGACATAAAGTTTAGCGAGCTAGTGTTCCAGTGACTGAAAATTAACCGTGGCAGTACCTTGAGTGATATAATCGTCTGTGATTATTGAGGAAGGGAGTAAAAGAAAACTGTACAAGGGACAGTGGTTGTTGTCTCCCTGAGGTGAATTCATTGAGGTCAATGAAGAAAGTAATGAAAATAATATTTAGGGAGCAGATGAGATGAGGTGACAGAAGAAGTGACCACCTATCATTTGTGGAAGAAGTGACCAACTATCATTTGTGAAAGCGGGAAAACTAAGCACCCCTATTAGAGTATCAGATGCAGGATCCCTGTCTCTACCCTCGTGCATGGGTATAGGGAAACGGTCAAGGAGCTTGGGACTTAAATTCGGGTGTCGTGTCGGGCACCTCGCTTCCGACCAACCTTAAGCTTTGAAGGGTGTTGCAGTTCGATTCTAAGGAGGCGCGCTTCAGACCAGGTTCGTATGTCGGTCTGGGCACAGTTGGCGCAGAGGTGAAGAGCGCGAAGGCGAGGACGACGTTTGGGAGGCGATCGCTTTAAGGGCAGGCGACTGATTTGGTGAAACATCTGGACACAGGCTGCGCACTGCTAATCTAAGGGACACAGCTAATGAACTCAAAGTTGGCAGCGTGTGAGTGGGAGAAGAATTCTACACCCTGCGAGTGCCTCAGCGTGTGGCAGTGCGCATTCCAGTCACGCCACTTTACATTTCACAAGCCTCTATCTATACGCACTCAGTTAAAACAGCACAGTAATTACCATTAATATTCACCCCCTGTCCTTAGTTGCCACTAACCAGACCATCTCACTTTGGCAATCCAGCCAGGGTTCTACTTTCCTTTGTCATTTTCGGAAGGGTTATCCGAGCAGTATTCCCAGAAGCCTTGTCGTAATATTCATATTAAACTAACGTAGTGCTTCATACCCCTTAAGGTTTAAGTGGGCAACGTGGTTAATAGTTTAGCAGTGTTCCGCAGTGATCAGTTTGGGTACTGTGGTGCTGTATTATTGGGGGTGGTGGCATCCTCCGGGGAAATTCAGAGGTTTTGCAGCACACTAAACATAGAGTGGGGCCGAAAGTACAATCTCCCTCCACCTGTGCCGTTCATGGAGGAGGTTAATAAAAACATTGCAGAGTGGAGGGAGTGGAAAGTGTATTTTGAAAGCTATTTGTCCGTCAGGGAGGAAGAGGTAGCATCTCTGTCACCGGAAGTAAAGGCGGAAATTCTACTTCACAGCTTAGGTAAGGGAGGAAGGAAAATGTATCACAATATGGAGAAGGTACTCATGAAGGGAACTGATAGGAATATGTATGAGAACATTTTGAACGTGTGGGATGAATATTACATACAAACCACAAGTGGAAAGACACAAAGGGATGAAGGTTTCAAGGGAAGAATGGATGGCAAAGAGGACGTTAGAGCCAAGAAGACATCTCAGAGATGTACCGTTATAATAGGTGAAGTTGAGACAGAAATGATTACAGACTCTGGTTCAAGATATAGTATGGTAAGCAAAAGTGATTGGGACAGAAAATTTGCAAAAAAATATGGTAATGAATTAAAAGAGGCTAACACAGTCCTGAAAACATATGCAGGGGAGGATATACAGGCTATTGGTTACAAAGTCATGGACGTAGTTTATAAAGAAAACAGGATGAGGATTACTATATACATAACTGAAGGTGGTATCAACATGCTAGGGTGGAAAGACCAACAGAAGTTGAAGATTTCATGGGAGAAAAAAACAAAAGGACACAGGAATGAGCAAGCACGGAATCAAAGCAAACAAGATACCAGAGGTGAAACTATCAATGTTCGCATGCAACCATATAAGAGTAATGCAGCATTTGAAAGAGCTGCAAGTGAAAAAGAGTGGGGAAGTGAAGCTATTAGGGACGAACACAACAAGAAAAAAAACACATATCAAAGCCAGGTGGAGGAAAGAGAAATACGTAAGAAACTAGAAAGAATGGACCGTAGGAAACAAAAAATTGAGACAGATGGAAAATTGGGAAGGGAGGTGGAGTGTGTAAATTCCACAACCATAGAACGAGAATGGCAGACGAATAAAAGCAACCAGTCCACTTGCAATGAGATGCGGCAAAGAATCAAGTTGGCTGGGTTCAGACCCAAGATGTCAGAGGAGTACATGGACAATTGGGAGCCGGAAAGAGAGAGGGGTGCAAGTTACATTGAGCCAAAAGGAGAGAACAAAGATGTATACATACAAGGGATCAAGTATGGAATGAAGGAGAAGGAGAGTAATATAACGTAGAGAAACCCAAAAGGATCCCCACTAAAAGTCATGGAAGGGAAGAGGGGTTCAGTCCATGATCATTGGAAGAAGCTGAAGTGCAATAGTCCAGAAAACACAAATAAGTTCTTTTATGGCAAGCCCAAGAGGGAACAGGAGGACATACTTATGCCTGATGAGACTCATGCAAATGATCGTTGGAGGAAGCCGAAGTGCAATGGTCCAAAAAGAAAACACAGATAAGTTCTTTTATGGCAAGCCCAAGAGGGAACAGGAGGACATACTTATGCCTGATGAGACTCATGAAAATTAGCGGGGGCTGTTGAAAACAAAATGCGAAAAAGATTGCAATACTGCTCATGGCCAGGGAAATGAGAGCAGAAGAAGGTCTAGTCCCTGCATGGACAAGGACAGGGAAACGGAAGCTTATTTCATCAGAGGTAGCCTGGGGGTGTGTCCTGGCTCAAGCTACTGCCTAGGGAAAAAGAACAGTACAGACATCCTCAGTCTTCCGAAAAAAAAGGGATGGTAATTCTAGCAAGAGGAGTTCGGAATCCCAGGGAGAAATAGACGGTGTAGCAAGCTCAGACATAAGGGAGACAAGGGTGAAAAGGTGGTGATAGATATCTTGGGTTCCACCAATGCCAGTATGCCTTAAGCATTACCTCGTGCATCCATTGAATTGTATTACCCATACCATAACGGTGCACATCCTGTTTGCTCCAGACAGTTACTGTTGTTTAACGTTGGATAATGTAACCTGACAGCTTTACCTATTACTTTCTGAATTTTAAATGCACCAGACAGTTACTGTTGTTTAACGTTGGACAATGTAACCTGAGAACCTTACTCATTACTTTCTGAATTCTTAAGAGCCTTATCTTAATTCCTGCAGATAAATTTGGACCAGGGCTACACATGAAATCCTTTCATAACATGCCTTGGGATCAATTAAGCATTATTCTCCAGCCACGTCTATTGGAAAAAGAAAACTACCGTACAGAGCTAATGTTCCACAGTTAGTGTGCAGTTTTGACTGTTCTCCTTCTTAGATTGTAGCTAGGGGTCCCCTGCTTCCGACCCTAATGTTGCTGTGCTGTATCCTCCTCTCACCCCCCCCCCTTCCCTCGTCACCGTCCCGCACCCATTGTGTGAAGTCCTTTAGTTTCTCTTCTCCCTACTTTTCCCTAAGGAGGGAGGTGTGTTGTAACTTTACTTCTTTCCCTTCTCCCTATTTCCCCCCTCTCTCTCTCTCCTCCCTTGGTATGAACCGCGCTCCATCCGGGAGTGCGGATTAGAATGTTCAGTGATTGTTGAAGCCGCCAAGCCGGGAGCACCTGTTGTACTTTTATCAAATAAACTTAACATTTGAACCCTCAGCTGTAGTGATTTATTACTACACATCCTGTGGCCGGTTTCTCGCTAATCAGCTGTCATCAACCAGGCTAGCATGAATCCAGTGGCAAAGTGAGCAAGGGACCCACGTCTGGGCATATCCTGCCAACTTAGGGTGAACAAAGCAAAACCAAAGGAGATGATGGAGATGGAGGGAATATTGAACATTGCAAGCACTCACCTCCAGTCAACTGATCTGGGTGTAATCCATCATCATTCTTTAGCTCTCTCCGCCACCCCAGTTCAGACATGGCCATATGCAAATCAGTCTGACCCTGTGACTCATGGGAACAGTCCAGCCCGAACTGCCAAGCCAAGTCTTCCCTGGACTGAAAAAAGGCATCCTAGGACGGGTTTCTGGCTAATTGCCGTCATCAGCCAGGCTAGCTTGATTCAGTGGCAAAGTGAGCAAGGGAACCATGGCTGGGCATACCCTACCAACTTAGGGCGAACAAAGCAAAACCAAAGGGGATGATGGATGGAGTGTTGACCATTGCAAGCACTCGCTCCCAGTCAACTGATAGGGGATTAATCCATCATCATTCTTTAGCTCTCTCCGCCACCCTAGTTCAGACAAGGCCATATGCAAATCAGTCTAACACTGTGCCTCATGGGAACAGTATAGCCCGTACTGCCAAGCCATGTCTTCCCTAGACCAGAAAGAAGCATCCTGGGATCGGTTTCTGGCTAATCATCCAGGTCCCCGGTAGCTTGTTTCCTTCCCAGTGTAAGAATTGGCTTTTGTAGTTTGGTTTGCCCTGTTCCCATCATGCACTGGGACAGGAACAGACTAATTTGCATACAGCCAGGTTCTGAAACTGGGATGGTGCAGTGAGCTAAAAAACGGTGTTGGATCTAGCCCTGATCTCTTGACTGGGTGAGAGTATTCTGTTCAATTCAGAGACTCTGTCCCTCACCACCCCTTGTTGTAAATATTTTTGTCCACCCTAAGCGTGGAAGGGTATACTCAGATGTGAGTCCCTTGCTCATTGCACCATCAGGATTCAAGCAAGCCGGGCCGAAGAGGCTGAAATGCCAGAAACCGGCCCCCGGTAGCTTGTTTCCTTCCCAGTGTAAGAATTGGCTTTTGTAGTTTGGTTTGCCCTGTTCCCATCATGCACTGGGACAGGAACAGACTAATTTGCATACAGCCAGGTTCTGAAACTGGGATGGTGCAGTGAGCTAAAAAACGGTGTTTGATCTAGCCCTGATCTCTTGACTGGGTGAGAGTATTCTGTTTAATTCAGAGACTCTGTCCCTCACCACCCCTTGTTGTAAATATTTTTGTCCACCCTAAGCGTGGAAGGGTATACTCAGATGTGAGTCCCTTGCTCATTGCACCATCAGGATTCAAGCAAGCCGGGCCGAAGAGGCTGAAATGCCAGAAACCGGTCCCCGGTAGCTTGTTTCCTTCCCAGTGTAAGAATTGGCTTTTGTAGTTTGGTTTGCCCTGTTCCCATCATGCACTGGGACAGGAACAGACTAATTTGCATACAGCCAGGTTCTGAAACTGGGATGGTGCAGTGAGCTAAAAAACGGTGTTGGATCTAGCCCTGATCTCTTGACTGGGTGAGAGTATTCTGTTTAATTCAGAGACTCTGTCCCTCACCACCCCTTGTTGTAAATATTTTTGTCCACCCTAAGCGTGGAAGGGTATACTCAGATGTGAGTCCCTTGCTCATTGCACCATCAGGATTCAAGCAAGCCGGGCCGAAGAGGCTGAAATGCCAGAAACCGGTCCCCGGTAGCTTGTTTCCTTCCCAGTGTAAGAATTGGCTTTTGTAGTTTGGTTTGCCCTGTTCCCATCATGCACTGGGACAGGAACAGACTAATTTGCATACAGCCAGGTTCTGAAACTGGGATGGTGCAGTGAGCTAAAAAACGGTGTTGGATCTAGCCCTGATCTCTTGACTGGGTGAGAGTATTCTGTTTAATTCAGAGACTCTGTCCCTCACCACCCCTTGTTGTAAATATTTTTGTCCACCCTAAGCGTGGAAGGGTATACTCAGATGTGAGTCCCTTGCTCATTGCACCATCAGGATTCAAGCAAGCGGGGCCGAAGAGGCTGAAATGCCAGAAACCGGTCCCCGGTAGCTTGTTTCCTTCCCAGTGTAAGAATTGGCTTTTGTAGTTTGGTTTGCCCTGTTCCCATCATGCACTGGGACAGGAACAGACTAATTTGCATACAGCCAGGTTCTGAAACTGGGATGGTGCAGTGAGCTAAAAAACGGTGTTGGATCTAGCCCTGATCTCTTGACTGGGTGAGAGTATTCTGTTTAATTCAGAGACTCTGTCCCTCACCACCCCTTGTTGTAAATAATCATCCAGGCTAGCTTGAATACAATGTTTTCAAGTAGGACTTATTGATACTAATGTACTAGTCGATATTAAAACTGAACTAAAGACAAAACCAAAAGAGGAATGGAACAAAAAATATCCATTATTACAACGGAAAGATGACTTATTATGTATGAATGGCCAAATTTATATACCTACCAATTCAATTCAAAATCGCATTTTACAAACATATCATGATACAACATTGACTGTACATCCTGGAGTTACCAAAATGTATCAGTTAATTAAAAGAAAATGTTGGTGCCCTTCTATGTTCAAAGATGTTCAACATTTTGTAGACACTTCTACATTATGTACTCAAAATAAACCAGTACCTCATACTCCTAGTGGTTTGCTTTTACCCCTACCATTACCAACACAACCATGGCATACTGTCTCCCTTAATTTTATTGTAGAATTACCTCATACACATACTGATTTCACTACAATTTTAACTGTCATAGATCGTTTTGCACAAGAGGCTCATTTCATACCTTTGAAAAAACTTCCCTCAGCATTAGAATTGATTCATATCTTTGTAAAAGAAATCGTGAAATTACATGGAATACCATCAATAGTAATTTCAGATAGAGATCCCCAATTTATTTCTCATTTTTGGCAACATTTGGGAAAATCATTGAACATGGAAGTGCGCACTTCATCCAGTTATCATCCTCAAACGGGTGGATTAACCAAACGCACAAATCAAACTATGTTCAACACTCCATCCATCATCCCCTTTGGTTTTGCTTTGTTCACCCCAAGTTGGCAGGGTATGCCCAGATGTGGGTCCCTTGCTCACTTTGCCACTGGATTCAAGCTAGCCTGGCTGATGACAGCGGATTAGCCAGAAACCGGTCCCAGGATGCTTGTTTCCGGTCCGGGGTAGACATGGCTTGGCAGTTCCGGCTGGACTGTTCCAATGAGGCACAGGGTCAAACTGATTTGCATATGCCATGTCTGAACTGGGGTGGCGTAGAGAGCTAAAGAATGATGATGGATTAAATCCAGATTAGTTGGCTGGGGGTGAGTGCTTGCAATGTTCAACACTTCGTCAATCATCCCCTTTAGTTTTGCTTTGTTCGCCCTAAGTTGGCACGGTATGCCCAGATGTGGGTCCCTTGCTCATTGGGTAAATGTATAGTGCTTTTCATACACTGCAGCTGCGTAAAGGGCCAGAAGATTTGTCTCCACTGACCATGTGTGCCTGTAACTTTGCCACCGCACCAAAAGGCGCCAACGTCCCTTGAGTGAGCTGTCCATCATAGTTGGGAAAGGGCGGGAATACGTTTGATACTGCTAGTGTGTGGTGCGGAACCAAACGAGCGGGGCTTCTATGCATGTCAACATGCCTCTTGTGTATAAAGGGTCAGAGAGCGAGCAGAGCAGCAGGTGAGGAGAAAGCAGCCTCCTGGTCACAGGAACTACACGGGGGTTGAGTTCGAGAAACTCAGGGATTCAAAGACCTCCCTCAAGTATTACAGCTAATTTTCGACGGCAGAGACGGGGATAAAGCACACTTGCCCAGCCTCGACCGTGCTCACTTATGTTTTGGGCTGATTAAAATGTTACTGAATTTGAGCTTCAACTCGGGCACCTGCTATATCTGTAAGTGCTTCCTGTTGAGGTTTAATTTTTGTGACAGGAGCCTCGTGCCAGAATAAATCCTGCCCTGCATAGTTATCCACGAAGATGCCACCATTTTGTGCAATACCTCTACTCAACTGGAGTACTTTCTACTGGCTAATCCAGTAGGTGCTACCTCGTTGGGTAAATGTAAAGTGCTTTTCCTAAACTGCAGCTGCGTAAAGGGCCAGAAGATTTGTCTCCACTGACCATGTGTGCCTGTAACTTTGCCACCGTGCCAAAAGGCGACGAGGTCCCTTGAGTGAGCTGTCCATCATAGTTGGGAAAGGGCAGGAATACGTTTGATACCACTAGTGTGTGGTGCGGGGCCAAACGAGCGGGGCTTCTATGCGTGTCAACATGCCTCTTGTATGTAAAGGGTCAGAGAGTGAGTAGGGCAGCAGGTGAGGAGAAAGCAGCCTCCTGGTCACAGGAACAACACGGGGTTGTGCTCGATAAACTCAGGGATTCAAAGACCTCCCTCGAGTATTACAGCTAATTTTCGACCGCAGAGACGGGGATAAAGCACACTTGCCCAGCCTCGACCGTGCTCACTAATGTTTTGGGCTGATTAAAACGTTACTGAATTTGAGCTTGAACTCAGGCACTTGCTATATCTGTAAGTGCTTCCTGTTGAGGTTTAATTTTTGTGACAGGAGCCTCGTGCCAGAATGAATCCGGCCCTGCATAGTTATCCACGAAGATGCCACCGTTTTATGCAATACCTCTACTCAACTGGAGTACTTTCTACTGTCTAATCCAGTAAGTGCTACCTCGCTGGGTAAATGTAAAGTGCTTCTCCTACACTGCAGCTGCGTAAAGGGCCAGAAGATTTGTCTCCACTGACCATGTGTGCCTGTAACTTTGCCACCGCGCCAAAAGGCACCGAGGTACCTTGAGTGAGCTGTGAATCATATTTGGGAAAGGGCGGGAAGACGTTTGATACCGCTAGTGTGTGGTGCGGGGTCAAACGCGCGGGGCTTCTATGCGTGTCAACATGCCTCTTGTGTGTAAAGGGTCAGAGAGCGAGCAGGGCAGCAGGTGAGGAGAAAGCAGCCTCCTGGTCACAGGAACTACACGGGGTTGCGCTCGAGAAACTCAGGGATTCAAAGACCTCCCTCGAGTATTACAGCTAATTTTCGATGGCAGATATGGGGTTAAAGCACACTTGCCCTGCCTCGACCGTGCTATCTAATGTTTTGGGCTGATTAAAACGTAACTGCATTTGAGCTTTCACTCGGGCACCTGCTTTATTTATATCTGTTAGTGCTTCCTGTTGAGGTTTGATTTTTGGCCCTCAGGAAGCACTTACAGAGTTAAGGCAGGTGCCCGGGTTGAAGCTAACTTTGTAACCATTTTAGAATGGCGCCGGCAAGCTGCCAGAGTTGCTTACTTGCAAGTTGCAACTAAGGCAGCTTGCCCGCGCCATTCTAAAATGGTTACAAAGTTAGCTTTCTTCAACTCGAGCACCTGCCTTAACTGAAATACGTCCGCGAGTGTATTTGCTGATTTTTCAGCAATTTCGCGAGATTCGCGGATTGCAAAATTGCTGAAAATCCGCAAATTCCGCGAGCGGAACGGATTTTCCGCCCATAGTTATTTAAAATAAGTAAATTGTGATCTGCTGATTGCACGAATACGTGTTTTGCGAATAATTTTTTTTTCATAGTGACTATAAAGTGTCGAAGGTCTTACAAAATTGGGTCGTCTCTTTACACATAGTATACGGACCATAACACCGCATTTCCTCCTAAATATGACAAAATAAAAGCTATCTTGGAGGAATCATCAGGAATTGCGGTTGGTTTGGCTACAAAATGAAGGTGCCATTGATTTAAGAAGATAGTAAATGTATTACTATCTCCATAAAATCATTCTGGAGGAGCCAAGAAACAGAGACAGGTGTTACTACCTGAATCGTTGTTGACCCTTTGGTAGTATTACCATTATACAATGTTTGCATTGTTGATTGAAAGGTGGGTGGTTTTAGTGCTGTTTTCTTTAAGGATGGAAAATTCCATGTAGAAGGACTGGCAGTAGTTGTTGTTTGCATATTAGCCTGTAAAACTGAAATATCTCAACGTAACTCAGCATTTTGGGATTTAATATCTGCTAACATTGTAGCGATATCCTGCAAAGAAACCTGTGATGATTGCTCCATAGCGTCTGGGCGGAACTGTATACATAGGCTTAGCCTTCTGTCAGGGTTACCAATGCACTCTTACCTGAATATTACTGAAATCTTACCTGTAAGGTGCTTGGTAGTGTTTCGCAGAGACGCTATGGGCCAAACTCCCAGGAACCCTATCCTACAACCAGTGATTTATATTAATACACTAAAGGTTGGTGATAGTAATCAGGGAGGAGGGCCGGATTCGGATGCTAATGGAGCTCCTGTCGTCGACCTGCGAGGCAACAAGTAGCGCCGTTAGAAAGTGGTTCAATGAATTGCTTTTAACTACTTATTCTATCCTAAATACTATTTTCTAAGATTAACAATGCCATAAGTTTCCTACCTGCGAACTACAGGGATGGGCTTCACGTCCTGGATGTTGTCGCAAGCGGAGTCAGGAAGTTGGGATATTGTCTCTTGTGGGCGTGATCAGTGTAGTGGAGTTGTAGTTGCGAATTTTGAATGTTGACTCCTTTCTGAGATGAAACAATAAAACTTGGATTAGTGCTTATATTTCTTTTAGTTTAGAGCCGCTGTAAAACATAACAGTACACCTTTATAATCACTTCTCTACATTCACTTACTTCATTCCTGCCCACATGTCAATTTCCTCAAGAAATGCTAGAGAGGAAAGAAACAGAAAATATGAAACATACACACAAATAACTTCTCTTAAGAAGTTGAGCTTTCTTTGAGTCCAAAGTGCCTTTTCTACAAAGTCTTTGAGTCCAAAATGCCTTTTCTACAAATAGAAAAGTGCTTCCAAAAACTGTTCCTTGATTCTATAGTTGCATGCTACTTGGTAATTTTCTTACGATGGGCGCCTTTAAAATAAAAGAGTAACACTTAGCTTTCTCATTGTCAGTGAAATTGCTCTCCCACCCTCGCAGCTCCACCATTAAGTGAGGTGCCCCTGCCCCTGCACTTTTGAGTGTTGGTGATCGAGGCCCTCCTCCACCCGCAGGTTTCCCTGCCCCTCATCCCTGGTGGTCCAGTGGACCTCTGTCTCCTTTCTTTCTTTTTGCTCCTTCACTCGTTTTTCTCCCCTTTCTATCTTTCACCTTTCTGCACCTCTGCTCTTTTGCGCCTTATTTCTGCCCATTTTCCCTTTCTCTCCCTCTGCTCCTTCACTCGTTTTCACTCGTTTTTTCTCCCCTTTCTATCTTTCACCTTTCTGCACCTCTGCTCTTTAGTGCCTTATTTCTGCCCATTTTCCCTTTCTCTCCCTCTGCTCCTTCACTCGTTTTCACTAATTTTTCTACCCTTTCTATCTTTCACCTTTCTGCTCTTTTCTGCATCTCTGCTCTTTTGTGCCTTATTTCTGCTTATTTTCCCTTTTTTCTTTATCCCTTCTTTGCTCCCTTTACCTTTCCCCGCGGCTGCAGCCCCGCGGCCCTCCACCCCCTAGCGCGAACGGCCCAATCCAGCTCCCCTCCCCGCTCCCGCCTCCCAGCTGTCCAGCCCTCCCCGACCCCTACTTAATGGCGGCCACTGCGGGGACAGGCGAGCAAGACCACTGACTCCTTGTCAGTGAAATTGCTCTCCCACCCTCGCAGCTCCACCATTAGGTGAGGTGCCCCTGCCCCTGCACTTTTGAGTGTTGGTGATCGAGGCCCTCCTCCACCCGCAGTTTTCCCTGCGCCTCATCCCTGGTGGTCCAGTGGACCTCTGTCTCCTTTCTTTCTTTCTGCTCCTTCACTCGTTTTTCTCCCCTTTCTGTCTTTCACCTTTCTGCACCTCTGCTCTTTTGCGCCTTATTTCTGCCCATTTTCTCTTTCTCTCCCTCTGCTCCTTCACTCGTTTTCATTCGTTTTTCTACCCTTTCTATCTTTCACCTTTCTGCTCTTTTCTGCATCTCTGCTCTTTTGTGCCTTATTTCTGCTTATTTTCTCTTTTTTCTCTATCCCTTCTTTCCTCCCATTACCTTTCCCCGCCGCTGCAGCCCCCGCGGCCCCTCCCCCACCAGCGCGAACGGCCCAATCCAGCTCCCCTCCCCGCTCCCGCCTCCCAGCTGTCCAGCCCTCCCCAACCCCTACTTAATGGCGGCCACTGCGGAGACGGGCGAGCAAGACCACTGACTCATTGTCAGTGAAATTGCTCTCCCACCCTCGCAGCTCCACCATTAAGTGAGGTGCCCCTGCCCCTGCACTTTTTAGTGTTGGTGATCGAGGCCCTCCTCCACCCGCAGGTTTCCCTGCGCCTCATCACTGGTGGTCCAGTGGACCTCTGTCTCCTTTCTTTCTTTTTGCTCCTTCACTCGTTTTCTCCCCTTTCTATCTTTCACCTTTCTGCACCTCTGCTCTTTTGCGCCTTATTTCTGCCCATTTTCCCTTTCTCTCCCTCTGCTCCTTCACTCGTTTTCACTCATTTTTTCTCCCCTTTCTATCTTTCACCTTTCTGCACCTCTGCTCTTTAGTGCCTTATTTCTGCCCATTTTCCCTTTCTCTCCCTCTGCTCCTTCACTCGTTTTCACTCATTTTTCTACCCTTTCTATCTTTCACCTTTCTGCTCTTTTCTGCATCTCTGCTCTTTTGTGCCTTATTTCTGCTTATTTTCCCTTTTTTCTTTAACCCTTCTTTGCTCCCTTTACCTTTCCCCGCCGCTGCAGCCCCGCGGCCCTCCACCCCCTAGCGCGAACGGCCCAATCCAGCTCCCCTCCCCGCTTCCGCCTCCCAGCTGTCCAGCCCTCCCCGACCCCTACTTAATGGCAGCCACTGCGGGGACAGGCGAGCAAGACCACTGACTCCTTGTCAGTGAAATTGCTCTCCCACCCTCGCAGCTCCACCATTAGGTGAGGTGCCCCTGCCCCTGCACTTTTGAGTGTTGATGATCGAGGCCCTCCTTCACCCGCAGGTTTTCCTGCGCCTCATCCCTGGTGGTCCAGTGGACCTCTGTCTCCTTTCTTTCTTTCTGCTCCTTCACTCGTTTTTCTCCCCTTTCTGTCTTTCACCTTTCTGCACCTCTGCTCTTTTGCGCCTTATTTCTGCCCATTTACCCTTTCTCTCCCTCTGCTCCTTCACTCGTTTTCACTCGTTTTTCTACCCTTTCTATCTTTCACCTTTCTGCTCTTTTCTGCATCTCTGCTCTTTTGTGCCTTATTTCTGCTTATTTTCTCTTTTTTCTCTATCCCTTCTTTCCTCCCTTTACCTTTCCCTGCCGCTGCAGCCCCCGCAGCCCCTCCCCCACCAGCGCGTACGGCCCAAACCAGCTCCCCTCCCCGCTCCCGCCTCCCAGCTGTCCAGCCCTCCCCGACCCCTACTTAATGGCGGCCACTGCGGGCGCGCCGCTGGTGCAACGAAGGCGCGTCAAAGGCAAGCACATCTGCGACCCATCCGCGACCAGCACCAGGAACCCTGGACCTCCGCCCCGCCAACGCTACGACCCAGCAGCACTCCACGCACTCAACCCAGGCTGCAACAACAACTGCAAGCTAGCATCACCAGCCGACACCCATGGACCCTTCAGCTGTCACCGCTGCCGGCACACCTGCAGCACCGCCAAGAACACGGATCCAGCACAACCCGTCCACAAGAACACAACCGAACCGAAGACCCTGCAATGCATCTTCTTAACGTCCGATCCCTCCACAAACACGCCACAGAAATCTGGGACCTCCTCGACAGCACCACCCCAGATGTAGCATTCTTCACCGAAACCTGGGCCAACACCACCTCGGGACCGGACATCGCCATCGCCATCCCCCAAGGATACAAGATCTCCAGGAAGGACCGCCCCACCCACCCAGGAGGAGGAATCGTCATCGTCCACAAATCCAGCCTCCGCCTGAGCACACTCCCTGACGAGTCCACAAAACTGATGGAACACCTTCACTTCAAGATACTGGCCAGCCCCACCGCCGCCCTCCGAGGAACCCTCATCTACCGACCCCCTGGACCCCGCGGACCCTTCGCCAACTCCATCATGGATATTATCTCCCCGCAGGCCATCGCATCCACCAACTACACCCTGCTGGGAGACCTCAACTTCTACCTCGACAATCAACTGGAACCCAAAACCACATACCTCCTGGACAACCTCCACAACATTGGACTCCGCCAGATCGTGACCGAGCCCACGCACTCAGCAGGACACACCCTCGACCCCCTCTTCACTACAGGAAACTCCATCACCTTCAGCCACACCACCGAACTCCCATGGACCGACCATCATTGCGTCCACTTCACCTTCAGAACACCCACCATCCACAGACACCAGCACCTGCTTCCACAAAGAAACTGGACCAAAATCACTGATGACCAGCTCACCTCCTCACTCAACAACTCCACCCCAACCATCGCGGAAAATGACGACCCCAACACCGCAGCCCGAACCCTGCATAGATGGATCTCGGACAGCACCAACACCATAGCCCCCCTCAAGAAAAACAACAATACCCGTGCCAAGAAAGCCAGATGGTTTACCACCGAACTTCGAGAGTCCAGGCGCACATGCCGCCTTGAAAAGACCTGGAGAAACACCAAATCCACAGAAGCCCACAACAACTTCAGAGCCGCCACCAACGCCCACCATCAACTCATCAGAGAAACGAGGAAAAAAGCGATTGAAGACAGAATCTCCACCCACGCACACAACAGCAAGGAACTCTTCAGTCATCAAGGAGTTCGCCCAACCCACCAGCGAGTCTACCGACATCCCTCCCTCACAAGACCTCTGCGACAAACTCAGCATCTTTTTCCACCACAAAATCAAGAGCATCCACGACAACTTCGACGAAGACAACCAACACACTGAACCCTCACCAACCACCCCCGACACCCGGAAACCAGCGATTGATGACTGGACAGCCCTCACCACCGAAGACACACTGAAGACAATGAAGTCAATCCACTCAGGGGCCCCCACGGACCCCCGCCCCCACCACATCTTCAACAGGGCCGCCAACACCATCGCACCCATGCTCTGCCACACCATCAACCGCTCCCTGGCGACCGCCTCGTTCCCTGACGACTGGAAACACGCCAAGGTCAACCCCGTCCTGAAGAAACACTCAGCAGACCCGACCGACCTCAAAAACTACAGACCCATCTCCCTGCTCCCATTCCCAGCAAAAGTCATCGAGAAAGCCATCAACAGCCAACTCGCCACATTCATTGAAGAACACAACATCCTCGACTCCTCCCAATCCGGCTTCAGAAAAAACCACAGTACGGAAACCGCCCTCCTCGCCGCATCAGACGACATCCGCACCTTACTGGACAAAGGAGAAACAGTAGCCCTCATCCTCCTCGACCTATCAGCGGTGTTCGACACAGTCTCCCACCGCACCCTAATACGCAGACTCTACAATGCAGGAATCCAGGACAAGGCCCTCGACTGGATCTGCTCCTTCCTCTCAGGCAGGACGCAGCGGGTCAGACTCCCCCCTTTCCTCTAGGACCCCACACCTACCACCTGCGGAGTCCCCCAGGGCTCCTCCCTCAGCCCGACGCTCTTCAACGTCTACATGGCTCCACTTGCCCCCATCATCAGAACCTACGGACTCAACATCGTGTCATACGCAGACGACACCCAGCTCATCCTCTCCCTATCCAACGAGCCCAACACACCCAGACGCAACTTTCGAGAAGGCATGGAAGCCGTCGCCAAATGGATGAAAAACAGCTACCTACAACTAAACACCAACAAAACAGAAGTACTCATCATGGGCCCAAACCCCGACGCATGGAGCGACACCTGGTGGCCCACCGCCCTCGGAAACCCGCCAACCCCCACAGACCACGCACGCAACCTGTGAATCATCCTGGACTCCGAACTCAAAATGGACCGCCAGATCAACTCTGTCTCATCTTCCTGCTTCCACACCCTCCGCCTCCTTCGTAAGACCTTCAAATGGATCCCCCTCGAACACCGAAAGACAGTCACTCACGCCCTGGTCACCAGCAGACTCGACTACAGCAACGCACTCTACGCCGGAATAAACAAAAACCTCATCCGCAAGCTACAGAACATCCAGAATGCCGCCGCAAGACTCGTCCTCAACCTGCCAAAACACTGCCACATCTCCCAGCGCACACTCCACTGGCTCCCCGTCGAGGCGAGAATCACCTTTAAGATGCTCACCCACGCACACAAGGCCCTCCACGGCACCGGACCAGCATACCTGAACAGCCGCCTCAAATTCCACGCACCGCAAAGGAGCCTACAATCTGCCCAGCTTTCTACGCCGTGGTCCCTCGCACCAGAAAGACCAGATCGGGAGGTCGTTCCTTCTCCTTCCTCGCGGCCAAAGCATGGAACGCCCTTCCGCTCCACCTCAGACAGACAACATCGCTCCCCATCTTCGCAAGAAACCTCAAAACCTGGCTCTTCGACAGACCCCGTCCTTGATGGAATGGAACCTGCACCCCCCCCTACCCCCCCCCACCACTAGCGCCTTGAGACCCTCAAGGGTGAGTAGTCGAGCTTTAACAAACTCCTGATTGATTGATTGACTTTCCTTCTCTCTCTCTTTCAGATATCTTCTTTCAGTCGTGAAGATCAAGATTGAAGATTCTGGAGGCCTTAATGGAATCCGGTAAGCGCCAAGTTGTTGCAAGAAGGAAACTGTTGTTGCATTCATGAATCTAAACAGAGTCTAACATCAAGCATTGGAATTGCCCATCATTTAGGTAGTAAGCATTGGTAATTTCAACCGCCACAAGAGTACAGTACAGTTTAATAACCAGATTGTTTCATTGTGTAATCACACATTAATACATAACACAATTGGAGTGAAGGATGCACGGGACAGGGGTGGGTTTTAATTTAAGAGAATATGAATCGTGAGGGTCAAGGAACCTCATGAGGGACAAGGAACCTTGTATTGTACTGATACTACGTCCGTGCTGTTCTTGATAAAGGTAGGGCCGTGACAGACAGAACCAGTTGGCTACATCGAGGAAGATTGCTTTATATAAAAAGAGAAGATTATGAACAAAGAAAACTAATTTTAAAGGAAAATCAAGACGAAGTCTGTGCATTATGTTGTTTGGGTATAACAATCAAATAACTGTATTTAACAGATATGTATGGTATTTATGGAGATTAGTGGGTGCTGAATCACCTGGTTGTCAAAACTTACACAGCACCCAGCCCATAGGGGTACAAAGAGCCTACCGTAGGGGTGACCTATGTGTAACAAAAGGTATGTTTAAGGCTCGTCAAGTGGTTTTAAGTTCCTAGTCTTAGTGGCAGTTAACTGCACACACAGGCCCTGCAATGGCAGGCCTGGGACAGGTTTGAAAGGCTACTTATGTGGGTGGCATAATCAGCTTTGCAGCCCCAATAGTATCATTTAGACAAGATGCCCTGGCTATATTATATACCACTTTACAACAGACTTATAAGTAAACTAAATATGCCAATCAGGGATATACCAATGTCACCATGTTTATGGGAGAAGCACAAGCACTTTAGCACTGGTTAGCAGTGGTGCAGGGTTCAGAGTCATATAGCCAACAAAAAGATGGTCCGAAAAAAAGGAGGATGAAGGCAACATGTCTTGGGCAACCCTGCAAAACTGGCTTTTTTCACCAGCACTAATGTAGAAATGGGAGCTGTAGGGCCCCTTCAACACCCAGGAGTTGTGCGTGGCCCTCCACCTTCTGAAACCCCTGCCAGAAGAGGAGATCCAGTCAGAAAGAAGGCAGCACAAACAACTGTGCGAACCCCAGAACAACAAACAAAGACAAAGCCTTCATCCCACAGGAGGAAGCTCCACAAGAAACAATGAGGCAAACTCCTCTAAGCGAGCTGTCCAAGCCACAGGAAGACCAACAAGGACCACAGAACATACCAGCCAATCCACAATTGCCATCAAAGCTAGCAGTACACACCCTAAGAACCAAGATCCAAATATGCCACTCTGGGTGCCAAGGTAGAACCAGCTATAGCAAAACGCCAGCAGCAGAATAGAAAAAGGGGCCCCCAGCAATTAGAAACCCCAGGGTACCAAGCAGTTCGACCGAACAAAAGCTAGAAACTGGACAAAAGAAATGTCCAGCAACCATAAAGGTGCAAAGGGTGCCCAATCACAGATCCCCCCGAAACAGAGGCAAGGCCCAAAAAGGAAGCACAGGCTACACCAAGGGGCCATAAAAATAAGCCACACAGCACAGCTCCACCCTGTCATCACCAATAGCATGGTAACCACAGGGCCCATATGTTAGCACCGCCCAGGAAACTCAAAAGCCGACCCACAGAAACTGAAAACAACCATCAGGGAGCACCCCAGGGGAAACCGCTGAAGAACCACCCACTGACTCCCAAAGTACCCGAAAGCCACGCAAGGACTCGAGAGGAGAAGGCCTAGTAGGCTGAAGAAGAGCCACCGCCTTGAGCCGGTGGAATCTCCACAAACCACATCTGCACTCCACAAAATACAACTGGAGAGGTGAAATTGTGGAGGAGACAACAAAAAGCTAACCAAAGAAGAGAAGGGAAGTAGGGGACCAACCAAGGACTTGAATCTGCCAGAAGGCCAATACAGGGAAACGAAGAGCGTCTAGGCAAAAACGGGTCCATCTCCACTACAACCTGTGAGGTCCCCATCAGACGAGCCAAGAATTGGGAAGAAGATGGGGACCTCACATTGGCATTGTTTATTAGAACACACCGCAAAATGTGGAGAACATGGTCAGGTGCGTAAGACTCCACTGGAGCAGTATGGGCCCGTGAAATTGGTGGGGGAAGCTCGAAGAAGACCTTGACACAAGTGGTGCAGGAGCTCTCTCGAAAGGTATATCATTAATAATGTGATAGAACATCCAGCGCTATTGGTCATTATATTGGTGGTCCTCCCAATAGCAGTGTAAGTTTATACTGCAACCTGTATAGCGCTGTATAGCTTGCCTAGATTGTGTTGATTCTGATATGCTGACCGGTTTTGATTGTTTTTTCTCGTTGTTTTGTTCTAATTGAAATGTTAGATGTGCATGAATGCCTCACTTGTATAACCCAATGGACAATTTGAAGTATGTGATTATTGTAACTTGTAAAAATGTCAATAAACATATTAAAAAAAATAATAATTGGGAAGAATAGAGGAATAAGTAAGGCATACAACAGAAGGTCCAGTCAAAAAATGGACAAAGCAACCAGACCATAGCATGTTAACAACGGGCACAAAACTGGGGAACCTATGCCTGAGGCGGGAAGCAAACTGGACAGGGAAGGAACACCAAAAACCCACACCTGATGAAAGACCTCCTCTGTGACAGACAAAAACTAGGAGGGGGAAAGAGCCAAATGACAGCAGTAGCCACCCTGATGGAAACTGCCACAAGAGACCGCAAAGGCCCCAATTCCATAGGAAAGACCGAGAGGCAGATCATGTTGGAAAGGCACCCAGCGGGCACCACTGTCAATGGAAAGAATTCCCTGTATGCTTGACCAGTGCATAGCCATAATTAGCACCTGAGCTACCAGGCCAGCAGATCGGAACCCCAGAATGTGAGTTCAAAAAGATGGATAAACCCACCAGAAGAAAATGGGCCAAAGAGACTGGAAGCACCTCTGCTGCCATGCGACTTAGTAGAGACCACCAACCAGGAGAAAAGCCCTCCAGCCAAGTCAGCGACCCCAACTGCCCAAGGACCAGCATCAGGACCAGAAAGAAAGCATAGGCAACCTGCAGAGACCAAGATCGAATCAGCTAAAATCCAACCCCAAGGGTCTAACACATCAACAGCCCCTTAATCACATTGAATCAACATGGCCTCCTAACCAATGTCGACCAAGGGCACCGCTAGGCCGAGCTGCAATCCATGGGAACCAGGGGAAAAGAAGGCCAAAACAGGAAACGCATGGAAGACCTTGTCCAGAAACAGCATGCACGAAGGATGACACCCATATCGGGAACCTCAAGAGGCGACATCAACGTAGACAGGGCAGCCTCCAAGAAACGAGACCACCCAAGAGGCCGAAGGAGATGACTCAACAACCTGAAACCCCCAACAGTGACCACCTGTAGCACGTCCTTGACCCACCCGTACGGCAGGAGCAAGGATCAGGGAAGACAAGACCATCCAGTACAAACCATAATGGACACCACAACCAACACAGGAGGAGCAGACCACATGTCCAGGAGGGCAGAGGAGA
Source organism: Lissotriton vulgaris (assembly GCF_964263255.1). Lineage (NCBI taxonomy): Eukaryota > Metazoa > Chordata > Amphibia > Caudata > Salamandridae > Lissotriton > Lissotriton vulgaris. The sequence continues at coordinate 1,448,739,522 of NC_141691.1, forward strand.
AACAAATAGCTGCCCCCCAATTGACACCAAAGAAATAGGGCCAAAAGGAAAGGCCAAGAATCGAAGCAGCATAAGTGTGAAGCGGGACCCAAAAGACCCCCAAACCAGCATCACCAAAGAGCACAGCTCCCATACCAACAAGGATCAGGGAACCAGAAAACATACCAGAAAGTGGCTTGGCCAACAACCCAATTCCGCCAATGTGCCCCAAAAAAAACCCACAGGAGCAACAGAAAATAACCCAGACTCTACTGTAACAAGTGTCAGAACACACGCCCATCCAAAAGAGCCCGAATGCAGGACTCTCTTCTAGTCCAACGACCCCCCCTTTTAGCATTTACTAACTAATTTTGCCACTATGGAAAGCTAGACAGTCTGAATTACGTAATGAACATATTCTGAATGTAATCATACACCATCAATACTTGAAAATGCCCTCGTCAATGCACTTCAAGTCCTGGATACCCTGCATCATCATGGCCTTGTTCTTAGAGTCGTGTGCTAGGTGTTTGGAGTGAGGCGTTAATGTTTGCACACAACAGGCATAGCAGGCAGGAAGGCAGTGTATGCACAGACATGTTAAAATAATACCAGCTATGGTGACCATGAAGATGAGAATCTTTTAACCCCAGGACGTGAATAGGCCCCAAAATCCCCCAATGAAATCCCATGTACCATTCTCTTGGTGTATGTCAGAGGCAAGCCTTTGGAGCTTTTGTATAGCAGCATACACGTTCGGAGCGTGGTCCAGTATGTATAAACAGCAGCTACTGTCGATGATGTTGCAGGTCCCACCCCGGTCAGCAAAGATGAGAGTATCCAATTTTGAAGGGCAACGAGTCTCATAACCTGGAGCTCAGCTGTAATATTAGTCAGAATACTAGCAGTTACATTTATTACTCCTTCCCCCACCTTGATGAGTCTACGAATATTGAGACTATTTTCCATGGTGCCCCAAAAGGGAACAATACATTTCATGGCATCAGTGAACTGCTGCAGTGTGGTGTCAGTCTGCAGTGTCAATAACACCCCAACATTGTTATCGGTGATACCTATGGTAATTGGATGGTGCTATATACACTGGGGCAAGTAGAACGGAGAGATAACATATTCCAGACCATCCACGAGAAAGCCCAATGTAGTCCAGAGACCCGCAATTAAAGTAAACATTGTGAGGGGGAAGCAGGGGTGGGCTAATTGCAGTGCTCAGAACATAAGTGTAATTGCAATTACTTACTCCCACCCCAACTTTTCCTTTACCTTTAACACAGAAACTTGCTGTCGTGTTAACTACCAGCAGTGGCATTGCCACATCATGAGTGCTATTACACAGTTGAAAAGACTTGAAATATTTAGTGCAATGAAATCCCAAAAATCGGACATTTCATTTTGAAGCCATGTTACATTTTGTTAACTTTCTTACACATTCCTGCAGGCTGTCGGGGACAATGTATCCAGGGTATCTTAATCGCATGGTGTAAACCCTTGATGTACACGTATGTACTCTTAGATAGTTTCATAATCAGATAACGTCATATTCATAGTATCAGACTGATAATGAGTGTATACAATAGTGAAAAGCTGAAACCAGCCTTCACAGCTCCCGAGGTAAGAAAAGCGCATGGACAGTAACACATCATTGTTGTGTGTTACAGAAGGGAACAGACCACAGATCCAGTAGTTTGTGACATTGGATGTACCATGGGCCTGATGCAACATTTGGAGGAACAAGTTATCTACATATGTCTTTCTATGTTCACTTTTGTGAGGAGCCAATGCAACAATCATGTGCTCAGTGGGAAAAGGTTCAGAAAAGGGGGTGGTGATGGACAGAGTATCTGAATTAAGCAGAACACTCCTACCCAGTCCAAAGATCAGGGCTTGATCCATCACCGTTTTTTATCTCACTGCACCATCCCAGCTCAGAACCTGGCTACATGCAAATTAGTCTGTCCCTGGCCCAGTGCATCATGGGAACATGGCAGACCAAACTACCAAGCCAATTCTTATACTGGGAAGGAAACATGCTTCCGGGGACCGGTTTCTGGCATTTCAGCTGTCTTCGGCCCGACTTGCTTGAATCCTGATGGTGCAGAGAGCAGGGGACTCACATCTGAGTATACCCTTCCACGCTTATGGTGGACAAAACGATTCAGAAAAGGGGGTGGTGATGGACAGAGTATCTGAATTAAGCAGAACACTCTTACCCAGTCCAAAGATCAGGGCTTGATCCATCACCGTTTTTTAGTTCACTGCACCATCCTAGCTCAGAACCTGGCTACATGCAAATTAGTCTGTCCCTGGCCCAGTGCATCATGGGAACGGGGCAGACCAAACTACCAAGCCAATTCTTATACTGGGAAGGAAACAAGCTTCCAGGGACCGGTTTCTGGCAGTTCAGCCATCTTCGGCCCGGCTTGCTTGAATCCTGATGGTGCAGTGAGCAAGGGACTCACATCTGAGTATACCCTTCCATGCTTATGGTGGACAAAACGATTCAGAAAAGGGGGTGGTGATGGACAGAGTATCTGAATTAAGCAGAACACTCCTACCCAGTCCAAAGATCAGGGCTTGATCCATCACCGTTTTTTAGCTCACTGCACCATCCCAGCTCAGAACATGGCTACATGGAAATTAGTCTGTCCCTGGCCCAGTGCATCATGGGAATAGGGCAGACCAAACTACCAAGCCAATTCTTATACTGGGAAGGAAACAAGCTTCCGGGGACCGGTTTCTGGCATTTCAGCCGTCTTCGGCCCGGCTTGCTTGAATCCTGATAAAAAACGGTGATGGATCAAGCCCTGATCTTTGGACTGGGTAAAAGTGGTCTGCTTAATTCAGACACTCTGTTCATCACCACCCCCTTTTCTGAATCATTTTGTCCACCATAAGCGTGGAAGGGTATACTCAGACATGAATCCCTTGCTCACTGCACCAACAGGATTCAAGCAAGCCGGGCCGAAGACGGCTGAAATATCAGAAACCAGTCCCCGGAAGCTTGTCTCCTTTCCAGTGAAGAATTGGCTTGGTAGTTTGGTCTGCCCTGTTCAGATGAGGCACGGGGTCAGACTAATTTGCATATAGCCAGGTTCTGAACTGGGGTGATGCAGTGAGCTAAAAAACGGTGATGGATCAAGCCCTGATCTTTGGACTGGGTAAGAGTGGTCTGCTTAATTCAGACACTCTGTTCATCACCACCCCCTTTTCTGAATCATTTTGTCCACCATAAGCGTGGAAGGGTATACTCAGACATGAGTCCCTTGCTCACTGCACCATCAGGATTCAAGCATGCCGGGCCGAAGACGGCTGAAATGCCAGAAACCGGTCCCCGGAAGCTTGTCTCCTTTCCAGTGAAGAATTGGCTTTGTAGTTTGGTCTGCCCTGTTCCCATGAGGCACGGGGTCAGACTAATTTGCATATAGCCAGGTTCTGAACTGGGGTGATGCAGTGAGCTAAAAAACGGTGATGAATCAAGCCCTGATCTTTGGACTGGGTAAGAGTGGTCTGCTTAATTCAGACACTCTGTTCATCACCACCCCCTTTTCTGAATCAGTGGGAAAAGGTGTTGCTCCAATCAAAGAGTGCACAGGGTATTTCTCTTTCAGAAACCACATTAGTCCTAGTATTGCTATGAGAAAAATCAGGACAATTGCTATAATACTAGTTTTCCCCTTTTTGACCAACTGGACCAACCAACCCCATCCCTCACCAAACATGGTGCTGCAAAAGGCTGTTCTTCCTCAACAAGGGGGCGACCAAAAGGATAGATGGTGATTAGAGGGGGTGAAATCCAATACAATGGGGCTGGCAACAAGGAAACAAGAGGATGGGCAATATTGTTCCTAGTGTCCTTCAGAGCCTCGCTGGCAGACTCCTATTGTTCATCCACGGTGGTGCTATTCAGTGATCGCGGCCCTTGAAAAAATCCCACATCTTCCAGGATAGGGCACCCTCCCTTCTGGGAAGACACTCACCACTTATCCTGTTCAGTGTCTTGGACAATGCACCAATCTCCCTTACCCTAAGCTGTAGTTGGTACAGCAGACATGGTACCTGTACCCTATTTTTCATCCTTGCACTCCATCCATATTAATCTGACTTTTCCTTTGGTGCAATTTCACTCCGCCGGGGGCGCTCATTGTACCTAGCCACTCCAGGCATAAAGTGATTACTAAACTGGGGCTCAAATTCAGGGGGGTCAAGGGACTGGGACTCAAGCTCTTGTGGGCCAGTTGAAGGAGAATCCTGAATGGCCTTTATTTCCGGGGGCACTTCCTCATTTAACACTGCGTCGTTCTCCTCCTCTGTGTACACCGACGTCATTCGGGCATTCGAAAAAGGGAAGAAGTGTGGCACTTGCTCCATCTTGTGGTCACCAATGCCATTGATTACCCACTTGTCATAGGGGAATGGGAATGGTACCTTGTGGCAGTAAATTATATGTATCCAGTTCTTCCAACTGGTCACCTTCACAGCACTTCTGGTGGCGAGGAGCACTTGCTGTGGCCCCTTCCAGCGGGGCTCCAAACTTCCTTTCCCAGTAAGTGCCACACAAGGATAAAATCACCAGGTCAGATATCATGCCAGGGCCCGCTGTTTGCGGTGGTAATTTCTCCTGAATCTGTTGATGAATAGAGCGCAAATGTTTACTCAACTCATAGAGATAATCCACTAACAGAGGATATTCAATGTCAGAGAAGAGCTTTGGTCGCGGGACTCTCCACACATTTGCTGGGCAGCCAAAAATGACCTCATACGGTGACAACCCTGTCCTAGTGTGAGCGGTAGCCCTAGTTGACAAAAGAGCTAACAGTAAAGCATCTGACAATTTCAATCCTGTGCTTTCCTGAGTTTTTGCCATTTTCAGTTTGAGAATACCATTGTACTTCTCAACCAAACCTGCTGACTGGGGGTGGTGTGCAGCATGGAAATTCTGCCTAATGTGTAGGTCATCACACACCAGCTGGATGACCTTTGAATTGAAGTGACTGCCGTTGTCACTCCAGATCAAATGGGGCAAACTGAGCGAGAGAGAAACTCCTTCAGGAGGGCTTTCGCCGTCGCCAAGGCTGTGTTCTCCTTAGTGAGATATGCCACAACCCATTTACTGAACGTGCAAACATCCACTAACACACATTTTTAATTGTTGACCCGTTCCATCTCAATGTAGTCCATATGAAGGACTTCAAAAGGGAAGGAAAGGGGTTCAAAATTACCAGGAGGTGTAGGATTACCTTTTCCAGGATTATACATCATGCATACCATTCAATATTTTATCAAGTGAACAACTGTTTTGGGGATGTTATCATTCTGCTGCACGGGGTCTAGTAGTTTGCATATGTCCCTTGCTAATGTAGCTGGCCAGTGCGCCATGGTGAGTTCAGGGAGAACATAGGCATTCAGGCATCCACCTTTGCTTTCCTGACTTATCCGTCCAGCACCTATCCTCTTCTAAATGTGCTGTGCTTTCCTGCCATATTGCTAACTCCTCAATCATTGCCTTGCTCTGTATCTCTTTCACACTGTCCAGTGTATCCTCAAACATCGTAACTTTGGGTACCCATCTAGTAGGAACTGCGACAAACATCTTTCTCATCTTCGTTCGAGCTGTCTCCTTAGCTGTTTGATCTGCAAATGCATTTCCCCTTCCCACATCACCAGTAGGATGTTGAAGCATGATGATGAGACGGCGTTGACTTGTCTGGTCATCGAGAGGGAGGAGTCCAGGATGAAGCCCAGGTTACGTGCATGGTCCGTAGGTATGTGTGCGGTTCCCAGGGCCGGTGGCCACCATGAGTCGTCCCAAGCAGAGGGGGATGAGCCTAAGATGAGGACTTCCGTTTTGTCCGAGTTCAGTTTTAGACGGCTGTTCTTCATCCATTCGGCTACTTCTTTCATTCCTTCGCGTAAGTTGGTTTTGTCGGTGTTTGGGTCTTTGGTGAGGGAGAGGATCAGCTGGGTGTCGTCTGCGTAGGAGATGATGTTGAGGTTGTGTTGGCGCGCGATGGATGCGTGGGGACTCATGTACACGTTGAAGAGGGTGGGACTGAGTGATGATCCTTGTGGTACGCCGCAGATGACTTCGGTGGCCTCTGATCTAAAAGGGGGGAGGCAGACTCTCTGGGTTCTTCCGGCGAGGAACGAGATGATCCAGTCCAGTGCTTTTCCTTGTATTCCGACGTTGCTGAGGCGTTGTATAAGGGTGCTATGACAGACTGTGTCGAAGGCTGCGGAGAGGTCAAGTAGGATGAGGGCAACTGTTTCTCCGTTGTCCGGTAGTGTTTGAATGTCGTCTGTTGCTGCGATGAGGGCGGTTTCGGTGCTGTGTTTGGCTCGGAAGCCGGACTGTGAGGGGTCGAGAGATTTGTTGGATTCGAGGAAGGCGGCGAGCTGTCTGTTGACGGCTTTTTCAATGACTTTGGCAGGGAATGGGAGGAGCGAGATGGGGCGGTAGTTCTTAAGTTCAGTGGGGTCTGCTGTGGGTTTCTTCAGAAGGGCGCTGAGTTCGGCGTGTTTCCAGCTTTCCAGGAAGGTAGCGGAGTTGAGGGAGCAGTTGATGGCGTCTCGGAGATGGGGTGCGATAATGAAGTCTGCTTTGTTGAAAATGTGGTGGGGACATGGGTTGGTTAGTGATCCTGAGTGGATGGAGTTCGTCAGGCGGATGGTGTCTTCAGTGGTGATAGGGTTCCAGGCGCAGAGGTTGTAAGAGGGGGGTTTTGGTTCGGAGGTGGATGGAGTGGACTGGTCTTCGGACTGGTTTTCAAAGCTGTTATGTATGTCGGCGATTTTGTTGTGAAAGAATGAGGCGAGGGAGTCGCAGAGTTCTTGGGAGGGAGTGATGTCGTTGGTGCCGGCGGTGGGGTTGGTAAATTCTTTGACGATGTTGAATAGTTCCTTGCTGTTGTGGGCGTTGTTGTCAAGTCGATCCTTGAATGCTGATTTCTTGGAGGATCGGATCAGTTGGTGGTGTTTGCGGGTGGCGTTCTTGAAGGTGGCCAGGTTGTCAGTGGTTGGGTTTTTTCTCCAGGCTTTCTCGAGGGTGCGACAGAACTTCTTGGATTTCTTAAGGTCATCGTTGAACCAGGGGGCTTTTTTGCTACCTTGCTTGATTTGGTGGTTTTTCAAGGGTGCTAGTACGTCGGCGCTGTGGGTGATCCATTGTGTGAGGTTGGTGGCTGCTTGGTTTTGGTCCGATGATTTGACAGGAGGGTTTTGGTGAAGCGATGTGAAGAGCTGGTCGGTGGTAATTTTGTTCCAGTTTCTTCGGGGAATTGGTTGTGGGTGGTTGTGGGTCATGGTCTTTTTGTGGTTGAAGTGAACGCAACTGTGGTCCATCCAATGGAGAGCTGTGGTGTGATTGAAGGAGATGTGCTTGCTGGAGGTGAAGATTGGGTTGAGTGTGTGCCCGGCAGTGTGGGTGGGGGTATTAACAAGTTGTTCGAGTCCGAGGTTGTCCAGGTTGTCCAGAAGTGTGGTGGTGTTGCTGTCGTTTTTCTTTTCCAGGTGGAAGTTGAGGTCTCCCAGTAGAATGTAATCCTCGGAGGGGAGGGCGTGTGGGCTGATGAAGTCAGAGATGTCTTCGCTGAATTGTGTGCGCGGTCCTGGTGGCCTGTAGATGAGGGTGCCTCTGAGTGTGGTCTTGGGGTCGGTGTGGATCTGGAAGTGAAGGTGTTCGGAGGTAGTGAGGTTATCGTCGGAACTGGTCGTGATGCGGATGGTGTTCTTATGGATGATGGCGATGCCTCCTCCTGTTTGGTTGGTGTGGTCCTTTTGGATGATCTTGTAGCCGTCCGGTATGGCTATGGCGATCCGGGAGCAGATGAGGCGTTCATCCAGGTTTCTGTAAGGAAGGCGACGTCCGGCGACGTGGTGTTGAGTAGGTTCCAAAGGTCAATGGCGTGTCTGTGGACCGAGCAGGTGTTGAGCAGGATGCATTTCAGGTGGTTAGTGTCGGAGCTCTGTTTGGAGTTTGTGGATTTGGTGTGGGTCCTGATGCAGTTGAACTTGCATGAGTGGCAGGTGAAGGGTCCATGGGTGTGTCCTGGGGTGGCTTCGTAGCAGTTTGGTGGTCGGCTGGGGTTGAGGGCTGAGAGGGTTTTGGCGTCGTACGTTAAGCAGGCGGAGAGGGTATTGCGGGGGCCAGGGGGTCTGGCGCTGGGTGCGGTCCAGGCGCGGACGGGCGTAGACGGGCTTACCTTTGGCGCACCTTCGGCGCGCATGGGGCGCGTCCGCTGCGCGCAAAAGCATCTGTCATAAGTGGATAGTGGAGGGGGGTGGGGCGAGGGAAGAGCAGCTGGGAGGTGGGAGCGGGGTGGAGAGCCGGGCTGGGAAGGCACAACAACAAACAACAAAATGACAGCAAGCCAAAAGCCACACAGGACGAGACCCGAACAATCGGTATTAAAAGGGAAGCATCACCGGCACAATCAGGCACAAATAAATCAAAGGCAGCAATGCACAATCGATTAATAATGAAAGCGCAGCTCAGCAGGCAGTATAGCGCTACGATACAAATACAGTCAGGCACTAATAAGGCATAAAAAGTTGCAGGGGCAATGTGAGCAATGGGCAGCTGATTATAAAGGCAAAGAGCACTCAGGTAGTATAGCGCTACGATACCAGAATGGGAGCAGGGAGCAGCGTGAGGAGCGACCGCTTCTGAGGGTCTCAGGACGGTCACAGCGCTGGGGCGAGAGGGGAGAGCCTAATCTTTCTGTGGGAGGGGAAAGCAGCTGGGAGGCGGGAGCGGGGTGGAGAGCTGGGCTGGGAAGGCACAACAACAAACAACAAAATGGCAGCAAGCCAAAAGCCACACAGGACGAGACCCCAACAATCGGTATTAAAAGGGAAGCGTCACCGGCACAATCAGGCACAAACAAATCAAAGGCAGCAATGCACAATCGATTAATAATGAAAGCGCAGCTCAGCAGGCAGTATAGCGCTACGATGCAAATACAGTCAGGCACTAATAAGGCATAAATAGTTGCAGGGGCAATGCGAGCAATGGGCAGCTGATTATAAAGGCAAAGAGCACTCAGGCAGTATAGCACTACGATACCAGAATGGGAGCAGGGAGCAGCGTGAGGCGCGACCACTGAAGAAGGGCAACTAACTCTGCAGCTTTGGCTGATTGATAAGGAACTTGTGATGTCTCGACTACTGTGTGTAAGGTAGTTATCGCGTACGCCGCAGTTGTTGTGGCATCTGGTAATCTAAAACAAGAGCCATCGACGTATAGTTCCCCTTCGGGTTTAGATAGGGGAACATCAGTCAGGCCTACCCGTTCCTTTGCCTCTTTCTCAGTCCGAAAAATGCAATCATGTATGTCTATTTCCTCACTTTCAGAAGGGAGGGGTAGTAACATGACAGGATTCAGAGTGGCACATCTTTTGATTGTGACATGTGGTGCAAAGAGGGTCAACTCATAACCAGTCATACGCGCACTGGTGAGGTGCTGTGTCTTTGTTTTGTTCAAAAGTGTATTCACAGCATAAGGTACCATGACTGTGAGATCGGTATCAAGGACAAGCCCTGCCGGTTGTCAGATAGAGATAGCCATGGCCACAACCGCTCTTAGACAGCTGGGGAGGGCTCTTGTGAAGTTGTCAAGCAAAACAGAAAAATAAGCACACGGCCTCTGCTTACCTCTAAAGGCTTATGTTAAAAAAAAGCATGCAACGAACCTACTTATGTACATACAACACAAATGGCTTAGCATAGTCTGGTGTACCAAGCACAGGCGCTGAGCAAAGCGCAACCATTAATTGCTCAAAAGCTTGTTGACATTCAGGCATCCAGGGCAAAGGTTTATGCACATCTTTAGTGGTTAACTTCAGCAATCGCTTTGTTAGTAAGGAAAAGTTAGGAATCCAGTGCCGACAATATGAAGCAATACCAATCAAAGCTTGCGCATTCCTTTTAGTCCTAGGGATGGGCATTTTAACAATAGCACTAATGTGTTCAGGTGTTAGTCTCCTTTCTTCCTTCGACAGTAGGTGACCCAAGTAGGTGACCACCTGTCAACAATATTGTAATTTTGAAAGGGACACTTTATGTCCCTGCTGTGAAAAATTTGACAATAATTTGACTGTTGCATCTTTTCAACCTACCTCAGTATCAGAAGCAATCAAGAGATTGTCCACGTACTGCAGTAATACTTTACCTGGGGGAAGTGTGACGGAATCCAATTGACCTTTTAAAGTTTGACTATATATGCTTGGACTTTCAGTATAGCCCTGAGGAGCTTGACAGAATCTAAATCTCCTGCCAGCTAGGGCAAATAAAGCTGCATGGACAGCTGGGCCCCCGGTAAGGATTTTTGTTTGTATGTGGACCTAGCCCTGCCTCATGGATGATAATGCAACCTTGTTTGACTGGGACGAGTAGACCAAGCTCTACCCTCATGATTGTAGAGCGCTATTCTAAATACCAAGATTTAAGTGAGACAAGCGCAGCACTGGCAGGATGGTATTTTATATGGAACTGCAGGAGTGCAAGAGGAAATAGAGAAATTAAAGTTGGAAAACACCTTTTTAAAACAGGATTCAAGCAGGTATAAACCTATGGAATCTCAGTGGAACACAGCTTTTACGCCTTTGTTTTAAACCTCCTCAGAGACAGGGGCGCAAGCAAAACATGCAACTTTCCCTCCCCCAGTTGAGGTTACTGTTAATGTTCCTAATGCTGGTCCTTTAGCAGCGCCTGAACGTTTTCATGGAGATAGTAACAAATTCCATGTTTTTATCAATCAATGTCAATTACACTTCGTTTGTAAACCACAACAGTTCTCTACTGATGCTATGAAAGGGGCATTCGTCTTGTCTTAGTTGGACATTACAGCAGCCAATTGGTTAATTCCTTTTGTGGATAGAGATGATCCCATCCTCCATAATTGGAATCAATTTAAACGTACTATGACCAGCCTTTTTGCAAAACACAATTTTGTGCAGGCAAGTGATAATGAGCTTTTAAATATTAAACAAGGTAACAAGGATTTATTGACCTATCTCACTAGTTTTAATCGTTTACTCACCAAGACACGTTGGCCAGAAGAAAAGCGCGTCTCCCTTTTTTATAAAGGTTTGAGAGACGAGTTAAAAGACGCGCTGGCTCATAGCGTTGATTTGCCAGAAGACTATTCTGACTTTGTAGATTTAGTAGTGAAATTAGAACACAGACTAGGAGAAAGAAAGGGATATAAATCCAAACTGGAATCGAGGTTAACTTTTATTAGACATGAGAAGAAAGTCACAGATAATAAACTCCCTGAACCTGAGCCTATGCAAATAGGGACACTCAGAGGTCCACTCACGTCAGAGGAAAAAGAAAGAAGGAGAAAACTTCAATTATGTTTATATTGTGGCAAGGCAGGACATTTTGCCAGAGAATGTCCAGTAAAACCAAAAACTTCACGAAAGGGTACTGTTTCCTCTATCTCCTCAACTGAGTCGGAAAACGATTAGGCTCAACAAGGGGGGAGGTTACTTGTTCGAGAAAACATCTTAATCAAACCTCTAATTCTGCAGCCTTCATGGTACCGCACATACCTAGACATTTCATAATTTTAATTGTTACTACCCAAGTTAGACATTCTCTCCCTGTCCTACTGGACTCAGGAGCAACAGGAAATGTTGTGGATAATAAGTTAGCTAGCACATTAGGCCTTCCTATTTGCCTAAAGCCTTGTCCTGAAGCAGTATGTGCAGTGGATGGGCCAGAATTGACCTCTGGATTAATCACAAAACAAACAAGTTCCCTTGTCATGGTCTGTCAAAAGGGGTACACAGAGATTATTAGCTTTGATCTGATAGATACCCCTAATTTTGGCTTGATTCTCGGGTTACCCTGGTTAACAACTCATAACCCAAAAATTGATTGGGTGAACAGAACAGTTACTTTGGATTCCTCATTCTGTAGAACCAATTGCTATCAAGAAGCAGGTACAGAACAGAGCACAGTAATACACTGTGCTAGTGTTACACAAGATGAACCAAGTCTCCCTCCTGAATCTTCTGACTTTAAAGACGTTTTTGATCCAGTGAAGGCTAGTGTGTTGCCCCCAAATCGGTCATATGACTGCTGTATAGATCTTATCCCAGGGGCCCCTTTACCTAATAACAGAGAATATGCTTTGACTGACGAAGAGACCAAATATTTAAGAAGCTACCTAGACGACCTACTACAGTCTGGGTTCATCCGACATTCCACATCTCCGGTGTTATCTCCACTTTTTTTGATCCCGAAGCCAGATAAATCTCTGCGAGCGTGTATCGACTTTAAAGGACTAAATAAGGCTACAATAAAAAATACATATCCTCTTCCTCTAATACCTGTGTGTTGTAACTGAAGTTAATGCCCCTTTCCCTCCCCCTGTTCCCTGTTTTCCCCCCTCCTCTTTACCCCATGTTGGTACATTCCCCTGGACCGCCAGGCGCTCGCTGTGGAATGTTGACACAGTGACCCGGGCCTCCAGGTTGACAAGCTGACGGCAGTCTGTGTGTTATTCTGGCAATAAAGTAATTGACACTTGACTCTGGTGTCATTCGTCACTACATTTCTTGGCGACGAGGAGAAGGAAACTGGGCCAGGGACAGTGACTGCCGTTTCCCTGGTGTTTACTGAGCGCTTGTCAAGTAAAAGAAAATATCCACGGAGCCTGTGAGAAAAGAACATGAGCGCGAGCAACCCTTTCCTGCTGTCACGAATGCTGAGTAAATCAAACAAGTAAGGTGACAAGGCTTATCAAAGCAAACCAAGTTCAGAGACTATCGGAAAAAGAATTATATTTCCAATCTTGGTGGGGGTTGTCGACTGGATCGAGTGCCAGGTCGGGCACAGCGCTATCTTTTTGACAGGGTTTGTCAATAATATATGAGGGTGGATTTCAGGCTGAAAGAGGTCGGGAGCTGTCTCCAGTCAGAGACTAATTTTTAAAATAACATTGTTGTGGGAGTTAATGCAATCGGTTGCCAGGTCGGGCATCGTGCTTCCTGTTTCTGCTGGGAAATTTTAAGAAGGAACTAAAGCTTAGTTGAAGAAAGGAAAAAGGGGTGAGAGTGCGCTCATTCCAGTGTGCTGGTCGGGCACAAGCTTAAAGCAGAGGGGAAGTGCGCGCTGTACGTAGACACTAATGGTCATGACTGAACCTTTCACACGCGCACAGTTTGAAGGTGGTCTGTGGTACATTTTTAGCCTGTTTTCTGCTGTGACAAGCTCGTAGTTTACCACACAGCGCGAGGCTCCAGCGTGGACAAGCTGTCTCGGCGCTTACTGTTCATGAGTGATTGGCTTCACTTCAAAGCTCCCTTCGCGCACTGTTAAACAGCGCTGAATAATCCTCTACGCTAGCGGAGCGCTCACCTGCAATCCCCATGTGGGGACTCCGAGTTTTATGTTCGCTTCCCACTCTGGTGAGGGCATTGTGCTGAGGTATTGTGAGGGGCAGCAGTCCAGTGAAGTGTGTTTCAAGGGATAACAGCGCCATTTCAAAAGCCGACTTCTCTCTGACTGGAACATTCTCGAGGGGAAGCTTCTCCACAGGAAGTTCCCGCCTGCAGGAGAAAAAGCAGGCAGTTTAATTGGACAAAATTCTTGTAACTGTGGAGACAGAAAGAGGACTGCTTAAACCTCTGTGTTAATGTTATGGTCTCAAAGTGGTACAAGTATTAGGTGGCAAAGTTATAAAAGGGAAGATTTATGGCAAATGCGAGTGAAAATCCCTCAGTTTAACATTGGCAGCTACTGTGGAGAGTTGGCTCAAATATTTTTCCCTACCCTTTCATATATTGTTACCCTTAGCTGAGATAACATATTCCCACTAGGTTTTTAGGAAATACATGGCAATGGCAGGTGCAGGAATGAGCCAACCTCCACCTTTCCTCAATGAGTTAGGAGAACCAGTTATCCCATGGAGGAGGTGGGAAGGTATCTTTAAATCTTATCTGATAGCAATTGGGGGTAGCAACTACACCAATATAAGGAAACAACATATATTGCTACACAATTTGGGCACACATGGGAGGAAAATATACGAGGACATAACTGGGAGATTGATTGAGGATGAGCAAGAGGAAGTGGACGAAGGTGTCAATGTTTATGAAAGCACGCTGAGGGAACTAGCGTCTCATTTTAAGGAGAAAATAAATGTGGTGATGGAAAGACATAAGTTCTTTAAGAGAGTGCAGAAGAGGGAGGAGAAAGTGAGCAATTATATAGCGGTATTGAGAGGATTGTCCGCCACGTGTGAGTTTGGTCAACTCACGGATTCTTTAATAAGAGACCAACTGGTGAGATGCACCAATGACTACAAGATACAAGAGGAACTGCTTACCAAGAACCCTAATCTAGAGGAAGCAGTAAACATAGCTAAGGGTCTAGAGCACACAGCACGATGCATGAGGGAAATGAGAGCCCCTGAGGGGACAAACAGAGAGAGAACTGAAAGCAAATCTAGTACTGAGGGTGAAACAGTTTGTAAAGTAGGTGACAAAAGTAAAGAGGTTAATCGCAGCAAGTCTAGTTCCTCTGTGTGTTATAAATGTGGTAGTCCCAATCACATGGCAAACAACTGGAAATGTCCGGCAAGGAATGTACAGTGTAGAAAGTGCAACAGGTGGGGACATTTTTCCAAGGTGTGTAAGGCTCCTGGAAAAGCAGTGCATGTCATAGAAGAGTCACCCCAGGAAGAGGAAAGGGAAAAGTCTTATGTTTTCCAAGTGGGGGATGAGGAAGATAACAGTGATGAGGTTTACCCTAAATGTGATGTTTTACTTGATGGAGAGTTGTTTAGCATGTATGCAGATTCATGCTCCCCATATACTTTAGTAGACAAAAAAATGTTTGATGATAAATTCGCCAACCGTTCTGTAAAATTGTTGCCACCAGACATCAGTCCAAAGGGTTACAACGAGGGGAAAATTCCACTTGAGGGCATGTTGACCATGAGAATCTCATTCAAAGATAGACACACTATAGGAAAGGTGTATGTGTCAACGAGAGGATCGACCCTACTGAGTTGGAAACATCAGAAGCAGTTAGGCATCACTCTTGATCCAAACAACAGAGAGCAGGTGTTGTTAATTGATCCTGTGGGAATATCAGAGGATCTCACTAAAGAGTTCAAAGAAGTGTTCAGTGACAGATTGGGTGTCTTTAAGAATTACATGCACAAGATAGTGCTAAAGGATGGGGCAGTACCAGTGGTGCACAAGACGAGGTCTATACCATTGCGCATGAGAGAGCCCCTTCAGCAGGAACTGCAGAGGCTAGTCAGAGAGGGGGTCATCACAGAAATTGAGAGTTCAGCCTGGTTGGCCCCAATTGTCATCATGGCCAAGGATAAAGGGAACAGCATAAGACTCTGTGTGGACCTGAGGGACCTCAATGCGAATATCCTTGTCGACAGGTTTCCTCTTCCTAGAATAGGGGAGATGCTAAGCACCATAAGAGGGGCCAAGTTTTTCAGTGTGCTGGACCTATCGTCAGCCTATTACCAAATCAAGCTTCACCCGGATTCCCAACTACTGACAGCGTTCACGACCCCATTTGGTAATTTCAAATTTCAGAGAATGCCCTTTGGGTTGGCATCGGCAGCTGCTGCTTTCCAAAGAGTCATGCAACATGTGTTGAAAGACTGTAGGAACACCATCTGTTTCCAAGATGACATACTGATCTTTGGAGGTTGCGAAGAAGAACACAATGAAATGGCCAGAAGAGTGTTGGAAAAGTTAAAAGAGGTAGGCTTCACCACGAAACCCTCCAAATGCAAACTAGGAGTAAGTTCGGTGGACTACCTTGGACACACCCTATCTGAAGACGGCATCAAGCCAAAACTTGACTTAGTGAAGGCAGTGGAGGATGCTCCCACTCCCAAGAGTAAAGAGGACATACTTTCTTTCCTAGGTCTTGCAGAATATATGGCCAAATTCATTAAGGACTTTGCTATGGTGTCGCAGCCGCTAAGAGACCTCATAAAGAAGGACAGTGTTTTCCATTGGGGAAAGGAACAAGAAATGTCCATGAAGCGTATAAAGAAGGCAATCATTGAGGCACCATTTATAGGGAAGTTTGATCCTAACGGTGAAACCATCATCTCCACAGATGCGAGCAACAGAGGCATCGGGGCAACTTTGGCGCAGAGAGAAGGCAGCAAGATAAACGTGATAGCCTTCGCATCTAGAACACTCACAGGGTCTGAGAAAAATTACTCGACCATAGAGAAGGAGGCACTAGCTGTCTATTGGGCCATTTGTCACTACAAATTTTTCATTTGGGGAATTCCGTTCGAAGTACAGACGGACCACAAACCTTTGGTTTCCCTGTTCACCAAGAAGGACATGGAAAGTATGACGCCAAGGATAGCGAAATGGGCAGTGGGTCTACAAGCCTACAACTTCCGAGTATACTACATACCTGGACAACAAAATAGAGTTGCAGACTTCTTATCGAGAGCACCCGCAGAAGAAGGAGAGGAAGAAGAAGTGAAGGGCAGCTCAATCCTGGAGGTGCGTCTAGCAGCAGTGGAAAAGGGGTCATGGGAGACACAGATGGAACTCGATGAAGTATTGAAGAAGGTGAGGAGACATATACTATCGGGATGGCCCAAGAAATGCAAAGACACGGAGACAGAGATCCAGCCATATTGGAATGTGAGGGAGGAGCTATCGGTGGATGGTGATTTCATACTGAAGTCAGGGAAATTAGTCCCACCTGAAGCCTTAAGAGACAAAGTAGTGGAATTGGCGCACGAGGGACATCTAGGAAGAAGCTTGTGCAAAGCCAGACTTCGGGCAGACTACTGGTTTCCTACAATGGACAGAGAAATGGAGGACAAGGTACGGGACTGCTACGCGTGCGCTCTGAGTGACAAAACTAAGATCACAAGAAGAGCACCGCTGTCACCAGTTGAAGTACCGGAGGAACCGTGGAGCAAGTTAGGCTTTGATATAGCTGGTCCCATCCATGGCAAGGGACCCCAAGACTGGTACTTATTGGTCCTAGTAGACTACTTCTCAAGCTGGATAACCTGCAAGACCGTCCACGGTGTGAGCACCAAGGTGATAGTAGATTTCCTGAAAGAGGTGTTCACATTAGAAGGCATACCCTCAACACTGGTGACCGACAATGGAGTGCAACTGGTCTCGGAAGAGATGAAGGATTTCCTTAAAGACTGTTCAGTGACCCACATTCGCACACCACTGTATTGTCCTAAAGCAAACGGGAAGGTGGAGAGAGTCAACCGGATGCTGAAGGAGTGCATACAGTTGGCCAACCGTGCAGGGGAGAACATAGAGGAAGCCATAAGGGACATGTTGTGGGCATACCACACCACGCCTAAGTCCACCACGGGATGCACGCCCTTTGAGTTATTGAGGGGAAGAAAAGCAGGCACCAAACTCACACCAGGTTGGATGGGGAGAAAACAAACAACGGAGATCGAGCACAAAGAGGTCAAGAGGAGAATTGAAGACAGTCAACAGAAATACAAGGAATGGTACGACAAGAAGTGGGGAGTGAAGGAGAGAGAATTTCAGGAAGGACAAGGTGTTTATGTAAAGAAACCCGTGAGACTATGGAGAGGCGGCAACAAGTTCTATGCCTCCAAGAACGTCAAGCAGCAAAATAGAAACTCCGTGGTCGTGGAAGATGGGAGACTATGGAGTCATGATCGAGTGGTTCCAGCAGAAGGGCGAGAACATGGGACAGAAGTGAGAAGAGCTGGTGGTAATGACATCAGTGAAACCATCAGACGAGACAGAAGGAGTGACAGATTCAGAACCTCTCCTCAGTGGCACAAACAGTACATAATGAGATAGACACATACACTAAAGTCATAGCATTCATATCACCAGGGGCTAGATATCCTGTTCCTTCACCTGTTTCTTCCCTTAAGGGGGATGATGTGTTGTAACTGAAGTTAATGCCCCTTTCCCTCCCCCTGTTCCCTGTTTTCCCCCCTCCTCTTTACCCCATGTTGGTACATTCCCCTGGACCGCCAGGCGCTCGCTGTGGAATGTTGACACAGTGACCCGGGCCTCCAGGTTGACAAGCTGACGGCAGTCTGTGTGTTATTCTGGCAATAAAGTAATTGACACTTGACTCTGGTGTCATTCGTCACTACACTGTGTTGTTGGATAAATTAAGACATTCTACTGTATACACTAAACTAGATCTGCGGTGCGGGGAGCTTACCTCCTGGTCTGCATAAAAGAGGGGGATGAGTGGAAGACAGCTTTCAAGACAAAGTTTGGTCTATTTGAGTACACAGTGATGCCCTTTGGGTTGTGTAATGCCCCTGCGGCCTTTCAATTCTTTATAAATTAAGTCCTCCATGAATTCCTGATTGTTTGTGTCATAGTATACATAGATGCCATCCTCATTTACTCTAAGAACCCGGAAGAACATACCCAACATGTTTGTGCAGTATTATCAAAGTTAAAAGAAAATCATCTCTTTGCTAAATTAGAAAAATGTACTTTTAATGTCAGCAAAGTGGACGTTTTAGGATACTGCCTGTCACCTCAAGGAATAATTATGGATGAAAAGAAAATTAGTGCTATTACTGATTGGTCAGAATAATCATCTGTGAAGGATGTTCAGAAATTTCTGGGTTTTGTCAATTTTTATAGGAGGTTTATTTCTCATTTTGCAGACATTGTTGCGGAAAGGGCAACGATTTCTTTGGTCTGATGAGGCGACTCACGCCTTTCAACTCTTGAAACAAAAATTCACTTCAGCCCCAATTCTGAAACATCCTGATCCTGACTTGCCATTTTTTGTTGAAGCGGATGCTTCACAAGTAGCTTTAGGAGGAGTTCTCTCTCAACGAGATGCAGTAGATGGCCAATTACATCCTATAGCCTTCTATTCCAAAAAGTTATTACCGGCTGAACAAAATTACACTGTGGCTGAAAGGGAACTATAAGCTATCAAAGTAGCCTTTTCTGAATGTAGGCACCATTTATTGGGAGCCAAGTACCCCGTTACCATCTTTTCTGACCATAAGATCTTACAGTTCTTTGGATCACTAAAAGAATTAACTCCACGTCAGATGCGCTGGTTAAATTTTTTTAGTACATTTGACTTCGTTATAACCTATAGACCAGGTGCACAACAAATTCAATGTGATGTGTTATCTAGATACGGACATACCTCAGACATGAAACAAGACAAAATAGGAGAACCCATTATTCCTTCCCAAAAACATGTGGCACCAGTACAACAGAAGGATTTCATCACAGATCTATATAATGCACACATGCAAATAGCACCTCAAGATTGGTTAAAGGATTCCCATAACTCAATACAATGAGGTTTATTGTATCACGACAGCATGCTGTTAGTGCCCACCACAGAATTACAAAATTACAAACACAGGTGATAATTTGGCATCACGCCTCACCGTTGGCAGGTCATCCTGGCTGGGTAAAAACCCTGGAAAATGTGCGAAAACACTTTTGGTGGGACAATATGAGTAAAGACATTAAGCAATTTGTCACTACCTGTCCAGTTTGTGCAAGACATAAATCTTCTCATAAGGCCCATGACAGTTTGTTAATACCAATGCCATCACCCAAACAACCTTGGCATACTGTGAGTGTAGACTTTATTGTAGGTTTCCCACCAGTAAAATCCTTCACAACAGTATTGGTGATAGTGGATTTTTTGTCTAAAATGGCACATTTTTGTACCATTACGGAAATTGCCAACTGCGGCAGAATTTGCCGATATTTTTATAAGAGAAATTGTGCGTTTACATGGTTTGCCAAGTAAAGTGGTGTCAGACCGAGGTAGCCAGTTCAACTCTAGATTTTGGAAAAAATTATGCGAAAAACTGAAAATAGATGTGGCATTATCCACTGCTTTCCATTCAGAAACAGATGGACAAACTGAACGACTGAACCAAACCTTACTTCGAACGCTACGTTGTTTATTGGCTGATTATTCTAGTGAATGGTTGAAAGCTCTCCCTGTAGCGGAGTTTGTTTATAATAATACTGAGAATGCAGCTCTACTTTGCTCACCATTCTATTTCATGCAGGGGTATCATCCAAGAGCTATACCCATTTTATTAGAAGATTCCTTGTTGCCTACAGTAACAGATAGACTAACGAGATTAGGTGACATACAAGAGAAGACCAGGAAACATTTATTAAAGTACAAAGAAAGCATGAAAAGACAAGCAGACAAATACAGATCTAAGGCCCCAATGTATAAAATCGGTGACAAAGTGTGGCTCTCCACAAAGAACCTAAATATAGAGGGATCCCGAAAGCTGCAACCACGTTTCAATGGACCCTTTAGTATAACTGCCATAGTAAACCCGGTAACAGTAAAATTGGATTTACAAAAAGAATACCCAGTACATGCTACATTCCATGTGTCCTTGCTTAAACCGTACAACCCAAATACCCGACCCAAACCACCACGTCACCCATACCAATTAAGGGAAATCTAGAATATGAAGTGAAAAGCATAAAAGACGCAAAAAGAATTCATGGACGTCTGTTTTATTTATTAGAATGGAAAGGATATGCCGAAACTGAGAATTCATGGGAACCAGCGTCCTACGTACAGGCCCCACGGTTGATTAGACAGTTTTATCTAAAAAATCCAGGGAAATCCCGTCCAGTACGCGGGCCTTTGAGGGGGGTGACTGTTAGGGTTTGTGCACAGCAAAGAGCATGTCCCCTCTCATTGCACTAGTAGTCTCTGTAATAGCTCTCTTTAAACATAAAATTTAAAGCCTTTCTTGTTATCTCAGCCCCTCCCTAGGACTTCTGTGTATTTTGCTCAATGTATTCACAAGTTTGGATATTGCTGTTTTGTTTGCACATTGGACCTTGCTTTTACCAAGGCTTATTTAGAGCACTCCTCCCTAGGCCATGTGTCGCTTCAACTCATTAGCATAATTACTGAAGCTCTGCTTGTGAGAACCACACCCAGTTCTTCGAACCACACCCAGCTCTTCGAACCACACCCAGCCCTGTCTACAAAAGGCAGCCCCTGAGCCTCACCAAGTGCTTGTGCTCGTCTACCTCCCACTTACCTGAGAACAGATCCTTCAGCGCTGGCACTCCTGCTCTCTCCAGACCTTCATTGGCTTCAACGGGGGCGGCTGCTGGCTCTTCCTTCTTCCGGTTTCCGGCTGCTTCTTGCCTCAGCCCCTCTTCTGTCCACTGCAATCGACCTGCAAAAGAGAAAGAGGTCAATGTTAGACTGATCTGTATCCCTTTTTAGCAACAAGTAAGTGTAAAACCTTTTATTACCTGAGAGAAATTTGTCGGCGATTTCTGGAATCATGTAAAGACAATTTGAGACAAGATATCTCCCACAAACTTTGTGGTTCAAACCCTTTGTTACAAGAATAGTTTGTGGAACTTTGTGAAATAAACATTAGTTTACATGGATTTTTTTAAAGAATCGAACAGAGGAAGCCATTGACAGCAAGGCAAACAGTAAATCAAGGACTTGCACAAATTACCTGCTGTATTTTGATGTAAAAGTACAGTATTTGTTTTATAAAAAGTCTGGAAATGTGTGAAAAGTGAGTTTGCTATTAAGAATTTAGGCTTTAGTTATATTAAGGAGAATGTTAGACTTTGGTGATTCTGATAATGATATTCGTTTGATTTTAGAGAAGTTTTACAGTAATAGAAAGCACATCCAAGAACAGTAACACATTCCAAACCTGGAAGCTTGAGACCAGGATCCATGAGGTACTTTTAGAAGAGAATTTCTAATAGATTAAGGTTTAGTCAGGAACACATTTAGGGATAGGTTGCACTTATGTGTTCTTTGTTTATGTTTCATTAGGCACCAGTTTCTACAGAAGTCAGAGGGGGACGCAGATTTTAGCAGTTCTTCTACAGTGGAAACGCAAGAACGGTGTTGTCTCTCTTTTTATTTTATCCATTCCCCCCTTCCCTTGAGCTTCTGGTTCTTAGTGCAATGTTTAAAACTGGTGTGCCGGAACAATCAGTTTCAGGGTGGGGTCGGACTGTCTTCAGCCTCCATTCGAACTGAACAGAAACTCAGGTGAGCTGGGCTTTGACTTAAATCCATAGTTTTTTTTGCACTCCACACCACCCCAGTTCAGACATGGCCATATGCAAATCAGCCTTGACCCTGTGCCTCATGTGAACAGTCTAGCCCGAACTTCCAAGCCATGTCTTTCCTGGACTGGAATCAAGCATCTAGGACCGGTTTCTGGCTGTCAGCCATCTTCAGCCAGGATAGCTCGACTCCAGTGGTGTGGAGAGCATGGGACTCACGTCTGAGCATACTCATCCCACTCGGGGTGACAAATGCAAAAACAACAGTTGATGGACAGAATGCAGAACAATGTCATACATTCACCCCAGTACAGAGATCTGGGCCTAAATCCATCATTTTTTTGCACTCCACACTAACCCAGTTCAGACATGGCCATATGCAAATCAGCCTTGACCCTATGCCTCATGGGAACAGTCCAGCCCGAACTGCCAAGCCATGTCTTTCCTGGACCGGAATCAAGCATCCTAGGACGGGTTTCTGGCTATCAGCCGTCTTCAGCCAGGATAGCTCGACTCTAGTGGTGTGTAGAGCATGGGACTCACATCATAGCATACCCATCCCACTCGGGGTGACAAATGCAAAAACAACAGTTGATGGACAGAATGCAGAACAATGTCATACATTCACCCCAGTACAGAGATCTGGGCCTAAATCCATTGTTTTTTTTGCACTCCACACCACCCCAGTTCAGACATGGCCATATGCAAATCAGCCTTGACCCTGTGCCAAATGGGAACAGTCCAGCCCAAACTGCCAAGCCATGTCTTTCCTGGACCGAAACCAAGCATCCTAGGACCGGTTTCTGGCTATCAGCCGTCTTCAGCCAGGATAGCTCGACTCCAGTGGTGTGGAGAGCACGGGACTCACGACTGAGCATACCCATCCCATTCGGTGTGACAATGCAAAAACAACAGTTGATGGACAGAATGCAGAACAAAGTCATACATTCACCCCAGTACAGAGATCTGGGCCTAAATCCATTGTTTTTTTGCACTCCACACAACACCCCAGTTCAGACATGGCCACATGCAAATCAGCCTTGACCCTGTGCCTCATGGGAACAGTCCAGCCCGAACTGCCAAGCCATGTCTTTCCTGGACCGGAATCAAGCATCCTCGGACCGGTTTCTAGCTATCAGCCATCTTCAGTCAGGATAGCTCGACTCCAGTGGCGTGGAGAGCATGGGACTCACGTCTGAGCATACCCATCCCACTTGGGTTGACAAATGCAAAAACAACAGTTGATGGACAAAATGCAGAACAATGTCATACATTCACCCCAGTACAGAGATCTGGGCCTAAATCCATTGTTTTTTTTGCACTCCACACCACCCCAGTTCAGACAAGGCCATATGCAAATCAGCCTTGACCCTGTGCCTCATGGGAACAGTCCAGCCCGAACTGCCAAGCCATGTCTTTCCTGGACCGGAATCAAGCATCCTAGGACCTGTTTCTGGCTATCAGCCGTCTTCAGCCAGGATAGCTCGACTCTAAGCATGGGCGAATTTTGCGAATCTGGCGTTCACGAATTTTGCAAATTCGCAAACTTGCAATCCGCAAAATCCGCGAATTCTCGCAAATTTGCGGATTTTTTGTTGTTGTTGTGTTCGCAAGGGTTTCTGCCAGTTCGCGAGGATTTGGTATTAGTTCGCAATTGCGAACTTACTTGTTGGCTCGCAACGGTTGCGACTATGTTGTTTCTACGTCTGGTTCATCATCACAGCCTCCCAGCACCCTCTGTTTCACCACTGCCACCCTCTCTTTCACCCATGCCACCCTCTGTTACATCAATGGTTCATCATCACTGTAGATGATGGGGGGGAAAAGCAAGCACACCTGCCCTGCTTCAACTGACATGAATTAATTTGGGGTTAGTTTATTAATGTGTCACTGTTTTAAAATTCCAGGTCTGGCACCTGCTTCCTTATCAGTAATTTGCTTCCTGTTGCAGTGCAATTTTTTTTCCCAGGACATTTGTGGCCTACTTCTAGCTATTCTATGAGCCTGCTGTGAGGGTCAGAGCAGGGTCATACAATTGTTGCAACTAGCAACTGAACTCTGGATGGGCCCCAGTCAGGAAGCACTACAGTGAATTGTTACTAATGATGAGTTTGAACTCTTACACCTGCCGATTGCTTTCAGTTTTGCAAAACTCATTTTTCTGCAATTTCGTGGGATTCGCGGGGCGCGAACACACGCGAGATCGGATTCGGAAGCCGCAAATTCATGCGAATATGCGATTTATTTTTTTGCGGCGTGTTAGTTCGCAAGGTTTTGTGCGTTTTCGCGAGCCGCTTGTAGCGCAAGGCGCGAAGTTACCCTCGTGGTCGTTCAAGGGCGCGGCCATCTTGTTTGCATGACGTATTTCCGTTTCCGGGCGCGAAGTGTAATTTCGCAAAGTGTGCAGCTCGCAAGTACAATTTCGCAATTGTTCGCGAGGAACATCTCGCGCGAACTTACCCGCGCGGTCGTGAATGGGCGCGGCCATCTTGTTTCTCATTCATTGCTATGGTTCTAAGCATGCTTCTTGTATCCTCTCTAAATCTGTGCCATCCTTTGCTTGTTTGAAGTTTTTTTTAATCTATTTTACTTATTATCTACCCCTCTATTTTTCTAGCCCTATATTTTTGTGTTTACTGCTACTTTTTTGTTAATTTTAAACTACTTTTTTAAACTCTTTTCTTTTCTTCTCTTCCCTATTCTATTTTCTTTATTCCTTTCCGCCCAGACCATGGTGAAGGGAGCCGGGAAGCATCCCGAGAAGGGGAAGGGTCCCGCACCCCGTGCCCGGCTCCCGTGCGGGCATTTGAGGGGGGGAGACAGTCGCACCCCGGGAGATTTTCAGCCCGGAGAGGTGGGCGCACTACTGTTCTATGTACAGCGCCACCTCCCCAGGACCATAATGGCAGGCGGCAAGATCGGAGGCGGGTACGGGATGCGGGAGCGCCGGAAGCGGTGGGATAAGGTGTGCCGGGCCATGTACCACCACTCTCGGGTCTGGCGCACCTACAACCAGGCCACCCACCGCTGGACGGATGTCCTGACCCGTGAACGAGATCTGCTCGACCTGCTTGGCCTTGAGATCCCCGGGCTTGGTGAGTAGTAGTAGTAGCTATTTCTTTACTACTCTGTTTTCTCCTGCTGTGTTAGTATATAGCAATTTTTTTTTTACCAAGAGCAATAATGCTGCTCATTACATTGTAGGTATATTATATTTCAAAATCTTCTGTGCATTTCAGGTGCACTGCTCTCCTTCTCAGTAGTGTTGCTACTATGCTTATTTGTTTCCGATTTTGTGTTCATTTCATTGGCCTGTGAAATTATGTATGAGTGTAGTTTAAAGAACTGCGTAATGCTACACACTAAGGTTCAGATGTTTAATTGCCGGCGCATCCCTTCAAAGTAGCAGGGATGCGCCAGTAATTGTGCACCACGCCACTATCACCCATGGTGCGCCGTATTTACAATGTGGCGCACCATGGGCCCAAAACGTCACCAAAGCGTTACGTATCTGTGCCGTAAGGGCGGCGCATTGCTGGAGTTGCGTCGCAACGATGGCGCAGCTCCATCAATGCTCTGGTGTGCCCTACCTCCCCAAAGCTGCGTCACGCCGTACGTCTGCTTCAAGCTGGCGCAGGGTTTGAGTCACGCATCATTGTCGTTAAAGTGAGTGATTGAAATCTTGTAGATTTCCCTCAGCCACTTTTAGGATGCGTTCCTGCGCAGGAACGTCCTCCCTTGTGCCGGAACGCCCCCTGATGGCGCAGGGCTTTACAACGTGATGCCTCTCCCATATGCGTCACATTGTTAATATACGCCGCACCATTGCGCCTCTTATGTGCTGCCGCTGCGTCACAAAAGTCACGCAACAATGGAGCAAAAGAGCCGCAAGGGGCTTCTAAATCAGCCCCTACAGACTCAAGTCCAGTCCTTCCTTTGTACACATGGCGCTAAGAAGAAATAGTGGTGGTGGATTGATAGTTTGAGTATTTTAATGACTGGTTAATGTAGTAGGAAACTTTAGTGTTGTCGCTGATCTGCAATCACGGTGGACTTTGGCTGTCACTTCGCGTGCTACGGACTGCTGCCTGCCAATCCTAGGCAAACCTTTTTAGTACTTTGTGTAGTGAGTTACATAAGAAGTTTACAATTCGACGGTCCGCAAATCAAGCAATACTAATAACGTAGTAGACCACATGAGATTGGTCAATAATATATCCAGTTGAATAGTTGTCTATTTGCTATTTCGCCAAAATATTTTGTTAGTTTTTTTGAAATGTTTGATTTGGTTGACAAATATCATCCATGTTTTCTGTTTTTCTTTCTTTCATGTTGTACATCAGCTTCCCCCAGGGGCGAGAGGAGGACACAGGAGGAGGAGGAGGGTGCTGTTGAGGATGCAGGCCAGGATCGGGCAGGCGAGGGCTCCTTTGCTGGCCCCAGTAAGTTTTAATTTTAATATAGAGTACTTATTTTTTCCCAGCGTTCCTCATTCGATTTTTTTTAAATCGTCTTTGATATTCTTGTAGACTGGATCTAAATTCTTATCCTGCCTCGACTATGACTCCGTGTGGTATTACTAGATTATTCTTATTAGTCTGTCTGTGTAGCTAACTAAGATGGCACATTTGGCAATTCCATTGGACTCCCATTCTAGTCAGCTATAGCTCTATGCACATAGTGCAGTCCTCTGGGATTGTCCATAATGTCTTTTCAAGTCTTTTAAATGTTTATGCTTTGACAATTGCCAACAATAAAAAGGTGAATGACCACCAAGAAAGAATAAGATACTACTTTACTTTTGGTTTGGATAGGAGGACAATCCATTCTATTACTGTTGCAGGGACAAATCTGCACAAACAGAACTATGGACACTAAATAATGCATTGCTTAGCTTATCAATTATAATAGGTGCTGTTAGACTTTCCACATACCTCAGTATAACAGACTTTGTAGTTGAACCCCCAATCTCCTTACTGACTTGATAGTGTGGCAGAGTCATTTAGCTCCCAAAGTCACCGATGATTATGATTATTCCCCAATGATGTCAGAGGCACGGACTCATACTTGCAAAAATTGCAAAACCTTTAGCTCATCCACTCTAGTCTGGAGGACCAAAAACCACAGAGTCTATTTAAGTTTAAAAGCTTTATTAAAAGTAAACACATTTATTAAAATCAAGTTTGTCATAAAAGTAAACGTTTAACTGAAAATGGAAAAGTGCTTAGTGCTGACGATTAATTGGACACATTTCTTGTGGTCGAGCCGAGCTCTCACCTGGTTTGAACTTGATCCTGCTCGTGTTCTTAGAAGTCAAGCTTCTGTCTTTTAGGAGAAAAAGTGGTGCATGTTAAAAATAAAAAGCAAGCATTCATCAGTTGTGCCAAAAAGTGCAGCAAGACAACAGCCTTCCCTGGAAAAAGGGACATTTTTATTTTAGAGTAGACAGTCACAAATTATTACATTGTATACTGTTTTTTTCACATTTCTTTCTTCCTCCTAGACCAAATATTATATAGTAGTGAGTGGTGTATTCTAACATTATTAAATGTACTTTGTAGGTGGAACATCTGGAGGCGGGGCCTGCGCGGAGGTGGTGGTGGCATTGGACGAGGACAACTCTGGGGAGGAGGCGGTGGAAGTGCCGGACCATTCTGTGGGGGATGACACGGTGGTGGTGGGCAGAGGTAAGCTATATATTCCTTACTTATTGAGATTGAAGACTGCAGAGTGTGCTTTTTGCACGGGTGTATTATAAATAAACCAGGTAGTAGCCTCCTCTAAATGTACTTCGACTTAGCTGTGAAGTTTTTGGAAAGAAGAATCCCAATCAGATCTGAGATGAACTTGATGGATGGGATGAACGAAAAGCGAAAGAAGGGTGTAAGTAAGTGTGGAAGGACGAGAAATGTAATGATGACTGGCAAAGAAGAATGATATGTGTTTGCTTGGTCCCCGAGGTGGCTGGGAAGGAAAGAATATGGTATGGTGCATGGCTTGGTGAATGATGAAGCAAGGATGGGTGGAAGGAGAACAGCCTGGGTGGGTGAAACAGAAACTGTATGTGTGCATATACTTGAATGGATGGATGCCTGGATCATTCATGGTACTATCTGACTCTTAGATAGCATATGTGTATCTAGAGAGAGTAGACGGTCACTGGATGAACTAAGTGTTACTTTGAAGAGCATGTAACACCGCACCCACACGTCCGTTCCAGTGTAGGAAAGGCAAGGAAAAGAAGTTGTAATTTTGTCCAAATACTACCATGAATAGTAGCAGTAGTTTGTATTGCAACTGCAAGCACAGCATATATCCGGTTATTACGGTGGACACTCCCTACCTCTCTTAATAACTTTAGTT
Organism: Lissotriton vulgaris; assembly: GCF_964263255.1. Taxonomy (NCBI): domain Eukaryota; kingdom Metazoa; phylum Chordata; class Amphibia; order Caudata; family Salamandridae; genus Lissotriton; species Lissotriton vulgaris. The sequence goes on from NC_141691.1 coordinate 1,448,767,937, forward strand.
TAGTAGTAGTACGTCATTCATGTGTGGGTGTATCACTGTTCACTCAATATTAAGCAAACACCTAAAGTCATCCCATATGTCATCAAATACATCCCATGTGAAGTGATAGATAATCAGATTATTTAGCTTCTTCATTTTCCTTTTCTAATACTCATTTGCACTGTAGGGTGAAAGCTAAATTAATTAAGCAGTAGCCCTTTTAACAGAGTATTCTCAGTGCCACCCATAATAGAAAAGTAAGAGCTTCACCACCTGCTTGTACTGGACCGGTACAGTAACGCAAGTCTGTCTCACTCACCATGGTGTGCGTCTGTTTTTCTCGGGTGCAAGTTCACTGCGCTGGCATTATGCCGGCTTGCATAAGATAAGGTACCAATTTTCCTAAACAAGAGAGAAGAAGAAGAATCAGACTGGTGTACTGTCATAGTCGACTGTAATGGAAGTCCATAGTGCTCGTAGAATTTGTTCCTTAAACTCCCACTAATGTTAGAGCAAGGATGAAGAAGTCAGAGGTTACATAGATACTGTCCTCAATAGTTATGTACTGTGCTTTCAATTTGCTACTTGTACTGTGACAACTTTCTGCTCAATCATTTTGTGTTAATCTTAAGGAGCATTGGTTACAGACTATGTCTTTCTTTCTTCATGTAGTTGCTCCTTCCAAATCCTAGAGACCATCAAGGAGGAAGGAGCTGGCTCGAATGGCCCGGCAACGGAGGCTGGATGCCACTGTCGCTGAATATCGGCGGCTGGTGGCCCTGGAAGAGGAGGAGACGCAGTCTGGTACAACAGCAACGTCCACTGGGACAGCTGCATCCTCCTCCGTGCGGGCTGCCAGCCAGCGCAGTGCTCCAGCGGTATGGAGCCGGGCTACCAAAGCCAAACGCCACCACCGAGCAGCAAAGACAGCAGCTGCCCCCGACAGGATTTGCAAGGCACGCCGGCGCCGCTTATCCCTCAGACTGTCCTACCTGGAGCAGGAGGTCCTGATTTATAAGAACTTGGTGGAGGGCCTCCGCTTCGAACATGCCACCCTCCGCAAGGAGCATGATGCCCTGGCTGCTAAAGTCAACAGCACCCTGCCCAGTGTCCCTTGCCCCTTTTTTAGAGACTTTTGGGGGGTGGGAATTGGGAGTTGGGTTTTTTGGGGACTTTTGAAGGACAATCGTTGGGGTTAGGGAGGGTCTTGCGGGAGGTTATTTTGTTAGGGCTATAAAAATATACTTTTTGAAACTTTATCTGACCATACCTGTTTTTTACTGCTTTTGAGTCTGGTGGGTGGGGTTTAACAGTAAGTTTGTTTTCCTGAATAGTCCTAGGACTTTAGTAGTACTACCGTCAATCTCTCGTCTCTCCTAATACTCCATTATACTACCTCCAACCAAACGCTTATCTTACCTGTAATTTCTGTTTGCAAGTAGGGATAGGCCCAGGGCTGGCTCCACGGGAAATGGCGATTAAGGTTGCAATCCAGGGCGGCTGAAATTTCCTCCTCATTGTGGTGGTACTAGTGGTGTGACACAGTGGCAGTTGCATGGCTATGGAAAAAAAGAAAATGAAACCTGGTTTGTCCTTACTGTAGCATTACAACGAGTACGATAGAGAATATAGCAGGTGACAGTACACTAGACTACAACAGTGCCACAATGTAGCCTAACAAATGGTAAAGTATTTAAAGTATAACTTGTACTTGTTTCTTTGACATTGGCTAATACTACAAGAAATAGTACTGAAGCTGAGTAAGTCTAGAATATATCCTCGGATTCCTTCACCAGCCTGTTGCTATGACCTTATCCTTCCCAGCAAGTGTGTGGAATTATTGATGTCATTTAGTCACACATCAAGCAAAACCACACAACCCGGGGGAGGAGGGTTAGGGTTTGTAAAATGGATAGGAATGGGGGTTTCTTTTTGGGTAGGTTTTGTTGAGAGAAAAAAAAAAGCACAGCATGGACAAACAATAATTGAACATAAAGAAATTTTTGGGTACAAAGGTAACCATAAATCTTTTACGTGACATAAAAGAAGTGCATGCACTACTGAATACATTGCTACAGAAAAGTAAGTAGTACTTTCGACAACCGTGAATGACAGAATGGGACAGTACAGGGCTACATTAAATTAGGTTTAAAAAATAGCCGAAGTAAAACCTATAGAATGGCTGTAGGGATCAATTTAGAAGCAGAGAGAGATCCAAGAAATGCAGTCACACACACTCATTGAATCAAAGAATGGACACTGTATCTGTATTGTTGTAGTTGTCCTGTTGAATTTGGTAAGTAAGTTGCATGCAGCAAACAATTCCTCTTATTAGCGGCACTCTTCCATTCCAGCTGACGCTTCGTCCATCAATGTTGGTGACCAGAAGACAACCTGTCCACTGCCTGCCTGGCGGATGCTGAATTGCGGCTCGCTAATGTGAAGCCTGACTCCATCCTTTTTTCCCCATTGCAGACTGAAACCCAGCCTGTAATTATCGAACGAAAAACAGCACTGATAAATAAATATAAGGTATGTACGCTGTGTAGTGCAAAAAGACACACTTTGATTTTCCTAATAGACAGTACAACATTTTTGAAAGTGCGTACTCTGTCTGAGTCACCTCTTCAAGGATAAATAAGTATGGGCAAATTAATTTAGTGGATCTTTCCCCTCAAGCTAGGTGTATTGTAAACTGTGTTTTAGAACAAAATTAGACCTTCCCAGCAGTGCTTCCACCCAGACCCTTACTAAAGCCAGTTGCAAAAATGTAGAAGACCCCCAATCAGATCTCAAAAAATGAGGCCTAGCAGAAAACTGGTGATAAAACGTACTTCGAAAGTAAAAGTAGGCCCAAATACCCCCTTACCCACCGTGGATTGTATTCAAACCACTTGCAAGCAAGCAAAAGTATCCATAGCCAGCATCGCTCCAAGACTCGAAAACCCTCCCACCCAAACACATGCAATAGAAATACTGCTAACCCTAACGAGCCATAAGTTAAGAATAGTGGCAGAGGCTTTCTTTAACTATGCCAAATCCCCCCTTTCCCACCATGGATTTTCTTCAAATGACTTGCAACCAAAATTACACATTCTCACGAGTGCTCTAAGACTCCAGAACTCAGTTGCAAAAATCTAGAACACCCCAAAACACATGCAATCCTGCTGCTAGGGCTAACCCTAACGAACCTTAAGTTACAAAACTTGCCAAAAGGCTTTTCCTTATGGATTTTGTCCCAACCACTTCTATCCGGTATTAGACCTTCCCAGGAATGCCCCAAGACCCGCCAACCCACCCGCCAAAAAGCACAACACCCCCAAACAGCCCAAAAGCAAAATCTCATACTTACAATATTTCTCGGCCTTCGGTCCAAACGCTCTGTGTAGCTAGGCCATAACTCCGGTTTACCACCACGGATTTCCTGAAAAGCAAATGCAATCAAGATTAGACTGTCCCAGCAGTGCTCCCAGACCCCGAAACTCACCCACAAACTGCCGGAACCCCCCCAAAGAGCTCCTCAAAGGCAAGCAAGTCAGCAAAAACACAAAGAAATTTCCGCCTCCGATTTGGTCCAAACCACTTTTATCCGGTATTAGAGCACCCAGCAATGGCCCCAGAGCCGTCAACCCAGGAGAAAACGAGTAGAAGACCCCCAAACAGCCAAAGAGCAAAAGTACAAAAATTGGGACTTAGTCATTTTTTGGCCATTTTCCCAAATCACTCCGCGCGCGCTCTGCAGCTAGGCCCTAACTCCCCTCTGCCACCATGGATTTGCTTCAAACCTCTTGCAAAGTAAAGTATCCATAGCCAGCAGTGCTCCCAGACCCCGAAACCTACCCACAAACACCAGGAAGCCCCCCAAAAAGGCCCCCGAAAACGCTACATTGAGCAAAATGTCAGAAATAGCACAAAAAAATCACCGTGGATTTTGTCCCAACCACTTCTATCCGGTATTAGACCTTCCCAGGAATGCCCCAAGACCCGCCAACCCACCCGCCAAAAAGCACAACATCCCCAAACAGCCCAAAAGCAAAATCTCATACTTACAATATTTCTCGGCCTTCGGTCCAAACGCGCTGTGTAGCTAGGCCATAACTCCGGTTTACCACCACGGATTTCCTGAAAAGCAAATGCAATCAAGATTAGACTGTCCCAGCAGTGCTCCCAGACCCCGAAACTCACCCACAAACGGCCGGAACCCCCCCAAAGAGCACCTCAAAGGCAAGCAAGTCATCAAAAACAAAAAGAAATGTCCGCCTCCGATTTGGTCCATACCACTTTTATCCGGTATTGGAGCTTCCCAGCAATGGCCCCAGAGCCGTCAACTCACCCGCAAAGAAGTAGAACACCCCCACAAGTGCTGAGTCTTTCTTCATTGGGCGTAATCCAGCCCTCTGCTTTAATGGAAATAGGAGTCTGGCGGAAGAGGATAGAGGAGCATGTTCTTCTGAACTTGTGAACCTGAGGAATGCAGACTGCGGCACCTTCAAATCAATAAGCAAACAAGTGAAGACAGTTCTGCTGATGGGCTTGTTTTTGTGATTAGGTGATTAAAGTTTGAATTATATTTATATTAACTGTGCACAACAAAGAAAGACAGACACACAGGAATGAAAGTGAATGAGGACGAAAAAGAAAGTTATTGATTCATTGTCTCATTTTCAGGCCTTGGTGTTAAGGTCCAGGAATAAGAATAAGGCTTCGTCATCATACTCTGCGAATTCAGGCAGGGTGAGCTCAGTGTCACCTGACAGAGTAGAAATTCCCTCATCTACTTTGCTGTCCACCTCATCTTCATCCGGCGCGCTTTCACGTACTCTGTAATCTGGTGGTATGAGGTGCTGATTCATCTTGATCATTGTTAACCTCGCCACATTTTTGGGCGAGAGGCGGCTCCGTTTGGGAGTTACAATGGCACCAGCAGCACTGAAAACACGTTCAGAAGACACGCTTGCGAGTGGGCAAGACAAGTAGTTTAAAGCCAGGTTGGAGAGCTGTGGCCACAATTCTTTGTTCCCATGCCAATACGCCAATGGGTCAGCATTAACATAGACCTCTGTTGAGTCATTCAGATAGTCCTTCACCATCGACTCAAGGTCCTCCTCTAAGGTTCCTCCACTTTGCTTAGCTGTTGCTGTGACCTTTTGAGAACCAAACCCAAGCCGAGCTAGCCAATCCTTTTCAGCCTCCAATGTTTCTGTTGTGTCTGGTGCAGATGATCCGATTTCCGGTGTCTTTAACGGCTGAGAGGTCACTTGTGCCACAGCCACAGGTGCAGAAGTGGATTGTTTTGACTGGGGATGGATGGCCTGCTGATGCTGATGTACTGCCTTTTCCTTCAATTTTCTGCCGTTCTCTTTCAAACCTCTTGGCTGATAAGGCTAGCCAACGTTTGTACTTTGGAACATGTTCATCATCAAAAGGAAAGAATGCTCGGCCTGCCAGCGCTTTTTTGTAGCATGGATCCAGAATAGTAGCACAAATGTAATGCTGGTTTGAGTGGATCATTTTAAGACGTTCATCACCTTGTAGGCGCTCTAATAATTTCTCCGCCAAAACAAAAGGGTCTTTGTTTTTTTCATCTTTTTGAAACACAGAACACACCTCCTTCAGTTGGTGCTCCAGCATGTACAACAATGGGATAGCTTTTCCTAAATTACAGTCCTCCTTGCTGACTGCACGCGTGAAGACCTCAAAAGGACGAAGCATGCGTGTCAGGCTTTTAACTATGTCCCATTGCGCCACACCCATCCTCAGGTCCTTCTGAGCTGTACCCTGTGTTAAGAAATAGTGATCGAGTACCGTATACTGCTCATACAGACACTCAAGCATGTAGAAGGTTGAGTTCCAACATGTTGCCACCTCCTGGATGAGTGCTTTCACTGGCATTTGACGTTGATGTAGCAGGCTCCTCAGATGCTTCCGGGCCTTAAAAGAATGGCTGAAATGGTTGCACATTTTTCGGCAGGTCTCCACTACCTCGTACGCTGGACTTTCTTTATCACTCAAGAATTTTTTGACAACCAGGTTTATACAGTGCGCAAAACACGGCACTCTGAAATACTGACCCAGCTCCATGGCCTTAGCTACATTGGCGCCATTATCCGTGGAAACATAACCAATCTGGTGTTTTTTTGGGGACAGCCAGTCAAGGACCTTTGTGTTGAACTCATCCAAAATGTTTTGTGCTGTGTGACGTTTCTCCAAGCCAAACATGGCTAGTGTTGCATGTTTCCGAGCAGCTTTAAAAACTTGGTCCGGGTCAACACCTGCGTTTAGCTTTGCTTTAACCCCTGAAAAAGAGACCCAGTGTGCAGTGATGCGCCACTGGTCCACATGTCTGTTGTCAGATGTATAGTGTGAACAGCACTCTTCTGCAAAGCTGCCCCAATCACCTCCAGAACATCTTCATGTAGTGCTGGAACCGCAACTCAGGCAAAATAGAACCGGCTAGGAACCTTCCATTTAGGGCAGAGCGCTGCCACTAATTCTAGAAAACCAACCCCTTCTACAAAAGAAAAAGGGAGAAGGTCCAGAGCTAGCATTTTAGCCAGCTTAGTGTTATACAGACGCGTCAGTGGGTGGTTGCGTTCATATTGCGCTTCTGTAAACAACATCTTTTTAATGTTGCCCAGGACCAAGCATTTACGGGATGATGATGATATATTCGACCCAGTTACGCTCGCTGATGAACTTTTTCGCATTGGTGTTTCACTCTCTCCCACACTCTTAGTGTGGCTCACATGGGGTGTGCTGCTGACAGCGGTACTGGGTGTAAGAGAAGTGTTTAACACGTCTTCTTCCTCCTCGTCATCATCAGATGAAACATCAACGTTTTCTTGACTTGCACTTCGGGCTTCCTTGATCTCCTTTAGGTGCGCAAACCATTGGACAGCGTGCTGTCTCTCAAGATGACCTCTCTGGCCTCCGGTACCATAGTTGGTACCAAACTTACCACGACTAACTGCAACCTTACAAATGCTACAAATGGCTAAGTTTTCGCTTTTTGGGCAAACACTAAAGAAGTGCCAAGCTTGGGACTTGAATTGTCTGTGGGGGCCGGAGGAGGCGGCGATACTGGTGGCGGTGGTCTTGCTGCTAATGCCAGATGAAGTGGAGGATGTGGATTGCCGAACTTTAGTACGTTGTGCACTTTCACCACCACTAATTGAGGTCGAGGTGGATGGAGGTCCCTTCTTGCGAGGAAGAAATATGGAAGCGGTAGGTGTTGTGTACTAGTTAACTCCAATGATTGTTGTGTTTCCATTGCCTCCTCGTCGACATCATCATCACGCTCAGCAGCTTCTCGGGCTAGGGTCAAAATGTCTTTTTGCTGCATGCCCGCTGGGGCTGCAGTGACCTTTATGATGACTGACTCGTCGTCGTGAGAGGCTTCATCAGCAGCAGTATCCGTCACTTCTTGTTGAGCCTCATCACACTCCATAGCTATGAGTTTTTCGACGACCTTCCTTTTACGCTTAGGTACCTTTGTCAGATCATGGTGTGCCTCACTCTCAGACGGCCGTGATGGTTCCCAATCTTCATCCAGATCATCCGAAGGAGGTGGGCTTGAAGAAGATGTAGACACCCCCTTGATCTTTTCCTTGCTAGGGATGTGGAAGACAATGAGTGATCATCAGGAGGAGTGGCTTCCTCAAATGATACCTCAGTTTGATTGTCGATTTCCTGATGTGCCCCTACTTCGGGAGGAACAACTATTGTGGGCACTTGTGACCCTCCATGCACCTCTGCTTGCGCATCTCCTTGCGCTGCCTCTCCTTCCACATGTACTTGGGCTTGTACTACTACTTGCACATGTGGTTGTTGTTGCGGCTGTGGTTGTTCAACACTTGTCAGATGAGTTACAACAACCTGTGTTGATTCAGGGACATTGCTGCTACTTTCTTGCGATGAGCCAACATCACGGGTCGATGGTAATTGAAGAAGTACACTGACTGCCTCTGCAGCACTCAAGGGCTTGGACTTAAGTTGGCGTGGTGGTGGTGGTGGAGGCACTGAGCCCAATGGAGCGGGGGTGCTGCTCCCAGCTTGGTCCCCAGCAGATCCCGCTGCTGCTGCAGGCGTACTTTTTTTTTTACTCCCAAAAAACGCGGCGGCCGGTACACCAGCCTCCTTGGTAACTTGCTTCTTCTGCTCCTTACTGGCAACTTTCTTGCTAGAGGAGCTATGGAGAACTTTTTTGGGGGCCATCTTCTTCAGAGCAGGTCAGAACAGCAGGCCGAGGTTGCACGAGTTGCAGAGTTGTCTGTGGCCAGACGTGACGTCGCGTTATGCTGCACACACACACCGCTGCAGGACTTCTTCCTGGCACTGGTGGTTCTCTTGAGTCTTGTGCACCTAAAAGCAATGGAAGACAGAGGAACATCAGTTCAGTTATACACCCCAAAGAAATCGAAAAAAAAAACAGAAAAATCAGCACAATCCCATGCCCTCCATGATGTTTAAATTCAAGACACCCCACAGAAAGACTAGGCCCATGCACCACTCACTACCCCTGGGCATAATAGATGAAAGCTAGGCAAAATGGGTGCAGGCCTGAGAACACTGCCTGCATTCAAAATGGCCCCCTCCCTCCCAGCACATGGCCAGCTTTAAATTCAAGACAACCCACAGAAAGACTAGGCCCATGCACCACTCACTACCCCTGGTGAAAAGGCCACAACAGGCCAAAAAAACAAAAATCACAGAAAAATCAGCACAATCCCAAGCCATCCAGCCCCTCCATGATGTTTAAATTCAAGATAACCCACAGAAAGACTAGGCCCATGCACCACTCACTACCCCTGGGCATAATGGATGAAAGCTAGGCAAAATGGATGCAGGCCTGAGAACACTGCCTGCATTCAAAATGGCCCCCTCCCTCCCAGCACATGGCCAGGGCCTGTAGCAGCACTCAAAATGGCCCCCACCCACATGGCCTGTCCCCATGAACACCCCAAAAAATCGAAAAACACAGAAAAATCAGCACAATCCCAAGCCATCCAGCCCCTCCATGATGTTTAAATTCAAGACAACCCACAGAAAGACTAGGCCCATGCACAACTCACTACCCCTGGTGAAAAGGCCACAACAGGCCAAAAAAAACGAAAATCACAGAAAAAACAGCACAATCGCAAGCCATCCCGCCCCTCCATGATGTTTAAATTCAAGACAACTCACAGAAAGACTAGGTCCATGCACCACTCACTACCCCTGGTGAAAAGGCCACAACAGGCCAAAAAAACGAAAATCACAGAAAAATCAGCACAAACCCAAGCCATCCAGCCCCTCCATGATGTTTAAATTCAAGACAACCCACAGAAAGACTAGGCCCATGCACCACTCACTACCCCTGGGCATAATGGATGAAAGCTAGGCAAAATGGGTGCAGGCCTGAGAACACTGCCTGCATTCAAAATGGCCCCCTCCGTCCCAGCACATGGCCAGGGCCTGTAGCAGCACTCAAAATGGCCCCCACCCACATTGCCTGTCCCCATGAACACCCCAAAAAATCAAAAAACACAGAAAAATCAGCACAATCCCAAGCCATCCAGCCCCTCCATGATGTTTAAATTCAAGACAACCCACAGAAAGACTAGGCCCATGCACCACTCACTACCCCTAGTGAAAAGGCCACAACAGGCCAAAAAAATGAAAATCACAGAAAAATCAGCACAATCCTAAGCCATCCAGCACCTCCATGATGTTTAAATTCAAGACAACTCACAGAAAGACTAGGCCCATGCACCACTCACTACCCCTGGTGAAAAGGCCACAAGAGGCCAAAAAAACGAAAATCACAGAAAAATCAGCACAATCCCAAGCCATCCAGGCCCTCCATGATGTTTAATTTCAAGACAGCCCACAGAAAGACTAGGCCCATGCACCACTCTCTACCCCTGGGCATAATGGATAAAAGCTAGGCAAAATTCAAAACACCCCACAGAAAGACTCAGTGCACCCACCACTGAGTACCCCTGAGCAAAAGGCCCCAAAACAGCCCAAAAATCGAAAATTCCAAAATTGTAGTTGCAGCAACTGTAATGCCCCAAACAAACTTATTTGTGAAATTTCTAATCCAAAAGTGATCCAAAGAAAGTCAAATAGGCCTCAAATCCAAATATCCAGCAGCAACCACAAAAATAATCCTTCCAGCTCCAGATCCAAATGAAAAGTGACCAGGAGATGGACAAAGCACTGGGAGGAGCCTGCTGGACAGGAACAGGAAGTTGAAGACTGTGGGGCACTTCCTTCCTCCCACCCCCCCTCCCCAAAATGGACTCCTCGCAAAAAAAGTGCAGGCAAATGTCAACCTGAGGAGTTATGCAGATAAAAATCATCATTTCCAGAAGGTTTATGCTGCTTGCTGGTGGATTTCTTGTGCAGAATTGCAAATTTTGTATTTTTGCGAGTGCGAGATTGTTGCTGCGCGCCGCATCTACAAGCTCGCAATTGCGATGTACCGCGATACGTGATCATGGCGTACTCGCGTTGACAAACTCTCGCTGTGCAAGTTGGCAAGCCGCGATTACGTAATCGCGCTCGCCAAATTCCCGCGGGATCCCGCAGCAAGATCCAAAATGGCGCAGCACTCGCAAAATATCAAGAAAAACAACTCGGCAAACGCTGAATGACGGTAAGTAAACGCCACGCGCCGCAAAATTGTATCACCAAGAAAAAAAAATCCGCTGCGTGCGAATTAGCGGATTTTTGGTAAATTCGCGAGCGTTCGCGGATTGCGAATTTACCGAAAATCCGCAAAATCCGCGAGCGTAACGGATTTTCCGCCCATACTTACTCGACTCCAGTGGTGTGGAGAGCATGGGACTCACGTCTGAGCATACCAATCCCACTCGGGTGACAAATGCAAAAACAACAGTTGATGAACAGAATGCAGAACAAGGTCATACATTCACCCCAATACAGAGATCAGGGTGTAAATCCATCGTTTTTTTTAAGTGTGGGCTTAAAATCCGTTTCGTTCACGAAATTTGCAGATTTTTGGCAATTTCACAGTCCGCGAATCCCGCGAATTTGCCCAAAAATCCGCAAATTCGCAAGCTGGCACATTTTTGGCTTGGTCGCGCTTGAAAAGTACAATCTCGCGCGTGTGCGGCGTTGACTTACCGTGATTCTGAGTTCAAAGAGTTGTTTTCCTCCCTGTTTGCGTGTGCTGCGCCATTTTGGATCTTGCTGCGTGATCGCACAAGAGTTTTTCGACCGCGAGTACGTCATCGCGGCCCGCCATCTTGCACAGCAAGAGTTTGACAACGCGAGTACGTCATAAGGGCCCGTGATCACGCATTGCGGGAGTAAACAATTGTGAACACGTAGCTGCGTCGCACAGTTGACTTCCAGCGGGAGATTTGAACAGCTCGCTTTCCCGAACTTGCAAAAATTGCAATTCTGCACTAGAAATCCACCGCAGGCAGCATAAACCTCCTGAAAATGATGATTTTGATCAGAATAACTCCTCAGATTGACATTTGGCTGCACTTTTTTGTGAAAGGAGTCAATTTTTGGGTGGGTAGGAGGAAGGAAGTGCCCCAGAGTCTCCAACTTCCTGTTCCTGTCCAGCAGGCTTCTCCCAGTGCTTTGTCCATGTCCTGGTCACTTTTCATTTGGATCTGGAGCTGGAAGTCTTACTTTTTGTGGCTGCTGTTGGATATTTGTATTTGAGGACTTTTTGGACTTTGGAGTTTGGATCACTTTTGGATTTGAGATTTTACAAGTAAGTTGGTGTTGTTTGTTTGGGGCATTGCAGTTGCTGCAACTACAATTTTAAAACTTTTTCCCAACTTTAAAAAAAAATATATTGTTGGGTAGCCACAGTATCCAGTAGGCCCAGGGTTAGTCATGGGTGCATGATACAACTGTTTCTGTGAGTTTTGTTGAACCTAAATCTCATTTATGCCATGGAATTGTAGCTCACTGTTATATGTGTTTTTTTTGGGGGGGTTGCCTGTAAATCCTCACTAGCCAATAGGTCCAGGGGTAGTGAGTGGTGCATGGACCAAGTCTTTCTGTGGGGTGTCTTGAATTTAAACATCATTGAGGGCATGGATGGCATTAGATTGTGGTGATTTGTGTGTGTTTTTCAACTTTTTAGGGTGGTGTTGGGGCCTGGCCATGTGGGTGGGGGGCATTTTGAGGGCTGGTCCAGGCAGGGCCTGGCCATGCTGCTGGGGGTCAAGGGTTCATTTTGAAGCCAGGCAGTGTGCTCAGGCCTGCACCCAGTTTGCCTTGCTTCCACCCATTAGGCCCAGGGGTAGTGAGTGGTGCATGGACCAAGTCTTTCTGTGGGGTGTCTTGAATTTAAATACCATTGAGGGCATGGATGGCATTGAATTGTAGTGATTTTTGTGTGTTTTTCGACTTTTTGGGGGTGTTGTTGTGGCCTGGCCATGTGGGTGAGGGCCATTTTGAGGCCTGGCCCAGGCAGGGCCTGGCCATGTTGCTGGGGGTCAAGGGGTCCATTTTGAAGCCAGGCAGTGTGCTCAGGCCTGCACCCAATTTGCCTTGCTTTCACCCATTATGCCCAGGGGTAGTGAGTGGTGCATGGACCAAGTCTTTCTGTGGGGTGTCTTGAATTTAAACATCATTGAGGGCATGGATGGCATTGGACTGTGGTGATTTCTGTGTGTTTTTCGACTTTTTGGGGGTTTTGTTGTGGCCTGGCCATGTGGGTGGGGGCCATTTTGAGGCCTGGTCCAGGCAGGGCCTGGCCATGTTGCTGGGGGTCAAGGGTCCATTTTGAAGCCAGGCAGTGTGCTCAGGCCTGCACCCAGTTTGCCTTGCTTTCACCCATTATGCCCAGGGGTAGTCAGTGGTGCATGGACCAAGTCTTCCTGTGGGGTGTCTTGAATTTAAACATCATTGAGGGCATGGATGGCATTGGATTGTGGTGATTTCTGTGTGTTTTTCGACTTTTGGGGGGTGTTTTTGTGGCCTGGCCATGTGGGTGGGGGCCAATTTGAGGCCTAGTCCAGGCAGGGCCTGGCCATGTTGCTGGGAGTCAAGGGTCCATTTTGAAGCCAGGAAGTGTGCTTTGTGCCATAGGCCTGCACCCAGTATGCCTTGCTATCAGTTTGTGCCTCAGTAGAAGCAAGGCTGAAGAAGTCAGTGGAATATGTGTTGAAAACATAAAAAGGGGGCAGGGTAGAAATACTTTTACCCTCTAGATCTGCTTAGAAGGTCCCAGAAGGACCCCCAGGGCCCACAATTGTCTTTTTTTTTTATTAATGACCGTGCCGTAAAAAAATAAAAAATAAAACAGAGCATTTTTTATAATTAGCCCCTGGGGGGGGCTAAATACCAGGGTCAAAATTGTTAAATTTTATGGGGGGCCCAAAGGGGCCCCCCAGCCTTTGGGATAGTTACTCCCTGAACCTGAAAAATCAAATGGTGGGGGAGGGGTCCAAGGTCCCCAAAGCCGCAGAGACCACCACCCCAAGGGCTTTATGTATTGTGGGAGGGGGACTGAGTGGCCCCCCTCCTGGAGCACTGGAGGGCCCGTCACCCCCCGGGGATACAAAAAAAATGGTTGGGGGCTGCAAGATCTCCAAATCCCCTGGGACCACCACTCCTCGGGGCTTTATGTATTGTGGGAGGTCCGGTTCCTGTAGTGTCCCGGGGTTTCCATCCCGCTCTCCTATAGCAAGGAAATCTGTTCTCTCTTTCAAAATCTAAATCCGATTGCTTTTTCACATGGGGAGCTGCATGTTAGTAGCTTCCTGTGTGAAAAGCAATGCTGGCGCCCAAACCCATAGAAGTTGTGCACCAAAGGCGCCGGAGTTGTGCACCCTACAGATTATGAGTCGTGCATTCAGCGCGTGCACACCAGGGCGCCGTACTGAGCGCTGCACTGGGTGCGGGACTTTTAATTTTACTATAAAAAAAATAGCTCCTATCAGTAATTTCTAATATCCCTGGGGACCCTATCCCCCGGTCCCTCCGGCTCCCCGCATCCATCGGGAGCTGGCATTGTTTTTCCACATGGGGATATGCTGACTTGCATGTGGAAATGCAATTTGGTTTGGATTTTGAAAGTGAGAACAGATTTCACTGCTCTGTCTTTCGAAACCAAGTTTGCTATGGGAGGGGCGGGAGCCGCAAGACTCCGCCCTCTCATAGCAAACAGCAGTGTCCCGGGGGTAGGTACCCCAGGACACTGCAGGAGCTGGCCCTGGGGTGTGGTGGTCCCCAAAGCCCTCAGGGGCTCCAGGCGGAGGGCCATGCAGCCTGCCTCCCACAATACACAAATTCCCGGGGGTGGTGGTTCCTGGGACTTGAGGGAGGTCGTTGAGGCCCACACACTTCCAATTTTGCAGGGTGGGGCCTTGGACGCGAAAGTGGTGCAAGCGGGTTGTAAATCTGGTGTACAGTGTTCTGTTTTAATTTGCTTTCCTTTCTGTCACGTAGAGAATCATGGGTAAATATAACGGTTTATGTACAGCCAGTACCTTTCAACCCTACCCCCAAACTGCTTACTGCCTGTTACCATAGTAACAGTTCATGGAACACTTGAGTGAGCACAGAGGTTAGACGTTCACCACACAATGTTGCTAATCGAAACAGTTATTGTGCTGGAGTTTTAAACGTTTTCCATAGGAACCGTTAGTCGCAGCTATAGACTCTGGTAAAGAGTTAGCCTCAGTATTATACTTCTAGGTCTAAATATCATTTCTATTTTTAAATGTTTTATAACTATATGATTATCACACTAAATAATAATGAAATGTTGTTAGAAAAGAAAGACGAATATACTTTTTTAAAATTAACTTAATTAAATAACTAGAAACGTAACTTTAAGATGACAATATAATAAATAACTGGAAACATAACTTTAACATAACAATATAATAAACAAAATGTTATATGTACTCCAATGGAAGAAGGGTAGGTAATATGCAAAACAAAAATGGAAATAAGTGTTCAAAATTAGATCGATGTGACTAATTGGGGTCAAACATTACAAGTTAAGGTAATACTTGGCGATATTTTTTAATTTGCACGTCTGCAGTGTGCCTGATACATTCCACCTCTCTAATAGGCTTGCGTTCAAGAGGTGTCTGTACGGAAGTGCCTATTGGGTCAGATTTACAGTATGGGTCAACAAGGATTTAAAATGATTCAGAGATGAGACAGAATTAGGTGAAAGATCAAGTCATTATGCAGGACAATATTCTTTGGGGCTTATTTACAAGTCCCATGCACTACTTTTGTGTTAGTTTTCCCATGTTAAAAGTGACGCAAAAGTGGTGCAAGGGGCTTGTAATTAAGCCCTTTTATTTCTAACGCATTTAATTGGAGGCATTGTATATTTAGGCCGATCTGCTTACCTTGTGTAAACACTGTGACCAACAGAGTTCACATCTTGAAATCAGCTTTGGTTGTACGTGGCAGAGTGGACAGAGGCATTCATAACTTTAAAAGAGAAAGAGAAACAATGTGAGAGAGAGTGAGAGAGAGAGAAAGAGAGAAAAAGCAACATTAAAACGTGAGAGAGAGAAAGTTATAGATGGAGCAGTTAATATTGGAGAAAATGTTTGTAGCTCACCTTTTGCCTTTATTGTGTGTCCAAGCACGTGCTGGTTCATAGTGCACCCTCATGGTTCAGTGATCTGAAAGACAGTTTATATAGTTAGTAATAGCATAGTACACTGCACAAGTATATTTTTGGTTTATTTATTTGTACACTCAGGATAATGTATTTCATCAACTTCCACTGTAAGGAAGTGTCTGTGCGCTGTGTTTCTTCCTAAGTACTGTATCTCATGCACTCCTACTGCATAGCGGTGAGTTCCCAATATTGCGTACCTAGACAGTTGCACCCCATTGACTCGCAGAGTCCGAAGGTGAGTGCTTTTTCTTGCGGCAGTTTTACAAGCTCCTTGCGACACATTTCCCATGTTAAAAGTGACTCAAAAGGGGCGCAAGGGGCTTATAAATCTGCCGCTCAGAGTGTTGTAACCTATCTATTCTCAATTCTCAGAAGTAATTGTGCATTCCTACGCAGTGAAGCTGCTGCACACTACCCACCCCCTTCCTTCACAGATGACTTGTTGTTTCGGAAACAAGCTTCTTAGCTCACCTTGTGCCATTGGCGTGATTTAAAGAGGGTGCACCACGTGTCAAAGCAGCTTTCTCAGACGTTGTTACGATGGCCACGCATCATCGCAGAATCCACGAACGTAGAGCTTTGGAGGTGTTTGGGGGGGATGACGCCAATTAGTGAAACACAACCTGTAAGATAAAAATGAAGATAAGATTGTGCATCATTTGTTTAGGAAAGGAGAGTGGAAGTGAGAGAGTGACTGAAAAGAATATTCGCAGCTCACCTTTCTGTCACCGATGTGTTTTATCACCACGTGCCAGGACATAATGCACCCTGAAGCTCTACATCTAAAAGATAGTTAAAGAAAGATGTTATGATTGGTATTCGTTACTATCTTAATGTGGAGTAGAATTACATCGCCCTTTCACACACCTTCCCTCCTGCATTTAAAAACAACAATTTGTACAGTTTATATACCGGATATTTGACCGATTATATGGCTAACGACATACTCGTGCTCCCATCTTCATCCCAGGTTCCTCATCCGCTCAGTCCTTGCGTTACCACTAACTCACTGACCAAAGAGGCCACGCACGTAGTGGTGGGCCCTTGTACTCAGTGGTTCAGGCCTATTTGAGGCCTCCGAACCACTAGGACGGGCCATCACAGTGCTTGCGATGGGAGCAACTCTAAAATGGCGTAAAGCACGTGCGCTCTATCATTTTTATTGGTAGAGTCACATGTGTAGTGACGCATGTGCTACATGGGTGTGGTGTGGGTGTATAACTGACATGAGGGAGTGTGTGTGTGTGCCGTTTTGACAACTAGCCCTGGAACTAAGAAATCAGTACAATGGAAATCTGGGCAATGGTGCATTTTTGTTTTTTCCTGGAAGCGTAAGCTGAGTGGGCTGGTCTGACGTATGCCAGTGCTGCGTGAGAATCTGAACCATGATTCGGGATCTATGGGCGTAGTTCTGTTATGAGTTATATGAAAAATCAAGTGAATCTGGTGTCCGTTTTGTAGTGCTGACGTGACCCAGGTCTTAAACGCAAATGTATCATTATGTCTGTAAATTTCCACAACATGGTCAATATGAAAGGTACGGGGTATCACTTGGTGTACCTTCCGTGATATCACTCTCCCATATCTTTTACCTTATTGCCTTCATTGTTGCATTAAAACTGTGGTATTTCTTCCCTTTCTGTACTGCGACATCCACGTCACCAAGGAACTCCCATTTGGTATAAATGTGTACGGGGTATCACTGACTCTATATTCATTCATAGTTCCACACATAAAAGATGGTGGACATGACGCTTTTCTGTGATTATGAATGTTTGTTGTACATTCATCTGAGTGTTGAAGCTGTAGTGATACAGGGCTGTGAAAGGTTTAAGTTGCAGTTTTTGGCACATGATGGGCAGCTAATATATATACGTATGTGGTCATTCAGGTATACTGTCGAACTTGGTGGTGGAAATCAGTGTTCGAGGCTTGGAATTGCGTCCACATCCTGTTATTGTAGACTAATGACGTAATCTACGTGTGCCTGAAAATGTAGTGTAAATACGGTTCTCATGTAAATTGCTGATACAGTTTTGGGTTGATTTTGCGCTTTACAAATATGCTAAGAAATTTTTTAAAGGAGGAATAGTCCACTCTTACTGTCAGAGGTAAGATGGTTGCATACACTACTTATAGCACAATATAATGTGGTAGAGCATAGAAGCAGTATTTTAGAAACATAATAAATACACAGATAGTTGAAGTGGGTACGGGCAAATGAGCTCGACTCCATTTTATTACGTTGCTGTTGGTAACAAGTAAAATAGCAATCATGATATCATACACAGATATTTAATTGTAAACGGTTTATGACTTCTGCTGTACTAAGGTAGGAGTACTATATGTGAAATAATACACAGAAGATTCTATCGTAAAGGGTTCATGAGTTGTGGTACTCTGAGGTAGAGGCGGTTTATTAAGAGTCTGCAATGATGCGTGGTTCAAGCAGAATACATTGGTAAGAATGTCTTTTGGCAACTGAATTTTGCCTAAATAAGGCCAAGTGGCAATTATTTATGGTGCACTGAGTAAGTGGTACGTGTGGTGCTCAGAGTGTGCTCACCCTGCAATGATGCATGGTTCGAGCGGTTTGTACTCAAAATATTACCATCGATGGTTATCAACTGCTCTGCAAACTAGGTCTACTGATTGCTCCCCATAACAAATTAAACAATTGCATTTCACGTAGTGCATTCTAACTTACTCAAAATGGAGACGTATGTCTGGTGGCAATGTTAAAGGTAAAACCCCAGAGGTACTTGGTATTACCGGTAGTGGAGGTACATTTTGGCGCTGTGTTGTATTTTCTTTGTAAACTTAGTTCACAGGATGTAGGGATTAAAGGTGCTTGTGCATACTCGCAGTGCCACAGGAATATTTTTTGTGTGTGCCTTAAAAAAATCAAGGATAAATTCTCTACTGTCTGTAGTGTAGATACGAAGCTGAATTGAAGTTGTAACCCCTGTTGTCCTCAGTGTAGATCTTAGGGTGGACTGCATCATCTGAAATCATAATTGAAGGGGAAGATAGAATATAAATGCAGCATAAATGTTATTATTCAACTAAATCTACAAGTGATATAAAATATGTTTTTGAAGGAAGCACAATAAAGGGATATTGTGTAGGGTTTGATCGGTGTTATACTTAGTTTAGTTTGCACTGAGTTAGTGGTATCTGAAACAACAAGGTTCTGTGGAGCCTTCAATGATGCACGGTCTGGGCAGGCCAAACTGATAGTAATGTTTTTTGTCTTGTGAATTCTGCCTTAGTAAGGCCACGTGATAATAATTTATGGTGCACTGAGTTGGTATTACCTTTGGCGCTTAGTGTGTATGTTTCCTGCGATGATGCGTGGTGAGGGGTACAGTAATTGGACTAATGTGTTTTGTCGATTGAATTTTGCATGAATTCCTTTTAAAAGGGACAGTATGTCTCACTGTGACATAAAACTGTTCACTCTTTTTTGTGATGATTTATGGTGCACTGAGTTAGTAGTATCTTTGGCCCTGAGCTTGCACGTATTCTGCGATAATGCGCAGTGCAGGGGGGCCGCACTGGGAGCAATGTTTTTTGCCTAGTTAATTCTGCTTTAATAAGGCTACAGGGAGATGACTTGTGGTGCAGTGAGTTAGTGGTACCGAAAGAACTCAGCGTGTGCGTACCCTGCGATGATTCATGGTTTGGGGGGGTCGCAGTGGTATAATATCTCTTGTCTACTGGAATGCGTCATGTACAATCGCCATTCTACCTTAATCGTGAGCCCTCACAATGTAGATCTAAGGCAGTAGTCATCACTGACATCAAGAATTTTTTTTGTCGTATCCTTTAACAAAACTGTTTCTGACTTACATAAATCGAGGCTAACTTGAATGGTGTCCGTAGTGTAGATGGAAAGCTGAATTCAAGTCGTGAACCCTGCTGTACACAGTGTAGATCGAAGGCAGTCGTCACACAAACATTGAGGAATGCATTTTTGTTTCATACGTTAACAAAATTTGAGAACACTGTACAATTGTCTCGGCCTTAAAGAAATCGAGACTGAATTTAATGTTGTCTGTACTGCTTAAGCACATCTGGTATCAAGTGGTGAACTCTGTTGATCGAAGTGTACATTTGAAGGTAGTACTCAGTACAGACATTGAGGAATGTTTTTTGTCGCATCATTTAAGAAAATTGTCTCTGCCTTACATAACTCAAGGCTAACTTGAATGCTGTCAGTAATGTAGATGGAAAGCTGAATTCAAGTGGGGAACCCAGCTGTCTGCAGTGAAGATCGAAGGCAGAAGTTGACACTGACATCGAGGAATGCTTTTTGTCACTTATTTCAACAAAATCTGAGGACATAGTACAATTGTCTCTGCCTTTAATAAATTGAGACTGAATTCAATGTTGTCTGTAGTGCTTCTGCGCTTCTGGTATAAAGTTGTGAACTCTGTTCATCGCAGTGTACATTTGAAGGCAGTACTCAAAATAGACATTGAGGCATGTTTTTTGTTTCATCATTTAACAAAATTGTCTCTGTCTTACATAAATCAAGGCTAATTTCTTTTTTTGTTATAATTTTTATTTTATTAAGAAAGAACTTACACACAAGGCAATAAAACATTACATTCGACATGTGTTCAGGAAGGAAGGAGACCGCAGAAACAATTTAACACAGACTTCGTTGACATAGGGGGGGGCAGTGAGCAAAACAATAGCAGTGATCATAGCGGGTACACAATACTTGTAATGTCGGATCAGGGGGAGAGGGGAACCTCTGGGGTCTCCACGAATGGAGGCGTGCATATGTTCCCACGGTAGGAGTTCCACTGGCTCCAAATTTTATTCCATTTCTTGGGTCTACCTCGTGCCACATATACCGTCTTCTCTCTAAACATACACCAGTCCATGTTCTCCTTCTAGGCCAAGACCGTGGGCGGCCGCTGGGAGCCCCACAACTGCGCAATGTCTCTCTTAGCAATCATATTCCCAAGGGTCGCCCACTGAGTCTGTGCCACGTCATAGTCATTCGGTTCCCAGACATTCAACAGGCAACGCCTTGGTTCGGGCAGCAATGTCACCCCGTGACTCTTTCCATCACAGCATGCACAAGATTCCAGAACACCACCACTCCCGGGCACTCCCAAATTATATGGAGGAAGGTACCAACCAATCCACAACCACGCTTACATAACCCATCCACTGAATTACCCATGTGTATCAAGCGCAGGCCGGTGACATATATACGGTGTAGGATTTTGAGTTGAACGAGTCGGAGACGAGCCGGAATCGCGACCTCTTTCGGCGAGGATAGCGCCGATTGCCAGTCCTCATCATCCAATTCCAAACCATCACTAGTCCAGACCTCTCGAAGCCGCACCAACAGATCAGCTCGATTATTAATCAATTTCTTATATATCAAAGAAATGGTGCTGTCGGGCACGTGGCCGTCAATCACCCGATCTTCTAGTGGGGAGGATTCGGGAATGTCATTGCCCTCAGGAAAAACCAAACGCAGCGCATGGGTAATCTGGACATAATGGAAGTATTCTCTATCACTCAACTCATACTCTACCTTCAGTGCCTCGAAGGTCTTGATTTTACCCTTGACCCTTAGGTCACTCACCCTGCTAATGCCAATCATATCCCATTTTTCAAATCCTTTAGTCTTCCATGGGGAACCCAGTCTTTCAGACGCATAAAGCGGAGTCGCACGGGTCAGGCGATCCCCACCACCCGTTGCCGCACTCGCATCATACCACACTCGTACTGCTATCTTGGTAGGTCCCGAGAGTTCCCTACCCACTGCTTTGGAATAAAGGGCCCTGTTGTAATCCCCAGCCAATAACAGGTACTTATCCATCTCGAATGCAGGATTAGAGGCAGGTCCATACATTCCATGATTAATCGCTCCCAACTGAGCAGCCCAGTAATATCGTCTGATATCCGGAAGTGCCATACCCCCGTCGTACCAAGGAAGCGTAAGCTTGGCGAGGGCAATACCCGGCATCCATTCCAAATCAATCACCTCTGCAAACTCTCCACCTCACGAAAATAATTTGCCGGAACATCGAAAGTATTCTGGAGCGCGTATAGAAATCGCGGTAAGGACATCATTTTAAAGAGGGCTGCGCGCCCAAGCGGTGAAAGCGGTAATCTGAGACAGCCCGCTATGTCAGTTTTCAACCTCTGGAGGGGGGTGAGCAGGTTACGCTCATAACGAGCCACAGGATCTAGGGTTATAAAAATCCCCAGATACTTGAATCCCAATTGCGACACCTGAATAGTACAATGACGCAGCAGAGGGGGAGCACCACCCGACAGCACATAGACACAGGAATTGGTCCAGTTGATCACAAGACCGGAGTTCTTGCCGAACGATGTGAGCAAATCAAACAATACATTCAACGACTTACGAGGGGACGTAAGGTACAACAGAATGTCATCCGCATAGAGCGATATGCAATCCTCAAACTCCGGGGTCCACTGAATACCTTTCATAGAGGGCTCCTATCGCAGCCAGGCAGCCAAGGGTTCCAGGGCAAGGGCAAACAGAAGAGGGGAAAGAGGACAGCCCTGTCGCGTACCCCTCCCGAGAACAAAAGGCTTAGAGACTCGACCATTCACCACCACTTTTGCCAACGGCTCCTCATACAAAAGTTTCACCCAGCTAATGAAACCCGGACCAAAACCAAATTTTGCAAGAGCGGCCAGAGGTATGGCCACTCCACCGTATCAAAAGCCATTGTAGCATCTAGAGAAACCAAAATGGCCGGCTCACGCAGCGACGCCGGCCTCGCGAGAACACCATTCAAATGCCTCAGGTTGAGCGCTGTATTGCGACGCGGAATGAAACCGGACTGGTCCGGATGAATCAAGTCACTAATTACTTTTATCAAGCGGTTCACCAACAACTTTGCGAGAATCTTTGGTTTGGCGTTTAAGAGCTAAATGGGCCTATATGACGCACATCGATCTCGCGGTTTCCCCTCCTTGTGGATCACTACGATGGTAGCAAGACGCTGATCACGAGGAAGGGAGCCAACGTCTCGCGACTCTAAGAGCATATCAGGGAGATAGGGCGCCATTTTGTCAGGACGCAGCTTGTATAGCTCAATGGGCAGGCCATTAGGGCCCATGGCCTTGCCCGAGCGCACAGAGCGAATAGCGAGGGCTATCTCGTCAGCTGAGAATGCTGCATCCATTAAGTCCCTATCCAAGTCCGACAAGCGAGGCAATGCAATGTCACGCAACAACAGATTTGAGTCTTCCTCGGGTCTATCAGAGACTAGAGAGTACACATTACAAAAATGTTCAGCGAAACAATCAACAATCTCAGCCGGATCAGTCACACACACACTCCATCAAGTTTCTCAATCACAGGAACCACCCGACTCGCTCTCCCCCTTTTATCCAGCCAAGCAATCAGTTTTCCAGCCTTATCACCCACATCATACAGCCTGCCCTGTTGCTCTCTACTCATGACCATTGCGACATCCGTCACCAGGGCCCTATAGTCCAGTTGTTTGAGGCTGAGGGTATGAAGTTTGTTGCAAATCACACCCAATTCTAGGTTCCTTTCTAGCTCAGTTATTTCAGCCTCTAAGTGGACCACCTCCTCATTCTTACGTTTCTTAGCACCAGCAATTAACAATAATGCCTGTCCTCAGATGACCATCTTAAATGCCTCCCACAATGACACAGAAGAGGACACGGACCCTCGTTCTCAGCAAAATATTGATCAAGGGACTTAATCAAGGCTGCTCTAGTGTTGGGGTCACGGAGATACCAGGGATTGATCGGGGCAACGCGTCCCTCGACACTCATACTAGTGCCGATCTGAAGCCACAATGGGGAGTGATCTGATATACCCCGAGCCAGATGTCTAATTTCCCTGACAGAGGAGGCCTGCACCGCCGGCACCAAGACATAGTCAAGTCTGGAGAGACTGCCGTGGGCCCCAGAGTGAAAGGTGTATTGTGTCTGTCCCGGGTGCATCAACCTCCAACAGTCTACCAAACCCAGGGTCTCCAGAAACCCACTTAACCAGGACTGTGACCTGGTGAGGTCTCTGGGGGGTAGCGATCTACTCTACCGGAGACAACTGAATTAAAATCTCCACCCATCACCAAAATACCATCTGGGAGCCCGAGTATCATACTCCTGAGATCCGTAAAAGTCAAGGTCTGTTGACCAGGCGGGACATATACAGAAACCAGCGAACCAGTCTTCCCCTCCAACCTCCCTGTGGTTGCAGCGTAGCGCCCCCTGTCATCCAGGGTCACGTTGTCTATTTCCAAAGGGAGGGAGTTCTTGACAAGCATGCCCACGCCCCTAGAGCCAGTAGTGAACCCAGAGTGTACAGCCAGACGATATCCTCGCCGGTTCATGGCATGACAAGTATTTCCAATCAAGTGCGTTTCCTGCAACAATACAACATCAGGGGAGAGGCTCCTCAAAAGTGGCAACACTACACCCCGCTTAATCCTATCCCCCAACCCATTGACATTCCAACACAGCAGTTTCAACCCACTGCCCCCCATCCCAGCAGCAAATGCAGAATCCACCCCATGGCGAACACAGTGTCCAGATAGAAGAATCAACGTTGCCTTGTGAAGAAATAAAACAATCCCGAACACCCCTACCACCCCCAACATGATCCCATTACAACTCCCCCCACCCTGCACCCCTGCGTTAAACTCAGAAACATCCCCAACTTGCAGTGTGCCTGTCGCCCTAACATTAACTAGTTTACGAAAAGAAACCCACGGAAGGAAAGAGTCCCACTCCCCCCGCCACCCTCGAGTAAGCCGCCATATGTGGCATAAGTATGAAAGATATCAGACCAAGCTGCATGGTATGTTAAATCAGGAACCACATTGTCATTCTTGCTCTGGCACGCCACCCTCTGCTCCACCCGAGTGTTCCGTCTAATCGCTCCGCTTTGGCAAAGTGTCCAACCAGTCACTCACGTTCTCAGGGCGGTCAAAGAAAAACCTCCGGTCCTCATATTTGACACAGAGCCTGGTTGGAAACAGCATTGCATATTTCAGGCCCTTGTCTCTCAAGCGTCGCTTCACCCCCTGAAACCCCATCCTCTGTCTCTGAACGAAATGGGTAAAGTCCGGGTAGAAGCTCACCGTTGAGTTTTCGAACTTCACTGGGACATCCACTCGCGATGCCTGCAGGATAGCGTCTCTGTCTCTGAAGTTGAAAATCATGGCACTAATCGGCCTCGGAGGGGCACCCAGCTTCGGCTTCCCACCCGGTACCCGGTGCACTCGTTCCACCGCAAAGAATTTACTTAGGTCTCTGGGGGCGAGATGATTTAAAATGAGGTCCTCCACAAGTAGATCTGCAGCAGAATTGTCTGATTTTTCGGGGACCCCAATAATACGTACATTATTACGTCTGGCCTTTTTTTCAAAATCCTCAGGTCTGTACATCGGATACATTGGTCGTAAGGCTGGAGGTCTTTAGATCTAAGTATTTGACCTTCCATTCGTTTTCGATAGCTCTGATCAAATTGACGTCAATGGCTACGGTGTCGAGCTTAAGGGCGAGAGCCTCATATTGATGGAGGTCTTGATACCAGCAATGGCGCCCATGACATCTTGCCGGGTCAACTCGATCGACGCAGCCGGGTCCTCCCTTACCTCCTCCAGAGTCTTACTCATAGCACCGGGGGACCCCTTAGGCTGGGTATACCGATCCATAACATTTGTTTGAGTTGCTCCCCCCCAGAGAAGCGTCTTGGTTTTCCACTTCTCAGTTTCGGGCCTGCCCGCCATGTTGGGCAAAGTGCTCCCGAGGGGCCTGTGGGACCTGGTGAGAATGGCCCTTAGCTGTCAACCCACCGGAGTCCTCAGAAGCAGGCGACAGGAGCTGTGGCCCAGCGCACAAACGCTTGAGACCGTTGGCACACAGAAATCCACAGAGTTCAGCTAGACCTCAGGCAACCAATTGGTCTCGAGACAGGACCGGGCCAGTGACCGAAAACGAAACTGAAAGCTAATTCCAGGCAGCAGGCTGTGCCCAGTAGGCCGTTGTTGTCCAACTACTGCCTGGGCATCCTTGCGACTCGAACCCCAGGCTTCGCCTTGGGTTGGGCCTCGAACGTTCAGGATGTCGTAGTAGCGGTTACCGATGTCCGATTCAATTTTTGAAAACAACTATTCCATCAGCCGGACTTCATCTCCAACAACCCGTCTTCGTAATCAGGATATCGTTCAAGATTTATGCGGAGGGCGGCGAGGGTCTTAGGAGCCCTGTGCTCACGCGGCCATCTCGGATGCGCGCTAAGCTCCTCCCCCAAATCAAGGCTAATTTCAATGCTGTCCGTAGTGTTGATGCAAAGCTGAATTCAAGTTGTGAACCCTGCTGTCCGCAGTGTATATAGAAGGCTGTAGTCAGCACAGTAATAGAAAAATGCTTTTTGTCACAACCTTTTACAAAATCGGAAGATATAGAGTACAATTGTCTCTACCTTAAATAAAGCAAGGCTTAATTCAATGCTGTCCGTAGTGCAGATGCAAAGCTGAATTTAAGTTGTGAGCCCTGCTGTCCGCAGTGGAGATCAAAGGCAGTAGTCCTCTAGCCAAATGCCGAGTGCCAAATGCCCAAATGCCTAGTGGCTCCGCGGCCCCCGCCGAGAACCTCTCAGCGGGTCCCACCTCCACTCGGTCGTCCTTCTGTTGTTTCCGCGTTTAGCCGCTGTCGAGCGAGGAACTGCACTGAGGCACTGAGGAATGGGGGGAGGCAGCTCAGGGGGGGGCAGCTCGGAGCAGCGAGCACAAAGCAGATCAGGAGCAGAGAGCAGAGGGTTCGCAGGTGATCCCCGGCTTCAAATGCCTCAAAACAGCTCAGGCGGACCACAGGAGCTTCCCTTCCTCCTCCTCGTAGGCTGTCCTGCACAATGATGGCTGGTTGCTCGTGGCTCTCTGCTGACCTCTAGCCGTAGTCGTTACAGACATAAGTCTGCGGTGCTGTGGCGTTGAGTTCGGAATGGGCCTGTATCGAGGAGGCACGTGGTCATGGCGGCAGGCACATGGCAGGGTGCGGACCTTAACTGTGGCAGAGACTCTTCTCTTTGCGGAAGTGAACCACGCCCAAGGCCTAGGCTAATTATTTATAGTCTTACGCTCAATTTGTGCACGTTGGAGCAGCCCACTCTGCTTCTGCTTCACTGGAAGCGGGGAGACAGCACAGCTACATGACTGAAATATTCCCCAGTGTCTGAGATAATATGGTTGCATCTACTGTGCAGTACACAACATGCATCAATAGCATATCTACACACAGAAAAGTTTTTGGTTTCTATAGTGTGTTGTGTATAGCATATCATCGGTAGTATTATCAGTGTGTACATTTTTGTTGATGTGCGTGATCCTTCCCTTATACATAGTTGATTGCCACATCTCTGAACCTTGAGCTAGTGTGCTGCTGAGGGGATATATTATTTTGGGAAGGTCCGTTGTCCTGTTTTGCGCTGCATCTGAGGTAGTAGAGAGGGAGCGGTCAGGAGGGGTGGTTCTTTTGGTGGAGGCACTAAGTGTTGTTATTTTGTTGGGTCTTGGACGTGTATAATTAGTACCTCTATTACATATTTGTCTTTAGATATGGGTGTGAGTTGGATGTAATTCACACAGTACATACTCGACGTCCTTACACTAGTTCAATGTCGCCTTTTTTTTTGATAGCATTGTACATTTGTTTGTTTTTGAAAGTTTGGGAAGTGGTGTTTTTTTTTGTTTTATTTCTATGAGAACGCCTAGTTTTTATATTATTAACGTTAGTTGTGGTTCTGGTTTGTAGCGATTTTCTTGGAGGAAGGAATACATTGAAGAGTGGCAATATTTGCAGTTTTTACTACATTGAGAATGGTATGATAATGATTTTGAGTGGAGCAAAGATGGAGTCCGCGTAACGATCGGCTAGTCGCCCTGCGCATCTCCAAGTGATGCCGGTCTGCCTAACGCGGCGGACACGTTGATCTCCGAGGCTTCTCAGATGGCTGTTACAGTGGTCGCCTCCTCAAGGGCTTGGACGTGGCCCTTTCTTTTTATTTTCCAGTCGGCAAGGCGCCTGTGAAGCGGTCCATAACGCGCTCCTGGTTCTCGCTGTATTCTCTTCAGATCCACACGCCCACGCCATCATTTTATCACGGCTGTGATTATCCTCCAGCACCCTCCTGCACCCGCTGGTTTTCGTTGATCTCCCTGCAGCCGGACTTGGTTCTATTCATCTGCACAAACATACAGACCTGATATGAGTGCCCGGGGGGCACGCAGAGGCAGCAAGCTGAAAACCCATGCGGACCCCAGAGATGCTGCAACTACCGAAGGCGCTTCTAAAACCAGGTCAGAGGGCTCCATTACTGATAAAAAAAATGCTGGGTAAAACAGGGGGGGGGGATGTTGACTAAAGACTTAAGAAATCCTGACATCACAGAATCCCCCTGGCAAAAATGTTCCTTGGAGTAAAAAATTAGCCACTAAATGCCAGGACAAAGATCCACACGCTTCTCACTGAGCCCATGTCTTCCGGGGATGGTAAGCCAGGGGATCCTAAGCCAGGATTGCTTCAAGAGGGTGGCGCCGGGGAAGGCAGGCCTGATGTAACTTTGCTTGCTG
Source organism: Lissotriton vulgaris (assembly GCF_964263255.1). NCBI lineage: Eukaryota > Metazoa > Chordata > Amphibia > Caudata > Salamandridae > Lissotriton > Lissotriton vulgaris. The sequence continues at coordinate 1,448,796,158 of NC_141691.1, forward strand.
ACATTGATGCCATTAAGGATGGGCCCTCCGTAGAAACTAACGATGCTACTCAGAATCAAGATTCCCCCCCTTCAGCCTGCAATCAACCAGCTGGGGCCGCTGTCCATCTATCCATCTCCTCTATCCCGTCTCAGTTCCTCCCGGTGGCATACACACAGGCCCAGGACAAAAATCCCGGTACTGGTAGCCTTGGCACCCCGCCTACCATTCTAGACACACAACAGGCAGGCACAAACAATGTTATTCAAGGCCTAGTGGTACCTTCCGGCTCGCAAAACCCCTGGACTCCTGAGGCAGGACCTGAACACTTCCACTCAGTCTCGGATAGCACTATTTCCACTTCTGAAGGGGGAGAGTCTGGGGATGCTAGCAAAGGAGACAGCGAGGTCTCCCACAAGGACACAGGCACAGTCTTGCGCCCCAAGAAACCTAAAAGCAAGAAAAAGTGCCGCAGCCACCTGAAATGGAATTACTCTGATTCCCAAATGTCATATCCCCTTGATGAAGACGAATCCAACACAACACAGTGAGGATACTCTAAGAGCCTGCAGGCAGACACAGCCGAACCTTCTTTGGCCTCCATACTTGCTTCCATCAAAGAATTCCATGAGGAGGTCTGGGCTGACATCCGCGCTGAAAGAAATGCCTCTAAGAAGCTGCAGGGCGGATTAAGACGTTTGAATAAATCCTGCACTGAGATTAATGACCAGGTCACCATGGTGGAAGCTCGAGCGGAACACCTGGAGGCTGAATCCTTGGCTACTAAACAACAAGGGAAATCCAACACCGCCTGCCTGGTTGATCTAATGTCTAAGATGGAGGATCAAGAGAATCGCCAGTGCAGGAATAACCTACGCCTGCTTAGTATCCCCGAATGCAAAGAGGGGGATGACCCAAGACGTTTTATTGTTAAACTACAAAAGGATTCTTTCCCAGACCACCAGGGGCGGGACTGGGATCGGGAAGTGCAAAGGGCGCACCGCTTTCCCTTCAACCAGAAAAGGCAGTACAAAAGTGGTCACTTGACTGGAGCACAGCCAAGGGTATTCCTTGTTTATTTCAGAAACTTTCATCATAAACAGCTGATATTAAATCAGGCTTTCTTTAATTCCAAGAAATGGGCCAATGGGATTACTTTTTTTGCCAAGCCAGACTTCTGTCACCAAACGGTAGAACGGAGATGGCGTCTGAGACAGCTGATCACTCCTTTCCAACAGCAGGGTGCTGAAGTCTATTTAATGATCCCTGCCAGGCTCAAAGTAATCACAAACTGGACTACCAAGGTCTTTCTATCCAAAATAAAAGCAGGGGAGTATCTGGAGGAGCTGAAATCCAAGAAAAGCAAAAGATGAAAAATCCATTCGTAATTAATTCCACTTCATCACAGACAATGTTCCTGCCACAATGAACTCAAACTCCTGGACCCTCTCACTCTCCTTTCTTCCTTTTCTACTTGATCCTTCTCCTCTTTTTCTTTTTTTCTTTGTTTTTGCCGCTGGGTTATAGCTTTGTCGCTTTTCTTAGCACTAATCCCTCCGAGCTACTGGGTAAATATAGATATCCCTATGATGGACTGTAATGCCTGTCCTCGGATGACCATCTTAAATGCCTCCCACAATGACACAGAAGAGGACACGGACCCTCGTTCTCAGCAAAATATTGATCAAGGGACTTAATCAAGGCTGCTCTAGTGTTGGGGTCACAGAGATACCAGGGATTGATCGGAGCAATGCGTCCCTCGACACTCATACTAGTGCCGATCTGAAGCCACAATGGGGAGTGATCTGATATACCCCGAGCCAGATGTCTAATTTCCCTGACAGAGGAGGCCTGCGCCGCCGGCACCAAGACATAGTCAAGTCTGGAGAGACTGCCGTGGGCCCCAGAGTGAAAGGTGTATTGTGTCTGTCCCGGGTGCATCAACCTCCAACAGTCTACCAAACCCAGGGTCTACAGAAACCCACTTAACCAGGACTGTGACCTGGTGAGGTCTCTGGGGGGTAGCGATCTACTCTACCGGAGGCAACTGAATTAAAATCTCCACCCATCACCAGAATACCATCTGGGAGCCCGAGTATCATACTCCCGAGATCCGTAAAAGTCAAGGTCTGTTGACCAGGCGGGACATATACAGAAACCAGCGAAACAGTCTTCCCCTCCAACCTCCCTGTGGTTGCAGCGTAGCGCCCCCTGTCATCCAGGGTCACGTTGTCTATTTCCAAAGGGAGGGAGTTCTTGACAAGCATGCCCACGCCCCTAGAGCCAGTAGTGAACCCAGAGTTACAGCCAGACGATATCCTCGCCGGTTCATGGCATGACAAGTATTTCCAATCAAGTGCATTTCCTGCAACAATACAACATTAGGGGAGAGGCTCATCAAAAGTTGCAACACTACACCCCGCTTAATCCTATCCCCCAACCCATTGACATTCCAACACAGCAGTTTCAACCCACTGCCCCCCATCCCAGCAGCAAATGCAGGATCCACCCCATGGCGAACACAGTGTCCAGATAGAAGAATCAACGTTGCCTTGTGAAGAAATAAAACAATCCCGAACACCCCTACCACCCCCAACATGATCCCATTACAACTCCCCCCACCCTGCACCCCTGCGTTAAACTCAGAAACATCCCCAACTTGCAGTGTGCCTGTCGCCCTAACATTAACTAGTCTACGAAAAGAAACCCACAGAAGGAAAGAGTCCCACTCCCCCCGCCACCCTCGAGTATGCCGCCATATGTGGCATAAGTATGAAAGATATCAGACCAAGCTGCATGGTATGTTAAATCAGGAACCACATTGTCATTCTTGCTCTGGCACGCCACCCTCTGCTCCACCCGAGTGTTCCGTCTAATCGCTCCGCTTTGGCAAAGTGTCCAACCAGTCACTCACGTTCTCAGGGCGGTCAAAGAAAAACCTCCGGTCCTCATATTTGACACAGAGCCTGGTTGGAAACAGCATTGCATATTTCAGGCCCATGTCTCTCAAGCGTCGCTTCACCCCCTGAAACCCCATCCTCTGTCTCTGAACGAAATGGGTAAAGTCCGGGTAGAAGCTCACCGGTGAGTTTTCGAACTTCACTGGGACATCCACTCGCGATGCCTGCAGGATAGCGTCTCTGTCTCTGAATTTGAAAATCATGGCAATAATCAGCCTCGGAGGGGCACCCGGCTTCGGCTTCCCACCCGGTACCCGGTGCACTCGTTCCACGGCAAAGAATTTACTTAGGTCTCTGGGGGCGAGATGATTTAAAATGAGGTCCTCCACAAGTAGATCTGCAGCAGAATTGTCTGATTTTTCGGGGACCCCAATAATACGTACATTATTACGTCTGGCCTTTTTTTCAAAATCCTCAAGTCTGTACATCGGATACATCGGTCGTAAGGCTGGAGGTCTTTAGATCTAAGGATTTGACCTTCCATTCGTTTTCGATAGCTCTGATCAAATTGACGTCAATGGCTACGGTGTCGAGCTTAAGGGCGAGAGCCTCATATTGATGGAGGTCCTGATACCAGCAATGGCGCCCATGACATCTTGCAGGGTCAACTCGATCGACGCAGCCGGGTCCTGCCTTACCTCCTCCAGAGTCTTACTCATAGCACCGGGGGACCCCTTAGGCTGGGTATACCGATCCATAACATTTGATTGAGTTGCTCCCCCCCCAGAGAAGCGTCTTGGTTTTCCACTTCTCAGTTTCGGGCCTGCCCGCCATGTTGGGCAAAGTGCTCCCGAGGGGCCTGTGGGACCTGGTGAGAATGGCCCTTAGCTGTCAACCCACCGGAGTCCTCAGAAGCAGGCGACAGGAGCTGTGGCCCAGCGCACAAACGCTTGAGACCGTTGGCACACAGAAATCCACAGAGTTCAGCTAGACCTCAGGCAACCAATTGGTCTCGAGACAGGACCGGGCCAGTGACCGAAAACGAAACCGAAAGCTAATTCCAGGCAGCAGGCTGTGCCCAGTAGGCCGTTGTTGTCCAACTACTGCCTGGGCATCCTTGTGACTCGAACCCCAGGCTTCGCCTTGGGTTGGGCCTCGAACGTTCAGGATGTCGTAGTAGCGGTTACCGATGTCCGATTCAATTTTTGAAAACAACTATTCCATCAGCCAGACTTCATCTCCAATAACCCGTCTTCGTAATCAGGATATCGTTCAAGATTTATGCGGAGGGCGGCGAGGGTCTTAGGAGCCCTGTGCTCACGCGGCCATCTCGGATGCGCGCTAAGCTCCTCCCCCAAATCAAGGCTAATTTCAATGCTGTCCGTAGTGTTGATGCAAAGCTGAATTCAAGTTGTGAACCCTGCTGTCCGCAGTGTATATAGAAGGCTGTAGTCAGCACAGTTATAGAAAAATGCTTTTTGTCACATCCTTTTACAAAATCGGAAGATATAGAGTACAATTGTCTCTACCTTAAATAAAGCAAGGCTTAATTCAATGCTGTCCGTGGTGCAGATGCAAAGCTGAATTCAAGTTGTGAGCCCTGCTGTCCGCAGTGGAGATCAAAGGCAGTAGTCCTCTAGCCAAATGCCGAGTGCCAAATGCCCAAATGCCTAGTGGCTCCGCGGCTCCCGCCGAGAACCTCTCAGCGGGTCCCACCTCCACTCGGTCGTCCTTCTGTTGTTTCCGCGTTTAGCTGCTGTCGAGCGAGGAACTGCACTGAGGCACTGAGGAATGGGGGGAGGCAGCTCAGGGGGGGGCAGCTCGGAGCAGCGAGCACAAAGCAGATCAGGAGCAGAGAGCAGAGGGTTCGCAGGTGATCCCCGGCTTCAAACGCCTCAAAACAGCTCAGGCGGACCACAGGAGCTTCCCTTCCTCCTCCTCGTAGGCTGTCCTGCACAATGATGGCTGGCGGCTCGTGGCTCTCTGCTGACCTCTAGCCGTAGTCATTACAGACATAAGTCTGCGGTGCTGTGGCGTTGAGTTCGGAATGGGCCTGTATCGAGGAGGCACGTGGTCATGACGGCAGGCACATGGCAGGGTGCGGACCTTAACTGTGGCAGAGACTCTTCTCTTTGCGGAAGTGAACCACGCCCAAGGCCTAGGCTAATTATTTATAGTCTTACGCTCAATTTGTGCACGTTGGAGCAGCCCACTCTGCTTCTGCTTCACTGGAAGCGGGGAGACAGCACAGCTACATGACTGAAATATTCCCCAGTGTCTGAGATAATATGGTTGCATCTACTGTGCAGTACACAACACGCATCAATAGCATATCTACACACAGAAAAGTTTTTGGTTTCTATAGTGTGTTGTGTATAGCATATCATCGGTAGTATTATCAGTGTGTACATTTTTGTTGATGTGCGTGATCCTTCCCTTATACATAGTTGATTGCCACATCTCTGAACCTTGAGCTAGTGTGCTGCTGAGGGGATATATTATTTTGGGAAGGTCCGTTGTCCTGTTTTGTGCTGCGTCTGAGGTAGTAGAGAGGGAGCGGTCAGGAGGGGTGGTTCTTTTGGTGGAGGCACTAAGTGTTGTTATTTTGTTGGGTGTTGGACGTGTATAATTAGTACCTCTATTACATATTTGTCTTTAGATATGGGTGTGAGTTGGATGTAATTCACACAGTACATACTCGACGTCCTTACACTAGTTCAATGTCGCCTTTTTTTTGGATAGCATTGTACATTTGTTTGTTTTTGAAAGTTTGGGAAGTGGTGTTTTTTTTTGTTTTATTTCTATGAGAACGCCTAGTTTTTATATTATTAACGTTAGTTGTGGTTCTGGTTTGTAGCGATTTTCTTGGAGGAAGGAATACATTGAAGAGTGGCAATATTTGCAGTTTTTACTACATTGAGAATGGTATGATAATGATTTTGAGTGGAGCAAAGATGGAGTCCGCGTAACGATCGGCTAGTCGCCCTGCGCATCTCCAAGTGATGCCGGTCTGCCTAACGCGGCGGACACGTTGATCTCCGAGGCTTCTCAGATGGCTGTTACAGTGGTCGCCTCCTCAAGGGCTTGGACGTGGCCCTTTCTTTTCATTTTCCAGTCGGCAAGGCGCCTGTGAAGCGGTCCATAACGCGCTCCTGGTTCTCGCTGTATTCTCTTCAGATCCACACGCCCACGCCATCCTCCATCATTTTATCACGGCTGTGATTATCCTCCAGCACCCTCCTGCACCCATGTGGACCCCAGAGATGCTGCAACTACCGAAGGCGCTTCTAAAACCAGGTCAGAGGGCTCCATTACTGATAAAAAAAATGCTGGGTAAAACAGGGGGGGGATGTTGACTAAAGACTTAAGAAATCCTGACATCACAGAACCCCCCTGGCGAAAATGTTCCTTGGAGTCAAAAATTAGCCACTAAATGCCAGGACAAAGATCCACAGGCTTCTCACTGAGCCCATGTCTTCCGGGGATGGTAAGCCAGGGGATCCTAAGCCAGGATTGCTTCAAGAAGGTGGCGCCGGGGAAGGCAGGCCTGATGTAACTTTGCTTGCTGACATTGATGCCATTAAGGATGGGCCCTCCGTAGAAACTAACGATGCTACTCAGAATGAAGATTCCCCCCTTCAGTACTTGCCTGCAATCAACCAGCTGGGGCCGCTGTCCATCTATCCATCCCCTCTATCCCGTCTCAGTTCCTCCCAGTGGCATACACACAGGCCCAGGACAAAAATCCCAGTACTGGTAGCCTTGGCACCCCGCCTACCATTCTAGACACACAACAGGCAGGCACAAACAATGTTATTCAAGGCCTAGTGGTACCTTCCGGCTCGCAAAACCCCTGGACTCCTGAGGCAGGACCTGAACACTTCCACTCAGTCTCGGATAGCACTCTTTCTACTTCTGAAGGGGGAGAGTCTGGGGATGCTAGCAAAGGAGACAGCGAGGTCTCCCACAAGGACACAGGCACAGTCTTGCGCCCCAAGAAACCTAAAAGCAAGAAAAAGTGCCGCAGCCACCTGAAATGGGATTACTCTGATTCCCAAATGTCATATCCCCTTGATGAAGACGAATCCAACACAACACAGTGAGGATACTCTAAGAGCCTGCAGGCAGACACAGCCGAACCTTCTTTGGCCTCCATACTTGCTTCCATCAAAGAATTCCATGAGGAGGTCTGGGCTGACAACCGCGCTGAAAGAAATGCCTCTAAGAAGCTGCAGGGCGGATTAAGACGTTTGAATAAATCCTGCACTGAGATTAATGACCGGGTCACCATGGTGGAAGCTCGAGCTGAACACCTGGAGGCTGAATCATTGGCTACTAAACAACAAGGGAAATCCAACACCGCCTGCCTGGTTGATCTAATGTCTAAGAGTGAGGATCAAGAGAATCGCCAGTACAGGAGTAACCTACGCCTGCTTGGTATCCCCGAAGGCAAAGAGGGGGATGACCCAAGACGTTTTATTGTTAAACTACAAAAGGATTCTTTCCCAGACCACCAGGGGCGGGACTGGGATCGGGAAGTGCAAAGGGCGCACCGCTTTCCCTTCAACCAGAAAAGGCAGTACAAAAGTGGTCACTTGACTGGAGCACAGCCAAGGGTATTCCTTGTTTATTTCAGAAACTTTCATCATAAACAGCTGATATTAAATCAGGCTTTCTTTAATTCCAAGAAAGGGGCCAACGGGATTACTTTTTTTGCCAAGCCAGACTTCTGTCACCAAATGGTAGAACGGAGATGGCGTCTGAGACAGCTGATCACTCCTTTCCAACAGCAGGGTGCTGAAGTCTATTTAATGATCCCTGCCAGGCTCAAATTAATCACAAACTGGACTACCAAGGTCTTTCTATCCAAAATAAAAGCAGGGGAGTATCTGGAGGAGCTGAAATCCAAGAAAAGCAAAAGATGAAAAATCCATTCGTAATTAATTCCACTTCATCACAGACAATGTTCCTGCCACAATGAACTCAAACTCCTGGACCCTATCACTCTCTTTTCTTCCTTTTCTACTTGATCCTTCTCCTCTTTTTCTTTTTTTCTTTGTTTTTGCCGCTGGGTTATAGCTTTGTCGCTTTTCTTAGCACTAATCCCTCCGAGCTACTGGGTAAATATAGATATCCCTATGATGGACTGTGCTTGATGCTACTCTTTTCTTTTTCTTATTTAATGGGCCTTTAGCTACCTGAAATTATAACCTGTTTTTCTTCTTTGGTCCGGCGTGGCAGGTAGTCGGGACTCATGCTGACTTTCATCATTCAGGCTATACCTGATTGCTCGAAGAAGGGAGAGTGGGGTGGATGTGGATGGGGGGTTGGTTTGGGCATGATACTAAAATGAATTGGCGCTGCAGCACTGTTGTTTCCTTTTGGCACATGTACACACACACTCTTATTTATACCTTCTATGGCTTAGGACAGGATCAAAAGATCTTGAGAACCTCTCTTTTTTTTCCTCTTTTTTTTCCCTTAAATGACTAGGTTAGACTTATTAAGAATTGTCTCTGCTAACACTTGCGGGCTTAGCGATTCCTCTAAAAGGCAAAGCACGGCGCTAGGGCTACGATCCCTAGGGGGAATATCAATTGCCTACAAGAAACCCACATTGAGGGCTCTCAGAAGCATTTATTGGATACTATGGGGTTCAAAACTTTGGCGGCCACAACACAGGGTACTAAAACAAATGGGGTTGGTGTTCTGGCAGACAAAAGGCTATCTCTCAATACTCTCAGAGTTAAATCCGATCCTTTGGGCAGATGGGTTATAGCTGAATATCATCTCCCTAACTCCCCCCCTTTACCCTCTGCTCTATGTATGGAGTAATACCGACGACCCTGGGGTTATAAATTTGGTATCAGGTGAATTAGCGCACTGGCCCACTCCCATATTTCTGTGTGGCGACCTCAATATACATCTGCCATGTAACTGGGAGACTGATAATCACTGGAGATACAAGGGTAGGAAACCTCAGGTTTTCCAGGCTTTAGCTAATCTTGCTCAGGCTCATGGACTAAGATATACATGGGATAGATTAAACCCTGCTCAGCCTGGCTATACCTTCTTTGCCGCCCGCATCTTTCTATCAGCCTCACTTGTTAACAACTGCACCATTGAAATAGCTCCCCGTTTTATGGCTGATCACAATCCTCTTATCCTCAATATGTCATGATGTCATCAGTGATGTCATTTGAGATGTCATCAGTGATGTCATGAGTGATGTCACTGACCATGTAATGAGTGATGTAATATGTGACGTCATCAGCAGTGCATTGCGGGCTCCCGAGTTATAGTTAGCTGAGCTAACTATAATGGGGGAATTTTAATGTTTTTTTTACAAGAGAAATGTCCAGCTAACTATAATGCCCCTGAAACCTTTGGTTTTTTCAGTGAATATATATATATATATATATATATATAATTTTATATCACGCTCTTGGGGTGTCCAAATATCGAGCCGCACTCAAGCGTGCGTGTGCCTTCCCCAATGCATTTTATCTGGTATGGGGAGCTCAGTGAATTTGTGTCCTTAACACCTTGGCTGCTAAGAGTTTTCCCCTCCTGTGCTGAGCCTCGTCGAACCTTATTGTTCATGACAAGGTCAGCTCATCATAAGCACAGCTCCACTGTGCCTCATGACAAGCTGAGCTCGTCATGAGCATGGAAGGGGTTAAAAGCATCTGATTGGCCTGACACGTTTCACAATTATCTTCCTCAGTGGCCGTCAGAAAGAGTGCATGATGGTAACTCGTTAACCCCATTGCAGCATTATCGTGCGTCCTGGATGGGCGGGTCATATGACTCGAAACGGTGCATGTTGGGAAACTGAGTCCTTTCTTTACTCCTATATGGATGCACCAAACGTTTTTGCTCAATAAAAGGCTCTCACACAAGCCCCAAATGCGGCAACTCCCCAGTGGCAGTGTACGGCAACCTAATGCCATGATCCACTTGGAAGGTATGGATTATTATTTGGGATTGAACTGTAGGCAACTCACTTGAGAACACTGGTTGGAACTACAAGAATCAAGAGGCCACGGTGTAGGCCACGCCCACAGAGACGAGGTTTTTGGAACTGAATAAGTGCCGCCAAATATCGCTCTGCTGTTTTTCCAAGCCCAATGCCCCTGATGAAGTGATGGTCAAAGTTAATATGGATCCATTTACAATTCAATGGATCAGAACTTCATATCATATGCAAACTTAATATGTCTGAATTAAGTATATTTCCTTGTGTTCAACCTAATACTGTTGAAATATCATTCCTCATGTTTTTACTATAATAAACAATTCCGCCTCAGTGGGCAAGCAGTAAACATATGTCCAAAGTTCCAAATCAGTACTCCATATTCATCTTCATAGTATAATATTCACAATTCTGCCCATGTGGGCTGTTTCTACAATACAACTTGTACAACTCAGACTTCTCACTAGTATCCCCATAATTTGATGATGGTGTCTCCGTCTCCGTCTCCTATGATAAAAACATACAAGTGATCAATATTCATCTGATATCTATTAAAATATATACAAACAACTTACAGGCTACTCTACTTCTTTAAACAGTGCATTACATCATCCTAAATTAACTGACACTTCCTCATCCTTGTTCAACCCCAGGTGATACATTGTCTCATATTTTATAATCATTTTAGACTCTCGGCGCCTTAATTCTTGTAAGCGATTCCCTCCCCGTTTCATCTTGGGAATTCTGTCCAATGCATAATACCTCAACAGTTCTACATTTTTGTCATGAACATCTTTGAAGTGCCTCGCTATTGGATATTGCCTATGCTCATTCGCGATAGCTCTTCTATGTTCAAGAACACGCTTTTTTACCTGATGTATGGTGCTTCCAATATAGATTAGAGGACATGGACAGATTAGGGCATATACACAAAAATCTGATTTACAGGTTAAATGTTTATCTATCACAAAAAGTTTTTGATGTGCATATAAATCAATTTGCTTCATGTTTATACTGTTCATAAAGGCCTTGCATGCCCTACAAGTAAAAAATCCTTTTACCATTTGTTTGTCACTTACAGCCCTTAAATCGCTACTGCAGAGCATATCTAGTAGAGCAGTACATTTTCTATAGGTGATTATAGGTATCACCTACATATTCTTTGAGAGTACTGTCTGTTCTTAGGACATTCGAAAATTTCTTCAAACAACCTCTTACATCCCAAGCCTGATTGCTATACGTATTAATAAAACGTGTAGGTGTATTTCATTTGGTATCCTCATCTCTATCCACTAGCACATCTTTCCTGTCAATTAGTTGGATTTTATCACATGCCTGCTTATAATCTTTTCGGAATACCTCCTGTTCTTGAAACGAATAGTCATAGTTTCCATTTCTTCAATGAAACCAGCTTCCAAGCTGCAATTTCTCCTTGCACGTAACAACTCCCCATAAGGGATGCTGTTCACAAGGTTTCTTGGGTGGCAGCTATCAGAATGAAGTAGGCTGTTACCAGATGTTTTCTTTCTGAACAGCCTGCTTTCAGTTTCTTATTTTTCACTACTACCTCCACATCTAGGAATTCAATTCTTTTGTCATCAATTGTACTCATGAAGTTAAGATTTAACTCATTATTATTCAGAATCTGGCCAAACACAAAAAACATCATCGATGTATCTTGCCCAGAGGATGACATTTTGGGAAAAGGCACTGATCTAGCTCGCCACCTGCTCCTCCCACCAGCCCAGGTATAGACCCGCGTAACTGGGGCGGAAGCAGGTTCCAATCGCCGTTCCCTGGGTTTGGCGATAGATCACGTGATTCAATAGGGAGAAATTATTGCTCAAACATGTCTGCATCATGTCCAGCAACATGGCTGTATGTTTGAAATAAGACAACTTTCTTGTTTGTAAAGTGTCAACTGGCCTAATTAATGGGGTATGCATGTGTATTAGCTGTTGACATCCAATGTTATCAACAGCATTCCATCCTCCCTGACAATATTTTCAATTAATTTAGGGAAATGTCCTGTATCTAGTACATACGCGGGTAGGGATTGAACAAAAGGTCTTAAAAAACAGTCAATATATTTTGATGTCATTTCATAAAGACTACCTATAGAAGAAACTATAGGTCGCCCCGGTGGTTTTTCACTATTCTTATGTAGCTTTGGCAACAGATATAAGACAGGTGATCTGGGGTACTCGCAATACAAAAATTTGAACTCATCTTCAGAAATCAATAACTAATTTTTCCATTTTTTCAAGCACTTTTTGAATTGCTCATTACTTTCCTCATAACAACCTCTATTTGTAACACCATAAATCTCGTCCTCTCCTAGCTGTCTCAACCCTTCTTCAAGATACATAGTTAACGGCCATACCACAATGTTTCCACCTTCATCAGATTTCTTTATAACAATAGAGGTATTATCCTTCAACTCCTGTATTGCCTCATTTTGATCTGAAGTGAGATTATAGTTATTCTTTTTCCTACATCGACTCAACTTTTTAAATTCTTCCTTTACGCCTTTTTCGAAAATGTCAATGGCATAACAATGAACTTGGGGCAAAAATATAGACTGTGGTTTAAAACCACTTCCACTTCTGTGATCTACAATTAACTGTTCCTCAGCAGCTACCTCAATGGGATTATGTCTTCCCGCTTCCTCATCCCGTAATTCATGCAATAGTTGTAATGTTCCCAAGTCTGCGATTGTCAAATTTGTATGGTCATCAATAGATGGGCGCTGTGCAGTCTTTTTAAATTCATACCACTTTTTTAAGCATAAGTTTTCTAGTGAAATGAAACAAATCAATTCTACCCATAGTACAGTGAAATTTCCTATTGGGGCAAAAGGTCAAACCAAGATACAACACATTGATCTCAATATAAGTGAGTATAATATCAGATAAATTTACCACTGTAAGTTCTTCCATCATTTGGTCGTGGATTTTCCTCGTGTTGTCATTCCCATGTACGAGTCCAAATTCCCTTGTTTGTTTGCACCTTGACTTTTTCCTCATCTAGTGCCTTGACCACGTCCTTTGTTCCCCTGGGGTCCTAGACTTCCTTGATTTTGACCTTGACGGGCTATTGCCAATAGGTTGAATTCCTTTAAAATGTTGGATTTTACTCCTGGTTGCGGTTCCACTCCAACCTCCTCTGCCACCAAGATATTATGCACTGAGAAGCGTGGCTCAATGGTTAGAGCGGCAGACCCTGATGCAAAGGTCTGGCCCGGGACCAGGGTTCAATCAGGGCCTTGGCAGCTCTTGGACTCAATCTCCCAAGACCTGATAATTCTCGCCTCAGTGCCTAGTCTAATCATGGGTCCCACTCTGTGACTCTGGGCAATAGATTGCTTAATCTCCACAACGGCCCTAGCAGCGCTTGGATGCCTGGATTCTTCTTGGGGGTGCCCAGGAGTGGACATTTCACAGGAAAGCCAGGAAGGGTTCCACAGCGGTATGAATACAGTGCTACGAGACCTCAGGGTAGAAGTGCGCTATATAAATACAAATACAATACAAACACTGTCTGATCATTTGGTAATTCAGTCATAGAACTTCTTGATTCTGTTTCCTCCACAACTGCTACAACTCGTGGCTTTACTGCATTGCTTCCATCTCTCTGGCTTGTAACCCTCAAATGGTCAAATCTCTTACCAAACGTAAACATTTGCCCCAAGTCATAGCCCTGTTGGTCTCTGTGGAATTTTCGTTGTTTCTTTATTTTAATCTCCTCTTAAATTTACTTTTTTTTTTTCAATTTCAAATTCCCTTTCAGTATACTGTTCTATCAATAATGAGTACAGTCTTTTAATTTCAGTTTAACATAACGGTGGAACATTCGTGGTTGTTTAATGCCCATTCCTCTATTAATTCTGGGTCAGGATCTGCAAAGGTTGGTGTTACAAATATTCTTAGTCCTCTCGGGACCATCTTTGCATCCACATATTTCTGGAGGGCTGTAGCCTCCCACCATTTTACCTGTTCTAACTTTGCTGCCTTCCACAGCTTATCCCATAATGCTTTTTTATTTTGAGAGGCACCTTCAGTGGTTTCACTGTGCCCGGCTGCGCCACCTGCACTGTTAGATCTTGGGACAAACAGCATCTCCGCTGCCTAACTTCTCGTAGCCTCGCGGTCTGCCGACAGGGTCGCTATTACTCTGCCTCAAATGGCAATGGGCTCCGGCGAGGTAGCGAACCTCCCAAATTACTCCAATCTTTGGTATTTTCAAACCTAAAGAACCTAGCCAAAATCCATAGTGCGTGGTGAAATTAATTTATTACAGTCATCGGCAAATCCTTGCCCGATGCGTTTCTAGCTAAGCTTCTTTGTCACGGGTCAACTCTGTTTGTTTCGATAAAGTATAAATACACATAAAAAAGTGAAAACATCACATTAACATATACATCAAAATAGGACTACTGCACCACATTTAAGGCTAGGTGATAATGTCAGCCATCTTAGAGTGTTGGTCCAAGTTAATATTGATCTATTTACAATTCAATGGATCAGAACTTCATATCATATGCAAACGTAATATGCCTGAATTAGGTATATTTCCTTGTTCTCAACCTATTACAGTTGAAATACCATTCTTCATGTTTTTACTATAATAAGCAATACCGCCCCAGTGGGCAAACATTAATCATATGTCCAAAGTTCCAAATAAGTACTCCATATTCATCTTCATAGTACGACATTTACAATATTCATAATTATATATATGCACAAAAGAAAAAAAGCGCTCCTTCCGGGAACCAGGAGACCAGCGGGAGGTGGTGCGGGAACCGGCGGAGCCACTGGTAGTTCCGAATTCAAAAGCAGTCAAATGCGCGTGCTCTCAGGAACCAAACCACAGGAGTTTTCAAAGCGAAAAAATATTTATTACTTCATAAATCCAATCGTCGTGACGAGTTCCAACCGACAAGCTGTCTTGCTCACACAAAATTTTCATGGAAAACAGAGCGTCATGAATACAATTCTAGAGACAAACGTAAGACCGGTGGAATGTCAAAGAAATTAATATTGTATATATATATACGTAAAGCTGCATGTAAATCCAGTGGTAGTGAAACTGAACTTGTGCACCGTGACCGAGGTATGGAACTGTCCGTTTAAAACCATGATTTGCACTCGGTACACTGTGGACTAACTGGGATTTTACCGAAATCGACTTTGGAAACCAGCATTATTGTAAAGGGCAGTTATGGAGCACTTTGGGAAATGCAGTCCCGGATGAGTTAATTAAAATTTTATGAGAACAATTAACAAAGGGAACCATGATAAGAGCACCACTTGGGGGTTACTTGTTAACCTAATAAAAAAATAAGTACTCACATTTGTTATATAACTGGAAGATAGTGCAAGAAGAAAATCCTTTAAGAACTGTCCCTTTCACTGGAAGAAATGGATTTCAGTCCCTTTTCAATGTCTTAAAAGTTGTTTTTTAAACTCTAACAAACCCACTGACATTGCAGCAAGTGCCATATGAGGAAGAATCGTTGGACTCGAAACGAGTCATGCCTTTGAATTTCTTAATAAAAGAACATTTCAAGTGTTGCTGGTGTGGCCCGTACAGCGTTGTGAATAGCGCACGTCTTTTTAGGTTTCGGCTACTGTCGCGCTGCGAAGGAGTGGGCGGAGCCGAAATTTCATGAGTTCAACAGTGGTGCTTTGACCCACCTCTCTCTCACATTGGCTAGCTCCATAAATGGAGGCTAGCCATTGGAAGAGATTGGCTGTCAATCACAATTTCCCAGTTGGAACGCGATTCGGGGGCGTTTCTCGGTCTTTTTTTAAGTCCCGCCCCTTGTTGCCGTGTGTCCCGTGCTGCGCTGTGATTGACTGTCGGACCGGGACACCCCCTTGATGTCATTCCCCGGGCCGCGCTGTGATTGGCATAGAGCAGCGCACCGAAATAAAAGAGCCGGCTGCAGGGGAGCCCTGCACCGTACCCGATCCCAGGCTCGCGCTGCTCCGGGGAGTGGCTACTCTGCACTGCCGCCATGCACAGCACCTGATCCCCCAGGACCTACGCTTCCTTTTCTACGACCCAGCGGTGTGCGGGATCCGCATGTTGTTGTTTTCCTCTTGCCCCTTTAACTCCATTCTCTCTCCATTCGCTGTCCAAGAACTGCGCCTGCGGCACCATGTTCACGCAAAAGGCCTCGGAAATGCGAGACGAGAATCAAGAGAACGTGCAGCCGGGCAAGAACGGGGCTACTCTGGGCGCCGCCGGCGGACGCGTTGTGCTGGGCGTGGTGCAGAATAACCGCATGACCAGGGTGCAGCCTCAGAGGAGCAGCCGGCAGCAGCAGCCCCAGCAGGTCAGTGTCAGTACTTCCTTGATTAAGAGATGTGTCCAGGCCCTACGGCCGCACTTTAGTCTACCATCGAAGGATTGTCTGGAAGGCCGGGGTTATCTCGATACTGAGCATTGTTCCCGTGCCAGCCATTCCCATTAATACGTCCAATTCCCCTCGCCTCTTAGAGTGTGTGTGTGTATGTATTTATATATTACAACCGGTGCGTGTAGCCAAGAAGCCAGTCCCGGTGTACACTAGTTAGTATAAAGCCAGGCGGGTGGTTCGATCCGTCTGACTTGGGTCTATTTCATGGGACGTGGCCCCATTCTGCGCTGTGCAGTCAGGCCGGGCGCACTGCTCCTGTAGTTCAATTGACAACCAGCTGCTGCGTCGCTTTTGGCGGCCACTGCCTATGACTTGCATTGTCCCCGGTCCTTCTGCGCTCACGAGCGGGGACTCTATAAACTGCTGGATCACGATCGCACCAGCAATCCTCTCTCATCATTGTAGGAAAGAGGAGTCTCTGCACACTTTCGATTCCGCAACTCTTGCACCCTGGGACGTTTTCCATATCCCCCACCTCAACGCACAGCAGTCAATTCCTTCTTTTAACTATAGAAACTTGCCACGCATGTGTTCCCATTCCGACTGGAAGCTGGCGACTATCTAGAAGGCACGGTCTAGGAAACTACTACTCATGTGACTATATTCCTACCTGCCAACCACATGCAGCGTTTTAAGAAGATAGCGTAACACCTGCTTGCACGGACTGGCTACAAACGCAATTCTTAAGCAGGTGAATATGCTGCAGTAAGTACCTAAGAGCCTCAATTAGCACAAATGTATTTACTCCATCCCGCCCAAGAAACTGATCACACTACACGGATGGTAGTCATCGGCACCCAGAGTTGTCACTAATGCGCTATAATCGTAACTAGAGCAATGCACTCGTAATGATGGGAGAGAAAGCTCCTGCTCATCTGTAACAATAACCAGTTACTCAGAGTAGTGTGCTACTTGCTGTATAGCGCCACAACGCTTTGAGTGGGGTAGTAAGCGCTATATAAATGCAATTACTTCTCACGCAGCTACATCTGCAACTTTACATACAGCTTAAGCACCGTGTAGCATAACATGTTCAAATACGGTTATACAAGACCAGACGAGAGAACTACTCTGGCCATCGCGCACAATAGATACACTTTCCATATCATCCATACTACATAATTCTACCCTTACTACCCAACACCCTTACAGCGAAGCACACTACAGGTCTCTCGAAACTGGTGCCTCGGAAGTACGAGCCACTAAGAGGCGCCTACATTTATTGGCATTGTAAATGACAATGCCATTTATTTATCTGTTTTCAAAAACAACACATAAATAAAATGTTTGTCATTTACAATGCCAATAGCTCTAACTTTTGCAAAGGCGAAACCGTTGCATTGTAAATGCTTGTTTGGATTTACAGAAATGTCTGACACACCTCAAGACGGGCCCGATCCGTGAGGAAGAGGCACTTCAATTTGTCAGGGTGATGTAACATGAAGCGCAAAGCTTTCTTTGTAGGGGTATACAAACAGAGTTTGAGATGGAAGGGCCACCACGTGAGGCCCGCCCCAACTTGGTGAATGGACATTTTAAGCAGCTAGGATTTGCAGAGGATTTCCCCTCAGCACTGCATACTTGAGGCAAGGACTTTGGAAGATCAACGGAAAGCTGCACGTAAATCCAGCAGTAGTGAAACTGAACTTGTGCACCGTGACCGAGGTATGGAACTGTCCGTTTAAAAGCATGATTTGCACTTGGTACACTGTGGACTAAGTGGGGTTTTACCGAAATCGACTTTGGAAACCAGCATTATTGTAAATGGCAGTTATGGAGCACTTTGGGAAATGCAGTCCTGGATGAGTTAATTAAAAGTTTATGAGAACAATTAACAAAGGGAACCATGATAAGAGCAACACTTGGGGGGTTACTTGTTAACGTAATACAAAAATAAGTACTCACCTTTCTTATATCAATGGAAGATAGTGCAAGAAGAAAATCCTTTCGGAACTGTCCCTTTAACTGGAAGAAATGGACTTCAGTCCCTTTTCAATGTCTTAAAAGCTAAGTTTTTTAAACTCTAATCGACCCACTGACATTGCAGCAAGTGGCATATAAGGAAGGGTCGTTGGACTCGAAACGCGTCATGTCTGTGAATTTCTTAATAAAAGAACATTTCAAGTGTTGCTGGTGTGGCCCGTAAGCGTTGTGAATAGCGCACATCTTTTTTGGATTTACAGAGATGTCTGACACATCTCAAGATGGGCCCCGATCCGCAAGGAAGAGGCACTTCAATTTGTTAGGGTTATGTAAGAAGCGCAAAGCTTTCTTTGAAGGGGTGCCCTCCGGCTGCCAAAACGTACACGAACAGAGTTTGAGATGGAAGGGCCATTATGTGAGGCCCACCCCAACTTGGTGAATGGACATTTTAAGCAGCTAGGATTTGCAGAGGATTTCCCCTCAGCACTGCATACTTGAGGCAAGGACTTTGGAAGATCAACGTAAAGCTGCACGTAAAACCAGTGGTAGTGAACCTGAACTTGTGCACCGTGACCGAGGTATGGCACTGTCCATTTAAAAGCATGATTTGCACTCGGGACACTGTGGACTAAGTGGGGTTTTACCGAAATTGACTTTGGAAACCAGCATTATTGTAAAGGGCATTTATGGAGCACTTTGGGAAATGCAGTTAATTAAAAGTTTTTGAGAACAATTAACAGAGGGAACCATGATAAGAGCACCACTTGGGGGTTACTTGTTAACCTAATACAAAAATAAGTACTCACCGTTGTTATATCACTGGAAGATAGTGCAAGAAGAAAATCCTTTAAGAACTGTCCCTTTCACTGGAAGAAATGGATTTCAGTCCCTTTTCAATGTCTTAAAAGTTGTTTTTTAAACTCTAACAAACCCACTGACATTGCAGCAAGTGCCATATGAGGAAGAGTCGTTCGACTCAAAACGCATCATGGCAAGTGTTGCTGGTGTAGCCCGTACAGCGTTGTGAAGAGCGCATGTCTTTTTGGGATATATATATTATATAATGGTATTCTCAGCAAGGAGGAATTCCTTTTCCTATGCAATGACCCTCCTGTGCTCCTAGTGTTATATTTTTATATTTTCTCCCTAAGGTACACATAGGTCTATCTCCTTTCCCAGGACGCCCAATCATCTAAGCCCGCAAAAGTCTATGTGACAATATATCTAAATATGTAGACATTTTTCTAAAGGAATTTGCCCCTCATTTACCTTCATAACTGAGAGACACTAGCGACTTCTTGTTAGAAGTAAAAGACATTCCATGGTCTGATGAGTTGATTCTTATGTCCCTAGACATCACCCCATTGCATACAAGCATTAGGCACTGTGATGGTTTGTCAGATTGCCAATATTTTTTGAAGAGACCTATCCACTCCTACAGGCACAATGATTTGATTTTATTCTTGATTGAATGGTGTTTGCACAATAATGTTTTCATTTTCAATAAATCAGTTTACCAACAGCTATGGGGTGTTGCCATGGGAGCCGGTTTTCCCCCAGCTACGCATGTCTTCATGTGGGTTGGTAGGAGGAGCAGGTTCTCTTTGCAAGACACTCTGAAGCATGGAGCAGCCATGTTGTGACATGGCTGTGTTACATAGGCGATGTGTTTGTGATTTGGAGAGGCACCACTGAAAGTGCCAGGTCATTAATCTTTGCGATCAATTCCAAAGATCTTAACCTTGAATTCAATGTGAATATAAGTGGTATTTCTGTTGAGTTTCTTGAAGGTATGATATACATCTCCAAAGGCGCACTTCATTCCAAATTACACAGCAAACCTTCTGCAGGCAACTCCACTTTACATGCATCCAGCTTCCACCCCAGACGCCTGCATGCCAGCATCCCTTACGGTGAAATGCTCTGACTACGCAGAATTTGCAGCTCCAATAGTGAACTTGCTCTATGCCAGAATGAGGCACACAAGAGATTCAGAGCACAAGGTTATTCTGAAAACAACATAGTCCCGGCCACTACCAGGGCCAACTCTATACCTAGAGAAGAGAGCTCCTGACAGGCAGACCCAACATCAGTCTCAGTAACACTGATACTCCTGCTGAGTTGGCCAACACAGGAGTAGTCAATACTTGTCTCATTATCATATACAACAAGGAGGGGCGTGCCATAAGATCTGTCATTAACAAACACTGGAGGATTATAAGGTCTGACCCAACATTGGGGGCACTTTTAGGTCAACACCCGACCATCACTTACAGATGTGCATTCTCTATGCATGACGCTTTGGTCAGGAGTAGCCCTGACGTTATCTCGAAATCCAACTGGCTTTCTAACGGGAAACATCATTTACAACGATGTCTTTTCCACGCTTGACGTTTTAAACGATCCACTTACCCCGCAAACGTCTCTTCAACGAGGGAGCCTTCAACGACCGTCTTGACCACGAAAAAACGTTCAGCCTGGGTTGGGGGGAGACGTGGTATTCCGTCCAGTCGTGCTGGGGGGGCTGGGGGAGGGTTGGGGGGGGGGCTGGAGGAGGGTTGGGAGGGGGGCTGGGGGGGCTGGGGGGGGTCTCCCCCCCAAAAAATAACAAGCGAGCGAGCGAGTTAGATTAAAAAAAAAAACGCTCTGTGGTATTGATGAAGAAAAAGGAATGACCCTCCCCCAAAGACGTGCAGTGTACGTAAAAAAAACAGTCCTTTTTTTATTTTAGAAGACGTGTTTTGACGCTTGTTTCCATAGTAGATGGAAGTAAGGGGCTGCAGGAGAAAGACGTGCAGGTAAGACGTTTCTACCGTGGTACAATCCTTCGTTGTAAATTCCAGCGTGGTAAAGCCACTTGCGATGTAAAATTCGCGTGGTAATGCCATGCGTGGAACTTGTTTTAGTTGAAAAATCATATATTCCTTTCTAACATCAAGGGATTTTTCATATGCAGTCGCTGCAGAGCATGCAAGTTTGGTATCAACACCACCCAAATCAATGCCACTTTTCGCAAAGAACCACTCACCATCAAGAGCAGATTCACATGTACAACAGAGTTTGCAGTGTACGTACTACAGTGTCATTGTGGCTTAATGTACATTGGCAGTACAAAACTCCAGGTCCATCTACGCATACCTCAACATTTACATGCTATTGTCAACAGTGATCCCACGTACCCTGTAGCTAGGCATTTCAAGGATGTACACAACAATAATTTAGACCATCTTATATAGTTTGTTGTTGACAGTCTAACCCTACTCAGACGTAGTGATAACCAAGAGAAACAGCTTAGTCGGTTAGAAACACGTTACATTCTTTAACTCAACACAAAGTGACCAGCAGGCCTCAAAATCAGTGAGGATTTACACAATTTTCTATAGATCTCCCAGACTGTGGGGTTTTGTTTTGTTTTGTTTTGTTCAGTCAGTTAATCTTTGGCATATGAGTTTGATGCCTGTTCCAATTATTTGATTGGTAATCCTGTTCCTGCCTTCGTTATTGTGACATTATGATTCTCACACCTCTGATACATGTTGGTCTACCAGTTCTTATGTTGCACATGATTATTTACAATGTCTTTTTGTAGATTTGATACTTCAGTCACACTATCATGACTTTTTTGTGGACTACTTGTTCCGGCTGGATATTCTAGACCGTTGTTTCTCATTGAGATACTTGTTCTCTTTGGTCACACCACCGTGGCCATTTTGAAGATCCAGTTTTTTAACTAATTTCAATTTGAACACTATTGCACTAGATTTTACTTCACTTCACTTCGCTTTTTAACACAACATGAATTAGTTCAACACTTCAACTCAACCCTGCCCCTTATCCTTTGACCCTTATCTTTTTCATGCATTCATTTAATTGTTTTACACACTCTACTACTGTTCTTTTCTAGAAGGTCCCTACTCAGGTGACATATCCGATTCCTGTGCTGCCACGCATGCCACACATTTGTGCATTTCAATATGTTCACTTACTTTTTTCTTAGAATCCACTTTTTATGCTTCACCGATGTTACTAAAGGTATATTCTGTGTACTACCAGGAGTCCATTTCAAGGACCCTGGCGATATGTTTCTAATTAGTGTCCATTAGATGTTAGGAACTTGGGGTGGATGTCTTTGCATGACATGAGTTTAGGCTATAGTCTTTCTACTCCTGTATCCATTACGTTTTCACATTATTTTTTAACGTTGGTCCTAATACATCTGCCATCTGCTTATTAACAACTGTTTCAATTTGTATGTCCTTAGTCATTGTATATGTGTTTAGTGATGCATTTGTATTCTGTGGATTTTAATAGTCTGTTTATCATGTCACTCGATATTGTGGATGTGTCATCACTGTCGTCATTTGCATCTGACTCACCGGGAGACAATCTTAACTTACGTTGTAAATGTCGGAAATAGGACGTAAAGAATGTACCAACCTTGAGATCATGTAAACAGGTCTATATATAGCTGTAACCTACCTGCTGCAGCGCACTATGTGATCAAGGCCGCAGTACGGCGGCCGAAACGCGTCATTTGAACTTGATGATGGTGCTCTAAACAACTTTCCTTCTCATCGAATTGGAGTCTGTGCCTCAGTGTTCTCCCGGCGTGGCCGAATGTTGGGATTTTGCTTCAATATATATATATATCCAAAAATCTTGCCAACTACACTCTTCTTCGTGGAGAATAATGAGTGTCGACCCAAGTTCTGTGCAATTGTATATTTATTTGACTCTATCCGCCATAACGTGTTTTGGCCGAGACCGGCCTTGATCACATGACACTATATATATATATATATATATATATATATATACCACCAATAACTAGTGTTAAAGTGATTGCGCTCTTTCCACTAAACATGGTGACATTGGTTCATCATCAATCAGCATATTAAATGTACTTTTAAGTCCCTAGTAAAGTAATACCCTCTGTACCCGTGGCCTGTAAATTAAATGATACTAGTAGGCCTCAGCACTAATTGTGCCCCCCACTGAAGTAGCCCTTTAACCATGTCTCAGGCCTGCCCCTTCAGTAAGCCATACCTAGGGTAGGTCCTGGACAACCCAGAGTGCAGGGATCAATGTATTGAAAAGGCAGAACACGTAATTTTTACATGCCCTAGTAGTGAAACCCTGCCCAAGGTCATTTTTTACTACTGCAAGGCCTATCACCCCTATCAGGTAACATTGGGATTACCTTATTACATTTTATCAGCAGCCGGCCGTCCTTTCAGACTGAGGGGCCACACCCCCACCTTCTTCCATTCAAGAAGAGTACCTGTCAAGCTGAACAAAGCTCAGCCTGACTTATACTCTTTTGGTTCAGGTCAAGCAACTAGGACCTAGACCTGGACAGGCTCCTCGCTGCCTTAGATGAACTTTGCCACACAGAGAATTACAAAAAACTGTGGGTGTTACCTCCTCAGCCTGTCAAAAGTGCCTTGAGACCCTACCCTCCTGATGAGGGAAAGCATCACTGATGGCCTCGGATCTGTGCGCTTTAAGCCCTGAAGTGCCCAAGGACAAGTGCAATTCAGTGACACTTCATCACAGAGTGGGGTGGGGTCGGCAGGCTTACCTATCCCATCCCACTCTGTGCTGAAATTGGGACTACTGCCATTCCTCCTTGACTGACCTTAGGTCAGCCAAGGAGGAAAGGCAGCATTCCCAACCCCCCTTGGACCTCCGTGGCTTGGGACTTCTGCCTACCCTCCTTGCGTCAGTCCAAAGCCTCCTGGGATCTCTGAGGCTTTCCTGTCGGAGAACTGCTGTTGAGGTAAGTTTTATGTGTGTGTTTTTGTTTGGTTCATGCATGTATAAATGTATGTGTATTTCTTAGTGAGTGTTGTGAATGGGTGTGAGTGAGGTGTATGTGTGCATGTGTGGCCACGCCCTCACTCTCTGGTGAAATTATCGGCTACGACTGCATTTTATAAGTGTGATTTCCAATTGGGAAGCATTAAGACCCCCAAGTCTGGTGTCCCTGGAATCATAATTTAAAATCCTAATTTATGATGAAGTCAGATGTTAAATTACAATACGGAAACTGCCTCTTTTAGAAAGCTGCAATTTTCCTACTCTAGCCATTTAGTGCCTGCTTCATCTTTCTGATATTAATGTTAATGAACTTATATAGCGCACAGTTACCCTTAGGTGTCCTGGCACTAGCTTACTAGGGTCGGCTCAACTGAAGTATGCCCTAACAGATCTGAATTGCTGAAAAGCCATGTTTTCAACATCCCTCTAAATATCTGCAAAGTGGCGGCTGAACAAATTGGTAAAGGGAGTTAATTCCAGATTGCCACTGTTACTGAAAAAAAGCTTCTTCCACTCCAGTTCCTTTTCTTGAATGTTGGTAGCACCACCATTTTAGAGTTAGTTGATCTAAGTGATCTATTAGGAATATACCATCTGAATTTTTGGGTCAACTAAGAAGTTCCCTGATTGTGCAGTGCTTTATAAGAAAAACACAGGGCCTTACATTTTATTCTATTGTTCACTGGCAACCAGTGAAACTCATTAATGGCTTTCCTCACAGAGGCAAATTTAGGATTCAGTGAAAGAACTCTACCTGCTGTATTTTGTAATATCTTCAATTTTTTGGATGTATTTGCTAAAGGTTCAGGTATAATCTATTACAGTAATGTAACCTGGCCAATCCAAGGGCGATATCACAATTGTTTAAGAGTTTATGGGAATAAAATCTAAGATCTTTTTGCTTTTCCAGAGAAGGTAAGATGTCAATGCATTATTCTGTCTAGCAAAGGAAAGCTTATTATCTGTGATGACACCCAGATGATCACATTTCTGGTGTGGGTGACAACTGAACATGTGTATTCCCCCTAGAAGCCTCACACAGTGGGAGCTTAGGTATGACTTGAAGACTGATCCCTTGAGGATGCAAGGGAGGAGCAGGACCCAGCCTCACTTACACCTGAATAGGCTGTGTCCTGTCCCCCACATAATGAGCTGCATACCCCGTTATAGTGAGTCTGGAGCCAGGGTAGTGAGACAGGACCTCTGTGAACTTCAAATATCTGTCTTTGAAGTCTCCCCACTTCAAAGGCCCAACTGGGTATACGAACTGGACCTCTGAAACAATCACTTAAGTACACTTATGGGCCTTTGGCTATTTTGCCAGGAAGGAGGACCGCTGTACTCCTGAAGGACTGCCACTCTGCTTGATTGCTGCTTTGCTGGGTACATGCCTTGCTGTGCTGTCTTGTTGCCTGCTGGTTCTCTCCCTGGGTCAGAAGAACTCGACCTGCATTACTTGAACCCAGAGTGACTTCAAGGGCTAGCTGGCTGGCCTCCTGATATGAAGACTCGGGGATATGAAACACTTACAACCACACTTCTTCTGCACCTAGACTCTGCCT
Source organism: Lissotriton vulgaris (assembly GCF_964263255.1). Classification (NCBI taxonomy): domain Eukaryota; kingdom Metazoa; phylum Chordata; class Amphibia; order Caudata; family Salamandridae; genus Lissotriton; species Lissotriton vulgaris. Next base: position 1,448,821,742 of record NC_141691.1, read on the forward strand.
TCTGTGAGTATTCCCTGCCAAGTGGCACCACCCCAGTGCTGGACCCTTGGAAATGGGCCTAAGGTGTTTTCTCCAGCAGTACTGGTGCATCCTTTGTTGAACTGGCGCATCAACTCTGCTGTATTGATTTGAACCAAAGCATCGTCACTACTGTGAAAATCGGCACCGATGCATCATTGCTGCTACATGCTACATGTATTGGAATTGACACAACGCCTTCGGAACCAACACTGCACAATGCTCTACATGCAAGGACTTCACTTCCCCCTCAATGGCATCCTTGATGATGAAAGTCCGCATCGCACCTTCCCCTCTCATCAGAGCCGGTGCATCACCTTGACTGCATGACAAATCCCCAACACCCTCGACACCGGCCTTCACATCACAAGCCCAGTGACAGGATTCTTGATGTCGAGGCATCTGGATCTCGATTTGCAGCCTTGCCACTAAGCATGGGCGAATTTTGCGAATCTCGCGTTCGCGAATTTTGCGGATTTGCGAATTCGCAATCCGCAAAATCCGCGAATTCTCGCGAATTTGCGGATTTTTTTTTTGTGTTCGCAAGTGTTTCTGCCAGTTCGCGAGGATTTGGTACTAGTTCGCAATTGCGAACTTACTTGTCGGCTCGCAACGGTCACGACTATGTTGTTTCTACGTCTGGTTCATCATCACAGCCTCCCAGCACCCTCTGTTTCACCACTGGCACCCTCTCTTTGACCCATGCCACCCTCTGCTACATCAATGCCACCCTCTGGTTCATCATCACTGTAGAAGATGGGGGGGAAAAGCAGCCCACCTGCCCTGCTTGAACTGACATGAATTAATTTGGGGTTAGTTTATTAACAACACCTGCCCTGCCCCAACTGACAATAATGAATTAGGGGCTAATTAATGTGTCACTGAAAGAATTTCAAGTTCCAGCCTGGCACCTGCTTGTCTGCTCCTTTAGCTGTAAATCAGGACCTTTGTGGCATACAGTTAAGGTCAGAGCAGGGTCACACAATAGTTGCAAGCAGGCAACCGACTTCTGGAGGGCCCCCTCAGGAAGCACTACAGAGAATCGTTACAAATCATGAGGTTGACCTTTTGCACCTGCTCATTGCTTTTGCTTTTGCTAAAATCGTTTTTCGGTTTTTTCGCGCTATTCGCGGGTCGCGGCGTCGTGCGAAACCGACCGCGGAAGCCGCCAATTTGTGCGAATGAGCATTTTATTTTTTTGCGGCTTGTTGTTTCGCGAGTTTTTTTGCAGTATTCGCGAGCCGCTTGCAGCGCAACACGCGAATTTACCCCAAGGTCGAGTACGGGCGCGGCCATTTTGTTTGCGTGACGTATTTCCGTTTCCGCCCGCTATGTATAATCTCGCGCAGTAAGCGCATTGCGAGTAGAGGTTCGCACGAGATCGCGCGGGAAATCTAGAGGTTCGCACGAGATCGCAAGGAAAATCTTGCGCGAACTTACTTTCGCGCTCGTGAACGGGCGCCGGCCATCTTGTTTTTCATTCATTTCCTGTGTCTGGGCATGGTGTTTAATCCTCTTGGTATCTTTGCCATCCTTTGCTTGTTTTCAGTTTTTTTTACGATTTTGTTTCTTATCTATCCCTCTCTTTTCCTAGCTGTATATTTTTGTCTTTTCTGCTATTTTTCTTTACTTTTAAACTACTTTTTTAAACTCTTTTCTTTTCTTCTTCCCTATCCTATTCTTTCTTAATTTTCTACTTCTTCCTACCTTACCTGCCCAGACCATGGTCAAGCCAGGCGCCGTGAAGCTGCCCAGGCACTTGAGGGCCGCAGCGGCGGCGGGGAGTAGTGCTGGACCCTGTGCCAGGACAGCATGCGGGAGATTGAGGGGGGAGCAGGTGACGCGACGGGAGATATTCAGCCCGGAGGAAGTGGGCGCGCTGGTCTACTTCGTCCAGCGCCGCCTGCCCAGGACCATCGCGGGAGGCGGCAGGATCGCGGCCGGCGGCTACAACATGCGGGAGCGCCGGAAGCGGTGGGAGAAGGTGTGCTGCGCCATATCCCACCTCTACGGGGTCCAGCGCACCTACAGCCAGGTCACCCATCGCTGGACGGACCTCCTGGACCGCGAGCGCGACCTGCTGGACCAGCTCGGCTTGGAGATCCCCGGGCTTGGTGAGTAGTAGTAGCCATTTAATCACTCACTACTATGATGTTTTCTCCTGCTCTGTGTTGTTGTATTGCAAATATTTGTTTTTTACATGGAGCAAGCCAATAATACCGCTGATGACGATTACATTGTAGTTAAATTATATTTCAAAATCTTCTGTGCATTTCAGGTGCACTGCTCTCCTTCTCAGTGGCGTTGCTACTATGCTTATTTGTTTTCTATTTCGTGGTCTCATTGGCCTGAGTAACTATTATGTATGAGTGTACTTTACAGAACTGCGTAATGCTAGACACTAGGGGGCAGATTACATTTACAAGCCCCTTGCGCCACGTTTACGTTGCCTTGCGTGACGCAACAGCGGCGTAAACGTGCCGCATCCCTGCGAGTCATTTACAGCATGACGCATCTAGGGAGATGCGTCACGTTATAAAGCCATGGGACTGCACTACAATGGGTGCGTTCCTAGTACGCAGGGTGGGCGGTCCGGCGGCTGTGCGCCTCGCAAAATTGCCTGCGTGAAATCTACAAGATTTAACGCAGGCACTTCTGCGACGCTGCTACGTCAATTCAATTCCTTATGTCTGCTCGAAGCAGGCGAAAGGACTGACACAGCATGTTAAGTATTGGGTGGCCCTGAGCATTACTGGAGTTGCATTGCGTTGGCGACGTGACTCCAGCGATGCGCCGCTCTTACATGAAGAGATGCGTCACGCAAGTGCCTACCCTTGCGCCAGGGCGCGCCGCATTAAAAATGAGGCGCATCTGCCGTGTCGCAAGGGTAGTTTTGCGTGACGCATTTGATCTGGCGCATCTCTGGAGATGCGCCAGAACGCGTAAGTAAGTATGCCCCTAAGGGGCAGAATTGCAATTACCGTCGCATCCCTGCAAAGTAGCAGGGATGCGCCATTAATTGTGCGGCCCGCTACCACCACCAAACATGGTGCGCCGTATTTGCAATGCGGCGCACCATGGGCCCAAAACGTCACCGAAGCTTTACTGCTGGAGTTGCGTCGCAACGATGGCGCAGCTCCAGCAATGCTCTGGGGTACCCTATCTCCCCAATGCTGGGTCAAGCCGTACGTCTGCTTCAAGCAGGTGCAGGGTTTGTGTGACGCATCATTGTCCTAAAGGTGACTGATTGAAATTTTGTAGATTTCCCTCAGCCACTTTTAGGATGTGTTCCAGCGCAGGAATGCCCTCCCTTGCGCCGGAACGCCCCCTGATGGCGCAGGGCTTTATAACGGGATGCATCTCCCAAATGCGTCACGTTGTTATAATATTATACGCCGCACCATGGCGCCCTTTTTTGTTTAGCTGCTGCGTCACAAAAGTCACGCAAGAACGGCGCAAAAGAGCCGCAAGGGGCTTAAATCTGCCCCTTCCTTTGTACCCCTGACAATAAGAAAAATAGTGGCGGTGGATTGATAGTTTGACTATTTAATGACTGGTAATGTAGCAGGCAACTGTTAGTGTTGTCACTGATCTGACTGAAATCACAATGGAGTTTGTCTGTCACTTTGCGTCTTGCCTGCGGACTGCTGCCTGCCAGTCCTAGGTGAACGTTTCAGTACTTTGTTTAGTGAGTTACGTGACTTTCGAAGTCACAGGTCCGCAAATAAATGAAAACTAACCCTAATCAATATAATTTCGCGGAAATATTTTGTTATTGTTCTTTTGAAATGTTTGATTTGGTTGACATTGACAAGCAACAATCATCCATGTTTTCTGTTCTTTCTTTCATGTTGTACGTCAGCTCCCCCCAGGGGCGAGAGGAGGACACAGGAGCAGCAGGCGGCGGATGCTGTTCAACAGGGCCAGGATCGGGCAGGGGAGGGCTCCTCTGCTGGCCCCAGTAAGTTTTCATTTTAGACTAGTACCTATTTTACCTAGCGTTCCTCATTTGACTTTTTTCAAAATTGTCTTTGATCTTCTTGTAGACTGTATCTAAATTCTTATCCTGCCTCTACTATGACTCCCTGTGGTATTACTAGATTATTCTTATTAGTCTGTCTGTGTAGCTAACTAAGATTGCACGGTTGGCGAAACTCCCATGATTCTAGTCAGCAATAGCTCTATCAACTTAGTGCAGTCCTCTGAGATTGTCCATAATGTCTTTTGAAGTGTTCTATCTGGACTCATGCTTGCAAAAATTGCAAAACCTTTCGCTCAGTCACTCTAGTCTGGACCAAAAAACACAGATTGTATTTAAGTTTAAAAGCTTTATTAAAAGTAAACACATTTATTAAAATGAAGTCATAATAAAACTAAACGTTTAACTGATAATGGAAAAGTGGTTAGTGCTGACGATTAATTGAAGACATTTCTTGTGGTCAAGCCGAGCTCTCACCTGGTTTCAACTTGATCTTGTTGTTAGAAGTCCCTCTTCTGTCTGTGTGGAGAAAAATGGTGCGTGTTAAAAAAACAGCCTTCATCAGTTGTGCCAAAAAGTGCAGCAAGACAACCTTCCCTGGAAAAAGGGACATTTTTTTAACTTTAAAGTAGACAGTCACAAATTACATTGTTTTCACATGTCTTCATTCCCCGACCAAAGACTAGTGAGTGCTTTATTCTAACATTCTTAAATGTACTTTGTAGGTGGAACATCTGGTGGCGGGGCCAGTGTGGAGGTGGTGGTGCTCGACACAGAGGCGGAGGGCGATTCTTCAGGGGAGGAGGCGGCGGCTGTGAGAGTTGAGACGGTGGTGGTGGCGGCCAGAGGTAAGCTCTTATATATTCCTTACTTATTGAGATTGAAGACTAGCTGGGAAGGCAAGAATATGAGATGCATGGCTAGGTGAATGATGAAGCAATGATGGGTGGAAGGACAACAGCCTGGGTGGGTGACACAGAAACTGTATGTGTCCATATACCTGGATCATGCTACTATCTGACTCTTAGATAGCATATGTGTATCTAGAGCAGGGGTACTCATAGTACGGCCCGCGGGCCGGTGGTGGCCCGGCAAGCCTTCCTTGGCGGTGCGCAGACCTTGCAGACAATCACTGCTCCCCCGGCCCCCACAGAGCAGAGGCTTTTTTGTATTTCACCTGTTAGCGCCCCTGCATCTCCACTCTGACAATCACTGCTCCCCCGGCCTCCACAGAGCAGAGTGGAGATGCAAGGCCACAAAGAGGTGAAATAGAACAAAGCCTCTGCTCTGTGGGGCCGGGCAAGCAGTGATTGTCAGGGTGGAGAAGCAGGGGCGCTACACCAAACAAAGCCTCAATAATATGTTAATGGTCTTTTAAAGACCTGTTAAGTACTTTGGTGTTGTTGTCTGTGTGTGCGCGTTGAGGAAGCGGTCTCAACCCGGGCTGAAGGCTGACACAGATAGACACACACACAGTGAGATGACAGAGGTGGAGGGAGAGGGAGGGCAGGAGGGAGAGAGAGATGGAGAGGGAGGGCAGGAGGGAGAGCAGGAGGGAGAGAGATGTATGTAAATGCTGGGTCTGGTGGCTCAGTGGATGAGGGCATCTGCTGCAGGGACCTGTGTGCAACCTCATGGTCACAAGTTATCGTTTTGCTTTAGCCCCGCCCCCTCTGACTCCGTCCCCACCAGTGCGGCCCTCGGCCACAAACTACACTGTAAATTTAGCCCCTGAGAGAAAGTTTGTGAGTACCCATGATCTAGAGAGAGTAGACGGTCAGTGGATGAACTAAGTGTAACTTTGAAGAGCATGTAACACTGCACCCGCACGTCCGTTCCAGTGTAAGAAAGGCAAGGAAAAGAAGTTTTAATTTTGTCCAAATACTACCATCAATAGTAGCAGTAGTTTGTATTGCAAGCACAGCATAGATCCGGTTATTACGGTGGCCACTCCCTACCTCTCTTAATAAGTTTAGTAGTACTCAGTCATTCATGTGTGGATATATCACTGGTCACTCAATAAAAAGCAAAGCACCTAAAGTCATCCCATATATAAGCAAAAACATCCCATGTGAAGTGATAGATAATCAGATTATTTATCTTCTTCAATTTTCCATTTCTAGTACTCATTTCCACTGTAGGGTGAAAGTTAAATTAATTAAGCAGTAGCCCTTGAGTTGTAACAGAGTATTCTCAGTGCCACCCGTAATAGAAAAGTAAGAGCTTCACCACCTGCATGTACTGGACGGGTACAGTAACGCAACGCAAGTCTAGGTCACTCCTCATGGCGTGCGTCTCTTTTTCTCGGGTGCAAGTTTACTGCGCTGGCATTATGCCGGCTTGCAGAAGATAACGTACCAATTTTCCTAAACAAGAGACAAGAAGAAGAATAAGACTGGTGTACTTTCATAGTCGACTCCAATGGAAGTCCATAGTGCTCGTAGAATTTGTTCCTTAAACTCCCACTAATGTTAGAGCAAGGATGAAGAAGTGTGAGGTTAGATAGATACTGGCCTCAATAGTTATGTAATGCGCTTGCAAGTTGCTAGTTGTAGTGCAACACAAATTTCTGCTGAATGATTGAGTTAATCTTAAAGAGCATTGGTTACAGACTATGTCTTTCTTTCTTCATATAGGTTCTCCTTCCAAACGAACAAGGAGGAAGGAGCTGGCTAGAGCGGCCCGGCAACGGAGGATCGATGCCACTGTGGCCGAATATCGGCGGCTGGTGGCCCTGGAGGACGAAGAAAGTGTGCAGTCGACCACAACAACTACGTCGTCTGCATCGGCCTCCGTTCCCCCACGGGTTGCCAGTGCCACCCAGCACAGTGGTCCACCCAGACTGAGCCGGGCTGCCAAAGCCAAACGCCACCGCCGAGTAGCAAGGACAACAGCTTCCTCTCACAGCCGTTGCACCTACAAGGCATTGAAGGCACGCCTGCGCCGCAGTACCCTGATGGTGTCCCGCCTCCAGCAGGAGCTCCACCACTTTTCAAAGGAGTTGGAGGGGCTCCGCGTAGAGCACGCCTTGCTCCGCCAGGAGCATGATGCCCTGGCCCAAAAAGTTGACAGCATCCACCCATAGTGTCCCTTGCCCCTTTTTTAGAGACTTTTGGGGGGTGGGAATTGGGAGTTGGGTTTTTGGGGACTTTTGAAGGACAATCGTTGGGGTTAGGGAGGGTCTTGCGGGAGATTATTTTGTTAGGGATATAAATATACTTTTTCAAACTTTATCTGAGCATACCCGTTTCTTACTGCTTGCCTGGTGGGTGGGGGTTTAACAGTGACTTTGTTTTCCTGAAAGTTTAGTTCCATTTTCTTCCTTTAAGTGTAAATGCCCAAATGTTTTCAACACTAAGTGCCTCTCACAGACTAAGTGAAGTGAATCCAAGAGTCCTAGGACTTTAGTGGTACTACCTTCAGTCTCTCGTCTCTCCTACTAATACTCCATTATACCCCCAAACCACCAAACGCTTATCTTACCTGTAATTTGTGTTTGAAAGTAGGGCTCGACCCAGGGCTGGCTCCACGGGAAACAGCGAATAAGGTTGGCAATCTTGGTCGGATAAAATTTCCTCATAGCGGTGGTACTAGTGGTGTGACACAGTGGCAGTTGCATGCCTATGAAAAAAAAGAAAATGAAATCTGGTTTGTCCTCCTGAGCAATTCAACGGTACAACTGAGAATATAGCAGGTGACAGAAGTACAGTAGAACAGTGCCACATTGTAGCCTAACAAATGGTAAAGTATAACTACTAATTCGGTTGAAGTTCTTTCACATTAGCAATGGTTCTTTGTCAAGCAGAGTAAGAATATATCCTCGGATTTCTTCACCAGCCTGTTGCTATCACCTTATCCTCCCCAGCAAGTGTGTGGATTTATTGCTGTAATTTAGTCACACATCAATCAAAACCACACAGCCCGGGGGAAGAGGGTTAGGGTTTGAAAAATGGATGGGTACGGGGGTTTTTGGGAAAGGTTTTGGGAGACAAGAAAAAATAGCACAGCATAGACAAACAATTGTGAACATAAACAAATCTTTGGGTACAAACCTATCCATCAATCTTTGAAAGTGCATGCACTACTGCATGCATGTCAGTGAAAAGTAAGTAGTACTTTCGACAACTGTGGAAGAAAGAATGCGACAGTACAGGGCCTGTGTGGAATTATTGATAACGATATTCAACATAAGGTCTCTGTAGCCAGATACCCGAGAGCCTTGCTGGTCACTATAAATCCATTCACAACAACACTCAGTGGGGTTGGTCTGGAAGGTATAGTAGATAGAAAAGGAGAAATTGCTTTTTTTCTAGGTGTCCCCTCACTCACCAGGGTTGCCCCTTGGTGACATGCTTCATCATTGGGGCCATCCCAGTCCTCTACGGCCTGGGGCGTGCTGCGACTTGCGAATTACGTAGGAGCACTTACAAATGACTATGTGTGGTGCAGATGTGATAGTGGAGTGGACTAAGTGATGTGTTAAGGGATCAATTTAGAAGCAGAGAGAGATCCAAGAAATGCAGTCACAGTCAGAGAAAAAGGCAAGGGATACTGTATCTATGTGGTTGTAGTGGTCCTGTTGGAAGTGGTAAGTAAGTTGCCTGCAGAAAAAAAATCCTCCTATTAGCGGCACTCCTCCATTGCAGCCGACGCTTCGTCCATCGATGTTGGTCACCAGAAGACACCCTGTAAAAAAAAGCACAGCATAGACAAACAATTGAACATAAACAATTCTTTGGGTACAAACCTATCCATCAATCTTTGAAAGTGCATGCACTACTGCATGCATGTCAGTGAAAAGTAAGTAGTACATTCGACAACTGTGGAAGAAAGAATGCGACAGTACAGGGCCTGTGTGGAATTATTGATAACGATATTCAACATAAGGTCTCTGTAGCCAGATACCCGAGAGCCTTGCTGGTCACTATAAATCCATTTACAACAACACTCAATGGGGTTGGTCTGGAAGGTATAGTAGATAGAAAAGGAGAAATTGCTTTTTTTCTAGGTGTCCCCTCACTCACCAGGGTTGCCCCTTGGTGACATGCTTCATCATTGGGGCCATACCAGTCCTCTACGGCCTGGGGCGTGCTGCGACTTGCGAATTACATAGGAGCACTTACAAATGACTATGTGTGGTGCAGATGTGATAGTGGAGTGGACTAAGTGATGTGTTAAGGGATCAATTTAGAAGCAGAGAGAGATCCAAGAAATGCAGTCACAGCCAGAGAAAAAGGCAAGGGATACTGTATCTATGTGGTTGTAGTGGTCCTGTTGGAAGTGGTAAGTAAGTTGCCTGCAGAAAAAAAATCCTCTTATTAGCGGCACTCCTCCATTGCAGCCAACGCTTCGTCCATCGATGTTGGTCACCAGAAGACACCCTGTCCACTGCCTGCCTGATGCTGAATTGTGGCTCGCTACTGTGAAGCCTGACTCCATCCTTTTTTCCGCATTGCAGAGACTGAAACCCGGCCTGTAATTATTCAACGAAAAACAGGAAGTGATATTATATTACAACACCACTGATAAATAAATATAAGGTATGTAGGCTGTGGAGTGCAAAAAGTCACAATTTGATTTTCCTAGTAGACAGTACAATATTTTTGAAAGTGCGTACTCTGTCTGAGTCACCTTTTGAAGGATAAATAAGTATGGGCAAATTAATGTAGCGGATCTTTCCCCTCAAGCTAGGTGTACTGTAAACTGAGTTTTAGAACAAAATTAGATCTTCCTAGCAGTGCTCCCACCCAGACCCTTACTAAAGCCAGTCGCAAAAATGTAGAAGACCCCCAATCAAATCTCAAAAACGAGGCCTAGCAGAAAACTGGTTACAAAACTTACTTTGAAAGTAAAAGTAGGCCGAAGTACCCCCTTCCTAATTCCCCCTTACCCACCGTGGATTGCATTCAAACCACTTGCAAGCAACCAAGCAAAATTAGCCATAGCCAGCATCGCTCCAAGACTCGAAATCCCCCCCACTCAAACACATGCAATAGAAATACTGCTAACCCTAACGAACCCTAAGTTAAGAATAGTGGCAAAGGCTTTCTTTAACTATGCCAAATCCCCCCTTTCCCACCATGGATTTTCTTCAAATGACTTGCAACCGAAATTACACATTCTCACGAGTGCTCTAAGACCCCAGAACTCAGTTGCAAAAATCTAGAACACCCCGAAACACATGAAATCCTGCTGCTAGGGCTAACCCTAACGAACCCTAAGTTACAAAAAGTGCCAAAAGGCTTTTCCGCGAGGATTTTTGTCCCAACCACTTCTACCCGGTATTAGACTTTCCCAGGAATGCCCCAAGACCCGCCAACCCACCCGCCAAGAAGCATAACACCCCCAAACAGGCCAAAAGCAAAATCTCATACTTGCAATATTTCTCGGCCTTCGGTCCAAACGCGCTGCGTAGCTAGGCCATAAGTCGGGGTTGCCACGACGGATTTCCTGAAAAGCAAATGCAATCAAGATTAGAGTGTCCCAGCAGTGCTCCCAGACCCCGAAACTCACCCACAAACACCAGGAAGCCCCCCAAACAGGCCCCCGAAAACGCTACATTGAGCAAAATGTCAGAAATAGCCAAAAAAAAAATCGGCCTGGATTTTGTCCCAACCACTTCTACCCGGTATTAGACCTTCCCAGGAATGCCCCAAGACCCGCCAACCCACCCGCCAAGAAGCATAACACCCCCAAACAGGCCAAAAGCAAAATCTCATACTTGCAATATTTCTCGGCCTTCGGTCCAAACGCGCTGCGTAGCTAGGCCATAAGTCGGGGTTGCCACGACGGATTTCCTGAAAAGCAAATGCAATCAAGATTAGAGTGTCCCAGCAGTCCTCCCAGACCCCGAAACTCACCCACAAACAGACGGAACCCCCCCTAAGAGCACCTCAAAGGCAAGCAAGTCATCAAAAACACAAAAAAATTTCCGCCTGGGATTTGGTCCAAAACACTTTTATCCGGTATTAGAGCTTCCCAGCAATGGCCCCAGAGCCGTCAACCCAGGAGAAAACGAGTAGAAGACCCCCAAACAGCCAAAGAGCAAAAGTACAAAAATGGGGACTTAGTCAATTTTTCACAAATTTCCCAAATCACTCCGCGCGCGCTCTGCAGCTAGGCCCTAACTCCCCACTGCCACCATGGATTTGCTTCAAACCTCTTGCAAAGTAAAGTATATATAGCCAGCAGTGCGCCCAGACCCCGAAACCCACCCACAAACACCAGGAAGCCCCCCAAACAGGCCCCCGAAAACGCTACATTGAGCAAAATGTCAGAAATAGCCAAAAAAAAAATCGGCCTGGATTTTGTCCCAACCACTTCTACCCGGTATTAGACGTTCTCAGGAATGCCCCAAGACCCGCCAACCCACCCGCCAAGAAGCATAACACCCCCAAACAGGCCAAAAGCAAAATCTCATACTTGCAATATTTCTCGGCCTTCGGTCCAAACGCGCTGCGTAGCTAGGCCATAAGTCGGGGTTGCCACGACGGATTTCCTGAAAAGCAAATGCAATCAAGATTAGAGTGTCCCAGCAGTGCTCCCAGACCACGAAACTCACCCACAAACACCAGGAAGCCCCCCAAACAGGCCCCCGAAAACGCTACATTGAGCAAAATGTCAGAAATAGCCACAAAAAAATCGGCCTGGATTTTGTCCCAACCACTTCTACCCGGTATTAGACCTTCCCAGGAATGCCCCAAGACACGCCAACCCACCCGCCAAGAAGCATAACACCCCCAAACAGGCCAAAAGCAAAATCTCATACTTGCAATATTTCTCGGCCTTCGGTCCAAACGCGCTGCGTAGCTAGGCCATAAGTCGGGGTTGCCACGACGGATTTCCTGAAAAGCAAATGCAATCAAGATTAGAGTGTCCCAGCAGTGCTCTCAGACCACGAAACTCACCCACAAACACCAGGAAGCCCCCCAAACAGGCCCCCGAAAACGCTACATTGAGAAAAATGTCAGAAATAGCCAAAAAAAAATCGGCCTGGATTTTGTCCCAACCACTTCTACCCGGTATTAGACCTTCCCAGGAATGCCCCAAGACACGACAACCCACCCGCCAAGAAGCATAACACCCCCAAACAGGCCAAAAGCAAAATCTCATACTTGCAATATTTCTCGGCCTTCGGTCCAAACGCGCTGCGTAGCTAGGCCATAAGTCGGAGTTGCCACGACGGATTTCCTGAAAAGCAAATGCAATCAAGATTAGCGTGTCCCAGCAGTGCTCCCAGACCCCGAAACTCACCCACAAACAGACGGAACCCCCCCTAAGAGCACCTCAAAGGCAAGCAAGTCATCAAAAACACAAAAAAAATTCCGCCTGGGATTTGGTCCAAAACACTTTTATCCGGTATTAGAGCTTCCCAGCAATGGCCCCAGAGCCGTCAACTCACCTGCAAAGAGGTACAACAACACCCCCACAAGTGCTGAGTCTTTCTTCATTGGGCATAAACCAGCCCTCTGGTTTGATGGAAATAGGAGTCTAGGGAAGGGGGAGGATAGAGGAGCATGTTCTTCTGAACTTGTGAACCTGAGGAATGCAGACTGCGGCAACTTCAAATCAATTAGCAAACCAGTGAAGACAGTTCTGCTGATGGGCTTGATTTTGTGATTATCTGATTAAAGTTTGAAATATATTAACTGTGCACAACAAAGAAAGACAGACACACAGGAATAAAAGTGAATAAGGATGAAAAAGAAAGTTATTGATTCGTTGTCTCATTTTGAGGGCTCGGTATCACGGTCCAGGAATAAGAATAAGGCTTCGTCATCATACTCTGCGAATTCAGGCAGGGTGAGCTCAGTGCCACCTGACAGAGTAGAAATTCCCTCATCTATGTTGCTGGCCACCTCCTCTTCATCCGGCACGCTTTCTCGTACTCTGAAATCTGGTGGTATAAGGTGCTGATTCATCTTGATCATTGTTAACCTCTCCACATTTTTGGGCGAGAGGCGGCTCCGTTTGGGAGTTACAATGCCACCAGCAGCACTGAAAACCCGTTCAGAAGACACACTTGCGAGTGGGCAAGACAAGTAGTTTAAAGCCAGGTTGGTGAGCTGTGGCCACAATTCTTTTTTCCCATGCCAATACGCCAATGGGTCAGAATTAACATAGACCTCTGTTGAGTCATTCAGATAGTCCTTCACCATCGACTCAAGGTCCTCATCAAAGGTTCCTCCACTTTGCTTAGCTCTTGCTGTGCCTCTGACCTTTTGAGAACCAAACCCACGCAGAGCTAGCCAATCCTCTTCAGCCTCCAATGTTTCTGTTGTGTCTCGTGCAGATGATCCGGTTGCCGGTGTCTTTAACGGCTGAGAGGTCACTTGTGCCACAGCCACAGGTGCAGAAGTGGATTGTTTTGACTGGGATGGCCTGCTGATGTACTGCCATTTCCTTCAATTTTCAGCCGTTCTGTTTCAAACCTCTTGGCTGACAAGGCTAGCCAACGTTTGTACTTTGGAACATGTTCATCATCAAAAGGAAAGAATGCTTGGCCTGCCAGCGCCTTTTTGTAGCGTGGATCCAGAATAGTAGCACAAATGTAATGCTGTTCTGAGTGGATCTTTTTAAGACGTTCATCACCTTGTAGGAGCTCTAATAATTTCTCAGCCAGAAGCAAAGAGTCTTGGTTTTTGTCATCTTTTTCAAACACAGAACACACCTCCTTCAGTTGGTCCTCCAGCATGTACAACAATGGGATAGCTTTTCCCAAATTAGAGTCCTCCTTGCTGACTGCACGCGTGAAGAACTCAAAAGGACGAAGCATGCGTGTCAGGCTTTGAACTATGTTCCATTGCGCCGCACCCATCCTCAGCTCCTCTGTACCCTCTGTAAGGAAATATTGATCGAGTTCCGTATACTGCTCATACAGACGCTCAAGCATGTAGAAGGTTAAGTTCCAACGTGTTACCACCTCCTGGATGAGTGCTTTCACTGGCATTTTACGTTGATATAGCAGGCTCCTCAGCTGCTTCCGGGCCTTAAAAGAATGGCTGAAATGGTTGCACATTTTTCGGCAGGTGTCCAATACACTGTAACAACAATAGAAGGGGGCTCCCCGTGGGGTTTCTAAGAGATATCAAGGCAGGCCAAGGGGGAGAAAACAACTGTATAAAGAAAAATAGAAGGTACCCTGCCAATTATTTACGAAGGTCCCAGCTAGAGGATCCTACTCTGATAAAGAAAGGGGGTGATTAACTCAGGGGCTGAGGCTGCACAGGACAAAAGCTAAGTCATTCCACACAGATTCAACAACATGTTGTGAAAAAATATATTTTTTTTATTATTTTTCTCTTCTTAAATATATTCAAATAGCATACATGTGTAAATTTATATATTCACTGATATTTAACAAAGCTCAAAGACAAAATTTCCTTTCATGATTAAAATCTGCCCACACTTCACACAAACTACCACACTCATTCACACCGTGATTTTTCTAACTACAGGGGAAGCACTCAACTCTCATTTGTCCATTTCTCTAGTCCTGGCGCAGACAACAATAGTTCTTAATTTAGTTGTCTAAAGTGGGGAATTCAACCAGGAAGATGGTATTGATACGGATCCTGGTGTACTTGGGGAGGATTGCCGTATTCCTGGGACAACGTGCCGACGCGCGTTTCGGTGGAAAGCCAATAAGGCCACACCTTCGTCAGGGCCAGGGTAGTATGTTGGGCAGAGATAAGGAGTAAAAAATCTAGAAGTAAAAAAATCATGCTTTAGTATTTCATTCTTGAAGGTTTTACACAAAAAAGACATATTCCAACACTTTATTCTCTTTATACTACTATCACTTTACTGAATACTATTATATTAAACCGAGTTAATTCAATACATTCCAGGATGACATTTTTTGACACTATGCAGCAACAGACCACCTGAAGACACTCCCCGAACTAAAATTCCCTGTTTCGTGGAATCCAACGAAGGCATACAGATAGCCTTAGCCAAATGAATAGTAGATTTTATATCACAACATCGTACAACACCATATATCCTTTTTCTATAATGTCACACATTCAGTTTGATCCACCTAAGACCTCTTATTTTTAGCAAGACACTTTTCCTTTCTTGTTATGAGCGAGGAAAGTTATTACTGGATAAGGAACATAAATTATCTCACCAGAAGAGAGACCAGAATGTATTGTCTACCTAAGCTGGCTTATGACCATTTAGACCCGTTTAGATCCTGGTATTCATACACACTGGTGTGTTTCCAAGAATATTACCTGTTCAGTTTATTGGGTACGTCTATAGAATAAGGGCCACCATCAACCTTTTCATGAGCAGATCCCTGCCGTGTTATTCTCCTGAAAAAATATATATGTAAACATGGGGTTACTATTTCCAGTTAGCGATAGGTAGAACCTTATCACATCCTTTTAGGGGAAGTTTTTTATTTACCGAGGTTTTGGGGAATCCACTCACGATTTTTCCTGTTAGATTAACAGACTTCTATCACTCGATATTCACTCCTCGGTATTTTTATCAAACTATTCTAGATATAGACAAAACAAGGAGATTAGATCTGTTATTCCTTTGACTTAGATAGAACTGTCCTCTCCACTATTAGATACACAAATTAGCATAGAATAGTACCTTCCGTTTTGTTGTGCTTTAAGTTAGGTTGTCCCTTCTTCAGATCAGGTCGCCGGGCATTCGACGAGGCATAAGTTAGTTGGTCACCAACTAACTTATGCCTCGTCGAATGCCCGGCGACCTGATCTGAAGAAGGGACAACCTAACTTAAAGCACAACAAAACGGAAGGTACTATTCTATGCTAATTTGTGTATCTAATAGTGGAGAGGACAGTTCTATCTAAGTCAAAGGAATAACAGATCTAATCTCCTTGTTTTGTCTATATCTAGAATAGTTTGATAAAAATACCGAGGAGTGAATATCGAGTGATAGAAGTCTGTTAATCTAACAGGAAAAATCGTGAGTGGATTCCCCAAAACCTCGGTAAATAAAAAACTTCCCCTAAAAGGATGTGATAAGGTTCTACCTATCGCTAACTGGAAATAGTAACCCCATGTTTACATATATATTTTTTCAGGAGAATAACACGGCAGGGATCTGCTCATGAAAAGGTTGATGGTGGCCCTTATTCTATAGACGTACCCAATAAACTGAACAGGTAATATTCTTGGAAACACACCAGTGTGTATGAATACCAGGATCTAAACGGGTCTAAATGGTCATAAGCCAGCTTAGGTAGACAATACATTCTGGTCTCTCTTCTGGTGAGATAATTTATGTTCCTTATCCAGTAATAACTTTCCTCGCTCATAACAAGAAAGGAAAAGTGTCTTGCTAAAAATAAGAGGTCTTAGGTGGATCAAACTGAATGTGTGACATTATAGAAAAAGGATATATGGTGTTGTACGATGTTGTGATATAAAATCTACTATTCATTTGGCTAAGGCTATCTGTATGCCTTCGTTGGATTCCACGAAACAGGGAATTTTAGTTCGGGGAGTGTCTTCAGGTGGTCTGTTGCTGCATAGTGTCAAAAAATGTCATCCTGGAATGTATTGAATTAACTCGGTTTAATATAATAGTATTCAGTAAAGTGATAGTAGTATAAAGAGAATAAAGTGTTGGAATATGTCTTTTTTGTGTAAAACCTTCAAGAATGAAATACTAAAGCATGATTTTTTTACTTCTAGATTTTTTACTCCTTATCTCTGCCCAACATACTACCCTGGCCCTGACGAAGGTGTGGCCTTATTGGCTTTCCACCGAAACGCGCGTCGGCACGTTGTCCCAGGAATACGGCAATCCTCCCCAAGTACACCAGGATCCGTATCAATACCATCTTCCTGGTTGAATTCCCCACTTTAGACAACTAAATTAAGAACTATTGTTGTCTGCGCCAGGACTAGAGAAATGGACAAATGAGAGTTGAGTGCTTCCCCTGTAGTTAGAAAAATCACGGTGTGAATGAGTGTGGTAGTTTGTGTGAAGTGTGGGCAGATTTTAATCATGAAAGGAAATTTTGTCTTTGAGCTTTGTTAAATATCAGTGAATATATAAATTTACACATGTATGCTATTTGAATATATTTAAGAAGAGAAAAATAATAAAAAAAATATATTTTTTCACAACATGTTGTTGAATCTGTGTGGAATGACTTAGCTTTTGTCCTGTGCAGCCTCAGCCCCTGAGTTAATCACCCCCTTTCTTTATCAGAGTAGGATCCTCTAGCTGGGACCTTCGTAAATAATTGGCAGGGTACCTTCTATTTTTCTTTATACAGTCCAATACACTGTACGCTGCACTGCCTTTATTACCCAATAATTTTTGGACAACCAGGTTTATACAGTGCGCCAAACACGGCACTCTGAAATAGTAACCGTCCCTCATGGCCTTAACTATATTGGCGCCATTGTCCGTGGAAACATAACCAACCTGGCGTTTTAGTGGGGACAGCCAGTTAAGGACCTTTGTGTTAAAGACATCCAAAATGTTTTCTGCTGTGTGACATTTCTCCAAACCAAACATGGCTAGTGTTGCATGTTTCCGAGCAGCTTTAAAAACAATGTCCGCGTCAACACCTGCGTTTAGCTTTGCTTTAGCCCCTGAAAAAGAGACCCAGTGTGCAGTGATGCACATGTAATCAGCGCCTGCGCCACTGGTCCACATGTCTGTTGTCAGATGTATAGTGTGAACAGCACTCTTCTGCAAAGCTGCCCCAATCACCTTCAGAACATCTTCATGTAGTGCTGGAACCGCAACTCGGGCAAAATAGAACCGGCTAGGAACCTTTCATTTAGGGCAGAGCGCTGCCACTAATTCTAGAAAACCAACCCCTTCTACAAAAGAAAAAGGGAGAAGGTCCAGAGCTAGCATTTTAGCCAACTTAGTGTTATACAGACGCGTCAGTGGGTGGTTGCGTTCATATTGCGCTTCTGTAAACAACATCTTTTTAATGTTGCCCTGGACCAAGGATTTACGGGATGATGATGATATCTTCGACCCAGTTACGCACACTGATGAACTTTTCTGCATTGATGTCTCACTCTCTCCCACACTCTTAGTGTGCCTCACATGGGGTGTGCTGCTGACAGGGGTACTGGGTGTAAGTGAAGTGTTTGAATCGTCTTCTTCCTCCTCGTCATCATCAGAAGAAAAATCAATGTTTTCATTACGTGCTATTCCGGCTTGCTTAAACGCCTCTAGGTGCGGAAACCATTGGACAGGGTGCGCTCTCTTAAGGTGACCTCTCTGGCCTCTGGTACCATAGTTAGAACCAAGCTTACCACGACCAACTCGAACCTTACAAAGGCTACAAATGGCTACGTTTTCCATTTTTGGGCAAACACTAAAGAAGTCCCAAACTGGAGACTTGAAATGTCTTTGGGGGCCGGAGGAGGCGGCGATACTGGTGGTGGTGGTCCTGCTGCTAATGCCAGATGAAGTGGAGGATGTGGATTGCCGAACTTCAGTACGTTTTGCACTTTCACCACCACGAATTGAGGTCGAGGACGAGGTGGGTACCTTCTTGCGAGGAAGAAATATGGAAGCGGTAGGTTTTGGTGTACTACTTAACTCAAAATCTAACGATTCCATTTCCATTGCCTCCTCGCCGACATCATCATCACGCTCAGCAGCTTCTCGGGATAGGGTCAAAATGTCTCTTTGCTGCATGCCCGGTGGGGCTGCAGTGACCTTTGTGATGACTGGCTCGTCGTCATCGTGAGAGGCTTCATCGCCAGCAGTATCTGTCACTTCTTGTTGAGCCTCATCACACTCCATAGGTATGAGTTTTTTGACGACCTTCCTTTTACGCTTAGGTACCTGTGTCAGATCATGGTGTGCCTCACTGTCAGACCGCAGTTGTGGTTCCCAAGACAGATCACTTGCATCAGAACGAGGTGGGCTTGAAGAAGATGTAGACACCCCCCTTGATCTTTTCCTTGCTAGGGATGTGGAAGACAATGAATGATCATCAGGAGGAGTGGCTTCCAATGATACCTCGGCTTCATTGTCGATTTCCTGATGTGCCCCTACTTCGGGAGGAACAACTATTGTGGGGACTTGTGAACCTCCATGCACCTTTGCTTGCGCATCTCCTTTTGCTGCCTCTCCTTCCACATGTACTTGGGTGTGTACTTGCACATGGTGTTGTTGTTGCGGCTGTGTTTGTTCAACACTTGTCAGATGAGTTACAACAACCTGTGTTGATTCAGGGACATTGCTGCTACTTTCTTGCGATGAGCCAACATCACTGGTCGATGGTGATTGGAGAAGTACACTGACTGCCTCTGAAGCACTCAAGGGCTTTGACTTAAGTTGGCGTGGTGGTGGAGGCACTGAACCCAATGGAGCAGGGGTGCTGCTCCCAGCTTGGTCCCCAGCAGATCTTGCTGCTGCAGGCGTACTTTTTTTTTTTCTCCCAAAAAACGTGGCGGGTGGCACACCAGCCTCCTTGGTAACTTGCTTCTTCTGCTCCTTACTAGCAACTTTCTTGCTAGAGGAGCTACGGAGACCTTTTTTTGGGGCCATCTTCTTCAGAGCAGGTCAGAAAGCAGGCCACAGTTGCACGAATTGTAGAGTTGTCTGAGGCCAGACGTGACGTCGCGTGACGTTATGCTGCACACACATACCGCTGCAGGACTTCTTCCTGGCACTGGTGGTTCTCTTGAGTCTTGTGCACCTAAAAACAATGGAAGACAGAGGAACATCAGTTCAGTTATACAGCACAAAAAAAATCGAAAAACACTGCAAAATCAGCACAATCCCAATCCATCCATGCCCTCCATAATGTTTAAATTCAAGACAACCCACAGAAAGACTAGGCCCATGCAAGACTCACTACCCCTGGGCATAAATAAAGGTTGAAAAGTAGGCAAAATGGTTGCAGGCCTAACAACAAAGCCTGCATTCAAAATGGCCACTTGCCTGCCAGCACATGGCCAGTGCCTGTAGCTGCACTCAAAATGGCCACCAGCCACATGGCCTGTCCCTCCCCATGAACACCCCCAAAAATCGAAAAACACTGCAAAATCAGCACAATCCCATTCCATCCATGGCCTCCATGATGTTTAAGTTCAAGACAGCCCACAGAAAGACTAGGCCCATGCTAGACTCAAATACCCCTGGTGAAAAGGCCACAGGTACAGGCCCAAAAAACGAAAATCACTGAAAAATCAGCACATTCCCATTCCATCCATGGCCTCCATGATGTTTAAATTCAAGACAACCCACAGAAAGACTAGGCCCATGCAAGACTCACTACCCCTGGGCATAAATAAAGGTTGAAAAGTAGGCAAAATGGTTGCAGGCCTAACAACAAAGCCTGCATTCAAAATGGCCACTTGCCTGCCAGCACATGGCCAGTGCCTGTAGCTGCACTCAAAATGGCCACCAGCCACATGGCCTGTCCCTCCCCATGAACACCCCCAAAAATCGAAAAACACTGCAAAATCAGCACAATCCCATTCCATCCATGGCCTCCATGATGTTTAAGTTCAAGACAGCCCACAGAAAGACTAGGCCCATGCTAGACTCAAATACCCCTGGTGAAAAGGCCACAACTACAGGCCCAAAAAACGAAAATCACTGAAAAATCAGCACAATCCCATTCCATCCATGGCCTCCATGATGTTTAAATTCAAGACAACCCACAGAAAGACTAGGCCGATGCAAGACTCACTACCCCTGGGCATAAATAAAGGTTGAAAAGTAGGCAAAATGGTTGCAGGCCTAACAACAAAGCCTGCATTCAAAATGGCCACTTGCCTGCCAGCACATGGCCAGTGCCTGTAGCTGCACTCAAAATGGCCACCAGCCACATGGCCTGTCCCTCCCCATGAACACCCCCAAAAATCGAAAAACACTGCAAAATCAGCACAATCCCATTCCATCCATGGCCTCCATGATGTTTAAGTTCAAGACAGCCCAAAGAAAGACTAGGCCCATGCTAGACTCAAATACCCCTGGTGAAAGGGCCACAAGTACAGGCCCAAAAATCGAAAATCACTGAAAAATCAGCACAATCCCATTCCATCCATGGCCTCCATGATGTTTAAATTCAAGACAACCCACAGAAAGGCTAGGCCCATGCAAGACTCACTACCCCTGGGCATAAATAAAGGTTGAAAAGTAGGCAAAATGGTTGCAGGCCTAACAACAAAGCCTGCATTCAAAATGGCCACTTGCCTGCCAGCACATGGCCAGTGCCTGTAGCTGCACTCAAAATGGCCACCAGCCACATGGCCTGTCCCTCCCCATGAACACCCCCAAAAATCGAAAAACACTGCAAAATCAGCACAATCCCATTCCATCCATGGCCTCCATGATGTTTAAGTTCAAGACAGCCCACAGAAAGACTAGGCCCATGCTAGACTCAAATTCCCCTGGAGAAAAGGCCACAAGTACAGGCCCAAAAAACGAATATCACTGAAAAATCAGCACAATCCCATTCCATCCATGGCCTCCATGATGTTTAAATTCAAGACAACCCACAGAAAGACTAGGCCCATGCAAGACTCACTACCCCTGGGCATAAATAAAGGTTGAAAAGTAGGCAAAATGGTTGCAGGCCTAACAACAAAGCCTGCATTCAAAATGGCCACTTGCCTGCCAGCACATGGCCAGTGCCTGTAGCTGCACTCAAAATGGCCACCAGCCACATGGCCTGTCCCTCCCCATGAACACCCCCAAAAATCTAAAAACACTGCAAAATCAGCACAATCCCATTCCATCCATGGCCTCCATGATGTTTAAGTTCAAGACAGCCCACAGAAAGACTAGGCCCATGCTAGACTCAAATACCCCTGGTGAAAAGGCCACAAGTACAGGCCCAAAAAACGAAAATCACTGAAAAATCAGCACAATCCCATTCCATCCATGGCCTCCATGATGTTTAAATTCAAGACAACCCACAGAAAGACTAGGCCCATGCAAGACTCACTACACCTGGGCATAAATAAAGGTTGAAAAGTAGGCAAAATGGTTGCAGGCCTAACAACAAAGCCTGCATTCAAAATGGCCACTTGCCTGCCAGCACATGGCCAGTGCCTGTAGCTGCACTCAAAATGGCCACCAGCCACATGGCCTGTCCCCACCCCATAAACACCCCCAAAAATCGAAAAACACTGCAAAATCAGCACAATCCCATTCCATCCATGCCCTCCATGATGTTTAAGTTCAAGACAGCCCACAGAAAGACTAGGCCCATGCTAGACTCAAATACCCCTGGTGAAAAGGCCACAAGTACAGGCCCAAAAAACGAAAATCACTGAAAAATCAGCACAATCCCATTCCATCCATGGCCTCCATGATGTTTAAATTCAAGACAACCCACAGAAAGACTAGGCCCATGCAAGACTCACTACCCCTGGGCATAAATAAAGGTTGAAAAGTAGGCAAAATGGTTGCAGGCCTAACAACAAAGCCTGCATTCAAAATGGTCACTTGCCTGCCAGCACATGGCCAGTGCCTGTAGCTGCACTCAAAATGGCCACCAGCCACATGGCCTGTCCCTCCCCATGAACACCCCCAAAAATCGAAAAACACTGCAAAATCAGCACAATCCCATTCCATCAATGCCATCCATGATGTTTAAGTTCAAACTAGCCCACAGAAAGACTAGGCCCATGCTAGACTCAAATACCCCTGGTGAAAAGGCCACAAGTACAGCCCCAAAAAACGAAAATGACTGAAAAATCAGCACAATCCCAATCCATCCATGCCCTCCACGATGTTTAAATTCATGACAACCTACAGAAAGACTAGGCCCATGCTAGACCCAAATACCCCTGGTGAAAAGGCCACAAGTACAGCCCCAAAAAACGAAAATCACTGAAAAATCAGCACAATCCCAATCCATCCATGGCCTCCATGATGTTTAAGTTCAAGACAACCCACAGAAAGACTCAGTCCACCCACCACTGAGTACCCCTGGGCAA
Organism: Lissotriton vulgaris; assembly: GCF_964263255.1. Taxonomy (NCBI): domain Eukaryota; kingdom Metazoa; phylum Chordata; class Amphibia; order Caudata; family Salamandridae; genus Lissotriton; species Lissotriton vulgaris. The sequence continues at coordinate 1,448,844,663 of NC_141691.1, forward strand.
AAGGCCCCAAAACAGCCCAAAAATCGAAAATTCCAAAATTTTAGTTGCAGCAACTGTAATGCCCCAAACAAACTTACTTGTAAAATTTCTAATCCAACAGTGATCCAAAGAAAGTCAAAAAGGCCTCAAATCCAAATATCCAGCAGCATCCACAAAAAGTATTCCTTCCAGCTCCAGATCCAAATGAAAAGTGACCAGGAGATGGACAAAGCACTGGGAGGAGCCTGCTGAACAGGAACAGGAAGTTGAAGACTGTGGGGCACTGCCTTCCTCCCACCCCCCTCCCCCCCTCCCCAAAATGGACTCCTCGCTAAAAAAGTGCAGGCAAATGTACACCTAAGGAGTTATTCAGATACAAATCATCATTTCTAGAAGGTTTATGCTGCTTGCTGTTGGATTTCTTGTGCAGAATTGCACATTTTATATTTTCGCTCGCCGCATCTCAAATCTCGCAATTGCGAAGTACCGCGAGACGTGATCTCGCCGTACTCGCGTTGACAAACTCTCGCTGGCAATCCGCGATGACGTTGCGCGCTCGCCAATTCCCGCGGGATCACACAGCAAGATCCAAAATGGCGCAGCACTCGCAAACTATCGAGAAAAACAACCCGGCAAACGATGATAAACGCCGCGCGCCGCAAAAATTTTATCACCAACTCCGCGCGCCGCAAAAAAAATCCGCTGCGTGCGAATTTGCGGATTTTGCGGGAAATTCGCAAATCTCGCGGATTGCGAATTTCCCAAAAATCCGCAAAATCCGCGAGCGAAACCGATTTTCCCCCCATGCTTACTTGCCACTTGACTTTGTGCCGGTCCGGCGCAACCAGATTTTCCATTGTAGCACTCAACACTTCTTAGTGCGATTTTTGCTTAAAACCTTTAAAAATCAAAATCTCATGTTCTACTTATTGGATGTTTGTCATTTTGATCTTGTTTTATTTATTAAAGTCAGAACTATTGTTCTAACTTGGTGCGGTATATTTGTGTCTGGTGTTTTTTCTGTTTAATTGTTTGAAGTTTTGCACAAATAGTTTACACATTGCCTCTAAAGTTAAGCTTGACTGCTCTGTGTCAAGCAACCAGGGTGAGCACAGGTTTATTTAGCATTTGCCTGCTTCTCACCCTGACTACAATTGTGGTTATTGCTTGACCAGGGAATATGATGCTAATCATCATTAAATACGCGAGAAAAGACGTAGAGGAATTTCATGACAAAATAAGAGACATTGAAAACCAAATCACAGCCCTAAAAGAAGACAGTGGGCCTGTCAAAAAATTGCGTATGGACATGGAGAAAAACCTAGACAAACATGAGGAGGAGGTACAATTACGGAAACAAAGAAAATTCCGTAGGGACGAGGACGATTATGAATTCGGCACAATTCTAACATTTGCCAAAAAATATGATATTTTCAAACAACAATGGAAACCACCAGGTGAACCAACTACCACACCATCATCCAGCGAACCGGAATCAGAGATCAGTGAGGGAGAGCAACGTACAAACAGAAACCTCCATAGGCTCTCTTTTTTAGACGAACTGACCCTGGTTTACCAGGAACAACTGGCGCCAAGGGGAAGAAACAGAAACAGAAATCAAACAACAAGACCAATGGCAAGGGGTACTTATCAGTCAAGAGGACGAAACGAAAAACAAGGAGAGGAAGGCACAAAAAAAAGTGGATACAACTTGCGGAACCGCAAACCTTCCAAAAAATAAACAACAAAAACCCAACTGATAAAAAACCACCTGACCTCATAACGAATCTTTCAAGATATACACCCTCTGATGATGAACGCAGACTCCCTAATAAAGGCCTGTCCTTCTGTCCGGAGATGCATCAGGATATCGTGGATACCAAAATCGATCTCTACAAATATGTGAGAAAACTAAAACTTCAAAAACACTTCACCAAACTCTCACATCAAACACAACAACCCTCAACAACAAGCATTACTAATCCAGACTCCATAGACACAGCAAACGAGTTCGCAACTAATGAGATTCCATGTCTACGCACGGCGTACGAACTAGCCAACCAAACAGAGGCCTCAGAAGTGACAGATACACAAATACTACAAGAAATGGAAGTGATAACCGACAAAAGAAGACCGACAGAATTTAAAAATAAATCAAAATTCTGCCCCATCTTAATCCCTGGGAATAAAATTGACACCTTTTATGATTTAGTGTTGGCTGATCTAGAGGAAATTAAACAAACGGAAAATATCAACAAAGAAAACTTGTCAAAATCAGAGCGTTTGGCATTAAAAACCCTAAAAGACAACAACTCAATCGAGATCAAACCAGCCGATAAGGGTGGAAATATAGTAATTATGGAGAAAGTGGACTATGTGGAAGCGGCCATGCGACAACTTGGTGACACCAAAAACTATACGTGTCTGGCCCATGACCCAACACCAAGACTTAAAATTGAGCTGGAAATGAAATTACATAGTTGGAAAGAAAAAGGATTAATAACCGAGGAAGAAAAGAAATTCCTAATGGTAGAACTTCCCGTCACACCAACTATATACTTTCTTCCCAAGATCCACAAGACTCTGAACAAGCCCCCAGGGAGACCGATCATCTCCAGTTGTGGCAGTCTATACGAACACAGGTCAGAATATGTCGATCATTTCCTTGCCCCGATAGTACCTACTCTCAGTTCGTACATTAAAGACACTGGGGATTTTTTGCGTATCTTGATGGATACCCAATGGCAACCCACGTACATGCTAGTGACCATCGATGTCATCTCGTTGTATACGTCAATAGAACATGAGATAGGCATCAAAGCAGTATTCTATTTCCTAATCCAGCGACCAATCACAGAACGAGACCATTCCAAAATGCTCATAGACATGATCAGAATTTGTCTATACAACAATGTTTTCCTTTTTAATAAAAAGGTCTACATGCAAAAGTGCGGTACCGCGATGGGAGTTTCCTTCTCTCCAAGCTATGCTAACCTCATGATGGGGTGGTGGGAGAGAAGCATAGCTTGGAGAGAAGAAAACAACCAGCACATGGCCAATGTAGCGTTATGGTTACGCTACATTGACGATCTCTTCCTATTATGGAAAGGAACGAGATCTGAATTTCTAATTTTCTTCGAAGAACTTAACAACAATACAGTTGGATTAAAATTCACCTACAACATAAGCAACAAAGAAGTGGAATTCCTGGACACAAAAGTATATGTTCAAAACAACCAAATACACACTACAACTTTCAGGAAGAAAACAGCTACAAATAGTATTCTGCACGGACGAAGCTTTCATCCTGAAAAATTGAAGAAAAGCATCCCGTATGGTGAACTACTAAGAATGCGGAGAAACTGTTCAGAAGAAACAGAAATGGAAAGAAATTTCAATGACACCAAAAAAAGATTCCTACAACGCGGTTACAAACACGAAGACATCATACAGGGAGAAATAAAGGCCAGAACGAAAACCAGAGCAGAAACACTATTACCTAAATCATCAGGTATGGATCTGACCAAGGAACAAACCAAGACCAATTCCCCAAGGATGATCGTCACATATAGCAAGGAATGTCACATAATACGCAAGATACTAAGCAAGTACTGGCATCTGATACAGAAAGACCCTGATATAGGCAAAAACATAGGAGAAAGACCACTAATGACCTATAGAAGAGCTCCCAATCTCACGGACCACCTGGTACATAGCCATTACGAAGAAAAGAAAACGACCAACTGGCTTACGGAAAAGAAGAAAGGTTTTGTAAGATGCAGTACATGCAAAGCCTGCAAGATAGGAAAAAACATGAAAACAACCAATGATCCCAAGGGCAAGACTTACATTATAAGAAAACACATTACATGTGAAACTAGCTTTGTAGTCTATATGCTACAATGCTATTGTGGAAAGCAATACATCGGAAGTACCACCTGCACCCTAAAGAAAAGAATGTTGGAGCACATCCATGCAATACAGAACAAAGACTTCACATATGCTATGGCCAAACACAACCCAAGCCAACAAAACGTGGAAGGACACCCACTTTTTTGGTTTGGCAGCAATACAGCAACATGAACGTGGTGGTAACAAAAAACAAAACCTAAGAAGATTAGAATCAAGACTAATCATGCGTTTTAAAACAAGACAACCGTTAGGATTGAACGAGAGCGAAGAACTCTATTTCCACCTTTGAACAAATGTACTCTCAAAACATGCCGAAGGAAAACCAAGAATCTAACTAACATTGGGAACCTATATATGACTAAATGAAAACTTTTTGCTTTCCTTACTTGGTGCGTATGTACATTGTTGTGTCTAATCATTGGCAGTGACAAGGGCACTCAGCCCGAGGAATCATAAACTGCTTGCACAGCCGGATAAATTAACATATGGCAAAAATACGGAGGACATATTTCCACAAGTGCACAGTTAAAGACACTGCCTAGACACACAGTCTGAGTGCTTAATGAACATTGAATTGATATATGGCACTAAGCCTACAATTTAGCAAACTGTGTGCATGCATAGAAATGATAACATGATAGAAATGTTGCAAACAAACAAGCGAAATTAGACTTGAACTGCATGTCCCACAATGCACTATGACAAGCACTAAAAGATATATAGTTGCAAGTAAAGTAGGACAACTGTGTAACACTGCCGTGAGAAGGAACCATCTGGTTTGAAACGCGTAGGCTGCAACAGTGTCTGAATAAATCTTCAATTCCAATGAGCGGAGTGCTGGTTTTCCTTTTCGTGAGTAATATATATATATCTATATATATATATATATATAGATATTACCTACTGGCGGTTGCCAGTAGGTATATATAGTTAGGATTTTTTCTCTATGGGACTTTTGAAAATTCTATGTCTAATAACTTTGGCGTTTGTGGAAGGAATCGGCTGAAATTTCAGGAAAATGGCACATTTTGTTTCTGAAACAAATTCTAACAGGAGGGGGGAGAGAGAGAGTCAGTGGATTCAGTCTCCCGAGTCATACGAATAAACAAAGTGGAATCCACTCAGAGTGATAGTGATCCCTAGAGTGATGGGGAACACACAGTGTTGTTTAAATGCCCCTCACACACCAACAGGCCCCTTGGTGTCATGCTTCATCATCGGGGCCTTCGCACCCCTCTACGGGATGCGGCGTGCTACGACTCGCGGATACGCAGGAGCACTTGAAGTGAACTATGTGTGGGGGTGTGTGTTTATTACAAAAATGTGAGTGAGGTGAGGTGAAAAAAGTGAGTGGTTAAAAAATACCTGGCGCGTGGGAGAAAAAAACTTTATTAAATCCCCGGCTGGTATTATTAAAATAAAAGTGCAGGGCGTGGTTTTAGGAAGATACGTGTTAGGGTATCAAACCACTGTATTAAAAGTCAACATGTTTCGGAGGTCAAAGCCCCCTTCTTCAGGACAAGGGTTGATGCACTTACCCTCCCCTTACTCACATGTAAGATGTAAAAGTGAAAACTAAAAATTACCACAATGTGTAATGTTCCTCACAATGTTAAATGTAAGTGAGTGTCGTTGCGCCCAATTGGCGTAAGAACCTGTGGAGACAAAATCATAGATAAACATACAGATCTAAATATCACAGGTTTAGAGGAGAAGAGTCATGCTTCTCTGAAAAAACATCAGGTAGAACCCAAAAAAATAATTGGAACCTGGAAAAGAAAAAACAAGAAAAAGGACAACACAAACATACACACACGCAAACCAACATAACTCTCTGCTCAGATGGAAAGAGAGCAGAACAGTGAGGGTAACAAATCTTACTTAAAGTTCCCAAATACAGGACTTCATGAGCCTTTAACGTATATTGGGGAATCCTTCCTTTCTAATCAGAAAACCTAGGAAATCAATATCAGGGATTCAGTAGGAGAACTTTATCATCAGAGCGCCACAACTACAATGTGAAACTGCTTCTCTCAGTGGTCTTATAACTCACGGTTACTGCAACAGCTAATCGCCTGCCTTCCCTCAACGCGGCTCCGATGAAGTGAGCTGCAAAGGAATCTGGGCCTTTATATACGCTTGCCTGTGGGTAATTAATGATGGTTAATTGAATAATGCAAACCGGTATAAGCCCAAATACGGAGAGATACCTCCGAGCGTCCGGTAATGCGCTAGCGCCGTACACTACTCTCTTGCGCGTGCGCACTACCCTTACCGATAGACGCATGCGCGGCAGACACAGCTGACGCGCCTGCGTCGACAGAAACACTTCGTGTGAACACGAAGCTATCGGTATTATGTTAAACACCAGGAAGTGGATGGCGCTTGAGATTAAATATACAGGGACACGGATGCAAAAATAAAGTATGCGCTAATAAGGCAGGGCATGGAGGCAATATTATGGCCAAAAGCAGTGGTGAATCAAGTTACTTGGAATTTGATGGACTGCTCTCACGATTGTGTTTAACATGCAATGATTCTTTAAGGAAACTTGTTATTAAAGAGGGAGAACTCTCAAAACTAGCTCCCGAAGGGGTAAAACCTCCATCACAACTCGATGGTACCACGTTGTGCTGATGTATTGATCCCTATACGTCCAGCAAAAAGCATTGGTTGTATGTAACCATATGTATACATCAACCAAACTATGATGATGGGTGGTCAGATCGAGTGTTACCTGAGAAGGTTCCATGGAATTGAATCGTTCAGTCCAGTGGTGTCGGTTCCCAACCGAAACACCCACCGTTGTTCTTTTTCCAGGAGACCTATCTCTGAGGGCAGTTGTTCAATTATTGTCCACTGTAGCTCATTCACACAGTGTTGATTTTCAATATAATGGGTTGACATCTTGGTAGTTAGTTTCTTACACCTGATGTTGCTTTTGTGTTCATTTAACCTGACCCTAACAGGTCTGGTGGTCATTCCCACATATTCCTTTCCGCATGGGCAGGTAATTAGATAGACTACATTTTTACTGTTGCAGTTCGTAAATGCACGCTGTTCCCATGTTGTCCCATTGGTAAAAGTTAGATTCTGGCTCTTTTTCGTGAGGTGGCAGTTATTACAGTTGCCACATGGGTAGTGCCCATGTATGCCTTGCAACCTCGTCTGGTCCTTGACAGGAGGGGGTGGTCTAGTGTGAACGAGCATATCTCTCAAGTTCCTACCCCTTCTGTGTGCAAAGAGAGGTTTCTCCAAAGTTAAGCCACCACTCGTTAAAGTGCGCCAATGTTTGTGGACCAATTTTGTCACTTGGTTGCTGACCGGACTGTATGTGGTAACACAAACTGTCCTGTTTGCGGCATCCTCCCTACGTGGATTGTCCTCCAAAAGGGCATCCCGGTTATTGTTTCGTGCTCTGGTAAAGGCTTTTTTGATCACGGTTTCCGGATATTTTCTCTGTCTTAGTTTTGCACTAAGATCCTTGGCCTGAGTTTTGTATCTGGCCACATCAGTACAGTTCCGCCGTAGGCGTAGGAACTGTCCATAAGGAAGGTTCTCTCTCAGATGACGAGGGTGAAAGCTGTCAAATCTGAGGAGACAGTTCCTCGCCGTAGGTTTGAAATGTGTTTCCGTTTTTAACATGCCGGCTTCGTGGTAGATATTTAAATCTAAGAAAACCATGTTGGTATTAGATGCCTGGTGAGTGAATTTCAAGAAGGCATTCTGATTGTTGAGCCAGTCAATGAATTCAGTTAAAATGAACACAAAAGCAACATCAGGTGTAAGAAACTAACTACCAAGATGTCAACCCATTATATTGAAAATCAACACTGTGTGAATGAGCTACAGTGGACAATAATTGAACAACTGCCCTCAGAGATAGGTCTCCTGGAAAAAGAACAACGGTGGGTGTTTCGGTTGGGAACCGACACCACTGGACTGAACGATTCAATTCCATGGAACCTTCTCAGGTAACACTCGATCTGACCACCCATCATCATAGTTTGGTTGATGTATACATATGGTTACATACAACCAATGCTTTTTGCTGGACGTATAGGGATCAATACATCAGCACAACGTGGTACCATCGAGTTGTGATGGAGGTTTTACCCCTTCGGGAGCTAGTTTTGAGAGTTCTCCCTCTTTAATAACAAGTTTCCTTAAAGAATCATTGCATGTTAAACACAATCGTGAGAGCAGTCCATCAAATTCCAAGTAACTTGATTCACCACTGCTTTTGGCCATAATATTGCCTCCATGCCCTGCCTTATTAGCGCATACTTTATTTTTGCATCCGTGTCCCTGTATATTTAATCTCAAGCGCCATCCACTTCCTGGTGTTTAACATAATACCGATAGCTTCGTGTTCACACGAAGTGTTTCTGTCGACGCAGGCGCGTCAGCTGTGTCTGCCGCGCATGCGTCTATCGGTAAGGGTAGTGCGCACGCGCAAGAGAGTAGTGTACGGCGCTAGCGCATTACCGGACGCTCGGAGGTATCTCTCCGTATTTGGGCTTATACCGGTTTGCATTATTCAATTAACCATCATTAATTACCCACAGGCAAGCGTATATAAAGGCCCAGATTCCTTTGCAGCTCACTTCATCGGAGCCGCGTTGAGGGAAGGCAGGCGATTAGCTGTTGCAGTAACCGTGAGTTATAAGACCACTGAGAGAAGCAGTTTCACATTGTAGTTGTGGCGCTCTGATGATAAAGTTCTCCTACTGAATCCCTGATATTGATTTCCTAGGTTTTCTGATTAGAAAGGAAGGATTCCCCAATATACGTTAAAGGCTCATGAAGTCCTGTATTTGGGAACTTTAAGTAAGATTTGTTACCCTCACTGTTCTGCTCTCTTTCCATCTGAGCAGAGAGTTATGTTGGTTTGCGTGTGTGTATGTTTGTGTTGTCCTTTTTCTTGTTTTTTCTTTTCCAGGTTCCAATTATTTTTTTGGGTTCTACCTGATGTTTTTTCAGAGAAGCATGACTCTTCTCCTCTAAACCTGTGATATTTAGATCTGTATGTTTATCTATGATTTTGTCTCCACAGGTTCTTACGCCAATTGGGCGCAATGACACTCACTTACATTTAACATTGTGAGGAACATTACACATTGTGGTAATTTTTAGTTTTCACTTTTACATCTTACATGTGAGTAAGGGGAGGGTAAGTGCATCAACCCTTGTCCTGAAGAAGGGGGCTTTGACCTCCGAAACATGTTGACTTTTAATACAGTGGTTTGATACCCTAACACGTATCTTCCTAAAACCACGCCCTGCACTTTTATTTTAATAATACCAGCCGGGGATTTAATAAAGTTTTTTTCTCCCACGCGCCAGGTATTTTTTAACCACTCACTTTTTTCACCTCACCTCACTCACATTTTTGTAATAAACACACACCCCCACACATAGTTCACTTCAAGTGCTCCTGCGTATCCGCGAGTCGTAGCACGCCGCATCCCGTAGAGGGGTGCGAAGGCCCCGATGATGAAGCATGACACCAAGGGGCCTGTTGGTGTGTGAGGGGCATTTAAACAACACTGTGTGTTCCCCATCACTCTAGGGATCACTAACATTTTGTTTCTGAGCAGCCCCTGAAAATGTGGGGGGGTTTCGTCAAGGGGGGGGCCGAGAAAAAAGGGGGGTCCCAAAACGCGTTTTTCACATTCATTTTTCCATAGGGCGGTTGGCCTCACTTTTAGCTCGAACGGCTGAATGGATTTGCACGAAACTTGGCCAAATTGTAGGGACTGTTAGCCCGGTGTGCCTTTGCTAGGTCTCAATATATGTGCTCCAGTGGATTTTGAGAAATTAACGTTTTAAAAAACAGATATATCTGTGACAGCGTCCCGGGTAGCGCTCCGGTTCGTGTACTTTTCGCGTAACGGAACTTTGCAAAGCGAAGCTGATTGGCTCTCCGGTGTCTGTCAACATTCTAAACAGTCCGGAACGGCCGCCATCTTGTCTCTCAGTAGGATCAAGAGACAAGAGGAGGAGAAAAACGAAGGGGGAATTTAATGAAAGGGGGCAAGGTAGACCCCTCTTGACCCCCTAGGAATGATGTTGGGGTTATTAAAGGGTCCCGAGGGGCAAATAAAAAAAAATTGATTTTTCGCGGTAGAAGCGCTTCCCGGTGTAGCGAAACGGGAATTCGCCATTTTGTGTTTCGTTTTAATTAAATTACAAGATGGAGGAAAAAAAATGTGGGAAATGGGTATAAGGGGGTACGGGAGACGTATCCTGACCCCCTATGTTTTCTGAGGGTGGCCTTGGGATGCTCATATATGTTGATACATGTCTTCCAGCGGCTGCGCGTGAGCGGATTTGTTTTTTTGCTGCGTGACGTCTGTTAACGTTCGATTTGAAGGAAATCAGGAAGTGTTGACCCCCATTTTGTCACTGCGAGTATATATATTGGTAAAAATAATTGGTATAAATTAATCCATATTGATAAACATTGTCTGCGCCATCTTGCCTTTTTTTCCAATGCCACACTTTTGTCGTGCACGGCAGCCATTTTAGATGCCTTGACCAGACCCACTCTCTGCACGCCGCCAATCCTCAGCATGGCTCCCCACCCTCGCAAGCATCTCCCCCACGCACTGGTCACCCCCGCTCTCTCTCTCATGCATGGGCCAAAAACCTCCCCCCATCTGCGCTGCTCTTCCCTGAGAATCACACCCTGTGCCCGCCCGACACCTCCCTTTCACCCTATTCACTACCGCACCCTCTGACACTCCTCTTCCTCTCTGTCCGATTGTCCAGGCCGGTCCCAGGCTATCACCTAGCCCTGCGGATGTAGTTTATGGCCCCAACTGTAAAGAATCACCCCTCTTCAAAGGAGTTACAGTAGATCAAGGCCCCCACCCCATGAGATCCGTCACACCACACGCGTTCCTACTATCTGATAACGATCCTGTATTGTGATTGGGGAGGGGATTCTCACTGTAAGGGTGTGTGGGACCGAGCCTGAAGCGGAAGATTCCAGGGATGCCTTTTTGTACATCAAAGTCTTCACAATTATGTGTCACATTAAAAATATATAGCACTCCAACAAAGTAGTAGGATTATAACACTTTAATAACTTATAAATATATACAACGCTCCAACAAAGTAAACACGTTAAAAAAAACATTTTAAACAACTATTTACATGGTAGCCTGCTGCAACATCCATCTCAAAGCATTCACCGTCCGCTTGATACTGTCCTTGCCCCTCCTTCCCCGGAGTAGCAACAATGGGCTGCTTTGGTGTGTATTTTAGTCGGCTTTGGGTTATAAAAAGCCTACCAAATCCGTCGGCCTGTGAGGTGGCGTCAGTAGCGGACCGTTGTGCGAATAGGCCGAAGGCAGCACAACGCGCCGAGATCCGGACGGCACCCAGGTGGTGTCCAGCAAGTTTCCGCACTGGTCTGGCCATCCTACAATGCTGCGCCGAAAAACGGCGTGGGGCGCCCGGGGGGGGGGGGGGGGGGGGAGGCGGCGCGAACGGGCCTCCCCCGCCTCCCCAGGTGGAGGCTCCTCAGCTGCAGTGGGGCGCCCCTTGGCGTTTCATTCGCCATCCAGCTGAATTGCGCCCGCTCTTGCGGCTACAACGTCTCGCCCACCATCCAGTTGAATTGCGTCCACTCTTGCGGTGCAGCGATAGGCGGCTGCCACAGGACTCTCAAAATGGCGGCCGGCTCTTCGGATTTGGGCCTGGCCCACTAAAATGGCCCTGGGACACATTTGAACTCGGACATTTGCCTGCTAGGGCATGGGCCCCATTCCCGAAAGCGTCCCCTCAGCCTTGAAGATTCAACAAAAGTCATTGGGGCCCCCGACTCCCGCAGGCTTCCGGTGGGGTGCGGCTGCCATGATTGCTTGCGGAATGGCCACGACGGAGCCACGAGATGGTGGTGCTCTCATGCTGACGCCAGCTTCAGTCTGAAACATCCAGAAACACTGTAGACTACCAATTCGATGACTTCCGGTGGAGCCCCAACGTGACCCGGTAGGGAAGAACTTGCCCTCCCTTCTTTTGACTGATGGTTCTTGTTGCCTGTCCCCTCTGTTGTCATCTAACAGAACCTTTTTGGACTGCCGAGTGAGAAAAAAAAAGGTGGGGCTTTCATCATTTGGGGAAAAAAAATGTTCCAATCCAATGAAAAGTGTTATTTTTAGGTCATATGATCAAGCCTTCCATCATTAGGAAACCAAAAGTAAAATGAACCAATGAAAAGTTTTATAAACAAGTCACATGACCTGTTATGCGGCTTTGGGCTATAAAAAGCCTACAAAATCCGTTGGCCTGTGAGGCGGCGTCAGTAGCGGACCGATGTGTGAATAGGCCAAAGGCAGCACAACGCGCGGAGATCCGGATGGCACCGAGGTGGTGTCCAGCAAGTTGCCGCACTGGTGTGGCCATCCTACAATGCTGCGCTGAAAGACGGCGTGGGGTGCCCGGGGGGAAGGAGGGCGGCGCGAACGGGCCTCTCCCACCTCCCCAGGTGGAGTCACCTCAGCTGCAGTGGGGCGCCCCTTGGCGTTTCACTCGCTATCCAGCTGAGTTGCGCCCGCACTTGCGGCTACAGTAGGCCGAAGGCATCACAACGCGCCGAGATCCGTATGGCACCGAGGTGGTGTCCAGCAAGTTGCCGCACTGATGTGGCCACCCTACAATGCTGCGCCGAAAGACGGCGTGGGGTGCCCCGGGGGGGGGGGGGGAGGCGGCGCGAACGGGCCTCTCCCGCCTCCCCAGGTGGAGGCTCCTCAGCTGCAGTGGGGCGCCCCTTGGCGTTTCACTCGCTATCCAGCTGAGTTGCGCCCGCACTTGCGGCTAAAGTGCCTCACCCGCCATCCAGCTGAGTTCCGCCCGCTCTTGCGGCATAGTGCCTCACCCGCCATCCAGCTGAGTTCCGCCCGCTCTTGCTGCACAGTGCCTCACCCTCCATCCAGCTGAGTTTCGCCCGCTCTTGCGGCACAGTGCCTCACCCACCATCCAGCTGAATTGCGCCCGCTCTTGCAGCACAGTGCCTCACCCGCCATCCAGCTGAGTTGCACCCGCTCTTGCAGCTACAGCGTCTCGCCCACCATCCAGCTGAATTGCGCCTACTCTTGCGGTGCAGTGATAGGCGGCTGCAACAGGACTCTCAAAATGGCGGCCAGCTCTTTGTATTTGGGCCTGGTCCACTAAAATGGCCCTGGGACACCTTGGAACTCGGACGCTTGCCTGCTAGGGCATGGGCCCAATTCCCGAAAGCGTCCCCTCTTTTGACTGATGGTTCTTGTTGCCTATCTCTTCTGTTGTCATTTAACTGAACCTTTTTTGACTGCCGAAAGGGGTTCTGGTCCGACCGCTGGTTGGTGGAGACATTTTGACTATATCCTGGACCTGCCCGGCCTCGCACAAAATGGCGCCGGTATAAATGGGACTCGTAACTCCTTGTTGTGTACTGGTTGCCCAGCCTTGATATCACGAGATACGTATGCAGTTTTGAAGCACATGGCGGGCGGGGACGAGTACTGATTGAACATTTGGATATCCCTATTGATATTAAGTTCTGATGTGTTATTGATTACTGTACTTTTGAAAGTTCGAATTAACGTTACTCATGGTATTTGCCCGCAAATGTATATCTAGATAATTTTATTGTAACTGGCCCTGTCGTACTTTAATTATAAAATGTACGTCCACCGATTCCGCAACTGTTAGACACCTTAGTTCTTGCAACCTAATGGCCCGCCCGTTACGTTCTTCTACACTGTAAATGTCCCCTCATCATATACGATTACAGTTTGCTCCGTGGCCAGCCCACGTGGTTATATGCCCGTATTTGTATACTGACATTTTCACAATAAAGGTTTTTAAAACAAAACATGGTAGTAGTACCTAGATTGGTAAAGTTTTGAATAATAGCCACTGTTTTCGAATCAGTAAAAGGCAAGTGAAATAAAGCAGCCTGATTACATGACGGTTAAAAGGTATAATACGCAGGAAAGCAGTAAAGATAAATGGTCAAGGGCTGTTGTGTTTTCCACTCCTGCAACATAAAGTGATTGATAAGAATCCGATATTCATGTCTATCAGCGACTAAGACAGCAGGTCGAGCCTCTTTTGTTCAACGGCTCCCTCAAGGGACGAAGAAACGCCCTTTTTCTCGAAATAGGAATATTTTACTTGCAGGACAGTTGTAAATTTCCCGGGAAAATACATTAGCCTGGAACATTGTTAGTGATAAACTGTAAATGCATCTGGGTCCTTTGCTTTACAAGTCAGAGTGAGAAAAAAAAAGGTGGGGCTTTCATCATTTGGGAAAAAAAAATGTTCTAAACTAATGAAAAGTGTTATTTTTAGGTCATATGACCAAGCCTTCCATCATTAGAAAAGCAAAAGTAAAATGAACCAATGAAAAGTTTTATTAACAAGTCACATGACCTGTTATGCTTACGTTACGCGCTGCGCGCCGCGCCCTGGATCGCTTCCGGGAAGCTGCGCCTCGCGCACCGGAGCACTTCCGGGTGCGCTAACGCGGCGCGTCATATGACGCATTACGCGACAACGCAGGTCCAGAATATAGTCAAAATGTCTCTACCAACCAGCGGTCGGAACAGAACCCCTTTCAGCAGTCCAAAAAGTTCTGTTAAATGACAACAGAAGGGACAGGCGACAAGAACATTCAGTCAAAGAGTGGAGGGCAAGTTCTTCTCTACTGGGTCACGTTGGGGCTCCACCGGAACTGATCGAATTGGTAGTCTACAGTGTTTCTGGATGTTTCAGATTGAAGCTGGCGTCAGCATGAGAGCACCCCGTGGCTACGTCGTGGCCATTCCGCGAGCAATCATGGCAGTCGCTCCCCACCGGAAGTCTGCGGGAGTCGGGGGTCCCGGTGACTGTTGTAGAATCTTCAAGGCTGAGGGGACTCTTTTGGGAATGGGGCCCATGCCCTAGCAGTCAAGCGTCCGAGTTCCACGGTTGCCCAGAGCCATCCTTGCAGGCCAGGCCCAAGTCTGTGTAGCCGACCGCCATTTTGTGAGCTCCGTAGCAGCCGCCTGTCGCTGTACCGCAAGATTGGGTGCAATTCCGTTGGATGGCGAGTGAGACGTTGTAATAGCAAGAACAGGCGCAATTCAGCTGGTCGAGCGAGGCACTGTGTCGCAAGAGCGGGCGCAAGTCAGCTGGTCGAGTGAAGCGCTGGGGTGTAGCTGAGAAACCTCCACCAGGGGAGGTGGGGGAGGCTCGTTCGCGCCGCCTCTCCCTTCTAGTGCACCCCACGCCGTCTCCTGGCGCAGGAATATGTGATGGTCGGACTAGGGCACCGCAGGACGTGTCTTCAGGTCAAACGGATTGTGGGACAAGGTCCAGAATGGAAGAGTCACTAAAAGGCAAAAAGTTCCGCCTGACCCCGGGAGCCGGCCGCCTATGTCGGGGGCGATCTTAGGCCACATCAGGGCAACAAGACTTGAGGAGGGGGTAGGAGAAATCCAGGGAATGGCAGCATGCATTTGGATCGATGTTGCAGCAGGCTGCCATGTAAATAGTTATTTAATAAAACGTTTTACCCTGTTACTTTGCTGGTGTGTTGTATATATTTGTAATATTTGCATAGGGTTTGTCGTTATTTTGGGCGGGGTGGGCGGCAGAGCCGAGCTGTCTTGCAGCCATCATGGTGTCGAGCTCAGTTCCTCTCACTAGTTTCGTATTTCTTATGAGGGGTTGTTCCTAATGTTTGTATTTTAGCGAGTTCAAAAAGAGATCCCATTAGTAGCCTACTGATTTTGCTTGATTCCTTTTGTTTTTTTAACGATTTTTCACTATCTGCAAAGATTAAACAGAGTATTGCGACTCTGTGCTTCTTTATAAATAGAGAATGAACCAAAGAGAACCAATTCCAAAACAGTAAATGCTTGGATAACAATCAATCAAATGGAGAGGGTAGCAGGCACGACGGATTACAACGGGGGCAAAGGCCTGCGTTACCTACCCTTCACTATCTGTAAAGAGTGAATACTCCTAAAAGAAAAGAGGGGGGGGGCAGCGTTCAAAGCACATCAGTGTGTATAAACACGATTCTTTTTTTTACCTACCACGTACTTGACATTTTAAAGCTTTTGATATTTGCTATTAAAAAACCATTGAAATTCACTGAAAACACCGTAGGTTATAGACCATATATAGTTAGGAATTAGCATTTACAAAACCTTGAAAATTCAATGAAAAAACCATGGGTTATAGACCATATATAGTTAGGAATTAGCATTTACAAAACCTTATTTTACTCACACAAAACCATTGAAATTTCATATATAGTTAGTTCCACTAACTATATAACGCGCACCGGCAATCCACTGCTGATCATGTCACATATTACATCATTCATGACATGGTCAGTGACATAACTGATGACATCACTGATGACATCTCAAATGACATCACTGATCACATCACTGATGACATCATTCATGTGATAATACGATGAACCTCTTCAGACTCTAATATAACCTTAGATACACTCAGTGTAAACAGACACTCACAGATTGTCACTCATCCATGGAGTTACTCACACACCTAGTCAGTCATGCAAGGAATGAATCACACCTCCATTTCCTCAACTATACAGTTATACACACCTTACTTATTCAAACATATTCTAACACATATTTACTCTCTTATACAATCACTGATACAAGTTCACAATGATCCATACAGCCACTCACACATTCACTGGCTCTTATGCACAGTTATTTATATATGTCAACTCTCACATGTACTGTGTTTTACATATGTACTTACTTTGACATGTAGCCCTGAGATATCCATTCACTCACCAATACACTCATGCACACAATCAACCGCCCATACAGCTGTTTCCACATGCACTTTTGAACCCATACATCTAGTGAATCAACTGCTCACACATCTATGCACAGAGTCATACACCTCCCAGCCACCCACACACACACTCAGTCTCCCATACAAATACTTGGGCAACCAATCAATAACCCATATAGTTACTCATATAGCTACTGATCAACACATGCAGCAGTTTACAGAACAACAGACATAATGATGCACAAATTAAGACAGTTTAATCACTAACCCATGCACTCAGTGAGACACATTTAATCACTCACTCATACAGTCAGTCATGCATCTACTAAATCCTTCATCCAGACACTTATACATCCACTCATTCTTCAATATGTAAGACATATTTTAGCTTTACAGAAACATACAGTCACTCGATGTTGTCATCAGTGATGTCATTTGAGATGTCATCAGTGATGTCATCAGTGATGTCACTGACCATGCCATGAATGATGTAATATGTGACATGATCAGCAGTGTATTGCGGGTGCGCGATATATAGTTAGTGGAACTAACTATATATGAAATGTCAATGGTTTTGTGTGAGTAAAATAAGGTTTTGTAAATGCTAATTCCTAACTATATATGGTCTATAACCCATGGTTTTTTATTGAATTTTCAAGGTTTTGTAAATGCTAATTCCTAACTATATATGGTCTATAACCTATGGTTTTTTCAGTGAATATATATATATATATATATATATGTGTGTGTGTTATTTATTTATTCCCGCACCGCACCGCCACTCTCATTCCTTTCTTTTTTCACGGTCCTCGGAACCTTTCTCTTTGCGTCATCGGATAGCTATCCGTAACTTGGGCACTTTTGTGATTGTATATGTCATGCACTACAGTAAAATTATACTTTGCACTGTCATTGTACTTTATAGTTACTGTAAGACATATGCATTTGTGACTTTTAACATAATGCAACTCACCTACCTGCCTATAAAGCTGCTACTTAGCTTGTTCATGTGACCAAGGTTGCAGGTCAGCAGCCGAAATGCGTTATGTGGACCTGTTTAACTTGTGAATAAATCTCACTATTTCACCTGCAGCTGTGGTCTGTGCTCGTGTGTTCTTTGCTGCCTGCAACCGCTACGGGACTTGCTGATGGTATATATATGTTTAAATATATATATATATATATATACATATATATATATATTCGCAGAAAAAACCATAGGTTTTAGGCCATATATAGTTAGGAATTTGCATTTACAAAACCTTGAAAATTCACTGAAAAAACCATTGGTTATAGACCATATATAGTTAGGGATTAGCCTTTTCAAAACCTTATTTTACTCACACAAAACCATTGAAATTTTATCTATAGTTAGTTGCACTAACTATATATCGCGCACCCGCAATCCACTGCTGATGATGTCACATATTACATCATTCATGACATGGTTAGTGACATCACTGATGACATCACTGATGACAACATCCAGTGACTGTATGTTTCTGTAAAGTTAAAATATGTCTTACATATTGAAGAATGAGTGAATGTATAAGTGTCTGGAAGAAGGATTTAGTAGGTGCATGACTGACTGTATGAGAGAATGATTAAATGTGTCTTACTGAGTGCATGGGTTAGTGAATAAACTGTCTTAATTTGTGCATCATTATATCTGTTGTTCTACAAACTGCTGCATGTGTTAATCAGTAGCTATATGAGTAACTGTATTGGTTATTCATTGGTTGTCCAAGTATTTGTATGGGAAACTGAGTGTGTGTGTATGGGTGGCTGGGAGGTGTGTGACTCTGTACATAGATGTGTGAGTAGTTGATTCACTATATGTATGGGTTCAAAAGTGCATGTGGAAACAGCTGTATGGGCGGTTGACTGTGCATGAGTGTATTGGTGAGTGAATGGATATCTCAGTGCTACATGTCAAAGTAAGTACATATGTAAAACACAGTACATGTGAGAGTTGACATATATAAATAACTGTGCATAAGAGCCAGTGAATGTGTGAGTGGCTGTATGGATCATTGTGAACATGTATCAGGGATTGTATAAGAGAGTAAATATGTGTTAGTATATGTTTGAATAAGTAAGGTGTGTATAACTGTATAGTTGAGAAAATGGAGGTGTGATTGATTTTTTGCATAACTGACTAGGTGTGTGAGTAACTCCATGGATGAGTGACAGTCTGTGACTGTCTGTTTACACTGATTGTATCTAAGGTTATATTAGAGTCTGAAGAGGTTCATGGTATTATCACATGAATGATATCATCAGTGATGTAATCAGTAATGTCAAATGAGATGTTATCAGTGATTTTATCAGTGATGTCATTTGAGATGTCATCAGTGATGTCATCAGTGATGTCATTTGAGATTTCATCAGTGATGTCATTTGAGATGTCATCAGTGATGTCATCAGTGATGTCACTAACCATGTCATGAATGATGTAATATGTGACATCATCAGCAGTGGATTGCGGGTGTGCGATATATAGTTAGTACAACTAACTATATATGAAATTTCAATGGTTTTGTGTGAGTAAAATAAGGTTTTGAAAAGGCTAATCCCTAACTATATATGGTCTATAACCAATGTTTTTTTCAGTGAATTTTCAAGGTTTTGTAAATGCAAATTCCTAACTATATATGGCCTAAAACCTATGGTTTTTTCTGTGAATTTCAATGGTTTTTTAATAGCAAATATCAAAAGCTGTCAAATGTCAAGTACGTGATAGGTAAAAACTTTTTCGTGTTTATGCACGCTGATGTGCTTTGAACGCTGCCCCCCCCTCCCCTCTTTTCTCTTAGTAGTACTCTCTCTTTGCAGATAGTGAAGGGTAGTTAATGCTGGCCTTTACCCCCGTTGTAATCCGTCGTGCCTGCTTGTCTCTCCATTTGATTGATTGTTATCCAAGCATTTACTGTTTTACAATTGATTCTCCTTGGTTCATTCTCTATTTACAAACAAGCACAAAGTCGCAATACTCTGTTTAGTCTTTGCAGATAGTGAAAAATCGTGAAAAATCGTGTAAAAAAATAAAAGTAATCGAGCAAAATCAGTAGGCCACTAATTGGATTTCTTTTTGACCTCGCTAAAATAGAAACATTAGGAACAACCCTTCATGAGAAATACGAAAATAGTGAGATGAACTGAGCATCACACCATGAGGGCTGCAAGACAGCTCGGCTCCGTCACCCACCCCGCCCAAAATAACGACAAACCCTATGCAAATATTAAAAATATATACAACACACCAGCAAAGTAACAGGGTAAAACATTTTATTAAATAACTATTTACATAACTATTTTATACTTTTTGTTGCCCGATCCGGCTAGCTCAATCGATCGAGCATGAAACTCATGCACTCTGATAGCAAGCGTTGCTGCTGATGCTATGCAGACCAAAACTGGTTTTCAGTTTGTACATTCTTCTAGATTTTTCCATCCAAGGTTGGTTGAGTTTGTAGAACGATGGCTTCAGATTTTCAACATACGGTGTGGTGGCGCGGACTGGGAGGGGGCGCTTGGCTCCTGCCCCCTCCCCAAGTAAGATTTTCATACGTGAAAGTACGTTAATGGTTTTGGTCCCTGAGTTGCTTCGATGTCACTGCCATTCTCAAATGGCATAAGTTCTGGATGTTGGGTGCCATAGTTCAGAGTTCTGAGCAGCGCTTGTAACACTGTCGGAAGCTTATTTGCACCTACTGCAGCTTCACTATTCTCAAAGTAAGTGAGGGCCGTTTGTGGACCTGACTGCATTGGAAAACAATGTGATATGGTACCTCCCTAAACCGCTTGACGGAGGCCCCCGAGGGGCGGTGTGATGGCACGGACTCGGAGAATACGCTTGGCTCCGACCCCCTCCCCAAGTCTTATAGCACTGGTGTAGCCTGAGATCGCCCCCGACATAGGCGGCCGGCTCCCGGGGTCCGGCGGAACTTTTTGCCTTTTGATGACTCTTCTATTCTGGACCTTGTCCCACAATCCGTTTGACCTGAAGACACGCTGTAGTGGGGCGCCCCTTTACCGTTTTAGTTGCCATTCCGCCCGCTTTTGCTACACTGTGCCTCTTCTGCCATTCAACTGTTTACCGCCCGCTCTTGCGACTACAGCGTCTCGCTCACCATGTAGTTGAGTTGCTCCCGCTCTTGCGATGCAACGATAGGCGACTGCCACAGGACTCTCAAAATGGTGGCCGGCTCTTCAGATTTGGGCGTGGTCCACTAAAATGGCCCTGGGACACCTTGGAACTCGGACGCTTGCCTGATAGGGCTTGGGTCCCATTCTCGAAAGCGTCCCCTCAGCCGTGAAGATTCTACAAAAGTCTTGGGGGCCCCCGACTCCCACAGGCTTCTGGTGGGGAGCGGCTGCCATGATTGCTCGTGGAATGGCCACGACGGAGCTACGAGATGGTGGTGCTCTCATGCTGACGCCAGCTTCAGTCGGAAACATCCAGAAACACTGTAGATTACCAATTCGATCAGTTCCGGTAGCGCCCCAACATGACCTGGTAGAGAAGAACTTGCCCTCCCCTCTTTGACTGATGGTTCTTGTTGCCTGTCCCCTCTGTTGTCATTTAACAGAACTTTTTGGACTGCTGAAAGGGGTTGTGTTCCGAACGCTGGTTGGTGGAAACATTTTGACTATATTCTTGACCTACGTTGTCGCGTAATGCGTTATATGACACGCCGCGTTAGCGCACCCGGAAGTGCTCCGGTGCGGGAAGCGCAGCTTCCCGGAAGCGATCCGGGGCGCGGCGCGCAGCGCGTAACGTAAGCATAACAGGTCATGTGACTTGTTAATAAAACTTTTCATTGGTTCATTTTACTTTTGTTATTTTAATGATGAAAACTTGGTCATATGACCTAAAAATTACGCTTTTTATTGGTTTCGAACATTATTTTTTTTTAAACATATATGTTATAATGTTCCAGGCTAATGTACTTTCCAGGAAAATTTACAACTGTCCTGCAAGTAAAATATATTCCTTTTTCGAGAAAAAGGGTGTTTCTTCGTCCCATGACGGAGCCGTTGAGTAAAAGAGGCTCGGCCTGCTGTCTTAGTCGCCGATATGCCTGATTATCAGATTCTTATCGATCACTTTATGTTGCAGGAGTGGAAAACACAACTGCCCTTGACCATTTATCTTTACTGCGTTCCTACGTATTATACCTTTTATCCGTCATGTAATTGGACTGCTTTATTTCACTTGCCTTTTACTGATTCGAAAACAGTGACTAAAAGTAAAAACTTTACCAATGTAAATACTACTACCATGTTTTGTTTTAAAAACCTTTATTGTGAAAATGTCAGTATACAAATACGGGCCTATAACCACGTGGGCCGGCCACGGAGCAAACTGAAATCGTATATGATGAGGAGACATTTACACTGTAGAGGAACGTAACGAGCGGGCCATTAGGTTGCAAGAACTAAGGTGTCTAACAGTTGCGGAATCGGTGGACGTACATTTTGTAATTAAAATACGACAGGGCCACTTACAAAAAAATTATCTAGATATACATTTGCGGGCAAGTACCATGGGTGACGTTAATTCGAACTTTCAATAGTACAGTAATCAATAACACATCAGAACTTAATATCAATAGGGATGTCGAAATATTCAATCAATTCTCGTCCCCGCCTGCCATGAGCATCAAAACTGCATTCATATCTCGTGATATCAAGGTTGTTCAACCAGTACACAACAAGGAGTTACGAGTCCCATTTATACCGGCGCCATTTTGGGCGAGGCTGGGCAGGTCCAAGATATAGTCAAAATGTCTCCACCAACCATCGGCCAGACCAGAACCCCTTTCGGCCCTTTATGCTACAAGATGGTGTCTTCCATTCAGAAAATATTGTTGGCAGCATTTTGAAAGGAAAGATAAACAGCCGTTCTCCTAGT
Organism: Lissotriton vulgaris; assembly: GCF_964263255.1. Taxonomy (NCBI): domain Eukaryota; kingdom Metazoa; phylum Chordata; class Amphibia; order Caudata; family Salamandridae; genus Lissotriton; species Lissotriton vulgaris. The sequence goes on from NC_141691.1 coordinate 1,448,867,290, forward strand.
GAGTCTCACATTGTTACATTTAGGAAGAATGTTGAAGAGTAGTATGTTGAAAATCTGAAGCCATTGTTCTACAAACTCGCAATCAGCCTTGGATGGAAAAAAAAATCCTGAAGAATGTACAAACTGAAAACCAATTTTTGTCTGTATAGCATCAACAGCAATGCTTGAGTCAGCTTTGTGTGAAGCCGCCATTTTGATTCAATCAATAACGTCCCCCTGAACACATTCAGGGACCTGGTCGTGTCTTCAGGTCAAACGGATTGTGGGACAAAATTCAGAAAGGAAAAGGAAAAAACTTCCGCCGGACCTCGGGAGCCGGCCGCCTATGTCATGGGCGATCTTTGGCCACACCAGGGCAATAGTGAAGCTGCCCCCAAGACTTTTGTAGAATCTTCACGGCTGAGGGGACGCTTTCGAGAATGGAGCCAAAGCCCTAGCAGGCAAGCGTCCGAGTTCCAAGGTGTCCCAGGGCCATTTTAGTGGACCAGGCCCAAATCCGAAGAGCCGTCTGCCATTTTAAGAGTCCTGTGGCAGCCGCCTATCGCTGCACCGCAAAAGTGGGCGCAACTCAACTACATGGTGAGCGAGACGCTGTAGCCGCAAGAGCGGGCGATAAACAGCTGAATGGAGGATGAGGCACAGTGTAGCAAAAGCGGGCGGAACGGCAACTGAAACGGTAAAGGGGCGCCCCAGTACAGCAGACGAGTGAGGTTCCGTGACAATTGTAAGTGGTGTTTTCGACTCGCACGAATATGGTCGAGCCTGGTATCTATGAACCGCAAATGACGAGTTTAGTAAGTGTGCGCAGTTTCGCTGTGCTAACTTAAACCGTTCGTTTGTTATGTGGGTTTTTCATCTGTACCCACGGGTTCCATCTTAGATACGGCATCCATTTTTGTCTCTTGCCCTCAAGTAGCCAGCGAACGGACGCTGTCCGCTTCGCGACCCTGGGACTCCCAAGATATTTGCGGAAGACACATGTTCTTTGAAAGTGTCTTTATGACGAGGGGGTTGCTACTGTAAGGCAGATGGCGCCGCTCGAGGCTCATCTTGCCGCACGGACTTATTGTCTCAGCCGTGCATCTCATTAGGCACGTCCCTTTGATGCCTGTATCTCGTGTTTCCTGATACCCCCCCTTTTACACCCTTTCCGATCTCCCCACTGTCTCCGTCTTCCTCTGCACCTGTCTTCGTTCCTATTTTCGATCTATTTTACTGCTGATTGGAATTCACTAATGATGGGAAGATGGTTTTTACAGTTGGGAACCGCCAAATGTTTCCGCACTTATGTTCCGGACCTTGTGTGTTTCAAAGTGACCAAAGCGACCCCTCTGGGGGCTAATTGTGGGAACCGGGTTGTAAACTTTTGTGTATCATGTTATCCTATGGGTAAAAACTGTATAAAAGGAGCGATCCACAGAACCAATTTGAAGCAGTCTCCCCGAACTACACTCGATGTACTTCCTGTGATTTCTGTGTTCCCTGCAGTAAATAAACCTTGAATCTTTGACGTCGAAGGAAGTGTCCCGTGTCTCTGTGACTTGTACGCCGGAGCAGGTTACCCACGAAGGTTTCAGGTGTTGTGCCCTGGCACCGCTGGGTCTTAAAGAACCCAGTCCTTCAGTTGGCGCCCAACGTTGGGCTGCATCAGTGGTACCGGTCCAAGCCCGACGATCGTGAGGAACTTCGTGTGAAATCTCCGAGGGAAGGTGCACTCCGCTTCATCGATCCTGTTGTCGAAATAAGTGGCCCGAAGACTTTTCCCGCGAAGATTCCCGCCTCCGGACGGCTGCGACGGACTGCTGCCCTGACTGTAGACCTGTTTTGGCGCCTGGCGTAGACCTTGGTATAGCGAGACGATTGACGGGCCTTCCTGGTGACGCCATCGATCTTTGAGTTAAGTATTTGTGGGTCGCTCCCAGAGTTCTTGGTTGTTGACACTTTAGCGAGTGTTTTTGTTGTGCACGCTGTGTGAGTGTTTTTGTCGGTGACACTTTGCTAGCGTACTTTGTTGTTGTATTATTTGACGACTGCAGCCGCCAAAAACCGAGGGTTTTTGTTCTTTGCTGGGACTTGGTAAATCCCGTAACCCTTGAAGTTTGTGAAACTCGGCTAGTGTGCAAGATGCCTGGTCGCAGTACTTTGTTCAGTTGTTTCAGATCTTGTGGTGCGGATTCCCGACTGGAGGACTCGCGTCCGATACCTCCGGTTGGAACTCCTACTTATGACTTGTATAGTAAACATGGGCTAGGCCCGATTACCTTTAACGATTATTGGGTTAAATATACAAAGAAAGACGGCGACCTTCGTTGGCCACCTCACGGTAGCTTCGAGGCGTCGATCTTAGACAATCTAGAAATGAAGTTGTTCGAACGTAAATCAAGGCCGGCCATGTTTGATGCCTTTCGGTTGTGGCGCAAGGAAGCCCGACAGAAAGAGATCAGACAGAATAAACGTAGTCAGCGAGATAATGTTGCTACCATAGTAAAGAAAGCTGAGCAGTTCCAGCGTGATAAGGAGGATAAGGATAAGGAAGTGTTTGAGAGGCTACAGCGTATGTCCATAGATAAATGTTATCCTGCTTTGCCTACGGAGTCGGATAAGAAGGAAGAGGTAGTTGAGGATCCCTTAATGTCCTATCTAATGAAGTCGCCACCTCCGTACGTACAGGGTACCGCAGCTCCTGTGGTCCCTGCCGTACCTATTCTTCCACCTATTGTTCCTCCGCCTGTTCCTCAACCTGCACCCGTTCTTCCGACTGTTCCTGCTCCTTTGTCTGTTTCTATCCCTACTGCTCCTCCGCTTCCACATACTCCTGTTCCCGCTACTGCTCCTGTTACTGCTCCTGTGCTGTTAACCCCTGTTGCTGCTACTGCTTCTATTCCTTCTCTTGTTAGTTCTGTGTCGTATCTCTCTCCCTCTACTCGTAGTCGTAATTCTCCTCTTGCAGCTAGCTTCTTTCAGTCACTCGGACCTGTTCACGGGTCTGCTGGTTCCGATGGTCCTCAGAGACGTAGTCAGCTCCCTGGAAACAGGGAACGCGTTGCGCTATACAATATGGCGATGGGTTGGATGGTAAATCCTCAGAGAAGTCCTCCCCGTGTTGTCCTCGAAACATTTAGTCAATTCAACATACCAACTCAGAGATATGTGTTTGACGAAATGTGCAAGTTCCTTCATGATCGGATAGCGGCCGATGCGCCTGACGAGGTGCTGACCGCCCTGTCTGAGCTTCGACTTCAGTTCGCTAATGGACTGATAGTCGATACTAACGTCCGACGTGCTATTGAGCGGTTGTTATCTTTCCGTCCCGCTCCAATACCTAATGCATTGTTCGTTGAGGATATTGAAAAACAATCAGACGAGTCTGGCCAATATCCTATGCGTGAAGTCCCGCCAGTTTGGATGCCAGGTAATCCTGGGGCAAACCCCCCGGTTCCGCCATTCTTCCAGAGAGTATGGATACACCTCCCATGGAAAAGATCGGAAGTATTACAGGTGAAGCAATCTTTGCCTGACCCTCGCAAAAATCCTGCAGGGTATTACAAAGAATTATCGCAGCTCGTAGATGCTACGGTAATGAATCTTGCTGATATCGACATGTTGTTTGGCAATGTCGTACCGCAACCGGTATGGGCTAAGATTCGTCAGGAAAATCACGCAAATGAGCTAGGTGGTGATTGGGCGGCCATTGTAGCGGCAGATGGGTTGCAAGTTGGTGGCGCTAAGCCTGAGCAGCTGATTACTGCTCTTCCTCAACGAATCATAACGTTAATGAAAACGCTTATGCCAGCCATGAGAGTAAACTGGGACAAATTATCAGCTTGCAAACAAAAGAAAGACGAGAGTGTTTCGGACTTCTTTACGAGGTTTGAAGAAGCATTCATTGACCACAGTGGACAGGATATGGGTACTGAGGGTGGACAAAGGTTGTTTGTGGATAAATTTGTGTCAAATTTGTTGCCCGATTTGAGCAATAAATTAAAGAATTCGGAGAGTGCATGGGCCGTTTCTACCTCAGCTCAGATCTTGGCTACGGCACAATATTATGAGAATAGGGAGAAAGAGGAGAATGACCGTGCTGATAAAAAGACGAAAGAACTGAAAACTAAAGTGTTGTTGCAACAAGCGTATCCGCCGCGTTCTAATCAGAATGCGCCCCAACAAAATAGATCACAGTCACAATCGAACAGATCCCAAACACGTAATGATTCCTCCTTCCAAAGATCCTCGTTAGGGTACAATCAATGTGCTTATTGTAGACAGGAAGGACACATTAAATTCAATTGTCCTGCTTTAAATGACCGTAATAGTGGTAACTCGTCTAAAGGAGGCCGTGGTGGTTCACAGCACGCATCACGTGGTAGAGGTCGTGGTGCTCACAACGATCGTTTAGACAACTCGTCAAATTCTAATAACTGTTTCGATCAACGTGGATCATCGCAAGGACGATCTGCGCAGTATAATGTAGACGATTATTACGTCGATCAGGGGACTGACGACAGTAATTACTAGGACAGCCATAGACAAGGAGAGGGAGTGGTATCAGTTCCGGTTGATCAGAGAGGGCCTTACGTCGCAGTTGCTACATCGGGCGTCGTTGAGCCTTTTCTGTTGGACACTGGTGCAGCGAAAAGTTCTATCATGCATTCGAAACTCCCTGGCGCACCTTTGTCTGGCTTAACAAATGTTTCTGTTGGATTCTCTGGCGCCCCTGTTAGCAATCCAGTTTCGCGCCCTTTGCCCCTTCAAATTGGGCCACGTGAGCTCCAAGCTCCGTTGATTTTGACTACTGGTTGTGGTGAGAATCTTTTGGGCCTGGATTTGCTTAAACGTTTGTATGCAACTTTGTATTGTTCTCCTGCGGGTGTAAAGCTTACGTTGGGAGAGAGGGTAGTCTCTCCCATGTATTTGTCCCTCGATAAGCTTCCACCGGAATTGAGTTCTCTTCCTGCATCTCTGTGGGCAACAGGTCCAAATGACGTGGGCCTGCTTGATATCTCTCCTTATGTTGTTCAGTTGAAATCTAATGTGCGATTGCCACGTATTCCCCAATATCGTATCTCCCTCGATGGTGAACGAGCACTGTTAGCGATCATCTATGATCTGATCGAGAAAGATGTTATTGAAGAGACTCGGGGGAACGTGTGCAATAGCCCTGTACTGCCCATTCTTAAACGTACTGATCCTTCAAAACCGCCTGTTTATCGTTTTGTCATCGATTTACGGGAGGTAAATAAAATAGTGGTTCCTCAATTTCCTGTTGTGCCTGACATCACGGCGCTACTGACTCTGATTCCAGCTACTGCATCATGGTTTTCGGTGATTGACTTGAAAAATGCGTTTTTTAGCATCCCGATTGCCGAAGAGAGCAGGGACCTTTTCGGTTTCTCTCTCGGTGGACGTAGCTTCCGGTTCAAACGCGCTCCTCAGGGCTACTGTGAAAGTCCATCGATTTACAGTCAAGCCTTGAAGGGTCAACTGGATGCGTTTCGGTTGCCGGTCGGTGCGGCTTTAATCCAATACGTCGATGACTTATTGGTGGCTGCTGATACTCAGGACATTTGCAAAATTGCTACGGTGTCATTGCTGCAACATCTCTGTGAATTAAATCACAAGGTGTCACCTTCTAAACTCCAATATTGTTGTCAAGAAGTGACCTATCTAGGTCACTTATTGTCAAAGGAGGGAAGGAGATTGACCCCAGAGAGAATTGCAGCGATTGCGCGAATGGCTGTGCCAAAAACCCAAAGAGATGTGCGTGCCTTTCTAGGTATCACGTCGTACTGCAGGCAATGGATTCCTAATTTTTCATTGCTGGCGAAACCATTAGTGGCTCTCACGTGTAAGGATGTTTCGACTCCTTTACCATGGACGGAAGAATGTCAGAAAAGTTTTTCTGAACTGCGTGATTCATTGTGTTCGGCTCCTGTGTTAGGTACCCCTGACTACAGTAAGCCGTTTACGTTATATGTTCACGAGAGGGAAGGTTGTGCTTTGAGTGTCTTAACGCAACCTTTTGGTGGTAAGCAGCGTCCATGTGCATATTTTTCCTCGACCTTAGACCCAGTAGCTAGAGCATTGCCGAGTTGTTTACGAGCAACTGCGGCAGCTGCGGTCTCCATCCGACAATCAGCAGGATTGGTCATGGATAATATGCTTACGGTGATGGTTCCGCATGCAGTCGATACTCTTTTGAATCGAACGAAAACTCAGCACTTGACGAGTGCGAGGTTGTCTGGGTACGAATTGACGCTCTTGGCAAGCCATATTCAGATAAAACGTTGTAATGTCCTAAATCCGGCAACTTTGTTACCAATTAGTGCAGAGTCAGATGAAGTAGCAGAACATGACTGCTACTTGAGGACTGAAGAGGAAACGAAAGGTCGAGTGGACCTTAAAAACACCCCATTGGAAGATCCGGATGGCACTCTGTATGTGGATGGGTCATGTTTTAAGTTGCCGAATGGCGATGTGACTACTGCTTATGCTGTTGTAACACTGAACACCGTTGTTGAAACCGCAAGGTTGAATCAGAATTCTGCCCAAGCTGCAGAGCTGATCGCTCTTACTAGAGCATGTGTGTTAGCAAAAGGGAAACGTGTGAATGTGTACACCGATAGCCAATATGCTTTTGGTGTAGCGCATAGTTTTGGACGATTGTGGCGAGAGCGTGGTTTCTTGACATCGCACGGTACGAAGATACAGCATGGCCAGCTTGTGAACGATCTTTTGGATGCATTGACTTTGCCTACGCAAGTTGCGATTGTTAAGTGTAGTGCGCATCGTAAAGTGACAGATGATGTTGGTCGTGGTAATGCGTTTGCGGATGAGATTGCTAAGGAGACTGCCCGGAACCTTAGCACTCGAATGTATGTGACGAGTTCGATTAGGTGGCCTACAGAATCAAGTATGTGTGAAGATACTGTTGAGAGCGTGAAAGCAATTCAGAATGAGGCCACCGAGACTGAAAAGATGAAGTGGAAAGAAAGTACGGGAAAGTTGGATGCGAATGGTTGTTGGATTGATTTGTCGGATCAGAAAAGATGGATGTTGCCTGATGCGTATGTGCTGGCCGTTGTGACAATGGCACATGGGTTAGCACATATTAGCGCGAAAGGTATTTGTAAGCTGCTGGCTACTGTGTGGAAGAATGATGGTATTACGAAATGTGCTGAACGTTTGGTGAAGAATTGTATGGTATGTATAATGTACAATCCTGGCAAAGGAACCCCAACTCCCCCTGGCAGTTTTGCTCCTCCTTCGTATCCCTTTGAGGTGATTCAATTAGACTTCATCCATATGGAGCGATGCAATAACCTGAAATACGTTTTAGTAGTGGTTTGCGCATTCTCCCGATGGATCGAGGCCTATCCCCTCAAAGACAATACTGCTTTGTCTACTGCGAAAATCCTACTGAAGGAATATTTTCCTCGGTATGGAATGCCTAGAGTTGTATGGTCAGATAACGGAAGTGAGTTTGTTGGAAGTGTGATGAAGAGTGTGTGTAAGGGCCTTGGAATAAATCAAAAATTCCACAGCGCCAATCATCCCCAGTCAGCTGGATTAGTTGAAGGGTACAATGGCACCCTTAAACTAAAGCTAGCAAAGATTCAGGCTACGACTGGTCTTTCGTGGCCTGACGCTTTACCCTTAGCATTACTGTCAACTAGGGCGACTGTACACTCACGAGTAGGGCTGAGCCCCTATGAGATAGTGTTCGGCCGTCCTGCGAATGTGTGGGGGGTTCCTAGGCCAGGAATGTTTTCTGATCTTGAGTATCCAATGTTGATTGACTACTTACATGACTTGACTGCTAAACTGAGGTTAATTCACCAACAGGTTTACGACGCATTGCCGACGCAGACGGAGGGTCCAGGCCACCAGCTCCAGCCCGGAGACTGGGTGGTAACACGCAACTTTTCACGCAAGAATAATCTGGACCCAAGATTTACCGGACCTTACCAGGTGCTCCTGGCCACGAGGACTGCCGTCCGTCTCGAGGGGCGTAAAAATTGGGTGCATGCTACGCACACCAAGCGAGTCCCTATCCCTTTGCCGGCAGACCCGTGGGTAAGGAAAGGCATTGCGTCAACAGAAACAGAAACATTGCCGGCGTTTGTACCTTTCAGCGACGCACAGCTTGTTGGAGAATCCTCAGCGCAGCAGAAAGCCACTGTTGAAAACTTGTCAGCAAAAGACTCAAGACCATCAACTGATCAGCAGGACGCTGTCTCTTCAACGGATCCTTTGTTCGACGAGCAGACACGTCCCGGGAAACACAGATATTCTTTGCGATCTCGCACTAAGGACAAATAAAATTTCTCCTTGCTTTACTGAAATTGACAACTGCATTATCCTCGTTTCCCGTGATCAGTTTTGAACATTCGTATCACTGTGAATTGTGTATATATATATATATATTGAGTTTCCTTCCTTGTATCTTTTTACTTCCACAGCTGAGAAATATTGTGCTTGTACATACATATTGTGTATTGAAGGCCGTAGGGCCGCGCGCGTACTTCCTTCTGGATAGTAGGTCTTGACGCTAGGTTAAAGGCCGTCGGTTCCTAGGAACTCCTGGGGATTGACTATTGCTGCACAGAACGGAGTGCGTCAAGAAACGTTGCGGACGGTCATAGGGAATGGCATTCTCGAAGCTGAATGATTCGGAAGGGGCTCAAGTCTATAGATTCAAGCTGCAGCAACTTAGTCGTACTAAATGTTTCATATTTCAATTGTTTGTATTGTTTTTGACTGCTTCTGCATTATTGGCGGGTGGGGTGTATTACACGATGTCTTATTTCTTACCTGCTACACCTACTCCTACTTCTTACCCTAATCTTACTTCTACTGCTTCTCCCCATTCCTTTCATATGTTACCCGAACACGAACAGGCTAGACGTGTAGAATTCCGCAACAATTCCTTTATTCAGCTCCTTCATCAGCATCAGTTAGTGGTTAATACTACTAATTGTTGGGTGTGTGGGTTGATGCCACACACTACGGATAAGGGAATTCCATATCTGGTGTTACCGTATAGTTCCCAAGGGTCAGCTCGAGCATTTCAAACAATGTTTCGAAGCGCACTGGGTTTCCACCCCATTCGAGAACCACGTTCCCCCTACTCTGGTCCTACCTCGTATCAGAAGCCTTTATCGATAGCCATAGAGGACTTAGATAGTGAGATCTATGATCCTTCGCTTATCCCTGAAGAAGAGGTACAAGCCTATAAGGTCCTAAGTAGAGGTGAATATAGTGTGTTCACTAGTGAAAAGCAGCTTAAAAGCTCGCCTCCAATATGGGTCGTACCCCACACTGGTAATTTTTGTCTTATGGGTCGTGGCCGAAGATCGCAAGCCCGACTTGGAGCAAGTGCTTGCACTGAAAATTACATTCTGCCGATGTTCTCGTCCCCTGTGTTTCTGGCCGCCAAGGGTACATACTTTATCTGTTATGATCGTGCATACACATGGCTGCCCGCTGACTTCATGGGCTCATGTTTTATTGCAAATCTGTTGCCTCCGACGTTCACTGTAGATGCCGATTATCATAAGACTAGAGTTGTGCGAGGCGTAATTAGCGAAGAGGATACTGCCGGTCAAGAGGCAGGAGACTTTTTCAAGGGTTTCCTCCCGTTTTGGGGACCTATGGTTAACAGTAGGAACCTGAGACAGTTGACTCGAGTGGTAGAATCGACAGCTAATATTACTGCCAGTGCCCTTGGTAATATCACCACAGAACTTCAGGCGGAGAGACTTATGACGTTACAAAACCGTATGGTTTTAGATGTCATTTTAGCAGATCGCGGTGGGGTATGTAAGGTGATCCATTCGAGCTGCTGCATTTTCATTCCAGATAATGCTCCTACTGTCTATCAAGCCATCTCGAGGTTGCATAAGATCTCCGAATCCATACACGTGGACGTAGGGGATTGGACGCTACTTGGATGGTTTTGGGGCCTGATGTCGACTTGGGGTTGGAAGATTCTGATGATCATTGGGGTTGTGGTAGTGTTCCTGTTCACGTGTTGCCTTTGTGTGCAGTGTGGTCCTGCCTTATGTGGCCTCTGTGCTACAACGTGTATGAGACAACCATCTGTTACCAAGGGGACTCGGTTGGACAGAGCTATGCTACAGCAACATCTCGATGGTCTGATGAATATCGAGTATGATTCCGACTAGTGCTTGCCTACATGAGGGCAAAAGGAGCGTCTGAGGTTCCGTGACAATTGTAAGTGGTGTTTTCGACTCGCACGAATATGGTCGAGCCTGGTATCTATGAACCGCAAATGACGAGTTTAGTAAGTGTGCGCAGTTTCGCTGTGCTAACTTAAACCGTTCGTTTGTTATGTGGGTTTTTCATCTGTACCCACGGGTTCCATCTTAGATACGGCATCCATTTTTGTCTCTTGCCCTCAAGTAGCCAGCGAACGGACGCTGTCCGCTTCGCGACCCTGGGACTCCCAAGATATTTGCGGAAGACACATGTTCTTTGAAAGTGTCTTTATGACGAGGGGGTTGCTACTGTAAGGCAGATGGCGCCGCTCGAGGCTCATCTTGCCGCACGGACTTATTGTCTCAGCCGTGCATCTCATTAGGCACGTCCCTTTGATGCCTGTATCTCGTGTTTCCTGATACCCCCCCTTTTACACCCTTTCCGATCTCCCCACTGTCTCCGTCTTCCTCTGCACCTGTCTTCGTTCCTATTTTCGATCTATTTTACTGCTGATTGGAATTCACTAATGATGGGAAGATGGTTTTTACAGTTGGGAACCGCCAAATGTTTCCGCACTTATGTTCCGGACCTTGTGTGTTTCAAAGTGACCAAAGCGACCCCTCTGGGGGCTAATTGTGGGAACCGGGTTGTAAACTTTTGTGTATCATGTTATCCTATGGGTAAAAACTGTATAAAAGGAGCGATCCACAGAACCAATTTGAAGCAGTCTCCCCGAACTACACTCGATGTACTTCCTGTGATTTCTGTGTTCCCTGCAGTAAATAAACCTTGAATCTTTGACGTCGAAGGAAGTGTCCCGTGTCTCTGTGACTTGTACGCCGGAGCAGGTTACCCACGAAGGTTTCAGGTGTTGTGCCCTGGCACCGCTGGGTCTTAAAGAACCCAGTCCTTCACGAGCCTCCACCTGGGGAGGCCCGTTCAAACCGCCTCCCCCACGCCCACCCCGGGGCGCCCCACGCCGTTTTTCGGAGCAGCATTGTAGGATACCAAAACCAGTGCGGCAACTTACTGGACATCACCTGGGTGCCATCCACATCTCAACGCGTTCTGCTGCCTTGGGACTATTCGCACAACAGACCGCTACTGACGAGGCCTCCCCGCGCACCCCCCGGGGCGCCCCACGCTGTTTTTCTGAGCTGCATTGTAGGATACCAAAAACCAGTGCGGCACCCAGGTAACATCACCTGGGTGCCGTCCAGAACTCAGCACGTTGTGCTGCCTTGGGACTATTCGCACAAAAGACAGCTACTGACCATTGTTGCTTCTTTTTTCCAAAAAATGTTTAAATGTATTTACAGTTTTTGTTGCGTTCTATATATTTATAAGTTAATAAAGTTTCATAATCCTACTACTTTGTTGGAGTGCTATATATTTTTAAGAAATCGGGTGAATGGGGCCTTGAATCGGGTTATTGTCATGTGTGGGCTTTGGAAGTGTGCTGCTACAGGATCGGACATTTCAAACTCAAATGCACGTTCTTTTTCTTACCTTTCCGAAGCATGGAGCGCAATAGCAGACAGAGAAAGGGTGATGCAAGTGTTGAACACTGCCTGGCCTGGCAAGTTGCTGGCAGTGCCCCCACCGCCCGCTCCTGAAAGAGGGCACACACACACCGCCGCCCCGAGTACTTCACAGATCTTTAAAAGACCATGCGCTTGTTAATGAGGCTTAAATGTTTTATCACCCCTTCTAGAGCCCCTGCATCGGCCCTCTGACGTTTCCTGGAAGAATTAGCACGTAACACAATACCAAGCCCTGTCTGCTGAAACCCCCGAGGAATCGGGTTTTTGCTTGCAGGAATCGGGAGGCGGGAGACTAGCACTGAAATCGGTAGTCTCACGCCTGAATCGGGAGGGTTGGCATGTCTGGATTCTCTACAGCTGGGGCCATAAACTACATCCGCAGGGCTAGGTGATAGCCTGGGACCGGCCTGGACAATCGGACACAGAGGAAGAGGAGTGTCAGAGGGTGCGGTAGTGAATAGGGTGAAAGGGAGGTGTCGGGCGGGCACAGGGTGTGATTCTCAGGGAAGAGCAGCGCAGATGGGGGTAAGTTTATGGCCCATGCATGAGAGAGAGAGCGGGGGTGACCAGTGCGTGGGGGAGATGCTTGCGAGGGTGGGGAGCCGTGCTGAGAATCGACGGCGTGCAGAGAGTGGGTCTGGTCAAGGCATCTAAAATGGCTGCCGTGCACAACAAAATTGTGGCATTGGAAAAAAGGCAAGATGGCGCAGACAATGTTTATCAATAAGGATTCATTTATAACAAAATATTTTATTGCAGTGACAAATTGGCGGTCAACACTTCCTGATTTCCATCGAATCGAACGTTAACAGACGTCACGCAGCAAAAAAAAAAAACGCTCACGCACAGCAGCTGGAAGACATCAACATATATGAGCCTCCTCAGCCACCCTCAGAAAACATAAGGGATCAGGATACGTCTCCCGCACCCCCTTATACCTAGTAATTTAATTAAAACGAAACACAAAATGGCGAATTCCCGTTTCGCTACCAGTTTGCGGCCCAGTTTGCGGCCCGGGAAGCGCTTCTACCGTGAAAAATCAATTTTTTTTTATTTTCCCCACGGGACCCTTTAATAACCCCAACATCATTCCTAGGGGGTCAAGAGGGGTCTACCTTGCCCCCTTTCATTAAATTCCCCCTTCGTTTTTCACCTCTTCTTCTCTCTCGATCCTACCGAGAGATAAGATGGCGGCCGCTCCGGACTGTTTAGAATGTTGACAGACACCGGAAAGCCAATCAGCTTCGCATCGCAAAGTTCCGTTTCGCGAAAAGTACGCGAACCGGAGCGCAGCCCGGAGCGCTGTTACAGAAATATATCTTTTTTTGAATGTTAATTTCTCAAAATCCACTGAAGCACATATATTGAGACCTAGCAAAGGCACATCGGGCTAACAGTCCCTACAATTTTGCCAAGTTTCGTGCAAATCCATTCAGCCGTTCGAGCTAAAAGTGAGGCCAACCACCCTATGGAAATTAACATTGGAAAAACGCGTTTTGGGACCCCCCTTTTTTCTCGGCCCCCCCTTGACGAAACCCCCCCAAATTTTCAAGGGCTGCTCAGAAACAAAATGTGCCATTTTCCTGAAAATGTCAGCCGATTCCGTCCACAAACGCCAAAGTTATTAGACATAGAATTTTCAAAAATCCCATAGGGAAAAAATCCTAACTATATATACCTACTGGCGACAGCCAGTAGGTAATATATATATATATTATATAGCAACTGGCTAGGCAAAAGCAAAGGCTTCTTGAAATGCGCAGTATGTAAAGCGTGCACGATAGGGAAAAGTAAAACCACCTACTATTCCCCTTTTTGTGAAAGAGAACTCCCCATTAAGAAGAAAATAACCTGCAAGTCAGACTTTGTGATCTATGTCTTGGAATGTGTTTGTGGACTTTGCTACGTTGGTAGTACTAAACTACAAGTCCACAAACGCATACTGCAGCACATGAGGGCAGTTGTGAACAAGGACGATGCTTACCCAGTAGCAAGGCATGTAAATTTCTGCCATAAAGGCGATGTCAATTGCCTGAAATATTTTGCAATTGATATGGTGGAGCCGCTACGTAGAGGTGGCAATAGAGAGGCACGTCTGCGCGTACTGGAAACCAGGTACATTCTGGAATTAGACACTAAGGCTCCGAGTGGTTTGAACGCGACAGAAGACTTGTACACTTGTCTGCACACAGAGTCTTGAAATTGATAAGTGGTAATAAGTTGTTGGTCATCTGTTAAGGCTGTTTTAGATTATTTATTCATTATTTCCTGCCGGATTTTTTAACATGGTAAAATGTATCAAACACACTTTCTTTTGGGTAATCACACATTTCTTTCAATAGTGCTGGAGTCAACATGAATACCTAAGCAGTGTAGACGCAGTGGTCCAGATGAAATTTTAACCAATGCCCACTTGGGCAATATTAACTCAACCCCTTCCTTTGTAAATTTTGCACAAAAGCACTTTACTCATTTGCTAAATATTGCACAGGAATAGTTTGTACATATGACGTCCACTGTGATTGTTTGTACATAGCAATAATGTCAATTGGTATATTTGTAAATAGTATGTTTTTACATATTTATTGCGCAAATTTGCACATTTGTAAGGATTTTGTCTCGCTTAATAAGTGTGACAATTGGGGTTAACAGAACATTACAAAAAATACAACAGTAAAATGATTGTAAATAACATTGGTTACTATGTCTGGTCCAGGCTGAAGTATTTTTTCTATTTCTATAGGCTTGGGACCATGTGACCGGACAGGCACTACAAATCACAGGGTGGAATCTGACCATGTCATGTGATCAAGGGCTCCAGGGCCCGAAACGCGTCATGGCAGTCATGAGGGTGCACAGATGTAAATAAAGACGCTTTGAAATATCCTCATTGGGTCCGTCTTCGTTATTTGGCGCATACTGAGTATCGAAGTTCCAGTCATATATATATATGTATGTATGTATGTATATATATATATATATATATATATATATATATATATATATATATATATATATATATATATATATATAAAAGCTCCACTCGCACCAGCCTGTTGCACTCATAGGCGGGTGCCTGCCGGTCGGGGGTGCACCCGACAACAATGTCCGCTCAAGCAGTCCCTCCCCGCACCCCCGGGAAACAGGATGCAGCACTCCAAAGATAGGTTTCACAGAAGTTTAATCTCACAAAAACGCGCTTTCGGCACTCGGCCTTCCTCAGTTATGAGACGGTGAGTTGTGTCAGCCAACATTCATATAAATGTTCACGTTACGTAAATAATAAACATAAAGATAGGACTCAAAATTAAATCGGCATCCGCCATCTTTGAATGGGTTTGTATACATATATGAAAGCATTGTGTCAAACAATTATGCCGACAATCAGTCTACATAAATTCATTTTGTGTTTAAAAAAGCCCAAATGGCTAAAAACTTTACACAATGCAATCAATCTCCATGTGTCGTCACTTTATCTCGCCCTGGATGGGCATAAACCATTCATTATGTCTGCAACGTGATTCAACCCCCAAATAAAGTTGTAATTTTTTGAATATCAGTTCATCATCATCCTAAACAATTGGAAGGAAACCAACAGAAAAAGCAATGATGCAGTCAATCCATTCTTATCAAACAATTCAATGATATGGTGCTCATACTAAATGAACAGCTAAATCCTCATGCATGTTAAGTCCAGTAGGCATTTTACTTAACAGATCTATAATGTACCGCGATTCTAATCGCCTCAACTTTTGGAGTCTGTCTCCGCCCCTGGCACTGACCGGGACAGAGTCCAAGCAGAAGAAGGTAAGTAATTCCCTGTTGCGTGAATGCTCTTTGTCAAAGTGTCTGGCAACAGGGTAGCTCACATCTGCATTCTGGATAGCCCTCTGGTGTTCTAAAATTCTCAGCTTCACCGGATTAGTCGTGCTGCCAACATACCTCCTGCCACAAGGACATGTCAGACAGTACACAACGTAAGGCGTGGTACATGTTAGGAATTTTTGTATTTTCTTAGGCTCTTTAACACCTGGTATACAGTATTGAGTTGTACGTTTACTCCCTTTACACGCCTTGCAGCGTCCACAGGGAAAGAATCCCTTCATAGGTTCTATTTTAGGTTTGGGTTTCAGTTCCTCATGGTGACTATGAACCAAGTAATCTTTTAGTGCTCTTGCTTTCCTAAAAGTCACTAGAGGATAAGAGGGCAGATCTTGTTTTAAGGCACTATCCGTCATCAAGATATTCCAATGCTTACGTAAAATACGTTTTATATCATTGGCATTTCTTGAGTAGGTAGTTATGAGACGAAATTGTCCAGTATCAGCATTCTTGTCTTGAGTTTTGTCTTCTAGCAACTTACTCCTCTCTAGAGTTTCAACCTTGCTTAAGGCTTGCCTGAGTACCCCTGTCTTGTACCCCCTGGCTTTGAACCTCTGTCTGCAGTTGCTAGCCACTTTTCTAAACTCATTGTCTTTCGTGTTGTTCCTCTTTATCCTCAATAGTTCACCATAAGGTATACTATTAACCAGGCTCTTGGGATGTCCGCTGGTGGCATACAGCGTTGAATTACCAGCGGTAGCCTTTCGAAAGAGCTTGGTGTGGAGACTACCATCTTCAACAAAAACAGTCAAATCCAAATAATTTACTTCCTTTTGGCTGATTTCTCCTGTAAATTTCAAGTTATTATTGTTGTTATTGAGTACCTCTAAGTATTCTTCAGCTGATTCCACTGACCCTTCAATGATGATAAACAGGTCGTCTATATAACGATACCAACATTTTACAAGGTCGTTCCATTTCTTGTTGGCTTGAGACCAGGCCACTCGTTCTTCCCAATGCCCCACGAACAAATTTGCGAAGCTCGGGGCTGAACAAGTGCCCATCGCTACACCTGTTAGCTGTTTATAGAGGTTTTTGCCGAAAAGGAAAATGTTGTTGTTGAGACAGAATCTCAGAAATTCTGGAGAGTAGACCGGTGAAATACTATGAACATAACAAAATGTTGATGGAATTTCTGAGATTCTGTCTCAACAACAACATTTTCCTTTATCCAACAATAATAACTTGAAATTTACAGGAGAAATCAGCCAAATGGAAGTAAATTATTTGGATTTGACTGTTTTTGTTGAAGATGGTAGTCTCCACACCAAGCTCTTATATATATATATATATATATATATATATATATATATATATATATTCCACAAGATTTCCCCCTCTCGAGGCAGAAAAAGTCGGAGTCGCATTCAAAACAAAATCCAGCACAGCGCAGCAGTTAAGTTTCCTTCGTGATTTTTATTGATCCATGGGGTCAAAAAACAAAAAACCAACGCGTTTCGACAGCGTCCGCTGTCTTGCTCACGGTTAGTTGTGTGTGAAACTCACATTGTTTTTGAAACATTTTCAGATACTGTAGGCACCGCCCACTTGGGTAAATCACAACAGGCATTATGGGAATTGTAGTTTTTTAGAACTTAACACAATTAATGCATTTTAAGGCTTAACAAATACCAGTCCTTTCCAAATATTCGCAATTACCAATTTCATACCTCATTGATAATTTGTATATCATTTAAATTGCTTTTACAATTTGACAATTTTCTAAAACAAATGAGGTATGAAATTGGTAATTGCGAATATTTGGAAAGGACTGGTATTTGTTAAGCCTTAAAATGCATTAATTGTGTTAAGTTCTAAAAAACTACAATTCCCATAATGCCTGTTGTGATTTACCCAAGTGGGCGGTGCCTACAGTATCTGAAAATGTTTCAAAAACAATGTGAGTTTCACACACAACTAACCGTGAGCAAGACAGCGGACGCTGTCGAAACACGTTGGTTTTTTGTTTTTTGACCCCATGGATCAATAAAAATCACGAAGGAAACTTAACTGCTGCGCTGTGCTGGATTTTGTTTTGAATGCGACTCCGACTTTTTCTGCCTCGAGAGGGGGAAATCTTGTGGAATACAAAGCAGTTGGGCTCAACTGCGGGAGCGACGCGACCACGATTGTAGCGCCAACCTGGGAAAGGAGGGAGCCACAAGGAGGTGATATATATATATATATATATATATATATATATATATATATATATATATATATATATATATATATATATATATATATATATATATATATACCAAAATTCCTGGTCCAGCTTTTAATAAGAAAAAAGAAACCAGCGTCGAGGCCCCAATGTTAGTGCAGTGCTCGGGTTTATTGGCACATCATAAAAAACACCCTATGCGTTTCGAGGTCACCCGACCTCTTGCTCACGGGTGGAGTTTCAATACATGGCCATCCTTTTTAAAGTGAAGGTTACATTTTTTGCAATAGGCATGTGATCAATAAACATAAATGAAATACTTCTCATCGTTACATTGTTATGAGTGTACATTTGTTGGGAACAATAAAGTTTTCAATTTCGTTTCATTGTAATTTGTGAACCGGACTGTCACTTGTGCCAAAGAAATGAATACTTAAATCATCAAGTCCTGGCAAAGTTCATGTTTTTTGAAAAACAACGACCTCAATGGTATTGCCCCAGTCGGCAAAAAATCCAGTCTCTTTTCGTAGAGATATATAGTAACACAACCAGGATTTAGTAATGTTTCAATTCATAAAGATATATTGCCCTCGTGGGCTACAGCACTTCGGTGTTTCCCAGAGTCCAATCTCCAGTTCCTGCAATCAGAAAAACGCAATGCAACGTTTTATTTAAAAGTGTTCCCTATGTGTTGATCACTTGTCATAAGTTAAAATCAATGTTAAAATCAAAAAGAATGGAGATTCCAAACAGACAGCGGCGAAGAATATTCAAATTTATATGGCCTATACTTAGGATTGTAAATGAACTGCTAATTCTTCACCTAAGTTGTGGCCTGTGGGTTGTGTTGTGTTGTATTTTATAATATATTTGTACTCAAGTTTTCTTAGTTCCAACCATCTATTGCCACCCCTTTCCTTATTCTCAACACAGTCAAGTACATAGTACTTCATTATTGTAATGGGGGACCCAGAGGGGCCCCTCAGCCCCAGGGACCGCAACCCCCGGGCTTCTTTTTTTATAATAATGGAGGGCCCAGAGGGGCCCCCGCAGCCCCAAGGACTGCCACCCCCCGGGGCAGTAAATGATTAAATTGGGGGTCCTTGATGGACGCCCCAGCCCCAGGGACCACCACCCCCGGGGCTTTTAAATGTTGGGAGGGGGGCCGGGTGGCCACCCTCTGGAACCTTGTGTTGACCCTGGGGACCGCCACCCCCCAAGGCTGGCTCCTGCAGTGTCCCGTGGTGCCTACCCCTGGGACGGCTCCCGCCCTACCATAGCAAACTACTTTGGTTTTTGGAAACGAGAGCAGGAAACCTGCTCTCTCTTCCAAAAACCAAAGACGATTGCTTTTCTACATGGGGAGCAGTATCTTAGCTGCTCCCCATGTAGAAAAGCAATGCCGGCTCCCGCAGGACACGGGGGGCCAGCAGAGACCGTGAGGGGATTGGGGAACCTCCCACGGTCCACAACAGAGTGGGCCAGCCCCGCTACAAGTGCCCCGGGAGGGGGGCCATGGGGCCCCCTCCTAAAAAAAAATGGCCTGCCCTTAAGGATTGGGGTCCCCAAGGCCAAAGGTGGCCACAAGGCAAGGCAGCCCCCCTCCTAAAAAAAATTCTTTTTAAAAAAAAAGGCCCATGCCCCAGGGGATGGGGTCCCCCGGGTAGACTATGGCCTTGGGATGGGGACCAGGCGGCCCCCTTCCTGATTTTTTTTAAATTAAAAATTGGGGGCAGGCCCCAGGGGATGGGGTCCCCAGGGCCCAAAAAATAAAATTAAAAAAAGACAGGCATCGCGCCATTCACCACTCTGCAAAAGCACCGCCTGGCGTGTTTGCAGAGGGGGAAAAAATTCCCCTTGAATACTGGGGGTTCCTGTGGGCCAACTAGCCCACCAAAAAGCTCCAGTATACACCAGGGGGCTGCATTGCAGAGAGGTGTTCTGAGGCCATGCCCCTTTTTACACCTCTCTGCAACGCATTCTTGTGACGCTTACTTGAGGTCCCTGGTGGGCTAGTTGGACCCCAGGGACCCCCAGGATTCAAAGGGACATATTTCCCCAACTTAAAACGCGCCACGGGGTGAGTTTGCACAGTGGTGAAGGGAGGGGCCGGGGCCTGAATTCACATGTGTGCAAACACGCCCTGTGATTTGGTTTAAAAAGGGGAATTAATTCCATGTCAATACTGAGGGTCCCTGGGGGCCAACTAGCCCACCAGGTACCTCTAGTAAGCGCCACTGAGTTGCGATACGGAGTGTTATAAAAAGGGGCGAGGCCTCTGAACACCTCTCTGCAACGCAGCCTCCTGGCGCATACTGGAGGGACCTGGTAGGCTAGTTGGCCCCCAGGGACCCACAGGATTGAGGAGGAATTAATCCTCTGAACACCGCTCTGCAACGCAGCCTCCTGGCGCATACTGGAGGGACCTGGTAGGCTAGTGGGCCCCCAGGGACCCACAAGATGGAGGAGAAATTAATTCTCTAACTTAAAGCGCGCCACAGGGTGTGCTTGCAGACATATCACCATAGGCCACGCCTCCTTCCTTCACCACTGTGCAAACGCGCACTGTGGCAGGTTTTAAGTTGGGGAACTCATTCTCTTTCAATACTGAGGGTCCCTGAGGGCAAAATAGGCTTACAGGTATCTCCAGTATGCGTCAGGGAGCTGTGTTACAGACAGATGTTCAGAGGCCAATCCCCTCTCTACACCTCGCTGCAATGCAGCTCTGTGGCGCTTACTGGAGGTACCTAGTGGGATTGTTTGGCCCTATGGACCCTTAAGGATGAAGTGGACTTAATCTCTCAACTTAGAATGGTGACAGGGCGCGTTTACACAGTGGTGAAGGGAGGGGAGGAGCCTGACGTGATGTGTGCAAACACGCCCTGTGCCGCACTTTAAGTTGTGGAAAAAAATGTCACTTCAAACCTGAGGGACCATGGGGGCCAAGTAGCCCACCAGGTGCTCCCAGAAAGTGCCCCTGCGCTGCGTAGCAGAGAGGTGGTGCAGGCCATGCACCCTTTTACATCTTTCTGCTACACAGCTATGTGGCGCTTACTGGATGTACTACGAATTCCGATTTACTCACCTGTTATCAGGAGAGATCTCAGTGCAGCATCTTTGAGCCCAACACTGATCCTGAAAAGTAATTCTAACCATACTTACCAATAACTTGAATTTCCTTCCACAGGCTAACATCGACTGGTTTCACTTGGAAATTCTGTGTGGAGTTTTGCAAATTTAAAATATTCACCTAAAATCATGCGAACAACGAATTCCAATTTACTGCTGCATCTTTCAGCCCAGTACTGATCCTAAAAAGTAATTTTACCCGTACTTACCAGTAACTTGAATTTCCTTCCATCGGATATCATTGCCTACTATATAAAATATATATGAATTAAAAAATATATAAAATAAAAAAAATATTACAATTTCAATATTTTTAAAAACATTTTTTTCAAATTATATTAAAAATATGTAACATCATTTAAAAAATAAAATATCTAAAAATAAATAGTTTAAAACAATGTAGTAAATCAGTATAAAAATATATCAATTAATACATTTAAAAATTATCATTTACAAAACCTTTGAAATTCACTGAAAAAACCATAGGTTTCAGCCACGTTATAGTTAGAGATTAGCATTTAAAAAACCTTAGAAATTCACTGAAAAACCATGGGTTTCACACATGTTATAGTTAGCTGGACATTTCACTCATACAATACCATTGAAATTCCCCCGTTATAGTTAGTTCAGCAATACACTGCTGATGACGTCACATATTACATCACTCATGACATAGTCAGTGATATCACTCAGGACATCACTGATGACATCTCAAATGACATCACTGATGACATCACTGATAACATCATCCTTGTGAAAGAGTGGCAGACCTCCTCTCACCGTAATATAACCTTTGATACACACATTCAAAAATAGAAACTACAATTAAAAAAAAAATGGAGATACCAATACCAGTTACAACAACCAATTCAGTTATTCCAACATCTACATAGACATCCACTCATTCACCAACAGTTCTATATAGTCACTCATACATGTACTCACTCATCATATGCACTCATACACCTCTACATCCTGTTACACACCGACACTCATCCATAGAGTTATTCACACACATACTCACACATGCAAATAAACTATCAGACATCCATTTACTTGCATATACAGCTATACACACACCACTACACTTACTTCTACAAAAATGTACACATACTTACTCTCTTAAACAATCACTTATAGAAACATATACTTATTCATACAGGAACTCTTCCTATCTCTCACTCTAACATATACTCACTTATATACATCAATACTCACATATACTAAAACATATGTAGTTACTCATAAAGATACTATTGAGACAGTCATTCACTCACTAACACACCCATGCACACACTCATCCACCCATACAGTCCTGCACACATGTTGTGTACAAAACTCATACAGTGAGTCACTCATTCATGCATCTATGGGTTAAGTAATACCCCCACCAAACCATACAGACACTTATACTGATACTCAAAAAACAACTAATAACCCATATAGACACTCATGTAGCTACTCACCAACCCATGCAGCCACTTATACACAAAGTGAGACACTGATACAGATATTTACATATTTAAACATTTCTCGCACATACATGTATTCACTAAGATACACTTAATGAGTCAGTTATACAATAAATTTTACCAAAAAACCCATCCATTTACCCATTTATTCTTCCATCGACCTTTAGATATACATATATAAAAATATTTATTTTTCAGAAAGATACACATTCACTGGATGATGTCATGAGTGATGTAATTTGAGATGTCATCAGTGATGTCATGAGTGATGTCACTGACCATGTCATGAGTGATGTAATATGTGACGTCATTAGCAGTGCATAGTGGGCGCGCAAGTTGTAGTTAGCTGAACTAACTATAACAGGGGAATTTCAATGGTTTTGTACGAGTGAAATGTCCAACTAACTATAACGCCCCTGAAACCTATGTTTTTTTCAGTGAATATATATATATATTAGCAGACATTGGACCATCTTAAGAAGCCCATTGAATAACAACCAACCTCACGACTTCCCAGGAAGGATATAACGTGAAGGTAAGAAGAAAACGGGGGCATTCTGAATATTTATACTGATACTATGAGAGTACAATACCGGTATTTGGACTAGACACTTGATGACTAAGTGGCTGCTCAACCACGACATAGGGGAACTCCGAAAATTTCAGAGGGTTCGAATTAAAACACAGGGGAGGGTTCTGATGCCAATAAAGAATTTATTTTAACTGCATAACTTAAGTGCATGATGGATGATGATAAAGAGAGAAGAGAGGCAGCACAATTGCTGTCTGCAAGAGCACCAGGCAAAGGCAAAACGGTGCCTACAATTTTACAAACTGACAAAACAATCATGGATTGCTTGAGGAAATATGAAAAATTACATAAACTTGAGATCTCTAAATGGTGGGAGGCCACCTCATTACAAGATTACTTGGATAAAAATATGATTCCACGTGGCCTGAGGATTTATATTACTCCATCCTATGATTCCCCCGATCCTCAAATGCTGGAGGAATGGTCACAGAGTTCTGCTACCAGCTCAAGAAACATGCTACAAATCCTGGTAAAATACGCTTGGACAGACTGAGCTAACATCAAGAAAGAGATAGAATCTCTGGCATAAGAACTTAAGATACACCCAAACCAAGAGATAATTTCGAAATTTATAGAAGAAATGAGAAAAAGATTGAAATCTATGGAGGAAGACATAAAAAAACTTAAACAATATAAACTCCATAGAGACTGAGGAGATTATGAGGTGGGACGTATCTTAACACACAGCGGAAAATATGACCATTTTTACGAGGGGACAGATGCATCAAGCACCAACAAAGTGCCGCACAGACAAACTGATGAGATAAATGAAGACACCAGCGACTCTATCTCAGATGTTTCTGAAATTACAAGATCTTCTGAAAGCTCCAATTCTGAAATAGAAGCTGCTCCAAGACAGCGTACTTATATCGACGAATACAGACTCTTAAAAGAGAGCAGACAAGCAACAATATCATCCTCCAGGATAAGGGAGAAGAGGTAGAATGGAAAGGGCCGACCACTCGGTCCCCCCGAACGTATGGTTGGGTGCCCGATCCTCCCGGGAAACCATTTTGGGCGGGGGGCGTGGCTCGGCTGGTATGCCCAAAGCGGCATAGCCGGGGCGCGCCTTTTCCCGCCCAAGAGGGGTTGTCCTAGACACCTACACCGAAGACCACGCCCAGTAGGCGTACCGGAGGAGGGTACACGCCCTCCCGCAGAAGAATAAATAGAGCGGGAATCCGAAGAAGCGTCCTCTTGTTCCTGTGCTCTGAAGGCTGCACCCACTCATTGCTCGTGAGCCCTCGACGGAACAAGCGGCAATTTTGAGAACTTGTAATCTTGTTGTTTCTCTTTCAGTTACTTGGAGTACGAAGGATCCAGGACCTCGTTGATCGACTAGGAGCAGAATACTCGAAACCATGGCTGGCAAGAAAGTAGGAAAGGGTTCCGAGACGGATAAGGTATTACGCCTATTGTCGAACCGGATGGCTTGCGTGGACCGATAACTCGGAAAGGTCCAATCGATCGGTCAAGGTTTGGCGGAGGTCAAAAAGCAGCTGGCGGCACTGAGCAACTCGGGTCACCTTAAGAAGTTAATAGGCCCGGCCTTACCGGGAGTCGTCCCCGAGGGTAGAGGGAAACGGGTCAAGAAGAGGGCGGTTTCGGGGGAGGTCCCGGTTCCAGAGGTACCCCCAGTCGCCCCCGTCACGCCGGCAGACAACCCGGTACCAAATCCAGATATAGGTCTGCCGATCCCAGTTGTGATTACTCCCGCTAATGATGAGGTGATGCCTCCCGAATTGGCCATCCAGTTGGCAGCGGTGTTGCCATGGCTCAAGAAAAAAGCAGGGGGAGCAGTGGCCCCGGGAGACCCGGCCGAGGAGGCCAGACTAATAATCGAGCAATTGCGGCAGTCGAGAGAGGCCACAACGGCGAATGTTCCTCTTGTTTCCCCACAGGTGGCACCGGTGGGACCTGCAGTTGGTTGCGAGAAGACGGCGGGAACAACGGCCGAACCTGGTAAGCTCGCATTGCCAATGGCGGGGGAGGGTTCATTACCCTCGAGGCGGGAGAGGGTGGCACAGCACATCCCTATGGCCACGAAAGAGTTAATATGGGGAGACAAATATGTTAACATGTTTTCATTATTGACTGACCATCGCGAGATGGAATATGCTAAAACCCAGAAGGATTTATGGCACCCGAGCGTCTGGCGCGCCAAGATGGCGGAGTTCAGGGTGGATGAGACAGTAACGAACTGGGTTAAGGCCTTTTCTTTATTTATTGCAGTCATGGGGGAACGAAAACCCGAGCTAATGACTGAGTTAACTTGCTATCAAAATCGTATTATGGATTTTTATTCAATGTATGAGGGGGATGAATGGAAAGGTTACGATATGAAATTCCGGAAAGCAAAAGAATACGATGCTACTTTAACTTGGGATTGCCTGGACTCGGTGTCATGGCACAAACAGCTCTTGCCAGGGGCGGCAGGTACGTCCTTGCCAGGCGGGAGCGGGTCAGGGTTCGTCCGCCAAAAGCCCGCTGTGCCCTTTCGAGCAGGCGCCGGTGGGGATTACCAGCCCAAGACCGGCGGGAATGGCGGCAAGCGTGGGGTTTGTTGGGGCTTCAATCGAGGCAACTGTAACAGACCGCAGGGAACATGTAGGTACAAGCATGTGTGTGCGGGCTGTGGGAATTCCTCACACCCGGAGAGTACCTGTAGATCTAAAAACAGCGGGACGGGAGGTAAAGGAGGGTCTAAGCAGGAGTGAGGTAGGACGTTGTGACCGATTGCCTACACCCGTTGATATCATGGCTCTGACTCCTTGGTTCAACAAATACCCTGATCATGTAGCCGCTGGGGTGTTGAGGAAGGAATTCTTACATGGCTTCCACATCCCGGCGGGGGATTTTCGGGGGGACTCCTTTTGTAAAAACCAGTTATCGGTACAGCACAACCCAAGCGTGGCAGAGAAGAAAATTGCGAAAGAAGTCAGCTTGGGGCGGGTGGCGGGGCCTTTTCATCACCCGCCGGTGGCGGAGTTCATCTGTTCCCCACTGGGGGTTGTCCCGAAGAAAGACTCTGGGGAGTTTAGACTTATTCATAACCTGTCTGCTCCAAGGGGTTCCTCGGTGAACGAAGCCATTGACCCAGAAGTTTGTTCAGTGCGGTATGCATCGTTCGATGATGCCGTGGCCATGTTAAATCGCCTGGGCCCCGGGGCGCTGATGGCGAAATCAGATATCGAATCGGCGTTCCGGTTGCTCCCGGTACACCCACAGGATCAGCGCTTGATAGGTTTTGCATTTCAAGGGAGTTATTACATGGATAAATGCATGCCTATGGGTTGCTCCATTTCTTGTGCCTATTTTGAAATGTTCAGCTGTTTTTTAGAGTGGGCATTCACCGAGGCCACAGGGCATAGGCATGTTATGCACTATCTGGATGACTTCCTGTTCTTGGGAGCAGCTGACGATACGAAATGTGCGCAGGCGCTGCAGGACTTCTGCATCCTCATGCGGGAGTTCGGAGTCCCATTGGCACCAGGTAAGACGGTTGGACCATCTACTTCACTGGAGTTTCTGGGAATTGAGCTCGATTCTGTGGAGGGATGTTTCCGTTTACCGATGGAAAAGGTGGCCAAGTTTAGGGCTTCCTTGACGCAATGCCTGGGCAAGGAGAAAGTGACCCTGCACCAGTTACAGCAAACAGTGGGTCAACTTAACTTTGCCTTGAGGGTGATACCAATGGCCCGCCCCTTCTCGCGCTCTATTGCACAAGCTATGGTTGTTCTCAAGGAGGGACACCACCGTACGAGACTGTCAGCAGAGGTTCGCCCGGATATGCGCATTTGGTTGGCATTTCTGGAGGACTTCAACGGTCGAGTTGTGTGGAACAAGCCACCAGCGTCTTCAGATGAACTAGGTCTGTGGACTGACTCAGCTGCGAGCGTGGGATTTGGCGCCATCTTTGGTGACCGATGGTCGGCACAAACATGGCCGACGTGGTGGCATTCCAGCGGCCTCACAGGTAATATTGGGTTCTTGGAGTTATTCCCTATTTGGGTTGCTCTGATGGCATGGCCAGACGACGTCAGGGACCGCTCAGTGATGTTTTGGTCTGATAATATGACTGTTGTCGAGTGCATTAACCAACAGGCAGCACGCTGCAAATGGATCTTGAGATTGTTGAAGGAAGTTGTACTGCTTTGCATGAGATTGAATGTACAGTTCAGGGTGAAACATGTGCCAGGCATACTGAATCATGCAGCTGATGCACTCTCTCGTTCACATATGCAGGCGTTCAGGGGCTATCTACCTACAGCG
The DNA here is from genome assembly GCF_964263255.1 of Lissotriton vulgaris. Taxonomy (NCBI): domain Eukaryota; kingdom Metazoa; phylum Chordata; class Amphibia; order Caudata; family Salamandridae; genus Lissotriton; species Lissotriton vulgaris. The sequence goes on from NC_141691.1 coordinate 1,448,894,566, forward strand.
GACCTAGTGGCGGCACCATTCCCCGAAGCTCTATGGCTAATCGGTGCCCCGGATTACAAGACCTCGTGGCAGCAAGCTTAGCCCCCAGGACAAGGAAGGCATACGAAGGAGCGTTTCGTTTCTACTGCACATTTTTGCGTCCAACAGGGAGTCATACCTGGGGTCAGGAGGAATCCTTCCTGGGGTTCCTGGTAGCGCTGCACAGAGAAGGCAGCACAGCGGCAACAGCCAGTAGGCATAGGGAGGCCATTTCATTCATGGCGCAGGTGCATGGCATAAAGGACCCGACGGGTTCCTTTTTGGTTAAGAAAGCCCTTCGCGGCTGGCAGCGCCTCGAGGGTCGCAAGAAAGATGCGAGGCGCCCGATTGGCTTAGTCAGGTTGTCTCTACTCGTAGCAAAACTGGATGAGACGTGCTCCTCCCATTTCGAAGCAGTTCTGTTCTGCGCAGATTTCGCATGGGGCTATGCGGGTGAGCGAACTGGTCGCAAGGAATAAGAGAGATGTTGAGGGAGGCTTGTGCAGGGATCACGTCCAAATTAGGGGTGATTCGATGGTGGTCTCGATAGCCAGGTCCAAGACTGACCAGGGGGCTATGGGAAATAGTGTTGTCGTGCAGCGTGCGCGAGGGTCCCCCACGTGCCCGATAAAGTGTATAGAGGAGTACTTGGCACTAAGGGCGGCTACATGGGGGGGGAGTTTGCTGAGGCACAAGGATGGCACCCCACTGATGAGGTTTCAGTTCCAGAGGGTACTAGCACTGACAATCGCTGCTGCGGGCATGGACCCGTGCGATTTTGGGACCCACTCCTTTAGGATAGGGGCTGCTACTGAGGCTACAGCCCGGGGTCAGAGTGCGGAGGAAGTAAAACGGGCCGGATAGTCGGTCAACTATCCGGCCTGTGGCGGTAAGGTCATGATCGGTGAGCAGTAATTTCAAGGTCCCTAGAGGGGGGCGCCACCCAGAATGGATGGGAGCGCCCGGGGGGAGGCGGCCATTTGCCCCTTCCACGGGGAGGTGGCACCCACTAAGGATGGGTCGCCTAGGGGGAGACGGCCATAGGCCCCTCCCAGGGGGGAGGCGGCTAGATGCCCCTCCTACTAGAGTGTGGGGATGGGGGGAGTCCACGCTGTCCTTCCTACAGATACCTCACACGGGAACTCGGACGACCTTTAAGATGGCGTCGAGTGGAAAGGGGGCCCCCACCACGACAAGGGAAGTTACAGTTGGCAATGAGGGTAGAGTCCTCTGCGCATGCGCCACTCACACCGTGAGGGCGAGAGTTTTGGTAGTAGGGATCTGACACCGGTTAAGGCCTTGCCGTTGGCCCTTAATGCTAGGATGTACAATTTTAATTTAGAATGTCTGCATTTTCAGGATGTTAGACTCGGCTAGGAAACCTTTGTATTAGAGATCTGTTAAGGTTAGCCAAATAACATGTCTTCATCGAAATGTAATAAATGTAATATTGTACATAATGATGAAACTTTTATTTAACGTTTTAAATTTTGTTTCATATTTTAATAAATACGGCCGGGAGGGTGACTCCCTCCCGCCTTCCAAAAGTTCTAACCTGTGTCCGACTTCTCCCATCCTTGGGGATTGTGTTGGGAGGGGGTGGCGGGCATCCCAGCCATATGGAAAGGGGCGACCACTCGGTCCCCCCGAACGTATGGTTGGGTGCCCCGATCCTCCCGGGAAACCATTTTGGGCGGGGGCGTGGCTCGGCTGGTATGCCCGAAGCGGCGTAGCCGGGGCGCGCCTTTTCCCGCCCAAGAGGGGTTGTCCTAGACACCTACACCGAAGACCACGCCCAGTAGGCGTACCGGAGGAGGGTACACACCCTCCCGCAGAAGAATAAATAGAGCGGGAATCCGAAGAAGCGTCCTCTTGTTCCTGTGCTCTGAAGGCTGCACCTACTCGTTGCTCGTGAGCCCTCGACGGAACAAGTGACAATTTTGACCCACCCACCAGCCCCTTATGGCAATGTTTGGTTTAAATAAAGTTTTGCTGAGATAGGCCTTTTTTCCTTTGTAGAAAAGTAAAGGAATGTTTAAGATAAGGATGTGGCTTCTGCCTGTAGGATAATGTTTTTCTTTGTAGGAGAGAGCAGTTGATGACACATCAAGGCTATGTCAGAATTTTTTCCTTCCTTAGTAGGTAAACAACTGTCGTATTTATTTTTTGGTCGGGCGGTAAGGTCATGATCGGTGAGCAGTAATTTCAAGGTCCCTAGAGGGGGGCGCCACCCAGAATGGATGGGAGCGCCCGGGGGGAGGCGGCCATTGGCCCCTTCCACGGGGAGGCGGCACCCACTAAGGATGGGTCGCCTGGGGGAGACGGCCATAGGCCCCTCCCAGGGGGGATGCGCCTAGATGCCCCACCTACTAATTTCCCGGGGGCCGGATATCCGCGACGGCGGATAGAGAGTGTGGGGATGGGGGGAGTCCACGCTGTCCTTCCTACAGATACCTCACACGGGAACTCGGACGACCTTTAAGATGGTGTCGAGTGGAAAGGGGGCCCCCACCATGACAAGGGAAGTTACAGTTGGCAATGAGGGTAGAGTCCTCTGCGCATGCGCCACTCACACCGTGAGGGCGAGAGTTTTGGTAGTAGGGATCTGACACCGGTTAAGACCTTGCCGTTGGCCCTTAATGCTAGGATGTACAATTTTAATTTAGAATGTATGCATTTTCAGGATGTTAGACTCGGCTAGGAATCCTTTGTATTAGAGATCTGTTAAGGTTAGCCAAAGAACATGTCTTCATCGAAATGTAATAAATGTAAAATTGTACATAATGATGAAACTTTTATTTAATGTTTTAAATTTTGTTTCATATTTTAATAAATACGGCCGGGAGGGTGACTCCCTCCCGCCTTCCAAAAGTTCTAACCTGTGTCCGACTTCTCCCATCCTTGGGGATTGTGTTGGGAGGGGGTGGCGGGCATCCCGGCCATATACAGGAGCCAGCGGAAGAGGAAGACCAAGGGTTATCAGAACAAGAGGCGGAAAAAATGCTATCAGAGGCGGAGAAAACATCAAAGGGAAAATTCAAGAGCACGTGGGAAACAGACAAGCTTGATCCAAGAAGAATTTACTATGGATGATGATCAGGTAAATCAGACCATAATAAATCTATCTTCTAGAGCTATTAGTAACAAGGACAAAAGAACATTATGCCTAGGTCTATCATTTTGTCCAGCTACACCTATGAATTATGCAGATGATAGAATTGATATGTTCAAATTTTGCAGAAAACTAAAAAACCTGCTATAAATAAATTCTTACAACCTAATGAGAGATGTACCCCAATGAGAACCTGATAATAGGGGATATTGACACTATGATGGCCTTTGACGAATTAAGTAATGAAAAAACTAATCATAATCTGAGTACAGATGCTTTACGCACTCTTGATGCCATGGAAAAAAGGCATGGTCCAGCTGCCTGCACTGAATTTAAAATCAAATCTACCTTCCTACCTAAGATGAATCATGATAATATTGACACCTTTCAAGATATTGTAGGCAAAGAATTACTTGAATTGAGAAGTACCAAGTGGCCTAAACGTATGCAAAGTTTTAAACATAACTTAACTCTGCCCCAGAAAAAAGCTATGAGCGAATTGGCAGCAGACACCAGTGTACTCATTAGACCAGCAGACAAAGGTGGAAATTTTGTCATCCTCCCAAGAGAAATGTATATTAATGAAGCTGAACGCCAACTCAATGACAGTAAAACCTATTAAAAATCCAATCGTAATGAGTACACACTAAGTATCAATTCCATTTGGGACAAACTTAGTGAATGGAAGGATAGAGGACTCATTGAATGGGAAGAATATTGTTTTTTAAAAAAAAGAGATCATCCTATGTTACCCATTCTCTATCTTCTACCCAAGATTCATAAATGTAGAATTGATCCCCCTGGGAGACCCATTATCTCATCAAAAGGGAGTGTATTAGAAAATGTGTCACGGTATGTAGATTACTTTCTCAGAGACTATGTTGCGTCCTTACCATCACATGTCAGAGATACAAAGGATTTCTTGGATAAAATAAACAATCTTACATGGAAGAAAGATTACCTTTTAATACCGATGGATGTCAACTCCCTATATACTGTCATTGAACACAAGCAAGGAACAGAAGCATGTGCCAGATTCCTGAAAGAAAGAAAGATCTGTTATTTGGAACATACTACTATGATTCTAGACATGATTCTGCATTGTCTTACTAACATTGTTTTTCTCTTCAATGACAATATCTATGTACAATCACTTGGGACCGTGATGGGTACATGTTTTGCCCCGTGTTTTGCTAACCTTTTTATCGGGGCATGGGAGAATTATATTAGATCTGATAGGAATTTCATTGAAGACTTTGCCATGATCAAAATGTGGCTACAATACATTGACAACATTTTTGGCGTTTGGAAAGGGACAAAAGAACAAGCCCTAGATTTTATAGCCAGGCTTAATCAGAATCAGTGTAACAATTCACTTACTTGTAACCTAAGTGAAAAGGAAGTAGATTATCTAGACACTAAGGTACAGATCAGCGAGGATAGAGCACACACTATTCTTTACAGAAAAAGCACAGCAGGTAATACCTTACTTCATGGTCTGAGTAGCCACCCGAAAAATCTTAAATGGAGCATTCCTTTCGGTGAGCTACTCAGAGCAAAAAGAAATTGTAACTCTGAATCAGATTTCCTATTGGAAGAGAAAGTGATGACCGAAAAATTTTTAGTCAGAGGATATCTGAGGTGGCTCATTAAAAGAGCTAGTGACAAGGTGAAATTGGTTAACCGTGAGTCTCTTCTCAGTACTGATCCACCCTCACAAACTGACAAAAACAACACTTCTGAAACCCGCATCATTCTGGATTATAACGGCAATTCCGACCAAATTCGGAAATGTATAGTAAGAAATTGGAATATCCTCAAAGGAGATCCAATAATTGGACCGGATTTACCTGAAAGACCAAGTATAACATACAGACGTGGCCGGAACTTGAAAGGCATGCTGGTGCATAATCATATAGATAACCCTAAAATCAACAGAGATATTGATCTGTGGTTTCTATCCATGTGGGCATTGTAAAGCCTGTAGTAATAATCACATGGTAAAAGAATACTGGAGCCCCAGGTCCAATAAAATGATTGAAATAAAACAATTCTTGACATGTACCAGTATCTTTGTCGTATATGTGTTAGTCTGCCCGTGTGATCTTAAGTACTTTGGCAGTACGACACATATGGCCAAAAAATGACTTCTAGAACACATCAGGGCAATCAATAAAAACGACAAACAGTACCCTATTGCCAGACATTTTGAGACTCATTACTTCTCAGACCAAACCAAGTTATCGTATTTTATTGTAGAACAGGTACATGTAGGGCAAAGAGGTGGTAACCGCACTTTGAAATTAAGGCAAAGAGAATCAAGATATATCATCAATTTGTGTACCCCGTATCCCAAAGGGCACAATATGGATGAAGAGTTGGCAATACATTTACAAGATGGTTAATACACACCCCTTATCAGGTGTTTAGGCATATGAATTATAGCACAATCTTGTATTCCTCTATTGTGGAATGTGGATACACATGGATAGTGTTTAACAGTGATTTTATGTATGAACACTGCTGTTAACCAATATGTAATAGCTGCTTTAGTGAAGAATTTTCGCCTATTGGTCTAATTCTCTTCTTTTCTCTCTCTCTCATCGGAAGAAAGGGAGGGGCTCTGTCCCAGGCTTGCAACACCTGCACCCTAAACCTTTATCCGTGTTTCATCTTCCATCTGCTATCCCAGGATGTAATGTATTACTTTCTCGGAAAGTATAGGATTTTATCACGATTATCATTTGCACTGAAGATATGATTTTGTTTATGATGTGAGGTTTCATTTCATGCTTAATTTGGACTTGTTGGTAACTGAGTATTTATATAAGGCCTTCTGATGTACTACATCAGGGTTTACTTCTAATAATAGCTCAACAACTTGATATTTGGATTACTCCTTTGATACCAACTTGGGTACTAACAAACCCTTATCAATGTTTGATTTACCGTAGAATCAAATTACCATCTACCTTCACTAAAAAAACATTTCATAGACATCCAGATAGTATCTGGATCAATATACGTTGGTCTCATTTCACATAGTCACGGGCACTAACCAGCCACGCAAATGACTGCTAATGCTTTACACATTTCAGTTCGCAAGTGAAGCTTAGATACACACCATGACCTACGATGTGGTACAGAAGGGCACAGGAGCAATCTTTAAACATATGTCTACCACCCTGCATTTATCGAAAATACAGGTCTGTGAAGATATTGTATTTTAGATATAATTATGTCTTATGACTTAAAACATGGACCATGATTCCCATAATGCACCTTATACATCTGATACCATCATGTTAGCAGTATGATGTTTGACAGACTACCTGTGTCGACATATAATTACTTTTTCATGTATAAATGACAAATTACGTACATATTTAATGCGATAATGAATTAAATATTATGAAATGTGTAATAATTGTCGTTCTGTGACATGTGAACTTCTTAAAGATGGCGGTTACCCAAACAGTCCTCTCTCTATGAGCATTTCCGGCTTCTCCGCCGGTTCCAAGCCACCCCACTCAAGGCGAAGGATTTCCGGAAGGAGTATCTTTGTTTGGGAATATATATATATATATATATATATATATATATATATATATATATATAAATTCACAGATAAAAACATAGGTTTCAGGGGTGTTATAGTTAGCTGGACATTTCACTCCTACAAAATGAAAGAAATTCCTCTGTTATAGTTAGCTCTGCTAACTATAACTTGCGCACCCGCACTGCACTGCTGATGATGTCACATTTTACATCATTCATGACATGGTGAGTGACATTACTGATGTCATCACTGATGACATCTTAAATGACATCACTGATGACATCATCCAGTGAAAGTGGTTTAGTTTGAAATTTAAATATGTATTATATATATATATTATATATATATATATATATATATATATATATATATATATAACTCCAACCCACAGTTCAATCCGCGAACTGTTCCACAAATAAGGACACTCCAGCCCGATTTATCTGTCTCTGCGCTTGGTTTATTTCAGCGCGTACACTCAGTCAACAAACAAACGCGTTTCGGCGTTGCCGCCTTCGTCAGTGCTGGCTAACAGAGACATTTTTTTCATTTAAATAAAGTTTCCATTCAACACATCACATGTTAAAAATAAACATAAAAGAGGCACATAAGTTCATTCACTTTTGGCAGCCATCTTGGAGTGTTTAAATCGGCATTTACAACCTCTTATTTTTCTTTTGGCTTTACCTCATTGCATAGGTATTTAAGCTATTCAATATGCGGTATATTTAATTCATATCAATTCACCATATTGTTTAACCATACATTGGTATTTTCCGCAATTTTCATTTCCTAACTGTTTTTTTAACTCTGTTGCCTAGCAATGAAATGCTACATCGCGTATTAAGCCCTGAATGGGCTTTCCGACGGACTCTTGCATCAGAGTACATCGGACTCAATTCACTCTCTTAGAACGTGCCTCGCGGTATCCTGTCAGTACCTGTTATTGCGCCCTGAATGGGCTTACTCATCATCATCATTTACAGGGAGGATACACAGTCATGGGAAAGGAGAAGCAGCATAATACAGTTTCATAAGTAACAATATGAAAAAATATATCAAAAAATCAATGGTCAAAGGGGTAGAGGAGACACATAGTACGGGGAGATTATTTCAGTTCACTACTTTGGTTATGCGGGTTACTATAAATGTACCCACATTTCCTCTTCATTGTTCAGGCCTATCGGATTTTTTGTCTGGAGCATAATGATGTAACGGGACTCAAGCATTCTTAATTTCTTGACCCAGTCCCCTCCTCTCTCTGTTCTAACCAGTTGGTCTAATATGAAAAAGGATAACAAATTGTTATTGCTTTGATGTTCTTTTTCATAATGCCGAGCCACTGGGTAGGTCTGGTCTTTCAGATTGATGGCCCTCATGTGTTCGAGTATTCTTAACTTTGTCTGTTTTATGGTACTGCCCACATATTTATTTCTGCATGGACACACCAAATAGTAAACTGTGAACTCTGAGTTGCAGTTTAGTAGTTTTGAAATTTGTTTTTTCTGTCCCCTTCCTGGTACCTCATACTCCTTAACCTTATGGGAATTCCTACAGGCCTTGCATTTCATGCATGGGTAAAAACCCAATGCTGGGGCTTTCTTCTTTTTCTTACTTTCATGGTGACTATTCACTAGATGGTCTTTAAGTGAGTGACTTCTACGGTATGTTACCAGTGGGTGGTCAGATAGTGACTTTCCCACTACGCCATCAGATTTGAGTATATTCCAATTCCTGCGTAGGATTTGGAACACCTCTGGTGACTTGTCATTTTTACCCACTACTAAACTGCAACTCAGAGTTCACAGTTTACTGTTTGGTGTGTCCGCGCATAACTTGCAGCTTGGTGGTGTTATGTTTGGAAGACATAGCGCGGCGCCCCCCCAAAAGGTCGGAAACACTCACCTGAGTTGGAGCCCAATTGGGGAGTGGAGAAGCAGCAGTATGCTGCTTAAGGTGGCACGAATGAGATAGAACAACATTGAGCCCTGCTGAGACTATCGACGGCGGCGAGTGAAACACGCAGCCAGGAATGGGACACCACTGTGTGTTTGCGAGAGCGGATCACTGTATCCGCGTGCACAGCGTGGGACAACAAAACCCGAAATGGATTCAGCAGGAGAGGTGGAGTGGCAAGCTGTGGGAGGCGGGGCTCAGAGTTTCCTGCACCAATAAGTGAAGCTCCATCACCCTTTTTAAACCAGCCCCTCAGGCAGAACTGTATTCCAGGTGAAGCGGGCACTGAGGAAAGTCGAAAGACTGAAATGCGTCTGCCCTCATTTCACCACCACAAGACTTTTCACTGGGAAACCTTCAATAAATCTCTTTCGAGCCACTGAGCATGTGTCGGACCCGTTTCTTCGTGGAGTGGGACTGGTTCCTATATATATATATATATATATATATATATATATATATATATATATATATATATATATATATATATATATATACCAATCTGTATTGAAGATTGAGGTGATATATAACTGTCTGGATGGAGGATTTAGTAGCTGTCTGACTGTCCGTTTAAGTGAGTAATTAAAAGTGTCTCACTTAATACATGGATTAGTAACTAAACTATGTGAATGTGTGCATCACTGTCCCTGTTGGTGTATAACATGACCATTTTCCTTTTCTAATCTCATCTAGGGCCAACATACCAAATTGGTTGGCACCCAGTGAGTTAGTTTCACGTTTTTAACCGTAGCAGGAGACCCCCAGAATAAAGGAGTTTTGGTTCTCCCTACTACATTTTAACTCACCTTCGAGGCTATCTGCTCCATTACCCACATACCCGCACTTCACCATAAGGCAGTTGGATACAAAAGATCTCTGCCAAAGAGCCCCTCTTTGAGGTGAGCCCATCGGGGATTGCACCGCCTCCCCGACGAGGAGCAACGCCAATGATGAAGCATGACACCCATTCGGGTGTGTGAGGCAAATACATCCAACAAAATGGATGCCCAAGGGTGTTATATCTACACCCCCGGTCACGCCAAATACACATAATTTCTTCACCCAGGAACGGTTTAGCTACCCAATTTGTTTTTCTATGCTTGTTGAGGGCACTAGCTGACACTGGACCTTCCACTCTATTTAGTGGTAAAGAGTGCCCCATTGATCGATTGAACACCCTCCCCTTCTTTGAATACTACTGATGTATAACATGCTGCATCAGTTGGTCACTAACTACATGAGTGTGTATATTAGTTATTGATTAGTTGGATGAGTATTTGTATGGGACACTGAGTTTGTGTGTGGTTGGATGGGGTGTGTGTAACTCTCGGCATAGATGTGTGAATGGTTGATTGACAAGATGTATAGGTTTAAGATTGCAAGTGGAAACAGTTGTTTGGGTGACTGAGTGTATTTATTTGTGTGTTCGTGAGCAAATATATGTTTTAGTGGTACATCTTCAACAAAGTAAAAGGCATTGTATGTGAGAGTTGGTGTATATAAATAAGTATATGTAAGAGTCAGTGATTGTAAGAGTAAATATATGAATGAGGGTATAATTGTAATGGGGATTTTTTGACACATTAACTATGAGTTACTATGTGTTTGAATAAATAAGGTGTTGTGTGTATAATTGTGTAAGTGAGTAAATGTAAGTGTGATTATTTTTTTCATGAGTGAGTAGGGTGACTACATAACAGACTAAAATGACTGCTGATGTGTCAATGTCTACATATGTGTATAAGTGCATGTGATAGAGTTCTATTAATTAGTGACTGCATGTGTAAGTGATTCTGTTGTTGAATGGGTAGTTGTGTGTGTAGACATAGGAATCAGAGAGTGGGTATGTAGTAACTGGTATTGGCGTGATAATGGTTTCCAATATGGTTTCCAATATGGTACTCTGTATTTTACAGTGAATTATGTAAGGTTATACTAGTGTATGATGAGGTGTATCAGATTGTCTCGTGGATAATGTCATCAGTGATGTCATATGAGATGTCATCAGTGATGTCATCAGTGATGTCACTGACCATGTCATGAATGATGTAATATGTGACATCATCAGCAGTGCATTGCGGATGTGGGAGTTATAGTTAGCAGAACTAACTATAACGGAGGAATTTCCATGGTTTTGTACGAGTGAAATGTCCAGCTAACTATAACAACCCTGAAAATGCTAATTTTGAACTATAACGTCCCTGAAACCTATGGTTTTTTCAGTGAATTTCAAAGGTTTTTAAATGCTAATTTTTAAGTGTAATAGTAGGTATACATATTTTTTGTACAGATTTTTTACAGTTTTTTTAAATCTTTATTTATAAATATTTTATTAATTAAATAACACTATATACTATATGGGACAGACTGGATGATTCCTACACTTCAAGAGTACTAACTGGGTATTTAGAAGAGTGTATCAATCGTATTTAGCTAGTTAGAGGTCTGCTTGGATAGTGTACAAAATAATATAGCTGTACTTGTGTTAGCAGCTAGGCCATTCCATAAGTTCATGACTAGTTACTAGAATAGTTACAGTATTACAAAGAGTGTAGAGTGAATTTATAAGTGCTTAGGTATTGATGGAGTAATAGGATAAGTAGATTGTGCTGGATGGGTGATTAGAGAAATGCATGGGACAGACAGGAGGAGTCCTACACTGCCTAGGTACTAACTGGGTATTTAGAAGAGTGCGTCAATAGTTTGTAGCTGGTTAGTGGTGTGCATGCATAGTGTACAGAATATTGTACCTGCACTTGTGTTAGTGACTAAGCCATTCCTTAAGTATACGGCTAATAACTGGAGTAATTTCAGTGTTACAAAGAAAGTGTGTGCTGAATTTATAAGTGCTTAGGTATTGGTGGAGTGATAGAATACGTAGATAGTGCTGGATGGGTGAATGGAGAAGTGCATGGGACAGACAGAAGGATTCCTAGACTGTATAGGTACTAACTGGGTATTTAGAAGAGTTTATCAATATCATGTAGCTGGTCAGATGGCTGCATGCATAGTGCACACAATATTGTAGCTGTACTAGTATTGGTGTGTCTATGGTTTCGAGAATGGTAGTCTGTATTTTAGGGTGTGAGGAGGTGCATCAGATGATCACGTGGATGATGTCATCAGTGAAGTCATTTGAGAAGTCATCAGTGATGTAATGAGTGATGTCATTGACCATGTCATGAGTGATGTAATATGTGACATCATCAGCAGTGCAGTGCGGGGGCGCGAGTTATAGTTAGCACAACGAACTATAAAATCCAAATTACTAACTATGACGTCCATGAAACCTGTGTTTTTTTCAGTGAATTTCTGAGGTTTTTTAAATGCTAATTTCTAACTATTACGTCCCTGAAACTTGTGGTTTTTTAAGTGAATTTTATATTTAGGTATTTAATCTCCTCTCACTCCTACAAGGAAGGACTCTGCACTCAGGTTGTAGTATGGAACTATGTAATCTGCAAAGGAGAGGATCCAGGCATTTCGGCTCGTCCGAATCTTGATAACGATACAAGACGTCATTGTAGCATCCTTATTTAAATGTACAAATGCCTAAAGTTGCCAACATTAACAAAGGACTACATATTACTTTAATCCATAATGCTGGCAGCCATATTGGCCTGGTTACCATGTGAAAATTCAGGAATTGATACAATAAAGAAAAGAAAACAAGTGTTAATATGCACACAATGTCATTACAGCAAATCTTGCCCCGTGACCGTTATACCTGTATGTTCGTCAACATGACCTATTCATAATAAACATACTTAGGATTGCAAACATCAACATAAACAATGGACTACACAATACTTTAAAGTGAAAGGCTATCGGCCATATTAATCCGGGCACGTTGCGTATTATAATGGTTCTTACACGAAAGAAAAGATAAAAAAAGGGGAGTTAATATACACACACTATCCCTAAATAAAGTTCTAGTGATTATAGTTTCATTCCATTCACAGCTCATTTGAGATGTTATGAGTGATGTCATGAATGATGTAACTGACCATGTCATGAATGATGTTAAGTCTGAGGTCATTAGCAGTACATTGCAGGGGTGTAAGTTATAGTTAGCTCAGGTAACTATAACTGCTGAATGTCACTGGTTGTGTATGAGTGAAATCTGAGTCTAACTATACCGTCCCTGTAAGCTTTTTTTGTTTCAGCAAATTTCTAGTTTTTTTAACGTTAAGTAAGATGCATATCAGAATGGATGGTGGGGGGTTGGGAGCAGGGCATGGCATTGTGCTGCCCCCACTCAAGCTTGCTGCTCCTGGCTTCCCTCCTCCTAGCCATCCACTGTCCAAGCCCATGTCCCCGCTCCCTTATTACAGCCCTGTGTGGCCTTTGTTCCGTCACTGGCCTTCCTGCCTTCTCTGAACAGCTAGCTTGCTGCCCCATCCAGCTCCTCCCTATGCTCTGTTGTCTGAATCCATAGACTAGCCTCCTCCCTCCCGCCATCCATGGTCTGATGTGCTGCCACTGCCCTCCTTTTAGCATGATGTACCAGTCCACTCCTCCTGCCCTCCATTGCCCAATCCTATGCCCCATCATTGACCTCCTGCTTAGCCTCTGGGCTTAGCTTGCTGCCCCTATTCTCCTTCCCTCTGCCCTCCAATGTCTGTGTGCATGCCCCTGCTCCATCCTTTTTGCCCACCATGTTCCAAGGACCTACCATTCCTATCTACTATGATTGTTCTGTTGAGCTGCCACTCCCCTCCCCTCCCACCTGTCTAGCATTGTCAGATGACTGTAACCTGTCCCTGCAACCTCCACCCTGCCTGTCCACATTCCATGCCCCTATCCCCTTCCTACTGTCCTCCATGGTCCATTTTACTGCCACACCCTTCTGCCCTCCCTGGTCTGTTGTGCTGCAACTGCTCCTCCTGCCTGCCCCGTGTGGCCTGTTGTGAGGCCCCTTCCCCTGCACTCTCTTGTCTGTGCCCAGGTCCTGACCCTCCCTTCTATCCTCTTTTTTTAAAAAAAGATTTTTTTATTTATTGCACCACAGTATCAAAACAACATAATACATCAATATTTCTATACATTCATATGATCATAGAATGCCCCCCAGATACACATTCTGATCTTGCTTTTCTGTGCACCTTTTGCAGAATATAAACTGAATTCTAAATTAAATAAATTATACATTTTAGGCATGCCATTGCTCAATGGGAGAGGTTCAGGCTGAAGCCAATCAGCAGCAATACACAACTGAGCAACAACCATTGCAATGAAAAATTAAATAATGATGTTTAAACATAGGCATCCCTTTTCTAAGTTGTTACCAATACCAGCTGGAGTGATTGTGATGGGTGTCCCAGTAATCTCTGACAAAAAAATGTTAATATCCATCACATACCTGGACAATTTACTACAGCTATAAAAAACATGTAGGCTATCCGCACTATCCCCCCCACATCGAAAATATTTACCGTCATATCTCTCCCCCCATTTTGAAATCCGAGCAGGAGTATAGTATAGATTAAAAACTGTTTTAAAGAAGTGAGTTCTCAAATTAGCAGACAATAGAGCTCCCCTAGACATTGTGATAGCTTTCTCTATAGAGATGTCCTGTTTCCACAACACATTGGACCATTGAATATTGTGTTTCTCCAAGTCGTCTGCCCTCAATGATAAAAAAATCTTATATAGCACCCCTATTATCTCCTGCCGCCTAATGCTTTCAATACATTGATTTTTCCAAGCAAGAAAGTCCCTAACTTGCAAAAACGTAAAAAAGTGTATTTTAGGTAGATTATATTGTTTAGCCAAATCCAAATAGTTAGAGAAAAGCCCACCAGCCTCATAAAAATCTCTAATCTGCAGAATACCTTTATTACTCCAGATTAATATATTTGAAACGAAAGGGGCCCCTGCCTAATGGGATGAACCCTGGCAAGGATACAACACGTGGGGTAAGAAAGAGCTGAGATGCACAGGGTTTTGTGCTTGTTGTCCTTAAGAGAGAGAAAACTAGAAGCTAATGACTAACTCACACTGTAATAGTATTGATATATTCTATTATTTTATTTCTTTTTATATCATCTTTTTTTATATAGAAAATATTTTTTTATCTTATTATATATTATTACATACAAAAAAACAATACATATAATATAGTGATTGAAAATAATAATAAACAATCATTTGATTTATAAAATACAGAAGTGCATTCCCATTTCAACGCGTTTCGGCATGAGCCTTCTTCAGGAAGTCTGTATTCATGCACAATTATGTAAACTAAGAAACAAAAGATAAATGTCATTAGCAAACTAAAAATTTCTCATTAAACAGCTGAGAGGTCTTTTAGTTTTCCAGAATTACTGGGCGCGCTTCCTAAGTGGCCGCAAGGTAATATATTAATCGGTAGTCAGTTTAGGCAATGAGGCGAGTGGTAATACCTCTGAACCGCTCCAATGGGGACCAGCAAACTGATCCACAACAACAGAAAAAACAACTATGCCCCTGCACTATAAACATTTAGTGAGTAAATAGTAGTAGTGTAAGTTTTTTAGGAAAATAAATAAGGCATTAGGACAAATCTAAACATTTAGTGAATCTCCGAGAATGAGTATTTGTGCATGGAGATACGTAGGTAGAGATACAGTCTGTTCTTGGTGTAGTCACTTCTGTTTATTGTTCCATTTCAAAAGCCAACACGTGTTTCATCGCAGGGAACAAACTGCGAATCTTCAGGGCTGGATGAAAACATAAAATACATTTTTTGGGAACATGTTCTTTACGCGAGCACATTTAGGTAGTGACTTTATAGTGTCAACCCAATGTGACAAAAGCATGCCATTTATGTGACTTGGTGCGGTGAAAAATCAAATGACTTGGTGACGTTTGTGGGTAAAATATATGTTTGATGTCTACAGGGACAGAGAACACTGGCCGGATTAATCAGTGAAGTGGCAAGGTGAAAAAGTGTTTACCTCTTTATGTAATGAGATCCCGAGTGACTTACAAGTGTTTGTTTATAAGAACAAAGTAAAGAATGGCAGCATGAATTCCAATTTATAATGTCTCGGACATTGTGCACATAGTTTCATACATGATTGACTTTTTCTAAAGTGCATGCTATGGTTGTTTGTGCACTTGTTACCAGAAACCTTAAATCCCTCTTGTGTATGTAAACCATTCTATTTGGTAGAAATCCTACGTCACCAAGTCATTTGATTTTTGACACTATAAAGTCACTACCTAAATGTGCTCGCGTAAAGAACATGTTCCCAAAAAATGTATTTTATGTTTTCATCCAGCCCTGAAGATTCGCAGTTTGTTCCCTGCGATGAAACACGTGTTGGCTTTTGAAATGGAACAATAAACAGAAGTGACTACACCAAGAACAGACTGTATCTCTACCTACGTATCTCCATGCACAAATACTCATTCTCGGAGATTCACTAAATGTTTAGATTTGTCCTAATGCCTTATTTATTATCCTAAAAAAACTTACACTACTACTATTTACTCACTAAATGTTTATAGTGCAGGGGCATAGTTGTTTTTTTTTTTTTTAGAAAATTCTCATTCTTCACA
The DNA here is from genome assembly GCF_964263255.1 of Lissotriton vulgaris. NCBI lineage: Eukaryota > Metazoa > Chordata > Amphibia > Caudata > Salamandridae > Lissotriton > Lissotriton vulgaris. The sequence goes on from NC_141691.1 coordinate 1,448,910,753, forward strand.
TGATTTAAGTTACATTTCTGTTGATAATTTGTTCAATCTGAATCAATCTCCTATATCACCTGGTGACAGTAGCCAGACTAAGCCCAACAAATTCATTTATGTACATATAAAATTAGAACAATATAGTGCATCTGTTTGCCTATGTACAATACATAATCAAATCTCACCATAGGAATTAGAAATATTCACAATAACTCATCGCAAAGTTTATAACACTTTATACAAAATATACATATAAACATCTATCAAATCAACCTGGCTGCTGGATGGTAAAGAGCACAGGCGACAACAATTGTATACCTATAGATGAAACTAATAACCAATTCATATTAGTTAAAGGAATACATTTGACTGGGAAGTTGCATGGGGAAGAAGGGTCCCTCAACTAAATACAAGATCGCTAATGAAGATGAAATCAATAGCAGAAAAACAACAATAATCTGCATATGGAGGTGCTTATAACTTATTGCAAAGCAAAACAAATACACAAAAGGGACTCTCCCTGGCAAAAGGTGATCAGTTGATTGAAGTAAATACATACAAAGGGCCTAATGGCGAGGCCATAGTGAATAAAACTATGACAGTACCTTATTGTGAATAGGTATAATTGGCGAACTGGGATGCGTAATTCTGTCAATAACAGGGTTCACCAAAGCTATCATGCATGTAGCCTTATATTTACTATATTTACTGTAAAAAATGAGAAAAACATAACGTATTGGAGGGTACAGTTAGTCTCGGTCAGAGCACGCAATCTATCAATTAATTTACAGTATCACTAAGGGTGTAACTGATAGAAGGACTATATTAGTCCAGAAAATGAGACGAACCCTCGGAGAGGGAAATGTGGATGAAGAACAGATGGGGCGCCCACTCGAGTTTACTAAAAAACATAAACGATACAAAAATACAGACATGAAATGTTATTGCGTCTGATATTACTCGAGTCTAATAGCCATTCACTAGAAAGGGCAATTCTCTTCTTACCTTAATAAGAAGATGTATTCCCACTGGACATGATGTTATGGTAAGATAAAGGATGACTGTGAATCGTCGACACTATCGTATCTACTCCATCTGCGGAAAATAATGTATATAAGCAATGTGAATTGCCTTATGAGATAGATGGGCAACGCGCTAAGAATAGTCCTATGGTAAACGGTAAGAACTAGGATATAAACACTAGTTGAAAAGTGGTACTGGTTGATCTAATCAATAAAGGTCCATTGTTAATATTGCTAGCAACAAACATGGCAGCCTAGGCGCCAGCAAGATAAGTGCGACAAATATAAGCAGAAAAACTAAACTCTATGCACTAAAGTGTGCCCTAAATAGAGCTTTATGATTTAAAATCAAGGTTTAGCCATTCTGTAATCTGTGCAATTCCGGTGATATTCACTCGTCATCGCTTAATATTTATAACAACGGCAACCAAGTGGATAAAGAGCCAACACAGCAACTATCGGGGTAAAGATATCCCTCAAACGGAGGTAAAAACCGTATTTACAACACTTGATCGTGCATGACCAGTGCCGCCCTAATGCCGAATAAGAAGTGGTCCGCGTGGAGCAATGCTGAACTGCAGGGGATATGCGTACTTACTATAAAACGGATGGCTCGATTCCCAGAGCGGGCGTCTTGCTGCAGTTCTTTGTACGCAATGGCTGATGAAGTTGGCCATTTTAAAGTGAAACGACTTGGCGCCTAATAAGGCAAATCTCGCAGTGCATTTGCCCTAAACACATTTGTCAGGATGATCAATTAATCACAGGACTAACAAAAAGCAATAAAAAATAGGGTACTAAATGATATTGAGTGACGGGGATTATAACAGGATCTTAATGGTGACTATTTATGATTACTGAAAAACCGAGGGGGGTGTCATGGCGGAAAACCACTAGTTAAAAAAATCCATTTAATGCAAACCTCTACATAATCAATATGTATTCAAAGTTTCATCTATAGGTACAATTTATTCTCAGCACATTAAACATTTCTATATCAGTAAGTATCAGGTTATATCCAATCTAATCAATGGCCATAATTGAAATTCATGTGATAGCCTGGTCCCATGGTATTTCTGCATTTAATCCTGTTACTGCTGTCCCTAACACAAATATCCAGTAAACTTCTTGTAGTTTCCTGATCTTATCTTGATCTGAACCTGCCTTTGGGTGATCTGTGTTCTGTCTGTCTAACATTTAAAGCCCGACTTGTCTGTCCCACATTGCCTTTTTGACAAGGGCAAATGATTAAATAGATCACATTGGAGCTCTTGCAATTATTGAGATCTTTGGGTTTAATGAGTTGTTTATTAAATAGCAGAGTAGACCCCTGCAATACTGAGGCACATGATTTGCAATTCGAACAGCCAAAAGTGCCTGTGACCGGTAAAGTATTGGTCAATGATTGTTGTCCACTTGAGGTTCCTTTTCCCACCCGGGAACGTACTATGTGATCTTTTAAAGATTTATTCCTTTTGTATGCGAACATAGGTTTGGATAACCGATTTTCCTTTGGTATATTCACATTTAATATGGGCCAATGGGCACAAACAGTTTGTTGAATGCGTTCATTAAGAACTGAATGTTTGGTAATGAATACTAGATTCGGACAGTTGCTGACGGTCATAAAAGCGAGCCCGCTTATATGAATCACAAATTATTTTTTTAGGATATCCTCTTGACAGAAATTTGGACTTCATCATAAGGGATTTGTCATCATAATCTGATAAATTTGTACAGTTACGCCGTAACCGAAGAAATTCACCAAAAGGGTTACTGTTTTTCTGTATAGTCGGATGATAACTGTCGTAATGGAGTAATGTGTTTCTTGCCGTGGGCTTGACATATAAGTCCACAGCAAGAACTCCATCTTGGTATTTAATCAAGACATCTAGATATTCTACTTGAGTCCTGTCTGTATGGTGAGTGAACTTGATGTTGTTATCACACAGATTTATCCACTGAAGGAACTGGTCCAAGTTGTCTTCGTTATCAATCCAAATGAAGAATACGTCGTCTATGTATCGTACTCCAGATTAATGCAACCCGATCCCACAAAAATTGGAGGAAGGATCTTAGGAGCATTCATAGGGGTATAGTATGTTAGCCCTTGCAAGATAAGCAACTTTCGTACATTTTCCACACCTTGAAAGCGGCTTCCATTACTTTAAACCTTGTCCTTTTAAAATAACAACCATCAATTTCCTTAAACAGACAGTTCTTTACCTCAGAACCACAGATCAGCTGAAAGTAAGAGGGAGCCTTTGCTGCATTACTGGCCTCTTCCCCAGTCAGTAATACTCGCATCTTTAACACAAAACAAACATAATATTAAAGTGTAAAATCGGTTATCGACCACCCCCCCTCTCTCTTGGCAAGGTCATGAACCTTATAGCACGCCTAGGTCTATCAGGGGCCCAAATAAATTTAGTACAGAGAGATTTTACTTGTTGAAGCTGGTCTCGCGTCACTTCTAGAGGAATAGATCTAAATAGATATAACACCCTAGGCAAAATATTCATTTTTATAATGTTGCCCTTCCCAACCAATGTAAAATGTAGTCGCCCTTCTGTATAATGTATAATAAGAGGCCCCCTCAGAATGCAAAAGAGCTGAGAAGCGTTTCAGTCTGCTCATGGAACGTGCACGGCTTTCAAGAAATGGCGCAGGATCATGTAACGCTGGGTTTTTTTCAACAACAAGACATAATTTTAATCCAGGAGTCATGGAAACTAATACCAACTTCAATCCCTGGTTTTAAAGAACTCCATATTTTTGCGGAACGCCTTTCAGCTTTTGGGCATCCTCGTGGGGGTTTATCGACTTACATAGCCCAAAGATATAATTGGTTATCAGAAGAGCTGGATGTGGGTTTAAATTGGGTTCAAGTGACTAGAATTTCAGACTCTTCGCCATCCGGGACGCAATTGTGGCAACTCATTATATTCAACGTCTATATCCACCCAGACAGAAAGTCACAAAAGGAGAAACACGCAAGTTTACTGGCATTAATTAAAGCAATGCAAAGATCCTATTCACATTGTCCGCTGTTCATTTCCGGGGATTTCAACAGTGTCCTTGCCGGTAAAAACACGGAGATGGCAAAGAGGTCAATAAGTAGCCGTGGAACAATTCTAGCGGCCAGTCTAAAAGAAGCTGGTCTGTCAATCCTGAACGGCAATATAAAGGGGGACAGGCCTGCAGGCGTCACTTACTTGAGTGGCAGGTTAACTCCATAATTGACTACACTATTGTAAGTGACGAACTACTTCCCGACATCAATCAATTCAAAATAGTACCTCGAGTGGAAAGTGATCACCTTCCCCAAATAACAAGTTTGAACATCGCACCCACCAATGCGCCAATAATGACCTCCCTTCTACACCATGCTTTTAAGTTTAATCTAAAAAAACTAAAATGGCGTGGTGAAGGGTTGGGCAGAATTGAGGCCTATGTGAAAGCCCAGCTGGTCAAACTAGGGATACAAAAAGAGGAAGATCGAGTTTCAAACTGGGAGAACATGATATGGGATCTACTGCAAAAGTTTCCAGCAAGGTCGGGGATCCAGAGTAATGCCAATTGTAAGAAGGAGCCCTGGTTTAATATGGACTTAAGAGCTAAAAAAAGAAAGGTTGCAAAGGAGGTACGAGCACTGGCCAGTCAAAAAAATAACACATCGGGGATAGCGACAAACAAAACCAAACTAAGGGAGGCCAGGAGCATCTATAGAAAGGCCGTGAGGGTCGCAAAGGCCGAGTACAAAGAAAACATTTGGAACAAACTCCTAATTGCGGGAAAACATCCTAATAGTCGTGACTTCTGGGGAATCATAAATGATCTAAATCAAAGAACTAATCTCCATCAGGAAGCAGGAGTCGGAGCGGACATTTGGGTCCGCCATGTGCAATCTTTATACACAGAAACAGAGCAAGTCCCTGAGAAAAATTTACGGGCCATACAGGAAGTCGAGGATAAACAAAATGGAACTAATTATAAGGAAAGACCGGAGTCCAAGGAAGTCTCAAAGGGGGAAATTGAGCTGGCCGAAAATTGAAGTCAGAAGGAGCCGCAGGCCCGAACGGGCTGCCAAATGCTATTTTTAAACAGGATCCAGATATGTGGCTAGAGACTTTAACTCGTTTATTTAACCACATATACAAACAAGCAGACGTTCCCACATCCTGGAAAGGAAATATTATTCACCCGATATTCAAGCATGGAGATCATCGTAATCCAACAAATTATAGACTGATATCTTTAATTGATGTGGAGGCTAAGCTCTACGCCTCCTGCTTACTACTTGAGCTACAGGCCTGGGTAGGAGTAACCAAGAAAATTCCCAAATACCAAACTGGCTTCAGGCAAGGAATGGGGACAATAACAAACTTAACTTGCCTGTCACTCCTAATGGACAATGCAGTAGCCAAGGGAACCCGGCTGTATGCCTGCTTTATTGACATCAAGTCTGCGTTTGACAGGGTGAACAGAGAGCGCTTGTGGGACAAATTAAAATGCTGGGGCCTCCCAAATCAACTCTTGCAAGCGATAATAGCCTTATACCGGAACACCTGGGCAAGAGTGAAACTGGGCAATGGGGGCAGTACAACCATGAGCATTCCTACGCATCAAGGTTTAAAACAAGGATGTGTACTAGCCCCCACCCTGTTTAACATTTTTCTCTCTGACCTCTCGAGTGTGTTGGAATCGGCTGAAAATCACCCCCCATTATTGGCTAACAATCCAATATATTTTTTGCAATATGCAGATTATATAGTTCTGTTGAGTAAAACACCTATCGGTCTACAACGAGCCATTAATAAATTGTCATCTTACTTGGATCGGGAACGGCTGGAATTAAATAAAGACAAAACAAAAGTGGTACGCCTAGTAGATCCGCAAAAACTTAAGTACAAATGGACGGCGAAGGGGGACATAGTGGAAGAACAAAATTCATTCAAATACCTGGGAATAATAATATCAAAAGGTGGAAATCACAAGGAGCACAAAGCAGTACTTCAAGCAAAAGCCCAATCTTTGATCTTTGCCTATCGATCTTTAAAAGGAAATATGGACTGCCCAAACCACAAGCACCTATTAAAAGTCATGACAGCTCAAATTTTGCCCAGCTTATCCTATGGTCTAGTTACCTGGTGTGGTAAGGAGGCCGATTTTCTGAACGACCTACAGATTAAAATCTATAAAGCGGTTTTCAATCTCCCAAAATCCGCCTCGGTTTCTCAAGTCAGGCTGGAATTTGGTTTGCAAAATCAGTATTTCCGGAGCATGAGCGGCTTTGTAAAATTCTGTAACAAACTTCGATCTGCAGACCCAGATACAATGGACTGGATGAGCTGGGAAGAAATCAAACAACGGGCGGAGACCGACTCTGGAAATACTTGGGGGAAGTACCTGAAACTGTGCGTCGAAAAGCTGAACCTGGAACCAGCCTGGAAAGCTGGGACAGACAAATCAACCCTAAGCAGACTAGCCAACGGGGCAGCGAAAAAGAAATCCTTTTTGGAGGATAAATATTCCCTCGCAAATCGTCGTCATGGCTGGACCATTATTAACTCTTTTACAATACTAAAACCTCATGCATATCTCACATCCCACTTCAATGGCCATTTAAAAAAAGCTTTCACAAATTATAGGATGGGCATGCATGTCTCAAAAGATTTATTACCCTCTTGGAAACATTCCTATCAGTCGGAGCGATGTCGACTCTGTGGGTATAAATACGAAACTTTAGCCCATCTTTTTTGTGTATGTCCGGCACTGATAGGACAGAGACGACAATATTTGAAATCCATTTTTAAAGAGATGAACATTCGCTCATGCAGACAGGCAGTTACAAGCTGGTTGGGAGGTTCCTCCTCAATTTTGATTTGCCGGGGAGTTAAATTTATGGCGGAGGCTAGTAAACGCTTAAGAGAATGTGAGCAGGGGGAACACTGTGACAAAAGCCTATCAGGGAAACCCTAACTCCAGGGTCTCATACTGGGAAAAGAAAAAGAGACCCGGAGATAGACTGATTAATGTCAGAGGAAGCCCCTCCTATTGCTTTCTAACTCGCATCACTTTTTAAGGTTATTTTAATCTGGAGAAGTAGCAATTTAAGAAACGTTAGCAATCTGCTCTGTTATTTTATCATGTGAATTTGTAATAATTTTAATTAATTATGCAATAAATCTTTGACTTGACTTGACTAGTCGCCCTTCTATCCTCCATGGTCTTTTGTGCATGCCCTTGCACCCTCCTTCTTGCTCATTATAGACATTGTGCTGCCACTAACCATCCCGCTGGAAAAGCATGATCTTCTGTGCTGCCACGGCCCCGCCCACCTTCCCTGTATGGTCAGCTAGCTGCCCCATACCCCCTCCCACCTTCCCTCCATGGTCTGTGTGTACGTCATTATAGTCTCACTGTTGCTCTCCATGGTGTGTCTTGCTTCTAGTGCTCCTGCCCTGCCCCCTTGCCCCCAGCCCTCTGTTTCCATGTGCAGACCCCTATTCCCTCCCTCCTGGCTTGTCTGTTCCATTGCAATGGCCCTGATCCGTCCCTCCTGCCCTTCATGGTCTGTTATGCTGCAGGTTTCTCTCCTATCTCTCCATTATGGTCAGCTAGCTACCCTTGCCTCTTTCCCCTCTGTTCTCTGTTGTCCTTGCGCATGGTCCTGTCCCCTCCCTATTGCTTTCTATGGATTGTTGTGCTGCACTCCAGTCCCGCCTGTCCTCTGTGGTGTATTGTGCTGCTGCAAACCCTGATGCGGGTCAGTTTGGTGCACCTCTCCATGTCCCTCCTGTCCTCTGTTATCTGAGTCCATGTCCCTACCCCAATTCCTCCTGCCCTCCATGATTCAATGTACAATACTTGCTACCATTTTGAACTTGATAAGAGGGAGAGTTGAAAAACAACTGGAGTATTGATTTTCCCCTTTGACTTACATTGAAAAAGAGGAGATTGTAGACAGGAGACAGTTCAAATAAAGCCCATTTGAGCTTAAAAGCATTGGACGTTTCCTTGCTGAATCGGGTCTGTTGGCATGTATGGTTGTACTACCACTGCCTCTTCCTTTTGCCCACAATGGTCTATTATATTGCCACAGCCTCTCTTGCCAGTACTTGTTGGTTTGTTTCTCCTGCCCCCTTTCCACTGCCCTCCATAGTCTGTTGTGCCGCCACTGCCCTTCCTGCCTGCCCATTGTGGTCAAATTGTTGCCTCTGCACCCTCAATCAATCAATCAATCAATCAATCAGTCACTTGTAGAGTGCACTACTTACCTGTGAGGGTCTCAAGGCGCTGAGGGGATGGGGGTGCTGCTATTGCTCGAAGAGCCAGGTCTTGAGGAGTCTTCTGAAGGTGAGCAGGTCTTGGGTCTGTCGCAGGTGGGTAGGGAGGGTGTTCCAGGTCTTGGCGGCGAGGAAGGAGAAGGATATGCCACCGGAGGTTGTTCGTTGGATGTGGGGGGCGGTTGCAAGGGCGAGGCTGGCGGAGCGGAGCTGGCGGGTTGGGGTGTAGAAGCTGAGTCTGCTGTTCAGGTAGGCTGGTCTGGTGTTGTGGAGTGCTTTGTGTGCGTGGGTGAGGAGCGTGAAGGTGATCCTCTTGTTCACGGGGAGCCAGTGCAGGTGTCTCAGGTGGGGGTGTGATGTGGCTGCGATGAGGGATGTTGAGGATCAGTAGGGCGGAGGCGTTTTGGATGCGTTGTAGTCGTCGTAGGTGTTTGGCGGTATTCCTGCATAGCGTGCATTGCCGTAGTCCAGTCTGCTGCTGACGAGGGCTTGGATCACCGTTCTTCTTGTTTCGGTTGGGATCCATTTGTAGATCCTGCAGACCATGTGGAGGATGTTGTAGCAGGCAGAGGAGATGGCGTTGACCTGCTTCGACATGGAGAGGGTGGAGTCGAGGATGAATCCTAGGTTACGTGTGTGGTCTGTGGGTGTCGGTGCTGTTTCCCGTGTGGTTGGCCACCAGGAGTCGTCCCAGGCAGAGGGGGTGGGGCCGAGAATGAGGACCTCTGTCTTGTCCGAGTTCATTTTCAGACGGCTGCTTCTCATCCACTCAGCGAAGGCCTTCATTTCCTTGTGGCGGTTGGTTTTTTGGTGGTGTGCAGGTCCTTGGTGAGGGAGAGGATGAGCTGAGTGTCGTTGGCATAGGAGATGATGTTGAGGTTGTGCTGGCGGGCCACTTGTGCGAGGGGGGCCATGTAGATGTTGAACAGGGTCAGGCTGAGGGATGAGCCCTGGGGTACGCCGCAGATGATGTCAGTGGCTTCAGAACGGAAGGGTGGGAGGGGGGCTCTCTGGGTTCTGCCGGAGAGGAAGGACGTGGTCCAGTCCAGGGCCTTTTCTCGGATTCCAGCTTTCTTGGGGGCTTGTCTTTAGTGTGTGGCGACAGACCATGTCGAACGCGGCTGACAGGTCCAGAAGAATGAGGGCTGATGTCTCGCCGTTGTCGAGTTGGCCCCTGATGTCATCCGTCGCGGCGATGAGGGCTGTCTCGGTGCTGTGGTTTCCTCTGAATCCGGACAGTGACGGATCTAGGATGCTGTTGTCCTCAAGGTGACGGGTCAGTTGCATGTTGCCATTTTCTCAATGACCTTTTTCCAGGAAGGGGAGCAGGGAGATGGGCTTGAAGTTCTTGAGGTCCTTGGGGTCCGCCTTGGTTTTCTTGAGGAGGGCGTTGATTTCGGCATGCTTCCAGCTGTCCGGGAATGTCGCTGTTTCGAAGGAGATGTTGATGACCTTCCATAGTTGGGGTGCGATGGTTGCGTCCGATTTGTTGAATATGTGGTGTGGGCAGGGGTCCGATGGTGATCCTGAGTGGATGGAGTTCATGGCCTTGCGCGTCTCGTCGTCGTTGACGTTGGACCAGAAGGTCAGGTGGTTGGTGCTGGTGGTGTTCGAGGGGGTGTTGGAGTCTGGCGTTGTCGGGGTGGTCATGGTGTTGAAGCTGTCGCGGATGTCGGCTATCTTGCAATGGAAGAAGGTGGCCAGTGAGTCGCACAGATCTTGTGAGGGTGTGATGTCGTTGGTGTTGGCGCTGGGAATGGAGAGTACATTCACTATGTTGAAGAGCTCTTTACTGTCATGTGCGTTGTTGTCCAGGCCGGCTTTGAAGGAGGACCTCTTGGCTGTTCTTATGAGGCGGTGATGTCTGCGGATGGCATCTTTGTGGGCTGCGTGGCTGTCCAGTGTGTGTTCGTGGAGCCATTTCTTCTCCAGTTTGCATGCATGTGCGTTTTGAGGTCTGGAGCTCCTCGGTGAACCATGTGGCTTTCTTGCTGGTGTGGTTGTTGGAGGGTTTCCTGAGCGGGGCGAGGGTGTTGGCACAGTCGTCGTTCCACTGTTTGAGGTTGCTGGCAGCAGCGTCTGGGTCAGAGGGGTTGGTGGGAGGGTTCTGGGCGAGGGTAGAGGTCAGATGGTCTTCAGTGACTTTGCTCCCACAGCAGCGGGGAAGCTGTTGGGTGCGGTGGTGCGTGGTTGGTTTCTGAAAGGTGAAATGGATGCAGTTGTGGTCGGTCCAGTGGAGTTCGGTGGTGTGGTTGAAGGCGACGTGGGTGCTTGTGGCGAAGATGGGGTAAAGCGTGTGGCCAGTGGTGTGGGTGGGTGCGGTGACGAGTTGTCTGAGGCCGGGGTTGGTGAGGCTGTCGATGATGGTGGCGGAATTGGCGCGTTGTTGTTCTTGAGGTGGAAGTTCAGGTCCCCGTGGAGGATGTAGTCCGTGGAGGCGAGTGCTTAGGTGCTGGCGAGGTCGGTGATGGAGTCGCAGAACTGAGCTCAGGGCCTGGGGGGTCTGTAGACAAGTGTTCCTCTGGGGTCGATGTGGATCCGGAAGTGCAGGTGTTCAGCGGTGTTGTGGGTGTCGGCTGCATGGGTTTAGCACTGGAAGGTGGACTTGTGGATGATGGCTAGACCTCCTCCAGTTCCATTGGCGCGGTCCCTGCTGGTGATCTTGTAACTGTCCGGAATGGCTATGGCGATGTCGGGCGCTGAGGAGTCGTTCCACCAGGTCTCGGTCAGGAAGGCAACGTTTGGGGCGGAGGAGTCGAGGAGGTCCCAGAGCTCGACCGCGTGTTTGCGTGCGGAGCGGGTGTTGAGGAGGATGCAGCGAAGGTGGTTGGGTCCAGTCCGTGAAGGTTTGGTGGTTCTGTTGCAGGTGAAGTTGCAGGTGTGGCAAGAGAAAGGTCCGGCTGGTGTTGAGTGTGAGGAAAGTGCTGGCATCGTATCGGTGTCTGGCGTCATAGTGTGTGCGGGGTCCAGGGGTTCTGGTACTGGGTGCGGTCCAGGCGTGGACGGGCACAGACAGGTTTGCCTCTGGTGCGCCAGCAGCGTGCCCACTGCCTGTGGCTGTCATTTAAGATGGGTAGGGAGGGAGGAGCAGCTGGGAGGCGGGAGGGCGGTGGCGAGGGGGCGGGGACGCAGGGGAGCACCGGTGGGAATGGGCTGCTAAACATGAGGAGAAACATCAGCAAGGGAGGCACTGGGCCACAGGTGGAGCTGTGCAGCAGCAGGGGAGCTACCTGTCCTGCAAGCAGGGTCAGGGGTCACTCCTGCTGTCGTGCAGCCCGCACAATTTAAGGCAGGTAGGGAGGGAGGAGCAGCTGGGAGGCGGGAGCGGGGTGGCGAGGGGGCAGGCCACAGGGGAGCAGCGGCGGGAATCGGCTGCTACACAGGAGGAGCAGCATCAGAAAGGGAGGAGCTGGGACACAGGTGGAGCTGTGCCGCAGCAGGGGAGTGACCTGTCCTGCAAGCAGGGTCAGGGGTCACTCCTGCTGTCGCGCAGCGACTGCAATTTAGGGCAGGTAGGTAGGGAGAAGCAGCTGGGAGGAGGGAGCGGGGTGGCGAGGGGGCGAGGCTGGAGGGAAGCAGTGGCAGGAACGGGCTGCTACACAGAAGGAGCAGCGCCCGCGAGGGAGGCGCTGGGACACAGGTGGAGCTGTGCAGCAGCAGGTGAGCGACCCCTGACCCTGCTGGAAGGGCAGGTCGCTCACGTGCTGCTGAACAGCTCCACCTGTGTCCCAGCGCCTCCCTCGCTGGGACACAAAGGAATAAAATGAGGACATATTTACTGAGTTTTCAAATAGTTTTCAAATAGTTTTCAAATAGTGACAAAGCACTTTTAAATTATTTGCTATCTTTATGTTTTTTTATCCAGTTGACCACTTTATTAAATGTTGCGCTTAGGGGAGAGGAAGTGATGTGATGTTACTTCCAGAGCTGCAGACTTTGCAACTGAGGAACCAGATTAGAGTTTCTGCTTCAGATCGACATTCTGTGATTCTGGTCAAATCACTTAATCTCCCCATGTCTAAAACCAAAATGAATTTGTTCTTGTGTAATGTAACCAATGCTCATGTAAAGCACTTTGTTAGACCTGGCACCTTGGCGTGAGTCTCCCTTCCACTTTTTGCTGATGTGCCTCCGATGTTTTGCTGGTTTTCTGATACTCAGGGCACTGCGCCACGGCTGATCCATGCCGCAGTGCAAGTGCTCCCTACTGTAAATTGTACATACGATTGGTATCCATGATTGGTGCATTGGATTTACTGTTAGTCCCTAGTAAAGTGCACGAGAGAGTGCCGGGGCTTGTAGATGCCAATACTGCTGGTGGGCCTGCAGCGCTGGTTGCGCCACCCACCGAAGCAGCCGTAAAGATGTGTCTGGGAACTGCGACCGCAGAACCCGCGTGCGGTCTCGTACTGTCACGCTAGCTGGGCAAGTGTCCCCACTTGCCAGCACCGACCCTTCCCTTGACTACATATTAGTCACCCCTATGGTAGGCCTGCGGGCAGGGTGCGTTGTAGGTGCAAGGTAGGACAAGCCCTGATGTGCGTGGCATGTCCTAGTAGTGACTTACAACGAAGACCGTATTTCACTATTGAAGGCTACCTGCTCCATTAGGCCAGACTGAGCTGCGAGGATTATTACACCCTATAATCCCCGCAGGCTCAAGGAGCATGGTAGCGAGTCATGTTTAGTATGCCTGAACTCAGGATGAAAAGATATTTCTTGTAGTCAAGTTTATTTTAATATCCTGGGTTTGCAAATGCTACTTTTAGAAAGTTAGCCTTTGCTTGCTTAACCATTTCAGCCGCCTCTGCTGGTATGTGTATCTGACTGTCTGGGATGTGTGAGTGACAGGGCTGGAGGGATGACAGGTGGTGAATGCGCAGATTACACCTTAGTGGGAGGTAGGAGTGCCTCTTGACTCGAACTGTCACTGTGCTCGGCCACCACAATGCTGGCTCCACCCTCCTGGGGAGCGGCGGATGACTCTGCCGGCACCTGGCCCAAGAAGGGCGAAGCCCCCATCAACAAGGTACTCTGGCCACCCCTGTCCGGACAATGCTGGCTCCACCTCCTGTGGGGCGTCTGATGCGCCTGCCCCTCACACTGAAAGCAGAAGCCGGAGTACACCCGCCGGGGTACTCCAGAACTGAGAGTGGCTATGCAAAGGCCCCCCTGGCCTGCGAGAACAAAAGAATTGGCCTATAAAAGAAGGAGCCCTGCTTCTTGAAAATTAGATCCGGTTTGGGCCACAGAAGGACTCTGCCCTACGAGAAGGACCGTGAGAGACAAGGAAGGGTGCTGACTCTTGCCTGTGTCTGGTGCCTTGCTGCTGAAGGAGAGGAAGACAAAAAGACTACGAAAAGACTTTTGCTCTACTTGTGCCAAACTCTGCTGAAGAGATCTCCAAGGGCTTGCAACTGAACTTGCCCCCTGACCAGCGTCCCAGGACCAGTGGACGCTACCCCCTTGGAAGAAAGCGACTGCGGGTGCTGACCATCGCCGCAGCACCGATGGAGGAATCTCCTCCAAGGCAACGACCTCCCGACCACCGTGACCGGGGCCCAAAGCAACAGCGGGAGCAAAGTAAGGACCAGCCGCCGCTGGCCCGAACACCGTGACCGCAACTGCACCGGGAGCCCGAGAGCAAAGCAAAGGAGGACCCGTCCGGTCCGAGCTCCCGAGGTGACTGCATAACGAGCAGCCACTCACCTGCAAAGATGGACAGTTGCCCTACGAGAATCCGCAAGGTCGGTAGTCTGCCCGACAGCCCAGCTGTGAGCCCACAGCTGCACCGACATTTCGCTGGGTACGTCCTGCACTTGGGGACCGTACTGCCACTTGTCACCACCGCACAGCCGCCACCTCCAGGGTCGGAGCGGACGACGAGGAGAGGACCCTGCCGCCACAGAACACCGCTGCCCCGGATGACCAGTGACCTGCTCGGCTGAAGAGCCGCAACGATCAGCGACCCCGGGAAGGCAACGCGACGTGGGACAGATCCCCTGGAAGCCGCCGGCTCCACAAGAACTTTGAGTAACACCGGCCTACGGGCCTCAAGAGAACTGCATAAGAACTGTGGTAACCCGAATTGAGTAATCTGCAACCGTTTTCATAAAGTATATTGACTGTATTCACAAGCCTGCTTCAAATCTATATAAAGATATATATTTTTACAGAATACAGTCTGGTCTCGTTGTGTGGTGGGTTGGTTGTAAAGGTGTACTGTTGCAAGTGTTTAACCCTATGTGCCCCAAAGATTAGCCTACGACTGCTTAAGCCACACTACCTAGAGGGTAAGCAGAGGTTGTCTGGAAGGTAACCCTCAGCCCTGACGAGGAAGAGAGAGTCCCTGCTTGTCGCTAGTGTTGCACTGCGCCAACTAGAGCCTCCCCCTTCCTACACACTTCAATACCTGACAAGTCTGCACTATATAAAACTGCAAAAACACAAAAAAATAAAAAGTGTTTTGCACACTTCTGTCATTGGCCTACATATGGGCTGCATCTTGGTGATATTTGTGCTACATTTAGGCTCTTTTGTCTCTGGTGGCCGTCTTGGAAGATTTATTTTTTATGAAGTAGGAAATGCTTTTAGTTTTTTACTTTGATTCCATCAAGAACGTATTCAGATATGTCACACATTTGCCATAAATTCTGAATGTTAGCACTCTAGTTGCTCATTAGATCACTGTAGTAATGCTATTGCTCACCACAGAAATCTGCTGCTGGTATTAAAACTGCATGTTTCAGTCTGCATGTAAGAATGTTTTAATGAACTAGAAAAGGATTTGAGAAGTCACTCAAAATGTTTCCTAATTTTTCTTTCTTCAGCACTAATCATAATATGGCAAAATTAACCCCCTCATTGTGTTCCTTTTTAACCTCATAGATGCTCGTAAACATCCCTCCCCAGTGCTGCGCTGTCCATTGGAACTAGTGCTGAATGGACGTCCAATGGTCGTGTGCAGCACTGGGGAGGTAGTGCTGCCGTCGGCCAACGCCCCGACGCAGCACTTAAGGGGTTAAATTAAATGTTTTAAGTGTTACCAGTTAATTACAATCAAGATGGCTTCAGGTGTGCCATACTTTTGTCATAAGTAAGACAGTAAGCGCTCTAGTTGTTCTTAAGAACACTCTGGGACATTCTGTCATTGAGCTATAAGTGGGCTTCATCTGGATGATATTTGTGCTACATTTGGGCTCTTTTGTCTCTGGTGGCCATCTTGGGAGACTTATTTGTTATGAAGTTTCCTAATTTCCTCATTTACTGTAGTCTCCTCAGTAGGAAATACTTTCAGTTTTTTACTTTGGTTCCTTCAAGAAGGCATTCAGATGTGTCACACAATTGCTATAAATTTTGAATGTTAGCACTCTAGTTGCTCTTAAGATCACTGTAGTAAAGCTACCGCTCACCAGGGAAGTCTGCTGCTGGTATTCACAGTGCATGTTTCAGTCTGCATGTCAGAATTTGTTTATGAAATAGAAGAAGATTTAAGAAGTTAAAATGTGCCCTATTTTTTCTTTCTGCAGCACTAAACATAATTTCTATGGCAAGATGAACCCCCTCATTGTGTTTCTTTGTAAATTAAATGTTTTAAGTGTTACCACTTTATTCCAATCAAGATGGCTTCAGGTGTGCCATACCTTTGTCATTAGTAAGACTGTTAGCGATCTAGTTTTTCTTTAGAACACTCTGAGACATTTTGTCATTGGGCTATACTTGGGTTACATCTGGGTGACATTTGTGCTACATTTGGGCTCTTTTGCCTCTGGCGGCCATCTCGGGAGACTTATTTTTTTATGAAGTTTCCTACTTTCCTCATTTATTACAGTCTCCTCAGTAGGAAATAATTTCATTTTTTTTACTTTGATTTGATCAAGAAGGCATTCAGATGTGTCACACATTTGCCATAAATTCTGAATGTTAGCACTCTAGTTGCTCATTTGATCACTGTTGTAAAGCTACTGCTTACCAGGGAAGTCTGCTGCTGGTATTGAAAGTGCATGTTTCAGTCTGCATGTCAGAATTTTAATGAAATAGAAGAGAATTTGAGAAGCCACTAATCATACTATCTATGGCAAAATGAAGCCCCTCATATTGTTCTTTTTAAATTAAATGTTTTAATGAGTTACCACTTTATTCCAATCAAGATGGCTTGAGGTGTGCAATACGTTTGTCATAAGTAGGAATGTTAGTGCTCTAGTTGTTCTTTAGAACACTCTGGGAAGCTGCAGTAGAACACAAAGGAATTAAAAGTTTGCAAACATTTGTGACAAGAATTTTCAATTCCAAGGGTGCTATATCTATTCAGAGCCATTCCCCTATATATTGAGGAGAAAATTCTGAAGCAACTAGAGTCTGTCTTTATCAAGTTCATATGGCAGTATGGCAAGTTTCGACGCTCAACGACCCTTATGGCCCTTCCGTGGGAAAGGGGTGGGATGGCACTTCCGAACTTGAGACTTTATCATTGGACCTGTCTCCTAACCAAGATGTCAATTCTGTTTCAATCCGACACTGATGTGATTATTGTAGACAACCAGGGTCCCCCTTCCATCTTTAAATTACTAATGGGGGAGAAAGCTGTGGGATTACTGCTAACCGAACTGGAATATAGGTTTTATAGAAAGGCACGATTTAAGGTCCTGCTAGGTGCATGGCATGTATGGAAATCAATTTTAAAATGTTATCATATCCCTAAAGTCAACCCTTCTCTTCTCTTGGTTAATTCTAGCCTTTTTCCTCATTCAAACAATGACGGGATACTACAAGTCTGGAAGGATTTAGGGGTTAAGACTATTGGAGATCTAATGGTAGGAGATAGGATAAGCGGGTTTAAGGACATGCAAAGGAGATATGGCCTCCCCTCAAATCAATGGCTTATATATGGCCAAATCTCCGGCATCTTACAGGCTTGTAGACCAAAGCTCAAACCCCTTGCAGACTTTCCTGTGGTTGAAGGTATGAGAAGAAGATGTAGGAAGATTAAAGATATTTACAACATGCTGGTGTCCAGAGTACAGGACGATGTAGGAAAAGTAGAAAGTGATTGGGCAACTAAATTGGGAAACCCGGATGTAGATTTGGACCTAGCATTAACCTTGAACAAAAAGATTTTTCGGGCGTCCAATTTACGAACACAACATTTTTAAACAGTCTTTAATCTATACCATACACCGGCTAAATTATTTGCCTGGGGTGTCAAGAATGATGATTGCTGCCCAAGATGCGATAAGGGACAAGCTGACCTACTACATATGTTCTTTACTTGTGAACGATTGACCCCCGTCCTGGATGGAATAACAAAATTCTAGGAAGGGTTGCTAGGTCATAAGATTGATCTATCCCCAACACTAATGTTATTTGGCTCAGATTCTAAACTGGTTTTAACAGAATACGAGGCTGCTTTGTTTTTTATGTCGGTTGCCGTACTCAGAATTATTATTTCGGCCGGTTGGAAGGATGTAACAGCCCTGTCTTTTCAGATGTGGATCTCTAGATTCTTAGCTATTTACAATATTGAGTCTAGCCTTTATGAATTTAAAGGTGTTAAAAAACGAGAAATGGGAAGACGATTATGGGCCCGGGTTAAGAAATGGATGGACGATAGAATATGAATTTGAAATGTACTGTATTGTTATATTTATTGATTGATTTTTATACAATTTTTTTACCTCCACATAAAAATATTGTGTTCTTTAATTGCTCATATATGTATCAGATGTTCTTAAACCTTGCTTATGGTAATGTATTTATGTATTTCCTTATTGCACCATGAACTCCAATAAAAAAATAAATTTAAAAAAAAGAATTTTCAATTCTATTAAGGACAACGGAGGCAAGAATTATGCTTTTCCTTTCTTTGCTTTATTACAGCAGTCAATAAAACTATCTTTTTTATTCAATAAACCACTATAAACTACAAATCCCATGAGCACCCTCGGCCTTATATTCATAGAGACTGTGCCTATATAATGTCCAACAGAGGCACACACGTCCTCTTTGTTTGCAAAAATTGCAACTGTTAAGTCCAACACTGTCAACATGACAATTTCTTGAATTCTATCTGAGAGAACTTTTTAGAAGAACCAAATATCACGAAGACCAACAGGGAAAACTTCGAATCTGACGGACTAGCTCCTGCTTGATAATCCTGGTGAAAGATCGCCACTAAGGGTGGGCGGCCAGCTACGCTCCGTGCACGGAGTGTGCGTAGTGCCGCCTACTCCGCATTTTGCAGAGCGGGCATAGCCAGGCGGCACTACGCACACTCCGCAGACGGAGCGTAGCTGGCCGCCACCCGCCTCCCTCCCGCCCTCCCTAAATACTTTCAATTAAAGGATTCAAATAATTAAAACGCACTTACCTTGCCCGCCGCTGCCCGCCGCGTCCCCGGGGCTCGCTATCTTCCGTCTTCCGTCTTCTTTACTAATGCGCATGCGCGGGCGGCCGTACATGCGCATTTTCTCGAGAGAAATGCGCATGCGCGGCCGCCCGCGCATGCGCATTAGTAAAGAAGACGGAAGACGGAAGATAGCGAGCCCCGGGGACGCGGCGGGCAGCGGCAGGCAAGGTAAGTGCGTTTTAATTATTTGACTCCTTTAATTGAAAGTATTTAGGGAGGGCGGGAGGGAGGCGGGTGGCGGGGCTGGCGGCCAGTGGTGTTTGCGGAGTGGGGCTACGCGGAGTGCGGAGGTGGGCGTAGTTTCTCGCCCACTTCGCGTAGCTCCGCGAAGCCCCACTCCGCCAACTCCGCCCAGGGTTAATCGCCACACCTGGAAATAGAGAGGGAATTACGTAATAACGGACATCCCTGAACTATGTGCAATCAGCAAGATCTCATAACAGGGGGGAGGAGACATCCAACATCATGCAATTGGAATACTATAAAGTCAATAATCGTGCATTGACATTTATGAATCACGTAGAAAAATACATAAATGCCGGGTGGGATAATCCTCGCCTGTGTCCTTAATAGAATTGAAAATTCTTGTCATGAATGTTCGCAAATTTTTAATTCTATGTCAGGACTGGAGGCTCCGATTATGCTTGTTCAAAGCTGAGCTACCACCACTGATGCAACATCCACAATAGGTTTGAAATAAAAAGATTTAAAAGTAGGTTCCGTTGACCAATCTGCCCTATTCATGATGTCAGTAAGACTTACACCTAGTGAGAAAGACTTAGACGCCATCCGCCTCGAGCAGAATGTGCGCCAAAGTTAGAGACATCAATGCCTGCTTCATTCATGAGCCAACAGACCCATCTTGCTAAGGTAGCTGGAGTAACTGGCTTAAAAGGCTTTTGCAATACCATAAACAGTTGACCTTGCATATCTGAACGAAATTCAGTTGTACTCACCTCGTATGCTTTTAAACATTGTCCCACACTGTCAATCAACTGTTGTTTTTGCTTTAAACATTGCACAACACATAGCTTAGGATTATCCGAAAAACTGGATAAGACACTGAGGTAGAGTTACATTTGGTGCGTTTAGAAATAGTAAAAGTGACCCCTTCCAGGGAGAAACGATGACCTGCCAGGTCTAAAGCCCTGATGTCGGATACTCTCTTGCAAGAGACTAGACATAATAACATCACCAGTTTGGCTGAAAGTTACTTTTGCAACAGGAATCTGTTCGCCGGCCAAGCCTCTTGAAATCGGAGGACCAATGAAACGTCCCACAGGAATGAATTTTTTGGACACAGTGGTCTGACCATCCGAATGCCTCTAAGCAGCTTAAACACCAAGGGATGTTCTCCCACTGGTTTGCCCTCCAGTTGTGCATGCCCGCGGAGATTGCTGACTGAACATTATTTACTGTCCTATATGCAGAATCCGATGAAGCCAAAGAAGCTAGGAAATTCATGCTCATGGAGACATTAGATGTAGTAGGATCGGCGTTCCGTTGAACATACCAGCTACACCACTTGTTCCATGCTGATGAATACCGCTTGTGGGTATTAGCTGACCATGCCTGTTTGATTAATTCAGAAGCATCCGCCGAAAGGCCTGGGACGCGCCATGTGTACCGGAAACTTGCCACGCTACCAGGGGCAGCTGTCCTGTGTCCACTAACTAAGGGGTCTTGTGAGGGTCCAGCAACAGGTTCCATCTCTGAGGAAGCAGAAGTGGTATAGCACAAGACATTTCCAAAACAATCGGGAACCATGCCTGTGTTCTCCATTATGGTGTGACTAACACCAGTTCCATCTGTTGATGCCTGCATGGGCCAGGACCCCGCTTATCATGACAAAAAGCGGGAAGGTGTAGCAAAGGAATGGTGGCCAAGTCTGAAGAAATGCATCTGAGGCCAAAGCCAACGAATGTAGGCGCCAGCTGTAAAATTCCAGGAGCTGTTTGTCCAGGCGTGGCGCAGTTGGCAAGGACCCCATAGGAATTTCAGCATCAGGAAGACTTGAGGGTGCAAGCACCAACCGCTGTAGTCCCGTAGGTAATGGGAGTGCCAATAGGCCACTTCGTTCCTGTGTCCCGGGAGATATTCCGCCACTACTGACAGTTTGTGTTGTAGGCAGTAGTGCCAAAAGTCTTTGGCTATTTCCGCCAGGATACGGGACCTCGTACCTCCCAGTTTGTTCACTTATCGAACCGCCGATACATTATCCATCCGAAATAGGATGCAACAATACATTTTCTGTTTGGAGAGGCTGCGAATGCTGAACGAGCCTGCCAGCAACTCCAGGCAATTGATATGGATGGAGAGCTCCTCTGGAGACCACCCACCCCCCATCGAGATTGGACCACAGCGGGCTTCCATCTCGATCACCACCTCGGGTTTCAAACCAAATAGGGCTCTGCCATTCAACTGATCTAACAACCACAACATTTCCAAACTTACGTCCTCTAAAAAGAAGAATCTGTTCGGCATATCCGAGGCCTTTGCGGAGATGTTGAATCTTCAAGCGTTGGAGTGCGCGGCGATAGTGAAAGGCGCCTGGGAATATTGCCTGGATTGAAGAGGCCAGCAAACCCACTGCTCGGGCAATGGACCTCAAGGACACAGTCTACCTGCTCTCAATCAACTTAAATTCTTTCTTGATCGCTCTGATCTTGTACGTGGGCAGGAGAAGCTGGCAGCTGGGGGAATCTACCTGAAAACCCAGAAACTCTATAGATTGTGTAGGAACCAGAACTGACTTTTGTGGATTCACCATGAATCCTAGACTCTGAAGGAGATGGATGGACCATTCCAGATGTGTAATCACTAACTGAGGAGACTGTGCCACGACAATGATGTCGTCCAGATAGACGATCAGTTGCACCCCGGGCGCGCGCAAGGACTCTACTACAGGAAGAAGGAGTTTCGTGAAGCACCATGGTGCTGATGAAAGGCCGAAGGGAGGGACTGTGTACTCGTAATAAACTCCTTGCCAGAGAAATTAAAGGAAAATCCAATTGGGGGCGTAGATGGGTACGGACAAGTACGCGTTTTTCAGGTCCAACCGGAACATCCAATTCCCTTCTTGTAGAAGGTCGCCTAGCAGATGAACGCCATCCTTTTTGAAGTGGAAGTAAACGATCCACCCATTGAACTCCTTGAGATTCAGGACCAATCTGGACCCGCCCCTTTTTTTCTTGACAAGAAACACATTGCTGAGAAAACCCTGAGGGTGACATTGAGTGGCCACTATTGCCCCTTTCTTCAGGAGGGATCGTATTTTGTCTGAGATAAAAGTCTGATCTTGTTGGGAAAAATGTATGGGATGGGGATGGAAAGTCTGGGAGGGTGTCTCGTACATCTCCAGCTTGTACCCTTGAACAGTCTCCAAGATCCAAGGATCTTGCGAGAGGGTGCACTACATTTGCTGAAATAACTCAATAGGTCCACCCATGATCACCTTTGAACATAGGATTAGTCTCACCTGTTGTTCCGGCGTCTTGGTGGTTTCCTTGGTTGCCATTGAACCTTGCCCTGCAGAACCGCTTTCTCGCTCTCCGGGAGGGGTAGAAGTTAGGATTGCCGGAGGAGTTGTCCTGGTAACCTCCTCTGTGATTTTGCTGGCCGCGTGGGACGCCTTGACTGTTTCCTCAGCCGAACGACCGCCCTCTATTTCGTCCGGTCCTGGTGAAAACCGGTTCGAATGCACGGCGAAGTAACTTCTGCACCTTGTCCAGGCCACTGAAGGTGGCTATGAAGTTGGTCAATTCTTTTAGGAATAGTTGACCGAAGATGAGGCCTAGGGCCATGGAACCTGCCTCTGACGAGGAGAATTCTGCCAATTTTGGATCCAGTTTGGGGAGTATAGACCTCCTCCTCTCGCTCGACATGGCGCAGTTGGCATTGCCTAACTGGCACACTGCTCGCTGCGCCCATCCAATGAGGGCGTCGGGATTTATCGGGGGATCCGGACTCTTTGGCATGGAATTCCATCTCAAGAATTTTTGTTAAGGGGCCGAAAGGTCAAGTAGCTTATCCTGGCATGACCACCAGGCATGGTCTATGCCTTTCTTGGGAACCTTGGCATACTTTTTTAGGTACGTGAGCATTGTTGGATCCACCTCGGGTGTTTCCGCGACTTGAGACGCCAAATCCGGTCTTGGACATTCCAACCAAAGTCGGGCCCTGACGTCTTTATCAAAAGGACAGCGGTGCAATTGGATGTAATCCACCACCTCCTGCAGCGGGAGCCATGCGGTAGAGTTAGGATGTACAATGTCCGGTGGGTTAATGTTCAAAACTTTAGGGTGTGGAGATTCTGTGTCATGCTCTTTTCTGAACTTTTTCGCTGGTTTAGGACCATCTTCCTGATCCGAATCCTTATCCGTGTTGGTAGAGGAGTCTCCCTGGTCCCCATGGGTAGATTCCGTCTGGTCCGCTCGCATGACATACGCGTGGTTATTAGCCAAAGCTTTGGATAGCCGAGCAAAGTCCTCAGAGTAAGGATTGGAAACTTTCGGCTCTTTTGCCTTGGGACAAATGGTCGCAGCCTTGATCCATCCTTGCTGCAGCGCATATTTATTTAAGTGGCGCTTGAGAGGTGCAAAAGCCCACACCAGGAATTGACAAAATGCTACACACCAGCACCCAGGGCCTCAAAAAGGTCCTGCTTCACGGAACTTGGCGGCTCCGCCCCATAATAGTCATCCTTGTAGCAATAGTCGGCCATGGTAAGTTGGAGGCTACAGAACTATAGCGCTGTGCCAGGTCAGAGGAGTAAAGGGGGAGAGGCACAACCCCAGGCAAGCCAGGCCAGACAGCCAAGAAAAACATCAGGTAGTGGAGGGAGGGACTGCCCACAGAACCTCTCTAGGCAGAGCCTATGCTGTATTATTCAGCCCTCAGCATAGTCAAGCCTTGGGCGTCAGCGGGGGTAGACAATTCACGGGCTGAAATTTTGAATTACAAGCGTTCCCCTTGCTCTCCTCCGTATTCGGTAATAATGTGAAATTGACCTGCAAAATGGCTGCCCATCATGCGCGCTACTGGCTGCCCATGAAGATAGAAAGAGGACTCTGCGCGAACTCTGACACGTGGTTCTCAGCCCCAGAGCTCACACTCCACTTGGGGACAGACCCAGGCGACACACGCCTAGCTGAGGAGGCTGACGCGCTCCTCAACCACCGACACGCGAGGTACGAGCAAGCGGGAAGCCCTAAAGACAGCAAGAGCTCATCAGAAGTGCTTCAAAAACCAAGCTCGCAGTACACATGAGACAGAACCTGAACACAGCGATGTGATACACAATAAGGCATGCAACATAGGCATAATTATGAGCAATAAATACAGTGCCCCCATAACCCATACACCACAATCAGAAAAAAAGTAGCAAGGGAGAGGCACTTAACTGGCTGTGGAGCAGCGAAGAAAGAGGATGTGTGTGCCTCTGTTGGACATTATATAGGCACAGTGTCTATGGTTATAGGGCACAGGGTGCTCATGGGATTTGTATTTTATTGCGGTTTATTGAATAAAAAAGATTGTTTTTATTGGCTGCTGTAATAAAGCAAAGAAATGAGAAGCATAATCAGAGCCTCCGGTCCTGACATAGTATCAACTGACAGTCTCTGCCCTTGTTGGATGTACATGTTTTACTGAGAATGTCAGACTTCATTCTCACATGACTGAGAAGGATAATGTGAATTTACAGAAAATATGCTCTCAGTTTAGCTTATAGATCAACTTCCATACCTCTGTGGGAAAAGCATGAGAAAATTGTTGTCTCTCAAACATGATTCATGATATCCCAGCCGAAGGCTCTTTCACATAGTAAAATCACCTTATAAAACACCACAATTCCTAAAATGAGTATGGTACCATCAACAAATTATTTATAATGTAACTAAAGTTTTAAAGCCTTCTATTAACCGCAATGCTTTTTTATGAGGTGCTATCATGTATTGTGGTCCCAAGAAGGCTGCCAACACTTCTTGGATGAAGTGCTGACAGCAGATCAGATCTCACGATGGGATGTGTGGTTAGGCTCCGCCCAGATTTATATATATTTCTTTTTCCATTAATATTTTAAAAACTACTTACCGAATGAATGAATGAATGAATGAATGAATGAATTACTACACATTTGTATAGCGCATGGTTACCAGGAGGCATCCCAGTGCTTAAGTGGTCCATTCATCTCTGATGTATTGGAGGAACAGAACTGTTTTCAACCGGACTTAAACCATTTAACAAAAAGGGCTCTTTCTGAACCAAGGGTTACCTTTTTGCCAAATTTGGTGTAATTTCGTTCAGCAGTTCGGGCTGTAGCCATGTCTAGAGTTTCCTATGGAAAATTGCATGAAGAAAACACGTTTTGGGTTCCCCCCTTTTTTCTCAGCCCCCGCTTGCCGAATGACCCCGAAACTTTCAATATAGGTGGGCCATAAGTTTTAAAAAATTTGCGAAGATTCATCAATCAGCACCAAAGTTATTGGGAATAGAATGTTGCAATTTTCCTATGGTAACTAGGTCCTAACTATAACTCCCTACTGGCGACCGCCAGTAGGTAATAGATGTATAATGCTTACTTTTGGAAGCGACTTTGGGGGCCCCTAGCAAGGCCCCCATTCCTCCACGTACTTCGGATGGGGGACAAAGGTGCACCTATGATGCCCCCTCTTAATCCCTGCACCCCAAGGTGCCTGCCATGTGGTGCAGGGATTAAAAGAATCTCCCATTTCTCCATGGGAACTTGCGCTACGGCCGGTTGACGGCCGCAGCACAAGCTCCCATAGAGAAATGAGAGTATGCGGCCGCACCCTGTACTGTCGCATTGTAATGGCAGTGTCGGGACCGCCGACTGTAGGTCGGTTGGTCCCGAGACATCAGTCTGACATCGTAATCAGGCCCCATATGTCTGATACCCTACAATTAAAAAATAATTCAATCCGTTTTTACAGGTATGAGGGACCAGGAACCGAATCATAAATAGTAGTTGAACCCTTGTTATTAGTGACACTGATAAATGGGTTAGCGTACCTCCTGGATGAATACCATAGTTTAACCCCTCCCATGCTGATGACGAGCTACTCATGGACAACAAATTCAAAACTACCCTTTATCGAAAGAATACTGATCGCAACAGCACCCTTCACTATTCCAGTTTCCATCGACCCAGCTTGAAAAATAATCTACCTCTGTCTCAACTCATGAGGGTTAAAAGAATCATATCCGACCCCACAGACTGCACCACTCACATTGAAACTATGTGTCAAAGATTTCAAGACCGAGGTTTTCTCAAGAAGTCATCACGATTGCCAAAACTAAATGTGACAACCTGAACAGAGAAGAGCTCCTCTCACCCAAAATCAAAACTGAGAGCAAACGCATGATTGTGGTTTCTAAATACTCCACACTCAGTACTAAATATCACAAAATCATTATGAAACATTGGCAACTACTCAGTAGCGAATCAGACTTCCAAGGCCTCGTTGAACAACCTCCCATCTTTTCTTACACTCGTGGACCTAACCTCAAAGAACTACTAACCCATTCCAAAAGCCCCAAACATTCAGACACATATAAAGGATTACAACCCTGTTACAACTGCAGCAATTGTAACAATACCATCTAAGGAAATATATTGCACCACCCCATGAAGGGTAATCCAATCAAATTGAGGGTTAATGCTACGTGCAACACCAACAATGTTATCTGTTTACTGAAGTGTCCTTGTGGCCTTTGTTATGTCGGCCACACAGAACGCAAAATCAGGACAAGAATTCTTGAACACAAAAGTAACATTCGGACCAGCAACATGAAATCCACTATTGCTGCACATTTTGCAGAAAACAGACACAACGTTGCACAATTGAAATTCACTGTACTTGAAAATGTACAACCCACAGAAACCATGAATATGAAAGACAAGCTGCTCCAAAGAGAGAACTTTTAGATCAGATACTTATGCACGATGCAGCCCACAGGGTTAAATGATAGAATGGAATTTCTTTGCTACCTATGATCTGTACATCCCATTTCATTTTTGCTTATTAACTGTTATATACATGTTTATTCCATTTTCTAACCTATGTATTATGACATCATTATTTGCTTTAATGTATTCATGCAACACGTCATTTCATTTTCCATGGTACCAACATTTCATCTTTTTCTTTTAATCCTCATAACATCACCATCCCCGTATTCACTCTATCTCTCTTCACACGGTTCCTCTGTTTACTTTCACCACTGTAAGATGGCTGCCATTCTCTCTCACTTTCACTCCTCTTTCTATCTTTATAGTTTGGTTACGCTACGCGTTTATTTGAATCTAACATTCACACAGATGCATGCTTCCTGGCACGCGAACGGCAGCTCGTGACTGTCTTTTGAAAATGCTTGATGTAAGTACTAATCTTGCTAATCCGCCCCCACCCTTCTAGATCACACTAGGCCACTTGTTATAGTCTATCGGCACTTTCACTGATTATTTCAGCGCACTGTTTGCTTTGATTTTTCATTTTACACGCCGCACGCCATAATTGTTAACCCTGTTCACACGAGCCACGCACATCTTTGCTGTATATACTTTTAAATGTACGCTGTCATCATGTTTTAATTTTTTAATCAATAACGTGCATGTCACCTATGATTTTGCGCAACGTGCAACTCTTTTATTAACACCCGTCTTAGGTGCATATCACTCCCAATGTTTACGGTTATTTCACAACTATTCATAGCGTTCTGTACACAGTGATCTATTGAGCACTACTGACATGATGTAGTTGGTGGAGACATTTTCAGCCCGATTATTTGTTTTTCGTTTTAGAGCCTTCCCCTGAAGAAGGGCTTATGGATAGCCCGAAATGCATAGGGATATATAATTAAGCATTTTGGATATACCTTTTGCATCGAATTTGAAACATACAAATGAATCTTCAACATTTGAAACTATTAATGAAATAAAATTAATGATGGACTAAATCTATTCATATTAACTGTTCGGGTATCCACAACGCTGTGCGTAGGGGGACAACTCCTATCAGGATTTGCTTCTTTGACGAGCTCAGCTCGTCATCAGCCACGGTGCTCGGGTGCTGATGACGAGCTGAGCTCGTCATGGCCATTAGAATGCTTACATGTGGGGCTAATTCCCCTGCTGTGCTGAGCGTTCTAAGGAACACGCGTGGCCGTGACGAGCTCAGCTCCTCATCAGCACACAAGCACTGTGGCTGATGACGAGCTCAGCTCCTCATCAGCACCGGGGCGCTGTGCGCGCCCCCCTCCCCCCAACACAGCGGGGAAATAACCCCCACAGCGAAGGGGTTAGCAAATTCATATAGCATATATCCTCTAATGACTCAAAGTTACATGGAAAACGTCAGTGCTCATTTAGAGCTTGGCCCTAGTAGGGAATTAAAACATAATAATGGAAATTAGGTTTCAACTGTGTTCTAATATCTGATTTCTAGGTTTTTAGGTAAAAATGGGGAAAGATGTGCAGTTAATGGTCTACTTTTGCACTTTTGTGTCTGCACATTAACTGCCAAGATTTTACTGGTGGTAAAAGGTAAAGGTTTATGTTGTTTGTCATGATGTTATACCTTGTTACTGATACTGTGAAAAAGCATCATGTGAGTGGATTTTAAAAAACGTTTAAAAAACTCTTGCCATAATGAACATTTGTACAGAAAATTGACTCTTCTAGACCAATATGCAACATTAAAGAGACATGGCAATGAATGCTACTAGTATTGTGGAATTCTTAGGTCACTAAATATATAAATTATTAATTTTTAAGATATTAATTTTAGACTTTTCAATTGAGTTGATTTCAGAGGAAAACATAAATCAGCACTCTTCAGGATTAAGCGACAGTCTGTCCATTGGTACTTCCCATGCCTTTTATACATTTTGAAATACACACTATGAAATTGATCAGAAATGGCTATCCTGGAAAGAAAAACAAGCAAAGTCTTCTTTATTCCCATTTTTACTTGTGACTCCTTCAAGATTATCTGGGTGTGCTGCAGCACCCCCACACCCCTAGGTATAGCACCACTGCTATAGCCTATTTACTTTTTTATTACTGCCTCTGCTTTCATGACCTTGGGACCAGGGGCAACGGCAGCCACATAGTGCCATGGGAGCCAAAGGTTAAGCTAACGGAAGCAGCTGTATGCACATAATGCATGTGTATGCCTGTTTCATTTCCACAGTGTTAGAAATTGGCTCTTTAGTTGGCATTAGTTTGCACCCTTTCCAAGTAGTGACCCTCACTGAAGTCAGGCTAAGCAGATAACACAGCTAAGATAACCCCTGCTAACCCCCTTAGTAGCTTGGCACGAGCAGTCAGGCTTATCTCAAAGGCAATGTGTAAAGCATTTGTACATACACACACTGTAACACGGTGAAAACACTATGAAATGAGTCCTCACCAGTTTAGAAAAATTGTCAATATTTATCTGAATAAAACAAGATCAAAAAGAGAGACATCCAGTATACACAAGTAAAGATATCCCTTTTCAAAGGTTAAATCAGTTCAGTCCATAGAAATATATGGATGCGTCACTCTTAGCACAAAGAATTTTGGATGACTCAAAATTCTAAGATGACGAGGTGCAGGGTAGGTGAGGTGCCGAAAAGCAAAGTGATGTGTTGGTGGTTCCTTACTCCCAGTGGAGGTGAGGCATTGGTTCCTTATTGCCAGGGGAGGTGATGCATCGATTCCTTACTGTAATTGGAGGTGATGAGACAATATCTGGACACGCAGCCTCGGTTTCCTACTGCAGAACAACTCCTGTTAAAAAATCAGCAACCAGGGACGATGCGTCAAAAAAACAGCTGACGTAGTCGATTCCCCAGCGATGAAGCAGACGCTGCATCGGAGCTGGAGTGATGCGTCACTGACTTCGGTGATGTGCTGCTCAAAACTCACATGGTGGTGGTTCTTCTGCTGTGCTGCGATGGAAAGCTGAGGCCTACTGTGAAAGCCGTGGTTGGTGCATCGATCAGGAACCACACCACATTGCTGGCAGTGGCGATGCATCAAAGTTTGTTGCGATGGGTCGATAAAAAGGGATGCTGGTAATCGATGAGTGGATTTTCTCCTTCAGTTCACCAGATTCCTCTTCGAAGGGCTCAGGGATTGGATGTAGCACCACTTGACAATTCAGGACTCTCAGCAGAAGAGTCAAGGTACTGGTAGTTGAAGGCTTCGATGGCCCTGAGACTTCTTAACAGGAAGCAAGCCCTTGGAGAAACTTAGAATCAGGATACAGAAAGCAACGTCCAGTCCTTTCTCTCCAAAGACAAACGCAGCAAGCAGGAGGCCAGCACAAGAAAGCAACAGGCATAGTGTTAGTCCCTCCTACAGCATACAGCTCTTCCTCCAGGCAGAATGTCCTTTAATCCATAAGTGTTCTGATTTGAGAGTGTCAGAGTTCCAATACTTATACCTTTCTGGCTTTGAAGTAGTTAAACTTCAAATGAAAGTCTTTGTAGTGTACAAGACCCTGCCTTACCCTGACGTGGCTCCAGACACACTACATGGGGGGAGGGGGTGGAGACAGGTTTGTGTTAGGGCAGGCACAGCCCTATTCAAGTGTCAGTGACAACTCATCCCACCATTCTAACTCAGGAAGACCCATCAGCCTGGTGATGGCCCATCAGGATATGCAAGACACAAATCAGCTCCCTTTGTGCGACTGACTAGAGTGAATGCACAAGAGCCCAACTGTCATCCTAACCCAGACGTGGAATCTACAGACAGGCAGAGGCACAGAATGGTTAAGCAAGAAAATACCCACTTTCTAAAGGTGGCACTTTCAAACACACAATTTAAAAACCAACTTCACCAATGGGTTTCTTTTTTTTTTATCGTGATTTCAGAGACCCCAAACTCAAATCTTTATCAGCCCCTAGTATGAAATTGCACTTAAAAGATATTTCAGGGCAATCCCCTTGTTTCCCTATGGGAGAGATAGTCTTTGCAATAGTGAAAAACAGAAATTAGCAGTGTTTCACAAAATGGACATTTAACCTGTTTACCGCGGCGAACATTCTGCCGCGGTGCTGGCGTTCTAAAGGGTGGGTCGGGCTGCGTCGGCCAACGGTTGTGCTCAGCACCAGGGAGGTAGTGCTTTTGTTGGCCGTTGGCCGACACGAGCACAGAACGGGTTAAAACACACCAGTACATGTCCTACCTTTTAAATACGCTGCGCCTTGTCCATGGTGCTGCCTTGGACCCTACCATAGAGGTGACTTACATGAAATAAAAGGGAAGATTGGGGCCTGGCAAGTTGGTGCATTTGCCAGTTTGAAAAGACAGTTTAAAACTGCACTCACAGACACTGCGGTGGCAGGTCTGAGACATGTTTGCAGTGCTACTCATGTGGCTGACACAATCAGTGCTGCAGGCCCACTAGTAGCATTGAGTTACAGGCCCTGGGCACCGTACTGCACTTTACTAGAGACTGGTAAAGTGCCCAGAGTCTTAAAGCCAACAAAAACAGGTCAGAAAACATAGGAGGAAGAAGGCAAAAAGTTTGAGAATAGCCCTGCAAAAAGGGCCTGGTCCAACACAAAGCCACACAGGATAACCGGCTTCCACCATACGGGTGGCACGTGCAACTTCAACACAATAAGGCAGCTGATCATAAAGATACGTCTTCCATCACTTCTAGTTCTACCTGATATGATTCTGCTGAAACCCATTTGGTGATAACACTTCAAATATCGCTGCGTTATGCTACAAGCTTCAGTGAGAATTGGCGCTCTCCATCCCACCTACAGCTCTAGCAGACAGCACAACTGATATTTTACCGGGCCATTTTGTAGCAAGCAAAATGTATGGGCTCAAATGCAGACATTTTATCGACCATTTTTCGGCACTTAATGCTTATATTCTGTCCATATAATTTAATGTTTATCATTTCCCCTCACATAAAGTTCATCTATCTGGAGCGCTGGCTGACCTCTGCACTGCACGTACTTTGTCATCCGTTAAGGGAAAGAGGGCTGTATGTAGCAAGGGCTTGTTCAGTTCTGCTTAGTTTCACTACCTACAGTGACATGAGAACGGCTGCCATTAGGAGCCCCGAAGACCCATTTTAATGCAGATGCACCGGGTTCCCTCTGGCGCCGGAGCAGTTGCTCCATCATGTTATATTATTTCACATCAGATGTCAGCGTGACAAACTGCGCCGTGATGTGCCGTAAATGATGTAATGAGTTGTGACTACTAGCAAGTATCCAATTTTAGCATTACAGCTGAAGAAAACATCTCCCCGAGCTACGTTCACATACCTCTCCTGTCAATCCATTACTGCGTAATCTGCTCTTCACGCTGCCACTTCCTGTAAAGCAGGCGGCCCTAATGCGTGCTGAACACTTGTTTCCAACTACTCCAGGATTAGCAGTTTGGTTCATTACAGACGGGGTTCTGATTCTCAACACAGGCAGAACCATTCTGCCCTGTTCTGAAAACTGAGAGGATCGATGTTTGCTGAGGCGCGTGCCAACAGCCTGCTTAGGTTTTACTTAGATTTGTCAGAGGCGGTCCTCAGCATGTCGAACAGGTGCAGCACTGAAGCTGACTGAGGTTCCACAAAGCCACAAAGCACATTGAAACCGTTTTTGAAGAGGATGGCGCCTCTGAGGCTCACCAGGGCCCAGTAACTGCTGCAAACAACACTAACCTATCAAGTAAGGGAAACCAAAAAATCAACAAAAACTGCAGGTCTCCGAGTGACAGCAGCAGGACTTTCAGGGTGCTGACGTGAAATATCACTTAAGTGAATATAGTGTCACAACTCAAATATTCACTTACTCATCTACCTATACATTCATCTTGAGTATCTATCGCAGCCTCTCCAGAGATCTGTCTGTAAACTGCTTGTCACTCATGATTTAATTCTACATATGCTGTGACCATTGAGGGTTCTACCCTGACTTCGAGTATCTGTTCTCCGGGGAATGGAACCTTGCGCTTACTGCCTTCTGTGAGAAGGCTTGCTTTCCTTCGGCCATGCTATACCTCTTCTGTGATGAAGCAAAGTTTGCACCTGCTGCTGCCCGATCTGTGCCTGTCCTGCGAGGGGGAAAGATTGTACTGCTGTGTCCGTTGCTGGACGTGTCCTCTGAATGAAGGAAGCTTGCGCTGTTTCTGCCCAAGGTGTACCTGTTCTACGAAGAAGTGATGTTTCCAATGATATAGCCTCATTTTATCGAAAAACAAAGGGGCAGATTTATGTCGGACTTGCGGCACTTTTGCGTCGCAGTTCCGTCACTTCTGACGCAACTGCGTGACGCAGCAGCGGGATAAACCCCGCACCACGTTGTGACATACTTACATCGTGACGCATCTATGGAGATGCATCATGGTGTAAGGCCCTGTGCCACATGAAACCTGATTCAGGTTTCATGTGGGCGTTTCCACGCAGGGGGGGGGGCATCCGTCACAGGAACGCCCCTGAAAAGTGACTCAGTGAAATCTACAAGATTTCACTGAGTCACTTTCCCAACTCTGATGCGTCAAAACCCTGCGCCTGCTTGAAGCAGGCGTAAGGCTTGCCGCACCACGTTATAGATAGGGCAAGTTGGAATAGTGCTGGAATTGCGTGCCGCACGCAACACAACTTCAGCACTGCGCCAACTTCACCCCCTAGATGCGACACGCATCTGTTCATTCCTGCGCCATGGTGCACCGCATTGTAAAGGATAAACTTGCGTGCCGTATCTTTCCTGGCGCATCTCTGCCGATTTGCAGAGATGCGTCAGGTAACATAAATCTGCCCCAAAGGATTTAATCAATACACCCACATAATCTGCCTTTTGAATCAGGGGCTGCCTCGTTTGATGGGCAATACACATAATTCTGAAGAAGGGGATAGACGCCTTAGAGCATCAAAACATTTTGAGAGGAAAGAGAAGCATGGCATTTTGCTTGACCCTCCTGTTTTTAGTATTCTGATTATGAGATACCAGTAAAAACATTTCAGCTCTCCTGCACACAATTTTAATATAATTCAGACAGTTTAAGAAATGGAGAACATACATTTTGATATGAAGAGGATAACTAGGGCACCCA
The DNA here is from genome assembly GCF_964263255.1 of Lissotriton vulgaris. Taxonomy (NCBI): domain Eukaryota; kingdom Metazoa; phylum Chordata; class Amphibia; order Caudata; family Salamandridae; genus Lissotriton; species Lissotriton vulgaris. Next base: position 1,448,944,536 of record NC_141691.1, read on the forward strand.
CAACTGCAAGACTGCAGTCAACAGTAATACTGTTGGAAGCTTCCAAGTGCCAGATGTTGATGAAGCATGTCACACTACATAGGTGAGGGTTCATGAATATGTGTTGGCATATGGTCGAATGGTACTTCCATAAGAGGTTCAGCTGTTTCTTCTAGTAGTGTTGCAGTTCTTGTATATTTATGTCGGTAATGGACAACATACATCAGTCCTTTAAACCTCTAACACTCTTTGTTTGTTGTGCTGGCTACCTCTGTTGTACCAGTGTATATCTGTCCTGCATGCGTGAGAGAATCGTGAGATGTTGCTTCAGCTACTGACACCTGTTCTTTACTTTAACTTTGAACCTTCGATGTGTTGTTATGCCTACTGCACCTTTTTCCACCTGAAAAGAAAAACGCTCTGCATTGCTGATGCTTGTTTTCATGTTTGATGGGAATATATTTAGTGAATCCTCACTAATTATGTGAACAGAGATTACTTTTGGCTTTATGTCTGAAACAAGATTTTTTTTCAATGAACTATACAACTTTATAACATTTTGAAGAAGAGCTAGCATGTGGTTTTATATCATGTATTACACCTTCAGATAGTTTCTGGTATATTATCCAACAGCACCTTGCATGCTGGGGTTTTGATCCCAATGCCTCCTGCAGTTGGCTGAAAAGCCAGAAATGGCTGATTGGATGATGCGGCATAGAACCAGTTGTCAAACTTGTGAAATGCAAAATAAAATGTTAAGGTTTCTAACTTTATGTCTTTTTTCTTGAAGTAAATCAGAGGTTACACAATTCAATTCAATTCAAAACTTTATTTCGGATACATACGCAACCATAAAAGTACATCATAAAGACTTCAAGCAAAAAAAATATCTATCTCCATTCAATCCATTAAACCAGTACATCGGAAGAGCATGAATATTAAATGCTGCAAAAGAGTGACAGTGCGTGGGTACATTAAATACATTCAAAAGACAAAAATTCTGGGAGAACATGAAATTTCATTAAGACAGTCACACCTTAAAAACCATTCCATTTCACAAAGTACATCATAAAAAGCAATCATATTAAAAAACAGCTCAAATAACATAGTTTTCCTTTTGCCGGAGGCACATTTTAAAAGGGAACACATATTTACACATACAGAGGGAGAATTTAGCTGTTGCTAAAAGACCAAGGCAGCATCACGATTTTTGATTCCACTCTCTCTTAAAACTGGTATTAAAAACCTTTTACTATAGGTAGAATAATACTGACAAAAGAAGGTCAAATGATGCAGGCTCTGGGGAGACGATTCATTAAACCCTTAGATGAATCGAATTGGCTAAGGGGAGAAACCGAGATGCCATCTGACAAAAGCCAGCCTAAAGCTTGTTAAGAGCAATCTGTCCCAGGTGTTATCCAGCCACTCAAGGTACGGCTCTAAGGCTGGCATGCTTTGGAGCTTCACATACTCCCTGACAGTTCATTTTAATAGTTCAGTTTCCTCCGTTTGGAACTGTCTTGAAGCTTTCAAAGTTTTCTTAAGCCAGGCCCCGTCAGTTTTGGTCATTGAGGCTGGACTAGAAAAAAGCGCTGGCCTACCCAAGTTCGCTAATTCAGATTTAATGTATTTTATCCGTGTGATTTTTATTCTGCAATCACACGCAAGACAATGTGTGGTAATCTCCCTATTAAATGAGGTGAGCAGGTTTGTTAGGCTGCATAGCACAGGGCAAGCTGGGCCAGTTTAATAATATCCTCCACGTACCCAGCCCCAAGCTCTTGATGGACAATGGAGTTGGCATAGGCAAGCAGAACTTTCAGGAGCCACCTAAGAGCCCTGTTTTATTCACACTTAAAGCGGTTGAGATACCCGCCCTACAGATGAGGATAGGGAGGCATTTGCTCCTGTATACCTCCAGCAGAGGGGCCATTGGTTTTCTTCCAGTACAGTGGGCTAAATTATAGATATACCCAGCTGCACTCACAAATAAGTGGCATGCCTTAGTAGTGCAGGGTCCCTATTTCCCCCTGGCATCGAAGGCAATGCCCAGATTTTATTTATTTTATTTTATGCAATTTGTTGAGCGCACGTTTACCCAAGGGTGTCTTGGCGCTTTGACAGGAAAAACTGAAGGTTGGGCCCGAGAGTGAAGGGATCTAGTGATTAAACAGCCACGTCTTCAGCTGCTTCCTGAATGACAGTAGTGTTGGAACGTTTTTTAGATGTCCTGGCAAGGTGTTCCATAGTTTAGCCGCAGCTACTGCGAAGGATCTATATCCCCAAGTCGCTTTATTAGTTTTGATTACTTTCAGAAGATTTGCATCAGCAGATCTAAGATTGCATAGTGGTCGATAGGGACAAAGGACGTCTTTAAGAAAAGAAGGTGCTTTTTCATGAATGCTTTTGAAAGCGATGCAGAGGGCTTTGAATTTGATACGTTGTCTGATTGGAAACCAATGAAGTTTACAGATGGTATTAGAGATGGGTTTGAATTTTGGGGTACCTGTGACGAGTCTTGCAGCTGCGTTTTGGACCAGCTGAAGTTTGTTGACTACTTGTTCTTGGGCATTAAGCAAGAGTGCATTACAGTAGTCGACTCGGGACATTAGTAAGGTAGAAATCAGAGTATTTATGGTATTTAAAGGAAGATAAGGTTGGATTTTTAAAATCATTTTAAGTGTGAAAAAGGAGGCAGAAACGATAGAGTTGGCTTGTTGGATAAACAAGAGTTTGTTATCAAAGATATGAAAAATCTTTGTGTAGAAACCACAGGATAGTTTTTCACATATATATTATGCATCTTATGGTACCTCGGGCTGCAGGCCATGGCAAATGTCTTAGTAAGATTGGTAGCAAGCCAAGTGAGCCCTTGAAGGTGACAAACTCCTGGAAAAGCATAATAAAGCCATTGCAAGTTCTGGCTATTTATACAGTGTCATCAGGATACAGTAACACTGGGACCTTTTGTTACAGATAACGTGAGCATCCCAGGTAACGTTGGAAAGGGCTACACCTAAACCATTAAAGGAATAAAACCCAGCCCTGCTGCACCTCTTTTCCAAGCTTCAGAATATCAGTGCACTCACCTGTTTGGGCCAAACCTTGCTGAGGTTGAAAGAAGAACATTTAGGGCTCACAGGAATTCCACTAGGCCTTCATCCTCACCGAAATTAGTTAATATCTCCCACAGTTTTGATCTTGCCACACTGTCCCAGGTGGAAGACAAATCTATGAAGGCCAGGCAGATTCAGCCTTGCTTAGAGATGGTATATTTGCTAATCAGCAAATGCAGATTCAAAAATTGCTCCACCATGCAAAGCCCCTCGCAGAATTTATATTTGACCTCCAACAGCGTGCACGACTCCCTGGCCCATGTTAAGAGACACTTAATGACAGATCTCCCTGCAATGTTCACGGCTAAATCCAGCAATGATATTTGCCTGTGGCAGCCAGGTTATTGGCCATTGTCTTTTTTTAATAATGGGAACTGTAATAGCGGTATGCCAAGATTCTGTAGGACCCTCTTTGAAAAAAGCATTAACACAATTGCACAGCAAGGTGACCTAATCTCAATTTGTAGAAGTCCATAAGAACCTCATCCGTCCCCGGGACCTTTATAAATGATAGCCTCCCGTACTCCTTCAATATTACATTCCATGGCTAAGGGGAAAGCTACCTGTTCCTGACAAGACTGGATGAAGGTGTCAGTGCCATACAGTGCTTTAAATTTGTGGATGCAGTCCTCGTGGCTAATAGAAGTAATAACAAAGTTGCTTTTGGCCTCATTAACCTTGATATTCTTAATCACCACCCAAAAGGCCCTGGTCTCTCACAGAACCGACACCAGCTTACCCCGATATAATTTTGAAACTCCTTGCTCCTATGTTGCAGGGCCATCCTGTACATTGCTCTGAGCTGATGGATTTTTCACTTATCCCTGGGTACCTCCCTCAACACCTTGGGTAAATTTGTTGAGGCCTTCCTGCAAGATTCATTGAACCATTTGGCCTCATGATTCCAAAGTCTAATTCTATTCATGAGTAAATTGCTTACTGTCTGCCTCAGCAAGGCAAATTGGTTGGCCAAGGGGGGGGGGGATCAGACAGCTAAAATCCCAATTAAGATGGTTGACACATAAATAAGAAAAAAGAGGGCATTTAGATCTAAATTTCTCCATGCCAACCTCAGACCTTGCGTCTCAACAGTTAAGGAGGATGAGGCCAATCCATTTATACCATTGCCCCCTTGTGAGTACACAGACTAACACAAAGAAAAATATAGTCAATGATTAAGCCTTACTCTCCCCTTACAAAGGTTGCTTTGATGAAGTTGAGGGGATCCAGTAGTTCCCAATTATTAATAAGGTCAAATGAATTAATAAAGTGGGTGAGTGCTAGGGCCTTCAGGTCCTTACACAGAGATGCACACCCTAAACTGATGGTGTCAAACAAAGTATGTGCATTGTTCTCCTGGTTATCCCCAATTTTATATTGAAATCACCACCTTGGATGATCTGATTCAAGTTGTGCAAGGAAGGGGATTTGCTGTCAAGGCCTAAAATAAAATCTAGCCCTGCTAAAAGGTGATGGAATCTCTGGGATCGAATATGAAACAACCACCCAGGCTAAAATCATCAGTAGCCCTGGTCTCTTAAGAAAATATCATAATTATCCATAAAGGTGATCCAATCCTCGCAGCCCATTATGCTGGTGGTACCAGCAATATTCCAAAAGAGTATTTTAGCCTCTTACATGTTATCGACTGTATTGGTTACAATCCCCACTCCTGAATCTGGGCTATTGACTTTGGAATGACCTAATATGGGGCAATCTTCACTGGTTATGTCCATTGTGGGGCTCATTTCACAACCCAATCGCCCTGCTCTATGGTTGGCTTCAAGGTCTAGGCACCACTCAGATGCCTAGCAAGCTCTGTGTCAATCATTATCAGCCATGTCTCCCAGGGGCGCAAAGCCTTTCTTTACAGGGATGTTGTAGGGTGATGACGAGGGTAGCGTAAGACCATAGGGGCTCTCCCAAATTTGGGTGTGTCTTGCCACTTCGCTATAGAAATAACCCAGTGGCAATATCTTAATATTGGTACACAAAGGGAGTCACTTGACCTTCTAGAGGATGAAAGAGGAAGAAACTTGTTTTCGTGTACTACTCTATCTGTGGGGGACAGTGTGTCCTCATCATAATGCCCTCCCAAACCAAGAAGGATGTCATGCTTCATCATTTGGGCTTTTCTCCTCGTTGGACAGGCGCTGCAATGCCCTATGGGTTCCCCAAAGGGTTTCTTCATTGGAGATCTTTTAATGAGACGCCTTTTGGGTGCGTGGGCGTAAGTGGAAGTGAAGTCTAAAGTGGTGTGTTAAAAAATGACTGGAGGGAGAGTGGGTACGATTTATTAGGGTGATCCCTCTGTCATTGTTAAAACAAAGGGTGTAGTGTTGCTCTAGGGAATATTATGTCCCTCAGTAGCTGGTATATGTCCCTAATGGACATATATAACTGTCAACATGTTTTGAGCTGTATGCAGCCTCAGATAGAGAGCCAAAGCGCAAGCCTGCAATGGAGTCACAAAACTGGATTGACAATCCAATCAAACAACCTGTCCAGGATACTCTGACTAAAATGTTTTTCAGGGCTATCAATAAAGCTGATGGGCCAGTAGTTTGATGGAAGTGTCTTAGAGCCCTTTTAAAAAATTGGAATTATCTTTCTCCAGCCCATTGAGGAAATGGGTGCAACACTCATAATGGCTTTACAAAACAATGCAAAATAAGGACACCAGAAGCCTTTTTTTACTCTGAAAAGATCTCCCGGAATCTTTTCCAAACCAGGGGCTTTATTAGGGGTACTAATTAAACACCCCATGATACCATTATGGGAATAGTCTAGCTCTGTGGTGCAAGAATAATACTTTGAGAAGTAGTCATGCCAGTCAGCAGCAGAGATGTTGTAATCATTTGAATAATGATCGTCAAGGCCACCACTGGCAAGAATGCACCAAAAGGGTCAATGATCCTTCCCTTTAATTTTGGACAGCATAGATTCCATCCTCGCATATTCACAGTCTCTGTTGGCACTTGATATTATAGCTTTGTCGTAGAGCCTGGCTTCTTGGATCAAGTTCCTCTTCTGATCTTTTGTTGCTTTTGATAATGTATGCCTGGAAATTCTTCATGATTTAGAGTACCAGGGGGGCTCTTTTTTCCTATTTGGCATGGTCATGGACTTCACTAACAAGAGATTCCTTAAGAAAGTAAACATGGAATTATGAATTACAATGATTCAAACCAAGGAGTCAGATTGCCTCAAAGATACTCCTGCAGCCTGTCCAGCTTCAAGACCAGAGATTATTACTTCCTAAGAGCGGCTGGAGATTCTACAAGAGAGCTCCCTTTGAATCTACATTGATTGTTAGTAGGTACTAGCCTTCTGTCAAGGGGTTCAGCCCGGGAAATAGATAAAGAAATGTTCAACTGTCACACACATGTCGATCAATATAGGCCAACGTCTAACATCCAATAAAAATGTAGTCAATAAGACTCGAATTAAACAGGCGGTTAAATGTGTGTGTCTTCACTCTGTATCTGATGTTGTGCTCCCATTTTTCAGAGTGACAGCATTAAGTTGAACTACATCACCAGACCATTTGCTTATGGGAGGTAAGGTAAGCCCAGGAACAAACCAAACTTGATCCTGCTCGGCACTTCAAGATTAGTACCAAGTGGCTCACATTCGCAGTTAAAGTCCACTGCCACTAATTTAAAACAAGTGTCATTGGTAGGAAACTGCAAGCATTGCATCCTACATCAGGGGAGCCCAAATTAATCACATTAGTCACACTAGCAAAATGTTTTTTACCCAAGTTGTTAACCCCCCAGATGGTTGACCTTTCCCTGAGGAAATTGCAGCCTAAAAAAAATTAACAAGCCAGGATGAAACTGAGGGACTGAAACCATGTCTCCTGAAAAAGACAAATGCCAAACGAATCGATGGACTGGCACAAATCTGGACAGAAAAGTTTAGGCATTCAACCTGCTAGATTCCAGGAAACAAGCTTAGTGCGGAGAGCCACAGAACCGCAGGTGGGTATGGTGCTAAACGGGGGCTGCAAAGGTAAGACCAGAAAGAGGTAGAGGAGCTGAGAGATTAAGAGGAGCACCTTTAACTTCTAGCCCATTAGGAGTTGGCTTGCTAGCAACAGCTGTTGTCCTGGATGGGCATCAGTCAATGTCATCCAGGTCTGTCAAGGGGAGGAATCTATTCGAAGTAGGGATTGAAAATCCATTGAACACGACAGACGTCACTGGCAAGAGCCCGCTCCCATCTGCTTGCCTAACCAGAAGATCTTGCTGAAAAAACAAACGGGACAATGTGGATGTTAGCTCCCGAAACATGCCCCTTATGACCACATTGAATTTAGTGGTGGGCCAGATCTGGCTTTTTACAGTTGATAACAATGCAATCCACTCTCAGATGTTTGGAGAGGGGCCATCTCCTGCTATCCTCCTAACAAACATGATGTCATTGTCATCAGTATTGTTAAAGCCAGTATACCGAGTTAACCAATGACACTTTGTTTTTGAGCTGGAGAGTTGATTCCTCCCCAGGGGGATTAGGCTGTGGTGTGCCAGTCAAAACGGGCATGTGTGGGCAGCAGTCTGGAGGTATATTCAGGGAAAACCATTTAACGGGCAGCCGGGTCTGTGGGGTATGATCTTGAGTGGACCTTTGGGAGGACAATAGCATATTTTAGGTACCTGCAAAAATCCATAAATCCAGACACGTTTAACCGAGTGTGTAATTTGACGACACAAACATCACATTCAGTGCACTAAATCTACTCTTGGCTGCACAAAACATTAAAATAAATTGGGCCTTCTGACATCATTTCACTCCCTTTTAAGATGAAAACACAGTAGCACATTCTTGAAAATGTGAAGAGTAGCATGTTGAGATATTTTTGGCCTCGTTTAGCCCAATTTGATACATGGCAAATGTAGACACTCACAAACAGATTTTTAGGCAAGGACTCTCACATGTAAAGTTTAAAAAACTGGAAAGAAACCATGGAGCAGATTCACAAACCATTTACGAGTAGAGGAAGTAGTACTGCAGAAGTCCTCTCTTTGCATACTCGCACATCTCTTTGTAAATGGGCCACAAAACCACCAACTACCTGTTAGTAAAAGTGCAAAGTTGGCACAGTCCCTTCTGTTTGTACTACTTGTATATGAAAACGTCCAGAATATTTCTATTTTATTCACATTTTGATTATTTGGGAGCCAATTTACAAAGGCAGTCAAATAGTACTAAAGGATTACAACTTTGGCTGCTCTAAAATACCTTTGTGAGTAGGTCATTAAACATGTAGCTTCTAATGTGTTTAGAAGTTACTCACTTAAACATGCCATTGGAAAATTAATTAAAATTGTTAGCTTATTTGACAAAAACACATAATATTCTTTTGAGATTATTAAAATTATTATTAGGCCTGTGTGTATTTGCAATTTTTTTCCAGTAAATACATAAAAATTAAGCATAGGCGGTAAACTACACTCCGTTCGCAGAGTTTGTTGAGTTTTTCACACTCTGTGCTCCACGAGGGCGAGCAAGGAAAATCCAAAGCTAGACCACTACCCTGCGAGAATTCTCACTGCAGGCAGTCATGAATGGTCGCTACTGCTCGCATTCAGAAACCTTTTTTCCATGTTGAGGAAGCTGCAGCTCGGGTAGAATTTCTACTCGAGAGGCAGATAGAAGCAGCTCCCTCTTGCACTGTGTGAAATGCCGACAAACTGATTTTACGGCAAGGGGCAAACACCGGCACTAAAAATCAGTGTGAATGTCATGCGGTAACCCACTCTTCACCGCGCACAACTCTGCGTAGCTTGGCGGAGGCTTTTTGTCATACTCCACCCAGGTTGACATGAAATTTAATTAAAACCATAAAAAATTAAGCATAACGTGTAAGCCTGGGCGGAGTATGCGGAGTGGCACTCCGCTGAGTTCCATGGAGTTAAAAAACTACTCCATGGAACTCCGCTGCACTCCAGCCCAGTCCCACAAATTATTTTTAAAATAGGGTAAAAAAAAACACTTACCTTCTCTCTGCCGTCTGCGGGCCGCCCTCCTCCTCGCGTGGTGTCTCCTCCCTGCCACCGGCATCCTGCTCGCATTGCCGGTCGCAACCCCCTATGTTTTATGTCTTGCGTGGACAGTTCACACAAGAAATATAACGCATTCCGCCTTGGTGCGCCTGATGGGTGCAAAAGCATTGACCTTGTCAACAATCCTCTCCCACATCCGAGTTTTGTCAGCAATGCTGGTCTGTCTGACCAATGCGCCAAACAGCTGGGGCTCGACTCGGATGACTTCATCTACAAGGATCTCATTTTCCGGGTTGATGAACTTTGGATTCTTTTGTGTGGTCATGGTGTGGGGTGTGTGTGATTGAGAGGGTGATGGTGTGTATGTAAGAGGGTGTGTGTGTCTGATTGTGAAGGGGGTGGTGTGGGTGTATATGTAATAGATTGTATGTGTGAAGATTAATGGGTGCAGTTGGTGATGTGCTGGCAGGCTCTTCTTTTTGCAAGTAGGTATGTTGCAAGAGATGTTGGGTTGTATGTGTGTCCACTTTTATTGGTCCATTTGTGGGTGTGGCTTAGTTTGAATTGGTGGTGTGTGTTATATGGGGGGGTGACTTGTGCCCTCTGTTTGGCAGTGGCCAGAACTTTGTTTGTCAATGGTGTGTACACAGGAGACATGTTTAGTGTTGTTGTGCGACTAGTTTGAATTGTCCTTGTGTTGGTTTTGGGGTTTTTGTTGTGTGTGCGTGTGGTGTTTGTGCGTGCGGGTGACTTGTACGGGCCGTTGGGGGTCGCGTTCGCTTGAGGGGGGGTGTGCGTGTGGTGTGTGTGCGTGCGGGTGACTTGTACGGGCCGTTTGGGGTGTTGGGGGTCGCGTTCGCTTGAGGGGGGTGTGCGTGTGGTGTGCATGTGTGCGGGTGACTTGTACGGGCCGTTGGGGTGTTGGGGGTCGCGTTCGCTTTAAGGGGGGGTGTGCGTGCGTGCGAGTGACTTGTATGGGCCGTTGGGGGTGTTGGGGGTAGCGTTCGCTTGAGGGGGGGTGTGCGTGTGGTGTGCGTGCATGTGGGTGACTTGTACAGGCCGTTGGGGGTCGTGTTTGCTTGAGGGGGTGTGCGTGTGGTGTGCGTGCATGCGGGTGACTTGTACGGGCCGTTGGGCGTCGCGTTCGCTTGAGAGGGGGTGTGCCTGTGGTGTGCGTGCGTGCGGGTGACTTGTACGGGCCGTTGGGGATCACATTCGCTTGAGGGGGGGGTGTGCGTGTGCTTGCATGCGGGTGACTTGTACGGGCCGTTGGGGGTCGCGTTCGCTTGAGGGGGGGTGTGCGTGTGGTGTGCGTGTGTGCGGGTGACTTGTACAGGCCGTTGGGGGTTGCGTTCGCTTGAGGGGGGGCGTAAGTGTGGTGTTTGTGCATGCGGGTGGCTTGTACGGGCCATTGGGGATCACGTTAGCTTGAGGGGTGTTGTACGTGTGGTGTGCGTGCATGCGGGTGACTTGTATGGGCCGTTGGGGGTCGCGTTAGCTTGAGGGGGGGTGTACGTGTGGTGTACGTGCATGCGGGTGACTTGTACAGGCCTTTGGGGGTGTTGGGGATCGTGTTTGCTTGAGGGGTGTGTGCGTGTGGTGTGCGTGCATGGGGGTGACTTGTACGGGCCGTTGGGGGTGTTGAGGGTTGTGTTCACTTGAGGGGGGGTGTGCGTGTGGTGTGCGTGCGTGCAGGTGACTTGTACGAGCTGTTGAGGGTCGCGTTCGCTTGAGGGGGGGTGTGCGTGTGGTGTGCGTGTGTGCGGGTGACTTGTACAGGCCGTTGGGGGTTGCGTTCGGTTGAGGGGGGTGTACGTGTGGTGTTTGCGCGTGCGGGTGACTTGTACGGGCCATTGGGGGTCGCGTTAGCTTGAGGGTTGTTGTACGTGTGGTGTGCGTGCGTGCGGGTGACTTGTATGGGCCGTTGGGGGTCGCGTTAGCTTGAGGGGGGGTGTACGTGTGGTGTATGTGCGTGCGGGTGACTTGTACGGGCCGTTGGGGGTGTTGGGGGTCGTGTTTGCTTGAGGGGTGTGTGCGTGTGGTGTGCGTGCATGGGGGTGACTCGTAGGGGCCGTTGGGGGTGTTGAGGGTTGCGTTCGCTTGAGGGGGGGTGTGCGTGTGGTGTGCGTGCATGCAGGTGACTTGTACGGGCCGTTGGGGGTGTTGGGGGTCGTGTTCGCTTGAGGGGGGTGTACATGTGGTGTTTGTGCATGCGGGTGACTTGTACGGGCCGTTGGGGGTCGCGTCAGCTTGAGGGGGGTGTACGTGTGGTGTGCGTGCGTGCGTGTGACTTGTATGGGCCTTTGGGGGTCGCGTTAGCTTGAGGGGGGGTGTACGTGTGGTGTACATGCGTTCGGGTGACTTGTCCGGGCTGTTGGAGGTGTTGGGGGTCGCGTTCGCTTGAGGTGGGTGTGTGCGTGTGGTGTGCGTGCATGTGGGTGACTTGTACGGGCCGTTGGGGGTGTTGGGGGTTGAGTTCGCTTGAGGGGCGGTGTACCTGTGGTGTGCGTGCGTGCGGGCGACTTGTACGGGCCGTTGGGGGTCGCGTTCGCTTCATCGAGGGGTACACGGTTGGTATGTTTCCATACGAATCAGTCTTCATGCGCGACCATTTTGGCCCGTACGAATCGCGTACAGGCTTTCGGCACCGAATTGTACTAGTGTTGTTGTACGGCGTGTTTAGTAATCGTACGGAAGGATTTCCGAATCTAATTCGTACGGGTCATCGACTGTGATTCGTACGGTGCGATGATTTTCGTACGGTAATCGACGGTAATGAATCATACTAAGCAGGTCGTACGGAATCTGCTACGAATACGAATCGTACGGCGTTTTTTTTTTGCGGATCGGAATCGGCCCCTAGGTGTGTGTTGTGGTGTTTATTGGGGTAGAGGGTGGAAAGTATTTTAGGTTTTATTCATTATTATTTAGTTGCTCATTATAATTCATGCATTGATAATATTTACGGTAATTGTTAACTTTTATTTTGTGTGTGGATTTTTGTTTTATGGGGTAATGTTTGGTGAGTAAATTACTTTTTATCTGTTTTAATTTGTTTAGAAATTTAGATGTGTGCTGTGAATTGTGTGGCATTATAGGGCAGGAAATACAACTATTAATTTTATGTAAAAATTAATGATTTTGATTATAATTAATTTCTATTAAATATAGTTATTTTGCATTGTAGTTGAGATATATATATATATATATATATATATTGTTTGCCACAAACACAGCGGCCGCTGTGTATATGCACTTCCAATCCAGTGTTTTCAGAAAACTCCACGAAACAGTGCGTGTGCTCAAAAAAGATTTATTTCTCCATTAGCGTTCCAGCATATGAATCACGGCAAGTATGGAACAAAAACCCAACGCGTTTCGGCGATGAAAATCTCGCCTTGCCGTGAGCAAACACTGGATTGGAAGTGCATATACACAGCGGCCGCTGTGTTTGTGGCAAACAATTAATACAGGGCGACCTCCGCCCCTGGATTGCACCGCAGTTACCAGGTCCTGGTGTAAACGGAGGAAGTGGGCTGATATATATATATATATATATATATATATATATATATATATATATATATATATATATATATATATATATATATATATATATATATATATATTACCTACTGGCGGTCGCCAGTAGGTAGTTATAGTTAGGATTTTTTTCAATGTTAAATCTCAAAATTCTATTTGGAATAACTTTGGCACCGGTTGACGAATCTGCCTGAAAATTTCATGAAAATGGCCTCGTCGAGCTCCGGTCCTTCCCTGAAAGTTTGGGGGGGATACAATAAGCGGGGGCCGAGATAAAAGGGGGGGTCCCAAAACGCGTTTTCCCCATGTTAATTTCCATAGGGCGGTCGATTTCACTTTTAGCCCGAACGGCTGAATGGATTTACACCAAACTTGGCAAAATTGTAGGGACTGGTAGCCCGATGTGCCTTTGCTATGTCTCAAGATATGTGCTCCAGTGGATTTTGAGTAATTTAGGTTCAAAAAAATATATATATCTATAGCAGCGCACCGGTGCGCGCACCAGGGAGCGCTCCGGGCGCGTGACGCGAGGTGCGCATGGAAAGCTGATTGGCTCTCGGGTGTCTGTAAACATTCCAAACAGTCCAGAGCGGTCGCCATCTTGTGTCTCGGTAAAATCGAGACATAAGAGGTGGCTAAAACAAAGTGGGAACTGACCATAAGGCGTCAGGGATAGACCCCTTTGACCCCCTAGGTTTGATGTGGGGGCTATAAAAGGGCCCCGCGGGGCATTTAAAATATATATATTTTTTTCGTTTTGCGCGGGGGAAGCGCTCGGTGCGCGCACCAGGTAGCGCACCGGGGAGCGTAAAATGAGGGAAAAAGATGACAGAGTTTTAAAAAAATGAAGTTTTTATTTAGAAATTGGAGGTAGTTCTTAAAATAACTTTTTTTTTTCTTCTTTTTGTTGTTTTATTTTTTTTGTGTTTTTGGAACTTTTTTAACTTTTTTTGGCTTTTCAAAACAGTTTTACATATTTTTTTATATTTTTTAGGGGGAGAAACAAAAAAAGGGAATTGAAACTGGCTCAACTGGAGCAAAAAAACAAAAAACCCAAAAAATTATTTCTTTTTGGGGCACTTGTGATTATCACCTGCAAGGACGATGAGCTTAATACTTTGTTCCCCATAGGAGATAAGCTTGCCACAAGCAGTACAAGTAATTTTAAAATCAGCAAATCTCGGCTGAATGCAAGGCATCACCTCAGATGTTTCTGGTTGCGAGGAAGTGGGTTGGTTTCTTTGGGAGGGGGTCCTTGATGACTGGGGGAGGTTACTGGCCAGTTCCCGGAACTCTGCACGAGAGTAGTTGTTTGGATGTTTTCTTGTCATGTGCCGAATCATGGTATAGTTACCAAAAGAATATTTCTTGTTTGGGTTGCCCCGTGAAAGTTCATCATTGCAGATGAGGCAAGTCACCTTGGGAGCATTCACCTTTTTTTTCCCCTCTGGAATTGAAAAAAACTGCCAAACAATGTGTGGTTTGCTTTGTAAGGTGTATTTTCTTCTGGCAGCCATCTTCTTCTCCCCTCCTCCTCTTCCTCTTCCTCCTCCTCCTGTTCTTGACCACCAATATAATTTGGAGCTGGTCCTCTTGGTGGTGGTGGTGGTGGTGGTGGGGCAGATGCACCAGCTGATGCTACTACTGAAGCCATTATTTGGAGCAAAAAAGTAGAGAGAGCAACAAACAGGTCTTCCTCAGTCAAAGGACAAAGTCAGAATAAGGAAAAAAGGTGGGGTCTTTCATCATTTAGAAAAAAAAACTGTCCTGAACCAATGAGAAGTGTTATTTTCAGGTCACAAGACCAGGGGCTTCATCATTATGAAACTAAAACTGTTATGAACCAATGAAAAGTGTTATTTTCTGCTCACATGACCCCACGCGCTTACGCTACGCGCACGGGGGCGCGCAGCGTAAGCGCGTCAGAAGTTTACGTTTTGTGATCGTATTCGCTCGAGTACTTCCGGGTGCGCTTACGCCGTGCTTATCACGCGGTCGCGGCTACGCGATACGTCACGATCATGTTTTCGTTTGCGATATTGGCGCTCACGAGACGCTCCCCGGAGCGCGCCCGGGGGCGCTTTTCAGAAATACGCTTTTCGGGGCGCACTCCGGGGCGCGCTCTGGGAGCGCTCCCCCCAAAAATTAAAAAAAAAAAAATGGGATAATTGTAGAGACAGGTAGCCCTATTCTGAAGTGGTTTGTAAAAAAATTAACTTTATAAAAATATGTATTGTGCTACATTGGGCTTAATATATGTTAGAGCCAAAATGTACCCCAAATGTAGCCCAAAGTAGCCCAATGTAGCCCAAAGATGGCCACCAGAGATCAAAAATTGTAAATGTAGCCCAAAATTCGACTAGATGTAGCCCAACTGTAGCCCAATGACAGAATGTACCAGAGTGTTAAAAAGAACAACTAGAGTGCTAACAGTCTTATTTATAAAGTGAAACTTATAGTTAGGAATTAGCATTAAAAAAACCTTTGAAATTCACTGAAAAAAACCATAGGTTTCACACCAGTTATAGTTAGGAATTAGCATTTAAAAAACCTATTAAATTCACTGAAAAAACCATAGGTTTCACACCAGTTATAGTTAGCTGGAAATTTTACTGATATAAAACCATTGAAATTCCCACGTTATAGTTAGTCGGACTCACTATAACTTGCGCGTGCAATGCACTGCTGATGACATCACATATTACATCACTCATGACATGGTCAGTGACATCACTCATGACATCACTGATGACACCATCCAGTGAATATGTGTCTTTCTGAAAAATAAATATTAGTGAGTTATGTTTAAATATTTAAATACATATATTAGTGTTTCACTTTGTGTATAAGTGGCTACATGTGTTGATAAGTAGCTACATGCGTATGTATATGGGTTATTTGATATTTTTAGTAGTATCAGTATGAGTGTCTATGTGGTTTGGTGGAGGTATTACTTAGCACATAGATGCATGAGTGACTGACTCTTTGTTTGTATGTGTTTTGAAGACAGCATATGTACAGGACTGTATGGGTGGATGAGTGTCTATATGTGTTTGTTAGTGAGTGAATGACTGTCTCACTAGTGTCTTTATCAGTAACTACATATGTTTTAATCTAGTATATATGAATATTGATGTATATAAGTGAGTATATGTGAGAGTAAGAGATTGTAAGATTTCCTGTTTAAATAAGTATGTGTTTCTATAAGTGATTGTTTAAGAGAATAAATATGTGTAATTTTCAGTAGAAGTAAGGTGGAAGTGTGTGTATAACTCTATATTCAAATAAATGGTTGTTCAATAGTTTATTTGCACGTGTGAATATGTGTGTGAGTAACTTTTGGATGAATGTCGGTGTGTAACAGGATGTATAGGTGTATCTCTTCATATGATGAGTGAGTATATGTATGAGTGACTATATAGAACTGTTGGTGAATGAGTGGATGTGTATATAGATAGTGGAAGTACAGAATTGCTTGTTGTAACTGATATAGGTATGTCCATTTTTTAAAAATTTCAGTTTCTATTTTTGAATATGTGTCTCAAGGGTTACTTTACACTGAGAGGAGGTCTGTGACTGTGTCACAAGGATGGTGTCATCAGTGATGTCATGAGTGATGTCACTGACCATGTCATGAGTGATGTAATATGTGATGTCATCAGCAGTGCATTGCACGCGCAAGTTATAGTGAGTCCGACTAACTATAACGTGGGAATTTCAATGGTTTTATATCAGTAAAATTTCCAGCTAACTATAACTGGTGTGAAACCTATGGTTTTTTCAGTGAATATATATATATATATATTACCTACTGGCGGTCGCCAGTAGGTATATATAGTTAGGATTTTTTCCTATGGGATTTTTGAAAATTCTATGTAGAATAACTTTGGCGTTTGTGGATGGTATTGGCTGAAATTTTCAGGAAAATGGCACATTTTGTTTCTGAGCAGCCCCTGAAAATGTGGGGGGGTTTTGTCAAGGGGGGGCCGAGAAAAAAGGGGGGTCCCAAAACGCGTTTTTAACATTGAGTTTTCCATAGGGCGGTTGGACTCACTTTTAGCTCAAACGGCTGAATGGATTTACATGAAACTTGGCAAAATTGTAGATATGGTTTGCCCGACATGCCTTTGCTATGTCTCAATATATGTGCTCCAGTGGATTTTGAGAAATTAACGTTTTAAAAAACAGATATATCTGTGACAGCGCTCCGGTTAGCGCTCCGGTTCGCGTACCTGACGCGTAACGGAACTTCGCGAAGCGAAGCTGATTGGCTCTCCGGTGTCTGTCAACATTCTAAACAGTCCGGACCGGCCGCCATCTTGTCTCTCGGTAGGATCGATAGACAAGAGGAGGAGAAAATCGAAGGGGGAATTTAATGAAAGGGGACAAGGTAGACCCCTCTTGACCCCCTAGAAAGGATGTTGGGGTTCCCGTGGGAAAAAAAAAATAGTTCGATTTTTTTTCGCGGTAGAAGCGCTTCCTGGTACGCGAACCGGGTCGCTCACCGGTAGCGGAACGGGAGTTCGCCATTTTCTGTTTCGGTGGAATTTAATAACAAGATGGAGGAAAAACAATGTGAGAAATGGGTATAAGGGGGCCCGGGAGACGTATCCTGACCCCCTAGGTTTTCTGAGGGTGGCTGAGGAGGCTCATATATGTTGGAATAAAAAAAAAATTTGAATTTTTCGCGCGGTTAGGTGCCGGTACGCGAACCGGGTAGCGAACCGGAAAGCGAACATAAGTGAAAATTAGTGAAAAAAGGTACATTTGAAATTTGGAAAGACTAATTATAGTTAAGGTAGCTCTGAAAAGAGCTTTTGTGTTCTGTGCAAGTTCTAGGTACTTATAAGTAGGTACCAATACACAGTCTTAAATTTTGTATGAAAACTCTCTTTCCCTCATCTGAGAAGTGCACGCCATCTCCTCTGTAGATATCTTGCATGTAGTAACGCAAGTTATTATTGTAGATGGCGCCCATTCCATGGTCTCTCATATAAGCTGAAACAGACTTATTTACATGCTTCCTCGCTTTCTCAATTTGTGGACAAAATTGATTGGACCACCTCCATTTCTGTCTTTGGCATATATTGGAATATACCAAGGCAGTTTGAGGGAAAAGTGCCATTAATTGCTCAAAGGTGTCCTTTAAGAGCATTTCCAGACCTACCCCAGTCAAAGTGCCCAAATCATTTCCTCCACAGTGCACTATTATGAGGTCAGGGTTTGGCAAATGCAAAAAGGTTTTCACCAATGGTATCAGTTGGTGACATCTCAATCCTCTTTGCCCAATTCATTTGATATCCACATTTTGAAAATTGAGGTTGTGTAAATTTCTGTTATCAGCATACCTGTGAGCCCAGTGGATATACCTATGTCCAAGAATCCAGACAGAAAACATGGCGAGAGGAGGTTCTGCTGCAGTCAGATGAAGTGTGGGAATGAAATGGAAGTTAAAACAGTAGGAGTTTGTAAAGAAAAAAAAATGTGGAGTTTCAGTGCTAATGGTTCATTAGCAGTGATTGGTGGATTTCCATTGCTGAAAACAGAAAGTTAGGGTGCATGGATGTGTTCTTTGAAAGATGTAATTTGAATGGTTAAGAAAAAATGATTTTATGAAAGATTGCAGTGGATTAGCAGGTGTACTGAGAGTTCAGAGTTCATTTGAAACATTGTTGTGTGAACTTGTAAACATGAGAGCTCTGTCAGGAGGTAGTTGCTATGGAAAAAGGGCAGAAAAGGCAGAGGGGGAAGGGTGTTGATTTGAAAAAAGTGAGGGAAGAGTTTTGGTTGGCTGACATGAGAGATATGTGTGATGAATATCAGCATTTCTGTGCCTTTCTTGGTTGCAGCCTCTGGAGTGCATACCTTTTGCTCTGCTAAAGAAAAATGGGTGTGTTTCTGAGACTGTTTTTAAATTCAAAAAGCATTTGCTAAGGTGAGATATGGTTCCTTTATTTTAGAAAGAGACCATTTTGAGTATTGGTAGAATTGAGACACAAAATGGAGGACAAACAATGTTCGGAATGGGTAGAAGGGGGCATGGTAGACACTTTGTGACCCTCTAGGTTTTCGGAGGGGGGATTAGGATGCTGATACATGCAAAAATAAAAAAATATTTTTTTTTATAAATTTTGCGGGGGGAGCGCACGGTACGCGCACCAGTAAGCGAACCGGGGAGCGTACTTTGGTGAAAAAAAAAAAAGAATACATTTTACAGCTTTTGATATTTGCTATTAAAAAACCATTGAAATTCACTGAAAAAAACATAGGTTATAGACCATATATAGTTAGGAATTAGCATTTACAAAACCTTGAAAATTCACTGAAAAAACCAGAGGTTATAGACCATATATAGTTAGGGACTAGCATTTTCAAAACCTTACTTTACTCGCACAAAACCATTGAAATTCGCATATATAGTTAGATGCACTAACTATATATCGCTCACCCGCAATCCACTGCTGATGATGTCACATATTACATCATTCATGACATGGTCAGTGACATCACCGATGACATCACTGATGACGTCATTCATGTGATAATACGATGAATCGTTTTTTTATTTTGAATTGATTCAATTCTTAATAGTAATTTTTACCCCTCCGCTATCCAACACTTTCCCTACTGTTGCACTCACTAGAGTGGGAATAGTAATTTTTACCTCTCCGTTATCCAACACTTTGCCTACTGTTGCACTCACTGGAGTGGGAATAGTAATTTTTACCTCTCCGTTATCCAACACTTTGCCTACTGTTGCACTCACTGGAGTGGGAATAGTAATTTTAACCTCTCCGCTATCCAACACTTTCCCTATTGTTGCATTCACTGGAGTGGGAATAGTAAATTTTTCCCCTCCGCTATCTAACACTTTCCCTACTCTTGCACTCTCTGGAGTGGAAATAGTAATTTTTACCTCTCCGCTATCCAACACTTTCCCTACTGTTGCTCTTATTGGAGTGGGAATAATAATTTTTCCCCACTGCTATTCAACACTTTCCCTACTGTTGCATTCACCAGAGTGGCAATAGTAATTTTTACCTCCCCGCTAACCAACACTTTCCCTACTGTTGCACTCACTGGAGTGGAAATAGTAATTTTTACCCCTCCGCTATCCAACACTTTCCCTACTGTTGCATTTACTGGAGTGGGAATAGTAAATATTTCCCCTCCGCTATCTAACACTTTCCCTACGATTGCACTCACTGGAGTGGAAATAGTAATTTTTACCCCTCTGCTATCCAACACTTTCCCTATTGTTGCAGTATTTGGAGTGGGAATAGTAATTTTTACCCCTCTGCTATCCAACACTTTCCCTACTGTTGCACTCCCTGGACTTCAAAGATGCTTAATCCTTTCGATCCTAAGCTGAGTTGTTTTATTACTGTTGATACAAGTAATCATGGTTTGGGGGCTATTCTCCCACAGAGCGAAGGGGGTGTAGAACTTACCATTTTGTATGCCTCCAGAACACTTTGGGAGCCTGACAAACATTACTCCACCATCGAAAAAGAATTGTTGGCCTGTGGGTGGGCTATTCAGAAGCTCAAACCGTATGTGTGGGGAACCAGCCTCACTGTCAAAACAGATCACAAACCATTAGTTTAAATTCTAAGTGGAGAAAGGGTGAACGACCAAATGCCTCACAAAGCTAAGTTGTCTACTAAGTTATAGCAGTTTAATTTTGATATATTTCATATTCAAGGGGTGAAAAATGCAAGGTTTGATTTTTTGTCTAGGTGTGTATCTTCTGACAAAGATCATGTGGTGGATGAAGAAGATGAAGAGAGCTGTTTGATTGCAGCTATTGATTTAGAAGAAACAAGTGCCATTGCTGAAGCAGAATGAAGAACAGAAATGGAAATTGATGTAGTTATGAAGCAAACAATCAAGTATGTCTCTGAGGGATGCCAAAAAGAGAGAACAATTGAAGTGTCATGCCAACCATTTTGGAAAGTTGCCCATGAATCGTCAGTCAAAGAGGGGTTGCTACTGAGGGTGGGAAAACTGATCTCTCCTGTGGGCTTAAGTTAGCACATGAGGTGCATCCTGGGTGTACATTCACAAAGCATAGACTGAGGCTTACATTTTGGTGGCCATCATTGGACAGAGAGGCATATGAATTTGTTGGTAGATGTGCTATTTGTGCTTCATCGGAGAAAAGGTTTGTGGTGAGGAAACAACTCTTACAGCTCATTGAATGTCCCTTTCACCCTTGGGAAAAAGTCAGAATTAATCGGATTGGTCCTTTTTAAGCATGGGCAAATTTTGCGAATCTGGCGTTCGCGAATTTGCGTATTTGCGAACTCGCAATCCGCAAAATCCGCGAGCTCTCGCGAATTTGCGGATTTTTTTTGTGTGTTCGCAAGGGTTTCTGCCAGTTCGCGAGGGTTTTGTACCAGTTCGCAATTGCGAACTTACTTGTCGGCTCGCAACGGTCGCGACTTTGTTGTTTCTACGTCTGGTTCATCAGCACAGGTTCACAGCACCCTCTGTTTCACCACTGCCACCCTCTGATTCACCCATGCCACCCTCTGGTACATCACTGCCACCCTCTGATTCATCACTGTAGATTATGGGGGGGGAAAGCAAGCACACCTGCCCTGCTTCAACTGACATTAATTAATTTGGGGTTGATTAATGTGTCACTGAATTTAAACTTCCTGTCTGGCACCTGCTTCCTTATCTGTAATTTGCTTTCTGTTGCAGTACAATTTTTTTCCCAGGACCTTTGTGGCCTACTTGTAGCTATTCCATGAGCCTGCTGTGAGGGTCATAGCAGGGTCATAGAATAGTTGCAAGTAGGCAACTGAACTCTGGAGGGGCCCCTCAGGAAGCACTACAGGGATGGTTACTAATGATGAGTTTGAACTTTTGCACCTGCTGAGTGCTTTCAGTTTTGCAAAACTCCTTTTTCTGCAGAACAGCAACTGTAATGCCCCAAACAAACGTAGGCAACTGTACTCTAGAGGGGGCCCTCAGGAAGCACTACAGGGAATGGTTGCTAATGATGAGTGAACTTTTGCACCTGCTGAGTCCTTTCAGTTTTTCAAAACTCGTTTTTCTGCAGAACAGCAACTGTAATGATTTCTAATCCAAAAGTGATCCAAAGAAAGTCAAAAAGGCCTCAATCCAAAAAAGTGCAGTCAAATGTCAACCTGAGGAGTTATTCTGATAAAAATCATCATTTTCAGAAGGTTTATGCTGCTTGCTGGTGGATTTCTTGTGCAGAATTGCAAATTTTGTAATTCGCGAGTGCGAGATTGTTGCTGCCCGCCGCATCTACATGTTCGCAATTGCGAACTCACGCGATGCGTCGCCAAACTCCCGCGGGATCCCGCAGCAAGATCCAAAATGGCGCAGCACTCGCAAAATATCGAGAAAAACAACTCGGCAAACGCTGAATGACGGTAAGTGAACGCTGCACGCCGCAATATTGTATCACCAAGCAAAAAAATCTGCTGCGTGCGAATTTGCGGATTTTCGGTAAATTCGCGAGAGTTCGCGGATTGCGAATTTACCGAAAATCCGCAAAATCCGCGAGCGGAACAGATTTTCCGCCCATGCTTAGTCCTTTTCATGCTCTTCCAAGCTCGTTTCGCTATGCATTGGTTTTAGTCGATTTGTAATCAAAATGACCCTAAGTGAAGTTCGTGCCTGAGCCCAATGGTATATCAGTCATTGAATTGTTGAATACTGTTTTCATGAGAGAAGGATTTCTACAATTTATATTATCTGACAATGGTATCCTATTTGTAAATGAAGAATTAAATATATTTTTGAAGTCAGGAGATGTCAAACGCTTGAAGACATTGCTATATCATCCCCAGAGCAATGGTGATGTTGAGCACATGAACCAAGTGGTGGTGCAGTGTGTTTGGTGGGCGTTTGCGAACGAGTGTGTAGTGGAGAATGCAGTAAGTTCTATGGTTTGGTTTTATCGCACCAGACCACAATGGTCTATGCTGATGGCTGCTTTTCAGCTATTGAGGGGAAGGTAACCCTCCACAAAGTATGCCCGAGTTGGATGGGTAGATTTGTGAAATTGGTGTGTCCTTAGAGGGCCATGAAGTGACGGTTAACACTAACACAGCCTTAGCTATGTCTAAGCAGAAAGAGAACTACAACGCTCCATCAAGGGTGAAAAATATTGTTTTGAAGGAAGTTGATAATATTTGCATCAGGAAAGGAGTTCAAGTAAAGAAGGGAGGAGAAAAGTTTAGTGGACCAGTTGTGGTTGGTAACGAGAGTCATGTGAAGAGTTGGTGGAACATGGGGACAGTGGTGAAATGTGTTCATGATCAGAATGTGTGGAGACCCCAAAGATAGGTTTGTGTCAGAACCTAGGGCGAGGGATGTTCTCAGTTGCTCCACTTCACTGGGAAATAATGATGGGGTCAGCCGCTGAACTTTACAGGATGTTGATGTAGGAGTTTGCAGGTGTGTATGTGTAAGGAGGCTACCTAGCAAGTTTAGATGAGTCAAATTTTGTCTACATTTTTATGTGACCATTCTTTTCTTGGTTTACTTTATTGTGTTCCTTATTGTTTCTAAGTTCTATACTATTATAACGGGGCTTATTACGATGTAGGTCGGAAGCCGTCTCGGGACCGACCGACCTCTGGTCAGGGGTTCCGTCCACCTGATTACGATGCGACCAAACACTGTTCAGTTGGATACTCACATTTATCTTTGGGAGCTTGCATTATAGCAGGAAAACGGCCGTAACACAGACTCCCATAAAGAGGTGGGGGTGTGGGTAAAACCCTGCACCCTGTGGCAGGCACCCCGTGGTGCCTGTGTATAAACAAAGAGAACTAGCTAATAGGGTGATGTCTTGTGTTCTATGTGTCTGCATGGGAAAACCATTTGGGAAAACCATTTGGTTTTTATGAAGGCCCTCACCCACCAACCTAGTTGGTGGCATGCTTCATCATCGAGCCCCAACCGAGGCACCGAGTCTGCCTCGGGTGTGCTGCGACGCCAGACTACTGTGGTTTGGAACGTGAGTGTGCTGTGCTGATGTGTTGCATGAGGTTTTAAAATACTGTCCTTTGTTCCCAAAGAGGTGCTTAATTAGTGGGCCCCAGGAAGTGATTAAAAACAAAGGCCTGGGACGTGCAGGGATACACTTATGGTCTCCCATGTCCAGTGTGGTCGACTAGTTTCAGCCAGCCCTTCTGTCTAAACTGGCTTTCATCAGGACCTTAATATGTGAGGGGGTGTTTACAGGGAAAAATAATGTGTGTCAATGCCCTGTATGTGTAGCATGCGCTAAGGTGCTTTTATATGTGAGAGGTGTTTCCTCTCAGTTTGTACCTATAGGGAAAAAAGGACAGACAGATGACACATATTTGTTAAAAGCACGCAAATTTCAACCACATTGATTCGTGGATATGCACCTGGTGCCTAAATGTGCCTAAATGTGCGAATGGGTAAGGTGAAAGTGAGTAGGCGCTGGTGGCGAAACGTGGCAATTGCAGGTAGTATGATTTATGCGGTAAGGGTGTTAGTACCTAATTGCGGTACTGCATTCGTGAAATTGCGGCGAGGAATTGCACAAGAATTGCAGTGCTTACTACAGAGGACAAACTCCCAGGAGCTCCGCCGGAGGGTCGAGACTGAATGCACTCTGAAAAGGGGAGAAGGAGGGGTAAGGAAGTGTCCACATGCTACTAGCGGTAAGGAGTGCACGCATAGTTACGGCCGAAAGGCAGCATGACTAGCGGCTGTACCGTGAGCAAGGGCAGGGTTCAGCACTTACTTGGCAGGGTCTCCAGACCCTTCCAATGGTGCCTGCCACACAGTGCATGGGCTTCCAGGAGGGTGCCCTAGGTACCCCCTTGGCCACCAACCACAGGCCACAGAGGTAAGGGGGCCCAGCTAGGGGACCCCAAATTTACTCTCCAACAGCTTTTCTATGTTGGAAAGGCCGGCACCGAAAAGCTGTGAGAAACCGAAATCAATGGCAGAAATACAATCCAAAGGGGATTACGGTGTGGTTCAGATCAGCCAGAAGACTCAGAGAGCAGGTTGGAACTGCGTCAGAATGACCAGCCGGTCCACGCTCTAACCTGACAGTGCAATTTGGCGGTCAGACCGCAAACTGACCTTGTCAGTCGGGAAGACTCAGGGGGCAGTCGGAAAGCTTCTGACTAGCAGTCGAAGGCTTTCCGACCAACATTGTAATCGGCCCCTTAATGTTTATGTAAATTTGTAATCACTGTATATACTA
Source organism: Lissotriton vulgaris (assembly GCF_964263255.1). Lineage (NCBI taxonomy): Eukaryota > Metazoa > Chordata > Amphibia > Caudata > Salamandridae > Lissotriton > Lissotriton vulgaris. The sequence goes on from NC_141691.1 coordinate 1,448,969,417, forward strand.
TATGGTTGTTTGTTCTCTAGTAATTTAAGGGTAGACGTAATGTAGTATTTTGAGTGGTACCTACAAGGTCTTTGTAACTCCTCTTCAGTGTTCCATGGAATGTGATAGGACTCACTAGGGAATGTTGACTTGAATTGGTGACAGTTGGAGGCCAATGATTACTGTATGTAGCTGTACAGTGTTGCAGATCCACGTTTACCAATAAAACTCACATTCAGATGCAAATGGCCGCTTGTGACATTATTACGTATGACAGTGGTTACTACAGTTTTCTTACAAGCAAATATTCAGTCATGCACCATTATTGAGCGTTTTTTGCACACAAAGCCGCACAAAGAACAGAACAAGAAATGGCTAAAATTACGGTGGGTGCATACAACCTTGTAAAGACCACAGAAGGAATGGACCCTTATTTATATTTGCTACACAACGCACAGGAAAGGTTTTTAATGACCCGTTTTAGGCTCAATTTTTTACCTTATTTATTGGGATCACCATTTGGTACTCACCCACTATTGAGCAGAGGGGAACCTGTGGCTGCGACAATAGGTCTCCGCAGGATTCCCTTCATTTTGTATTATTATGTCTGTTTTATTCTGAACCCAGACGTAGATTTTTGGTAGATATTTAAAAAAAATCGAATATTAAATGTGCAAAAGAGGCCTTGATTTTTTTACAACAGGCATCAGACCCACTAACATTGTGCTGCATTATTAATTTTATTAAAGTAGCTGTCCGATTAAGAGCAACTAGGGGGGGGGGGGAACATGAGAATTCTGGGATTGGTTTTAATTGATCATAATGTTTATTTACTTTAATGTTTATTTACTTCATTGGGATCTTGTTGTTGTATTTACATTGGGTTACATGCTAATTTGATCGTTTGTTTTAAAAGGGATGAACTTAATGTATAATGATTGTTTGTACTTTTATGGTGATTTTTAATCATCGAATAAAGAACCCAAATGAAATTAAATGAGTGAGTGATATCTACTAGTTGACAGTTTTTTATCATTTCAAAGAACCCTTTAAATTTACAAATGGCAGCTTACTTCTTTTGAGTTGTTACATTTGTTTATATCGAATCATTTAACACTGCTGCTTTAATTTGGAAGTTTGGCGAGTTCAATTTTGATGTGCCTCAAAATATTTCCCTAGTTGCTTCACTGCCAAAAAGAATCACAAATGGCTGTCTTTCAACAGTTCTGGCATATTTTCAGTTAATGGTTTCGCAGAAGGATATGTTATATAGTTAACAAATCAGTTAAAGAGCGAGAGAAAGTCTAAAGGACGTATTGCACAATCTACAAGAAAGAGACCTAAAATGGAATACCACAAATGTGAGAATAGTGTGTTTTGAAACAGAAACTTTAATACTTAGAGAACGTGCTCACCTTTGATCAAGTGAAACCTGAACTGGGCTGTGGATAGTGCTAAGTATTGTTGTGCACTTCTACAAATGACAAAGATCACTTGGTTTTCTTTATGATAATGTACAGTTTATTGTAGCCTATGTTGGATCACTGATTTCCATTGTCACTTACTCCTCACCAAGAACCACGCACATATGTTGTCAGCTGAGACGTCAAAGATAAATCTCAACATAAATCATTATCAAGTATCATTACTTTCGTTCAGTCAATAAAGGAAGTTTAGTTGAGTTAAAGGATTTTACAATCATCAGCATCAAATCAATCTGTATTAAATTATGAAAACATAAAAGAGGTCATACTTAAAAAACATTGCAATACAATACATCATCATGTTTGAATTTTCTTTAAAAATAAATACAAAGATAAAAACTTCCTGAGGGATAAATATTCAGATTTTCAGTCATCCAAGCAGCGCAGTTCGGCACGTAAGATCATAAAGTCACTTGTGCAGGTGCATACAGAAAAATAAAAGAAATGCTCACGATCTTCTCAAATGGATCACCTTTAAAAAACATTCATCCCCACTAAATTCCTCATTCTTACAGCTGCAGAAAAAAAACTTAAAGACCATCATACAAACGTATTCTGTTTGTAGTAGCTGTAGGTAAAGTAAAGCAGGCCTACACCTTCGTATATTCATGAGCCTCAGCAGTGGAGTTAGATATTGTTTCTTAGGTGCAACAAACAATTTACAAAAAAAGTGGAACATAGATTGAACTGAGCATGAGTCACAAAGACAAAGTTCAAGCTCAGAATCATGGTACACATTGCTGGGATACTAAGCCAAGAAGTGAACTATATTAAATCAAAACCTTATCAGATAAAATCTCTAGTAGTTTGGAAATGGGAACAGAAGATAGGATTCTATGCAGTCCTTAGTTACTAATGGAAGATATGCAGTCACCCTTTTCTTTTCCATCACAAAATGTCTCTGCTCCATCTTCATATAGTTAACAAATCTACTTTTCATTGAATTTTAGGAACTGTGGCGATATCCTCTAGGCTGAGGAAACAATTTGATCTCTCTAGCAAGGCGACTTGTTCTCTTACATATTTCAGTCATTCAATGCTGTATAACCAAGATGGAGACAATCATTGATTATCTCCTGGTTTAGATGAGTTGCATGTTTAGACCAGATTGAATAACACAGCATCAGCGTAAACTAGCTTAATATAGTCTTTCAGATTCAGTAGGCCTAACTCTGTATGGCAACGAAATGGGGACAGGCTGATAGGTACAGACAGAAGCCTTCTCAGAAACATGTTTTCATTAACTAGTAGGTGAGAGGTATCACAATAGGCCCAAACACTAGCTCCATATGTTGTAGCATAACAGCAACGTGCTGTAAAAATATTAATCATGGCATTCAGTGGTTTAGAGTCAAGTTTTCCAGCAAATCTAATGAGAGATTCTGTGGTTTGTTCAAGCTGGGACTTTCTGACCTTGATTAAGTGCATCCCGGTACCGTTACATTCAAAAGTCATGACCAGAAGGGTTTTATTTTAAATCTTTTTGTTATTAATTCATTTTATTAAAATATTATTCTCCAAAAGTCGTCAGTAAAGGTTGATAATCAATCAATCAATCAATATTTACCAATAAAATGAATCAGTTCAGTAAAATAAAATATGCATTAATATAGTAAATGTAACAAACATGTTCCATTAAGAAACGTTCCTATTCTAAGCAAATGTTGAGATAAATGTGAAAAAGGTTAAAGGTTTCAGTTTAGAAACCCATGAAGAGTTCCGATGAGAAAATGGAACATAAATATAACGGTTTGTCAGAGTAAGGAAAGTATTCTCAGCTCAAATAATAACAGATCAAACAATAAACTACGCCTTTTCATGAAGAAATGTCCAGAAAATTATTTTATTTATTTTTATAGCACTTGTAAGGCGCACAGCTACCCACAAAGGGTTTCCAGGCGCCGGACCAGCAAGACACATGATACCACTGGAGAGAGAAATTCTGTGCAGAGTCTCCTCTTAGAGAGTAATAAAAAGGAAACAGGAAGAGATGTTGACCTCAGTCACTCAGCCTGCTCTGCATTGAAAGGATGGAGGAATCTGCTTAACTAGTCTAGGAACAGGCACTAATATAAACACACGTTTTCTATGTTGCAACATTAATTTTCTTTCTTCTTTATGTTGACCAGTAAAATTTAAGCAAGCTTCTGGGAACAGGTCTACTCGCCATCTTCTCACCAGAGTACAATCGTCTTTCAACCATGTGTCCTTGAATGTTGCGGACACATCCTTTCTTATTTGTAATATTGTCTTCCCTTGAATCATCCTCATGTCGTCTACACGTTCTGTTATGCAACGTCTACAGCAAAGAGAAAAAAACTACTTACACAATTGGGTTTTTAAAGTGAAAAATAAGCATGTAAGTATTAATGGGCCTTCACTTTACATACATAGCATCATCACATATGCCAGATTTAGAATTTGTATTTCATTACTAGGTTTCAAGCTGATAGGTTTCAATTGTGGTAGCGTAATACAAAAATGCATTGAACATGCTTCATTTTGGAAAGTAAATTCTGCACATTTGCAGTTTTAATTAAAGGGTTTGATAAATAATTAAATTCCTGTTAGCACCTACATGAAGATTTTACCTACTAGATGGAGTGTGCAAGTTCATTTATCAAAAAAGGGATGTTGTATTCATAGAGCGAAGAAGAAAGAGTGCTTAACTACCATAAAAAGCATTGTGTATGCACCCATATTGCAGCCTTTTTTTGTGTCACGTCAATTATGTCATGGTTGATGCAAACAGATACAGCCAAGGTGCCTTCTTTATGCATCCAGATTGGCAGGATAAGCAGATCTTCGGGTTTGTGTCACACACAATGAGATGCCCAAAATGATATCATTCTACTTTAGAATAGTCAGGGGTACTGTGTGTGGTTTATTTACCACAACACTATCTGAATGTGTCAGAGAAGCTTCTGTAGAGTTCATTGTTCATACTGTTGAAGTGTTTCATGAGGGTTGTCTGGGGATAAATAAAGTGGTTGCAGACAGATTCCAGGTGGCTGTTGAGAAATGGAGATGTGGAGTGAATAGGTGGTGTGTGGTATGGTTAAGCAGCTGTCTACCAGTTTAGAGCTTCAACACACAAAATGAAGGGGAGAAAGGTTTCTCTCCTGATCTGTCCTCCCACTCATGTAACCTATCACACAAAACAATAGGAAAAGGAGGTTGTCTCACCAAAAGGTAAACCCTCAACCAAAAGCAACACAGAGTGTTTTAAAATTTCCCTCGCCCTCTAAAAGTGGCATGCTTCATCATTGGGCATGCTACAACATCCCTGAGCAGACCAATGCCTGGTATGGAGCAAAAGGGTTTGAGGGGAAGACATACAATCATACAAGGAGGAGATCCACCATGCAGAAATACATTAGAAACTAACTCAGTGATGTTCTTCAATAGTCTTTGTTAATGGGCCCACTGGATATGGATAAAATCAATATGTCCAGTGATGAATCCGATATATTAGTACCCCATCATCCTTTCATTATCTCTTTATCAATATGTTTCAGCCTATCTTTACGCCCCTATGGGTCAACTGGCCATCTTCAGGACTCAGATCCCTCACCTCAAGTTCTCCACGCCCTATTCTTAAGGAACTGTCAAGTGAATTGATATTGTATTCATACTCAGACCTTATTTGTCCCTCTTTACTGTCACATTCAGGAATTTTCCTGGTTCACCATCCTACTTTCTGAACCAAGGGTAGTGAGCAGCAAGGGGAAGTTTGGTCAGTCTTTTTATGACTGTTTGACTAAAGGGAGATGCTCCACATCCCACCCTGGTTCCTGAAAGTAAGATGGTGAACCAGGGAAATGCCTGAATGTCGCAGTAAAGAGGGACAAATAACGTCAAATTACAAATACAATATCACACATTAACCAAAACAATGAACACCTGTTTCCCACCGCTATTTTTCCAGTTGCATCAAAAGGTAGTAGGTATGATTAATTATAATTAGTTTAAAGGCTGGTAAAAGGACCTTTGGGCTGGTAAAAAAATACACGAAACACCAGGCTATTACTTGTATCTATGTATACATTAGCCAGGGAATATTGGCAACCTTATCAAATTTTATACAATTCCTAATCAGGCTGAAATCGGTCTCTGGCTTTATCCAAATTAGTAGTTACAAAAGGAGTTGTCAAATTCTACTAAGATCATTAACATACATGTTTATCATGAATAATGTCGGTAGCCGTGCTCTTTGGGACCCCCAGCAGTCTTTACAAGCACCCATTTTCAACTCTCTGCATGTCCAAATAATCTTTAACCCCAAAACTCCAGAGTCATAAGTTGCGAATGCTAAGCATTTGGCTTTATATACTGCCACAGGCTCCCTAAGAAACATGGGGGCATATTATCAAGGGGGTTTATCTCCGTGTTTTTGGCTTTAAAAGCCAAGAAAGCGGAGATAAAATTATCTCCCTATTACCTAGCTGCCGCTAACACCAGTTAGCGACAGCTAGTAGGAGATAGCGACCATCTTGGGCCCCACTTTGCATGTCAGTGATATTTATCACTAATGAGATGCAAAGTGGGCGTGCCAAGATGTTAGCGACTGAAAACAGTCGCTAACATCGCTATCTCCTATTACCAACTTTTGGAGATATTCGCGCTAAGCGGGAATATCTCCAAAAGCTAACACCTGCCCTGAGCAGTTCTTAGCCATGTAATCGAATGGGAGGTGGATAACATGGCTAAGAGCATTAGCTCGCTAATGCATGAATATCGCTGACTTTTCTGCGATATTCATGCTTTGCGGCGATTTTTACCGCATTTGCGTTAAACCTTGGTAATACCAAGGGTTATTTGCGGTAAACATCGCCGCAGCGCTGCGGTAAATTTTTGTCTCTAACTAAGCAATAGCGATAATTATCGCTATTGCTTGGTAATATGCCCCTTAGATCCTAGGTTGCTTATGAAATGAAAGGGTCCCTCCAAAGTACAAGCAAATTTAGGTACCATAACAGCACCAAGTGGTAACCATGTGTCATTTTCACCGAAGAGTACACTCAGATATGGGACTGGTGCGATTTGGGTACTATTAACAAATTAGGACTTATTCCTGTTTGACCTGGCCCACAAATCATAATCTGTGTTTTAGAGTGGTTCAGCTTTAGCTCCAATCCATTCATAAAGCTAACAAACGTATTAAGGGGCTTCAGCAGCTCAAGTTTCGTCCTAGCAATAAGGACAGCATCTTCGTGTAAAACAGGGACTTAACAAGAGCCTACACACGGTGCATCTATGTTGAGATTGACAAGATTTTTTTCCGATCTATTCATATATAAAGAAAATAATAGTGGTACCAAGACACAGCCTTGTAACACTCCCCAGAAAAGCAAATATCATTCAGTAGTTCCCCCTTTTAGCCGTACCTCACATTGGCAGTTACCTCACTTTGAAGTACCCTAAGGAAATTTACAAGATTGGCCTTGACAACCATATCCATCATCATACCCCAAAGTTTTGTGTGATTTACAAGGTCAAAAGTAGATTTTAAATCCATAAAGGCTAGGAAGAGATACCTTGACTTGGCAAGGCTGTATTTCTAATTATTATCTGTATACTTGGGCACTGCTCTACAGTGCCAACTCCCCCCTGAAACCCATACTGCAAATCAGACAGAATATTATTTTCCTTGGCCCAAACCTCTAATCGGTCTAAAAGTACTCTGCCGATAATCTTTGCTATTGAATTAATCAAAGGGATGGGTCAATAACTTCGCTTCTGGAGCTGGAATAAAAGTAGAAGAAAGAGACTGTACAGAGATTATTAAAATCACAGTCTACCAGCACAGTCTTTTAAATTCTGGATCAGATATGGGGCTGTATTAAATAGGTGCCCAGGGCGACGCAACGGGTGTTTGCACCCTCTTTGTGCACCCCCGGGGCACTTTGGTATTATAGAAACCCTCAGGAGGCGCACTGACAGCGCGCCATTTCAAAGTTGGTGCACTGTCAGTGCGCCCCCGAAATCAGCCCTCTCCAGGGGGTAAAGGGGGTCCCATGGACCCCCAGACATTCCCTTCCAGGTGGGTCCAGTCACTCACTGCACCCGCTTGCAAGGGGATCTTTAATCCCCATCGAAAGTGCAGGCAGCTGCCGACTGCAATGTGATAACACGGAGCTGCTGCTCTGTGTTTTCACATGAATGCGCTGCCCTCGGGCAGTGCATTCACCATAATGGGGCGCATTGGCATTGCTTGCACCTGGCGCACCTTTTTAAAGATGCACTGGGCGCAAACAATGGCAATACATTTTAAGGCCCATGGAATTGTACTGTATATGGGTAAACAATAAGCACCAATGGGTTCTGTTGACCAGGTTTATATTAAGCAACTTGTACTTTATGGCTGCTTTTCCAGATCCAGTTAGGGATTCAACGACTCTAGATGTGTGCTTGTGTGATAGTCATTCTGCACAATCCACTTTGCATGTTATGTTATTCTGTAAATGTTATTTCTCATAAGAAAACGTATTTTACTAACGGTTTTAAAGAATATTAATGTGCGACATTATAAGCAAGCCATGCTTTAGTTTCTATCACTCTCTTCTCTGTATGTATGCTTGATAGTAGTCTATTATATACAGCGTGTAATCAAGCATGGGAAATATGGCTTTCAAAGAAATATGCTTGTTGCAGTTTACATTTGATACCGTCTGATGCCTTTTAAATTTGACTCTTCTTTGGAAATATGTATTTATTCACTAATTGTTATTTTAATCGATAAACTGTATTTGTCTTTTGTTAGAAGGTGGTTCTACCCATCTGAGCCGCCCAGATTTTTTGCTTTTCGAACACCTAATTTTTTAGCTTTTACTGTGGGAGAGCCTCATAATCGGGGACTCATCCACAGTGAACTCATGATGAAATAGACTGCATGTGGATTGCAGAGGTGTTCCACTGAAGAGAAGGCCGCTGCGCTGCAGCCGGGGTAAGGGGCACCGGACTGGGTACATGTAGACATGTGTGCACACATGTGTGCACCCATGTAAAGGCTGCGATGCCTAGGAGCAGGGACAGATATAATGGTGCGGCAGGAAATATGCAGAGTTGGGTGGTGACATGTGTTGGACCTGGGGTCACCAGACCACATAGGGTAGCTTGGCACAGAGTGGAAAGGTCTAACCTAGAGGCAAAATATGTTAAGCTTGCGTCGTACCCTTAAAGTAACACAGTGCCCGTCCACTAGAAAAGAAAGACACTACACCAGTCTTAGGAAAATACGAGCTGTTTTTATAAAATAATCTTTAGCAGTTTTTTTCTTAACTTTTAACAATGTCTCCCTTCAGTACAGTACATTACTCTGCTGTCAATTAATGGATTAAGCACAATTTCACAAAGCAGCAATAATACTTTTCTCCTTTCTTCAAGACAAGAACTCAGGGATAATTCCTGTAACTCGAGCAAGAAATGTACATTCCACAGCTTCAATTAAGGTACACAGAGGTTATCAGATTGCCCTACAGTGTGACAAGTTTGTACATTACCCTCGATGTTTCAACGCTACTACAATCGGGGGTTACAGGTTTTCAGCAACAGTCCACTAACAGGCCCCTAATATCATAGCTCAAGCAGCTGAATATCTGGATAACGACAGGCAATGTATGTTAACTTTATCCTATAACCATTTAGATTGCTCTTAAACCACAATGGAATATTCGTTTCTCACAGAATCATTCTTAGGCTCTAAATATTTTGTTCAATAGGAAACACCCTTCTCATCCGCTTCTCTCTTAACATCAGTACAGCCCTAGTACCTCGGCTTTCATGTGAAGTGCATTACTTCAGTCAGTTAACTCCTTTCCTCAGAGATAGTTGACTTAGGCAGTGAAAGTACTTTAACCACTGGGCCACGCGCTTCTGAGAACGCTGTCCCTAGCGCCGTTAGCCAAAGAGAATATCTCCCCACTTGGTTGTGACTCCTCGGTCCCACCCAGTTAGTGGTCAGTTACTCGGTACCAGGTTGATAACCCGGGTGAGCCAGTCTCTTCCCTCCCGCCACCACTTTGTAGACTGCAGCAGGGCCCTTTCACCCCTGGGGCCCCGTGCTTCTCTCATGGCCTTCCCGGGTTTCTGCTAAACTTGTCCCAGTCTGTTCACTCGGCCACGCTACCCCAGCTCTGTGGTGTCTCCGGCCCCCGTGCTGCCGGCTTCCAAGCAGCTGACTGGACCAGGGTTGTGCTGCGTCTCTCCCGGCGTTCTTCAAGACTTCATGTCCCGCCCGCGTCTGACTCGTCAGAGGGGGAGGAGGCTATGCGGGCTGGCCTTTGTCATTTTCCCGCCCCCTTCTTCTGGGTTCCTGCTCATCCGCTCTCCCACGAGTTTCCGTGATGTTGGTCTTCAGAACCGCTGCTCGGCTGACCCACACCAGGCCCTTCCTGCTGAATCTCCTCACCAGGGACCCGTAAATAAAGGCAGCCACCCAGCAACAGGCGTTTCACTCATCTGCCACTATGAGGTAGGGTTTTACTTCCCTCTACGAACGCCTGGCAAAGGGGACCCTCAGAGAAAGTGGCAATGACGTACTCGATCTTGCACTTTCTGGCAGAAGTTTTGGCTCGAACCCTGAGGTGGGGGGAAGACAGAAGGCTATCTCCTATACTTTGGGTTGCTCTTCCCATTGTATTCCCAGGTAGATATCCTACAGCTCCTCACAGGTAGAGTGGTGGATTAGTGCTGACAGGGCTTAGTCAGTAGGTGGGGGGCACGTCAACAAAGTAGGGTAGCTGACCCGTGGGACAATCTAAACCCACTTAGTGCGCCTTCATCCCCACGCTATCGCTTCGCTCCTCACCAGACTCCACTCAAGCTCTCTGGTCACTCCTCATCAACATCTAAAATGGCCGCTCTGTTTCTGGCTTTTAATAGCCTGGCTCTGGCTACCAGAACCCACCAGAAGGTTCTAATACCTTCCTAGTGTAATCCTATGGCTCAGGTCTCTGAGGTCAAAATGTGGCAGTTACAAGCCACCATTTTGTGTGTCTATGTATTCAGTATTTTGTGTGAATAGCTAGCCCTCAAGGAAATTAGAGGGGCTAGGTAGCACCTAACTCCTAGGACAACACCAAAAGATTATAGTGGACATAAAAAATAAAAAGGATTGAGGGGCGAAAAGGGGACAAAAATAAATAAATATTAGGAGGGACCACCCAAAGGGCTGACAGGTCTAACACTCGTCCCCCCCAGCTGAAAGTGGGGAGAGCTACCCAATCCCTTGAGAGTTCTCATCACTAAGGGGGAAATACCTGGCGAGACCGTCTGCATTGGCGTGGTCCACTCCAGGCCGATGTTCCACCCGGAAGTCCATTCCCTGTAGGGAGATGGACCATCTCAACAGCTTGGGATTTTCCCCCTTCATTTGCATCAGCCAACGAAGGGGTCGGTGGTCGGTCTGAACCAGGAAATGCAAGCCAAACAGGTATGGACGTAACTTCTTCAGAGCCCATACCACCGCAAAGGCTTCTCGCTCAATTGCACTCCACTTTTGTTCCCGGGGAAGCAGTCTCCTGGACAGGAAGACAACAGGCTGATCCAGACCCTCTTCATTGAGTTGCGATAACACTGCCCCAATGCCATGCTCTGATGCGTCTGTCTGGACAATGAACTCCTTGGAGAAATCTGGGGCCCTCAGGACCGGTGCTGCACACATTTCTTGTTTCAGCTTCTCAAAGGCTTGCTGACAAGCCTCCACCCAGACTACCCGTCGAGGTTGTTTCTTAGATGTGAGCTCAGTGAGGGGTGCTACAATAGTGCCATACCCCTTCACAAAGCGACGGTAGTAGCCTGTGAGGCCCAGGAAAGCTCGGACCTCAGTTGGAGTCTTGGGAGGCTCCCAGGCCATGATTGCCTCAATCTTTGCCTGGAGGGGCTGCCCCGCTCCTCTTCCCACCAAGTGGCCTAAGTACACAACCGACCCCTGCCCGATCTGACATTTACTGGTCTTGTTTGTCAAGCCAGCCTGTTTCAGGGCCTGGAGAACAGCTCGTAAGTGACACAAATGGTCCTCCCAACTGCTGCTGAAGACAGCAATGTCATCCAGATAAGCAGCTGAGAAAGCCTCCATTCCAGAGAGGACCTGGTTCACCAGCCGCTGAAAAGTGGCAGGGGCGTTCTTGAGCCCAAAGGGCATCACACAGAACTGGTAATGGCCCTCAGGCATGGAGAAGGCTGACCTTTCCTTTGCTCCATCTGTAAGGGAGATCTGCCAGTACCCCGAAGGTCAAAGGTACTCAGGTATTGGCCTGCTCCCAGCCGGTCAATAAGTTCATCCGCCCTAGGGATCGGATGTGCATCAGTCTTGGTCACTGAGTTCAGTCCCCAGTAATCCACACAGAACCTCAGTTCTGGAGTGGGGCCCGGTGGGGCAGCTTTTGGTACTAGAACCACCGGACTGGACCAGGGGCTACTAGAAGGTTTAATGACTCCTAGCTCCAGCATCTTGGTAACCTCACCGTGGATGCTGGCCTTCACTTTGTCTGACAGCTGGTAGGTCTTAGACTTCACTGGTGGGCTGCCTCCTGTGTCCACATCATGGGTACACAGGTGGGTCCTTCTCGGGACAAGGGAGAACAACGAGGAGTACTGCTCCAATCCCTGGCAGCAGTCCTCTCGCTGCTCAGGAGTTAGGGATGGGGAGAGAGTCACTCTCTCCACCGACCCATCCTTTTCTTGAAATGAAAAGAGATCAGGGAGAGGCTCGCTTTCCGCTTCCTCTGCACCATCAGTCACCATCATCAAGATGACCTCGGGCCTTCCATGGTGGGGTGTGGGGCGAATGGCATGCAGCACCCGTAGGGGCTGTCGAGTGGTCTTAAGATCCACCAGGTAGGTGGTCTTACCCTTCTTCTCCAACACCTCAAATGGGCCTGTCCAGCGATCCTGGAGGGCACTTAGCTCCCCAGGTTCCATCACCCATACTTTCTGGCCAGGCTCCAACTCCACCGGGTGAGCGTTATGGTCATACCACTCTTTCATCACTGCTTGGCTGGCTTCCAAGTTGTCAGAAGCTTGCTTCCACAACTTTGCCATTTGGCTCCGGAAGGCCAGCATGTAGCTCACCACATCCTGGGGAAGCTTCCTGGGAGACTTTTCCCATCCATCCTTCACCAGGTTGAGAGGTCCACACACAGGGTGCCCATACAGAAGCTCGAAGGGGCTGAAGCCCACTCCTTTCTGTGGCACTTCCCTGTAGGAGAACAGCAAACAGGGTAGGAGGACGTCCCATTTCCTCCGCAGGCTCTCAGGCAGACTTCTTATCATGCCTTTCAAGGTCTTGTTGAACCTTTCCACCAGACCATTGGTCTGTGGGTGATAAGGAGTGGTAAACCGGTAGGTAACTCCACACTCCTTCCACATAGCCCGCATGTACGCTGACATGATGTTGGTCTCCCTGTCGGACACAATCTCCTTGGGGAAACCCACTCGGGTAAAGATCCCCATCAGGGCCCTAGCCACGACAGGTGCAGTGACAGTCCTCAGAGGAATTGCCTCTGGGTACCGCGTGGCGTGATCCACCAGAACCAGGATAAACCTGTGACCAGCTGTAGTTGGTGGATCCAATTGCCCCACAATGTCGATGCCCACCCTTTCAAAGGGGGTGCTAATGACAGGAAGTGGTTCCAGGGGAGCTTTCAGCTTCACCCCTGTCTTCCCACTGGCTTGGCAGTATACACATGCCCGACAGTATGTGTCGGATGCCACTTTCATCTGAGGCCAGTAAAAGTGGGGGACAAGCCAGGCAAAGGTCTTGTCCTGTCCTAAGTGTCCTGCCAAGGGAATTTCATGAGCCAATTCTAAAAGAAACACTCGGTACCGTTGAGGGACTACCAAGGCCCGTGATGAACCGGGCAAAGGTACCTTTGGTTCACAGTAGAGGAGTCCGTCCTCCCAGTAAATATGGTAGTTCCCTGCAACGTTCCCTGCTGCCTGGGCTTCGGCCTGTCGCCTCAGTCCCTCAAGGGTAGGGCACTCCTTCTGGCCCTTACACAACTCCTTCCTGGTAGGCCCTCCTTCCACATACCACTCAGCAGAGATAGGTAAGTCCTCCAGGGAGGCTACTTCCCCCTCCACGGACTCCTGGTCCACCACTGCAGGTGGCCGATCGGTCTCATGGGGCGTGGAAGCCGAAACAGGCTTCTGTCTTCGGTTCTTTCCCTTTTTGGCAGCGGGCTGGGCCATTGTTCCAGGCTCCAGCCCAGGCGAACTCCCTCTCCGGGTAGTCGCAGACCTTGTGCTTGCACAAGCCCATTCAGGTGTACCCAGCATCTCCGAATGAGTCCGGTATTCCACCTCCTTCCAAGCATTGTGCTCCATGTCATTTCCCAACAGACAATCGACTGGCACGGCAGGGCTTACGGCAACTCGAAGTGAACCAGCAACCCCTTCCCACTCAAAGGGAACCTCGGCCACAGGGTAGTGGCCCAATCTGCCATCAGCCATCGCCGCGGGGTGGAGTTCATGTGGAATCACCTGTTCTGGAGACACCAGTTGACTCCTTACCATAGTCATACTGGCTCCTGTGCCTCTCAGAGCCTCCCCTCTTTGGCCATTGATGGTGACCCATTGCCCATACTTCGTAGTATTTGAGGGCACCTGGATCTTAGGAACCATCTCCCGATCTCCCAGGGACACTAAGGTGACACCGGCCCACTCACCCCCCTTATCTAAGGGCAACTCTTCCCCAAGCACTACACTATCTACTCCCGGGGCTTTACCTCCAGTGGGAGGGGGTGGTCTCTGTGGGCACTTAACATCTCCCTTATAATGTCCAACACCACCACACTCGAAGCAGTGGACAACCCTTGGCTGCTGACTTTGGCCAGGATGAGGGTTGCTGGGCGGGTTAGCCTTAGGGGTGAATCCTGTTCCCTTTCCCTGGAAACTGTTTTGGGGTCCTTTTGAGAACTCCCATTTTTTATCTCCCCCCTCTTTCTTCTGGGGGGCGCCCTGTCCGGCCCTTTGAGAATCCCCTCCAGTCCCCTTTGAGGACACCCGGGTACTTGCCCAGATGTCCGTCTCCTCTGCAAGCTTCCAGGGGTTGGCCAGCTTGCTGTCCACCAGGTGTTGACACAGCTCGGGAAAACATTTCTCAAGTAGGTGCTCCTTGAGTATAAGGTCATACAACCCCTCATAGTCCCCCACCTCGCTGCCTTGCACCAAGCCCTCTAATGCCTTCTTTGCGTAGTCCAAGAAATCCACCCAATTCTGTGTGCCTAGTTTGTGACTACCCCTAAACTTTTGACGGTATTTTTCTGGAGTCAGTCCAAACTTTCTGATTAGTGCCACTTTCATGATGGGGTTGTGGGTCTGCTCTCCCTGCTCTAGGGCCAAGAGTGTATCCCTCCCTGCAGGAGGCATGTACTTATACAAGCCACCCCCCCCAGTGTTTTTCCAGTAACCCATGGGCTCTTAAGGAGACCTCATAGGCAGCCAGCCACTTGGCGATGTCATCCCCTGTACTGTAGCTGGCGACTACGTCCTTTGGTAAATAGGGTCTGGGTTCCCTGGTCACATCCTTTGGTTCGCTGCCACCATTCTGAGAATTGGAAGTCCCTACTTGCAGGGCCTTAAAGTCTAATTCTCTGAGGCTCAACTCGTGAGCTAACCTACTCTCCTCTCTTGCCTTCTCCAATTTCGCCAACTCCCATCTCAACTGTCTCTCCTCCCTCCTATCTGCTAGTTCAGCTTCAGTCAAGCTTCTCGCGGAGACACTGCTGCCCTCCCTTGAGAGTGTTCTGGGACCTGTCAATAAGTTCTCCCTCTCTGATTGGTCAGCACATCTACCCCGATGACAGTTTCCCTGTCTGTTTCCTCCTCCTCCTTCCCATCTGGGTGAGCTGCAACCCACGCCCTCCAGCTGGTTTGAAGTTCCCCCTTCTTAGCACCACGCTTGAAGAACACTCCCATATTTTGACAAAATTCTAGGAGTTCAGCCACATTATAGGTTTCTAACTCCTCCAGTGCGAATTCCATTTTGCCACTAAGAGTTAGGGACAGCCACTTGGAAGGAATTTAATTCAGAGGGT
This sequence comes from Lissotriton vulgaris, assembly GCF_964263255.1. Taxonomy (NCBI): domain Eukaryota; kingdom Metazoa; phylum Chordata; class Amphibia; order Caudata; family Salamandridae; genus Lissotriton; species Lissotriton vulgaris. The sequence goes on from NC_141691.1 coordinate 1,448,984,919, forward strand.
ACTTAGAAGCTGCATCCAGCCACCACCAGGAGTAAATTTGGAAAAACAAATATATAATCAGGAAGTCCGCAAGGAGAAAACTCCAGGTGTAGGCCTATGGGGTACACTAGGTTACTATAGAGTGGACGCAAGCACAGTTCTCATCCCACCACTGGACACCAATTATGTTGGACCTGGGGACACCAAACCACATAGGGTAGCTTGGCACAGAGTGGAAAGGTCTAACCTAGAGGCAAAATAAGCTTGCGTCGTACCCATAAATTAACACAGTACCCATCCACTAGAAAAGAAAGACACTACACCAGTCTTAGGAAAACACGAGCTGTTTTTATAAAATAATCTTTAGCAGTTTTTTTCTTCACTTTTAACAAGGTCTCCCTTCAGTACAGTACATATCTCTGCTGTCAATTAATGGATTAAGCACAATCTCACAAAGCAGCAATAATACTTTTCTCCTTTCTTCAAGACAAGAACTCAGGGATAATTCCTGTAACTCGAGCAAGAAATGTACATTCCACAGCTTCAATTAAGGTACACAGAGGTTATCAGATTGCCCTAGAGTGTGACAAGTTTGTACATTACCCTCGATGTTTCAACGCTACTACAAGCGGGGGGTTACAGGTTTTCAGCAACAGTCCACTAACAGGCACCTAATATCATGGCTCAAGCAGCTGAATATCTGGATAACGACAGGCAATGTATGTTAACTTTATCATATAACCATTTAGATTGCTCTTAAACCATATTGGAATATTCGTTTCTCACAGAATCATTCTTAGGCTCTAAATATTTTGTTCAATAGGAAACACCCTTCTCATCCGCTTCTCTCTTAACATCAGTACAGCCCTAGTACCTCGGCTTTCATGTGCAGTGCATTACTTCAGTCAGATAACTCCTTTCCTCAGAGATTGTTCACTTAAGCAGTGAAAGTACTTTAACCTCTGGGCCACGGGCTTCAGAGAACGCTGTCCCTAGCGCCGTTAGCCGAAGAGAATATCTCCCCACTTGGTTGTGACTCCTCGGTCCCACCCAGTTAGTGGTCAGTTACTCGGTACCAGGTTGATAACCCGGGTGAGCCAGTCTCTCCCCTCCCGCCACCACTTTGTAGACTGCAGCAGGGCCCTTTCACCCCTGGAGCCCCGCGCTTCTCTCACGGCTTTATCGGGTTTCTGCTAAACTTGTCCCAGTCTGTTCACTCGGCCACGCTACCCCAGCTCTGTGGTGTCTCCGGCCCCTGTGCTGCCAGCTTCCAAGCAGCTGACTGGACCGGGGTTGTGCTGCGTCTCTCCCGGCATTCCTCAAGACTACATGTCCCGCCCCGTGCCTGACTCGTCAGAGGGGGAGGAGGCTATGCGGGCTGGCCTTTGTCAATTTCCCGCCCCCTTCTTCCGGGTTCCTGCTCGTCCGCTCTCCCACGAGTTTCCGCGATGTCGATCTTCAGAACCGCTGCTCGGCTGACCCACACCAGGCCCTTCCTGCTGAATCTCCTCACCAGGGACCCGTAAATAAAGGCAGCCGCCCAGCAACAGGCGTTTCACTCAACTGCCACTACGAGGTAGGGTTTTACTTCCCTCTACGAACGCCTGGCAAAGGGGACCCTCAGAGAAAGTGGCGATGACCTACTCGATCTTGGACTTTCTGGCAGCAGTTTTGGCTGGAATCCTGAGGTGGGGGGAAGACAGAAGGCTAGGCCATCTCCTATACTTTGGGTTGCTCTTCCCGTTGTATTCCCAGTTAGATATCCTACAGCTCCTCATAGGTAGAGTGGTGGATAAGCGCTGACAGGGCTTAGTCAGTAGGTGGGGGGAACGTCAACAAAGTAGGGTAGCTGACCCGTGGGACAATCTAAACCCACTTAGTGCGCCTTCATCCTCACGCTATCGCTTCGCTCCTCACCAGGCTCCACTCAAGCTCTCTGGTCACTCCTCATCAACATCTAAAATGGCCGCTCTGGTTCTGGCCGTTTATAGCATGGCTCTGGCTACTAGAACCCACCAGAAGGTTCTAGTACCTTCCTAGTGTAATCCTATGGCTCAGGTCTCTGAGGTAAAAATGTCGCAGTTACAAGCCACCATTTTGTGTGTCTATGTATTCAGTATTTTGTGTGAACAGCTAGCCCTCAAGGAAATTAGAGGGGCTAGGTAGCACCTAACTCCTAGGACAACACCAAAAGATTATAGTGGACATAAAAAATAAAAAGGATTGAGGGGCGAAAAGGGGACAAAATAAATAAATAATAGGAGGGACCACCCAAAGGGCTGACAGGTCTAACAACATGGAATAGGCTTATAATGTGGGGAGACATTTGTAAAGGAAAGCCAGTGTGCCTTACTGTTTTCACTGTAGGAACACTCCATTACTCACCTATGAAAATGGGAACCACATGGGGTAGGGAGCTACGCATTTCCAGCCGGCGCCATATTGCAGCGTGAGGTGTTTTAAACTTTGTGTGTCTATTTGGGCATTTCTTTCTTTTAAACTTGCTCACCTTGTAATCTGTTCTGCTGTTCCCCGCTCATATTTAGCCTGTCCCCGGTCCACCGCAGCGTGTGCTGTTTGTGTGGAGGGACATGGCTCCGCCCTCCTCCAGTCATTTCCGCTACCGGGGCATACTTATTCAGGGTGATCTTCGGCCACGGAGCAATAGGCAGCAAAGCATTTCCAGCCGGCACTAAATTGCAGAGTGAGGTGTTTTAAACTTTGTATGTGTATTTGGGCAGCATTTCTTTCTTTAAACTTGCTCACCTTGTAATCTGGTCTGCTGTTTCCCGCTCCTATTTAGCCAGTCCCCGGTCCACCGCAGTGTGTGCTGTTTGTGTGGAGGGATGTGGCTCCGCCCTCCTCCAGTCAACTCCGCTACCGGGGTATACTTATTCAACATGCTTGTCCGGCCGTGCAGTGGACGCGCGCAGCGGGAGCACCAAAGGCAAGGCCTTCTGCGCCCGTCCGCGCCAAGCCAGCGCCAGACGCCAGACATGCTGCCAATTTTGGGAATTTTCATTGTACCTATTCCCAGAAGGAACTTCTAGCAGCTAGAACATTGTCCAGTAGCTGTTCAGTCCATGGGCTAGAGGTTTAGAGGGTCCCTTTAGCTGCAAACAGTGTAGGTTCACATCTATGGTCCCAGCAGGTGTGCAGGACTGTCCTCTTCTCCCAGGCAAGAGTTTGAAAATAAAAATGTTCACCTTAACTGCCGCTCATTGGTCAAACACTGTGCGGATGTTTATGACCTTCTGGAAACCGAAATGCCGGATACCCTGTTCTTAACGGAGACTTGGCTCTCGGAAGACTCAGTGGCGATCTCAGTGCTGGCACTTCCGGAGCGCTACGACATTTGCACTCTTAATAGAGACACAAGAGGTGGTGGCATTGCAGCTATTGTGAAAACCAGCTATGCCTGTTCCTTTATTAAACAGCCCATTGTAGGCTGAGAATGTGCCTGTTTCAAAATCACCTTTAATCCCAATTATACCATGACTGGGTTACTAATATATCGTCCACCGGGCCCATCTAAAGCCTTTAGGGAACCGTTCATTGATACTGTCTGCACCTTGGAGGCCAATTCTCCCAATTTTACGATCTTGGGAGATTTGAATCTTAATTTTGATAACTACTCTGATGTGGATGTGGTGAACTTAATGGCAGACTTAGTGGCCTGCCAGCTGGACCAGCGGGTTCCTGGTTCCACTCATTCATCTGGTTACCTGCTGGATCCGGTTTTTACTAACATTCCTTCCCTGACGACTCAATCTCCGGTACCCATGACCTGGTCGGACCATTTTTTGGTCCCTCTGTGCATTCAGGGTATAGCTCCTAAACGTAAATTAGACAACTCCTATTCCTTAAAACGCCCTTGGCATAAGCTAAATTCGGATCAATTTGAAACCCTACTTTCGAGCTTCATTCCAGTTTTGCCGACAGATCCTGACAAAGCGTATTTAGCCTTTTCTGACCGGATCAGTCAGCCTCTGGATAAGTTGATTCCAGCTAAGTGGTAACCTAACCGTATGTCCAAGTCTAATGCTTGGTTTAATGAAAAGCTAGCTTTACTGCGAAAAATTTGCAAAAAATGTGAAAGATCCTGGAGAAAGGACTTTGACCCTCTATTTAAAGTGCACTATTGGGACGCAGTAAGGATCTATCACAAGGCAATTCATACTGAACGTGCAGCCTTTTATACCTTAAAAATTAGCAATAGTACAAATCCCGCGAAGAGTATCTTCTCCATTGTATCAGATCTAAAAAATCAGAAGGAGACGGCTGGCCCACTAATTTCCTCGAGCCAGCAATGTGAGGAACTCGCCTTATTCTTTTCTAAAAAGATAGAAGACATCTATAAAGACTTTCCGATGACTGTTCTGGACTACCCTGAAATACTTAGTAATGGGACGTTGAACACCTTAGAGGTTTTTCCTCAGATTGAGCAGGACCAGCTACTTGCTCTTTGTGCAAAAATTAAATCAGGCCCACCGGCCGATCCTTTTAAACCTGACCAATTTAGGAGAATTTTACCTACCATCTCTCCCTTTCTTGGCCAAGTGATCAATAAATCACTCAGTCTGGCGATTGTACCTACAGCATGCCATTGCTTAAAAAACCTTCCCTGGATGCCAAACAGCCAGAGAATTTCAGGCCAATTTCACTGCTCTCTTGGACTGCAAAAATTGTGGAAGCATATATTAACTCCATTCTTTCTGACTACCTGACCAGTATTACCATACTCGACCCCTCGCAAAACGGGTTTCGTACTGGTCATGGTACAAAGTCAGCGCTTCTGGCGGTACAGGAACATCTCTGGGCAGTGTTGGACGCAGGACAGACGTCGGCACTGATCCTTTTGGACCTCAGTGCCACGTTTGATACTGTGTCCCATGTCATCTTGTTGCGCAGGCTGAGAGAGGCAGGCATCAGTGGCCTCGCTTTGAAGTGGCTAGCGTCATTTCTTTTAGACAGGTCCTATCAGGTGATTGCTCCCTTTTTTTTTCCATCGGCCTTTCCCATCAAGCACGGAGTACCACAGGGTTCATCTTTGAGCCCTCTGCTCTTTAATCTGTACGTACAACCTTTGGCTGTTTTTGCCAAGAGCAGAGGTCTGACGGTGGTCTCCTACGCCGACAACATGCAGCTGGTGGGGGCACTCTCCAGTTATTCCAGGGACAACGTCGCTAATTTCCAAGGTGATCTTGCGGCAGTCGCTGGCTGGATGACAGCTAATTGCCTCCCGCTGAATGCTAGTAAGTCGGAGGTGTTGCTGGTGGGAAGGGATCATGGGTTATGGAATGAGCACTGGTGACCCAGGAATCTAGGTACCCCTCCCTCTCCTAAACAGGTGGTAAAGAACTTGGGGGTTTGGAAGGACTCTTCGATCAGTTTCCAGATCCAAACAAAGAAGGTAGCAGGCACTTGGTCTACTTCGTGGGCTGGGACCTATTCTACGCTTCTTTGATGCACCGACCAGACAGCTCATTATTCAAGCATTAATTATCTCTAGGCTTGACTATGTGAACTCTCTGTACTTAGGGGTAAACAAGGCAGAAATACAAAGGTTACAGAGAGTTCAGAATGTCACAGTGAGAGCTTTTTTGGGCTTGTGTAGAGTCTGTTTGGTGTCTGGCAGTATTCGCCACCTCCACTGGCTGCCCGTGGCTCAAAGGATCGAGTTTATAGCCCTCTGTATAGCTTTTAAAATTCTGAAGCTCGGATCCCCCAGCGTACTGACGAATCAGCTTTCTTTCTATGTCCCTTCCCGCCAGCTTCGCTCCATGGGCGAATATTTGCTGCGGGTCCTTCGAGTCAGGAAAACTCGAGCTAGAGGTTGTTTCTTCCATTATAGACTGATGATTCTTTGGAACTCTCTGCCCCCCATATTCGTGACCTTAACAATCCTACTGATTTCGGAAAGCTATTAAAACTTTTCTTTTCCCTACTGTGTAGATCGTTGTCTGTGTCTTTCCTGCTGTTTTTCTGCTTCTAGCGCTGGGACGCCCCTTGGGTGGGGCAGCTGTTGCGCTCTATAAATGCTTAAAATAGAAAATAGAATAGAAATAATATAGTTTCACTTCCCTAGGGCCTACAAATTCTAGACATGCACCAAAGTACACTGTAAGTTCTGTAAAAGGAAGTATTATGCTGAGTCCAAAGCCATACCTGTACTTCTTATGGGTTATCCAGAAATGTCATATTCCTCTGACTCAGCTCATAACCAGAGCATGGCCGGGTGTGACTCTGCCAGGCTGGATTAATTACCTTCCTCCCCAAGCTGTAGCATCAGAGGCCTAGCCTTTCACAGCAAGCATTCCAAGGGTGAAGCTCCTCTCTCCAGGAAGGAGAGATGGGGTGAAGCTGCAGGTTATCCATCAACAGCTGTCACCCAGTGCCAGGCACCAGGCCTGCTCCGGGCCATGAAGGCAGCAAGTGGGGGGAAGGGGGCTTTTCAGAGACCATGTGGTGGCATGAGACCCCTGGATGACGCCATTTTGAAGTATCCCAAAACCTGTACAGAAAGGAGGGAGCATGGCAGAGAGGTGATGTGTTGCTGCAAGATAGGGCAGAAGGGCCTTCATGCCAGTCCCCTCCAAATTCTTTTGAAAGGTCTTGCACAGGAAGAAGGGCTCTCTCTATGGTGTGGTCTTGCTGAGAAAGACTGGAGCCGGTGGTATGGGCATTTGGAGAAAGAAACCCCTTGACTTTCCCAAGACCCTGAACTGCACCTTGGAGGGAGTCCAGGGCCAGTGAGGGGAATCCTGGGCCTCTGCGCAAGGAGAAGAGAGGTCCAGAAGGAGAGCGAGGTGAAAGGCTGGCCCAGGGAGCCAGTGAAGACAGCTCCCTGCTGAGTTCACCGTCTTGGAGACCAGAAGGGTGGCAGAAAGTTCTCCAGGTGGCTTGGGCTGGCCACCAGGAGCAAGAAGAGGTCAAGATTGTCCCAATCAGCAGCACAGGGCCGAGATATGCCCCCTAAGGTAGGCGACCTTTGACCTCTGAGCTGACCAATGAAGAAGGGCCTGGGGCTCCGCCGCCAGTCTTGGATGTGCCCCTGGGGTGGGTCATGTCCAGGGGGCTGCCCCTAGAAGCTGGAGATGCCGGGGAGAGCTGTTGTGCCCTCCGAGTGGTGGCTTCCCCTGGGCCCCACACAAAGTAAAGTCGGGAAGCACTGTTGCGCTCCCCATGATGTGCCCTCAGGGGTGGCAGGAGCCCACAGTTGCCCACGATGACAATGGAGGGCAGGGAGTGCCGTTGTGCCCCCGCAACAAGGTTCTGGGACCCCCAACTCCGGGCCCCGCCAAAGATGAAGCTGAGGAGTGCCGTTGCACTCACCCTAAAGATTGCTGGGTCCCGGGGTCCCCAAATCCGGACCCCGGTGACTGCAGGGAGGAGGGGGACTGTCGTCGCACACCGCCGCCCCAGCGGGAGGAGACAAAGCCGGGGAGCGCCATCGCGCTCCCCATGAAAATCTCTTCGGGCCCAGGACCACCTACTCAGGGACTGTGCCCCTCGAGAAAGGGGGGGTGCCTCTGCGCTCTCCCAAGGTCAGAGGAAGGAGGAGGGAGAGACATTGCACTCCCATGAGGTCTCGCCAGACCAGCGGCAGCTTCTGCGTCTGCCCAAGGAGCGGGCAGACCAGAATAGAAGCGTTGGCTCCCACGGCCGTACACGAGGGGGCTGGAGGTTGGGGAGCGGGCAGGAGCAGCCAGGGATGGGCTCCCTGCACTGCAATCAATGTACCTAGGGATGATAGGGGTCCGGGTGGGACCGGGCCACCAAGGAGTTGGTGGAGTGGCACGAGGCCACTACAGCAGACAGCGCAGCTCTCCCCAGAGCTGCAGGGGAGCTGCTGCTGAGCTATTCACATGCTGAGCGCAAAGCACCCCATAAAGCCCTGCCAGGCATTGGGGAACCAGCTTGTTTAGGCGCTTGGGGGCCCGCAAAGGAGGAGAGTCACTGCCACTTGCATTGAAAGGTGCGAGGGGAGCAACGCAGCCTCCTCCAGTATGAAAGTGGAAAGTCCCCACCATCAGTCTCTGTGGGACTCAAAGGAGACTAGCCCTTCAAGGGTTCATCTGTGCTTTGAAACCTACCTTATGCTGGAACTTTTGTTCTGCAGCCAGGAGCTGAAGCTTAGGTTAGCACTGAAGTGTGCAGGGTCAAACATGGAGTATCACTGAGGTGATATCCCCTAGAGGTGGGAAGGTGTAATTGCACGGGTGGTGCTTATACGGATGGTGCTTCTTTTGGGGACTGGAAATCACATGTGTAATGTCAAATGATAAGCAAATTGGGGTTATGTTGCTGGACAATCCTGCTAGGGTGCCTGGATGTAAATGCTTAGTCCTGTGATCATAATTGTGAGGCATTTTAGGGGCTTTGATTGCAATGCATTATAGCTGTTATCAGATATGATAGGTACCTGCTATTATAAAGGGATGCTGGACATGTATTCTTGCTACTGCATTAAGTGATGAGCAACCCAGATTGTTAGCCACTGTGACTCAGGGGTATATACTGTGCGGTCAGTATGAGATGCTCAGTCAGGGTACTGTGTCACTACAGCAAGTGTTCCCGTTATAAATGCTTGTTGAGATAATGAGGTGGGTCGCCACTGGGATGGTGCCAGTTAGCAGGGCCCTCACTCCAGGTTATGGTCAACATATTGCATTAGAGGGCAAGATGATGTGCATACATGGGAGTGGTGGTACTAGACCCAACACCCCCTGTGGGAGGGGTGGGAATGTTATGCAATGTCATGAAGTAATTCCAACAGCTTATGTATATTTGTATATTGATGCATGGTATTGAGTAGTGTGTGTGTTAATAACTGTACTCTACCTTTTATAAAGCAAAGTACAGATTGGACAATCAATTATTGAATGTTATTTCAGCGTACCTGCAAATGGCGATTACTAGCCCACACAACCTCCCATGAGTAAGCCTTAGTCTGCTCTGCAACGCTACCCTCTGAGAGTCAAGCGCTACAATTGGGTGTTTGGTTCCCAGTGAAGGCCAAATGTAGACATGGTATTTGTGCAGGCCTCACAGGTACAGCCTCGTTTTCCAACATATGTTGTGGCATCTTGGCCGAATAAACCTTTTTAATGATAAATGATGATGATGAATTAGTAGGTACAGCATGCCTTGTCTGTTCAAATTGATAATTACAGGATAACATTCTTCAATAAACTTGCACAATCCCAGCTTTAAACATAACTCCAACCTATTCACAATAAAAGACTTGCTACAAAAAATATTTGCATTATAAAATGGGCACATACATTAGGATGGTGAGTCATTGCTTTTTTGAATTGTTTTCACGTTAATAACCTAATTGTACACGAAGGCATGAATGTACATGTGTTCTCATGCTAGTGCCAGGTGGCATTTTGTAATTGTGCTCATATCCTTTGCATGGTTAACAAGCCATGGATTTTTTTTGCTTGATTGCCAAAGGCATCAGAAATTATACATGTCCTACTGTAAGGGATGCCCAATATAGTAGGGTGCCTAAAGGACCAAGGGGCGTATTGTCAAGAACGGCGTTAAAATTATTGCTGGTTTAGCGGCAGAAAACTGCAACTAAAGCAGAGATAATGGGTTTGATAATATGTCCTGGAGAATTCCAATAGAAGCCCAGGTTCACACCAGAACATGGACTTATATTAGAATTCTCAAGGGCATATTATCAAGCCCATTATCGCCGCTTTAGTGGCAGTTTTCTTCCGCTAAACCAGCGATAATTTTTTACGCCGTACTTGATAATATGCCCCCTGGTGAGAGGCATTAGCAACTGTCCTGTTGATTTGCAAGAAGGTTTGTCTTTTCGCGCCTTTTAAAAACTAAGCTATGCTCTATGCAGATTTCAGGTTGTTCCTTTGCTTTCTGACAAGTTCGCAATTTGTGTGCCTATTTTTCAGATTTTTACTCCCCTGTGTAAAGGTAAACTTCACACACAATACTGCTGCGGCTGCTTCTTGAACATTACTGTGGTCTTGCGCTCTAGCCGCGCAGTGACGTCCGGCCGGAACGGAAGCGGTAGGGAGAGCTTCCGGGGCAAAGTGGATGAGGCAACGCGCACTGGCGAGAGCTTCGCGCTCCGTAGCGTAGGAACTTTAAATAAAAGTGTCAGACCTTGCACACAGCCTCCGCGTCTTTATTTACCTACGCGGGTGGCACTACAATGGTGACGAGGATTTGCTGACGACCCCGCGCCATCACCTGCAATTTCCCGCAACAACGCGTGGCCCCAGGTACTACGGAGCACGACTGCACACGCACTGTTTGTGGGGGAGGATCACTTCCTGAGAAGGCCATCAGAAGGGAGAGGCAGCACAAAGGCCAGTTAGTGCCCCCACGACCCTGCACGTCCACGCACAGGAGAGGAGTCTCAAGCGAGGGGTACATACTGAGTATGGGCACAATTTGCAAATTAGCGTTCCGCGAATTCACGCAAAATCGAATTCGCAATCCGCAAAATCCGCAAATTCGTGCGAATTTTTGTTTTTTGCATGTTCATGGAGTTTTTAGCGTGTTCGTAGGGTTTTTTGCGTGTTTGCAGGGTTTTTTGTGTGTTTGCGGGCCGCTTGCATGGTGAAGTTACCCATGCTGTCGCTTATGGGCACAGCACCCTCTGGTTCACCACTGCCACCCTCTGGTTCATCACTGCCACCCTCTGGTTCACCACTGCCACCCTCTGGTTCACCCCTGCCACCCTCTGGTTCACCACTGCCACCCTCTGGTTCAGCACTGCCACTCTCTGGTTCACCCCTGCCACCTTCTGGTTCAGCACTGTCACCCTCTGGTTCACCACTGCCACCCTCTGGTTCATGACTGCCACCCTCTGGCTCATCACAGCACCTCTGGTTCACCACTAACACCCTCTGGTTCAGCACTGTCACCCTCTGGTTCACCCCTGCCACCCTCTGGTTCATCACTGTAACCCTCTGGTTTATCACTGCCACCCTCTGGTTCACCACTCGCACCCTCTACCGAGACCTTTTGTGACGCAGCGTTAGCAAAAAAAGATGCGCCATGCTGCTGGGTATTACCACGTGATGCATCTGAGAGATGCGTCACTTTGTAAAGCCCTGCGCCATCAGAAGGCGTTCCGGCACAGGGGAGGCCGTTCCTGCGCAGGAACGCCTCCTAAAAGTGGCTGAGGGAAATCTACAAGAATTCACTCAGCCACTTTTAGGCTAATGCTGCGTCAAAACCCTGCACCTGGCATGATGCAGCATTGGGGAGATAGGGCCCCCCAGAGCATTGCTGGAGCTGCGTCGCAAGCTCGACGCAGCTCCAGCAATGCGCTGCTTTTACGGCACAGATGTGTGACGCATCTGTGCCATTTTCGCCACATGGTGCACCGCATAGTAAATGCGGCGCACCATGGGTGGCGGAGCTGCGGCGCACAATAACTGGCGCATTCCTGAGGATGTGCCAGTTATTATAAATCTGCCCCTATACATTTAGCCAACGAGGGAGCACTTACTGATTAGACAGTAGTAAGTACTCCAGTTGAGTAGAGGTATTGCACAAAAAGGTGGCATCTTCTTGGACAAACACGCAGGGCGGGATTCATTCTGCCCCCGGTTAGAATCGTTTTTTGTGCCCTCCTGCCCTCTGTTAGACTCATTTTTCCCTTGTTTTTCTGCCCTTCTGCCCTCTGTTAGACTCGTTTTTCCTTTGTTTTTCTGCCCTTCTGCCCCCTGTTAGACTGTTTTTTGTGCCCTTCTGCCCTCTGTTACTCATTTTTCCCTTGTTTTTCTGCCCTTCTGCCCTCTGTTAGACTCGTTTTTTGTGCCCTTCTGCCCTCTGTTATTCCCTTGTTTTTGTGCCCTTCGGCCCTCTGTTAGACTCGTTTTTTGTGCCCTTCTGCCCTCTGTTAGACTCGTTTTTGTGCCTTTCTGCCCCATTAGACTAGTTTTTTGTGCCCTTCTGCCCTCTGTTAGACTCGTTTTCCCTTGTTTTTTTGCCCTTCTGTCCTCTGTTAGACTGTTTTCATGTGCCCTTCTGCCCTCTGTTAGACTCGTTTTTCCCTTGTTTTTCTGCCCTTCTGCCCTTTGTTAGACTGCTTTTTGTGCCTTTCTGCCCTCTGCATCACCACATCATCACTCAGCGCAACCCCAGCATCACTCAGCACCACCACATTATCACTCAGCACCACCACATTATCACTCGGCACCACCACAGCACCACTCAGCGCCACCACAGCATCACTCAGCGTCACCACAGCATCACTCAGTGCCACCACATTATCACTCAGCACCACCACAGCACCACTCAGCACCACCACAGCATCACTCAGCACCACCACAGCATCACTCAGCACCACCAAAGCACCAATCAGCACCACCACAGCACCACTCAGTGCCACCACAACATCACTCAGCACCACCACAGCATCACTCAGCACCACCACATTATCACTCAGCACCACCACAGCACCACTGAACACCACCACAGCATCACTCAGCACCACCCCAGCATCACTCAGCACCATTCCAGTATCACTCAGCACCACCACAGCACCACTCAGCATCACCACAGCACCACTCAGCACCACTACAGCACCACTCAGCGCCACCCCAGCATCAATCTGCGCAACCATTCAACAACAACTGGTTCAAATATGTTCTCTCAATGTTTCAAACTTTATTACAAATGTCACAAAAAGATGTTAATATTTCATTTCTGTTCTTGGATTTTTGTCACAATAAAATACACTGAACATAATCTTCACAAAAGTTATTTACAAAAGTTCAAGCTATTGCCATTATAAATTAAAGTCACTTTTATTTAAGTATTAATTATTTTAAAAAATTAAAAGCCATTGTAATTTGTAATATCAATACAGCTAAGTCACGTAAATACAAAACATGTTGCATTACAAATGCTATAGGTGTCACATTTGCGAAAGTTATAACTATTGGCATTGTAAATCACAAAGCTATTAATTTAGCTATTTTCAAAACCAACACATAAATAAAAAAAATTGTCATTTACAAGACCAATAGCTCAAACTTTCCTAATGCGAGCGGATTGCATTGCTTTTATATCTGTCAATGCTTCCTGTTGAGGTTTAATTTTCGTGACAGGCGCCTCATTGCCTACTTGTAACTATTCTCTGACCCTGCTTCAAGGGTCAGAGCAGGGTCAGAGAATAGTTGCAAGTAGGCATCGAGGCGCCAGGAAACACTTACAGGCTTACAGCAGCAGGTGCCCAAGTTGAAGTTAATTTCTTTGTAACCCTTTTCTAAAAGGTTACAAAAAATTAGCTTCAACTTTTGCACCTGCTGCTGTAACCCTGTAAGTGATTGGCTGAAAATTCGTCACTGCTGATTCGCGGATTTTACCGCGATTTCGCGAGATTCGCGGATCGCGAAATCACAGAAAATCCGCAAATTCCGCGAGCGGAACGAATTTTCAGCCCATGCTTAATACTAACCCATTCTGGACACACCACAGAGAGGATCCCTGCACAACACACCCAACAGGGTAGATAAGAAGGCCAAGGGTCACCAGAGAGCTCCAGACAACATGTGGGCAGGAAGCCACCATAAGGACAGTGCAAAGTGGAGCTAGTGAGCATCACCCCACCTAGCCAACCGAAAACATACCACAGAAGAACAAACCCGCCAACGCGAGACTCGGGGCAAGCCACGGACGGTAAGGCGCTACCATTACCACAACATTGGAGTCTCAGAGCACAAGCGAAGGCAACTTGCCCCCGACACAGCTCACAATGATGAAGACACCGACGAGCACAGGGGGGGACGCGAGTGACGATAGCCAGGCCCAGGGTCAAGCACCCACCAGAAGCAAGATGTGCACCCAAACATTCTCATTGATCGAACCAGTGCCCTTCTTAGCGAAGTGAGGTCACCAGAAATGCCGTGGGAGGACTGGAGAGAGTACTTCGAAAACAACATCTCCGCATTGGAAAAAGAAGGAGGTGAGGCGTTTTCCAGTGCCAGGAAGAAGAAAATACTCCTAAACAACCTTGGAGCAGCGGGCCAAAGGATATACCTCGATCTCAGGAAGGCGGAGAGACCAGCCACAGACACAGACGTGTTTTAACATGCCTTGGAAGATCTTGATGCACACCATCGTCCAGTGGTTTGCACAGCGATTGACAGGTTCAATTTCTATCAACGCAAGCAAGCCAAGGGAGAATCGGTGGATGAGTATGTAGCGGCCCTACAACAACTGGCCATCACGTGCAAGTTTGGAGCGCTACAAGAAGATCTAATAAGGGACCAAATCATAATGCACACCGTCAACACATCCATTCAAGAAAAACTGCGGGTGTCGGAGATTCCCCGCCCAAAGAAGTTGTAGCGTTAGTGAAAAAGGCGGAACTGTCCAGGAGATGGGTGGGGGCCGAGCGCCACGAGAGCAAACCACAAAGAGCACTGTGCAAGATCTCGAACCGGGACAATGCAAAAGCAAGATATCAAGGACAACAACAGGGGGCCAGGAACAAGCAAAGATATCAGCCCAAATCATTCAAGTTTGCCCGGCAACCCACAGAAGGGAAGAATGCATGCTACAGGTGCAGAAGTCAAACACACGCGGCCCACGACAAGAGTTGTCCAGCATTTAGGGCAAAGTGTTCTTACTGCGGCATAATGGGGCACTTCCAAATAGTATGCAGACGGAAGTTACAGAGAGCAGAAGTAAAGTTCGTGCAGCAAGGCGAAGACGGAGAAGACGGCAACACAGACAAAGGGAGTGAAGATGGCGTCCTGTGCATAGAAGAGCAGGTGCTAGACATAGGAATCCCCAGGCACAAGAAACCAGCGTGCGTCATGACCATTGGAGGAGTACCGATAACCATGATAGCTGACTCGGGGTCACCCCACACTATTGTTCAAAGGAGGTTATGGGAGAGAGACTTTGATCCCATAGTAGGTAATCATTTGATGCCCACGGACATACACCCGGTCACATTTACGGGAGAACCCATTCCTATGGTGGGATTCCGCCCCTTAAGGTTCGAATTCAATGGACGATCAGTGACAGGGAAACTGTACATTGCTGAACTAGGACCTTCAGTACTAGGCTGGAAAGATCAAGGAGTCTTTAAGATCAAACTCAATCCAGGAAGTGGCGCACAAGTACTGATGACCGAAGATAACCCGCTCCCGGAGAAGAACGCATGGAGGGAGGAATTCCCAGGAGTATTCCAAGAAACCATAGGACAGATGGCCAAGTTTACGCACAAAATCGGCCTAAAGGAAGGAGCGAAGCCCGTAAGCCACAAGGTCTGTAACATCCCCTTCAGGAGCAGAAGAGCAGTGCAGGAAGAACTGCAAAGGCTAGAGGAGAACGGGAATATTGAAGCCATTGAAAGCGCATAATGGTTGGCGCCCCTGGTGGTGGCACATAAACCGAATGGCAAGGTATGGCTCTGTGTGGACCTTCGAGAAATTAACAAGAACATCATGGTGGACAAGTTCCCACTTCCCAAAATAAATGAAATGATGGCAGAAACCAAGGGAGTGAAATGGTTCTCCACAGTGGACCTTACTGCCGCCTACCAACATATAGCTTTACACCGTTCTTGCAATCATTTGACGTCCTTCATAACCCCATTTGGATGTTACAAGTTCCTGAGGATGCCATTCGGGCTGGCCTCAGCTGCAGCGGTTTTTCAAACATTAATGTATCGGTTGTTCAGAAAAATGGAGGGCATCCAGTTCTTCCAGGACAATATCCTTGTGATGGGCAAGTCCCAGACAGACCACGATGAGAAGCTGAGAGTAGTGTTAACAGTCCTACTCGAGAACGGACTGACTGCCCAATGGGACAAGTGTAAATTTGGGAGAAGGTCTGTAACGTATTTAGGTCACGAGATACATGACGGAGGCGTTGAACCCAAACAGTCTAATGTGATGGCCATCGCGGATTCACCCACTCCCACGTCTAGGGAAGACGTCAGGTCCTTTTTAGGAATGGCAGAATTTTGTAGTAAATTTGTCCCCCACTTTGCGACAAAGAC
Organism: Lissotriton vulgaris; assembly: GCF_964263255.1. Taxonomy (NCBI): domain Eukaryota; kingdom Metazoa; phylum Chordata; class Amphibia; order Caudata; family Salamandridae; genus Lissotriton; species Lissotriton vulgaris. The sequence goes on from NC_141691.1 coordinate 1,449,000,907, forward strand.
CCACCATTTAAGACAGCTCCTGATGGAAAAGATTATTTTCCAGTGGACAGAAGCCGAGCAAGAGGAATTCGAAGCGCTTAAACAAGACATAAGTGCGGCCATACCTTTACAAGGATTTGATCAGGATGCATTGTCGATCCTAACTACAGCTGTCCTAACCCAAAGGAGTCCCCAAGGAGAAGTCGCCACCATAGGGTTCGCCTCAAGGTCCTTAGCGCCCAACGAGGAGAAGTTTAGCGTTGTGGAAAAAGAGATGTTGGCAGCAGTATGGGCGATGGAGCGTTTCAGGCAATTCTTCTGGGGTGCTAAGTTTCTTCTGCACATGGACCAAAAACCTTTGGTGAAAGTCCTCACCTCGAGTGGTCATGCATAAGCATGGGCAAATTTTGCGAATTTGCGATCCGCGAATTCGCGGGTTTGCGAATTCGCGATCCGCAAAATTCGAGAGTTTGTGCGCATTTGCGGATTTTTTTGTTTTTGCATGTTTGCGGGGCGCTTTGCGTGTTCGCGTTTTTTTTTTGCCTGGTTAATCACTGCCACCTTCTCGTTTTTTATGCCCTTCTGCTTTCTGTACCACTCGATTCTGTGCCCTTCTGCCCTCTGCCCCAATCATTTTTTGTCCCCTTCTGCCCTCTGTCCCACTTTTGTGCCCTTCTGCCCTCAGCCCCACTTAGAATGGCGCCGGCAAGCTGCCAGCGCCATTCTAAAATAGCTACAAAGAGCTTCAACAGGAAGCACTAATAGATAAAGTAAAGCAGGTGCTTGAGTTGAAGGTCAAATTAAGTTACACAATCATTAATCACCCCAAGTTTGGGGTGATTAATGATTGTGTAACTGAATTTGAGCTTCAATTCGAGCACCTGCTTTACTTTATCTATTAGAGCTTCCTGTTGAAGCTGACTTTTGTAACTATTTTAGAATGGCTCTGGCAGCTGGCCAGCGCCATTCTAGAAGAGTTACAAAAGTCAGCTTGAACTTTTGACCCAATCCGTTCCGCCCGCAGATTTTGCGGGAAATTCGTGAATCTCGCGGATTGCGCATTTACAGAAAATCCGCAAAATCCGCGAACGGAACGGATTTTCCGCCCATGCTTAGTCATGCACATGCGCCCCCCCGCATAGCCAAAATGACACTGAGTATTTGCCAGGCCAGAAGAATAAAGTGGCAGTTTACTTAAGCAGGGCAGCTGCGAAAGAAAGGGCAGAGGACCAGAGACCCTGTGAGTGGGAAGAATAAGCCATAGCCCTCATGGAAGACCAGGAGACCGCCATCAGTGCCCATGAGTGGGAGACAGGTTGCGAGGCGGACAACACGATCCAGGCCATGAAAGGATACATAATAAGTGGGTGGCCGGACAAAAGACTACTGGACAGCAAGTTGGGAAGCTACTGGGAAGTTAGGGAGGAACTTTCCATAGGAAAATATCCAAGTTTTCTACTTAGAGGAGCTCCGGTAGTACCCCGCAAGCCTTGCTGGAGAGAGTCCTGGCAATTGTACACGAGGGACATTTGGGAATCGTCAAGACCAAATGGAGGACTAAGGAAGCCTACTGGTTGCCTGGCACAGACAATCACATTGAAAGACATGTGAGGGAGTGTGAGCAATGTAGCAATGCGGACAAAACTCAGGTGCTACTTTGACCCCCTATTGGGAAGTATGACTGTCCAACAGGCCCATGGGAAGAAGTGTCCTTTGAAATCTTGGGCCCCGTCCAAGACGCCCAAGGTGTGCCTAAATATGTTACAGTAACTATTGACTGGTACTCCAAATGGCCGGTAGTAGTGGTCAACAAAACGGTGGATACAGACACGGTAATATCATTCTTAATGGACCTGTTCTTAAGAGAAGGTATCCCTAAAGGAATAACGTGTGACAATGGGCCACAATTCAAATCGGAAAATTGGGCAGCAGTTATGGAAAGAAATGGCATCACGGTGAGACATACACGCATATACCGTCCCGCAGGCAAAGGCCTGGTTGAACGTTTCAACAGGGTTATAATGGGGTCAATCCAGGCAGCAATAAGTGCTGGAGAAGGAACTCAAGCGTTTGGTGTGGGCGTACTGCATCACCACTGCGAATACTGGATACAGCCCGTTCCGGGTTCTACGCAGGCGGGAACCCTTCACAAAAGATAACCTGGCATGGAAACATCTCATAGTGAAGAGCCAATGGTCCCCAGCGGTGGTCCGCAAGAACCTAGACAAAGCACAAGCAATATATACTGAACAATATAACAAGGACCACCACATCAACGAGACCACTCTGGAAAGGGGGAGTGGGTGAGAGTCAAACAACCCACACTGAAAAAGAAGGGAGAAAGCAAATACAGCCCCCGTTGCAAGTGATGGAACCGTACAAGCGCACAGCATTGCTAAGTGATGGAAAGATTTGGTCACAGGGTATGATGGCGAAATGCAACCATAGTGGGGACAAGAAATGCTCCAACAGACTATACAGTCATGTACAACGAGGGAGTCACCAGGAGAGAGAGAGTACCAGAGAACCAAGAGGAAATGGGAGCGAGAAATTTGGACCAAGAGGAAGAAGTGCTGGAGGAAGGGAGTCAAGAAACTGATCTTTGGGATCGTAGCGGAAGCAAAGGAAGTGAGGAGAGAGTGCCCAAGACCACCCAGGCACAGAGACAGTTAGAGTGTTCCCCACCCCGGGGAGAGGACACCAAGGTTTCCAGAATGCGTTGAGGAAGAGAAGTCAGGCTTCCGAAGAAGTTCAAAGATTTCAAGATGGAACACAAGTAAGACTGTTGCCTTTAGTATTTTATCGTTGTGCAAAAGGAGGGAGATGTGGTGTTGCGCTCTAGCCCCGCAGTGACGTCCGGCTGGAACGGAAGCGTCAGGGAGCGCTTCCGGGGCAAAGTGGATGAGGCAACGCGCACTGGCGAGAGCTTTGCGCTCCGTAGCGTAGGAACTTTAAATAAAAGTGTCAGACCTTGCACACAGCCTCCGTGTCTATTTACCTACGTGGGAGGCACTACAATTACAAAGACCCATCTTCTCATAATTTCTTAAAGATTAAAGTAGGTTCACAAAAAATAGATTTGTTGAATCATTTGCCGTTTCCTATATATTCTCGAGTAAAGATAAGTCAGATGTCTGCCTGTGTACCTCTTACTTACTGGCACACAAACTCTAAACACAAACAAACTCTAATAAACCAACACAAAAAAAATGTGATCAAAATTATTTTCTTTCCCTTTGCCGTCTAAATGTTTTACATTTTGATTACCTCTTACCATCAAAGGCAATCTACTTGTCTACACAACCTCTTCACACAAAACTCCCCTTAGCTCCCTGAATATTGTTTTGAAAATGAAAATGAGAGCCTTTTAGTATTTCCAGACCTTTCAGCTCGGCCATTTTGTCAGTTTATTGGAACATTGCATAATGTCATGTCTTGGCTAGACCTCCTACAGTTGCTAAATACCAAAATGTCATTATGCTCTCAAAAAGCTGTCAGCTGCACTACATCAGAACTGAACCTCCTAAAAAGGCATTTCTGAAAGAACAAAGAAAAATTGAAAAATAAAACCAATGTGCTCTATATGTCTAATAGAGGTATATCTTGGTGAGAAAATGTAGTTTTGTATCTTTTCAGTAAAAAACAAAGTATGAGAAAGTAATATAGAATGAGGAGAAATGTGTGATACAGTGACTTCTTTGGGTTTAAATATTTTCCTATTCAATGGAAATAGATGTTTAACACAAGTATGTGACTTTTAGATGTTTTCATATAGACCTGGTCATTTGTCTCATTGAAAATACATTATTTGTGCCCCGATTATGAGATGGGTGTTGCGGAATTCCCATATGGAATTCCTGTCAGGTCAGTCATAAATAGCCCATTGTTCCTGCTCCCAGATTTACCAGGAGTAGGAGTAATGGACCCGATTTTTCTGGCTGTAAATTCTGCCCAGTTGAAATCACTGTGCAGCCAGGTTGGGTATTTGCGCTAGACATACCACGCCCCACCCATCCATCAACCATGGCACGGAGATTGCATGTAATCCTTTTCCTTGCCAGGCTAGAGTCTACTCTGGCCGTGCCATTCTTCCTTCTTCCCTTGTAGCAGCCCCCTGCTTACAAGTACCAACTGCTTTGAACAGGTGGGAAATGTGAGCATTGATACCCATGCAAAAGGGAATATTGTGCTGCATTCCATCCAGTAAAACAGGCTCTGCACTGTTATTCCCCATTCCTCGGGGATGCACTCATAATTGTATACTACCGGCAGGGTGTTACCTCATTGTATAATCAACACTTGGAAACCCACCTTTCTGCCTGGTCTCCCTGGATCTTTCATTTCTTATTTTTTTTTATGGATATGCTGCCATTTAGACTGCCATTTTCACTGCAAGACTGCCACTGAGACAGAGCATTTACTCTGACCCTAAAATATGGTCATACTAGGTTAAACACAAATGGCTTAAGAAACTTTTAAATAAGGAAATGTTGAGTTAGCGCATGAAATGCACAGTGGCATAAAAGTTAGATGTCACTTGTGGGTTTTAATGTGTCTTTACACTTTCCACACTCATTACTGTAAAAGACTAGAGGGCATATTAGCAAGAACTTCGTTAAAATTATTGCCGTTTTAGTGGCAGGAAACTGCTGCTAAAACGGCGATAATGGGCTTGCTAATATGCGTTATAGAATTCCAATGGAATCCCAGGTCAGATGTCCTGCACATCTAACCTGGGCTACTATTGGAATTCTATAACGCATATTAGCAAGCCCATTATCGTTATTTTAGCGGCAGTTTCCTGCCGCTAAAACTGTGATAATTTTAACGAGGTTCTTGCTAATATGCCCCCAGGTTCAGGCCTGACCTATTAGACGTTCTGCAGCACAGGGCCTTGGTAAAAGCAAAAAAAACTTCTGTGGCGCCCACATAATATTTCAAAATGGTATCACCACCATTTCATCAGAACACACCAGACTACATGAACCAGGAGAGGAGGCATGCATGCTGCCTGCCTGGAGGCGAAGTGAGGTCTGGACATGCTTCTCCATGTATTCAAAGTTCTGAAAGTGTTCTTTAGGGCTAGGAATGCTGATCTGCTGCCACCATATGGGTACAAAATTCCCACTTCTGAACTGGAGCCTGAACCTTAACAGACTACCCCGTTCTTTGGGAGTCATGGTAGCAGCCATGAAAATGTTTTCCAGCGCCTACAGAAAGACTTTCTGAAATCTGGAGGCCCTGGCCAAGGTCACATTTCCTCAAAATAATTGCAGCATTGACAGCCACGATATGCTGATTTGTTCTACTGTAGTATTTTGTAGTATTTTGCCTTGTCCTGCTGAGGGAGTTTGAGAACCAAAAACGTATCCTAAGTGTTAAGGTAAAAGACTTGGCAGGAGCTGACCATTAAGGTTTACTTGACACATACTACATCTTGTCTGCTTAAAGTCAGGACTAGGCCCCTGTCAACTGCCCCACTGATGTGGATTGGCACTTTTTTGGTTCATGGCTTTAATATTGTTTTTATGCTGGATAAATAATTAACAGGCAATGCTCTGGGGAATTACCTGTTGATTTAGGACATTGACACCAGTGGTTAAAGACCAATGTTTCTCACTGAAACCTTGTTTTGAGCTAGCAATATGTTGTATCAATAATTAATATTAAAAAATCTCACATGATACATCTTTCTTTGTTCATTACAGTTTTGTTTAATAATCACTGCCATCAATGGTATTGTTGATGTTTTGATCCTCTATAGGTGACTCATTGAGATCATCATGTGCAAAACAAAAGAAGAGTGTCATATGCAAAAGTGTCTATGTAGAGACACAGCGGCAAAGACTGTGAAAAGGACTGTAGAAAGATACCCTCTTATTGACACATTGGAAACCTTCAAGGGTTTTATGGGAAGCCCTCACTCACCAACCTGGTTGGTGACATGCTTCATCATCGGGCTCACCAGGAGAAGCCGAGTGCCTCCCTGGTGTGCTAGATTACTGCAGAGCTGGATTTTGTGACAGTGGTGTGAAAAGTGATGTTAAAAATGTCTAATGCTGTACCAATCAAAATAATTTATTTACTGGTCAGTTTAGACATGGTTAAAAAAGGTATTTTTTTTTAACTGATTGTTTCATATCATTGAGATCATCATCAGGATGTGATATGCGTATCAAACTATTAAAGATGCCAGTAGATGTGAAATAGAGTAACGCGAATCAATAAACATTCAATGTTAAGATTCAAAATATTATCAATGGGAACAAGCCTGAAAGGGCATAGGGATAGTGTGTTTGTACGGAAGAAAGAAATAATATTTCTTTTGAAAACCCTCACCCACCAACCTAGTTGATATAATAAACCCATTGCCATAAACCCATTGCCAAATCAAACTTAATTACTACTTAATGAGTATGGTGAATGCACTGCATGATTAAATTATTATTCAATATAGGCAAAAAAGAAGGCAAGAAAAAGAACACTCCAAACATTTCACACACTCTCGATTACATATTTTTTAATCATACATCATATTGACCAAAATACTAGATATATCTTAATTTTGGCTTATTGTTTGTGATCATTTGAAACAATACATCAGTAATGCATTTGAAAATATTATAATCTCTTTGCAAAAATGAATCATTGTATCTCTCTAGCCAGGGCATGAGGTCCTGTCATGTACTTCATATATTGATATAAGCATGTTGTGTATCCAGATATACACAAATATAAGCACCTTATTGCCCACGTTCATCAAGCAAGTAATGACCCCCCAATTATGAGGAATAAACACAAGCCATCAATCTCTAAAAATTATTTGGGAGTTGATGAGGAAGTAGCTGATGCCCTAAAAAAAGTGGTGCTAATTTGCACACAAAAAACACATATTTTTTCTCTGAGAAACATACAAGCGAAAGTATGTTTTTAAACCTTTGGCAATCAACATAACAAGCTATAGCAATTCAAAAGCTCTGGTCATAGAAAAAAGGGTAAGCTGAGAATACTGCAGACACAAGCATGTTTCAGAACCTTTGGCAATCTGCAACAACAACAATTATTAGAAAGAACAAAGGACACTTGAATGAACAATAACTTCAAGTATACATGATGTCCTCCTTGAGTTGTATACTGCCTGCCTCAAAAACTCATAGAGGATAACTCTCAAACAGAGATATGGGAAACCTAGGGGCATATTACCAATGATTGGCGATATTTATCGCTAACAAGGTTTAGCAACACATTTTTTATCGCTAAGCATCGCCGGAAATTATTCCTGAGATAAAGTGCTATTAGCAACGTTTATCTCCAAAGCGATACATTTTACGGCGATAGCATGAATATCGCTGAGAATACAGCGATATTCACGCACTAGCGAGAAAATGCTCTTAGCCATGTTATCCACCTCCCATTGGATAACATGGCTAAGAACTGGTCAGAGCAGGCGTTGGTTTTTGGCGATAGCGGTAATATTTCCATCGCTACGCCTGCCTTGCTAATAGGCGACAGCAACATAAGCGACTGCTTTCAGTCGCTAACAGGTTGGGTACGCCCACTTTGCATGTTATTAGCGATAAATATCGCTGACATGCAAAGCGGGACCCAAACCGCTCGCTATCGCCTAAAGCTGTCGCTAACTGCTGCTAGCGACAGCATCCTAATAGTGGTTGTAGGGGTGGGTAACCCAATATACCCTTGCGGGCTTGGGCAGTCAATATGTTTAAAGTAAAAGGTGCCAGCAAGGGATTTGTTTACAAAGCAAAGTTAAAACAGTGTAGTGAAGTCTATATTATTTAGACTTATCAGCTGAACAGAACAGCAACTGTTCATCGTATTTATTGTCTGTTTATGGACCTTAAAGAAGCTACCACACTAGCCCCAAACAAGTCAAACAAATTAAACAGATAACCAGCACTATTTGTGATTTTGCTCAATAAATGAACTATTAGAACCAAAAATTGAGATAAAGCAACACGGACAAGTTTGTTCTTCAAAGAAAATTATTATTTATATTCTTTTAAGTTCAAAATTGACGAATTGTGTAGGGTACACAATCAATGGAAATTGCATATATATCTTAAGTAAATGGAAATGACAAAACAAACCATTAATACATAAGAAAACAATCCAGTCTAACAAAATATATAAAAAATTGACTTCTTTTAAAAAATAATAAATAGAAAGTCAAATGCAGGATGTTGACTTGGACTGGTGTGTCGACGTTTCGGTCTCAAAGGTGAAATCCAAAGACCATCATCAGGACAGTGAATTTAATGCAATGTAGTTGACCCCTATAAGACAAGGTTTATAAAATTAACAAATAATCCTAACACGTGTTGCTAACATGTAACAATTTATTAACATGTGTTTAAGCTATTTACAAAACAGAAGTTTAACAGACTAGTCGGTGTGGTTTCAAGAGTGTTGGCTTATCTAGTTGCTTTAAGCGAAAACTTGTGCACTTACTTATGGATGAAAATTAGGACAAGCTGTGAATAATCAGAGCTGGTCTCGAGAGTCAAGGTTCTTGGCCTGTGGGAAATGGAAATGTATAAGCTCAGAGGAGCCTACAAGATGCAATATAAATTGCTTGATGAGTCCCTGATCTAAAACAAGAGTCAAATTTGATAGTCAATTACCTTGAGGGAACGAAAAATCTCCCCTGTAATGGCGTCCATATATTCAGGCCGAATGGTATTCAAACCTAATGGTGATGAATCTTTTGTATTCAATCTCGGGAAACAAGAATGCTGAAATATATAACATTTAGCAATTTGGACACGGATCTAAAAGGGTTCATGTCTATATATCAATATCTATCCACTTTTTAGAAAACTCAGAAGAGCGCTGCGTGAATTGGTATATTTTGGTTAAAGACTAAGTTAGTCATGGATAAATGGTATCTAAAGCCAAATTGTGGGCTGCAAATGACTCCACGATAAACATAGCCATTGCGGAAGCCTATACGGATGGAGCATCAAAAGCGATCATAGTGAGCATAAAAAGCACATCAATGCTATTTAGATACTTAACGAGATTCATGTACAAGGCAAGAGTTTATACATATAAACAAAGTGGAAAGCTGGAAGTCATCCTTGTCCTAACTAACGACGAAATGTATGGATGAAAACATTGTTTACATCAAGACTAAGTGTGTGGAACTCAATGGCAATTTAATTGCATCGCTACGGCTAACAAGAGAGCCAAACGTAGCGGTGTAGGTAAACACATCATCCTGTACGGAGCTCAATAACAATTTGGTTGCATCGCTGATGTCTGAAAAAAGCCGAACGCTCAGATTTAATAGCTGATCAGCATGTTGGCGTTCTAAAACCGCTGTAGCGCATGATGGAGCTAAAAAACAATTTTTCAAACAAATGATCAAACAAAGAACCCTACAGCATCAATCCAGGATTAGGTGCAAAACAGAGAATGCACCTCTGGTTGAGCACTTTCTTCAGCTCAAACACAGTGAGAAAGAGATGAACTGGTGGGTCATAGAAGTAGTCAAACCTACTATTAGACAAACAAATGTAGAGAGGCTTCTGACCTTGAAAGACAATCAATGGATCGAGTTGGCCAACAGTGTTAAAAATGGGTTAAACTCATCAACCGAATGGTACTCACTAGCCTGCATGACTTGATATGCTACGATCTGACATAGACTATCCCTCACAAGAATGTTACTGCACAATTCCCCAAAGATTGTGAGCGCCTTTTTACTGCGACAGATGTCTGCAGCTTCTCTACACTAATATCGTATCAGTTTTACACATATATGCTTAGTGATACATGTACCATTATCAGAAAATATTGGTTTTCATTCTTTTTTCTGTAGACACAGAGAGACATGTATTATGATTTGATTTTGTAGAATGTATGCGCACCAGAAACGTACCACATATATGCATAGTGATACATGTAACATGTTCTGCAAGTCACAATATGTCAAAAAAAATTCTAAAAATGTGCTCTCATCAGAAAACAGTGGTCTCTATTCCTTTACCTGTAGATATAGAGAGACTTGGACTATGTTTTGATTTTTCAGAATGTACGCGCTTTAGTAATGCGACAGGCACATAACATATTCTTAATGATTCTCACCATGTAGATTCAATATTCACCTACTTTTAGACCCGAGTAACTCACACTATTGAGTAATGGACAATCCTAAAACAGGCGATTTTTATTATCAATATCAGCTTAGATAATATCCAACTATAAACATGTTTATTTATCAGACATAAGAGACGACGAATCGTCCCTTTCACCCATTTATACTTTCTTGCAGTGGCATTTACACTTTAAGCTGATTCATCTAGTACTACCAAAACGTGTATACAATCTAACTATATGACCATTATAATATGGCGGCCGTATTCACTAAACAACAGTCATCTGGTTAACTTAGGTCAGATGACTATCACGCACCACGTTAAGACACTATATAAAGACTGGGATTGGTTTTCCCTCTAACCACCTTTGACGTGACGCAGAGGAACCCTTTCGTCTTTCACGCCATTTTTCGAAAAGTAAGTACAGACCCGTGAACATCGCGTTCCAAAACGCTATTACGCTAATTAGATACTTTACCGCTGCGCAAGTATAGACCCGTGAACAGCGGTTTTAAAATGCCAATATGCTAACTAGATGCCATGCCGAGGGTTTGGCTTCTTTTAAGCAGCAGCTATGTAACCAAAATTGTTTTTTAGCTCCAGCATGCGCTACAGCGGTTTTAGAATGCCAACATGCTGATCAGCTATTAAATCTGAGCGTTCAGCTTTTTTCAGACATCAACGATGCAACCAAATTGTTATTGAGCTCCGTACAGGATGATGTGTTTACCTACTCCGCTACGTTTGGCTCTCTTGTTAGCCGTAGCGATGCAATTAAATGGCCATTGAGTTCCACACACTTAGTCTTGATGTAAACAATGTTTTCATCCATACATTTCGTCGTTAGTTAGGACAAGGATGACTTCCAGCTTTCCACTTTGTTTATATGTATAAACTCTTGCCTTGTACATGAACCTCGTTAAATATCTAAATAGCATTGATGTGCTTTTTATGCTCACTATGATCGCTTTTGATGCTCCATCCGTATAGGCTTCCGCAATGGCTATGTTTATCGTGGAGTCATTTTCTGCCCACAGTTTGGCTTTAGATACCATTTATCCATGACTAACTTAGTCTTTAACCAAAATATACCTATTCCATTACACGCAGCGCTCTTCTGAGTTTTCTAAAAAGTGGATAGATATTGATATATAGACATGAACCCTTTTTGATCCGTGTCCAAATTGCTAAATTTTATATATTTCAGCATTCTTGTTTCCCGAGATTGAATACAAAGGATTCATCACCATTAGGTTTGAATACCATTCGGCCTGAATATATGGACGCAATTACAGGGGAGATTTTTCGTTCCCTCAAGGTAATTGACTATCAAATTTGACTCTTGTTTTAGATCAGGGACTCATCAAGCAATTTATATTGCATCTTGTAGGCTCCTCTGAGCTTATACATTTCCATTTCCCACAGGCCAAGAACCTTGACTCTCGAGACCAGCTCTGATTATTCACAGCTTGTCCTAATTTTCATCCATAAGTAAGTGCACAAGTTTTCGCTTAAAGCAATTAGATAAGCCAACACTCTTGTCACCACACTGACTAGTCTGTTAAACTTCTGTAATGTAAATAGCTTAAACACATGTTAATAAATTGTTACATGTTAGCAACACGTGTTAGGATTATTTGTTAATTTTATAAACCTTATCTTATACGGGTCAACTACATTGCATTAAATTCACTGTCCTGATGATGGTCTTTGGATTTCACCTTTGAGACCGAAACGTCGACACACCAGTCCAAGTCAACATCCTCCATTTGACTTTCTATTTATTATTTTTTAAAAGATGTCAATGTTTTATATATTTTGTTAGACTGGATTGTTTTCTTATGTATTAATGGTTTGTTTTGTCATTTCCATTTACTTAAGATATATATGCAATTTCCATTGATTGTGTACCCTACACAATTCGTCAATTTTGAACTTAAAAGAATATAAATAATAATTTTCTTTGAAGAACAAACTTGTCCGTGTTGCTTTATCTTCCTTTTTGGTTCTAATAGTTCATTTATTGAGCAAAATCACAAATAGTGCTGGTTATCTGTTTAATTTGTTTGACTTGTTTGGGGCTAGTGTGGTAGCTTCTTTAAGGTCCATAAACAGACAATAAATACGAAAAACAGTTGCTGTTCTGTTCAGCTGATAAGTCTAAATAATATAGACTTCACTACACTGTTTTAACTTTGTTTTGTAAACAAATCCCTTGCTGGCACCTTTTACTTTAAACATATTGACTGCCCAAGCCCGCAAGGGTATATTGGGTTACCCACCCCTACAACCAGTTTCTCAGCGCAGACTAGTTCTGCTGTGGGCCACCTCTAAGTGGTTAAGCAGGTTACCACCTGTAAACTTTTTTCCTTGATGTCTGAGACAGAAACTCTTTCATACACAGAGGAATATGTCCAAAAAATAGCAGCTGGACCCTCCCTATTGGGTAACAAAAATACAGCTACACAGTTACCTTATGAAACCGATCTTATCCAATTAGAAAGGTTGAAAAAGAAGTTGGTGAGAACAGAGTTACATGCTAAATTTCTCTCTGACTGCCTCAACAACAACATCATTCCAACTGGACTGCAGATTAAAAATATTCTGATCATCTTCATAGATGACAACGAATTTAAAGTCAACTTCAGCTTTGCTGCCAACAAATGCTCAAGGACTTGGATGGTCCTAAGCATTGAGACTGCGTCCAAACAAATTATCCTTCTACTGAAGGAAATTGAAACTATTGAGAATAAGATCAACTCTGATAGTAACATCATGAATGCCAAGTTGCTTCTAGATAAAGTTTCACAAACCATCAAAGAATTTGAAACCTTTAATGCACAAAGGAAGACCGATAAACTTCAGAAAGATATACGTAGCTACAATAAAGATAAGACATACCCTTATCTACAGAAAGATTTCTATGAACCTCACAACAACCATAGAGGTCCCCAACATTTTCAACAGAAACGAGTTACCTTTTCAGACACTGGATCTGAGACAGATTCAGAGCAGGGAGGTCAGTCCAGATCCAACTTTGACCAACAACCCTCTACCTCCCGACAATCTGTTTTTTTAGGGCAGGACAGGAGGAGAACAGGACGACCCCGGAACAACCGAGGCGGGAGAAGGGGTTGGTTTCGGAACCAATATACCCCGGGCCAGCGCCAAACACGAAATCAGTATTACGAATGGTAGAAGGTAACAACTCCATTCCCATTTTCAATATTTCAACACATGTTTTGACCGAACCAGAGATAGAAGTTCTTTCTGCTGGACTTTCTTTTGTACCTACCAATAGGAACAACCAATTTCAAACTAAGTTAGAGCTATATAAGTTCTTCAGAACTGTGAGATTCAAAAATTATTTTTCTGAGAAAACACCTAAAGGGGAAAGAAATTTTACGGGTCTACATCCACCGTCAACTTTCTTTCCGCTTAACAACATGGTGGCGAAAGAAATCACGACCTTTGAACAAGCAGTCCTGATAGAAACAGAAAACCTCTTTAAACAGATGCCTTTTGCTAGAAACAATCTTAGCAAGAATGAACTCACAGCTTTGAAAACCTTAGAATCACTACCGGATACCCTGATTAAGCCAGCGGACAAAGGGGGAGGCATTGTCCTCTGGGACAAAGTCTCCTACAGAACTGAAGTCCTTAAACAACTTTCAGTTACTGAGAATTACAAACGACTCTCTGGCAATCCAACTTCAAGACTTCAAAAAGAAATCTCATCTTGAAGCCAAAACGGCCTGAATGGAGGTTGGCTTTGTGAAAAGGAAGCAACGTTTCTAATCAACAAAGCGCCCACAGTACCGGCGCTATACATCCTTCACAAGGTGCACAAAAACACCACTGAACCACCAGGGAGACCCATAGTGTCAGGGTGTAATTCGATACTGAAACCCCTTGCCGAATATGCAGATTACTTTATACGACCTTATGCCATAGGATCTGATACCTACATCAAGGATACAACATCTGTCATCAACAAATTGGAAAACCACTGCTTTAATCCTGATGTAGAATATTTGGTAACGATGGACATAGTTAACCTTTATACCAACATCCCCCAATCTGAGGTGCTGGCTATTTTGAAAGATCTGCTAGAAAGTCGCACTAGACCACATGAGGTACCGACCGATTTCATATTGGAATGCATCAATATTCCCCTGTGTGAGAATTTCTTCCTGTATGAAAAAACCTATTACCAACAACTCAAAGGGGTGGCCATGGGGGCAATTTTTGCTCCAGACATTGCTAATATCTATGTCGCTGAATTTGAAAAAAGATTCATTTACCATCCATTGAATCCTTACCTGGCCAACATATCTTGCTGGCTCAGGTACATAGACGATGTTTTTATGATATGGAGAGGCAGCAAAGACCTTCTGTCAAGTTTTCATGTTTGGCTTAACGAAAGAAACCCCAACTTGTCATTTACACTTGAAAGTAACAATCTTCAGATGAACTTTCTCGACATCACAATCAAAGTGAGTGAAGAGAATATGTTGTATACCACACTCTACACCAAACCCACGTCCCGCAATACCCTCCTCAAATACAATTGCCACCATCCCAAGGCTTTACGAGATGGCTTACCCTTTGGGCAATTCCTTCGTCTCAGAAGAAATTGTACGAAGAAAACAGATTATTTTAAAGAGGCGAAGACTCTCAAGAACAAACTATCAGCAAGGGGTTACCCAAACAAACTTCTCAAACAATCGCTGAAGAGAGCGTGGTACAACAATCGGGTTTTGCTACTGCTAACCGTTCACGCAATGAAAGCAACCCTCTAGTCTGTGTTACCACCTTTGGTACCTTGAGTAACCAGTTGAAGAAGGTTATTCTAAAACACTGGCCACTGCTGTCAGAGTTACCAGAACTCAAAGACAAACCCTTATTTTCATTCAAACGTGGTCGAAACCTTCGAGACAGACTAGTACATGCATACGAAAATGACAACCAAAATCTTGTCGAAAACATGAGACAATTGGCCCCTCTGATAGGCCATTATAAATGCAACAAATGCACTGCCTGCGAAACCACCGAAAATATTAAATCATTTAATCTGAATGGGAGAACAATACAAATCAAAAATTTCTCCAACTGTCGTACACAGAATGTGGTTTACTGTATACAGTGCCCTTGTGGCATGGTATACATAGGTAAAACCACACAAATGATCAAACAAAGAATCCTACATCATCAATCCAGGATTAGGTGCAAAACAGAGAATGCACCTCTGGTTGAGCACTTTCTTCAGCTCAAACACAGTGAGAAAGAGATGAACTGGTGGGTCATAGAAGTAGTCAAACCTACTATTAGACAAACAAATGTAAACAGGCTTCTGACCTTGAAAGAAAATCAATGGATCGAGTTGGCCAACAGTGTTAAAAATGGGTTAAACTCATCAACCGAATGGTACTCACTAGCCTGCATGACTTGATATGCTACGATCTGACATAGACTATCCCTCACAAGAATGTTACTGCACAATTCCCCAAAGATTGTGAGCGCCTTTTTACTGCGACAGATGTCTGCAGCTTCTCTACACTAATATCGTATCAGTTTTACACATATATGCTTAGTGATACATGTACCATTATTAGAAAATAATGGTTTTCATTCTTTTTTCTGTAGACACAGAGAGACATGTATTATGATTTGATTTTGTAGAATGTATGCGCACCAGAAACGTACCACATATATGCATAGTGATACATAAACCATGTTCTGCAAGTCACAATATGTCAAAAAAATTTTTTCGAAAAATGTGCTCTCATCAGAAAACAGTGGTCTCTATTCCTTTACCTGTAGATATAGAGAGACTTGGACTATGTTTTGATTTTTTAGAATGTACGCGCTTTAGTAATGCGACAGGCACATAACATATTCTTAATGATTCTCACCATGTAGATTCAATATTCACCTACTTTTAGACCCAAGTAACTCACACTATTGAGTAATGGACAATCCTAAAACAGGCGATTTTTATTATCAATATCAGCTTAGATAATATCCAACTATAAACATGTTTATTTGTCAGACATAAGAGACGACGAATCGTCCCTTTCACCCATTTATACTTTCTTTCGGTGGCATTTACACTTTAAGCCGATTCATCTAGTACTACCAAAACGTGTATACAATCTAACTATGTGACCATTATAATATGGCGGCCGTATTCACTAAACAACAGTCATCTGGTTAACTTAGGTCAGATGACTATCACGCACCACGTTAAGACACTATATAAAGACTGGGATTGGTTTTCCCTCTAACCACCTTTGACGTGACGCAGAGGAACCCTTTCGTCTTTCACGCCATTTTTCGAAAAGTAAGTACAGACCCGTGAACATCGCGTTCCAAAACGCTATTACGCTAATTAGATACTTTACCGCTGCGCAAGTATAGACCCGTGAACAGCGGTTTTAAAACGCCAATATGCTAACTAGATGCCATGCCGAGGGTTTGGCTTCTTTTAAGCAGCAGCTATGTAACCAAAATAGTTTTTTAGCTCCATCATGCGCTACAGCGGTTTTAGAACACCAACATGCTGATCAGCTATTAAATCTGAGCGTTCGGCTTTTTTCAGACATCAGCGATGCAACCAAATTGTTATTGAGCTCCGTACAGGATGATGTGTTTACCTACACCGCTACGTTTGGCTCTCTTGTTATTCGTAGCGATGCAATTAAATTGCCATTGAGATCCACACACTTAGTCTTGATGTAAACAATGTTTTCATCCATACATTTCGTCGTTAGTTAGGACAAGGATGACTTACAGCTTTCCACTTTGTTTATATGTATAAACTCTTGCCTTGTACATGAACCTCGTTAAGTATCTAAATAGCATTGATGTGCTTTTTATGCTCACTATGATCGCTTTTGATGCTCCATCCGTATAGGCTTCCGCAATGGCTATGTTTATCGTGGAGTCATTTTCTGCCCACAATTTGGCTTTAGATACCATTTATCCATGACTAACTTAGTCTTTAACCAAAATATACCTATTCCATTACACGCAGCGCTCTTCTGAGTTTTCTAAAAAGTGGATAGATATTGATATATAGACATGAACCCTTTTAGATCCGTGTCCAAATTGCTAAATTTTATATATTTCAGCATTCTTGTTTCCCGAGATTGAATACAAAGGATTCATCACCATTAGGTTTGAATACCATTCGGCCTGAATATATGGACGCAATTACAGGGGAGATTTTTCGTTCCCTCAAGGTAATTGACTATCAAATTTGACTCTTGTTTTAGATCAGGGACTCATCAAACAATTTATATTGCATCTTGTAGGCTCCTCTGAGCTTATAAATTTCCATTTCCCACAGGCCAAGAACCTTGACTCTCGAGACCAGCTCTGATTAATCACAGCTTGTCCTAATTTTCATCCATAAGTAAGTGCACAAGTTTTCGCTTAAAGCAACTAGATAAGCCAACACTCTTGTCACCACACTGACTAGTCTGTTAAACTTCTGTAATGTAAATAGCTTAAACACATGTTAATAAATTGTTACATGTTAGCAACACGTGTTAGGATTATTTGTTAATTTTATAAACCTTGTCTTATAGGGGTCAACTACATTGCATTAAATTCACTGTCCTGATGATGGTCTTTGGATTTCACCTTTGAGACCGAAACGCCGACACACCAGTCCAAGTCAACATCCTGCATTTGACTTTCTATTCATTATTTTTTAAAATAAGTCAATTTTTTATATATTTTGTTAGACTGGATTGTTTTCTTATGTATTAATGGTTTGTTTTGTCATTTCCATTTACTTAAGATATATATGCAATTTCCATTGATTGTGTAACCTACACAATTCGTCAATTTTGAACTTAAAAGAATATAAATAATAATTTTCTTTGAAGAACAAACTTGTCCGTGTTGCTTTATCTTCCTTTTTGGTTCTAATAGTTCATTTATTGAGCAAAATCACAAATAGTGCTGGTTATCTGTTTAATTTGTTTGACTTGTTTGGGGCTAGTGTGGTAGCTTCTTTAAGGTCCATAAACAGACAATAAATACGAAGAACAGTTGCTGTTCTGTTCAGCTGATAAGTCTAAATAATATAGACTTCACTACACTGTTTTAACTTTGTTTTGTAAACAAATCCCTTGCTGGCACCTTTTACTTTAAACATAGCATCCTAATAGAGCGATAGAATTATGGCTGCTTAGCGTCCGAAAACGGCTCTAAAGCGGCGATAATTGCCTATCCCCCTGCTTGGTAATGTGCCCCCCAGTTTCTGAAAAAACAGAGCATACAAAAAAGTATATTTTTCCATCATAGGTAATCTGCACTAGAACGAATTACTTGAACAATAAGTTACCGACAGTTTAAACCACAACAGTTTATGAGAAAGGTTAAAAAAAAATTAAGTAGCTAGAAAGCACACTATTTGCGATGTCTTATGTAGCAATTCCTGGTAGAATAGAACGTCTGTAGAAATTAAAAAGCAATACTTTACACTCACTCAGAAGCCTATACCCAAAGCCGGAACAAACAATAGTTCCAATTAGCTATTTGAAATCGAAATTGAAGGTCACTCTACAGGAAGCCCAATCTCTGAAGTCACAGTAAAACTGAAGTGAGCAGGACCTGTTTCCAATTGGATATGTAAAAACTGAAATCAGTCGGTTACCTTTAAATATTGAATGAAAAAGCAGGACGTGTGCACCCACACAGAAGGTCAGACAGAGAGTTACCTAGTGTCACAAAATCGAACATATTCTTCAAGATCAAATAATCAGTTTTCATCCAATGTAATAATGCCTCAAAAAATCAAAAGGGGTCATGTGAAAGTCACAATATCTGTAAACAACCATAGAAAATATTAGCTGAATTAATTAAAACACATAGAAAATCATTGAACTGAAATTGATATAGCATGCAGAAAGTAACTTCCACAAAGCCAACAATGATGCCGGTTTCCCAAGTTTATAGGAATATGAGAAACGAAATTGAGACATTTAATGTCAAGGAGCTTCATGCGAAAGTTCTTATTGATTATTTACAAGCTGTCATCAGACCTGTTGGCATACAAGTTAAGAATTTACCTGTGATCTTTGTTGATGATCTTAAATTCACTAACAACAGTATTGCATTTCGAATACTTCTAGTAGAAATTAGATGTGCTCAGTATTGAGATCGCACTGACACATCTGAAATTACTAAGACCAGTTGGATGACCTAGAGAAAAATATTTTTGGTTTAAATCATCATTGACCCATTCACAATCTTGTACGCCCTGAAAGTTTTTCACAGCACCCTTTATTGAAGAAAAGATAAATCCCCTGTTTCAGAGGGATTGTAGTGAAAATATTCAGACTCTAGTCTAGGGGCTTGCACAAAAATGGATGGTGCCCTAGGATCATGCCCTTTCCAATGGAGCACGACCTTGAGTACACCACATCAGTGATTGGAATTGAGCAATTTCAGCCTAGAGTTCTGTAGAACAATTG
The DNA here is from genome assembly GCF_964263255.1 of Lissotriton vulgaris. Taxonomy (NCBI): domain Eukaryota; kingdom Metazoa; phylum Chordata; class Amphibia; order Caudata; family Salamandridae; genus Lissotriton; species Lissotriton vulgaris. The sequence goes on from NC_141691.1 coordinate 1,449,020,492, forward strand.
ATAACATCTGAGGAGAAGGAAAAGCAATTCAACCAGAAAAGGCAAACAAAAGAGATTTGAGTTGGAAAGCATGAACAACGGGATCAACTTACCAATCAACAGGCAAAACAAGTTCTCTAATGCGAGGGTAAATTAATCTATGACTGAAAAATAGATAGACAAAATTGGAAGCAAACCTACAGCGATATCAGGCAATCTTAAGTACTCAAGTGGGTCAGTCTCTCCGAATTGCCCTGATGACACATCAGAGCAGAGGAACAAAGGGCTGCCGCAATTGCTCAAATGTTGCTTTAGCCACTGAACTGCAGATGACTTACAATACTTTGATGTATATCATGAGTAGCATACATACAGAGCAGCCAGAGGAACACCATACTATACAAAGATACAGGTGATGATAAGTGTGCTTACAAAGTTAGCTTTCATTCAGCGCGGTATCCAGTCACTACAGGGAAACACGTGATAGTAAGGTGGGGTCACAGAGATGAAAATAGAGAGGTTTTAAGGCCTTTGTGGAAGGCAAGATGATAGTCAATCAGACGTTATGATAGTGGGAGAGATTGGCAACACACTAGGATGGATATTCACTTCAATTCAAGGCACTTGTAGAGTGCACAGCTGCCTCCGAAGAGGCTTCTCAGCGCTAGAGGTAAGCTCAGGGAATGTCTAAAAAAAGATCAAACCTATTAAACCTACTAGGCAGGAGCCGAAAAGCAAGGTTTTGAGATTATGGATTTGATTTATATCTTGCGGACGGGTTACTCCGTCACAACAGAAAACAATTTATTTATTTTGACCCTTATGGGTATTGGAGTGCTTTACATGTTTACAGAGAGGTGTACAGTGATAATTATACAATATCCATCATCATTGTGATGGAGTAACACATCCGCAAAGATTTAAATCAGGCCCTATGTCGGAAGCAGGATTCAGAGGGGCTGCACTGCAGCCTGAGTGGCAGCGCATTCCATAGTTTGGAAGCCATTTGTGTGAAAGAACTCCCACATCTTCTTACTCGGGGTTCTCCTGAGATACAGAGGACCTTTGTGAATAAAGGTTCTATAAGTAAAGGTGAGAGCCTTAAATTGGATCCTTTTGAGGACAGGGAGCCAGAGAAGATGCCAGAGGTGATGAGAAACTAGCACATTTGGAGCAATCTTCAGTTTAGACATGTGGCACAGTTTTGGATTGTTTGAAGCCATTGAATTAGGAAAGCAGGCTGACCTAAATAAAGGCTTTGGTGTAGTCCAGTCTCTTTCCTTCAAGATCAGGTGTGCATCCACCAGAGAGCCCTCAGGGTGGCAAAGCAAGTGATGGACAAAGACTTGATTTGAGGCTCACAAATTACATTGGAATCAAATTTTATCCCAGGGTTCATTGTAACTGGAGCCGGGGAAGAAGGTGCACCTAATTCTGAGGGCCAATAAATGCTAGCATCTGGAGAGGACTTGGTGCCAAAGGAGTTTATCATGTTTTTTCAGAATTAAGTTTCAGGCAGCTTCCATTCATCCATTCCACAATTGCCTTCAAGCAGGGCTCAAGGTTGCTGGTGCATTTTAATTAAAAGCCAGGAGAGGCTGGAAGTCATTCAGGTAGGAGGCCACCCTCTCCCCCCAGGACTCAGCAAGTTTAGCCAGAGGCTCCAGGTAGATATTAAAAAGTGTAGGGCTGAGCGCTAAACCTGGGGCACTTACCACTCTAGAGGCCTGGATGAAGAGGTGAAAGGAGGCAGGAAGACTGCTTGAGCCTGGTCTCTAATTTCAATCTTCTTGAAACTGTCTAACAAGATATCATGGGAAACAGTATTGAATGCCGAGGACAAATCCAAAAGCATGATGACAACTGCGGTGCTCCTGTCCAGATTTTTTGTAATGAATACTGAAATCTCAAATAGGGCAGACTCGGTACTGTAACCTGCATGAAACCATGATTATGATTTGTGGAGAAGGAGGTTAGACTCTGGAAAGTAAGATAACTGCATGTTGACCATTTTCTCCAAACGTTTAGCAATTGTCAGAAGAAGAGAAATCTGCCTGAAGTTGCTTACAACTTTTGGGTTGGCAGACGTCTTTTTGAACAGAGGGAGCAATAGTGCTTGTTTCCAATTTTTAGGAACCACTTGTGATTCAAAAGAAGTATTCATCAATTTGTTAAGGGCAGGGTTGACCACAGCGGTGGCGAGGTTGAGAATCACAGGAGGATAGGGGTCCCAAGGGAAACCACATTTGCATAATGCGAGTTCCACCACTGAGTCTTCCAGGGAAATGGGCGCAAACCTCGTGAGACTAGGAACTGGTTGAATAGGAACTGAACCCCCCCAGCCCTGGAGGGACCTGCATAGTGAATTGCTTGTAAATGTTCTGGATTTTCTTAAAGAAGAACTCGGAAATCATACGCAAAAAACAGAAATGAATGTGAAGACTTAAGGACATCGCATAATACATCACTGATTAATTTCTGAAACAGGGCAGGGCTATTGCCTAACCTGAAAGTCATTAAAAAAATTGAATAGGACCACAGAAAATCTCACCAGGCTCTATACGAACTGGTCAAGACGGGAAGGGGACTACGGACGTTTTGGGAACATCTCATGTTTGGCGAGTCGGCCGCTGTATTCGAACTAGTACGTACTGCTTCATAACATAAAATAAAAAAAGGGGAATGCCGATTGGAGCCACTGAATAAAGGGCTAAGCACTATCCTTGACTCGCCGTAATCTTTGCAGGAACTGACTTCTTTGGATGCTTCATTACAAAACACGCATCCGCATCTTTCAATCAATCAATGCATGCTAGTCCCACGGAATTTGGGTCCCCTGACTAACTGTAACAGAATAACGTCCTATTTATTGAACCGAACGATATACTTGATGGTTTCGAACCAGTGATCCGGAGACCTTATACGACCTGGTCATCTTTTTGCAACCTTGCTTCTTCAATAATACATCGTCGCGTCCAAGGAGCTTCAACTACTTACTTTGCCCTGAAGAAGTCCCCGCAGGGACGAAACGCGTCGGCTGTGTCCTTTAACATTTGGAGTGAATAAAGAAAAATTGTTATTTGAAAAAAAATTGTCTGTTTTATATGCAATTTTTGACCATATCTTGTGTGCAAACTAGAAGACCTTAGTTTACACATGTCTTTGTTGTGGTGCACCTTTGCTTAAAATTACAGTTAGGACCACAGAAAATGTTAAATGTTTTCGTCCATTCCAATGTATACTATATTGTTTGTTTCTCATAGATATAGCTTGAAGAATAGAGTGGTAGTCCAATAGGATGGAAATGAGATGAAGAGTATATGGATTCCTGATGATAATAAAATGATTGTCTCACAATTAATATTGGGGCAAAGTTTACCATGAATTTTGTTACAAAAACTTCTGTGCCTCCCACCTATGTGACTTTTAGTTATGAGTTGTATTTCAATCAGACAATCATAGTCCCTATGCAGCAATAAGTGCTCCACTGCATATGCAATGACGATATCTTGAAAGGTCTGATAAATTGAAGAAAAAATTCACTTGGTAGTAAGCACACCAATAATTCTGTTGTGGGCACCTCCTTGCTTTGGAAGCATCTGGGAAGACGCCAGACTTAGTCACTGATCAGCGAGAAGTAGGTGGGAAATAAAAAATATTGTCATACCTAATTTGTAAAAGAATAAGTGTCAGGGCCCAAATTTATGCTCAGAAGTGCACATCCGGAACTATCGGGGTGCCAAATACTGAAAATGCATATTCTTGAAACCCCCTCATGCCTCTTTAATTTACCACTAGACACTCTCTGTCTCTTTTTCTTACTCTTGAGCGTTATATGTTATCAATGCTTTCAGTCTTTGACACCGTTTTTCCATCTTTAACTTCCTCCTTCTCACCCGCTTTTGTGTTTTTCTCTCTTTTGCTGTGGATCAAATCTATATAGGAAAGATAAGAGAGGCACCCCTGTAATGACTGTGATGGCCCCCACTGGCAACCACTGGCTCACATTAAGGACTGGTCATAGGTGTATTGATATTTGTAAGCCACAAGCATTAACTAATGTTTTTACCATCAATATTTGAACTATTATTACATTTAAAATTAAAAACACAATTTATGACAACTGTAGTTTTACCTTATTTTGTCAAATTTAAAATAAATAGTTTTCAACATGGAGTATATTTAACAATTACTAATGAAATGAATAGAAAGAGAAAAAATAAGTAAAAAATGTTAGAACTAGAATCCTTCGCGTGGTTTCCCCTGTCTTTTTGCCTCTACCGCCTGCATTTTTGACTGTGTTGTAGACTTTGTTTTTGCTGGTTTAGGTACTCTGGGCACTTTACAACTGCTAATCAATGCTAAATTGCCTTTGTGTAAATTGTAATTCTGATTGGTTATCCATGATTGGCATATTTGATTTACTGGTAAGTCCCAAGTAAAGTGCACTTGGTGTGCCCAGGGCCTGTTAATCAAATGATACTAGAGAGCCTGCAGCACTGGTTTGTGCCACCCACATGAGTAGCCCTGTAAACGTGTCTCAGACCTGTCATTGCAGTGTTTGTGAGTGCAGTTTTAAACTGCCATGTCAACCTGGCAAGTGCCCCAACTTGCCAGGCCCTAACCTTCCCTTTCTCTTCATGTAAGTCACCTCTAAGGTGGACCAATGGTACCACCTTGGGCAGGGTGCAGTGTAATGTGAAGGGTAGGACATGTACTGGTGTGTTTTACATGTCCTGATAGTAAAATGCTGCCAAATTCGTTTTTCGCTATGCAAAGTCCTAACTCTCCCATAGGCTGTCACTTGAGCTTCCATGTAACATTTTACAAGTGTAACAATTAGGAACAGCTAGAGATTTGGAGTTTGGGCTTTCTGAGCTCAGAATTTAATAACGCATCTTTTAGTAAAGGTGGCTTTTAGGTTCTGTGTTTGAAAATGCCGCTTTTGGAAAGTGTTTAGAAAAAAGAAGTAAACCCAGTAACCCAGGGACCCGAGTCAGACAATATTTATCATAAAAGGTGGTCCCCTTGGGGGAAGTGTTGCCTTGGACTTCCACAGCAATAGCATTTTATAGAGAATTAGGCAGATCTTATTTTGACTCTGCAATAAGTGCATTCATATTTTTAAATAATAGGCCAAAAATGGCACGGCATTCATACTTTATCTTTTTTTTTCAGTTTGCATTTTTTGAAAAATTCTTAATAAATTAAATGTTCGGGTGCTCCTATAATTTTTTGGCGCAGGAAATGTGAATATAGTGAAGTGGTGCGCTTATGTTACATACAGAATATGTACATGTGAATGATTATGACAGTACATTGTCACAGATAGCACTCGCAGAACAAATGTCACATGACAATTACATTTTAAAATCAGTCCACATAGAGTATTTGTCGATGTTTAGACCATTTTGGCAGCTCATTTAGGTTGGAGCTGCGTCTGCCTGTAGGAACCCTTTGCTGCAGACAAAGCCCCAACCTAAATAAGTTTCCATCGCAGCTTACCAGACTCAAGCACAGTTCTGCAGAGGCGACCACACTCTGATGATTTCCCACTAGGTGGTTTCCACTACTGGGGATAATGGATATGAAGCAACAGGCACCCAGCAGTGTGTTATAATTTGCGCAAGTATCAATTCCTTCATCTGTATCTCTGATACTTAAGGGAAGTCTGCTGCCAGTGATTCATGCCCTAAGAGAGCACAGACTTTTATATGCTTCATAATGTTATTCACCTGCCAGGTTTGATACCCTACAAGAAAACCGTTTTGCACAATACTTTTGTGTATTTGAAGAAGACAATTTCCATTACCCCTAGGGGATTGAGGACTCTTGAACCACTCTTTGAGCATTTACATTGAACACAGGATATAGAGCCATGAACAAAAGAAAAATCTACAGAGTTCATGACACAACCTAAATGAAAAATGGCTCCAGATTATCAGTGATTTATCCATGGTTAGGGGTCAAATGACACAGATTAACCTGTGTCTCCCTTTTCTACTCTATCTCGATGATGACCCCATTTTAAAACACTACACAGAGGGGTCGAACTGTTGACAAATACTCTGTGTCGACTGATTTTCATATTTCATTGTGTTGTGTGACACTCGTTCTGGCTGTGCCGTCTGTAACAATGTACTTTAACAATCAGTGTCATGTATATATTCTCTATATATCACTATTTCTGTGGAAGTCCAAGGCTACACTTCCCCCTTGGGGACCACCTTTTATGGTAAATACTTTTATAAAGTGGATATTTTCTTGTTTACCTCTGCCTGTCTGTGGAATCAACAACTGGTTTAAACTGAGAGGGGCCTGTTTGTTCATTCACTCTGGATAGTCACACAAAGAGAGTGGAGGTGTGTCCCCATATCCTGATGACCCATCATCATGCTGATGAGTCTTCTTGAGTGTGAGTGGTGGGAGGAGTTGTCACAGACACCTGAATAGGGCTATGCCTGTCCCTCATAATGCCGTCTCCACCTCTCTGGAGTGCGTCTGGAGACCAGGCCAGGCAAGGCACAAACTTGTAAACTACAAAGACTTCAAAAGTCAAAAGGGGTATAAGTATTGGACCTACAATCCAGACTTTTAGAACACTTCTGGATCAAGATGACCCTGCCAAGAAAAAAAGCTGAAGAGCTGTCAGGAGAAGTACTGCCCCTTTGCTGTGTGTTACTTTGCTGGGTTGGCCTGCAGTTGCTGCTTATGTCTTTGGGCGGTGGAAAGGACTGGACTGTTACTTTGCTTTATCCTACTTGAGAAGATTCTCCTAGAACTTGAAGTAGAGTTTGCCTCCTGTTAAAAAGTCTCAGGGACACAAAGACTTCATCTGCAGCATCATTGAACTCCACTGCTGGGAGTTCTGACCTGCCTTGTGGTGCCAATTCCAGTTCTGGGCCCTCAATGGCAGCCGCGGCCGGCAGTGGGAATACCTGCAGGGCGGTGACGTGGGGAAGGGGAGGAGCAGGGTGGGGGATAGTAATGTATGGATTACGGAGCTTCCTATGGAAGTAAACATTTAAATAAATAAAACTAAATTTGTTGAGTGCACTGCATCCCCAAATGCGATGCAGTGCGCGCAACAAAATTCGTTTTGTTTATTTAAATGTTTACTTACCTGTAATACTCCGAAATCCATACATTACTACCCTCCACCCTGCCCATCCCCCTCCCCACGTCACCGCCCTGCAGGTACTTCCACTGCCGGCCGTGGCTGCTCAATGGCTGTTCTGCTGTTTCGAAACCATCAAAATTGATGCTTTGCATCAAATGCCTGTTTTTCTGACACAGAACCACAGTACAGTACAGTAAATGTCCACACACCACTGCCATGCAGCCAAAGAAATTGATGTAGCGTCTGTTAGTGGCTGAAGAAACCACACCAGCCTGAGTTCAGCGTACCATGTTTTCGCAATGTGAGACCTCCTCTCTGATTCCGACGCAGGCCCTGCTGAGTGGCTGAAAGAATCGAGGCATCGTGGGACCATGGCTGATGAAAGCGATGCAGCACCTGTTTGCTTCTGCCGCATTGATCTCCAGCACATCCTGATTTCCACGCATCCCATCTGTGCAGCAGTTTTTCTGATGCATTAACCACAAACCAGAACCGTCTTGGATTTTGGTTTATCACTTCTCCTTACAGTCCAGTTTCGATGCAACACTTTTCCTGCATGCAGCAGAACTGGTGCATCACTGTCTTTTTGATGCTTCCCTACTAATGCTGCTGGTATGCCTTGTGGATTTTGACGCATATGAGGAACTTTGTGCAAAATCACTGCATCCATAGATTTCTATGGGTAGAATTGCTTGAACCTTTAAAAAGTTATATTTTTTGTTGTGTATGTTGGATTTTTGTTGCTTTGGTCTTGTTTGGTTTAGATAAAGATACTTTATTTTTCTAAAATGGTGTGGTATCCATTTATAACGTGTTTCCACTAAGTTACTGTGTTTGTTATGTACAAATTCTTTACACATTGCCTCTGAAATGGGCCTAACCACTCATGCCAAGCTACCAAGGGGTGAGCAGGGGTTATATTGGGTGTGTAATCCCTTTATCCTGACTAGAAGGAAGGGTCAGTACTTCGACAGGATCCAGAGCACTGCCAACTAGAGACCCCCATTTCTAACAAAAATAAATGTTTTTAATTGTTTGTAAAATAATGATGGCACACGGATTTAGAGCACAGATTTTTGAGGGATACTGAAACGGGAACGTAGTTTTCAAGTAACTTTCCCTGCCACAAACATTGCATGCAGTAAATTCAAACACATTAAAATCAGATGCAGTAGAATAATTTCTGACAGACCCAAAAAATGCTCATAATCAAGTGATTTTTCTTGCCCCACTGATGATTTCACCAGCTTTTGATGGTAAAATTGTGTGCAATGTTACCTCTCCTTTACCACTGATCCAGCACATCTTTCTATATCAGTAAGTTCTGGTGCAATCATCAAACTTGCCACTGTCAAAGTAATCTTTATTGCATGATCAATAACAATCTTTACAATATAAGGTAAAAAACATTAATGCTTAAAATCTGTAAAATCCCATAGTAGTTATTTAAAAACTGACTTAGGGCCAGATGTAGGTAAATTTAATTTAGCGAGTCCTAAATAGCGATTTTTACCGAATCGCTATTAAGGACACGCTAAATTGAGTGTAGATAGGAATCGCTAAAATATTAGCGATTCCTTAATATTCCTTAATAAAGAATCGCTAATTGAGATTTGTTAATAAGGAATACCTAGCCATTCATTCCTATGAGCTAGGACGCCCATAGGAATGAATGGGAAGATATTCACTATTTGCGATTCGGTATTATAGAATTGCAAATAGCGGGAGCTATTTCAAGGGTGCCAGGGTGTCAAAAGGACACCCTGTTACACCCCTGAAATGTGCATGTGTGCATATGTGGCGCACATACATGCCCTAAGGGCATGGATGTGTGCAACACAGCACTTTTAAAAAAGCAAAAAAAGTGCTTTTTTAAAGGAAATCGCTAATTACCACCAACTTGAAGTTGGTGGTAATTAGTGATTCCTAAAGGCTGAAGTGCACTTTTTTTTGTGCTACTTACATTGCATTTAAGGAATCTTAATTTCCGATTCCTTAAATGCAAGAGCAAAATAAGGAATCTCAATTTTGTGATTCCTTATTTTGCAAGTAGGTTTAAACTCACCTACATTGCTCTCAGCCAAATACTGGTCGGTAACGCAGAAATTCTGCGAATTTCTGCATTACCGCTCGGTATTTGGCCGCCTACATTTGACCCTTAATGTGTTACCTACTTGGTAAGGTGCTAAGATCAAGGTGTACTAGAACCATCTAAATTTAATAGGAGTAAACAAGTACATAGACAGTGACACAGAAAAGGAAAAAGCATCTTGACGTCGTAGATCTGCGCAGAGTTTAGGTCACTTAGAGCAATTCATTATGAGCTTACTAAGTATCTCAGATGAAGCGATCATACCCAATCTTTAGAAAATAGTGACCTCTAGTCTCTGTTTCATAATATCAATGTATTTGCCACAATTTGCCAAGTCCACAGGCTCTGTCATGTTGAACACCAAATTTGCTGCCTTGTTGCAAGTTTGGGAACAATGAGAAATAAAAAGGGGTTTTAACAATCTGCTGTGCGATGAAAAAAGTGCAGGGCAGCAACAAAGCAGGTGGTGAAGGATTCATTTATAAAGTGGCAGAGTGTACTGTTTCAATTGTCCTGAGAGATCTCTATTTTGGGTTAAGATCCTTGATTTGTAGGCCTATTAACCTGGTAAAAAGGATTTGTTCAAGCACCCTTTATAGAGTGCACGTGACAGAGTGGCCAGTGGTCTAAGGAAATCCAATTGTGCGCTAACAGAGCTCTCAAATTGTTGGCCTTATTCATGCCACTTTCTTCGGATAGTCTTCTAGATTATTTTTTCACAGCATGTTTTGGTATGGCACACGAGAGTTGCCGGCCATTTAATGCTTCTTGGTCAATTTAAAGGATGTCAATTGTGAGTTGTGGGTGTTGTGACTAAGGATTCCCGCTTTGGCTGAAAATGGGCCAGAGGGCTGATTTCATTGTATTGGCCTGCACCTTGGTTATTCTGTGGTAGTAACTTACAAAGGTCACCATGCTCACCAACACTTGAGCCATCAGACCGAATTCCATCCCTATCAGGCAGTTCCATAGATACAGAGAAAGGCTGAAGACCCTATTGCAAGCCTTAACCTGGTATTTGTCCAAGGTACATACTAGTTGACCCAGATAAGCCTTGAGGCCGTAGGTAATCGTTGGCAGCAAGGTGGCTGCCAGGACCCGTCTAATTAAGCCAGTGGAAAGACTTTCCAGAGATCTATTCAGTTTGCTCAAATTGATCATGATTGCCTCAGCTTTTGTGAGGGCATATCTCAGTTGCTTTTTATGTTCACCTTTAGTGGTGGGCCACACACCCAGATAGTTGTAGGAGGCAGCAATTCCTATTAGCTGTGCCCCCCCAGCACCACCTGTAAGTTGATTGTTTGGGTGGGTGGCCAAAGATGAGGATTTTGGTCTTCGAACCATTTGCAGCCATTTTGTTAGCAATGTTGTGATTGTATAGTGCATTCAGTGCTCCAGGCAATCCGATTCTCGAATGATTGAGAAGGACAAGATCATTCGCATATTGCATTATTGAAATCTTGGTTTTCCCAATCTTCGGATGGATAAGGTTGGCATGTTTCAATCCTGCACTCATGCCGCCCGTGTAATGATTGAATGAAAGGGGCACAAGCACGCATCCCTGCTTGAGGCCATTGTCGATTGTGATCTTCTTAGAGACAGTCTTAGATGTTAACTTGACTCTAGCCAAGGTGGAGGTGTATGAAGATGTAATTGCTTGGAGCAAGATATTCAGGATGCCCCATTCTTTTTCCATAAAATGTTCCTGTCTACCCAATTAAATGCAGCAAGATGGTCCACGAAACAGGCAAAGAGTGGGAGTTGCTTCTTACTCTTTGTCATGTGAGACAGTAAGGAAAGGGCCATAATGTTGTCCAGTATTGAGGAGTTTGCCCTAAAACCTGATTGAGTGAATGGGATTAAGTTGTTAGCTTCTGCCTAGACTTTAAGTTTTTAAGGAGGGTGGATGCTTAGGCCTTAGCTTCGATGTTCAGAAGGGTGATCAGGCGGTAGTTGAACAGATCAGTCATGTCGCCCTTCTTGTAAATGGGATCCAAGATAGCACCCCTCCAGTTCTCTGGAACTTGCGCAGTTAATTGGCAACTTTGGTAAAGTGAAAGCAGTATAGCGGTCCAGAGCTTGTAATTGCTTTTAAAAAATGCAGTGGGTATCTCATTTGGGCCTGGTGCCCCAATGGGTCTGATCTTTTGCAGAGTTCTGTAATAGTCTGGCCACAAAAGCGAGGACTCCTGGTACCAGAATTCAGGGCAGTCAACTTGGGGCACCAAGTCCTCATCAGGTACAATCACGGCTGCATATAGGTATTGAACATGAGTGATCCACTTGAATTTGGAGACGGCGTTCACTCTTGTTGTTACAGGGCATGCTTTCTTCATTAGATGGCTCAACAGATCACCCAGTTCCGGTTTGCTCATCAGCAAATGCACATGCAGCCATTCCCCTTCAGTATGTTTATGCTTGGCTGACAAAACCACCCATGTGTGCTGTCTTTTCAAGGCTTCCAGTCTTCTTCGCAAATGTGCTTTGGCTATGGCTCTATGTTCCCATTGACAAGTTATTTGGAGCCTCTGTAACCTCTGTTTTCTTGCCGTAATGTGGGAATTGATTAGTTTCTGTGGGGATTATGGGGAATTGAGATGAGGGCGAGAGTGGTCACCAAGCACACTATGTAGTTCACTAACCTTTAGGCACCAGTTATCCAAGACAGTTACACTTAGGGTCTTGAGGTGCATGCTTCTTGTCGAATCCCAGGCGTTGAGTTTTTGCAAGTTCACTGGGCCTCATTTAATCCTTCTGATTAGGTTGTGTCTTTCCTCACCCGTGGATTTGTCATTTGTCTTAAAGGTTTTGATCCTGTTGGAACTGACATTGAAGGTGGTGACAAGTGGAAGATAGTCGCTCTCTGAACATGACAGGATGTTGAATCAAGCTACAGCACCCACTGCCCTACTTGAGGTAATCATATCATCCAAGGTGCTTATTCATTCAAGGATTTTTGGTATTTGAGTGGCAGCGAATTGTTTTAAATTATATGCTGGTGCTCAGGCTATGTCAATGAAAAAGGGTGGCCAATAAATTGTCATCAAACAACATAAGCTAAAGTGCGTAATATGAACGTATCACATGTGGCTTCTTTTTGTTGATATGCTGCCACATGCTAGCACACATATTAGTATTGTAACTCAAAGATTAACATATGATTAGTAATCATTATGGAGCATTATATTCTGCTGCTTCACCACTTAACTTGTAATCAGGGCCTTAGTGTTACACATGTATACTCTCAACAAGTTGGCATCCAACCAACTGAGAAAAAAAGCCTAAAATCAAATTTACAAATAGGTGGTGCACAGAGACCTGGCTAAAACAAGAAGAAAAGATCAGAACATGTAATGCAAATGATGTAATACCCAGTTGGAATCAGATACAATCACCAGCAAATTCTCAAAGTAGGGTATTACAATGCACATCATGGAGTCTCCAACCCAAGCTAGGTAGATCTTTAACATATTTCATGAAAAGTCAAATGCTAAAGTTGCAATAAATTGAATTGTACCTCACTGCTGGAAATATTTGAGACTATACTTTTATATATTTGTGAATCCATCACTAACAACACAATTTACAGCACAGTCACATTATTTACTAATTCTCATCGATAAGGCCAAATGTTCTCATTGTATTAAGTTTGGAAATACGTTTACTAAGCTTCAATACGGATACAATCAAACAATGCTTTACATTTTCAAGTATAAATTCATAAAAATTTGATGAACTATACAATTGGTTAGGGAGGCAGGAAAAAAGGAGGTACATAATAAGAATGGTCTGATAAGTTCAGAGAAAAAATAACGATACATATATAATAATGTGTATTAGTATACAGTGACATTGTCATAATTGGAAAGTCATTGAGGTTGGAGAACTTCTTCACTAGGTGAGGGTGTACAAGATGGTTTTGCATATTTGTGTAGAAAATGTGTGACTGAAGTCCACAAGGCTTTCCGTTTTAAAAATAATGATGCATGGTGCATACAAGTAGTATCTAATCTATGATTATGACGTACTGCATACCACCATATTATGAGTGATAATTGAGTGAAATTATACCATTGTCTTGTTATTTGCTGAAAAGCTACTCCTAATGTCAATTCTAATACTTTTGCATCCATTGAAACATCTATCCATTCATCAGATATACATGGGTGAAAAGTAGGTTTACTCATTTTAATTCAGCACAGTAACTACATTTGCAATGCCGCATTGCACAACATTTAAAAAACTGGCAACAGTCATATCTACAAACAATCGTCATCCCTTGTGCTGGTGCTTTAATCAGGCGGCCGTACCTGATCCACAGTCTCGCACCATGGTGCATATATGAGTATTCATTGTCTAGCATAGGATTTGTACTGGAAGCATAGACTTTCAGTACACATTCTTATTCCTAGAGACATTTCAGATCAGGGCCCACTTTAGCACTGGTGGCGCCGAGTGCAACAATGTTTTTTGGCACACCCCCCAATGACCACCTCCGCCATGGATTCCCTCCCTACCACCCTTTGATAGTCTCCATAACCTCGCTCACAGATGCATTTCATACATTTTATAGTGTCACTCATAAAAGTGAAGGGTATCAGAGCACTTTACATAACACAGACATTACACAGAGACAATCAACCATAGGTGTGTAAATCAGCGTATAGTAAATGTGACATAAGACAGAGGAAAGCAAGGGGTGGATTCACATGTCATCCATACAGGTAGGCAGTATGGTTGAAGAGTACTTGGTCTGGAGAAGCACAAACTCTGAATTTAAAATGTAACATTATGGATTGGGGCTCTCTTTAATAGCAAGAACTGATTTGTACCCAAATGAACCCTTTTTGCAACATTAGAATAATGAAGGTCTGGGGAAAAAAATCCAAACACTCTAATCTATAACTTGAAGTCTGCACGCAGATCTTTGATGACAGTTAATAGCTCACTGTAAACTGCAACAAACAAAAGGAAGTCTCTGACAAAAGCAGTAACCCACTGACCTGTTTACATTATATTCACTTTCTGATCTGAATGGTACATGTTCCTTGCAGCAGGCATATTTGCCCTCTGCGCTACCTTACAATGAATGAAAACTTCCATTAGTCAAAACTTTACTAGGCCCAACTCCGATCTTGCCAAGAAGAACATTAATCACCAAAGACTTCTTGACATTTTAATTGACTGAAAATTGCTGGAGGGCAGTAACGCAGCAGCAGGTGCTTTTAAGCAAACAGGCAACCCCATGTGAAGTCAGCACCAGGTGCAGTGGCGCCGGTCGTACCACCCTAGAGCCAACGCTGTTTCAGATGTATCCCACACATTGGACGTGTGCTGTTCACATCAGCACACATGCAATGTGTGGATTATTTTCTAAGGTATGTAAACCTTTCCCCCTGTTTATTCCTGCTTCAAGGAGGCATTCGTTTTGATGCAAAGCCCAATCTTGCTAACTCAGCAGTTTGGGCTACTAACCTAAGGGTGTTTACACTGATTAACTTGAATGTGGCCCAACTACCACCAGCTTGATTCAGAACAGCTCAAAGCACTTTTGTCCTAAGAAAAGGATATCTTTCCAATGCACATTAACTTTTGCATTGGAAATCATATAACAATGTATCACTTTGTAAGCATGGGCGGCATTTCGTAATCGCGATTCGCAAAATCCGCCAAATTCCGCAAGCTTGCAAAATATTTTTTTTTTTGCGAGTTCACAAGATTTTTTTTACCAGTTCAGGAACGAGAACTTGCGAATGTGTTTCGGGTTGCAATGACGTGTTCGAGTTCGCAATTTCCTGTTTCGGGTCGCAATGACATGTTTGTGTTCGCAATTTACTTTTACGGGTCGCAATGACGTGTTCGCGATCGCGGCGTCGCTCGGCCAGCTACCATAATCTCGCAGCGCAAGCGAACAGGGAGAAAAAATATCAGCAAACGCAGAATCATGGTTAGTCAATGTGCGCAAGATTGTATTTTCGAAGCGCGAACAAGACAAAATAGATCCGCCAACTCCCAAATTGCGTTTTTTTGGGCAATTTCACGCGATTCGCGGATTGCGAAATTGCCAAAAATTCACAAAATCCGCGAGGGGAACAAATTTTCTGCCCATACTTAGTATCAGGTAGCACCACTTTCTGATTTGGTAATACCGTAGTAAACCTCGGGCCGTTGTGTGTGCTGCCGAGCTGGGGGCTAATTTCTCTGTGGTGGGGGCCTATTTCGTTGATGGGGACGTGTGTGCGCATTGAAATAAAAAAAGCAAAACGAATTTCGTTTTTCACACGCAGGTCCCTATCAACGAAAACAGCCCCCAGCTCGGCAGCACACACAACTGCCCGGTAGCCAGTCCGGCCCTGCCTATGGGATAGAGAAGCACAACAAGACAAGTAAACCACAAATCACCGTGAACACATAGTACAGGAGCAGCACAGAGCAGAGCTTTACCAAGAGCAGAGCTTTAGTGGGTTTTGCTTTAGACAGTTTTAGGGCAGCTGGATGAAGAACCAACAAAGTATGGCCAATGTCTGCGTTCTTCTTCTACCTCTTGCTCTAATAAGGTAGTGATAGGTAGGTGGGTATACGTGGATTGTGTCCTCCCGTACATTACATGCCCCTAACCACTTGGAGTTCCAATGGGACACTCTCTTGTCTCTCGCCGTGGTTATGAATACCAACGCAGGTAGCTGTTACTCCTTTTCGACGGCCCTTCCTTTTTTGTTGATGATGGACATTAGGAAAAAAAATATATCTTCAGTAATTCAAAACGACTTTAAGTTAATTTACAAGGTTATAGGAAGTGCGAAACACAGAACATTAAACGTGACTTAAAAGGGAACACCAACACGGTTTTCCGATCACCGCTAACACGCGGCTCTTCATGAATGTTAGTGAGCTTTGACAGAGCAGAGCGAGATGAATATTGATCCAATAAAGCCACCGTTATGAGACAAACTCAGTTCTTACAGCGCTCATGTACTGGAGCATTACAGGCGCTTTACCATAATGCACAGATTAACGGGATGCTGCGCTGCTTGCCATGAATTCTATTGTAAATGAATAAAATATGAGTGCTGCTAATCCACCGGAATGGAAACAGCAATTACAATGAAATAACACTTAATGTGTGCATTTATTTTCTTGGGAAAATAATAAAGATGATAACTATCGCCCATCAAGTGCATCATTAACCACTCAGCGATAGTAATCTGTGATCCGGCTAAACAGAAAAAAATAACTCAAATCGAATAGAGCTCACAGAACTTGCGCAGTCCCAAGTGCGACTTCAGCACAAGAAAGAGTTGGATGGTGTTGTGAATATATCACAGTAACGCTACATTTTTTGTTTCTGTAGTACTGCAGATTTTGTTCAGGCTATGTGCATTTATAGGTCAGATTTAACTTAAAACAATATTTACATTGGGCAAAAATCATATGAAAAAGATATGCAACAGGAAAGAAGAAAAGAAAGGAAAAAGGGAGGGTAAAAAGGAAAGAGAGAAAAAAGAGAGATAGAAGAGAAGGAGAGAGGAGAGGGAAGAGCAAAGAGAGGAGGAAAAAGTAATCAAAATACTATAGAAGAGGAAGAATTGCATGTATTTTTAATATGGCTTGTCTTATGTATTTGCAAAAATCTTAATAAAAATCTTTTAAACAAAAAAAAACTGCCCTGGTCCAATATTCACATATATACCGCAGTATTGTGGAACGGGTGGTACAGCAGTCCATACTTCAATTGATATATATACATTTTGACATGCACGGAACTCAATGTACCCACTGAAGTTTGTAATTCACATGTGAGAAGGTACGGAGCCATTAGTGCAGGAGCCCGAAAACCAAAAACGGGGTCTTCAATTTCCATGGCTGGATTTAACTTGAAATGTGCATACTCATGAGCACTTTCAAGATTTTCAAGGGCCTGAATGTGTGAAGAGGGGTTCCATGGGTAAAGCAGCTAGGCTCATAGAGTATGTGTGTGTTTTGCCAATTGATTAACTTCCTTAACTCATGTTATTGGCATTGCAAGACATAAGAGACAATTTTTGCATCTAAAATCACAGTATTTACATATTCAGTTATATGTGACATACATGCATTATATATATATATATATATATATATATATATATATATATATATATATATATATATATATATATATATATATATATATATATATCTTTTTAATTCTATTTTTGTTCACTTCACCTGCCTTATAAATGATTTTCTCTAAACATAGGTGCGAGCCTGACCTTAGCATGGATGCGCTACCAGATTCCCCTTTTTGCAGTAAAGACAGCCTTAGCCTAAGATAGCAGTCGTATAACAAGACCTTAAGACATAGCCATCTCAATCTTCAAACATCATTGCCTTCATGTGAAGCAGCCAGTGGCGCTGGAACTAGGGGTGTGGGAAGTGCTGCAGCACTCCCTTAAAACTTGAAAGAGATTAAATTGAGAATTTCCAGTAAAGGGGCTTTCAGATGGGTTTTTTCTGGCATCATTTGCAGTGTTTTAAAAGACAGTCTTCCACATATTCCCTACGCCGTTACTGAAGTAGCCAGCACCGACGCTCTAACATGTGTTTCAACACCACTGCTTGCTGCCAGTTTCAAAATAAATGTTTTGGTTTTCTATTGTTACTATGTAATTTGCATTTAAAAAAATTATTTTTTACAGTCAGCATGCCCAGCAGCCCCTCTGCCCTGCTGCAACTCCCCCCTTCTGCCCGGGTGCTGCTCACATTCTGAGCACGCCTAGAGAGATTATTGTTAATATAGCGCACCCCTTTACCAGCCTTGCCTTTTCCAAATAGCCTTTAACACGCAGATCCCTTTAGCATGTATGGTAAGCATTATATCCCAGTTTCATATGTAATGAATGGTTCACTGATAGAATATCGGTCAAAAATATTGATGTTCTAAATGTCGAGAAAAACAATATAGAATACAAAAATATTGACTCCTGTACCTAAACAGATAAGTATAAAAATATTGGGAAAAATATTGATGTAAAAATATCGATTTAAATATATATATAAAATAAAATAATATATCTTAAATATTAATATTAATTTAAATAAAATGAATATACATGTTTTCAAAATATAACAAATAAACTTCATTTATAAAATAAACATACAAACATAATAATGTATACCTATATATATTTACTTTAAAATAATTAATAAACTATTATCTTTAATTTATTTTAAAATGTTAAAATTATATAACAATTACTGGTCCTATATATTCTTTAGGGAGAAGGTGAATAGGAACCCCAAATAAGAAGAATAGAAATTAGAAAATAACATTCTGAAATGTAGGGTTTATCAAATATTTAAAGTAACAAAGTATGTATGAAAGCTATATTTTTTATTCTGCAATTTCGTAAAATATGCTCCCTCAAAAAAATTTCTGTTCAAGTACATTCTAATGCTTCGTAAGCTGTATTACAGATGGTGCAGAAAAATCTCCTATTCCTCTTTTGTAACAATAGGACAATCTATTGCAATATAACGATTGATATAATTGTTACAATAAAAAGATAAGGAAAATAAAGTTATCTATTTAACAGAACATCCATAACGAAATACTTTCGAGCGGTAATTATTTTCTGAGCTTCTTTTCTCCGGGAGGTCGAAAAGTTTGATCTTCGTGGCGACGGGTCATAAACTCCTCTGAGATCATGACTGTGAAAATTATAATATATATATTCACAGTATATGATCAAAACGGGGGAACAGACTAAAAACCAGAAGCTGGTGACGTTGCTTATATATCTTTACTCTTTGTGACGACGGGTCATGAACTCCACTGAGATCAGCATAACTGTTAACATAAAAAAACATATTAACAATATATGATCCCAAGGGGAAAACACACTAACAACTAGAAGGTGGTGACGTTGATTGTAAATGTTTAGGGTTTGCGCCGACGGGTCACCAACACCTCTCAAGCATAGTACAGTGTCAATATTATAATATAGAAAGTCACAATATATAAGCTGAAGGGAGCCAGAAAAGGAGCAATGTTTGTTAAAATCTATCTGTTTCTGAAAACAAGCTGCTGACGATAGAGAGAAAAAGGGGAAAACATGCAATAACACTTGTTTCAAGATTTAAATGTTTAAATATTGACAAATAGCCACAAATTATAACTATCTACTATGCCATAATAAAACAACTTACAACTCCGGAATATGTTTGTTGACGCAAATCAAGATTCCGATGCTAGAAAAGGGAACCTGCATCACAGATTAGCGACGCAGAAACAACTCGCAAAAACTAAACTAATTGCACAATAGGTGCGGTATATATAGTTTTTGGTTGTTTAGTAGTCTATGGAAAGAAGATTTGGCTCCGTCTATGTAGATGCCCCGTTTTACCGTTTACACGTGCTCATGCTTTAACTGTTTTACTTGTGCACGTGTTGGGAAAAGTTACAAACAGTAAAGGTTTCGATTTCCATAGTAACACGTATAAGGTCCTTATTATTTACATATAAGTGGTACCCGGAAAACTGTGTCCTTTGCATTTTCATGATTAAAAACATCTAAATATATAAAAAAAATATATAGTTTACAATAGAAGAAAAAAAAGAACTTATTAACAATTGTTATCACTATGCTTTTTAATTGAAAAAATGCCAGCATTTGTAAAACGTAAAGCTACCTCCGGAAAGGTGTGCCAGCGTTTGGGGCGTTGGGAAGATTAAGCAAGGTGTTACCTTCAGTGAGATAGTGGTGGGCTAAGATGCTGATGGACTTTGGAATTGAACTGTGAACGCTGTTCTTGAAAGTCAGGTATTATAGGTGCTGTGTCATACTTTTACCGCACTTATATGTTAATTACTGCTTATTAAGTTAAAAATGTTCTTAAATTATAAGTAGGGCTATTTGATTTATGTTTTTAATGATTTTTACAGATAAATACAGGCAGAAAAGTATTTTCCTCTCTGTATTTATTTTAAAGTTTGGATAAATATGGAAATTGGGTTATTTTTTGAGTGTTTGTAAATGCTGTCAATGATGAGTAGTAGGCCAATAGGTCTGTCATTCTAAAAGTAAAAGGGTAAAAACAAAAAAAGACTTTTAGTAAAGAGCCTTAAAGAGAAATATATATCCTCTCATAAGAAAACTTTCACATTTTAATATTGTGGGTTGTGTATAGTTTATCATCTAAGAATGCTTACATGAGGGAAAACGGTCAGTCTTTCAGCCATGAGTGCATATTTATCAGAAAAATAAATGTGGAAGTATACTAATTTCAGATTTATTTTTTTACAAAACTCAAAATATATATGGTTAAATACACATACAATTATTTAAAAAAAATATGGATCAATACAGATGGAAATGTCCAAAAAATAAATATCATAAAACCAGGCTGTATTACTATAAGGTATAAAACACTACTGTTAAGTTTGTTTTTACTATAAAAAGTATACACGTGTTTTTAAATTTTACTTAATAAACACTATAGGTTATAGGGATATTGTAGTTAGAAATTAGCATTTAAAAAACCTTTGAAATTCACGGAAAAAACCATAGGTTTCAGGTAGGTTATAGTTAGGAATTATGATTTAAAAAACCTTAGAAAATTCACTGAAAAATACATAGGTTTCAGGAGTGTTGTAGTTAGCTGGACATTTCACTCATACAAAACCATTGAAATTCCTCCGTTATAGTTAGTTGTACTAAGTATAACTCGCGCACCCGCAATCCACTGCTGATAATGTCACATATTACATCATTCATGGCCTTCTTTCTTCTTTGAGTGTCCAGCTCCTGTGCCCTGCCCTGTCTGCTGTGCGCCTTCCCTGATTGTGGGTGTTGGGTGTCAGCCTCCCCTCGTGCGTGGACCACTTTATTGCTTCCCGCTCCTCTCGTTCCGCTTTCGGGTTGCGGTTGGCTTTGTCTCGGGTCTGGGGCTCTCGCTTTTTCCCTTTTGGGGGCTTGTTGTTGGGCCTGTGCTCCCGCGAGGGCTATTTTCGGCCTGTGGTGTCTGTGACCATTGCTCTCTTGTTGGCTCTGGGGTGTTTCGTCTCCCCTTGTTTGAGTCTGTTCCTACTCCCCTGTTGGGTGGTGCGCCTGTGGCTTCTCCGGGCTCCTCTCCTTTGGTTTCTGGTGCCTGGATTGGTGTGGTGTGCTCTTGGGGCCTTGGCACTGCCTCTGCTGGGTTTGCCCTTGCGGTCCCTGTATTTGGCATCCCGTTTGTTTGTGTGTTTGGGTCGCTGGTGCACCTCTCGGCTTGGTTGTGTCTGGCTTCGTGCTGTGGGGCTCATGTTTGCTTGGGGTCCTCTTTTGGTCCCTGCTAAGGGCCTTTCCTGGCTGCACGTTCTCTTGGGCTTTGCCGCAGTTCTGGGCTGGTCTTCTGTCCTTTCCGGTGCCATTCCTTTTTCAGCTGGCTGTGGTGCTGGGTCCGTTGTTTGGGCTGCTTGGCTCCCTCCCTCTGCTTCTCAACTCTCTGGGTGGCCTGGCTACGGTTGGCTGCTGTGCCTTTCCCTGTGCCCCTTCTTGGTTGGGTGTTATTTTTGCATTTCCTTCCGGGTCCTGGTGGCGCTGTGGTGTGTGCCTCCTGGCTGGCTGGCCTGGTCTTTCTTCGGCTGGCTTCTTGGGCGTTTGTGGGTCTCCTGGGGTGTTGGGCTGTTGGCCTCCTTGGTGGTCTTTCCTGCCCTGTTGCCTCTTGGGGTTCACCTTCGGTGGTTCCTTGGTGTCCTCCTTTCTCCTCCTGGTGGCTGGTCAGCTCTTGGTGGTGTTGTTTCCTTCTTTCCGGTTCTGGGGTTTTGCTTTCCCCAGTTCCGTGTTGGGCCCCTGTTGCCCTCTTTCTTCGTTGTGCTCTGGTTTTTGCCGGGTTTTCTTGGGGTTGAGCTTCTTTGCACTCCCTGGCCTCCATTCTGTGGGTTGCTGGACTTCTTGTCCCGGTGTCTCCTGCATTGGGGGTGTGCCTCGGGCCTGGCTGTTCCTTGTGCCCCAGGTTATTCTCCCAGGTAGGGTGGACTTTTTGTTTCTGCAGCTCTTCGGTGTCTCAGCCTGGGTTGGCCGTTGGTCGGTCCTGCCCTGTGGCCTGGTCCGTCTGTGAGTTTTCTGGCCTCTGGGTTCCCTGTTGCTGCTGTTGTTGGCTTGGGGGGGCTGCTTGCGTTCCTGTGGTTGGTTGAGTCTTGCCTCTGCTAGGTTCCTTCCTGGGCCTTCGGCCCTGCCACCCTGTGTGGTCTGTTCTCTATTCTTGGCCGTTTGGCTGGGTTGACCTGTTTTGTTACAGGTTGGGTGGCTGCCTGGTGGTGCCTGGGTCCTTGGGCTTTGCCCTTGGGGGTTTCTCTCTGGTCGGTTGCTCTTTCTGGCTCTGTTTCTCCGTTGGGGCATGTCCGCTTCTCCTGGACTCCCTTTGGTCGTTTGAGGGGGTGGGGCTTGGTTTCGGCCCCTCTGGTTGCTCCTTTGGGGCTTGGCTCTACATGTGTGGCCCCCTTCTGCCTTGCCTGGGGGGGTTCTTTGTTTTTTTCTGGTTGTCCCTTGCTGGGTTTGGGGTTTTGGCTCTGTCCTCTTGGTTTGGGGCATGCTTGGTTGTGTGCTCCTGCCTGCGTTTTTCTCCTTCTTGTGGGCTCCTTTTAGCTTCTGTGGGATGCCGTTTTTCAGTCTGGTACCCTTGGCATTGGTGGGGTTCCGGAAGGCCGGGTTCTCTGCTTTGGTATTCTCCACTTAGTTAAATAATGGGACAAAGACAGGAGGGACCTGGGGGTAATGTCCTATTACTTACCGGTAATCTTCATTACTCCTGGTCCTGTTGTCCTCGTCCCATTCCTTACACCCCTCCCTCCCTCCCTGGCGGCCGACCTTCCGGTGTTGGCTTGGTGTTTTCAGGCTGTATGCTGGGCTGGTACCGCTTATGTACTCCCAGTGGGAGGGAGTGGGTTGGGTATCCCAGCATGCTCCTGTTCTTTTTTTTCTGTAGTGGAGATGGTCATCTCCACTTAGTTAAGGAATGGGACATTCCCACTTCACTGAGTGCAACAGTAGAATAAATATCGGATAGCGGAGGAGAGGAGTTGGACTAATGGCTAGGGTGGTCGACCTTGAATCTGAGGAACTGGGTTCGAGTCTCTGCAATGATGCTGAACATCCTGTGATTCTGGGCAAATCACTGAGTCTCCCCGGGTCTAACAAAAATGAATATGTTCTTATGCAATGTAACTGGTGCTATGTAAAGTGCTTTGATACCTGATTGGGGTGAAGTTCGCGCTATATAAAACTCTGTAAAAAAGAATAGCAGAGAGGCTAAAAATAACTATTCCCAATCCAGTGAATACAACAGTAGGGAAAGTGTTGGATAGTGGAGACAAAAAAATACTATTCACACTCAAACACTTAAACAAAAATTGTTATTAAAATATAAATAAATACATAATAAACAATATTTAAAAAATACATATAAAAATATTAAACATTTAAAACTTAGAAATAGTATATCAAAAAATAAATAAATACATTTACAAAAAATCATTATTTTAAACTAAAAAAAATTTACAAACAAAAAAATGTATTAAAACATAAACATATTTCTTTCATTTCCTACCCTATTACATTACACCAATAACAAAACACTTCAACATTTTTAATTAAATATATTTACATATTTAAAATAATTAATAATCAATTAAAAATATTAGTAATAAAAAACAAAAAAACATTAATTTACTAAACAAACTTTAACACTATAATATCCACAACACACACCTAAATAAAACTATAAAATAATAAAACACAATTAAAACCTATTTTAAAATGTAAAACTTTACTATTTACAACTAATACTTAAATAATTTAATTTATAAAAATACCCACCCTTTACCCCTTTAAAAGTCAAAACAACACGCAAAAAAATTAACAATCACCCAAATAAATATCAAATATTTTTTAATATTAATCAACAACTATATATTCATTAATTAAAAATAAATTACTTCCCACCCTTTACACCTATAAACACCACAACACCCACATAAAATTAATTACACAATGAACATAATTAATTACCAATTAATTAACTAGAATTAATTAACAACCAATTATTAATTATTTAATAATAATTTACTTTACACATTTAACACTATAACATTTTAACTAAACAAATATTAATACATTAAACTAATAAATATTAATAAATACAAATTAATCAACACATTTAATATAGTTACATTACTTCCCACCCTATTCCCCTATAAACTGACAACCAGCTATGGAACTAAAAACACAACATTCAAATACAAATACATTCATAAATGTAATATAATTAAATTCCTATCCACCCTATTCCCCTATAAAGCCACAACCTGCTATGGAACTAAAATCGCCCCAAAAAAACTTACTAAAAATGTAACACATATATTAAAAATACAAACAATTCTTATACAAAAAAACACACATCAGATACATATAAAATATATACTATAATATATAACAATAATAAAAACGATATTTTTGCAAACAACATCATACACTTCGATATTTTTAAAAGCAATATTACTCACCTTAAATCGATATTCTTGACCACGATATTCTTTCTGTCAATATTTCTAACCCATGCTATTTATGTCTCGATACTTGTGCAACTCAATATTTATAAGCCAATAGTCTGTCTCTGCACCAGGAGCACTATTCACCCTGTAAAAAGCAGATATTAGAATACTTGAGAGTCATTGATAAGAATTATAACCATCATCCTGTGGCCAGCCATTTCGTAGAGTTCCATTTTTCAGATCCCAACCTATTGAAATTCTATGGCAATGAAAACATTAAAACAGTGGCAACAGGATATTACAACTTAGACAGAAAGAATCTAGGAACAACATCGGCTTAGAGATGACGGTACTTAAGGGAACGAGTACTGAGGAAGAACTAACAGTACATTGCATTTAGATGAATAATTACCTTTTCTCAGGAAACTTTGCAAGTAATGTTTTGTCTTTTCCTGCTGTGTCGATTTGACTCGGCCTGTACTATTGGTTTTAATTTATTTTTCTCGATTGTCACAGGAGATGAGGAAGGGACTCTCTCAGGAGAGGTGGCTGGCACCCTCTATCCTTGTCTTCACAGAACAAGATTTTGGTTGCAGATACGTAAACATTATTCATTTGGTTTTTCTTATGATGAAAAAATCTGTATCATATTATTTAAGTTATATACTATTTATCTTTTTATGACTTCTTTTAGGAATAATTTCTGGTTGAGAACAATTTAACTCAAAAGTTTGAGGGTGGAATTTACAGTATAATTAATTCTCATGAGTCCCTTTCAGTTGTTTGCTGAATACATATATTGGGTTTTTTCATGCACTATGCGTTTCAAGCACAATATTCTTAGCATCGTGATTGGTAGGCTCACATGTCCCCAGGTACAACATTTGATTAGTTGATTGTGCTAATACAGACTGCAGACTTGGACACTCTTTTGTATAAAAAAGAAACTAAATAGAATATTTTGTTTGGATTTTACTTCTCAATATTCTTGTTTTTGCACTTGTGCCCACTGTGAACGCAATGTGGGCATTAGGATGCAAACTGGATTATGCCTTAACATTTTGTAATTTTCTGTTATAATATTTAAGTGATCACCTTAACTTTGACATGCATGGGATTTGTCATTGTTATTATTGAACTGATTAATGTATGCCAGCATTCCATTTTCCAGTTGAACTTATTGAGATATGTGCATGTATTTTGTAACTTCTATTTATCATGCTCCTATATCAGTGGGATAATGTATTCCTTCAGGTTATCATGGGAACTTTAATGTAAGTTATTCACTCCAAAATGGCACTACATTTTGTAACTCTATGGCAGTCGTCTGGCTATTTTCATGTAATGTTTATAACATTAGAAATTGGACATAACAGTATGTGATCAAGGCTCCATGGAGCCAAAACGCATCATGGGGAAATAAACATCTTTTCCCACAACTACTCATGAGTACTCGCATGCTCCTAGGTATATTTATATTCACTGAAAGAAACAAAGGTGCAAGCTCATTCCTACTCCTTGCAGAGTGCCGCACCAACAGCCTGCAGCTTCACATCAGGCAGGTGAAGTGCTGCCTCTTCCACAGCAGCTTTTGGAGGTGACTACTCACAGCTGCTCTACACAGCACCAGGTACCTGGGCGGACTATGGCTGCTGTGCTGATTCAGCCCTCCTTCTTCCTCACAGCACTGTTCACTGGGCAGTGGCAGATGAGGTTGCAGAGCATGCAGCACTTTCTTCTAGAGGCTAGATCGCTCTCCTCATTGGTGGTGCCGCTTCTCTCCCTCTTTCGCAGTGAGGAAGGGCTCAGCCTCATCTTGTGTTGATGTGCTCACTTCCTTGAGCAGCCGGAAGCGGAGGTGCTGACCTCCACATCCAAGGAGGTGACTTGCTAAGTGGCACGACATGGAGCAGACCCCCTCGCCGCCAATGTAAAGTTATGGGCCCTAGTCCCACGTACTTTGGAAGTAACAACAGAGACACACATAGGGCACTAGTACCTGGCCACGAGCGCTTGCACTTGGGCCCTGGTATTGGCAGGAACAACTGACCGGTGACGCCTGTGTTGGATGGGTGAGGGATGGGTGTATGGGCCAGCGTTCGTAGCCTAGGCTGGTAAAAACAGTAGACTGTGTCCAGCAGGACACATCAATGTTATGGATTAGGTTGGCCACTTCACTGACATTGTTTACTATGGTCTTCCTCATATGTCACATTTTTGGAATATGTGCAGTGCCAAAATGCATCTGCGGATTCATTGTATTGACAATGCAGGGTCTTTGTTCTGATACACACATGGCTATTTAGAGGTGTTCTAGGGTGTAGAGGTGGCATTATTGATTGCTTGGATTTTGTTTCTTACAGTGGTACATTCATTTTTAGTTGATTTTGGTTGCGTTTTGCTCTGTGGTAAAGCTAAACTGATACTGCTCGACTGTTGAACTTTTCAGGCCAAACGACTCTTAATCATATGGTCTGCTACTTACCTAGGTCCCCTCTCATCTCTTACCCTCTACCCTTGGTTCACAGATGGCACTGCCCTCCCCACCCCGGGCGTAGAGGATTGGAAAACCCCACCAGGTGTTTTAAGTTTTTGGATTAGGGGGAGTGACCCCCTGGCCGTATTTATTAAAATTAAACAATATTCAAAAACTTTTGCTTTTTTTGAAATTACGCAGAAAGTACAGATACAATGGTAGACACATGTTGCAAGAGCTATCCTTAACACAGTCTAATACAGAAGGCACTCCTACCGTAAATCTAACAATGCATGATATTACTTTCTGCGTGTCCCTTCTAGAGCCTACGGCAAAGTCAACGTCTGGCAGCTTCTCCCCTCCCACCTTTTGAGTCCCAGGGTACTAGAACTACTACTCCCAGAGTAAGGTTGCGCAAGGGGTACAGCTTGTCGGACGGAGATGTTTCCCCCGGGCCCCCCCTACGCCCTGGCGTTGACTCCATTAGGAGGCTGCAGACTTGCTGCGCATGCGCTTGCAGGGGTGGCCCCAGGCCCACTGGGAAGGATACTCCCCCGGCCCCCGCACCCCGACAGCCTACTTACCAGCTGTCACTACCCCCGGAGTCACATGATGCTGACCACTAGGACCGCAGACAAGGCTTACCACTGTTGACCTTACCGCCACAGCCAGCATAGTTGATCGACTATCTGCCCCCCCCCTCCCTCACTAGGAAGGTCCTGTACTACGCTTCAAACCCTCCAGCCAAGATATGATGTTATCCATAAAGGCACAGTTTCCTTTATGTGAGAGGTGTACCCCGTCCTGTGGAAAAAATTGCTCACCCCTGATGTACCTGTGTGTTATAGACATTAATCTAGGAGTCCTAAACAACTTATCAAATGTATTGTTGAGCCGCTTTACCGCGTGATTCAACCTCCTGACTGATTCACCCCTCCTCCACTGGAACCTGGGTACCATGTGAGACCAAGCTATTATGGTCTGAGGACACTGTTTCGAAAGCCATCCTACTTCTGTAGGTAATTCTTCCACTAGTACTCTCCTCCTTAATCTGGCCAGATCGTTGCCCCCTAAGTGCAGGATCCAGATTGCTGGTGGTCCCGAGCTTGTGCACAAAGCATGGTTCACCAGCTCCCTGAATTGCCCCACCCACAAGCCACCTTGACCAAAAAATTACATTTTGGCTCCTAAGTTCGTCACCCTATCTCTGACAGATCCTGCAAAGAAAGACTTTAGACGGCAAACATATTAGTGTCCTATCACCCAAATTTCTTTGTTCTTCTCGTTCGAAGAGTAAACTTGCGTCACTGTGCTGGTTTCTTCGCTGTTAGCAGCAACCATTTGAATGGACGAACGCCCCTCCCCTGAGTCACAGGGTGAAGAAGCTGCAAGTAGGTAGAAAAGAAAGGAATGGTCAGTGCATCGCCACGCCGGTATGTCATGCAAAGACTACAACAAGTCAGTTATTATTCAATTCCATGACAACACGCTCCCCTCACTCCTGAGTCACAAGAATAAGGGGTCCCTATGGGCCTGATTGTTTATGCAAGGCCCTGCTTCTATAGCATGTGCAGCCGCATGTATCGTTTATAGCAATCAGAAGTCCACCTGCTGATCTTCTTAACACGCTCCCCCCAGACCCCTTGCTGCTTCTTCAGTGGCTGCACCTATTCTGGAGTGAGTTCCAAAATCATTGGAGTCTAACCCCGCCACTCCTAGAGCCTTGAGCATAACGCTTTTGAACTGAAATACCGTGAGGGGTGTCCTGTCCCTGTGGGTGAAGAATGGTCCCCCTACACTTTGCACCCTCTGAGCCATGAAGGCCTCTAACCTGGTGACCGGGCAACATGAGGTGTTCCCTGCCCTGTGCAGGACTACGCAGTCCCCCTACCTTCCTGGTCGGTTTTTGATTTGGCTACGGAGATCATGACTGATCCCACCCCTAGCTTCACATGTCCTGCTTGGAGTCCCCCCAGTCAATCCTGTTTATTCCTAGCAACTAACTCCCCCACCCTGAAAGCACCGTAAAACACTAAGCAGAACGCCACCAGGTGATGTACAGACCTGAGGTAAGGCCGACACGAGCCTCCCCAGGGTTTCTAAGCCAACTGGTCTCCTGAAATCCGGCTGGGCCCCTTGCAAGCGTTGCCACCCTTTCAGAGCCGGCGAATCACATAATGCTTAGTGGGATCGCCTTTCCCGTGTAATTTGGCAAAACAAGATATGGCTGTGATATGTCTCCTCGCTGCCGCCACTGTGTGGCCCTGTTCCCACATGAAGGCAAGGTACGCTACTACTGATTCATGATCAAGTCATTTGACAACCCACTGGTTCCCTAGAAAAAGACAAAACGAACAAAACGCCCCTTCGTAAGCACTCCTTGTTCTAGGTGCTAGGCCTGCAGACACGAGGTGCGATAGTCTGGGGCACCAAGTTGCCAGAGTTGTTCTGGGAAAGGTGTTGGGTAGACCGCCGCCTCTGGGATGTGTGCCCTAAATGCCTGCATTTTGAAACAAGACAATGCGTCAGTTGCGTGATTCAGCATCCCTGGCACATGTTTTGCTCTGAACAGTAGATTCAACTTCATGCATTGCAACACTATCTCTTTTAGCAAGCGCAGCAACATCCCGCACTTTGCTGACTGGTTATTAATGCATTCTACCACTGCCATGTTATCAGACCAAAATACGACCAATCGATCCCTCAATGGCTCCGCCCTGACAATCAAGACTACTAGGATTGGGAAAAGCTCGATAAAAAGATTATGTTACCGGTGAGCCCTGAACTTTTCCACGATTCCGGCCAGTGCTCTGCCACCCAGTTGTTCCGAGGATAGCCCCAAACCCTTCGCTGCCTGCGGCGTCGGTCATCAAAACCCAGTTCCGAGTTAGACACAGGTGGACCGGGCCAAACTACTTTGCCATTAAAGTCCCGTAGGAAAGCCTTCCATATTTGCATATCCTTTCTGACCTCCCTGGACAATCTGGTGTGGTGATGATTCTCCTTGAGGCCGGACATGGCGTGAGCAATAGTGCGGGAAAAGGGGCGCGCCATTGGAATGATGCGTAACGCAAAGTTCAACTGGCCCACCACTCGCTGTAACTGGTGTAGTGTAACGTTTTCACGGTTGAGGCAGCATTCCAGGGCAAGGCAAAATTCCCTGACCTTGTCACTAGGTAGTCGGGACACCCCTTGAATGGAATCTAATTCAATACCTAGAAATTCAATGATGGTAGCTGGACCCACCGTCTTTTCGGGAGCCAACGGTACCCCAAATTCCTGCATGAGGGTGCAAAATTCCTGCAGTGCTGTCCTGCATTCCCCCGAGCCTGGTGCTACTAGATAGAGGAAGTCATCCAAATAATGGAGGACCCACTGATGCCCGGACTTTTTCCTGAAAGCCCATTTTAGGAAGGAACTGAATTTTTCAAAATAGGCGCAAGACACCGAGCAGCCCATTGGCATGCACAGGTCGACGTAGTACTTGCCCTCAAACTGGAAACCTAGAAGGTGACAGTCATCTGGGTAAACTGGCAGCAAACGGAAAGCTGATTCAATGTCAGATTTTGCTAGCATTGTCCCCTGCCCTAAACTTCTAAGCATGCCCACAGCCTGATCAAAGGATGCGTATTTTAGGCTACACAGGGTGTCTGCGATGGCGTCATTCACTGAACTGCCCCTAGGTGGGGACAGGTTGTGGATCAATCTGAACTCCCCGGTGCCTTTTTCAGTACCACCCCCAGAGGTGAGCACACAAAATTCGGCACCGGACATCCTTAAATGGTCCAGCCACCCTTCCTAGGTTCAATTCCTTCTGAATTTTTGCCCTTGCTATGTCCATATTAGATCTAACAGACACCTGGTTCCTACAATGTGTCACCCCACTGTGCCCCTGTGCTGGTATCCTGAAACCTTCTACAAAACCTTCCCTGATGACCCTTGCTGACTCAATGCAATTGTAACGTTCCAGCCAGGGTATCAATGCCCCGATGTTCACAGAAGATCTAGCCGTACATGTCCATCCCTTACGGATCCTGTTTTCTACCCCCTTTGTCCATTGACGTTTTGTTGCACTTGGACTCGGGGGGAGAGGCATTACCGCAATACCCACAGGAGTGTTTAAATTTACACGTGCCGAGTGCCCTGGAGCAGGACCATTTGTTATAGTCAAAACAAACTACTTTCTTTCTACTTTACCCTGTTCTGGGCGTACTCCCCCCCGCGTTCCCAGCAGGGATTGCCTTAAAGGGCTGGAACGGCACAATGTCAGTGACTGGCCTCCTCGCACGCTCTGCTGAAACCATCACCAACTGTTTAAGGTGTAGGAACATGTCTGTCTGATCCCACCTCAAAGATGAATTCTGAGCCTTTGCTCTCCTGAAATCTTTATCATAATCCTTCCACCCATCGCCGCCCTTCGCCGCATGGGCGAGAGTAATCCTATTTTGATAAATTGCCATCTGTGGCCCCACCTCTGGGAAACTTTCAAGCATGACGGACATGTATGTGGAGAACCTCTGAATCCAGTTTGCGAGGCTCTCCTCAACCCTGTACTTTAATAAGATGTTGGACCATTCGCTGGGATGTGTCCACTCCTTATTTTTCCTAGCCTCTTCCCTCTCCGCCTCATCAATCAGGAGAAAAAACATATTAACGTATTCCCCTTTCAATATTTTTTCCTTCATCTCTTTAGATAGATGCTGTCCTAATTGTTCCCTCCCCGATCGCATTTCCCTGACACCTAGTGGCGTCAAATGCTGAGTTGTACCTGCCGGTGCTGTCGCATCAGCTTTCTTGTGC
Organism: Lissotriton vulgaris; assembly: GCF_964263255.1. NCBI lineage: Eukaryota > Metazoa > Chordata > Amphibia > Caudata > Salamandridae > Lissotriton > Lissotriton vulgaris. The sequence goes on from NC_141691.1 coordinate 1,449,052,470, forward strand.
ACCTCCAGCTCCTTCGTGCTGCTGCTTGACACTGAAATGCCCTCGCCCTCGGTGGCTGGCACTGTGTCCGGAAGTGCTGCCCCCTGAACGGCGCTGTTAGCGATAGGTATCGTGGGCGCCTGCGACGCATTCGCGGCCGGTAGTGCTGGTGCCTCCTTATGTTTCCCGGGCCCTAGTTCTGCCAGTAATTTCTTTGCCCTGTCTATCGCATCGCCCCCTCCACCCCCTGAAGAAACCCCTGCAGCGTGAAACCAGTTCCCTAAGGTCTCCAGCCATGGCAATACTGCTGCCAGGTTAGCTGCGATGTCTGGCTGCGTTGAGGTGGTAGATGCTGCCCCCTCCCCCACCTGGCCCCCTGGAAGGGCGGCCGGCTCCTCCCCATGTGGGGGGAGTTAACGCATGGCCCCCACCTGTGTTTGTGGATTGATATCGCCCAGGGGCAGTGGTGTGCTTGAGTTCCCCCCGCTCCCCTTACTACTAGGCTTACGCCTACTCTGCTTCGGTGGTGGGGGGGAATAGTGCCTTGGAGGAACAATAGGCCTCTATGCCTCCCTTCTGTTGCTTCCGGCCCCTCCACCTTGTCCTGTTCTGTTGAGGGTCTGCCCCATGGCCTGCACTTGTTGCATTAGGGGCTCCAGCATCACCTCAGTGTGAGAACGCCTGCTGGGTCGCCTTGCCTTAGGGGCCATGGCATGGACTGACGTTGGTAAAGCGCCTAAGTGTGCGCAACCTGACCCAGCGTGAATTCTCCCTCAGGAGACCGTAACCCCCTGTTACCTTTATGTTGTAGTGCGCCTCAGTCAACCCCTGCAGTCACGCAACCAGAGCCAAGACCCACTGGCTAGCCCAGTAGGCTCAGGTGAGCTGCCTGCTCAAACCGTCTATGGCTCCCAGAAGCGATGGACTGCTGGTTAACTGAGACCGCCTGCAGTTCCTCCTGTGATCGCCAACACTTGAGCAGGGAAGAAGAGTGACATTCTCCCAACCGTGTGTTGATGCTGCAAGGACAAAAGGAGGACAAAAGAAGGTCTTGCAGCGCCGCCTTGCCCCTCCCTATCCCTCCAATTCAAATCCCCAGGTAATAATGGTGTTTATTGTTGCACCTGGCTTATGCTCACATAACCAGGTAACCTAGCTCCAGAGGAAAGGAGGTTCGGCAATTATATTATGTTTGCCTGGCTAGAATAGCCTGCCCCTCCTCAGCCACATCAAACCTAGCGCCGCGTTACGGAGCCCATCCACACCGTGATTACCAATTCTGCTGTTGCAAAATAACAGCCCCCTCGCATGAAATCACCCTCAAGACTGACTCGTCAGCACCCCTGTTCTTCTCTCGCGCCTAACGGTCTGCCCAGCAAACAGCCCCGCAAGACCTGCGATCACCGTAACTCTCCCTCACGTTAGATCCGCGCTGTCCAGCGGCCCGGTCTTGCTCGATCGCCTGTGTGTGCTGCAATGGAGAAAACACACAAGAAATTGGGTGCGTGCCAAGCGGGTCCCGCTCCCGCTTTCAAGACCGCCTAAGCACCACGTCGCGTGTGGTTCCCGATGTCCCGACGAGCTCCCCCCGGCTGTGCTCCGACCTGAAACCAAGAGAGTTGGGGGCATACAATCTGCATCGCGCTGGCCCGGCGAGTCCTCAGATTCCCCCGGCACTGCCAAATCCCGCCGCCGTACCTACAAGGAAGAAATATGAACACAAAATTGATTAGCGGGCCTGGCGCCGCCCGCGGACGTTGTGGCGAGCGAGGCAGTCGGAGCAAAGAGGCTGCTCTCCTGACTGGCTCCCCCTTTTAAGGGGTTGAGCCCTAGGATTCGCCTGTTTGGGCGGAAGTGATGTTCTTTAACCAGGAAGCACTAAAGTGCTTCCGGGTCAACCCAGGTGAAGGCGGGCGCCCATTGGCTGCCGTGCTGAGGTAGGGTCCGCGTCATTGCTAACGCGGCCCCTCCTCCCCAATTGGACTCCCGAGGACCAGGGCGATCGCCATAATGGCGGCCTGTCCCATGCTGGTCCTGGCTTTTCCCAGGCAGGTAGACCTTCAAGGGTTAGAAAATCCGTCTGCCTTTTTGCAGTGATTTGGTCGCAACGGTGGTGGTGTTGGATATGGTGGACATGGTGCACATACCACCATACCTATAAACTCTAAGAAGGATGGATAGCATACTGGCTGGCGGATGGGAGTTTCATCAGTATGGTACCGTTACCCTTTACTTTTCAGACAATAAAAGGTTGAGAAATCATTGTTTTAAGGAAAGAATATTGGAACACTGAAAGCCCAGAGTGCTATTTCTGTTAAGTGCTGTTGGAAAGCCTGAATTCAGTCTGTCTCACAATGCAATAACATTTTCTCCCCGAAATCCCACCCTTTTTATTCTTCGGTGCAAAACTGTATCCTCTAGCAGTGCTTTGAAAGGTCCGATCGAGAAATCCTTAAAGGTAGATATGTTCACCCATCTGTCAGATGACTGAAGCTCAAGGCCATTTGTCTCTGTATTTACTCAGCTAAAGTCATGTCGATTCCCTGCATGAACTGTGCAAAGTGTGTTTACAGCTTTCTTTCTATTTCAACAGAAACATGTTTTCCAGACCTTCTCCGCCCGAGAGTTTGTTCTTTGATGCATTTTCAACAGGCTCTCGGTATTCTTGGGAGGCGGCTAACACGCTCCCCTGGGACCGGTTTTGGCTACAAAACTTTCAATGAAACCATTGGAAGTGCTTTAAGACGAGGTGGCGCTGCAGTTCTGCCGGGGACCAGCAATAATAACACGATGACAGGAAATCTATAAAACACATTAGAGCAATTTCAGTTCCACTAGTCTTTAAAAATCCCTGTTTCATTGAAGATTGGACTCGCCTACAGAAGAACAAGGCTTCAGAAACAAAAGCAGTCTTAAAGGCTTTACCAATGAGAACTTGTACGCACAATGTCAAAGATTAGCATCTAAACAAAGCCTCCCTCGCCCAGTAGACCATATTGATGTTTCGCCTGCGTCTGAGAATTATTTTATCCAAAGTCTATCCCACCCATCCTGTGAAAATTAAGAGCCCGACTTTGTCTGTATTTTCACACTGCCATAGTGCTCAATATTACACAGCTCGTTGCCTGGAGATATTTATTTTACATAGAGTACAAAGGGCTTTCATCTAATCCGCTGCGTCACGTGACGCTCTTGCTAAACACAGGCATTCAGTCAACGAATTCATGACTGCAATGCAGCAGACTCGAGCAACTTGTTTACAGTGTATTATTACATCCTGCCTCTTAACGAAAAGAAAGTTTAGCAGAAGGTTCTTGAATCCACATTGTTAACTCTGGACACTTGCCTGTAAGCAAAGATAATATGTGGCTGCTTTGAATGTGAAAAAGCACACTGCCTCTTTCAGCCTATTATTCCCTCCCTAGGGAGATTACGAAGGGGAGGAATATGTTTCTAAAAAGAGAACACACAAGCTGATGCATAAATATTTAAAAATCATCATAAAAAAAATCTAAAGTGCTGTGCAGCTTTATCAAAAATTATTGGAACAATCATTTTTGTTCAATTCATATGCATTGCTTGTCACTTCGCTTGGCCCATTTATAAACTATTAATGGCTTCATTTGCATTTTCATAAGGCACAAAAGATGCACGGGCAAAGCATAAGTACTTTATTCTCCAGACACTAGACAATTATTTAACTACTGATTATCTTTTCATGTCTTGTTCCTTTCCATACTGGCGTGGAGGTACACATTTATCTTTAATTTAACCCTCCGACTCAGAGATGCATGAGCCACAAGCTTTTTGTAAAGTAGCATAAAACCTCAGAAGCACTGAAGTGTGTATTCGGCTTTGTGACAGAATTCTGGAAACATGGCGTTGCAGTGACTGGCTGTCTTGACTGACGTTCTTGTGGCCGCTTCCTCCTGGCACTTTTTCCTAAACTGCGGTAGGGTGTGATTTTGTGCATCCCCTGTACACATCCGAGGATTCGTTTTATAAAGAGGAAATGCATGACAGTGTGCGCAATGTAGTCTTATGGCAAAGATCCTACTAGCTACAAACACACTGCACTCTGCCCTCTTGGCAGTAGCATCTCCTGGAGGGAGTGCTGCGGGGAGGAGGGGTGGGGAAGGGGAGGGGCAGGGTAGGGGGTACTAAACTCCGGCATTTGGCCAATCGGAGTTAGGTAAAGAAATAACAGCCTGATTCGTGAACGGGCCGTTTTGCGAGGCTGAAATAGCGAATCATAAGGAATCGCTATTTGAGACTCGCAAAACGGTATTCATGTAGGAATCGCAATATTAATTGCGATTCCCACTGATTCCTTATTTGCGATTAGCTAATTGCTAATCGCAAATAAGGAATAACTCCCCATGCATTCCTATGGGCCAAAAGGCCCATAGGAATGCATGGGGAGTCATTCCTCATTTGCGATTAGCAATTAGCTAATCGCAAATGAGATTGCGAGTACAAGGGTGCCAGGGGTGTCCAAAGGACACCCTGTAGCATCCCTGCAATGGAAATGAACACAGGTGTTGCACACACACATGTCCAAAGGACATGTGTGTGTGTAACATGCAACTCAGAAAAATGCATTTAAATGCATTTTTCTGAGTTTCCGCAATTTACCGTGAGGTTTGACCTCGTTGTAAATTGCGGGCCGAAATTGCGATTTCGCAATTGGAAAATGGATGATGAATTACATTTAAGGAATCTCAAATAGAGATTCCTTAAATGTAATTCCTCGCAAATATGCAAATTAGCAAATAGCGATTTTTGCATTTGGGATGTTGAATCCCAAATGCAAAAATCGCACTCGCAAAGGGCCAGATTCTCAGAATCTGGCCCTTTGCGAGCCGATTTAGGCTTCATGAATTAGGCTGTAAATGAATAAAACAAATTAAATTGCGCGCGCTGCAATGCATTGCAGCGCGCGCAATTGAATTCGATTTATTTATTTATTTCTTTACCTAACTCTGATTGGCCGTATGCCGGAGTTTACTACCCCCCATGCTGCCTCTCCCCGCCTCACCGCCGGCAGCACTCCCTCCAGGAGCCACAACTGCCTCTTGGCTGTCCAGGGCCTACCCTAGGGGTGAGTGTTATGTATAAAAAAAGGAAGGGTGGGGCCTGACAATAGGTTTATTTTGCCAGGTCGACATGGCTGTTTAAAATTGCACATTAGGGCCTAGATGTATCATTGTTCCTATTTGCGATTTCTTAATAGCGATTTTTACGGAATCGCTATTAAGAAATCGCAAAATGGGATGTATGTTTTAAATCGCTATTTTTTTGCGATTCCTTATTATTCCTTATTTGCGAATTCGCAAGTTGCGAATTCGCAAATAAGGAATAATTTCCCATTCATTCCTATGGGCCAGGAGGCCCATAGGAATGATTGCGAAATAATTCTCAAATTGCGAATTCGCAATTTGCTAATCGCAATTTGAGAATTATTGCAAGGGTGCAGGGGTGTCTCACAGACACCCTGCTGCACCCCTGAAACTTACATGTGTGTGCATATGGCGCACATACATGCCCTATGGGCATGTATGTGTGTCACATGCCACCCTCAAAATTGCCAAATTTTGGTTTTTGAAAGGATTTCGCAAATTAACACGAACGTCAAGTTAGTGTTAATTTGCGATTCCTTAACCTGAATTCGCAAATTAAAAAAGCTTCATACATGGCATTTAAGGAATCGCAAAATTTGCGAATCCTTAAATGCTATGGCAAAATAAGGAATCGCAAATAATTGCGATTCCTTAAATTGCAATTTTTTCTTACATATCAAAAATCGCAAAACGGCCGTTTGCGAGTCGCAAAGGCCGAAATTCTGCGAATTTCAGCCTTTGCGAGTCGCAAAAGCCTTGATACATCTGGCCCACAGGCTCTGCAATGGCAGGCCTGGGACAGGTTTAAAGGGCTACTTAGGTGGGTGCTCAATCAGTGCTGCAGTACCACTAGTTTTCAAGAAAAGGGTTGCCTACAAGGGATTTTGTTTGGCTAGATCGTTTGAAATTATTTGGTCAATAAAGCTATTTGAAATCACACCCTCACTAGTGGTGGACAGCAGAATCAATCAAAAGAGTAATTGAATGTAGTAGCAATTATCAATTAAAAATGAACAGTGAATCATACACGGGGCAAAAAAATATCTTTCAAAAAAACATTCATTTATTTAACATATATATATATATATATGTACCTTAAAATTTATCAGGGAAAAAGCAACAAAACAGTGTCTCTTAAAACTGAAGTCACAGGTTACAGTCCATCATTAAACCTTAAGTAATCCTGGAAAAGGTTTCTTCTAAATTACATTTTTAAGAGACACTTCTTTTGGTGAAGGCTCTAGTTCAATCACTCATTTTCTCTTTCACACGTGTGCTTTTCTTTAATATATTGTTTTCACACAGTGTTACAATATTTTTATTTTACATTGTATCATATAGGGAGCTACAGTCAACTTTTTGTCCTGAAGATGGTCTGATGGTTTTACTCCCTTGACAGACCAAACGTCGACTACAGCATCTTTCTCTGCATAACATTGATTGTTTTAAACTATATAGAGAAGATGTCAACATAGTACATTGTATAGGCCAATTGACATCACCTTACAAACTATGTTTTGTTTGTTGCTTTTCCCTTGAGGCCCAGGATGCCATCAACTCGGTTTGTGTTTTTGGGGCTCCCAGGCCGAATAGTCTCTATTTTGGCCTGGAGGGGCAACACCTTATATCCACCTACCAGGTGTCCTAAGTACACCACAAACCCCTGCACTATCTGGCACTTACTGCCCTTGATAGTCAGGCCTGCCTAATGCTCACTTCCTGCAGCTGAAATAGGTGCTCCTGTCAGGTGCTGCTAAAGACAGCTATGTCATCTAAGCAAGCAGCAGTGAAGGCCTCACATCCTGGTTGTGTTACCAGCATCTGAAAGGTGACAGGAGCATTCTTGAGTCAAAAGGGCATCCTTTTAAACTGGAAGTGGCCCTCTGAGGTTTAGAAGGCTTACCACTCTTTAGGCCCCTCAGTCAGGGTAATCTACCAGTACCCTGAAATCAAATCAAAGGTGATCAGGAACTTGACAGCCCCAAACTATCAATGAGCGCTTCAACTTGGGGAATGGGGTGGGCATCATTCTTTGTGATTGAGGTGAGTCCCCTGTAATTAACAGATAACCTGAGTTCTGGGGTGGTACCTGGTGGGGCCACCTGTGGTACCAGCACCCCTGGGCTGGACCAGAGACTGCTGGAGGGATCAATGACCACATTTCAAAAACCTTAGTGACTTCTGCTTTGATCCTGACCCTCACATTGTCACACAGCCAGTACATTTCATTTTTTGGCAAGCAGACTGTCCCCAGTATCTATATCATGGGTACAGAAGGTTGTAAGGCCAGATGTGATAGAAAATAATGAGTCAAACTGTTCCAGTAACAGGCCACAGTCCCTCTGGTGTTCTAGGATCAGGGTAGGGGGGAGATTGACCCCTTCCACTGAACCACCCTTCTCCTAAGATGATAGGAGATTTGGGAGAGGTTTACTCTCCTCCTCTACTCCATAAACTGTCCCTAGCAGCATGGTGACCTCTGACCTCTCCTAGCGGGGTGTGAGACGGTTGAGATGGAGTACCCTTAATGGATTCCTGGGGCTTTTGGGATCCATCAGATAGGTGGCCTCCTACTTTTTCCCCACCATCTCATATGGCCCAGTCCAGCAATTTTGGAGAGCCCTGGGACCCAGTGGCTCCATCACACACATGTTCTGCTCTGGTTGTAATTCCACATGGGTAGCCATATGATTGTAACACTGCTACAAAACCTACTGGCTAGCCTCCAAGTTTTAGAAGCTTTCTTCCAGAACTTGGCCATCTGGTTCCTTGAGGTCTAGCATGTAGTTAACCACATCCTGGGGGAACTTGCTCCCACCCTTCTTTATGCAAAAAGAACAATTGATGGACAGAATGCAGAACAATGTCATACACTCACCCCAGTACATAGATCTGGGCCTAAACAATTGTTGTTTTTGCTTACCATGCCATTCCAGTTTGAACCCAGCCATATGCAACTCAGTCTTGACCCTGCACCCAATGGAAACAGTGGAGGCCGAACTGCCAGGCCATGTCCTCCCTGGACTGTGTGCAAACATCCTATGACCAGTTTCAGGCTTCCAGGCTTCCAAGCATCATCAGCCAGGATAGCTTGACTCCAGTGGCATGGAGAGCACCGGACCGACGTCTGGGTATACCCGTCCCACTCAGGATGACAAATGCAAAAAGAAAAATTGGTGGACAAAACGCAGAACAATGTCATATATTCACCCCAGTACCGAGATCTGGGCCTAAATCCATTGTTTTTTTGCTCACCATGCCATCCCAGTTTGGACCCAGCCATATGCAAATCAGTGTTGACCCTGCACCCACTGGGAACAGGCCAGACGAACCGCCAGTCCAGGTCCTCCCTGGACTGGAAACAAACATCCTAGGACCGGTATCAGGCTTTCAGCCCTTATCAGCCAGGATAGCTTGACTCCAGTGGCATGGAGAGCATGGGACCCAAGTCTGGACATACCCATCCCACTCCAAACAGGAATGTTGTGGTTAGCAAAAATATGATGGATTAAACCCAGATCCTTGTGACTGGGGGTGAATGTTTGCATTGTCCAGCATTCTGCCCATCGATTATTTCTTTTGCATATGTTGCCGTAAGTGGCAAGGTTTTACCCAAACATGGGTCCCGTGCTCACTACACCACTGGATTCAAGCTAGCCTGGCTGATGAAGGGCCATGCCCTGAAACCGGTCCCAGGATGCTTGTTTCCGGTCCAGGGAGGACCTGTCTTGGCAGTTCATGCTGGACTGTTCCCAAAAGGAACAGGGTCAAGACTGATTTGCATATGGTTGGGTCCAAACTGGGGTGGTGTGGTGAGCAAAAGAATGATGAATTAAACCCAGATCCTTGTGACTGGGGGTGAATGTTTGCATTGTCGAGCATTCTGTCTATCAATTGTTTCTTTTGCATATGTCGGCCTAAGTGGGAAGAGTATACCCAGACGTGGGTCCTGTGCTTACTACACCACTGGATTAAAGCTAGCCTGGCTGATGAAGGGTGATCCCCTTAAACCGGTCCCAGGATACTTGTTTACGGTCGACGGAGGACCTTTTTTGGCAGTTCAGGCTGGACTGTTCCCACAAGGAACAGGGTCAAGACTGATTTGCATATGGCTGGGTCCAAACTGGGGTGGTGTGGTGAGCAAAAGAATGATGGATTAAACCAAGATCCTTGTTACTGGGGGTGACTGGATAAAGGTTACCTATATCTACCTTTAATCACTGACACATATAAACCTATAAGTCACTGCTATGCCAGGCCTTGTCAATCCTGAAGGCAGAGTGCTTGGTTTTGTGTGAGAGGTTGCCCATGCATGAGCAGGACCCCTCTGCAGCTTTTGGAATCTATTCTCTGTAGCTGTTCTGTGATGCAGCCAGACCATATACTCTTAAGTGCATTATAACCTTGGAATTGCTGCATAGAAACATGTCATGTTTGGTGTCAACACTTTGGAATCCTATTCCCCCCACCAGTCCTGGTGGCAGGAGTAGAATTTCACCCTTCTAGAGGGAGAGACATCTACACACTGACCTAACAGGTAATAGTTTAGAAGAGCCCCAGCATCACAAAATGGATGCTACAGCCACAGACACAAGTCTGAGCCGCCTGCTGCTGGACGAAACTCTGGCAAGGGAGGCCTGGCCAATAGGTTACCTGTCACTGGGAGGTGTACCCACCTCCCAGACAGGCTTTAGTGTATTGGGGCTGGGTGGGTGCATTCAGAGAATGCTTTTCAGACAGTGCTGGGGGCAAACTTTGTGTCCAGTTCAAACCGGTTGCAGGGGCTCTCAGCCCCTGCTCTGGCATGAAACTGGACAAAGGGAAAGGGGTGTAGCCACCCCCCTCCCTAGATCCTCCCATAGGTGGGTCCCCAGATTATGTCCAACCCCCTAACTTAGTATAAGTATGGGACCCCAGTCCTTAGGACTTCAAATTACACCTGACCAAAACTCTGCAACATATATCCTGGAACTTTGACATTCTACATAGACTAGAAGATGGAAGAATCGCCCTTCGGGATAAGAAGTGACTCCCCTGTTCAAACAGACACCAAAGAAGTATCTTGCTGTTCTGCGTTCTGAGGCTACCGCTGGACCCAAAAGTATTTGTGATTCAAGTCAAGACATGGACTTTCAGACTTTTCAGAGGCCGACACGAGATCCCAGCAAAGCTGAGTCCCGCAGCCCTCACGAGTGACATGGGACCCGAACTCCAGGACACTATGCACATTTGCTAGTGCATCCACATCCCAAGCTTTTCCGAAGTTGCGCATTGGGCTACTTGTACTCCAAGCCCCCAGCACCATCTTCACCAAAGATTGTGGGCCTACACTCCACGAGTGTCCAGTGAGCCCGCTTCTAGCATTTCTGCTTGAGGCCCCTTCGCGATCCCTGGTCTGTCGACTGGTGTGTCCCCATAAAGGTAATTCTTCTTTTCTTTAGGCTTTTCTGGTTACTCCAGACGTGCCCTGACTTCCCTCCAAAGGGTGAGTCCTCCAGACCTTGCTGGTCTGCACCAAAGCCAATATCTGCTTTCTGCGTGGGTTGCTGTTGCCATGGCTTGTTGGGTCCAATCCAGAGTCTGATACTGCAGCACTCGACATCCTTTGTGAGGCAGCTCAAATTCAGCTCCTGGTTGTCGTCGACACCTCCTGGTCCTCGTGGATGAAGAGTCAAACTTCACCTTCTTCACCTGAAATCACCCGACTTTGGTTGGCATCTTCTCATCGCCTTCCTGGTCACTGGCAAGTGACCCTGATTCTTTCCCCTCTGCTTTCAGGTTCTTCACATCTCCAATCCACCATAGGATCCACCCGGACACTTTGCACTTAATAGCCAGCAGCACTTTGCAGCAGCTCGCCATTGAAATTGACAACGAAACCCGACACGAAAAGACACCTATGCACCCGGCTTCCCAGGATGAGGTAATTCGAGTACTCCGGTGCTCCCGCGGGTGTTGACTCTAAAACCTCCTAGTTCTAAAGGGGTTTGCTCCAAGTCCTCTTCTAGGTGTCCTTAAACTTTAAATTTCCAACCGCGATTTTCCCTGTAGAAGTTAATGGTGATTCGCGGCTGTGTTTAGACACTGCACGCGTCCCCCGTGGGTCCCCTGTGTCACTAACTTGGGTGGTTCCTGGTGGCCTCAGCGGTTCTAAAGGCTCTAGGCCTTGTATCTATGTCAGTCGTGGTTCTTATACCACTTTCTTAATATATGGTTTGGTACGCCCCAGGGCTCAACGTAAAGTGTGCTAATTTACTGTGTGCTAAATAGGTTTACTAAATGCACTTTTGCCTCTAGCCTCATAAAGAGACTAGAGGGATGTGTTTAGAATAAATACATATGTTTTATATATATATATATATGGTGTGGTTCTCCTTTCATTTGGTCATTCATGAGATTATAGACTGGTAAAACAAGTTGCTTTACATTCCTTTAAGACTTAGCCTGAAGGCTGCTCTCCACAGCTACCACTAAGATAGCTTTTGATATAGGTTGTCTTTAAACCTACCATCAATAAGGGTCGTTTGGACTGGTGCAAGGTGCCCAATAGAATAGTGGACAGCATATAATCCACATTTGTAATAATAATAATCCATATTTGTAAAGCGCACAATCACCCGTAAGGGTCTCTAGGCGCTGGGGGCCATCGGGAAGATTAAGCAAGCTATTGCCCAGAGTCACATGGTGCCCAGAGTCACATGGTGCTGGGCTAATCTGCCGCTGGTGCCGGGGATCGAACCGTGATCCCCAGATTCCGGAGTCAGTCGCCCAAGCTGGGGCGCCACACCTCTTCCAGGTACCAGGCCAACTTCTCACAGTAGTCATACTGGCTCGTGTGTCCCTCAGAGCATCTACCTTCCGCCCATTGATGGGGACCCACTGCCTATACTTTTCAGTATGAGAAGGCATGTGGGCTTTGGCCACCTTATCTGCATCACACAGGAACACTAGGGTGACCTCACTAGTCGCCCCCACACTAACTGGGGCCTTCTCCTATAGTGGCTATTCCCTATGACTGCCCTCTACTGGGGGGTGATACCCTCTTTGAGCACTTGACATCTCCCTTTATCTGCCCATACCCATAGAAATTAGGGCCAAACTTTCCAATTTTCTGATCCGTGAAGCCTTTATTCCGGTGAAAAGATTAAGATTGGGACCCTTTCCCCCAAGTGAACTGTTTTGGGGGCTTTGAGAGAACTCCTTGGTTTTATTTTCACCCCCCCCTCTTTCTTCTGTTGGGAACCCACACCACCCTTTGGGAGTCATCCCAGATGTCTTCTTAGACACACTGGTGCTGACCGACAGGTCTGTCCTCTCAGCAAGCTTTATGGGATCAGTAATACTGCTATATTATAGGTGTTGGTGCAGCTCTGGAAAGCAAGCATTTAGCATGTGTTCCCTCAGAAGTATGTTCTACAGCCCAGAAAAATTGTCCACTTTGCCATTCCTCACCCAGCCCTTAAGGTCTTGCTATCATAATCTAAGAAATCCACCTAGGACTGATTTGGGAGCTTGTGGCTGTCACTAAAGCTCTGATTGTACTTCGAAGGGATCATCCCAAATTTAGCAACAAGGATTACCTTCATGGAAATCACTGACATAACCTCGACAGACCGAATATCGACCAGACAAAATATCGGTGAAGAATTATCGACTACAAAAATATCGGATCCCAAAACTTAAACAAGAAATAATAAAAATATCGAAACCACAATATCGATAAGAAAACATATCGACTACAACATTATCGACCATCAATATTATCGCATGTAAAAAAAACGACTTTCAATCCTTAACATAAAACATAGCCGAAATATCGACCATCAAAATATAGAATACAAATATATCGAAACTTATAGAATATCGATTTAACAAAATACATACAAAATGCACTTTCTAATGAAAAATACATATTATACACATCACAAATAACCATAAACTATTTTATAAAACAAATACAACATACAATAAACATTGCAAACAATTTAAAAAAACATTTACACCAAATCAACAATTTAAAACATAACACAACATTGAAAATTAGAAAACATTCCATAATGCACATTATATAAATATTCTTTCACTTTAAGTCTGAAAAAAAAGGCATTAACCATTGCAAAAAATTGCCTTACCCATACAAAAAAACAGTCATTGGCGTCACTCATGTAAGGAAAACAATTAGCAAAACAAGAAAAAAATTCAAATGAACAAATAAGAAAAAGCTATCAATTTGAACAACCAATAAACTTTCAGAAACAATTAAACTAATCCTATAAAAAGAAGAATTAAACCAGCTAAAATTGCAATCCAAACCACCAAAGAAAAGGAAGGGGAAACTCTGCCGGATTGCTGAGAGAAAACTGATTGACTTCAACCAAAAACCAGCTACACCTATCTAAAGTAAGTACTACCACCTTAATATATTTCCAAAACGTAAATCTAAAACTTCAAACCTGTATTTGAAAAACAAATACCTAAACTATCTCTTTTAATCCTACTCTATTTTCTAAAGAGAAAAAGAAAATAAAGAAAAACTGCACAACATCCACCCTTCAAAGAAGAAAGATAAAAAGTAGGTATATAATTTAAAACTTGACTGAAAACCTTAATACATAGAAAACAAAGTACAAACTAGCTAGCAGAGCACAACAAAATAATCATAAATACATGTAAAATCTTTTAACACATTTTCTCCATCTCAACAGGTACTGAAGAAATACACAGAAAATAAAAATTTGATGAAAAGCAACACCTGAATTCAACAAAGAAATAAACTGGTAAATAATGAGCGAGCAAAACAATGTTATTATAATACTAAATACATAATTTAAATACTTTTCTAATAATGTAATGTTTAATTTCTCCTAGCACCAAAAAGCAAAAATGACTGAAGGAGCAAAATTTGTGTATTCTCAGAAAGGAAAAATGCTTCTTTGTTACATGGGATATGTATATACTCAAGAGAAACAGAAAGAAATTAAAGTTTTTCGGAAAATCACTAAATACTATTCTAGCAAATGTTATGGGAGAGCTATAACTCAGGAAACTACTGTGACTTATACTAAGGAACATAACCACCCACCCAATGTAACAGAAATAGAGATTAGAGAAATGCTAAAACCTGGAACTCACTTCCCACTCACCTTCGCCTTACTCAGAACCACCTAGCATTCAGAAAACAACTTAAAACTTGGATATTCGACAAATAATTCCCCCCCTCCTCGAGCGCCTTGAGACCCTAGGGTTATGTAGCGCGCTATATAAATCTCTTGACTTGACTTGACTTGACTTAATTCCCTTAAAGAAGCTGGCACTAGTACTGGTTTAGCAACAACTGCTATTCTAAAACAGCATTTAAATGTTCTACCCCAACATGCCTCTAGCCAACTACCATCTATAGATTCCCTTAAAAGGACCATAGCTAGACAAAAAAGAGCTACATCAACTACTCCTGCCACACCTACAACTTTTGAAGAAGTGCAAATTCCCCCTGAACTCTGTCTAACTCATAATAATGAACCATTTATACTATATGACAACAAATCAAAAGATAAAAGAGTAATACTGTTTGCCACTGCAGACAACATGACTAAACTAAACCAATGCCAAACTTGGATAATGGATGGTACTTTTGCAGTATGTCCTAAACCTTTTTACCAATTGTACACTATCCATGGCCATTTCCAAAATGCAAATATTCCATTCCTATATGCCCTCCGCCCAAAAAACAACAATTACTTACCATGAAATCCTAACCAAAGTCAAACAGCAAATTAATGACTATTTTCCACAAAAAATTATTATTGATTTTGAAAAAGCAATGATAAATAATATCCTTAAAACATACCCACACACAGCAATACAAAGTTGCTATTATCATTTCAATCAATGAATATGGCGACATCTACAAAAATCTACATTAAGGGGCCGATTAGGATTGAGGTTTTACCGCATCCTCCGGGCGGGCGGAAGTGTCCGCCGGCCCGGAGGATGTGGAACAACCGCTGCGGAGCCTTCAAAGACCCCCCGCCAGATTAGGATGGCTGGGGGGTCAGGAAGACCATCCGCCGTTTTCCGCCGCGGTCGCCTTACGACCGCGGTGGAAAAGCTCTAATATGGAGGCGGTGTCTAACGGACACCGCCAGCCATATTAGGATGGGGCAGAACAAATGCCTTTCCGCAGCGGCTTCTCCGCCGTGGAAAGGCATACAGTGTTTTCTTTGGGGGCCCGTTGCGGGCCCCCAGGGTGATGAGGGTGTGGGGGGTGCACATGGGGGTACCTATGGTACCCCCCTGCATTTACATGCAAAAAGTGGCAGGCACCGCGCGGTGCCTGCCACTATGTGCATGTAAATGCGATGCATGCATATTTAACCTTGCGGCGGGTGCTGCTTCAAGCAGCACCCTCCGCAACGTTAAATATTGAGGATGTGACCGCCAGGGTGGCGGTCACATCCTAATTGCACTGGAGGGAACGCCGCAGCCCCTGCGGATGTTCCCTCCACCTCAGGTGTCGTGGACGGATGCAGGTCCGTCCGCGATCCTAATCGGCCCCTAAGTGTCCAATACACCCCAGACAGCACCTTTGCTTATCAAAGGAAAAAACATATTTCCCTAGCCTATGTTCCTGTAACAGACGTTGCTGAACACTATAACCTATTAATAGACAGCCCCTACTATAAAAGAAACGAAAAAAGACTAAGCCCTATGCTTGACTACTTCGAACATACCTGGGTAGGAAGGCTACACCGATCTGGTCATAGAAGACAACCTAAATATCAAATTGCCTGGTGGAATGTCTACCTTAGCACCCTAAATAAGGAAGCAAAAACAAACAACACAGTTAAAGGATGGCATATTGCCTTCCAAGCAACCACAGGCAGAGGAACACCTACCTTTCACAAATTAATACAATCCCTACAAAAAAGAGCAGAGTTACCAAGAGCTCCAAATGCAGCAATCAGTATCCCTGATAGGACCAAAATTAACTAAACATACCAAAAAAATGTATAACACACTCCAAAGCCAAGTTACCCTCTATCCAACTACCAGAGGACTAGAATATCTCTCAATGATAGCTAAAATGATTCTATAAAATATATCACAACTATACATCCAACATTTGCCACTTCTAAATATAACTGTTCCTACCTTTGTTATATCTAACAAATTGAAATTAAATTATCAAATACATTTTAAACACATATATGAAATTTATTATGATAATTTACTTTCAAACGTGTAAATATAACGTAGCAATACAACAAATTAAAACAGCTTTCCCACCCAAAAACATTTCTTTATATACTTACAGTTTCCGTCGCTGCTTTAAAAGTAATCCAATGATGAAAAATCCATACCAAAGCGTTCAAAATGTCCATACAATCCAAGGAAGCCCAAAAAAAATGAAAAAATACAAGCAAATCCATGGCGACTCCTCTCCAATGTATTCCACAGGGTATACCCTTCAAAACCTGAAAATAGTTATTTAAAGAAAGAAACGCTCCTGAAAAACCGGAAAAACAAAGTATGTGTGTAAAAATAAGAGTATATAATACTCGTCACACTACTTTAAAAAAAAAAACGGACCTCCTCCAAAAACTGAAAGGGCGACGACAACCTGAAAAATAGAAAAAAACATACCCACCCACACAAATACACCCATACACATTTAAAAATACATATTTGTACTATAAACATATCCATTTACTAACATTTAAACATAAAGGCATATCTCACACACCTAGCACTAGAACGCGGTAAACACTAAATATCGTACACTCGAGCTAACACCCAAAACAATCTAGGATCGATAATAGAATCCAACTAAACCTAAAGACACCACACATACACTTAAATTCACTTTATTAACTTATAAAAGAAAATAAAAACAACTTACCCTCTCCAACGCGACGCAGCATCCAACCGCAAGCTGTTCCAGTACCAAATCAGACAAAATAAGATTATGCGGTTAAAAAATAGTCCCTGTATATGTGAAAAGGGTATTTATTTTCTATTTTCCAACACTTAAAAATTAAAAATATAGTGTTACATTATATATTATTTTTCATGATAATTTTTTTAAAATAATTATAAAAATATATTTGTTTAAAAAAATTATTTAAAATGTTATTTAACTAACTGTTGAAAAGAAAATATTATTTATATGTACACTTTGGGGCCGATTCCGATCCTGGAAAAACGCTGTACAAATCGTGGTATGGAGCGTTTTCCCCATACAACTCGTACTTGTAAGGATTCCCCTACAACCTAGGAAGTACGATCCGTACAAATAGACGCACTCCATACAAATTGTAAAAAAGACCATACAACTCGTATATACAAGCGATTCCGATTCGGATTGCTCTGTACGCGACATCCCCATGTATTCCCGGCAGCAGTTTACAACCCGTCAAGTACGATTCGTGCAAACGGCACTCCGTACGGCTCTTTTTTTACAGGAGCCAAAAAGTGCAGGGAAAACCTTGTACGCCCCGAAAACAATACGAGACAGACCCCCCCATGTATGCGTCATGCACCCCATGAATACAGGGGTACGGTGCATATGTACGGTGCGTACAGATGACACGGAAAGTGGGGTACGGTGCGTATATACGCTATGAAGGAGTACTGGTCACGTACGCACCGTACAAACAACGTACCCCAAAATCACATATATATACGCACCGTACCCCTAAATCGCCTGTGTACGCACCGTACCCCAAAATCGCGTATGTACTGTGCGTACATGCGCGATGTTAGGGTACACACCATACACACGCCTCGCATGTGGGGGGACCCCTGTACGCCTCATACCCCTATACGACCCGTACCCCGGTATGAGTCATACCCCAGAATGAGTCATACCAGGGTATGCGGCATATAGGGGTTCGCTTCGTTGCCCGGTATGAGTCATTGCCCGTACACAGGCCATTTTCCATACAAATCGTATGCTGACAACCCGGTACGAATCGTACTTGACGGGTTGGACAGCCTTTTTACAAATTGTATGGTCTTTTTTACAAGTCTGTGTTGTACAGCTTTTCCCAATCCGATTTGTAAGGATCGGGCCGATCTGTATTTATTTTTCCCATATGAATCGTACTACACGGGTTGGAAGGGACTTGTACAATTTGTATGGAAAAAAATACGGATCCGATTTGTATGGAAAATAAAAATCCAGAATCAGAATCGGCCCCCTTGTAATTAATTTAAATGTTAAAATTACGATTATAATTGACTTTGTGTTAAACATTATGCTTATAAATATGTTAATGTTATTTTAAAATTTACCTATGGTTTTAAAATTAGTTCTCATTATTTACCTCAGAAAAAAAATTATATTATTAATATTTTCAATATTAATATTATTAATTTCTAGATTTAACTATTACCATTTTGTAACCAACAAAAATGTTACTATTTTGAATTCTTTAAAAAATGTATCTATGAATGATCTCTACTTTAAAATATGAAAAATTGTATGTACAACAAATATATTAATTATTTTCAACATGTTTATTTTTAAAATATTTCTATTTTGTTTGTGATTTAAAGTAATTGTTATTAAATACATTGTACACTATATAATTATATTTGTTATGAAAAATTAAATATTCAACATATGTGAATAAACATAAAAATTATTTCACTGCAATTTATCAATGTTTTTAATATACAAATATTTACTTGCTATTATTTTTTTTAATAAAGACTATTGACTTACAAAATTATACTGCAAATAAAAAAATTCCTCTACTACCCATTTCTTTTTCCATCTTAATAAACTGTTTGTAAATGTTTCCACTTAACCATGTGTGTGTCTACTTTTTTTAATATTGAAATAAAATATAATTTAAATATTATTTTAATTATCTATTGATTATTTTTTGAATATCTTAAATTTTGTGATTTCTTTATCAATGTATTACTAGTCTAACAATATTTATAATTACTATTATAGTTATTATATTTTAAAACAAATAATAATTGTAGTATTCTGCCAACAAAAATGTATTTCTCTACAAAGTTTTTGCTATTCCCACTCCACTCTGAGAAGGTGCTGGACACTAGACCCTATATAAATTACTATTCCAACTCCACCAAGTATAAACTCAGGGAAGATGCTGGACAGTAGACCCATATAAATTACTATTCCCACTCCACCAAGTATAAACTCAGGGAAGGTGCTGGACATTCAACCCTTATAAATTACTATTCCCACTCCACCAAGTATAAACTCAGGGAAGGTGCTGGACAGTAAACCCATATAAATTACTATTCCCACTCCACCGAGTATAAACTCAGGGAAGGTGCTGGACATTCAACCGATATAATTTACTATTCCCACTCCACCAAGTATAAACTCATGGAAGGTGCTGGACAGTAAACCCATATAAATTACTATTCCCACTCCACCAAGTATAAACTCAGTGAAGGTGCTGGACATTCAACCCTTATAAATTACTATGCCCACTCCACCAAGTATAATCTCAGGGAAGGTGCTGGACAGTACACCCATATAAATTACTATTCCCACTCCACTAAGTATAAACTCAGGGAGGGTACTGTACATTCAACCCATATAAATTACTATTCCCACTCCACCAAAATATAAACTCATGGAAGGTGCTGGACATTCAACCCATATAAATTACTATTCAAACTCCACCAAGTATAAAGTCAGGCAATGTGCTGAACATTCAACCCATACAAATTACTATTCCCACTCCACAAAGTATAAACTCAGGGAAGGTGCTGGGCATTAAACCCATATAATTTACTATTCCAACACAATTTTGATAATTATTATTTGTTTTCAATATTATTTTTAAAAACTTAACAATAACCAAATTCTAAATTCTAAATTTCATTTAGAAATTATATCTTATTTTAATTTACCAAATTTTGATTTTCACATTTAAAAAAAAAATAATTTGGATAAAAAAAATAATGTACATTATTGTTTTTTTGTATTTTTAAATTTATTTTTACTAATGCTAACATTTCTTAAATACATTTATTTTCAAATTGTGTTTTATTAATGATTTTATAATAATAATACACAACATACACCCCTATAAAAAATAACACTTCTAATACAACAACCAATTAAACACTTTATCAAATTAAAATTTTAATTTTCTTAAATAAAGTGCACTTTTTTTAATACACTCACCATCCTATAACCCTTAAAACTCACAACACATCCATAAAATATTTTTATAAATTGTATTCTAAATAACCAATTTTTTATATTTAAATAATCATATATTTTATAACAACCCCACATTAATCCCCAAAAAACCCACAAAACATCCTTAAAATATAAAATTTAGAAAAAATGTAACATTTTAAATTAAATTCTAAATTTAATTTCTAAATATTTCAAAACTCTTACCACCCTATTACCCCAAAAATACACAACCCACTCCTAAAACAAAAATATTTTATACAAATAAAAATTTTAAATTAAATTCAAAATTTCAATTTAAAATGTAAAAATAATTTCTGAGTTTAATTTAAAAAAAAATTTATACACCTCCCACCATATCCCCCTAAAAACCCACAACCCACGCCTAAAACATATAGGGCTAGATGTAGGTAAATCTTATTTACTGATTCATAAATACCGAATTTCACCGATTCGGTATTTATGAATCGGTAAATAAAATGTAGGTAAAAATTTGGTAATTTTTACTGAAACGGTAGGATTCGTTATTTACTGATTCGGTAATTACCGAATCGGTAATTGCCATTGATTCCTATGGGCCTTGTAGCCCATAGGAATCAATAGCAAATACTGATTTGGTAATTAACGAATCAGTAAAAACACAGAATTTCCAAGGGGGACAGGGCGTCACTTTGACACCCTGTTACACCCCTGTTTCTGGCTTGTGTACCATGTGGCACACATACATGCCCTAAGGGCATGTATGTGTGTCACATGGCACAGGTGTACATGCACAGATGTGCATGGACACAGGAATTCGTTATTTACCACCCAATGGTATTAGGTGGTAAATAACGAATTTTTAAGGCCCTGTAGCACTGTTTAAAGTGCTACCTACATAAGAAATTACATATTCTGTAATTTTACCGATCGGTAATTTTACTGAATCTGTAAAATTTACTGAATCAGTAAATTTAACGATTCGGTAATTTTACCGATTCGGTAAAATTACCAATTCGGTAAATTTACCGAATCTGTATGTTTTTGCTACTCCTACATACCAATGTCGAAATACCGGTCGGAAACGGCCGAAAATCGCTATTTTCGGCCGTTTACGACCGGTATTTGGACACCTACATCTGGCCCATAATTTTTAACAAATTCAAAATTTTACAGTATTAAATAAAATATTTAAATTAATTAAAGAAAAATGTTTTTAAATTTTAAAACACTTCCCACCCTATTCCCCTAAAAACCCACAACCCGCTCCTAAAAGAAACATGTGTTATAAAATTTTAAATTTAAATTTATTTTCTAAATTTACATTTAAAATATTTTAAAACACTTCCCACCCTATTCCCCTAAAAACCCACAACCCGCTCTTAAAACATAATTTTTTACAACATTTTTAAATTTTCAAACTTTTTTGAAAATTATTTAATATATATTTTAAAACACTTCCCACCCTATTTCCCTAAAAACCCACAACCCGCTCCTAAAATTTATTATACATTTTTAACTCAATATATGTTTTTATTTTTTTAATATTTATACATTTTGAAACATAAAATAACATACATAAACATTATTTTAGAGAAAAAATAACTACTATCGCATTATAAACATTCTACATTTCACAAATCGATATTCTGACACTCGATATTTTGACTTTCGATATTCTAACACTATATTTTGACATTCGATATTTTTAACTAATACAAATAAATGATATTTCGAACACTCGATATAAACTACTCGATATTTTTTACTTCGATTTTTTTTACACTTAAAAATCGATAAAATTGACATCGATATTACTTACCTCGATATTACTGCCATGTCGATATTCTGTAGTCGATATTCTGTCCATTCGATAATAAAAACTCGAGATTTAGACTGCACACCCTTCATGGAGTGTTAGACCTGTCATCATTTTGTGTGGTGTATCCCCAAACCTTTTCCCTTTTGACTCCACGTTTTGCTGATTCTTTATGTTGGCCATCTTACTCAAAGCACTTTACCACTGCTAACCAGTGCTAAAGGGCATGTGCTTCTCCACTAAACATGATGACATTGGTATATAATCGATTGCCATATGTGATATAACGGTAAGTCCATTGTAAAGTGGTATACCATATACCCAGGGCCTGTACTTCAAATGCTACTAGAGGGCCTGCAACACTAATTGCTATGTACTTAGAAGGTGGGACAGGTACCTCTATGTTTTACCTGTCCTGCTAGTGACAAACAGGACTACTCCTCTCATAGGCTAGCATTGTGAATTCGTTAATACACTTTTAAGCTGTAATTACTGATCAGAGAGGAGTAGTTTTTTCATGTTTCATAGACTTGGAATGGTAATGATAAATCCTCCTTCCTGGTGAAGTTGCATTTAACATTACTGTTTTAGAAGTCCCACTTTTAGAAAGTGAACATTTCTCTGCACTTACTGCTCTGTGTGCCTGACAGCCTCTCTCCAATACACGTCTTGGGTAGGTGACAGCTAAACTGTGTGCATTGCCTCTAGTCAGCCACAACACAGGAAGGAAAGATGTGTCTTTGTACCCCTCTATTGACATTTACATTCTGATGGCCTTGCCTGGGCAGGATGGAAGGCAGGGGCAAACATTGCTCTTGAATAGGCAGTGTCCTGTCCCTACACAAAGGACTGATTACCCCCAACAGATAGACTGGATGACAGGACTGGGGTAGTAGAGATGCTTGTGTACTTCAGAGAGCAGATTTGAAGGCATCCCCTACATTAAAGGCACTTTCAGGTATAAGTACTGGGTCTCTGACCCCCTAAAATCAGACACTTGAACTGAACCTCTGTCAGAAGGACTGCTGTGCTGCATAATGGGCTCATTTTGGACTGCAGATTTGACTTGCCTCCTGTTGCTTGAGACTCAGGTATATCAGAGTCTCTACCCCTGCTCCTGTGACTGGCTTACAGGAAGTAGTCCAGATACTTGCAACATGGATTTGAACACCTCTTTTGTCTGTGTGTAACAGAACCGGAGCATCAACCCGGTTGCAGGAGTAAAATCGGCACTTCATATCAGAACCAGTGCTTTGCCTCCAGAGATCGACACATCGGACAGTGAATTGCTGCCACTGCAGCTTGGTGAGATTTATGCATCCCCTTGACTGTGAGGCAGAATACGACGCTTCACTCAACACCTCTCAACTCCAGCACCTGTCTTTGGAACTGATGCATCATCTTCATTGCGTGGAGAAGATAGACGAATGTTGCTATTTTCGACTAGGAAAGGTACTTTGTTTTGACAACGCTGTGGTCGACAACACTGTAGATTTCGAAAAAAAGTTTTTTATATCACAAAGCAACGACTGTATTGAACCAAATAACCGGCCGACACATGTTTCGTCACAAGGAGTTAGCCTATGACTCTTCAGGGCCCACAGGTGGGCGGGTGGTCTTCCAGTGTCAGCAAGTGGAACAGGGTGAAAATGCCAGGATAAGGTGAGTTGGTGGCAAGCCGGGGAGTAAGAGTAGGTCTAGCAGTCGGAGTAGGGATGTGTGGTGCGGTGGGTTCGCCTGACGTGTTGGTTTACTCGCAGTGTGGCAACACTGGATCTGTGGAAGGACTGGTGCGCACCAGACACTGGATTCCCACCGGATGTATGACAGTGCAACGCATACATTCACAACGCATACCATTACAACAAAACTTTTACAATGCAGGATCCATTACAACACATGCCATTACAACGCAGCTGCTATTACAACGCATACCATTACAATGTAAGTATGGGTAAGTATTTTTTTTTTAATTAATGGGAGTGAAATGGTAGTGTAAGTGTTGGATAGTGTAGGGGTTAAAATTACTATTCCAACTCCAGGGGGGTGTAATATTAGGGTAAGTGTTGGATGGTGTAGGGATTAAAATTTAATTAAATACTTACCCATATTTATGTTGTAATGGCATGCGTTGTAATAGCAGCTGCATTGTAATGGCATGCGTTGTAATGGCATGTGTTGTAATGGATCATGCGTTGTAAAAGTTTCATTTTAATGGTAGTGCGTTGTTTTAGTTGCGTTGTAATGGCTGTTTCCCATTCCCACCTGCCCACCTTTGGGCCCTGAAGAGTTACAGGATAACTCCTTGTGACGAAACACGTGTCGCATAGAGGTACATAGTGCTTCAGCCGGTCCTCAATGTAGGCTGATACTGTGCCATACAACTTCTTGTCTGCAATGCACAGGCTTCTAAACCTAGCTCTCAATTGTTGCAGTAGTGACGTAGCATGCACCCATCTTGGTAGCCTGAACAATATAGTATGTTGGTATGTGAGTGGCTCTCTTACTGACTCTATGGCTCTCTAAATGTGAATGGAAAATGCTGCATGGTTTGGTTATTAGGCATTTTAGAGAGCATTAGAGTATAGCTCTCTAAGTGCACATGCAAGTCAGTGACATTTCAAAGTATATGACTTACATTTTAACCACACAGCTCATTCGGTATCCATTGCCTACAGTGTTTTAACAAGTCATTTAAATGTTGTAGAGCAGTAATTTAACAATTCACAATTATTTATATATTTCATTCTGACTTCGTAGTAACACTTCACATACAGGTTCTACAATTGCAGATCCTACCACAGATACTGCGCTAAAGTACAACCTTATAAGTAAATTAAATATAGTGCAGATAACGTAAGAAGACTATATCTAGAGCATGAAAATATTGATTCAACCGCCCACAAAGTTTTCTCTCACCTAATTCTGACTACATACCTCACTACATGCTAGCAATTTGAACCAGTATCAGCAACACACCCACTGAAGAGAAACAACCTCACGATATCCCAAGAGGGATACACCGTGAAGGTAAGGAAACAATGGGGGCTAAAACGCACTTGCATCCCTAATTGCAGCAATTGACTATTTTTAGGAATTAGCTGCAAACACACTATTGCGGATGCAGACAGGGACAAAGGGGAACTCTGGATCTTGACAGAGGGGTCTGGACAACACAGGGCACCATTCTGACGCCAATTTGGATTCATTAAGAATTCAAGTGCACAATGGAGGATGAAAGAGAGAGAAAAGAAGCAGCGCAATTGCTTTCCGCCCGAGCACCGGGTGTGGGCAAATCCACACCTGTGCTGTCACGTACAGGAAAAACAATTATGGACACTTTAAGGAAATACGAAAAATTGCACAAACTAGAAATCTCAAAGTGGTGGGAGGCCACCTCACTTCAAGATTACTTGGATAAAAGTATGATACCCAGAGGCCTTAGGATTTATTTCACACCATCTTACGATTAGCCTGATCCCCAGATGTTGGAAGAATGGTCGCAAAACTCGGCAACCAACTCAAGGCCTATGCTACAAATCTTAATAAAGTATGCCTGGTCAGACAGAGTGAACATCAAAAAAGACATTGAGACTCTGGCAGAGGAACTTAATAAACATCCTGACCAAGATACCATTACCAAATCTATTGAAGAAATGAGAAAAAGATTGAAGGAATTGGAAGAAGACATAGAAGAAAAGAAAACAATATAAACTTCACAGAGACTATGGTGACTATGAATCAGGATGGATACTGACACATAGTAGAAAATTTGACCACATATATGAATCATCACAGGCAGCAGGTTCAAGTGAGAGTATGCCACATAGACAACATGAAGAGGAAGTGGCAAGTACGAGTGATTCAAACACAGAGAAATCAGAATTAAATAGGACATCAGAAAGTTATTTTAAAAAAAAAAAAATTTTAAAGACCTTTATTCTACATGAAACATAGCATGCATTGCATATCACTTAGTAATGTATGTTGGATCAAAACAACAAATCATGTCTGCATAGCATAATTATGTTGGACACAGCCATTTAGCCGGCATCCCGGGGGCCCGGCAGCGTACAGTGCAGCAAGCTCCCAGAGTCAACAGTGCTTAGTCGCATCAAAGCAGCGGAATATATAGGCCCATGAGTGTTGCAAGTATCAGATTTTCACTCGTGCCCAAAAACCTTAGATATGTGAAGAAGGTCTAGGAACAAACTAACTACCCCAACCAACCCTAACCCTCCCCCGTGTGCCAGCAAAAATGTACCGAGTAGTGTACTCCAATCGGAGCTATCAGCAAGGTCATACTACACTGCCTACAGCTATCACTCCGGGAGCCCTGTTCCTTGACCTGGGTGACCTGGAGGGGACTACACTGGTGCTATTACCAAATACCCCCCCCCCCTCTGCAGCCTCCTCTGAAGGAAACTACATCAACTGTTCCACCTGAAGCTCTGGGGATTCCGGAATGTCCGTTGTTTCGTCGCCGTCCGAGTTCACTTCCTCACTCTGCTGTATATATGCCTGGTAGAGACCCCAGAAATTTTTGGGCCTACTCCTTGGGGGAGTAGCTCGCTGTAAAGTTCTGACTGAGTGCAACAGTAGAGTAAGTCAACCGCCCATCTCTTCTTGGTGGGGAGTGGCCCCCTCATCCAGCACTGGGCCACTACCCTTCTGGCTACCAGTAGAGCCATATCTACAAGCCGGCGCTGAGAAGACAGAAGCGGCTTAGAGTATCCCAGTAGCGCCAGCGCCTGTCCGTTAGTCAACTCCGAGCCCAGGATCGTGTTTAGCTCTGAGAAAACTTCCGCCCAAAATCTCTGAATTCCAGGGCAGTACCACGCCATGTGGATGAAGTCTGCGACCGGTGCGTGGCAACGTTCACACTCCGCAGACTGTCTGAGTCCACACCGGTGCAGCCTCTCCGGTGTATAGTACACCCGCTGAAGAAACTTAAAGTGCACCAGTCCATGCCTTCCATTAAGGGAGAGTCTTCTCGTGTTAGAGCAGCAGTATCTCCACATGTCGTCATCGATCAGCATCTGCAGGGGGGCGTGGCTTGGACGCCGATGGCGATGGTCGCCTGAGAGCTCGGCTCCGGGACTGAGCCCGCTTTGATCCTGCAGATCGGAGTTCGCGGGGCACCCCAGCCCCCGCAAACCGCAGATCGGACCAGTGGGGACCTCCTGGGACGCCCGGTGATACTTGAAAACCGGTTGTGCCGACGAAAAACCGAAGTTAAGGGGACCGCGGAGCGGGACCCAAGATGGCGCCCGGACCTTCTCGATTGCTTTGTCGAGACCCTAGACCCGTGGGAGCCTAGCAGGGCTCCGCGCTTCCTCTCTACACCCTATCTCTCCGAGACACGTTAGTCTGGTTGACGATTTGGAAGGACCCGAGCACGGTGGCCATCCCCAGACATA
The DNA here is from genome assembly GCF_964263255.1 of Lissotriton vulgaris. Classification (NCBI taxonomy): domain Eukaryota; kingdom Metazoa; phylum Chordata; class Amphibia; order Caudata; family Salamandridae; genus Lissotriton; species Lissotriton vulgaris. The sequence goes on from NC_141691.1 coordinate 1,449,079,980, forward strand.
CTGTTAATCGAATTTTCGTCGGAATCAGAACACGGACGACCGGAGGCCCTGTGTGGAAAGACTATCCCTCGAGCCGCACCCGACTGCCCCCCACTGAGTGCCTGAACTCGCCGAAACCCCGTGCACTTCATGGGCAGCACAGCGACCTGGCGCCACAGAGTTTCCAGCGGCACTGGTGATTCTCGTTCCAGATCCTCATCGACCAGGAGGACCTGCCCGACCTGGCGCCGATCGTCCCCACCTCCCCCTCATTGGCCTCCGACGACACGAAGGTGGCACGGCCCGAGGAATCGGAGGAGTAGTGGACCCTGGCGACGGCGATCGACGGCCCTCTGCACAACGACTGCGTGCCAGGAGCGCCATAGTCGTCGTCCACACTTGGTGGTGCCTCTGACGAACTTTCCTCCACGGGATTCAACCGCCATGGGGAAAGCGAGGGGGCCCAAAGGGACCACCCCGGCCGCCTCGGATACGGAGGCGCCGGATAAGGATGAGCGAGGTGACCCGGAGAGCTCTGGTGGTCCCCACCTACAACAACAATTTGACCGGGTCCTGGAGGCGATCGCAACCACGTGCTCGGCCCTACAGCAAGATATCGCCCAGGTCGCGACGAGCTTGGGCCTCCTCAGGGCAGACCACGGCAAACTCTCGGACAGGGTTAAGGAGGTGGAGAGCTCAGTGAAGGTCCTGGAGCCGGCACAGAAGACTCTGGCCGCGACAATGAAGGATGCCCTGTCCCGGATCGAGGCCCTGGAGAGACGGGCGGAGGATGCCGAAGGACGTAACAGGCGGAACAATATTCAGGTGGTGGGCCTGCAGGAAAAGATCGAGGATGGCGACATGGTGGCCTACTTGGAAGCTTGGCTCCGGAACAAGGTAGCTCCGGAGGGCCTGTCCTCCTTCTATACCTTGGAAGGGGCACACAGGGTGCCGGCAAAGCCGCCGCAGCAGGGCCGCGCCCCGCGACCGGTGGTGGCGCGTTTGCTGCACTTTCGGGACAGAGACCTCATCCTCAATGCCGCCAGGCACAACGGCCCTTATCAGGTGGAGAATAGCCAGGTGAACATTTTCCCGGACTACACATATGAGACCCAGCGCAAACGGGCTTCTTTCCTGACGATCAAGCGCGAGCTCCGGAGCGAGGGCATCCGATATTCACTCCTTTTCCCAGCAAGGTTCCGCATTATCATGGACGACAAAACCCAGTTCTTCGATTCCCCGGAGGAAGTCTGTAACTGGCTCGAACTTTATAGGGCCGGCAAAGATGTTTTCGGCTCGTCGTCTCAGCTGGCTGTGGAACCTGGGCAACAACGTCGTTCCAAAAGACTCCACAGCCGCCGCGGCAAGCCAGGCAGGCCTTCGACTGTGGAGACAATGGCGGAGCGGCGAGGAGTACTGGAGATGGTGTCTACTCTGTCTGGTTCGCAAAGTGGCCCCAAGGTCGAGGAATCGGAACCCGGAGGCGAGGGGGCGCAAACAGACACGGAGGAATCAGAGACCGATAGTGTCCACTTGCCAGTGGTTACTCCAGACTCGGCTGAGGGCATGCTGGATGGACAGGGATGACTGGGTGAGCTACTTCAGTTTGGGTGGGGGTTTGCGGCGGGGGTGGTAGGGGAGACGATTGATTGCGAAATCCGGTGGGGGGGGGGCCGATCGAGCTGTAGCTTTTTGTTTTGGGCTCAATTTAGTCTCGGCAGCCCGAGTATCGAGGGCCCATTACTGGCGCCCAGCCCGCACCTAGCCCTTAAGGCTTCCCTGCGGTGGCGACCGCAGGATTAGTCGGGGATTGTGGGGTTGTGGGGGACATGGTTTGGATGGGAACTAGATGGAACTATTTGGGTCCTGTTCTGGGGAGGGTGGGAAGGGGTTTGTTTCAGACGGGTGTTGCTCTTTTGTTGGGGAAAATGACCGTCATCAGTGTTGACTTGACTGTCGCTCATTCTTTGTTGGAGCCTTGGTGGGGAAGCCCGGAACAGACAATATGGGACAATGGCTGATATTGCTAATGTGAAATGCATCACTTGGAATGTACGGGGGCTTCGCACTATGTCTAGACGACACAAAGTCCACGCTTATCTAGTGCGTAGAGGGGTGCAGATAGCGCTGCTGCAGGAGACTCATCTCAACAAGGCGGAAGGGGCGGCGCTACAGCGTAGATGGAGAGGGCAGGTCTTCTATACCTCGTACTCAGCGTATGCAAGGGGGGCGCTAATATGGATCAGGGCTGGGGTTCCCTTTCAGGTTGCGAAATCAGTGGTGGATCCGGAGGGTCGCTACGTGGCTCTCTCAGGCACTCTCGGGGGTAGGGACTTAAACATTTGCTGCATTTATGCACCTAATGTGGACCAGCTTGCCTTCCTCTCCGGGTTATCGGGTTCGTTGGCCCACTTTCTCTCGGGAACCCTCCTACTCGGTGGTGATTTTAATTCAGTAGTGGACGTAGAGGCCGACCGCTCGCACCCCCCCCTCCTGGACTCCCCAGTCCGCCGGATGGCAAAAGGTAGGAAGGAATGGCAGACGCACTGGGGGCTCACGGATATCTGGAGGGCGCAGCACCCGACTCTAGAGACTACTCCTATTTCTCTGGCCTACATGAGTTGCACGTGCGACTAGATGGGTTTCTGGGATCGGTGGAGTTGGTATCCGCTGCGGTCCGCTCTGAATATTTGACCAGGACCATCTCGGACCACAACCCCCTCCTGATGGACTTCCGCTGGTTTCCCGGGGTTCCTACAGTGCCCACCTGGAAAATGCGCCCGGAGATCTTGGAGGACATAGTCTTTAAGGCGGACCTAGAGGACAAAATCTCGGAGTATTTTGCGTCCAATGGGGGTACTGCGGGATCAAGAGCGTTAGAGTGGGACGCCTTTAAGGTGGTGATCAGGGGCTACTGCATTTCTAAAAAAGTGGGCATGCGGCGAGTCATCCTTGATGACTTGGCCGCGGCTGATCGGAAGCTCCGCGAGATGGAACTTCGCCGCCCCGGTCATCCTGAACTCCAGGAGCGTACGGCGGCGGCGAGAGAGACGGTGGCGGCGGAAGTCGAACGGCTGCACTGCTTCGATTATAAGGCCTACACTACTAGGTCGCTCACGGAGGGGGATAGATCGGGCGCGCTGTTAGCGTGGCTAGCCAATCCTACGCGCCGGACCTCTCTGACGACGTCCATGCGCACGGCAGAGGGGTCTGAGGTGCACACTCAGCCGGAGATTTTGGGCTGCTACCTGCGCTACTATGAACAACTGTACCGCAGTAACTCGTCCAGGGCCCCCGACCTGATTGATGAGTACCTGCAACCCCATAGGATTGCCAACGCTGGAACCGGAAGTAGCGGAGGCTCTGGGCTCCGACATCGAACTAGGTGAAATTCGTAGTGCCATTAAAGGGATGGCGAGGAATAAGACCCCGGGTCTGGATGGCCTTCCGGTTGAATTCTACTCTACCTACGCTGACCTCTTGGCGCCTCGGCTGTTGATAGTCTACAGAGAGGCGAAGCGATTGGGTCGCCTCCCCGGCTCGATGTGTGAGGCCTTAGTGGTTCCCCTCCTCAAACCTGGAAGAGAATCGACCGACCCGGCGTCCTACCGACCATTATCAATGCTGACGGTCGATTATAAGATCCTGAGCAGCATATTGGCATCGAGGCTGCTGGGGCACATGCGCTCTTTAGTGCACGAGGACCAGGCTGGATTCATTCCCAAGCGAAACACAACCATGAATATTCGCAGGCTGTTTCGCTTACTGGGGGAACCGCACATAGAAGCCCCTTGCCCGGTGGTTCTCTCGGTGGATTTGGAAAAGGCCTTTGATAGTCTGGAATGGGACTACCTGCGCAGAGTACTGCTGCGTTTCGGTCTGGGGGAGGGCTTTGTCAAGTGGACCATGGTTTTGTATGCCTCGGTGTCGGCCAGGGTAAGGGCAGGCCCATTGATTTCCCCGCAATATCAGGTGGAGAGAGGCACGAGGCAAGGCTGTTCACTATCCCCGCTACTCTTCGCGCTAGCGGTGGAGCCGCTGGCGCTGCTGATCCGGTCCGGGGCCTCCTTTAACGGTTTGCGGACACCATCTGGCCCGCATCATATCTCGCTTTATGCTGATGACCTGTTGCTCTTCCTTGAGGACCCGATTACTGCCTTGAATGGGGCTGCGTCGGCACTGACGGCTTTTGGGGAGGTCTCGGGCCTTCGGGTGAATTGGGCCAAGACTTGTCTGTTCCCTGTCCGCAGGGGAACGCCCAGACCTGACATCAGTGGGGGAATTAGGTGGGAACCTAACTGTTTCAAGTACCTGGGGGTATATATATACCACGACCCCACTGACCTCTTGGATGGGAACATAGCCCGCTGTATTCGCGCGTTGCGGGGTAGCATGGACTTTTGGGCTACCTTGCCGCTCTCTGTGGCAGGGCGGATCGCTCTGTTGAAAATGGTGGCACTCCCCCGGTTGCTCTACTACTTCCAAGCGCTGCCGATTTGGATCCCGCCGGCCACCTTTCGGCTATTGCGATCCATGGTGGTGGGATTCCTTTGGGGTTCGGGCCGCCGGAGAGTGGCCCTCAAGACCCTGATGAGGCCGAAATATGAGGGTGGCCTTGCGGTGCCGGATTTTGAGAAATATTAACTGGCGGCGCAACTGCAGACCTTCACCCAGGAGGTCGCGAGGGAGTTTCGTGGCCCGGAGACCGGGAGGGGCACGGGGATGCCTAGGCATGTTATCTCCTTCATCACATTGCGACAACGTTTGGCCTTGCAGGACCTGACGCTCGAGGAAAAGACCATTCGATTATGTTGGAATCGCGCCCACGCCCGGGGACAGTTGAGGTTTCCATATGCACCTGAAATACCACTAGGGATGCTGACGGCCCTACCTCACGGGGGAGATTGGTCACGCCTGGGACACTGGGAGGACGCGGGATTGCAGTTGGTGGGGGACCTCTACGAAGACGGGGCGTTATTGCCCTTCCAAGAGATCATAGACCGCTTCGACGTTCCCCGAGGCGACTTCCTTTTGCACACAGCTCTGGTCCGAGCGATTCAGGCGCACTGGAAAAGTGGGTTGGAGGAGCCACCTACGTCCCTGGTGTGCCAGTATGTGATGATGTCTGCGGGGACGGTCAAGATGGTCATGTGCCTGTATAGTAGATTGGTTACCGAAGGGTTGACCCCCCTCACTACTTTACGGACCCGCTGGGAGGCAGACATAGGGAAGGAGATACCGGAGATGACCTGGTCACAACTCATGCGTCGGGCCTGGAAGGGCGCACGCCATGCCCGCTTCCAACTGGTCCACTTCTACATACTCCACAGGGCCTATTTGACCCCGGCGAAGATCCAGCAGTATTTTGCCACGGATTCTGCAGAATGCCCCAGGTGCCGAGCGCCTGAGGCGGACCTCCTCCATATGTTGTGGTCTTGCCCGGCGCTGTCCTCCTATTGGCTTGGGGTAGGGGACACTCTAAATAGGGTGACGGGGAGGTCCTTATCAGTCGATGCGACGGTGGGGCTCCTACACTGGTTCCCGCATACCCCCAAAAATAAAATCTCAAGTAAATTTATTGTTTTAGGGCTTCTCCTCGCTAAACGAGAGGTGACCAGGAATTGGAAGGCAAGAGTTGGTCCGACAGGGGTTAGGTGGCACAGCGAACTTTTGAAATGGGCGGCGGGGGAGAGTACTCTGCGATACCAATTGGCTAGGCGGCAGCATAACGAGAGAGCGCTGGAATCAGCACTAGAATGGGAGACGTTAGTGCAGGCCCTTAGAGATTATTGCGCTTCCAGCGATTCCGAGAGTGAAGATGCGGCACATCCCGAGTCCCGATAATCAGTCATATTTCAGTTCTCTATAGAATCATCTGGGGTTTTTCCCATAGGCTTTCCTACACGCACTACAACACACACTGATGGCGGGGTTGGGGGGGGGTACTAGTTGAACCATTGGGCTGTTGGGGGGGGGGTTTCTTTTGCCCTTTTTGTAGGTTGATCTAGAAAAGCAGATGAAGACCATTGGATTATCCGGACCAGCTTCGACCTTCTATCAGATCCCCTCTGGTGTTCGCCGCCCGACCCTTGGGTTGTGGGCTGAATGGCTGTGTACACATGTCATTTTTTAAAAGGGGGATTGGATGTGTCCAATATTTTCTGATTGTACCTGTATTGCTAGTCCGATATGTAATTTTGGCTGATTCCTGCAATAAAAATATATTTAAAAAAAATAAATAAATAAATAATCGATCAGCATCTGCAGATCTCTTTGCCACTCCTCTCTAGCTTTGGAATGCTGGATCTGCTGGTGTGCGACACCCAGCTTGTTCATATTGGAGATTAGTTTACGGGATGACGTGGATTTAATAACATAGGTGAGCTTAGGGACCTCCGGAGGTTCCTCCATGTCAGGGCCCAGTACTTCCTTGAACGCGCTACGAACTCTATGAAACTGAAACCGCTGTAGGAGCGTAGGCCCCGTCGGGGTGGGAGAGAGCTGTTCCCAGGTCTTTGAGACCCCTGCAGCAAACAGATCTTCCATTTTCGTGAGACCCAGTGCACGCAGTGCCTCCGTAACTCCCTTTTCCCTAAGTGGACCCAGCCACAGCACCCATTCGATCTGCATTTGCGGTGAGTACAAGAATCTAAAGTCTCGCGCTCGGGTCAGCGCATGCCATGCATGATTGGTAGACTTAAGAGAATCTAGTTGGCCAATGGTGCGGTCATCCGGGAGACAGACGGTGGCCGGAAGGGGGAGAGGCTCCGCAAACAAGCGTTCCAAAGTCACATGAGGTATACTCGGGTCCCCATGGATCCACGAGTGTAAATGGGCCGCTTGCGCAATACGGTAGTATCTTTACATATCAGGGGCCCCCAGCCCCCCCATTTCACAAGGGAGCAGCAGCGTCGTCCACTTAACTCTAGGTTGTTTACCTCCCCATGCGAGCCTGGTAAGCACCTGCGTAAGCTGTTTGAAGAAAGCCTTTGACAGGACCACCGGTATATTGTTGAAGAGGAACAAAAACCTAGGCAGTACTATCATTTTCATGATAGCTATTCTGCCCATCAGGGACAGCGGTAGTTTACACCATGCGTCCACGTCCTCCTCCAGCCTAGCTTACCCTACGCCATAATTTTCCCTAACTAAAACATCCGGGTCAGTGTGTGGTTGTATGCCTAGGTATCTGACTGAATCAGTGGTCCATTTCAGGGGGTACTCCATTTCAAAGGGCTGAGTCACGGGCGTCAGTGGGAAGGCAATTGACTTATCCCAGTTCACTTTCAGCCCGGAGAGAGCGCCAAAACGCACGACCTCTCGCAGAACGGCTGAGAGGTTCGCTTCCGGATCGCGGACTTATAGGAGAGTATCATCAGCATACGTTGAAATGCCTATTTTATACGTTGGAAAGCTAATGCCTTCCAAGCTGTGATATTCTCTGATTGCACAAGCCAGCGACTCCGCCACCAGCGCATATAGAAGGGGCGAAAGGGGACATCCCTGTCTAATACCTCTGCTAATATCAAACGAGTCCGTTACTCTATCCCCTATCTTCAGCCTCGCTGTGGGCCGGTAGTACAGGGCCTCCAACATCTGCAGGAAAGGTTCTCCCAAACCTAACTTCCTGAGGACTCTGATCATGAAAGGCCATTCCACAGAGTCGAAGGCCTTTTCCATGTCCAGGTAAACTGTTAGGGGAGTGTTTTCCTGGCACACGTGCTGCATTGTCCCTAGCACTGTGCGATGTTATATGTCAGGTTCCTATTGGGAACGAAACCTGCCTGTTCTGGAGCTACCAGGTCCGGCACCAGGAGTGCCAACCGCGTGGCCAGTACTTTAGCAAAGATTTTTGCGTCCACATTTAGCAGGGAGAGCGGCCTGTAGGAACTGCAATACTCCGGATGTTTCCCAGGCTTTAAGATGGTGATAAGTAGGGCCTCCCTCATTGAGTGGGGCATACTCCCCTCCTCACAGATATCATCGAAGAGGGTAATCAGATGTGGGATCAGCTTGTGCTTAAATGACTTATAAAAGCCTACCGTCAAACCGTCTGCTCCCGGGGCACTACCTGATCGCATGCTCGCCAGTGCCTCAAATATCTCGTCCTCCTGTATGGGAGACATCAAGAACTCCCTGTCTGAGTCAGGCAAGAATGGCATGGCAATATGCTCGAGGTAGTCATCTATCTCCTCCTCGACCCGCAGCGATCTGGACTTGTACAGCTCAGCATAGTACAGCTGAAACGTTTGGAGGATCTCCTCCTCATCAGAGATTACCTCACCCTCTGGCGTAAGTAGTTCGTTCACAACTAGGGGTCTCCTGGTACTGCGTACCATTCTGGCTAGAAGCGTGCCCGGTCTTTCCCCCTCCCCGTAGGTTCGCGCCGTGGCGTATTTGCCCATATGCTGTACTTCCCTGTCGGCTAGATCATGGTATTCCGTCAGTAGGAGTCTGATTTGGGAGTCGGCGTTAGCATCAGGGTCATCCAGTAGATGCCCCTCCAACTCGGACAGTTGGGATTCGAGCTGTTTCAAATTACGTCTAATAGATTTAAGCACACTCGAGTGTTTAGACATCGCCATACCCCTGATGTAGGCCTTAAAAGCATCCCACACAGTCTGAAAACTGTCAACAGTCCCCAGGTTTGTTTCAAAAAACGTGTCTATATCATCCGCCAGTTCACCTCGGAAAGCTTCATCCAGTAGGGAGTAGGGAGGAAATCTCCAGGTAAAGGGGGGAATTATTTTCTTCGGGATCACTAGGTGCAGCAGTACGGGGGAGTGATCCGAGAGGGTACGGGGGAGCACCTCGCATCTCCTAATACTATCTATTAGAGCCTGAGACACTAGCCAGTAATCGATTCTGGTGTGGGTATTGTGGAATGCAGAGTAGTGAGTGAAACCACCTTTCGTGGGGTGCTTACTTCTCCACACGTCCACCAGGTCCAATTTAATCAGTTCCGCCTTCATGTGCGGAGCCGAGGCCACTGGCCTCCGAGCAGGTCCTGCCGACCTATCCAGGTCAGGGTCAAATATAAAGTTGAAATCGCCCCCCCACAGCATTCTAGAGGAAACGTGTGTTCTGCACTGTGTCGACAGCTTTGTATAGAAGTCAAGGCAATCATAATTTGGTCCATATACATTAACCACAAGCAAATCAAAACCCCTGCCCACGCACCTAGTGATGACAAAACAACCCTCCGGATCCGACACCAATGGCACCAGTTTTAGTTGAGAGGTAGGGCTGAGCCAGGTAATTACGCCTCTGGAGTGTGTCGTAAACCCCGCCGCCACGATGTGTCCCCCAAGTCCCTTGGCCTGCAGCATCTTGCTATTAAGTGGGAGGTGAGTCTCCTGGAGGAGAGCAAGGTCAACATGGTGTCTATGCAAGTAACTGAGTACCTTCCGTAATTTACGGTAATCATTGAGCCCTCTCACAATCCACGTCAACATCTTCAATTCCTGCAGGGTGTGCGGGGCATTCCCACCATCAGTAGTAGTCATCCCAACAGTGACCACCATAGGGCGCAGTAAGCTGTTTTACCATTTCGTACACTCACTCTAGACTTGAAATCAGGCAACTCATTGCTTTGCATTAGGTTCAGAACCCCACTGTCAAGACAGCAATAACAATCCCCAACATAGTTCCCCCCTCGCCCAAAGTTGGCTGTCCCACAGTCAAAATAACCAGCACAATCCCCAACACTGTCCCCCCCCGCCCACAGCAGACCTCCCCCAACCTGGACTGACAGGCCCTACGCCCACCCAGCGGAATCAGAACTCCTTGCCGCTCCCCAGCACCCCTGTAATCCAACGGAAACGGCTCCCAAAGCGACTCTCTTCAGAGCCTGTGAGCCAGAAGCGCAGCTAAAACAGGTATCAAGCAAACCAAAACCACTTTGCTACTGCACCCCAGCGCCAAACCCCTTACTAACGTTCCGTGCCAAAAACAAAATCAGTCCTCAAAATGCACAGTGTCGCTTCCCTCCGCCCTCAATAATGCCGCCCCCTTCAAATCTCAGCAGCAACACAATCCCCCAACCCAGTTAACAAATACTGTGCCATGATACTGCCACTCCAGTGGAGGAACACACCCGGCTCCCCGTGCCCCCGAAGTCAAACCAGTAAGATCTCACCCAGTCGGAGATCCACAAAGCAGTGTTCAGACTCAATCCATGCAGAGGAGGCGCAGCTCCATCATCGCACCGTGTAGATCACAGCATTGAGCAGTGTCACATCGGAGGCGGTGTGTCGACCATTGCATAGCGGAGACCGGGCCGAGCAGGCGTAAAGTACTCAATCTTGCTCCTCCAATAGCGAGGAGGAATCAAGGTCCCCCTGGTCTCTCCTTGGGCTGTTCCTGTGCTCTTTGGACCACTCCTTCAGTGATTTCTGCAGCTCCCTGGGATCAGTGAAGAAATGCGAATGCCCTTGCCTGTTGATTCGAAGCTTTGCTGGGTATAGCAGCGCATAGTCCAACTCTAGCTCGCGCAGTTGCTTTTTGTATGGTGCAAATTGTTTCCTCTCCTCCTGGACCTTTGCAGTAAAGTCCGGATAGAGTGAGATGTCCATCCCCTCATATTGCAGCTTACCCTTGTCCCTGGCCAAGCGAAGCGCAGTGTCTCTATCCCGGTAGTTCAGAAGCTTCGCTATGATGGGCCTCGGGTTCGCCCCCGGCTTCGGTCTGGGTCCCAGCGTGCGGTGGGCTCTCTCCACAATAAACATCGGGGAAAAGACCTCATCCCCGAGCAGGGCTGTTGCATTTCACCTTTTAATTATTTATTTCCTTTGCTGGAACTAGAACCCTGCTCCTGCGTGAGCCTTCCTGGTTCTGTGTTCCAGATTCCCTGTGTGGCAGTTTAAGCCTGCCCTGCTGTTCAGCTGGATGCTCTGTGCCTCTTCACCTACAATAAATCCTTTTTTGATATATAATCGTCTGGCATCCTACCTTACAAAATTGGCGACGATTGGAGAACCAAAGAAATCCTTTTGCGGCATTTCCTAGGCACAGGTGCGAGGATTTCTTCGAAAAACGAACCCATCCACCTCTCTTCACTTTCAACGTGGTCGGACTGCTGTTGAGAGAAGTCTCTCCTCATCCGTTCGTTTGGCAGCCTCGGGGTATGTACTTGGAGGAAGTTATTGTTTTTTTACTACTTTCCTCATTACGAGAGGTTTGCCGTTATCTACATAGCGTTACCAGGTTGCCATAACAACCTATCAGCCTGCATGTCATCGCGTTCTAAACGTCACTGCGCTTAACGCGTCATCACGCGGATCACGCTCTCTCTAGAGCTAATCCGCCTTGTTTTCTCCTGCTGGTACGAGGCGCGTCACAAAGGGTGTCCTGATTCAACGCCGCCTCAGCGTCAAAGCGTCTTGGATCAATACCTGCATCTCGAGGCGCGTCACAAGCGGTGCCCTGGATCAGCGCCGCCTCAGCGTTAAAGCCTCCTGGATCAACGTCCGCCTCAGGTAACTTGCCTGACCGAGTGAAATCCTGACGCTAGCGCTACAACATTGACAGCAACAACGTGATTAAAACTGCCATTTACTGCTATTTTCTCTTAGCGTTTTAAAGACATACATTTCCAGACTGAAAACGCTACACTGTTTGGTGCTTAAACGCTGAAAGGCTTATTTAATTGTTCTTTTCTCAGAGCTTTGTTCTTCTCCTGCTTTGAGGATTGGTACTATATATTTTTTTTTACTACTCTTCATCCTTGCTGTGTCCAGTATAGTGCAAGTATATTTTGGATATTTTGACACTTCCTTATCATTTTCTGTGTGCATTCTACACCATTGGCATTATCTATGCTATTTACAGATACTGATACTTTATTTAAGTTGTGTTATTAACATATTACTTAGCCATGCAATTTGATCCTCCAAGCAAGTTTCTGCAGAGCAAAGGTGAACCATCTATTCCATGGTCACGTTGGAAAGAAGAGTTTATTACCTACCTTAAAGCCATCGATGGTGAGCGTATGTCTGCTGAGAGGAAGAAAAATATTTTCCTCCACTGCTTGGGTTCAGAGGGTCAAAATGTCTTCAGAACTCTTCCTCCTATGCGTTCAGGAGGTGATCACAACGTTTACGATGAAGCTTTATTGCGAATTGAAAATAGATTCAAACCCAATACCAGTGTAGCATTGAACAGGTATAAATTCTATACTAGAGCTCAAGAAGAGAATGAAAGTTTTGATGACTTTCTCACTGCACTTCGAGCTCTCTCCCTTCATTGCAATTTTGGGTTAATGACTGACGAAATGCTCAGGGACCAAATTATTGTACACGTGAGAAGTAAAAAAGTTCAGGAACAGCTTTGGATTCTGGGCGATCCCAGTTTAGAAGTGACCATCAGTACCTCCAAAGCTCTTGAACAATCTGAACGTTGGATGAAAACTTTAGAAAGTAAAGCCTCCTCTGGTACTGTTAGTAAACTATCTTCTAGTGTTGATGAGGGTAATGTTAGTGCTGTTTCATCCTCTAGCTCATTTTCCACTGGCAAGCCCAATATTAATACGAAAACTCAGGTCAATTCAAAAAATTATTACTGCTTTAGATGTGGTAATCCCAACCACATTGCTTCGTATTCTCGTTGTCCTGCCATTGGAAAAGAGTGCACTAAATGTGGACGTCCAGGTCATTTTTCTAAAATGTGCAAAGACACTAGTTCTAGAAAGGATTCCTCTTTTTCCTCTAAAGGCAAAATTTCCACTGTGTCACAAGGTATGTCATCATCCCAAGACCTTGAACATGGTATTGTTGTTTCTATCCGCAATGTGTTTGATACTAATTCTGCAGAAACTTTGAGTTCTCCGGATTGTATCGTTAATATTTTGGGTAAAGAGCTCAAACTTATGGCTGATTCAGGCTCTCCCTGGACCATTATCACCAAGTTATATTGCAATGAAGTTTTTGGTAATCTAGTTGATCTAACTAACTTATGTGAGTCTGATATTGTTGCACAAAACTTTGATGAGTCCTACATTAATATTCTTGGTTATAAAGAAGTCCGGATTGAGTTTAGGGGGAATAGTGCTTGGATCAAAATGTACATTGCCATCAAAGGTGTGAATGTTCTGGGCTGGAGGGATCAATTCAGACTTGGTATTACCTTAAATCCCAGGAACAAAGACCCTATTTCTGTAGTTGCCATTACGTGTGATGCTGCACCTTTGGACAACACTGCTTCCTGTTCTACGAGTACTCCTTTGTCTGATGAGAGTATGATTGCTTCTGAATCTTCCAGGGATGTATGTGATCTCGAGAAAGACCTTCCTTTGCTATTTCCTCAAGTTTTTTCTGAGAAACTTGGCAAACTTAGAGGTTTTTCCCATAGGATCAAAGTTAAAAATGGTGCCATCCCGGTCAAACAAAAGTTGAGGGGTGTACCCATCAGTATAAGAGCTGAACTCAAGATCTTATTGGATGACATGATCCTTGGTGGTGTCATTGAGGAGGTGGAGTCCTCTGAATGGGTTTCGCCCATCGTTTTGGCTCAAAAACCCGATAAAAGTATCAGGCTATGTGTGGACCTGAGGGCTCTCAATGCCAACTTAATTACTGATTGTCACCCTCTCCCCAATATAAACGAAATGGTTTGCTTGTTGGATGGTGCTTGCATTTTCTCTACTCTTGATTTGCGTTCCGCTTATCACCAAATCGAATTGACTGATGATGCAAAGCAATTTACCGCTTTCATCACTCCGTTTGGCCTTTTTCAATTTAAGCGGATGCCTTTTGGCCTAGCCTCCGCCGCTTCGGTCTTTCAGAGGGCCATGCACCATATTTTTAAGGAGGTTAGCTCTTTCGTAAAGTGTTTCCAGGATGATATCCTCATTTTTTCCAAGAATGTGGATGATCATCGTGTTCATCTTAAGGATGTGTGCAACAAGTTATGTGATGCTGGTCTTACCCTCAAATTTAACAAGTGTAAATTATTTTGTAAGAGTGTCGAATACTTGGGTCACACCTTGTCTGCTGACGGTGTAGTTCCCAAGCGTTCTCTTGTCGATGCCATTGTAAAAGCCCCTTCTCCTGACAACAAGGAGAAATTGCTTTCCTTCGCTGGCTTATGCGAGTACTACAGTAAGTTCATTCGCAATTTCGCCACGAAAATGGAACCCCTCAGGGAGCTTACCAGGAAGTCCTCTGACTTTGTGTGGTCTGAAAGGCAGGAGTCTGCCTTTTCTTCTATCAAAGAAGATATCGTCAATGCCCCCACTTTGAGATCCTTCTCTCTCAACAAGAAGTGCATTATTACTGTGGATGCCAGTTGTTATGGTCTTGGAGCTGTGTTAGGTCAGGTTTCTGGCAAAGAAGAATGGTGTGTTGCCTTTGCGTCAAGGACCCTATCTCTCACTGAGAGGAGGTATGCGGTTATCGAAAGGGAGTTGTTAGCTTGCACATGGGCTGTGGAGCATTTTCGCAATTATGTTTGGGGCAAGAGATTCATTCTTAAAACTGACCACAAGCCTTTGGTTGGAATCTTGTCTCCTGGGGGAGGTTGGAACTCAACTGCTCGCATTGCACGCTTATCTTCAAAGTTGCAGGAGTATGATTTTGAGGTTTTGTATGTTCCAGGTAGGAGTAATGTCACGGCAGATTTTCTCTCTAGGTTGCCTTGCCCTGATGTTGGTTCCAACCCAGATAATCCTGAAATTGATATTGTTTCTGTAGTTAATGACTATATTTCCAGTGATTTCAGGGGTGTCACTGAGTTTGAGTGGATGTCGGAAGTTGAGAAGGATCCTATTTTCTCATTTATTTTTGATTGTTTAGAAAGAGGTTGGCCCAAGGATAAATCTGTTTTACCTGAATTTGCCCCTTTTTGTCAGGTTTCATCTGAGATTGAGGCTGTAGGAAGGATTTTGTTTAAAGCTGGGAAAATGATTCCTCCTGCTTCCTTGTACAACAAAATTCTTTCGTTGGCCCATAGGACTCATATTGGGATGTCCTCTATGAAACGTCTCATTAGGACCAACTTTTGGTGGCCTGGCCTCGACAAGATGGTAGATAGAACTGTCCGTGACTGTGTGGATTGCATTAGTAGTGATAAGATGCTTAAAGTGTCTTCTGCTCCCCTTCATCCTGTTTCTTGGCCTGACCATCCCTGGCAGAAGCTGGCTTTTGACATTTCTGGTCCTTTCCATCGCCTACCAGAGAATGCTCGTTTTGCTTTAGTTCTTATTGACTATCACAGCAAATGGCCGGAAGTTAAGTTTGTCTCCTGTGCCACCACCTTGGTCATTATTTCTTTTCTTAGGGAAGTTTTTGCTAGAGAGGGTTCCCCTGAAATCCTTATTACTGATAATGGCGTCCAACTTATCTCTCGGGACATGGAGGATTTTCTTGTTTCTTGTGGCATCAAGCATCACACTACCTCGTTGTATGAGCCTAGAGAAAATGGCCAGGTTGAGAGGTTTAACCGTGTCCTCAAAAATGCTGTGGAGCTTGCTTGTTCTTCAGGTGAATCCTGGAGGGATGTGGTAAGGGAAAGACTTTGGATGTACCGCATCACTCCACATGCCGTCACTGAGGTCAGTCCTTTCCAGCTTCTGAAAGGGAGAACTCCCAGTTCTGAAATCTGTCCTTGGTGGGTTAAGAAGTTGGATGTTAAGGCTGACCACTTAGACATCTCGCAAGTGGCCAGTCGGGTTGAAACCAAGCAGAACACTATGAAGTCTTTGTTTGACCGTAAAATGAATGTCAAAGTTCCTGATTTTGTTGTGGGCGAGTGGGTCAAGATCAAGAAACCTGGGTTCACTCTCAAAGGTCTTTCCAAGTTCGGCAATCCCATTAAGATTGTCAAAGTTTTCAGGAACTCTGTAATTACCCAAGATGGCAGATCCTGGAACATAAGGAGGGTTGCCAAGTGTAAGTCTGTTCCTCCAGGTTCTGCCCAGACTTCTACTCATGATAAATGTTCTGCTCAGAGTTCTTCTCATGGCGACAGCAACTGTGTTCCGTCCTCTCAATCTGTCGCTCATAGAGTTAAAACCAATGCCAGACCTGTTGTTATGCCTTCTAGGTTTTTATCTTAATTCTCCTTTTCACTGTACTGTTTGGTTTGTTTTATAGGAAGGAGATGTGTTGCATTTCACCTTTTAATTATTTATTTCCTTTGCTGGAACTAGAACCCTGCTCCTGCGTGAGCCTTCCTGGTTCTGTGTTCCAGATTCCCTGTGTGGCAGTTTAAGCCTGCCCTGCTGTTCAGCTGGATGCTCTGTGCCTCTTCACCTACAATAAATCCTTTTTTGATATATAATCGTCTGGCATCCTACCTTACAAGGGCTTTCAGAAGTTTCTCCACAAAGAGCTCCATCTTGCCAGTCTGTGTAGTCTCCGCCACACCTGTAATACGAATGTTGGATCTCCGCGACCTCGCCTCCAAGTCTTCCGATTTGTCTTGAATCACCTGCAAAAGCCTGCCAAATTGCTTGCGATCCTTGTCCCACTCCGATTGGGCTTCCTCCGCCTTGGTCAATTGTCGCTCCGTCATGTCAAGGCGCGCAGCGTGTTTGTCCACACGTTCCGACATGCGGTCCATGCGATAGGACAGGGCGTCAATTTTAGTCCCAACTGATGCGATGCTGTCTTGTATCCCCTTCTCCATTGCGACCAGCATTTCGTGAATATCTGAGCTGATGGAGCTCTCCGAAGCTGCTCCCTTCGGGGATGTTTCCGGTAGGAATATTCCCGGGCAAACAGCAGCAGCTCCGCGTATGTCGCTCACCAGGGTCCAGGGCCGCCGCAAAACAGGTCGCCTCCAGCGACGTGGTCCTCAGCGATGAGAGCGGTAGGCACAGGGGTCGAGCTCTCCACCCTCCTACTTCGGGCCTCGTTCTCCGGGTCGCTCGGGGCCTCCCAGGCTGCACGCAGAGTGACGTCGGCGGGGTCCACCTTTAGGCGAACCCGCGGCTGCAGGCCTGGTCCGCTAAAGTAAGCGACCTCCTCCAGGGCGCTCCTCGCGGCCGCCGAGCAGCCCAGTTCTTGTCCGTCCGGGTGTTACAGGCAGAGCAGGGGAGCACCCCACTGCTGTTGCGATGAATTAGGCACCTTAAGGATACTTTTTTCAGGATAATGCCGGGGTCTCGGCTAGGAGCTCAGCAATCACACGTCCAGCATGGACGCCAGCAAGCTCCGCCCCCGACATCAGAAAGTTCTAACTAGGAAGGAGGAACTGTACCACGACGCAGGACTTTTTTAGACAAGTACTGGCTCTTGAAGCAGAGCCGGCAAGTCACCAGAACCTCATCCAGACTCAAGGAGAAGAAGGACGCTGCAGAACCAAGCGGAAGAGGAAGTCTAAAGGGTACCAGAACAAGAGGCGGAAGAAATGTAAACAGAGGCGGAAACAAAAAGAAGAATGGAAAAGCGCATGTGGGAGCCGGCATTTCGGACCCCTTGGTCCGGCGCTGCTCAAAGGTGAGTTTAGATTGTGTTCTGTCATTTTTGCCCATGGCTAGTCTGGTGGACATGTAAGCGACCCTCACCGCAGGTGTCAGCAGCCCGTCGTATCGGCCCGGAGTACTTCTTGGCTCCCACGTAAACCCCAAGTTCCAAGCGTTAGCTCTCAGTCTTCACACGATACCAGGAGAGCGGGGGGGCCCGTGCAATGGCTCGCACCACACGACTCCAGCAGATAGTAGCACCTCCCGGGGCCCTAGCAAACGAACACGCCACAGGTCATAGGCGATGTGCCTCCCACGCGCCCAGCCTGATGCAATGAGGGTCCAGACGGTATTCCGGGAAAGGTATTCTCGATGTCACACAGCCCCTCAGTGTCCAAGCATTGGCCAAAGTACCTCAAGAGTGGTAGTCAAGCCTTCCCCAGCTGCCTGCGTTTGCTGTGACCTTCCCACCTGACGTATCTCCACAGCTCAGCCCCAGTCGTCCCCGAGCGGAAGGCAAATGGCCGCCGCAGCACCAGTCCCGACTGCAAAATGGCAGTGAACGTGTGTGTGGGGGTGTGCCAGCAGGTCACCTTCAAGATGCACCACAGGTCTATGTCCAGTATAACATTCACCCTCGACAATGCTGGTGGAGCGCAGATCACAACAGCAGCCCTGGCCCGGGAGGTAAGGCCACCCCCCCCACGTTGCGCATTCACCGGGACCCCCGGGGGCCCCGGGGTCTAATTCGCCGATCGTCAGCTCCTCGTTTCTAGGCCTCAGTCCTTCGAGGGATTCAGGAGCACGAACAGTGCGCCGACCGCCCAGCAGATCGCGGCAGCTGCCCAGGGCCTCACACGGCCGGGTCGGGTCAGTAAGGCAATGCGCGCGGGGGGGCCAAGGCAGGGTTACCGGTAGGAATATTCCCGGGCAAACAGCAGCAGCTCCGCGTATGTCGCTCACCAGGGTCCAGGGCCGCCGCAAAACAGGTCGCCTCCAGCGACGTGGTCCTCAGCGATGAGAGCGGTAGGCACAGGGGTCGAGCTCTCCACCCTCCTACTTCGGGCCTCGTTCTCCGGGTCGCTCGGGCCTCCCAGGCCGCACGCAGAGTGACGTCGGCGGGGTCCACCTTCAGGCGAACCCGCGGCTGCAGGCCTGGTCCGCTACAGTAAGCGACCTCCTCCGGGGCGCTCCTCGTGGCCGCCGAGCAGCCCAGTTCCTGTCCGTCCGGGTGTTCCAGGCAGAGCAGGGGAGCACCCCACTGCTGTTGCGATGAATTAGGCACCTTAAGGATACTTTTGCAGGATAATGCTAGGGTCTCGGCTAGGAGCTCAGCCCTCACACGTCCAGCATGGACGCCAGCAAGCTCCGCCCCTCGGCATCAGAAAGTTCTAAATAGGAAGGAGGAACTGTACCACGACGCAGGACTTTTTTAGACAAGTACTGGCTCTTGAAGCAGAGCCGGCAAGCCACCAGAACCTCATCCAGACTCAAGGAGAATAAGGACGCTGCAGAACCAAGCGGAAGAGGAAGTCTAAAGGGTACCAGAACAAGAGGCGGAAGAAATGCAAACAGAGGCGGAAACAAAAAGAAGAATGGAAAAGCGCATGTGGGAACCAAACAGGCTCAATACAGGAAGAATTAACCATGGATGATGAACAGATAAACCGTACCATTGTTAATTTATCTGAAAAGAAAATTAGCAACAAAGACAAGAGAACCCTGTGCTCGGGATTATCCTTTTGCCCGCCTGTACCTTTGAATTATGTAGATGACAGAATTGATATCTTCAAATTCAGCAGAAAGCTCAAATTAAAAAAAATTGTTGTCTGGAGAGGCACAAAAGAGCAAGCCTTAGATTTCATATCCAGATTAAATCAGAATCAAATGAATATCACTCTGACATGCAACGTAAGTAAGGATGAGGAAGAATACCTGGACACTAAGATACAGATCAGGGACAATACACTCCATTCTGTCCTCTACTGCAAAAGCACAGCAGGTAATACACTGCTCCATGCTCTGAGCAGCCACCTGGAGAATCTCAAATGGAGTATTTCCTATGGCGAGCTGCTCAGAGCAAAGAGAAATTGCAGTACCGAGTTAGATTTCATCAAAGAACAGAACATCATGACACAGAGATTTCTGGCAAGGGGATACCCCAATGGGTAGTAAAGAGAGCTACCGACAAAGTCAAACTGGTGGAAGGCGGAATTTTACTTAGTAACATTATGGCCACACAAAAAGAGTACCCTGACACAGCTCAGACTCGTATCATACTCAACTACAATGGCGATTCCCATCTAATTTGGAAATGCATAGCGAAAAACTGGAATATCCTCAAAGGGGACCCCATCATTGGGGCCATTTTACCTGACCGTCCAAGTATAACATACAGACGTTGTCGCAACCTGAAAGACATCCTAGTACAGAATTACATTGGCAATAGGAGTCTTAATAGAGGGATAGATCTTCATGGCTCTTATCGTGTTGGCAATGAGACGCTGCAAAGCCATATGTAAGTTACTGCCCACGTACTTAAGTCACAATAGCATGACAAAAACAAATATTGACAAATGCCTAGTGCAACTAGCGCATTTGTAATATTTGTGTTAGTATGCCCATGTGACCTTAAGTACGTGGGCAGTAAAACACATATGGCCAAAAAGCGTATTCTTGAACACGCTAGAGCCATAAGCAAGAATGACAAACGATACCCCATAGCTCGCCACTTTTAGGCCTATCATTTCTCAGTCCAAACCAAACTCTCATTTTTTATTGTAGAACAGGTGAATTAAAATCAGAGGGTAGGCAATCGCACTTTGAGACTCAGACAGAAATAATCCAGATATGTAATAAGTATGGGCACTTGGTACACTAAAGGGCATAACATGGATGAAGAGCTGGCCATACATTTACAAAATGAATAGAGCCACCTTGGGACTACACCCAGCACCTCTGTCCAGCTTTCAAAGCAAGTTCCAGTACGTTGTCTTCTTGCCTTGATGGGTGTGACTACGGGTGTGCACACACAAGGCGGCAGCCAGCACACTCTAAGTCAGTAAGACTAAGCACAGTTATTGTATCCATGGAATCATCATTTATGACATGTTGCACTGGGATCTGTACTTAATGATTATATGTTTGATTCCATGCATCAGTGATTAGACTTCTTCTAACATATGTGTTCTATTTTTCTTCTTTTCCCCCTCTCACAGGAAGGAAGGAAGGGATGTTGTCTCATGCTTGCGACACCTGTACCCTAAACCTTTCTCCATGACTCATCTTCTGTCTCCTCTCTACCATGTCAAGTAATATACATTAACATGTATATTGTTTTAAAACATTTGTACATATGTGCACATTCACGCATTGTC
This sequence comes from Lissotriton vulgaris, assembly GCF_964263255.1. Classification (NCBI taxonomy): domain Eukaryota; kingdom Metazoa; phylum Chordata; class Amphibia; order Caudata; family Salamandridae; genus Lissotriton; species Lissotriton vulgaris. Next base: position 1,449,100,737 of record NC_141691.1, read on the forward strand.
TATTTTGATCCACACTGTTTCTGAGAAAGAGGTTTAATTTTCCGTTCGCCCTTTCCAGATTTTTATCGGACTGTGTAGCCACTAACCAGGGAGTTACGTATAGAAGTCAGATGGACCCAAGGGGCGATATTGACTAATGAGGGCGGGTCAGTTTCCACAAAGGCATTCCCATTGGCTGTTTATATTTACTTTTAGCTGTCACATGTGTATTGACCTGACATAACGACACAAAGGCCGACAAAGCGGCTATTGATGTCTTTAACCCGGTGCCCACTTGGACCCTATGGCACTAGCCAGCAGTAATTGCAGGCTCGCCGGAATTCATCTACATCTACAATCTGGCATTTTCGATACCTAGAATTTATTATATGGCCCTTATGGCACTAATCAGCATTAATTATGGGCTCACACTCTTAAAGAGCACATTTCCAGAGGCATGTGAGGATTAACCGCGACGCCCGTGAGCTACCTTCTCACGGGCGCATATACACTACGATTCCCACAATGCACCCTTGGGTTATACCTGTCAGGGAGCTTCATAACCCGAGGCTGCACTGAGCAATACACACGCGGACGCAGAACCCTGCCTGTTACACCCTGACACTTGGACATAGCGTTGCCAGCCCCTTGCCCTTCAATGGCATTAGACCCTCACACTGTACATTTCCTTTATACAGAAGGTTGAATTGTTTTGTATGGTTTAGAAAATTGCCTATGCCAAGATAGCGCTCATGTACTGTTTAAGTCACAGTCCACTTTTCATGCTAATGAATTCACTGAGTAGAAAGACCTTTTAAGAGACAAACTTTATTGACTTTTGTTGTGTGAACTAGCACTCTTTGAAGTGCAAAACGCTTCACGACTGGTTTATGTCATTAATAATCCTCTCAACTTTGCCATGAGAATAGACCCTGTTGTTTTTGAACGGACCCGAGTGCTCGTTGGAACTCCGTTTATACCTGCATTGACCTTACTGGCTGCTCCGCCGGCACCGAGCCACCCCTGGAAAGGCGAGGGTTCTCCAAAAGGAGCTTTTCTCGCTTGAATACCTCACTACATACATATTATTTTTAGTGACTCCTTCATTATTCAAACAAGTACATAAAACACTCTTTGCATGTACATATAGTTACTATTCAAACGGTTGCCTACTCCATATGCAGCTCGCTTACAATTGTAATAAATTGTTTCAGGTCCTTTACATGTATGTTTCACGTTGTATGATGAATATTATAAAGTTAATAAAATTAACTAACACAAAAACCTGACAATATATATATATATATATATATATATATATATATATATATATATATATATATATATATATATATATATATATATATATATATATGCTCAACATACAAAGTCCATAACCCACGCTCTCAGGAAGCAACTCGGAGACACCAAAATGAAGCCAGTGCTGTTTAATCCACAACGCGTTTCTCCGAAAAACGGCTGTCTGACTCCTCCAAGTGTGGTGGCTCAATATCCCTCAGATATGCCCTCATGTCCTCCTCTCTTCCATGCCCATCTGCCTGATACAATTCCGTATAGAACTGCCTAAAAACCTCTCTAATCTGTTCTGCACCCTTAACTTTAATTCCTTGACCATTTTTGATCTCCTTAATATCAGCCATCCCATCTCTTTGTCTAGCTCGCACCGCTAATATATGACCCACTCTTTCGCTGAGTTCATACGCCTTTTCTTTATTGGCTAAATATTTCTCCACCGTCTTTTTTGCCATCCCTTCCATGACCACTGCTTTGAGAGCGACTAGTTTTAACAATATCTGCTCAACTGGTGTGTGCGCTTGTATAGCCAACATGATTTCCTCCTCTGCCTCTCTAATTGATTCGTTATTTCTTTCTAGTTCCTCCCTTTCTCTTCTTTGCGTTCTAATAACATAACTAAGGGTCTCTCCTTGTATTCCAGCTTTAAAAGCGTCCCACACAATCCCTGGTGATGAAGTACCTCTATTAATTACCCAAAATTCCTTAATCCATTCAGCCATTCTTTCCCTATAATTATGATCCTGAAGGAGTGCTCTGTCGAATGTCCATTGCGACGGCTCCTTATTTCTCCTTTGCCCAATATTTACATCTAACACTAACGGACTGTGATCTGAAATGATCCTTGGTTCTCTTACTATCCTTGCACCGTCTAGCAGCCCTCTTGTAATTAAAAAATAAAGTAAAGTTATGTTATAATACAACATTTCTGATACACTGTTACAGAATGTACAAGTTAGTTTTAATGACAGAACATGATTGAGAAACTTTACTTATACAATGTTTTGTCATACCAGTCCTCTTTTCATTTCCATCAATTTGTGATATATGGCACTGATACGATAACGCTAATTCACGTGATCAAGCCGTTTTTCGGCGAAACGCGTTGTGGATTAAACAGCACTGGCTTCATTTTGGTGTCTCCGAGTTGCTTCCTGAGAGCGTGGGTTATGGACTTTGTATGTTGAGCATAATTTTGTCGGATTCACTCCGCCGACGTCCACGCCACCTTTCATGGGTCAAGGGACCCGGAAGGAGTTCTGTTGCAAAACGAATATATATATATCTATCTATATATATAAAAGGAGTGGTCAGCGATCCGAAGCCCACACGAATTGCCAGCAGCCTGTGACATCGGCACTGAAGACGGCCAAGACGGCCAGAAACGCGTCTGCCCACACAACAAGAAGCGCATCACGGACTGCAAAGGAAAGTGCTGTAGGTTTCAATAAATTCCTACCTGTTTTTGAATCCGGAGCTGTGTCCCGCTTACTTTCAACGGAGGGTGAGCATTGGATTTTATATATATATATATATATATATATATATATATAGATAGATAGATAGATAGATAGATAGATATATATATTTATATATAGATAGATATCTATATATATATCTATATATATATCTATATATATATCTATATATATATATATATATATATATATATATATATATATATATATATATATATATATATATAGATATATGCCTGTAAATCCGTCTCTGGACACGAGGCAGCCGCCCCAGCCCAATTCCAAAAGAAGACGAAAGAGCAGACCCAGATTCAGTGCTTCAGTCAAGGTGCTTTATTATCTTCAAGCCAGCCGCCATTACGCGTTTCGCTTTACCACAAAGCTTGATCATATATATATAAAAGCTCCAAGGTGCCCACAGGCAAGGTAGCACTCATCCAGCAGCACTGCAATTTCAAACGGGTAAAAGACATCACTGCATGCCGATCTGCATATCTCATGTCTCGATATAAAGCCTGATGCGTTTCTGAGCCTACGCTCGTCTTAAAAGGCTCGACTTGAGTTTCTATGGAGATTTGACACTCCCACTCTTTAAACAATTAACCGCCCTCAGATGGGCAAACTCCCTTGAGTTGAACGCACTGTTTTGTGGGACTTGTAGTCTGTGTCTCTTCCCTGTATGGTTGCGTCTCATTCTGCCATTTCATAGCCCTGGATGGGCCCCGGGATGCAGGTGTCCATTATTCCCTCGGCTGCTGCTTCTCTACCGAGGCTCGGCAACTTCCGACCCCTGTGACCCCCAGTGTTCTCGGGAGGGGTGCAGACCTTCGTGGCTGGGCTGCTGCGTGTAAATGAAAGCTCCAAGGTGCCCACAGGCAAGGTAGCACTCATCCAGCAACACTGCAATTTCAAACGGGTAAAAGACATCACTGCATGCCGGTCTGCATTTCTCAATTCTCGATATAAAGCCTGACGCGTTTCTGAGCCTTCGCTAGTCTTCAGAGGCTTGACTTGAGTTTCTTTGGCGCTTTGACACTCCCACTCTTTAAACAATTAACCGCCCGCAGATGGGCAAACTCCCTTGAGTTGAACGCACTGTTTTGTGGGACTTGTAGTCTGTGTCTCTTCCCTGTATGGTTGCGTCTCATTCTGCCATTTCATAGCCCTGGATGGGCCCCGGGATGCAGTTGTCCATTAAACCCTTGGCTGCTGCTTCACTACCGAGGCTCGGCAACTTCCGACCCCCGTGACCCCCAGTGTTCTCGGGGGGTGCAGACCTTCGCGGCTGGGCTGCCCCGTGTAAATGAAAGCTCCAAGGTGCCCACAGGCAAGGTAGCACTCATCCAGCAGGACTGCAATTTCAAACAGGTAAAAGACATCACTGCATGCCGGTCTGCATATCTCATGTCTCGATATAAAGCCTGACACGTTTCTGAGGCTTTGCGAGTCTTCAGAGGCTCGACTTGAGTTACACATTATGATTGTCCATATTAATAACATACCTGTAAAAACAGTTTTTTTTATCTTAAACCATAAACACTCTTTAACTTCAAATGTTATTCTCAGAGACAATGATTAGTACCGCTCTCAGGAAGCATGAACCAGTAATGGTAATTGTTCCCTCTCTTTTTCCACTGATACTGATATAGTAAGAAAATTGAAACATTCCCTTCATTTTTTTCTGTTCTGATACTTGTTTTCATTTGGGCAGTTTTTTTTAACCCTTTATTAGTCTCCGGATAAGAAGCACAATCTAGTAGTGACTGTGGGTGGAGTCATGACCTCATCGCGGCTCCCAGCGCTTCTCCAGACGTGCCCCTTTTAACTCCACAGCAGAGTTGCGACTCCATACGGGAGTCTCTTACAGCATTTATAATAATGCTAGTATGTTTTTCCAATTACAAATCAGATGCAATCACAGTACTGAATTAGAAAATTCATATTTCACACTATATCGTACCTGTAAAGTACTATGTTTTGAAAAATCAAAACACAATCTATTTGGAACCCTTCTCCCACAATGCTTTGCCTCAGTTGCCATAACAATCTGCTTTGAAACATTCTACTGTACAAGAAAGTCAAACGTTCAAACACTTTTTAACTGAGCATACCAGCTTTAAGTTTAACAATACTTTTCCTCAGTTGCAATAGCAACCTGCTTTGAAACATACTACTGTGCCAGTAAGTCAAAAGTTCTCACATGTTTTAATTGAACACACCAGCTTCAAGTTTAACTGTAACAGGTATGAGTTTGAAGGTTCTCGTGTGACCATTTACGAACTGTAACAGTACACTGGTTATCTATGCCATCATATGTCCATGTGCCTTGACATATGTAGGACAGACAAAACAGAAGGTGAAAACCAGAATTTTGCAGCACATGAGCAGAATTAGATGTAACACGGTGGTGCACCTCTGGTAGAACATTTCCAAACGCATGGTCATAAGCCAGAAGATATCAGGAGGAGGGCTTTAGAGAAAGTGATTCCCAGTCCAAGGGGTGGTTCAGTTACCAAGTCACTCAATTACAAGGAGTGTAGGTGGATCCATACACTCTATACGGTACAGGAAGGGTTGAATGAACGAGAGGAGACAGCCAGGCAAATGGGGCAACTTTAATGTCATCTAAATCCCTTTACTTTGTTGAAACTAATCTGTTTAACCTCCTGCCAACACTTTGCAGAATGTGTTGGAATGCTGTGAATCTTAAACTAAGGGTAACGATTCTGGGAAATAGGGCGTCTGTACTATGATTAGGTAGGAAATGTATATAGATTTATATATATCCTTGTCTTGGTTACATTTGACCTCTGATTTGCTATTTAATTTGGGCATAACTGTCTTGCATAATGTAAAATCTCCTGCAGAACATGCCACCATGGGAATGCCACCATGGGAACTAAGCATAATTTGCTGTTTTAAAAGGCAGTTTTTCATTGTAAATGTGCAACCATTCGGTTATATACAATATCATTTTCAGGTCATAGTTTAATACACTGTGTGATGCACTGTGAATTTTTCTTTGAAACGGACGATGATGAAATATGCCGTCTGCATGAACAATGTTGGTTAATCACTAGAAAAGTATTTCTGTCACAAAGAAGTCCTGCCATGCCATTTTAATGCCCGATATGCCCGTAGGCTTATACATACTACCTACTTAATGCCACAAACGAGATCCGGGTACGATTTGGCTTGGGCAAACAATGTTCGCATTAAACAACGTCCCAGGAGGCTGCCTAGCAACGCAATGCAACGCAACGCATTAAACAACATCCCCGGTGGCTGCCTAGCAACGCAATGATGCTTGCGTGCGCCGGAACGTATTCTGACTGGTTGCTTAGCAACCAACCTAGGCGGACGTGAATCGACGTCCTCGAGACTAAGTAACCGGTAATTGCTGGCTCTTAGTCTAATAACACACCGAATGCCGCAGGAGCGAGCGGATGATACGGATCTCGCTCTCTGATGGACTTCTGATTTATTCGAAATAGGTGAGAACACGGGGATGAATTCTTGAATACTTATGACCCCTGTGTAAATGAATTTGTATAACACGATGCTGATTACACACACCACTTCTTTGCAGATCGTCCGATTTATGAGGCGACCCTGGCTATAAGGAATATGTTAATTCATTTCAAGCCCAAAGAGGACCCCCATTATTGACTATGGCGGGAACCACCCTTTTTGACTAGTAAGTGAGCATCCCTTATTAGTCTGTGTAAGATGTTTACCATTAGCAGACATATTGGTTTAAATCTTTGGATATAGATTAATGTCCATTATTTACCCAACAGATCTACAATTTATCTACACCTGAAATAATCTCTGCAAGAACTTGGGGTCTATCTTACGGAGACCCGTTGGTGAGTGCACAAGTAAATGAATGTCACTCATTTTCCTCACTGCTCCTGCAAATCCTTTCTGATAATCGTACTCCTCTAACCCACAGGCGCTATATCACTGCCCCTTGTCCTGAAGAAGACCTGAAGAAGACCCGCGCTAGACCCTCAAATAAGGCGTCCTACAGGGTCGAAACGTCGACGATACTGAGAATATTGGATCAGTAGAGAATAACCAGTTCTTATGATAATCCAATTAAGTTGATTACTGGGATAATTACAATTACCATCTGCAACTGATCAAATGACCTTTATACCCACTTCCCTCCTTCTCACTCACTTGTAGATAAGCACGTTTGAATGTCATCAATTTTCACTTGATGTCACAATGCATTCACTCAATTTTATTCTGCACCGCTTTTTGTAAATTGTAAATAAATCATGTGGAAACAGGGTTATTTATGAATGAATGAAAAATGCAATTCATAGATTAAAAGTAATTTGTAACCCTGAACCCGTGTGGTATTGGATTTGCGTTGTGAGCAAGCTCCTTGCTTAGAGCACAGTACTAAGTAATCAAAGAACCATTGTGAATTAGCATGAAATAATGCTTATATTGAAGTAATCAGGTTGTATACCCGACAGAACCACTGTTTATATGTAATTGTATTGCCCAGGTTCTGAGGGATACTGGGTCACCCCATGGTGATTTATAGTGGCAAGGACCTAGGCACACTGACTGGGGTAGGAATGGAAATCAATCCTAATTAAAGATATATTTGTAGAATTAATGGCTCTTTCCCTCACACTGTCTTGGTGTATTCCAACATATGCTAAAGGCTGACATGGAAGTGGTCAAATCAATTCTGTCCACAGATTGACAATACCAGGAAACAAGTTAATGAAGCTGATTGTGCATTCCCCGGAGACCAAAACATGAGCTCTATCTACAACAACAACCTGCGTTTTGAAATTAATGGAATCTATAGAAGCGATGGAGTGCACAGATGAAGGCAACAGGGTATTTCTCATCAACCTGAAACTCTGCATCCGGTCTTATATGTAACGGTCACATACACACAATGAACATAAAGGCTCCTCTCAGAGCCACCCTATTGCCCAACACTAAATAATATTGATTATAAACCAATAAAAAAAAAATATTCCAGACTTGCAACTTCGTTGCAGATCCACAAAACAAAGGCACATTTAAAATTGTAACTCTGATTTTACATCTGTACATGTTACAATGATTTTGTGAGTAGTTTTGTGAGGGTCCGATTCACAGAATGAACTTAAGACAAAATCCTAAACTTACTACCATTTTGGTATTCACAGAATGCATTTACTACTTCTGGTATTCACAGAATGCACTTACTACTTTTGGCATTCACAGAATGAACTTACTACTTTTGGCATTCACAGAATGAACTTACTACTTTTGGTATTCACAGAATGGACTTACGACTACTAACTTTACGTCCACACCGGGACCGAATTTCCGATTCCGGGCCAGAAGACACAAACTGTGGCCGTTTATCATTTTTGCCAAGGGTAAACACCTGTCCAAATGCCTACCATCCCCCACAATGGATCAGCTGACACACTGCAGCCAATCGCAGCCAATAGCTCCATTTTGCCATGATGAACTTTGCAAGTGCCTACCATCCCCCACCACGCTCCAGCTGAAGACAATTAACAATAATTGACCAGCACCACAAAACACATAAAAGCAGCACACATTGAAGGAACAGGTTTGACCACAGAGGGTTTTTGTTCACAACACTGACTTTGCCAGAGAAAAATGAAACTAATGAGGAGAAAGAAGAACTTTACTACAGAGGAGACCACCATGCTTGTGGAGTATACAGTGAGGCACCACAAACGCCTATATGGACTCCCATCCCACCCTACTGTGCCAGTGTCACACAGAAGGCAGCCCTATGACAGCAATTGGCCACTGCTGTCACAGCATTGGGGGAGGAGAGGCGCACAGTCCAGAACATCAAGAAGAAGTGGCAGGATGAAAGGCAGAGGGTGAAGGAGAAGTACTCCAGAATCGAATTAAATATGATCCTCCCTGCTGCATACCCTGGACCCCGCATCCATCTCACCCCACTGGAGGAGGATATCCTTACCACAATACACCCCCACTTGGTCCATGGGCTGCCTGTGTGTGACGTCCTCTACGTGGTACCAGGTAAATGGGATGAAAAGAAAAAGTGCATGAAACAATTGTCTGTGTCGCACTGTCATTGTGAGTAAGGAACTTGTCCAAAGTGTATATAAAAATATAGTCAGTCAGAGACTCATGTGTCACCCTCTGTATGTAGCATCACAAGTCTCAAAATCCTTTGCATTAGAAATGGCACATCCCTCCCCCCTTTTGAAAACATGGGCACAGTACTGTGCCAGTACATACTCAACCCTGCTAAGTAGCAATTGACAAATATTAGCAGGAATGCGCCAGTACCAATGTGGCACGCAATTCAACCCTTAAGCAACCACGGATGTGTCGCATTTACATTGCGGTGCACTGTGGCGCAGAGATAGACAGATGTGTGTTGCATCTGATGACATTAGGGGGTGCTTTGCTGGAGTCGTGTCGCAACTGCGACGCAACTCCAACAAATGTTCTTGGATCGCCCATACCTAATGTGCTGCCCCACTCCTTACGTCTGCTTCAAGCATGCGAAAGGTTCTGTCGCAGCGGCCTCTGAAAAGTGACTGTGAAATCTTGTAGATTACACTGCACCACTTTTACGAAGCATATCCCAAAGGAACGCCCACCCTGCCTACATCAAAGCTGCTGCAGGTTCAATGTTGCGCAGGGCTTCACAACGTGACGCTTCACCAAAGATGTGTCACGTTGTGAACAAGTTGAAATGTGTTGTCTGTTGTGCACCACCGCTGTGTCACAGAAGTGACGCAACATCAGAGCAAATCTTTTTCAAGGGGCTTGTAAACCTGCCACAAATTATCCAAGAAGTAAATCTCCCTGTACCAGCCTAAATCACAAAGCAGGTGAGAGAATCATCAGATCAAATAATGTCCTACACATATTTTGTTGTTCATTTCCCACCGGCCACGCCATTACATCCCCAACACACCATTCCTCCTACCTGCCCCATCTGCGGAAGTACTTCATAACACTGTTAGCATGTAGAAGATATGGGGAAATCCCTGAAAAGTTCCACAACCACATTTCCCATTTGGTTACTTTTCTCTCTCCTCACCCATTGACACATTCAGCCAGAGCAAGACAACTGCAGTAGCAGAGGTCCCTGCATCTACTGGGAGGAATGAACAACATACAGAGAAAGCCATTACAACCTCACTCACTAAGAAGTCAAACTGGCCAGGAGATGGTCAAAATGGATACATTATCAGGAGACGACAGAGGGACATATACGGCCAGATTCATCAAGGTAAGGAATTGCGAGTCCTTAATAGCGAATTAAGGATTCGCTATTAAGGACTCGCAAAACGGGATTCATGTAGGAATCGCAATTGAATTTGCGATTCCCTCTGATTCCTTATTTGCAATTAGCAATTAGATAATCGCAAATAAGGAAGTGATTTCAAGGGTGCCAGGGGTGTCCAAAGGACACCCTGTAGCACCCCTGAAATGTAATCTACATTGGTGTTGCGCACACACATGTCCAAAGGACATGTGTGTGTGTAACATGCAACTTAGAAAAATGCATTTAAATGCATTTTTCTAAGTTTTCACTATTTACCACGAGGTTTGACCTCGCTGTAAATAGCGGCCCAAAATTGCGATTTCGCAATTTTGAAATGGTTCATGAATTGCATTTAAGGAATCTCAAATAGAGATTCCTTAAATGCAATTCCTCGCAAATGTGTGAATTCTTTAAAAGCAAATTTTGCATTTGGGATGATGAATCCCAAATGCAAAAATTGCACTCGCAAAGGGCAAGATTCTCAGAATCTGGCCCTTTGCAAGTGCAATTAAGCTTGATGAATCTGGCCGATAGCGCCCACCTATGAAATTCAACCAGAGATGAAAAAATAGCTTCATTACAATTGGAGTTGTCAATGATCATTCACCTTTAGCATATGACATTTGTGAACAGGGAAAGACAAAATATAACATGTCTTGGCTCATCATACCTTTGTAATTGTGGAACATAACATGTATTTCACCTAGGCATGGGCGGAAAATCCGTTCCGCTCGCGGATTTTGCGGATTTTCGGGAAATCCGCAATCCGCGAGATTTGCGAATCTCCCGCAAAATCCGCAAATCCGCGAGCAGCGGATTTTGCTCGCACTGCTCGCGTGAGTTCGCGTGAGTTCGCGCCCCGCGAATAAGTGCAAAATTGCAGAAATACGATCTTAGCAAAACTGAAAGTAACTACTTACCAGGTTCAAAAGTTCAGGCTCATCATTAGTAGCCATTTCCTGTAGTGCTTCCTGAGGGGCCCCTCCAGAGTTCAGTTGCCAGTTGAAACTATTATGTGACCCTGCTCTGAACCTCAGAATAGTTACACATATGCCACAAAGGTCCTGAATTACAGATAAGGGAGACAAGCAGGAGCCAGGCTGGAAGTTAAAATCCATTAATCAGCCCCTAATTCATTATTGTCAGTTGGGGCAGGGCAGGTGTTGTAACTAATTTTGCAACAATGAAAGCACTTAGCAAGTGCAAAAGATCACTAATCAGGGCGCACTAAGGAAGCAGGTGCCAGCTAAAAAAATATTCTGTGACACATTAATCAGCCCCAAATTAATTCAGGTCACTTGAGGCAGGGAAGGTGTGATTTGCTTTGCCGAAAATAATGTACACTGGACAACCAGAGGGTGTGGTGATGAAACAGAGGGTGGCATGGGTAGGCCAGAGGGTGGCATGAGTAGTCAGAGAGTGGCAGTGGTGACAGAGAGTGGCAGTGATGAAGAAGAGTGTCCCAAACAGGCTGGACACGTAGAAACAACAAGTTCGCGAAACTTGCGACCCGACAGGTAAGTTCGCAATTTGCGAAAGTGTACAAAACCCTCGCGAACTTGCAGAAACACGGGCGAACACAAAAAAAAAAAAATCCGCAAATTCGCGGGAATTCGCGGATTTTGCGGATTGCGAATCCGCAAATCCGCAAAATTCGCGAACGCGAGATCCGCAAAATTCGCTCATGCTTAATTTCACCAACAGTCTCAGACCTGGGAATCCAATCCTGTAATCGAGTGCCGCAACTAGTGAAAAGGGTATCCCCACTATATTGTAATAGTGTCTGTAGACCTAATCAAGAAATCCAATTTGCACTAATATGGTAAGGATGAACAAGCAGTGAGATACCAGTCTCTGTAGTATTGACAATGCATCCACTGTCCAACTTCAAATTGTTCCAATATATATTAAAATGCCCAGTCCACACAGATGGTTATGTACTTCTTACATTGTATGGATTTTTAGTTGGCCATCAACAAAAAACAATAGTGGACCTTACCTCAGGATTCGTAGTCATGTCATTGTGATGTACGTTGCATCTAGGGAGTGGGCCCATTCTAAGTTACATGTGGAACACTCATGATATTATGTATTACTCACTTCTGCATCGGCGGTGCCCACAACTGCTTGTGCTCGTCCTTTGTGCCAGAAATTGAGTGCATCACATGTGGCTGCAGAAATGTAAAGTTGGAAAACACACTTATCATTGTAGGTACAATGAGGCCCTACCATAATCAAAGACACACACTGACTTCTGCTACAAGGTTGGATGTGACTTCTGTTCAGGGACCGCACACAGTTCTGGTGTTGGGCCAAGGTAAGTAAACCCAAGAATAATTCTGGCAAAATGCTCATTAAATGTGCCTTTCACCTCCACCGTATGTTGTTTGTGTTGTACAACTCTGGTGTCCTGCATCACAATATGCTCACGTATGGCATTTGAACACATGCCAGGTCAGACCCTGGTGGCTAATGAAAGGATGATGCAAAATCTATGCCAAGTGAGTGCAGAATGGACATAAAATAGAACAATGTGTCATAAGAAGTGACCAAAACCCAACAGGCTTGCAACTCAATGATAGGATAAATCCCTAGCAAAATATATATGGATAAATCATAATGAAATTGGTATGGCTGAGGCACACACTGATGCCAGTTGTGAACCTTTGAGATGGGTGTAGGGGCTGCTAAGGTGAATCTTCATGCAGTTACACCTGCAAAATAACTTGGTTGAAGAGCAACACGATAATCCAGTGCAGGCGGAAAGCATCAAAGCTTCTCATCTTATCCGCTATGTGTGATCATAACCAAATGCTGTTTTCTGCTTGCCTCCTCTTCTACCATATTCACATGTATAGGTGAGTGTTTGACATATGAGGTTTGGATGTCTGCTGTAAAAGACACCATCCGTTGTCAGCTAAGTAGTACCATGATGTTGGAAATAGAGTATGGGAATAGAGGACACTCAAAGGATGGACATAAGACATCTGTGTTCTCTCATTCCAAAATGAGCTGTGTGACTTCATGGGTAGGGAAGCACAAATGACCAACATCATGTCGCTGACTACTGCACATCTCACACATGAACTCCTTTCTGACTTGTCAACAGACCACATTAAACTCATGAAAAATGTTAGTCTAATGTTAAAGGTGAAATCAGTGTAATGTGGAGGAGTCCGGGTCAATTATCCCCTTCCTTGAAATATCAGTAAACTTCTCATACAAGTTTGTCTGTTGATGTGTCATCTTATTGATGTCAGTGCTGCGTGGAGGTAACAGCTGGCAAATGCTGCATGTGAGCAGGTGCCCACATGTAAAGTCCATGAGATAAATATGCTGCACATTGTCCTGCATTATCCGCAAATGGTTATTGAGAATGACATGTTGGCTCATAGCTACCATCTGTTGTACTAAAATATGGACATGTATGTCTCATCACAGCTGCTGACAGGATGATACCACAGCAGCGGACACCATCCCGGGGAATGCATGACATCCTGGCTGCAGCAGTGAAACCTTCGCGCACCAGTCCTTCAGGTAATTCTGGCATGAGGTGTGTCACTATCTTAGATTACTAAGACATGACAGATCAAGATCCCCTTCTGCATGGAATCAACAGTTGTTGGTTACAAAGTGAAATACAAATCAGGAGTGTCACATGTGCCTGTCTGTCAATTGGTGATGCAGATCATTGAGAATTTTGTAACTACCCTCTACAGGTGCTGTATCGGGGACAGCTATGTCTACAACATCTATGAGGAGACAGGTTCAGCAGGTTACACCAGGGGGGAACGCGAAGGAACAGAAAGTTGTGGCTGGAGCTGGTGTGTTTGCCAGTATTATGTACATCTCTGTGTAACACCTCAGTGCTATGGTGTGAGCTGTCATTTGTGGTAGGACCCTAACCAGGTCACATGATCCTCATCTGTTGATGCGAAGTACAGTTAATACAACCCTTGTGTTACACCACATGTAATACCAGGTAAATCACTAATACGGTTGTAACCTCTGTGTTACAGAGAATGCTGAGGATGAGGATGACCGACCTCCGACCAGTGCGGGCCGACGGGGAATCACAATGGAGAATCAACTGATCCTCCAGGCAGTTATGTCGGTAGCAAGTACTGCTCAAGAGGAGGAGGAAGTTCCTGAGGACATCGACTTTGTGGATGATGATGACTACATGTCCATCCACTCCGGGGATGATGATTCTGATGCCAATGAGAGCTTTCTTGCCAGTTTGCCAACATCAGTCACAGCATCACATCCTTCCCCAAGCAACATTTGTCAGCCTCCTCCCAAACAAACAATTACCTGTCCCTAGCATAGATCAAACCAGCCACTGCTCCCACGCATCCCAAAACAGACATCACTCCCTCACAGCCCTCACGTCCAGGACCGACATGGTGGTTCCCCTACCTGCTCTTTCCTATACAGTGTATCCCTGCCATCCTCTCCACCATCTGTGGGAAGTACCAGCCCTGTTGTGGTGCAGGTATCCCCTGGGCACCATTCTCCTGCCCACAGGCTTCTACCTGCCACCCTCTCCCCTGCTGTTGGACCTGCTCATCCCATCCATGTCCAGAGGGGGCCTGCAACTGGCTATTGTGGCCAGTGGGAGCAGGACTTCTTCCAACAGCAGACAGATGTGAGGCAGGACATTCGTGCCATAGGGGCTACTTTGTCAGACATGTCTGAGTCCCTGCAGGACATGGTCCAATTCCCTCAGGTGGTGGACAGGCTGAGCCAAGTTTTAGATAGGATGGATAGAACTTGGCAGGACATGTCCATGAATATGAGAGACATGATATCCATCCATAGGGAAGAGAGTGCAAGACACCATGCCTTGGCCATGAAGATGATGGAGGGCAGGCTGAAAGTGATCCAAAGTCTCCCTTCACGGTCAAGGCAGAGAGGGGAGCCATCATATCAGCCTGCAGGACAGCACAGCCACACACCTGTACCACCAACTGCACAGCACCACAGCAAAGGTACACATGTTAGGTGAGCTTGTATAGCGCATGGCTGCCCCAACAACGGGGCGTCCCAGCGCTTGCAGACAACCAGACAGAAAGAGCGATAGAGTAAAGCAAAGTGGCCTAAGAATTGGACCCCAGAGTAGAAGCAAACAGCCAGGTTTTGATGCATTTACGGAAGTGTCAGTGGTTTTGAGTGGCGCGTGCCTCAATGGGGATAGAATTCCAGAGGGCCGGGGCGAAGGACCTGAAGGAGCGGCCACCCGCTCTGCTTTTGTGCACTTTGATGGTGCGGGCAAGATGGAGATCAGCAGAGCGTAGGGTTCGGGTGGGAACATAGGGTGTGCAGAGATCTTGTAGTATATGGGGTCCCTGGCCGTGTAGAATTTTGGGGGTGAGGCAGAGGGTTTTAAATTTGATTCTCTGTTTCACCGGAAGCCAGTGAAGCCGGTGAAGAAGATGAGAAACATGACAGTGTTTGGGGAGGGCAAAAAGGGTTCGAGCTGCGGCGTTCTGAGCTCTCTGAAGTCTATTGACCACTGACTTATTGGCCCCCAACAGGAGACCATTGCAGTAGTCAAGGTGGGAAAGAACCAGGGAGTGGACTATGACTTGGCGGGTGGGTGGCTTAAAAAAACCCAGAATAGGATTAATACAGGGTAGGTGCCCAAAACAGGTACCTGCGACCTTCTTAGCATGAAGCTCGAAGGACAGAGACGTATCCATTAGGACGCCTAAGTTCTTAACGGCCTCCTTAGGGATTGGGGGGGGGGCAACGAAGGGGGCCACCACTGATGGTCCCAGTTCTGCAAGTCACCTCCCAGCCAAAGTAGCTCCGTTTTAGAGGAGTTGAGCTGGAGATAATTCTCCGCCATCCAGTTGGAAATGGCCAGGATGTCTTCCTGCAGTTTAGCCTGGTCAGGCGAGGTATCCTTGGGAAAAGTGAAAATGGGTTGCGTGTCGTCCGTGTAAGATATCATTTTGATATTTCGTTCCCTGGCCAGAAGGGCCAGTGGGCGGACATACACATTAAACAAAGTGGGGCTAAGGGCCGATCCCGGAGGGACGCCGCAAACCAGGGGGATTCTGCTGGATGAGTGTGGTGGGGCATGGATCTGGAAAGAGCGGTCAGAAAGAAAAGAAGTGACCCAAGCCAGGGCTCCGTCTTTGACCCCGATCTCCCCGAGACGCTTGAGAAGCATCTCGTGAGAGACCGTGTCAAACGCCGCACTTAAATCCAGCAGGACCAGGGCAGACATGTTTCCTAGATCCTGTGCGGCTCTAAGATGTTCCGAGACAGCTAGGAGGGCTGACTCCATGCTGTGATTAGCCCGGAAGCCATTTTGGGAGTCATCCAGGATATTATTAGACACCAGGTGGTCAGTCAGGTTGGTGTTCACATGAGCTTCCATGATCTTGGCTAAATAGGGTAAAAGGGAGATGGGTCTAAAGTTCTCAAGGTGTGAGGGGTCAAGGGAAGGTTTATTCAACAGGGGAACGACTTTAGCATGCTTCCAGGAATTAGGAATGATGGATGACTGGAGGGATCTATTGATCAGAACCAGTCCTTCTTTCAGAATGGAGTCCTGAAGAAGCCGGAAGATATTAGGTTTAACAGGGTCATCAGGAGATCCAGTTTTAACCTTGGTGGCCAGGGAATCAAAATTTTGGTGGGAGATAGGAGGGAGAGTATGAAGAGGGTTGAAGGGAGTGGTAGGGGGGATACTAACTGGGGGGAGGGGAGAGGCCTTCTAGCTTCCAGCGAGATATATATCTCCTGGATTTTATTAGTAAAGAAAGTAGCCAAGTCTTCACACTGTGAGTTAGAGGCAATTAAATTACTAGTTCCCTCAGGGGTTTTGGACAGATCTTTTAACAAAGAGAAGATGGTTTTGGAGGGGTTGTGACTGGAGTTAATCAAATCTGAGTAATACGCTGCCTTAATTTCACGAATATGTTTGTGGTAGGCTTTGGTGGCAGACCTATAGCTGTTCTTTGCTGCGATGTCATAGGAGCGCCTCCAGGCGCGTTCTAAAACCTTACAGCGTTTTCTTTCTAGGGCTAGCGTCTCAGTGTTCCAAGGGTGAGACTGCACCCGCTTAGGTTGGGACATTTTAATGGGGATCTGATGGTCTAAGGAGCTACTAATCCAACTCCTAAAGGCTTTGTCAGCTTCCTCCAGGTTGTTAGACCATGTCGGGCGGGAGGAAAGAAGGTTGGACTCTAGGTTAGGGACATCCAGTTTATGCCAGGGGTGTCTCCAGAGGGGAGGGGAAGGATTCGGAAGAGCAATATTCGGGACTTTAATAGATGTATGGATAAGAAAATGATCCGTCCAGGTAAGGGGGAGGGGAGCATCCGCTTTAATTCCCTCGATGTTTGAGAATACCGGGTCGAGCAAGTGGCCCGCTAGGTGGGAGGGACCATTTACCAGCTGAAACAGCTGGCAGGCTTCTAAATCTCCCACAAAATTAGAGATGTCCTGGGAGTCGTGTCGCTCTAGGTGTAAATTAAGGTCCCCAAATATACTAAAGTTGGGGGTTATTATGGCCAAGGAGGATGTGATCTGGGGCAGGGCTTCCTCGAAGGCCCTTGCGGATCCCGGAGGGCAATAAATGAGGAGCACATCCACACCAGCACCCTGAACAGACACCCCCACCACCTCCACAACCACCACCATCAACCCCTGTACAGGCACTCTGGCCACCTGCACAACCACCACCAACCACTGTACAGGCACTGCCACCACCTGCACAGGCACTCCTGCCACCTGCACAACCACCGCCAACCCCTGTACAGGCACTGCCACCACCTGCACAACCACCACTAACCCCTGTACAGGCACTCCCACCACATGCACGACCAGCCCTTGTCCAGGCACAAGCCCCAAATGTGGAGACACCATCTGTCCCTGCACAGGTAGATCACCCTGTACAGGCACATGGGCAACACCCACCTACACATAGGCGACAAGCCCAAACTGCCCCTCACAGCGATCATCAGCTCCAAAATTGCGAAGTCGCAAGCTCGATCGCCAGTGACAAGAACCCCAAGACAGATTGGTCACTTGAATATGTGTATAGAAAAAATAAAGATCTACAAAAGTAAGATTCTGTTGTGTATCATGTCCTGTATAATGATGTAGGTGGCCTAGAGATGTGAGGAGGTATGTGTGTGTGAGACACAATTACAAGTGTAACCCATCATTGCAACAAGCTATTATGTGCATAGCAGATGACTCACAAAATATGTGTCCATATTCTGAACCAGACATTCAAAATGAAGTCAAACAAGTTAAAGTAAGTAGAATTCCACAAAGATATTTATGAGGAGCAACCGTCTGTTTGGAAGGGAGAAAGGAAAACAAATGATGATCTCAATGCAGATGGAGAAGGGAACTTGGATTGGGGTGGTGCAACAAAAATATAACATGTCAGGGAGCGTCAGGGAAACCAGTCTATTACAAGGGGTGAATTAAATCTTTGTCCACAACGACGTCTCAGTCAAAAAGTCAAGTGTCCTTCTGGTCATCCTCTAGTACCACAATGTCCAGATCCTCAGTGTCTGATGCAGGCACACGGCTGGCTGGTGCAGGAACAGTCACCACATGGGTTTGTGACACACAAAGAGTACGAGGGGAAACAGTGTGGGGCAAAGGACAGGGGGAGACATTGACGGTGGTATGGGAAGGGATTTGGGAGACAACAGACGACATGGCTGTGGGCATGGAATTGGTGCTGGTGGTGAGGTTGTCCAGAGATCAGGCAATGTCCTCTCGCATCATGAGTATCTCCAGACACACTTATAGCATGATGCAAGTGGACATGTCTGGTTGACCCTCACACATCCACATCAAGTCCCCTGGCACAGCCACAGGAGGAACAACACCGGGAGGGGCCTGGTGGGACAGGAGGGATGTGGTGCCTCAGGTCCAGAGCAGATGTTGTGTTCGAGTTGGCAGCTATGAGGAGGGGGACTGGTTGCAGGGGATCCAGCTGGAGCCCCCAATGGCATGGGGGAGTCTAGAGGTAGGGAAGGGCTGATGACAGGCCCAGATTGGGTATCGGCCTGCCCCGGGACACCTCTTCAGGACCCACAGGTGAAGAGTCTGGGGGAGAGTAGCTCTCCACCACATCATCGGCAGAGGTGTTGGGTCCTTCCCCCCCACCTTCAATGTTCACAGCCTCCACCTGGGATGTAGCAACAGAGTAGTGTTCCTTGTCAGTCCGGGTGGGCACAATCCCCTTGCCTCCTGATGTTGAAGATCCCTCCTCATCCTCTTCTTCCTCGCTGGTGGAAAGAGGGTGTAGCCGCCGGCACACTGATGGCCTCCTGCTCTGGACCTGATCCTGCTGTTCTTACATTTCGCCAGCTGTGCCGGCTGAAATGTAAGCAAAATCCTGATGTGGTTGTTGTTTCATGCAGGACGAGACACATACATAGATAATCCAAGGTCAGACTTTGTTTTCCTCTGATCACACTCAACAGTTGTCAGTGTTTATGAACTTACATTACATGTATGTTCACTGTCATTTAATGAATTGAGTCTGACATGGACATCTCACATGAATTTTTAGTGGCTTACGTAACTGTATTGACCAACCCTCAACCATGGTATTCTTGTGATCTGTGTGTCCTGTCATTTCTACATGTGCCAGTTCCAAAACCAGTCCACCCAAGGAGAATATGAAGAGTCCAGATTTAATTGAAATTAGCCATTAATATGGAGTCGCAGCTATTTAATGTCTGGGCAAGTGTCATCTGCTTTGTAGCATTGTATGGGACAAGGTAAATGCCGAATGTGGATCACACATCCACAATGGGTCTGAGATATTTCTCTAGCTACATTGTGAGTCTAGCCTTTTGCTGTCCCCATACATAATCTGACAATCCAGTGCCATATATTGGCTTTATTGACTTAAAAGGTAGTGCAGTACATCAAAGAACAGTGGTGGGTCATTGTGACAGCTACCTGTACATGTGAAATGTCATACAGGCCAATGAGGGTGAGACATCTGTCAGTGGACACACCTTGCAAATTTAGGAACACTTAAGAGTGATGCAAGGATCTCAAAGTCTGTCTTGACTCCACGGCACATGATGATCTGTCTCAATTGGAACCCAAACTCTACACATGCAATGCAAGTCACAGCATCCAATACCCTTTGGCCTGCTATGTGCACACTGGACAGTGTCTGTACCATTGCTCATCCAATGCACACATCAGTTATGATTTCCTTGGTTCAATGGTAGTGGTGCTGGCAGAGCAGATTTCAATATGAATGCAAAAGTGTGGCTCATTTGCCCAGTTGTCATGAAGGAAACTACAACTCCCAAAATGCACTCTGCCCTGTACAGTTCACATGCCACAGTGTGCCTTTTTAATCTTGTGACTGCTGCATGGACACGGAATCGGTGAATGGAGGCATGGGATACACAATGGTACAGCACTGTTTCACTCACATCATGCTCCCAGACACATATTGCATATGATGCACTTACCAGGTCTCTGCTGCTCATGCTCCTCCAGCTGAGCATGGAGGTTCGGCCAAGCTGCTCGCAGGACCCTCCTGCACAGTGGAGAGAGGCGAGGACGATGCACATGGTGCTGGAAAGACAGGCTCACCAGCTCCTGAGCCTTGTGCCAGGACCAGCGTTTTAGATCCTTCCACTGCTGGCAGCATACCTTCGCAATCCTGATGTGGACTCCCACTGCACTGCAGAGCTCACCGATGTTGGCCCATAGCCTGGCCCGGGTTGCAGTGCTCAGTTGGTACTCAAGGTCCCATAGAGTTGAGGATATTTGGCTAGCACCCCCTCTACCAAACTTTCTAATTCCCTTACTGTGAAAGCATGTGCTTTTTCTTCATACTCCTCAGCCATTTTGGGGGAAATAAGTGAGATGAGAGTAGCAGGATAACAGAGGATCTGATCTGTGAACAGAGGATGACTCAGAATGAACACAAAAGGGCTGCCAACAACTTCCTGTGATGTATTTCCTGTCTACCACTTCCTGTATAACATGTATGAAATAATGTGTTCTGGTTTATTTTCGGAGATTGAGGCCCGAAAACATAGTGTCCGGTACCAGAACAGCGGCCCGTGCAAGCGCATTATGCTCCGATACCGGAAATTAAGTTTTCGGGCTGTAACCTCCGAAAATGACAGGAAATGTTTTACAGGAAATGGGAGGCAGGAAATACATCACAATAAATAGTTGGCAGCCATTTTGTATTCATCCTGATCCATCCACAATCAGTAATCAAATCCACTGCCATCCTGCTGTTCTGTTGTGGAAAAAAATTAAATGAGAATTGTTAGATCTGGGGGTCTCTAGTTGGCAATGGTTATCACCTTTGTCCAAATAGGGACCCTTACTTTTAAGTCAGGATAAGGGGATTACACTCCTTAATAACGCCTGCTCACCCCCTTGGTAGCTAGGCTTATCTCAGAGGCAGTGTGTTAAGCATTTGTGAATATACACAGTAATACAGTGAAAACACTACAGATGGGTTTTATAAAAATAAGCATTCTTTATATAGACTTAAACACAAGACCACAAATGAAAAAAAATCCACAATACTACACTTAAGAATGCTTAAAAGATGATTCAAGTTGCTTAGTTCAAGTTGATGATAAATGCAACAAAGTTGTCAACAAAGTACCTGGATGCGTAACGCAAAGTAAACAAAAGGCTCGCAAAAGGGGAGATGCGTCGGTTCCGTGATCCGGGGGAACGGTCGCGTCCTTCCTCAATGCTTGCACAGAGTAGGGGATTCATCGTGGGCCTTACCGGTGCAGAGGTGATGCGTACATTCTCGGCTTGCGGGCCCGTTGCGGTGAGCAAGATGGCGCCTTGATGCAATGCGATGATCCAAAGTTCAAAAAGGAAACGCAGAAGCAGGTTCTTTGATGTGATTCTTCTTGTCTCCGCAAGATGTTTAATTTTCTCCAGACTTGGAAATGATACAAACGCCGACACGTGTTTCGTCGTGTGCGGTTGAGTCACACGACTCTTCAGGGCTAGTAATACAAAATAGTGTATGCATTTTACAGACCAAACATATTCAGCTAAATACTGCATATGGTGACAATTGTGCAACCAACATGCAGTTTGTGACGTGCGTGGATGTCGCACATGGTAGGTGAAACAATGGTGATGACACTTGCACGGTAGAGCAAGTGATTAATCAATTGTGCTAGCGTGTACGTAGTGAGTGAGAAGGAAATTAAAGAAGACTCATATGCGGTCATGTGTCACTCGTACACAGTGGTCCTATATTATCGAGGGCATCTATAGTGATGGTGGGTGAAAAAAGTGAGATGTCAAAACATTCTATTTAATATATTGCGTCAAGAGGTGTGTGTGTGGCCTCATGAAGTGGTGATGATACGGGTGCCTATATGTGATAAAGATCCAGAAGGCATACATCATGCATTATCTATTGTGCAATGGATAACAATCATTACCTTCCACTCTAATTTCAAAGAATGGATGGAGTAAGTCTGGACCTCTGGTTGCTCAAAATCAAACTAGAGTCCAAAGAGGAAAGAAGGGAAAAGAAAAAGTATTTTTAGGAAGGCTTCTGAAGGAGAGAAATGTACTTATAACTCTGTAGAGTTAGGGCAAAGGTAGAGAAAACAAACAATCTATCTCTTACCAATGGGTTTTCTATATACTTGTATTACAGCAGGTGCTATGTGGTACCGTATGCTGTAGTAGTTTATGGACAGTGACTTTCTTTTTCCTTTGGTAATTTTCATAAAACGAGTTAGCACTGTGCATAAGCAGAAAAGGGAAAAATGAGTGAGACACAAGTTAATATTGCAAGGTGCTATTGGATTATTGAAAGCAGGTTTGCTGGTTCTTGTGGGTTGGGTTTACCGTTTGCCAAAAATGCTCTACAGGAATAAAAATAAAATTAAATTTAAAAATTTACAGACAGGAATGTGCAGGGTTACCTGTTTGTTGCTATGGTGTAAACAGAAAAGCCGGGAGGGGATTCCTGAATGGCGCCAATAGAAGAAACGGGTACGTTTCTTTAGCGGTGGTATTCTGTCAAGAAAAAGATTCTACAATGAGAAGCTTTCTCTTGTGTTAATGCGTATATCGTAGCGCACCCAACGCTTAAAGTATAAGACGCCGGTGCTCGTTGTTTCAGTGTGCAGTAAGGGAAACGAGAAACTTACCCGCTCTAGGCAATCCCTCCTCTTGCAGTTCCCGGCGGTCGTCTCCCGTGTACGGACACGTGACCCCGGGGGAGGAGGGATTATGAAGAGAAAGAGCGAAATAGAAAAAGGAATTCACTGAAAGTGGGAACTTAGCGCCATTTTGGAAAGGGAAAAGGGAGACGACCGCCGGGAACTGCAAGAGGAGGGATTGCCTAGAGCGGGTAAGTTTCTCGTTTCCCTTACTGCACACTGAAACAACGAGCACCGGCGTCTTATACTTTAAGCGTTGGGTGCGCTACGATATACGCATTAACACAAGAGAAAGCTTCTCATTGTAGAATCTTTTTCTTGACAGAATACCACCGCTAAAGAAACGTACCCGTTTCTTCTATTGGCGCCATTCAGGAATCCCCTCCCGGCTTTTCTGTTTACACCATAGCAACAAACAGGTAACCCTGCACATTCCTGTCTGTAAATTTTTAAATTTAATTTTATTTTTATTCCTGTAGAGCATTTTTGGCAAACGGTAAACCCAACCCACAAGAACCAGCAAACCTGCTTTCAATAATCCAATAGCACCTTGCAATATTAACTTGTGTCTCACTCATTTTTCCCTTTTCTGCTTATGCACAGTGCTAACTCGTTTTATGAAAATTACCAAAGGAAAAAGAAAGTCACTGTCCATAAACTACTACAGCATACGGTACCACATAGCACCTGCTGTAATACAAGTATATAGAAAACCCATTGGTAAGAGATAGATTGTTTGTTTTCTCTACCTTTGCCCTAACTCTACAGAGTTATAAGTACATTTCTCTCCTTCAGAAGCCTTCCTAAAAATACTTTTTCTTTTCCCTTCTTTCCTCTTTGGACTCTAGTTTGATTTTGAGCAACCAGAGGTCCAGACTTACTCCATCCATTCTTTGAAATTAGAGTGGAAGGTAATGATTGTTATCCATTGCACAATAGATAATGCATGATGTATGCCTTCTGGATCTTTATCACATATAGGCACCCGTATCATCACCACTTCATGAGGCCACACACACACCTCTTGACGCAATATATTAAATAGAATGTTTTGACATCTCACTTTTTTCACCCACCATCACTATAGATGCCCTCGATAATATAGGACCACTGTGTACGAGTGACACATGACCGCATATGAGTCTTCTTTAATTTCCTTCTCACTCACTACGTACACGCTAGCACAATTGATTAATCACTTGCTCTACCGTGCAAGTGTCATCACCATTGTTTCACCTACCATGTGCGACATCCACGCACGTCACAAACTGCATGTTGGTTGCACAATTGTCACCATATGCAGTATTTAGCTGAATATGTTTGGTCTGTAAAATGCATACACTATTTTGTATTACTAGCCCTGAAGAGTCGTGTGACTCAACCGCACACGACGAAACACGTGTCGGCGTTTGTATCATTTCCAAGTCTGGAGAAAATTAAACATCTTGCGGAGACAAGAAGAATCACATCAAAGAACCTGCTTCTGCGTTTCCTTTTTGAACTTTTGGTCATTGTACCTTGTTTTATGAACATAATTGTAGTTGCGAGAGCCTAGCTATGTATCATTGTTTTGTCTTTTGACTTACCTAGACGGTTAAGGGTGTTTATCCGTCTGCTCTTGACGCACTACATAAACAACTATCTTGCATCTCACACACTTTATAACGTAGCAACCCAGGCAGCGCGCCCATCTAGTCCTTATATCTAAAAAACCCCCACGTCTCAAACAATGCGATGATCCAGTTGCGATGCGAGAAGATGGCGCCCTTGATGCGGCGATGCAATGACGATGCGATGACGCCCTGGTAGCCTGCCGACGACTCTGTACTTTGGAGCCGCGACAGGCTCTGCGGCACGCTTCTCCGGTGATGCGACGGCAACTCTCTCGATGGCGTCTTGCTTCACCGGTGATGCGACAGCAGGCAGCTTCGATGAACACACGCTTCCAGGGAGATACGATGAAGGCTCACTTCTCCGGCCTTGCGATGATTTCAGAGGCAGCGGCGACACACTTCTTCTTGATACGTCGCGCTTCCAGCCCCCAGCAGCACGCATGTGACTGAAGTCAGAATTCCCAGCAAGGAAATTCAGGAGGGAGCTGGAGGTGACGTATTTTGGCCCTGAGACTTCAGCAGGAGGCAAGCACAGTTCAAGCCCTTGGAGAATATTCTGTAGATGAAAGTCCTTACAAAGTTCCTTCTCCTTTCCCTTTGCAATGAAGCAACCACTGCAGGCCAACCCAGCAAACAGCGCACTGGCAGAGGGGCAGTCCAATCTCTTGCAGCTTCCTTGGTTCTTCTCCTTGGCAGAAAGGTTTCTTGTTCCAGAAGTGATCTAAAGTCTGTGGGACTGGGTCCCAATATTTATACTCCAACATCCTTGGTTCTCTGAAGGCAGAGAGGCCTCTGCCTAGTTCAAACCAGTTCCTGAGCACTTTGTTTACAGTACTCTTCTCTTCCTTTCACTGTGCAGGGCAGAAACATCAGACACCCCACAGGAGGTGAAGCTAGCACAAGGGAGGGAAGATACAGCTCTGGAGCACTCTGTTGACATGATTCCCCTTCTTCTTTCACAGTGCAGGGCAGAGACATCAGACAAGCCACAGGAGGTGGAGCCAGCATTGTGGAGGAAGGCCCAGCCCTATTCAGGTCTCAGGTGCACTCTCCCCCTCCCATCTGGATGTAAATCTCTCTATTCACCACTGGGCTGCCCCAGACTGTCTCCTGGAATCTCCCCTGCCCTGTCACACACAAACCTAGACAAGGAATACACAAGAGAGCAGAGGCGGGCTCAAATGGTTAGGCAAGCAAATACCTGCTTTCTAAAAGTGGTATTTGAAAACACAAAATATTAAAATAAACTTTACTAAAAGATGTATTTTATCATTCTGAGTTCAGGCATACTAAACTCAAATTTCTACCGTGTTCCCTGAGTCAGTTAGGATTGTAGGAATGTAACAATCTTCACTGCCCATTCTGGTCTATGAGAACAGGTAGCCTTCAATAGTGAAAAATGAAAATGGCTGTAATTCACTATTAGAACATGCTACACACATCGGAGCATGTCCTACCTTAATACTTAGAATGCAGCCTGCCCTTGGGCCTACCATAGGGGTGTCTAATATGAAGCAAAGGGAAGTTTTATGGACTGGCAAGTGGGTGCACTTGGCCAAGTCGACATGGCATTGCTGGACTGCACACAGGCCTAGCTGCTTCTGTGGGTGGCACAACCAGTTCTGCAAGCCCACCAACAGCATTTGATATACAAGCCCTGGGCACACATGGTGCACTGTACTAGAGGCTGAAAGTAAATCAAATAACCCAATCATGGAATAACCAATTAGTACATCAATTTAACATAGGGAGCACTTGCACTGTGGCCCTGATTAGCAGTGACACAGTGCCCAAAACATATAACCAGAAAAAACATATCAAAACAGAGAAGGCAATCCGTCAAAAAGTGGAAGGGAGACTCACGCCAATGAAGTCAGGCCTAACAAGAATCATGAATATGTAACAGAAGGGGGAACAGACCATTTAATGACAATTCTGCACGGACGGGGGGGCTGACACAACATCAACATCAAACCCCAGTTTCATTTTCTCCTACTTTGCATTATGGTACATGTAGTCCATATTGAGTACTCATTACCAGAGTTGTGTGATGTGTTACGTAACATTAGGGAGGGGCAGTGTGGATATATCACAAATGCATGGTGCCTGATTCACCCATGACATCATCAGTCACGTTCTGGGCCCATCATTTGTGGGGGAGTCAAATCTGTTGAGGGAACAGGCCTGGGTATGCAATGTTTATGGCCCTTTGTGATTAAGTGATCCATCCTCATGAGGTCCAGGTAGGTCTCTCAGGACATGTATTGTTTTTCATCAGAATGAATAGTTGTTTTTAGGGACATCCACTACACTGATCGCTGACATGGGTACATGACCTGAGGCACACTCCACCTTTTGACTACTGCCAGCAGCTGTGATTTTCATGCAGTTAGTGTGGCTTGCAAAGTCATCTCATATCAGGATGGAATTTATTGACACAGTCGTGTCTATCCAATTTTCATTATTGACAACAGACAGCAAACCACATTTTGTCCATGACACTACAGGTTGCTCATGTAGGAGAGTAGGGTCTGCTTCCTATGGTTACCCCCTCTTTTTGCTGTGATTATCTGTTTTTTTTACTTTAGTGTGGCTGTGGTCCTGCTAATCAGGCCCACAGCTCAACTGTTCTCTTTCTAAAATGATACCATGTACTTTAGGTACATACCAGATTGGTTACTGGGTCACCCTTGTGAGCCCCTGTATAGTGTACCATAGGTACCCAGGGCATAGATGGACCCTAGGCCTACCAGGGGCTGCAGCATGTGTTGTGCCACCCCTGGTTTGCCTTCCAAACTGACACCACAGGTCTGTTCTAATAGCCTGGGTAAGGTGGTATAATCACCTCTTACTTAGATATAGTATACCTATATCTATATACATATATAGACACATATACATCTATAAGCCACTCCTAAGGCAGACCTCGACAATCCTGGAAGTAGAGGGCTTGGTTTTATGTGAGAGGGTGCCCTAGCATGAGCTGAGCCCCTCTGCTGCTTTCGGAACCATCTCCTTATAGCTGTTCTATGATATAGCCATACCATATACTCTTAAGTGCATTATAATCCTCGCGGTTAATGCTAACTTTGGATTGGCTTTATCAAAACATGTTGTGTAAGGTGTCAAACACTTTGGAACACTACCCCCCCCCGCCAGTCCTGGCAGCGGGGGAAGCATTCCACCCTTCTACAGGGAGAAGACATGTAGTTACTGGTTTACCTGGTTAAAGTTAAACAGAGCCTCAGCATCACAAAAAGGAAGCTGCTGCCACAGACACGAGTCTGCCCTCCTGTTGCTGGATGAAGCTCCGGCAGGGGATGCCTGGACAATAGGTTTCCTGTCCAGGGAGGTGCTGGCACCTCCCCAGACAAGCTCTTAGTGTATTGGGGCAGGGAGGGCTGCATTCAGTGAATGCTTTTCAGACACTGCCTGGGGCACACAAGGTGCTCCATGCATTTCCCAGTTCAAACCGGTTGATGGGGCACTCAGCCCCAGCTGTGGCGCAAAACTGGACAAAGGGGAAGGGGTTTAACCACCCCCACCCCAGGTCCACCCATAGGAGGGACCTTAGAGTTAGTCCAACCCCTAAACTTACTATAAGTATAGAACCCCAGTCCCTAGAACCTTAGATAACCCTGTATGAAACTCTGCAACATATATCCTGGACCTTCGACATTCCATTTTGACTGGAAGATGGAAGAATTCTCCCTTGTGGTCAAGGAGTGACCACGCTGTTCAAAGAGGCACCAACATCATCTTTGCCGGTGTGCATTTTTGAGGCTCCCGCTGGATCCCGAAGAATCTGCGACACAGGACATAACATTCCAGACATCTTTGACCCCAACCTTCGCTCACAGCAAAGCTGAGACCTGTGGCTGATACACGAGACGTGGAACTAGAACTCCTGGACATCCTGCATTTTGCTACCGGCACCAACCTCATGAGGTATCCCGAAGTTGTGTGTTGGGATACTTGAAGCCCCAGCCTGAGCACCTTTTGCACTGAAGCTTAGAGGCCCACACTCCATGAGTGTCCTGTGGGCTTGCTTTGTGCATTTCAGCTCAATGCATCTTTGCAGTTCCTAGTCCATTGGCTAGTGAGCCCCCAACAAGACCAACCTTTAATTTAACCTACTTTTCTGGTTGCTCCTGGCTTGCTCCTACTTTCCTGCAAAGGAGAAGTTTAACGGACCTTGCTGGTCTGCACCAAAGCCAATCTCGACATCCTCCATAGGTTGCGTTTGACAAGGCTTGTTTGGACTAATATGGATACTGACACTGCAGTCAACTAGATCCTATGTGGGACAGCTCGAATCCAGCTCCTGGTTATCACCGATGCCTCCTGGACCTCGTGGCTGAAGAGACAAACTTCACCTTGTCACCTGAAATCACCCGACATCTGGTGGCATCTTTCTATCGCCACCCTGGTCACTGGCTAGTGGCCCAGACTCTGTCTCCTCTGCTTTCAGGTTCTTCACATCTCCAATCCACCCTTGGATCAACCCGGACACTTTTCCTCTGGTCGCCTGCAGCACTTCTTCGCAGCTCTCCATTGGATTCAACAACGAAACCCGACACAAAAAGACACCTATGCACCCGGCTTCCCTGGGTGAGGTAACATGAGTACTCTGGTGCTCCTGTGAGTCTTGACTCTCCCAGTGTCCTAGTCTAAAAGGGTTCCATCGCAGTTCACCTCCTTGTACCCTTTTTCTTTAAAATTGTAACTTGTTCGTTCCCCATAGAAAGTCAATGGTAAACCGCTGCTGTGTTTAGACATTGCACAGGTCTCCCGTGGGCCTCCTACATCCTAACCTTTGGGTGTCCTGAGTAGCCCCAGCGATTCCACAGGCCACAGGCCTGCTTTCTATTTCTCCCGTCGTTCTTATACCACTATTTTAGTATATGGTTTGTGAGGTCCCTATGGCAAAACGTATACTGTGCAACTTATCGTATGCTAATTAAGCTACTTGTATTGTACTTTTACCTCTGACCTCATAAAGAGTGCAGAGGGGTTGTGTTTAGAATAAATACATATATATTTGATATATACCTTGTGTGGTGTGCTTTCATTTGGTACTCAAGAGATTATAAATGGTAAAACAACTTGCTTAACTCGCCTCCAAGTCTTAGCCTGAAGGCTCCTCTCCACAGCTACCACTAGGATAGCTTTCTATAAGGGTGACTTTATAACCTACCATCAATAAGGGTCGATTGGACTGGTGCAGGGTGCCCACTAGAACTAGTGGACATCCTATACCAGGCCAACTTCTTACAGCTCATGTGAAAAACGTGGCAATGAGCTGATCACAGACTTGCATGCCCTGACCTCGGTTATGTGCAATGGCCCGGTTTCCCAGATTCAGAGCTAGCCGATGCTCCAAAGGTATGTGTAAGCCATGCGTTAAAGCAATATTGTGCAAAACACAATAGGATAATATGATCTTGCACACGACTTCTGGGGAGTACAGCAGCACACCTCCTGTATGGTCGAGACATCTGAATTGCGACTTCAACAGACTAAAAGTGCGCTCTATGATGGCTCGAGTCTGTATATGTGCCCTATTGTACCTACGCTGAGGGACAGTGTTTGCACGCCTGTAAGGGGTTAGGAGATGTGGGGCGAGTGCATACCCAGCATCGCCTGAGGAGTGAAGAAAGGGCAGTTGATTACATTTCCCTCTTTGATTTGCACTGGACATGATCTATACTTTAGTACATGCGGTGTCTGTTGGGCCAAGATTCTTATAGTACAGTGGTTAATATTGGGTGCATTCACACATTTCAATGACACATATCCCTCATTTTTGGTGCTTTGTACTTACCCAGTAGCCATATGTTGCCAAATGCTCCCCCAGCCATCTGCCGGGCAAGAGGTGACATGCGGAATATGAAGCTGTCATGGGTACTGCCTGGGAACACTGCAGGCACATTAATGAACCTCCCACTGGCATCACAGACAGCTTGCACATTGATGGAATTACATCGGTGTCTGTTGCAGATGATGTGTGCAATGCGGCAGGGTGGCTGAAGGGCCACATGGGTACAATCAAATGCACCCAGCACACGTGGGAATTGTGCAAGGAGATGGACATCTCTTGTTGCCCTTTGTCTCATGGCCAGTGTATGTGGCATTTGTATGTGGTTGTGGGGTCTAGCAGTGATGCATCTCAGTACCTGATGCAGGCACCATGACTGGCTTGCCTGGGAAATGCCCAAATGGTCACTGGAGACCCTTTGGAAAGACCCAGTGGCAAAGAAATGGAGAGCAGAAAGGATCTTGAGATATGCTGGTATTCAATGTGAGCACCAGGTCACAGAGTCAAGTTCCTGCTCCCACTGACATACCATATCCAAGATGACTCCTGGAGGGAAAGGGTACCTGGCCTTTACATCTAGGCCGGACATTCCAAATAGGTTGATCCTCTGTCTGAAGATCCTCTCTGCTCTCCTCCTCTTCCTCAAGTAGTTTTCCGCATGGCAAGGGGCAGTGCAACAAACACATTCAGAGACATGTTGAAAGGGTTTTTGTGTGTCTGCTCTGCATTTATACATGCTGCAGGGCTAGGATTGGCTGCAGTGTGACAGCTGATCCATGGTAGGGGATGTTAGCCACTTGGACAGGTGTTTACCCTTGGCTAAAATGATCCACGGCCACAGTTGGTATCTTCCGGCCCTGAATCGGAGATTCCGGCCCAGAACCGGAAACTCCGGCCCAGAAGCAGAAATTCCATCCCAGAAGTGGAAATCCCGGCCTGAGTGCGAACGTAAAGTTAGTAGTCATAAGTCCATTCTGTGAATACCAAAAGTAGTAAGTTCATTCTGTGAATGCCAAAAGTAGTAAGAACATTCTGTGAATGCCAAAAGTAGTAATGCCAAAAGTAGTAAGTGCATTCTGTGAATACCAGAAGCAGTAAGTGCATTCTGTGAATAACAAAATGGTAGTAAGTTTAGGACTTTGTCCTAAGTTCATTCTGTGAATCGGGCCCTGAGTGTCTAACTGTGTGTGTAAGTCTGAGTAGGTCTGTGATTACATATATCACTTTCTCCGTAAATGTGTGTTGGATGCAACAACTGTCTCTCAGTGGCTCTGAGAGTGACTGCAACAGTGTAGAACTGGGTCTGTAAGTAGGTAAATTTCTGTCTGAGTGGGTGCTTCAGTGTGTGACTGGGTCTATGTCTGGGTGTAAGAGTTTCTGAGTGGATAATGTGAGTGTGTCAGTGGCTGAGTGTCTCTGAGTGTGTGCATAAGTCTGTGAGTATATCTGTGAGTAGTTGCATGAGTCTCTCAATGGGTCAATGAGCCGCTGAGAGGGTGAGTCAGGGGGTGTATCAATTTATGAGAGGGTAGGTGAGTGGGTGTGTGAGTCTTTGAGTAGCCCTGTGCATGGGTGCATCAGTGTCTATATGGGCTATCTGAGTGGGTGCATAAGTATCTCAGTATATCTCCAAGTGGGTGCATAGGTCTTTGAGTAGATTTGTCAGTGGGTGTATGAGTATCTGGGTGAGTCTGTCAGTGAGTATGTGAGTGTGTCAGTGGCTGAGTGTCTCTGAGTGTGTGCATAAGTCTGTGAGTATATCTGTGAGTAGTTGCATGAGTCTCTCAATGGGTCAATGAGCCACTGAGAGGGTGAGTCAGGGGGTGCATCAATTTATGAGAGGGTAGGTGAGTGGGTGTGTGAGTCTTTGAGTAGCCCTGTGCATGGGTACATCAGTGTCTATATGAGCTATCTGAGTGGGTGCATAAGTATCTCAGTATATCTCTAAGTGGGTGCATAGGTCTTTGAGTAGATTTGTCAGTGGGTGTATGAGTATCTGGGTGAGTCTGTCAGTGAGTATGTGAGTCTCTGAGGTGATCTGTGGCTGGTTGTGTCAGTGTCTGAGTGTGTCTATGAGTGCCTCCATAGGTCTGTGAGTGTATCTGTACATAGATGCATGAGTCTCTCGATGGGTGAGTCAGTAGGCACATAAGTGTCTGGATGGGTCTATGAGTGGGTGCATGAGTTTCTGGATGCGTGAGTTGTTGAGTATGTGAGTCAGTCAGTGTATCAATGTCTGAGTGGGTTTGTGAGTGGGTGTGTGAATCTCTGAGTGGCTCTGAAAGTGGGTGCATCAGTGTCTGTATGGGTTATGTGAGTGGGTGTATAACTATCTGAATACATCCATCTCTGAGTAGGTGCTTGAGCCTTTGAGTGTATGTGTCAGTGGGTGTATGAGTGTCTGGTTGGGTTTGTCAGTGAGCGCATGAGTCTCTGAGTGGGTCTCTGACTATATATATATCACTTTCTCAGTGAGTGTGTTAGATGCAGCAACAGTCTCTCAGTGGCTATGAGTGTGTGAATGCTTCAGTGTATAATTGGGTCTCTAAGTGGGTGCATTTTTGTCTGAGTGGATGCATAAGTGTGCGACTGGGTCTATGTCTGGGTGGAAGAGTTTCTGAGTGGGTAGTGTGAATGGGTATATAAGTATCTGAGTAGGTCTTTGAGTGGGTGTATGAGGCATTGAATGCATATATCAGTGGATGTTTCAGTGTCTGACTGAGTCTTTCACTTGGTCCATATTTTTTTAAGTGGGTCTGTCAGTGGTTGTATTAGTGTCTGGGTGGGTCTTTGAGTGAGTGTGTGAGTGTATGAGTCTTTGAGTGGGTCCGTGATTCGGTGCGCCTGTGTCTGAGCAGATTTGTGAGTGGGTGTGTTAGTCACTTAGGTTATCTGTGAGTGCTTGAGTCTCTGAGTGAGTGTGTCAGTGAGTGTATCAGTGTCTGGATGGGTCTGTGAGTGAGGGTGTGGGTCTCTGAGTAGGTCTGTGACTGGGTGCATCACTCTGTAAGTTGGTCTCTGAGTGAGTGCATGAGCCTCTGACTTTATATGTGAGTGAGTGTACAAGTCTCTCAGTGGGAGAGTCAGTGGGTGCACAAGTGTCTGAGTGAGTCTGTGAGTGGGTGGATGAGTCTCTGACTTGGTCTGTGGGTGAATGTATGAGTGTCTCTATAGGTCTTTACATGGGTATGTAAGTGTCTGAGTGGGTCTGTCAGTAGGTATATGAGTCTTAGAGTGGGTCTGTAAATGGGTGCATCAGTGACTGGATGGGTTAGGTGAATAGTTGAAAAGGTATCTGAGCACCTCTCTGAGGGGGTGTATAAGTCTTAGATTACATGTGTTTTTGGGTGTATGAGTGTCTGGGTGGGTCTGTCAGTGAGTGTGTGAGTCTCTGAGCTGGTCTGTTGCTGGCTGCATCAGTGTGTCTCTGAGAATGTGTATAAGTATGTGAGTGTATCCGTGAGTGGTTGCATGAGTCTCAGTGGGTGAGTCAGTGGGTGCATAAGTGTCTGAGTGGGTCTATGAGTGGGTACATGGGTTTCTGAGTGGGTCTATGAGTCGCTGAGAGGGTGAGTCAATGGGTGCATCAATGTCTGAGAGGGTTTGTGAGTGAGTGTGTGAGTCTTTGAGTAGCCCCGTGAGTGGGTGCATCAGTGTCTGTATGGGCTATCTGAGTGGGTGTATAAGTATCTCAGTATATCTCTGAGTGGGTGCATAAGTCTTTGAGCACATTTGCCAGTGTGTGTATGAGTATCTGGTAGGTCTGTCAGTGAGTATGTGAGTCTCTGAGTGGATCTGTGGCTGGGTGTATCAGTGTCTGAGTGTGTCTCTGAGTGCGTACATAGGTCTGCGAGTCTATCTGTAAATAGATGCATGAGTCTTTCAGTGGGTGAGTCAATGGGCACTTAAGTGTCTGAATGGGTCTATGAGAGGGTGTATGCGTTTCTGGATGGGTCTGTGAATGGGTGTGTGAGTTGCTGAGTGGGTGAGTCAGTGGGTGTATCAATATCTGAGTGGGGTTGTGAGTGGGTGTGTGAATCTCTGAGTGGCTCTGTAAGTGGGTGCATCAGTGTCTGTATGGGTTTTGTGAGTGGGTGCATAGCTATCTGAGTACATCTCTGAATGGGTGCATGAGCCTTTGAATACATGTGTCAGTGGGTGTATGAGTGTCTGGGTGGGTCTGTCAGTGAGTGCATAAGTCTCTGAGTGGGTCTGTGCCTGGGTGTTTCAGTGTCTGTGTCATACGTCTGTAAGGGTATCTCTGAGAGGGTGCATGAGTCTTTGAGTGAGTGTGTCAGTGGGTGCCCCTGAGACGATTTGTGAGTGGGTATGTCAGTGTCTGGGTGGGTGAGTCAGTAGGTGCATCAGTGTCGGAGTGGGTTTGTGAGTAGGTGTGTGAGTCTCTGAGCATATCTGTGAGTAGGTGCATGAGTCTCTGAGTGGGGGGATCAGTGGCTTTGTCAGTGTCTGAGTAGGTCTGCGAGTGGGTACCTGAGTCTGAGTGGGTGTGCAAGTCTCTGAGTGGGTCTCTAAGAGGATCCATGAGCTTCTGAATGGGTGAGTAAGTAGGTGCAAAAGTGACAGAGTGGGTCTGTCAATGTATATAAGTGTTTACTTGAGTGTATAAATGTTTTATTTTGAATTTAGCAAGGTTTACGACTCCATCACAACATTACACAGGGTGCTGCGCTGAGCATCGTGTTAGAATCACAACTCCCCAAACATGACAAAAAAATGATTTAAAACATTTTCTAGTTAATAAGAGGTCACTCACAAAAACCTACAATGCAACCAGGGGGGCTGAGGACTCCTACGCCAGCCCCTTCTATTATTTTAAATCTTTATTTTAATCTCCTGGACACGATATAACTTTACAAAATGGTGGGCGCAACTCTATAAACAGATTGCGACCAGCCAATCATAGTACATCTCATGGCTCGAGGGTGAGCAAATCTCTGTGTGGGATTCGCAGAGGATCCGCGTCTCTATATATAAAAATTTGAATTTCCTTTTATACAGATTTACAACAATTGACAAAAAGGTCACTTTCAGGACAAACAGTCACCTTTCTGCCAAATTTGGTCGGATTCTGTTCAACGGTTCAGGCTGTGGTCATGTCTAAAATTCCTACGGGAATTAACATGGGAAACATACGTTTTTTGATCCACCCTTTTTCTCAGCCCCGCTAGACGGATAGCCCCCAAACTTTTCATGCACAATAAGAATCACCGGGGCACATTGTTTGAAAATTTTGTGAAGATTTGTGGACTGGCGACTGCCAGTAGGTAATATATATATATATATATTCACTGAAAAAAACATAGGTTTCAGCCACGTTATAGTTAGCTGGACATTTCACTCATACAAAACCATTGAAATTCCCCCGTTATAGTTAGCTCAGCTAACTATAACTTGCGCGCCCACAGTGCACTGCTGATGAGGTCATATATTACTTAACTCATGACATGGTCAGTGGCATCACTCATTACCTCACTGATGACATCTCAAATGACATCACTGATGACATCATCCTTGTCTCACCCTAATATAACCTTTGATACACACATTCAAAAATAGAACCTAAAATTTTCAAAAAAATGGAGATACCAATACCAGTTAAAACAACCTATTCAGTAATTCCAAAATCTACATACACATCCACTT
The DNA here is from genome assembly GCF_964263255.1 of Lissotriton vulgaris. Lineage (NCBI taxonomy): Eukaryota > Metazoa > Chordata > Amphibia > Caudata > Salamandridae > Lissotriton > Lissotriton vulgaris. The sequence continues at coordinate 1,449,137,090 of NC_141691.1, forward strand.
ATTCACCAATAATTCTACATAGTCACTCATACATGTACTCACTCATCATATGTACTCCAACACCTAGTGAAACCAATGTATGTTAGCCTATGGAAGGAAATTCTAGTTACTGTAAGTATTGTTAGAATTACTTTTCTGGATCAGTAGTGCGCTCAAAGATGCAGCACTGACGTTTCTTGTGATAACAGGTGAGTAAATCGGAATTCGTAGTTCGGCTGCTTTTACAGGAATATTTTGCTCAATAGTGAAGGAAGGGGGCGGGGCCTGAGGTAACATGTGTGCAAACACGCCCTGTGGCGTGTTTTAGATTGGGGAATTAATTCCTCTTCAATCCTGAGGTCCCCTGTGAGCCAACTAGCCCACCAGGTACCTCAAGTATGCGCCAGGCTGCTGTGTTGAAGAGAGGTGTTCAGAGGGCACGCCCCCTGTTTACAACACTCTGCAACGCAGCTCAGTGGCGCTTACTGTAGATACCTGTTCGACTAGTTGCCCCCTAGGGGACATCTGGATTGAAGAGGAATTAATTCCCCAGCTTAAAACGTGCCACAGGGCATGTTTGAACTCACATAACCTCAAGCCCCGCCCTCTACATTCACCACTGTGCAAACACGCCCTGTAGCATGTTCTAAGTTGGGGGATTGCGTTGCAGAGAGGTGTAAAAAGGGGCGAGGCCTCATTACAGCTCTCTGCAACGCAGCCCCCTGGTGCATTTGCAGAGGGGGAACTAATTCCCCTTGCATACTGGAGGTCCCTGGGGGCCAACTAGCCCACCAGGAACCTCCAGTATGCGCCAGGGGGCTGCCTTGCAGAGAGGTGTAATGAGGCCACGCCCCTTTTTACACCTCTCTGCAACGCAACCCCCTGGCACGTTTTCAGAGGGGGAACTAATTCCCCTTGAATACTGGGGGTCCCTGGGGGCCAACTAGCCCACCAGGAACTTCCAGTATGCGCCAGGGGGCTGCATTGCAGAGAGGTGAAATGAGGCCACGCCCCTTTTTACACCTCTCTGCAACGTAGCCCCCTGGCGTGTTTGCAGAGGGGGAACTAATTCCCCTTGCATACTGGGGGTCCCTGGGGGCCAACTAGCCCACCAGGAACCTCCAGTATGCAACAGGGGGCTGCATTGCAGAGAGGTGTAATGAGGCCACGCCCCTTTTTACACCGCTCTGCCATGCAGCCCCCTGGCGCGTTTGCAGAGGGGGAACTAATTCCCCTTGCATACTGGAGTTCACTGGGGGCCAACTAGCCCACCAGGAACCTCCAGTATGCGCTCGGGAAGGTACAGAGTACAGTACAGAGTACGGTACTTCGTACCCTGCGATTTAAAAGTATATATATTTTTTTTGGCCTTGGGGGTCCTTGTGGGACCCCCTTAGCAGGCCTAGGGGATCAGAGTGTTTCTACCCTGCCCCTTTTGCGTGTTTTGCACGTTTGTTTCACCACTTTCTTGTGCCTCGGTTCTACCGAGGCACAAGAAGGCTGCCAACACTTCCTGGTTTGGACTGTTGACAGACAGTTGACAGCCAATAGCCATGCAGCTAGTGCTCAGGAAGGTACAGAGTACAGTACAGAGTACGGTACATCATACCCCGCAATTTTTTAAAATATAATAATACATTTTGGGGACTTGGGGGTCGTTGTGGGACCCACTGAGCAGGCCCAATGGGGTCAGGGTGTTTCTACCCTGTTCCTACCCTGCCCCCTTTGCGTGTTTTGCACATTTGTTTCACTGCTTTCTTGTGCCTCGGTTCCACAAGATGGCTGCCAACACTTCCTGGTTTGGAGTATTAACAGATATTTGACAGCCAATGACCATGCAGCTCGTGCTCCGGAAGGTACAGAGTACAGTACAGAGTACTGAACTTCGCCTCTAGATATCACTATGACTTTACTTTTGATTTACACCTTTTACACTGAATGGATTTACACCTTTTAACAAAAAGCACAATCTGTGAACCGAACTCTACCTCTCTGCCAAATTTGGTGTAATTCCGTTCAGCCGTTCGAGCTGTAGCCCTGGCTAAAGGTCCCTAAGGAAAATTGCATGGGGAAACACATTTTGGGACCCCCCTTTTTTCTCGGCCCCCACTTGACGAATCACCCCCAAACTTTCAGGGACGGAGCGGAGCAGGCCATTTTCTTGGAGAAATTTGCGAAGATTCGTCCACCGGCGCCAAAGTTATTCCAAATAGAATGTTGTGGATTTCCTATGGAAACTAGGTTCTAACTATAACTACCTACTGGCGACCGCCAGTAGGTAATATAAATATATATATATATATATATATATATATATATATATATATATATATATATATATATATATATATATATATATATATATATATATATATATATATATCACCACTTGTGCTCCTGCTGCTGCGCCAGCTATCAATAATCAGCCAACTTCAACAAGGACACGGAAGACCCAGATATGTATATATATATATATATATTATTCCAGGTTTGCCCCGATCTTCAAGGACGCCACTCCACATGGAATTAATACACAGATTATTTATTTCCAAACTGCCAACCAGTGCCTCCAATTATTTTCTAGTCCCAACGCGTTTCCGAGCGCCTGCTCCTTCTTCTTGGGGAATTTTGACCTTCACAGAAATGATGTGCTTTTATTTCCGTTTTTCAAACATGCACTCCCAGGTGAGTAGCATGCTGGGCTTTGTAGTCTCTTTTATCCCCTCCAGTGGGGTCCGTGAATTATGGCCAAAGAATTAACATTCATTTGTTTCAAGCAATGTTCGTGACCCTCCAGTGGGCCTCAGAAACACCAGCGCAGCTTTACTTTTGGAAATTCCACGTGCTGCAAACAGGCTGAAAGGGTTTCTGCCAGCAGCCCCGTCCTTCATTCACACGGGCGGTGCATCCTCCACGGCAGGGACATGCCGTGTAAGCATTATTCCAGGTTTGCCCCGATCTTCAAGGACGCCACTCCACATGGAATTAATACACAGATTATTTATTTCCAAACTGCCAACCAGTGCCTCCAATTATTTTCTAGTCCCAACGCGTTTCCGAGCGCCTGCTCCTTCTTCTTGGGGAATTTTGACCTTCACGGAAATGATGTGCTTTTATTTCCGTTTTTCAAACATGCACTCCCAGGTGAGTAGCATGCTGGGCTTTGTAGTCTCTTTTATCCCCTCCAGTGGGGTCCGTGAATTATGGCCAAAGAATTAACATTCATTTGTTTCAAGCAATGTTCGTGACCCTCCAGTGGGCCTCAGAAACACCAGCGCAGCTTTACTTTTGGAAATTCCACGTGCTGCAAACAGGCTGAAAGGGTTTCTGCCAGCAGCCCCGTCCTTCATTCACACGGGCGGTGCATCCTCCACGGCAGGGACATGCCGTGTAAGCATTATTCCAGGTTTGCCCCGATCTTCAAGGACGCCACTCCACATGGAATTAATACACAGATTATTTATTTCCAAACTGCCAACCAGTGCCTCCAATTATTTTCTAGTCCCAACGCGTTTCCGAGCGCCTGCTCCTTCTTCTTGGGGAATTTTGACCTTCACGGAAATGATGTGCTTTTATTTCCGTTTTTCAAACATGCACTCCCAGGTGAGTAGCATGCTGGGCTTTGTAGTCTCTTTTATCCCCTCCAGTGGGGTCCGTGAATTATGGCCAAAGAATTAACATTCATTTGTTTCAAGCAATGTTCGTGACCCTCCAGTGGGCCTCAGAAACACCAGCGCAGCTTTACTTTTGGAAATTCCACGTGCTGCAAACAGGCTGAAAGGGTTTCTGCCAGCAGCCCCGTCCTTCATTCACACGGGCGGTGCATCCTCCACGGCAGGGACATGCCGTGTAAGCATTATTCCAGGTTTGCCCCGATCTTCAAGGACGCCACTCCACATGGAATTAATACACAGATTATTTATTTCCAAACTGCCAACCAGTGCCTCCAATTATTTTCTAGTCCCAACGCGTTTCCGAGCGCCTGCTCCTTCTTCTTGGGGAATTTTGACCTTCACGGAAATGATGTGCTTTTATTTCCGTTTTTCAAACATGCACTCCCAGGTGAGTAGCATGCTGGGCTTTGTAGTCTCTTTTATCCCCTCCAGTGGGGTCTGTGAATTATGGCCAAAGAATTAACATTCATTTGTTTCAAGCAATGTTCGTGACCCTCCAGTGGGCCTCAGAAACACCAGCGCAGCTTTACTTTTGGAAATTCCACGTGCTGCAAACAGGCTGAAAGGGTTTCTGCCAGCAGCCCCGTCCTTCATTCACACGGGCGGTGCATCCTCCACGGCAGGGACATGCCGTGTAAGCATTATTCCAGGTTTGCCCCGATCTTCAAGGACGCCACTCCACATGGAATTAATACACAGATTATTTATTTCCAAACTGCCAACCAGTGCCTCCAATTATTTTCTAGTCCCAACGCGTTTCCGAGCGCCTGCTCCTTCTTCTTGGGGAATTTTGACCTTCACGGAAATGATGTGCTTTTATTTCCGTTTTTCAAACATGCACTCCCAGGTGAGTAGCATGCTGGGCTTTGTAGTCTCTTTTATCCCCTCCAGTGGGGTCCGTGAATTATGGCCAAAGAATTAACATTCATTTGTTTCAAGCAATGTTCGTGACCCTCCAGTGGGCCTCAGAAACACCAGCGCAGCTTTACTTTTGGAAATTCCACGTGCTGCAAACAGGCTGAAAGGGTTTCTGCCAGCAGCCCCGTCCTTCATTCACACGGGCGGTGCATCCTCCACGGCAGGGACATGCCGTGTAAGCATTATTCCAGGTTTGCCCCGATCTTCAAGGACGCCACTCCACATGGAATTAATACACAGATTATTTATTTCCAAACTGCCAACCAGTGCCTCCAATTATTTTCTAGTCCCAACGCGTTTCCGAGCGCCTGCTCCTTCTTCTTGGGGAATTTTGACCTTCACGGAAATGATGTGCTTTTATTTCCGTTTTTCAAACATGCACTCCCAGGTGAGTAGCATGCTGGGCTTTGTAGTCTCTTTTATCCCCTCCAGTGGGGTCCGTGAATTATGGCCAAAGAATTAACATTCATTTGTTTCAAGCAATGTTCGTGACCCTCCAGTGGGCCTCAGAAACACCAGCGCAGCTTTACTTTTGGAAATTCCACGTGCTGCAAACAGGCTGAAAGGGTTTCTGCCAGCAGCCCCGTCCTTCATTCACACGGGCGGTGCATCCTCCACGGCAGGGACATGCCGTGTAAGCATTATTCCAGGTTTGCCCCGATCTTCAAGGACGCCACTCCACATGGAATTAATACACAGATTATTTATTTCCAAACTGCCAACCAGTGCCTCCAATTATTTTCTAGTCCCAACGCGTTTCCGAGCGCCTGCTCCTTCTTCTTGGGGAATTTTGACCTTCACGGAAATGATGTGCTTTTATTTCCGTTTTTCAAACATGCACTCCCAGGTGAGTAGCATGCTGGGCTTTGTAGTCTCTTTTATCCCCTCCAGTGGGGTCCGTGAATTATGGCCAAAGAATTAACATTCATTTGTTTCAAGCAATGTTCGTGACCCTCCAGTGGGCCTCAGAAACACCAGCGCAGCTTTACTTTTGGAAATTCCACGTGCTGCAAACAGGCTGAAAGGGTTTCTGCCAGCAGCCCCGTCCTTCATTCACACGGGCGGTGCATCCTCCACGGCAGGGACATGCCGTGTAAGCATTATTCCAGGTTTGCCCCGATCTTCAAGGACGCCACTCCACATGGAATTAATACACAGATTATTTATTTCCAAACTGCCAACCAGTGCCTCCAATTATTTTCTAGTCCCAACGCGTTTCCGAGCGCCTGCTCCTTCTTCTTGGGGAATATATATATATATCAAAACAAAACTCTTTCAGGCATAGAGTGACGCGTACATTATCCAAAAAATAAGAAGATAACTCTGGGTAGTTCTCAATTTTAGGTGGAAAGCAGCTCCTGTTGGAGCACTCTCAACGCCAGCGACAATCTGGATCTGCTCACCTCAAATGTCTGTTTTTCTATAAAAGTTTTTAAGCATAGGATTAGCAAAGTGCCATTCTAGCCGAGATAGAAAAGGACAAAGTCTTAGTTATTGCTCTGAGGTGTTCAAGCACCCTCTTTTTCGCTTGTAGGGTGGTACTTCCCACATACCTTTTGTTGCAGTCACACTCCAGAATGTAAATGACATACCGTATGTTAGGAATTGGGATATTCTGTGGGGTTTTTTTCTGTGAGGAATATTTACCACCAAAAAGAAAAACATATCCCAATTCTTAACATGCAGTACTACGCATGTCATTTACATAACTAATAAGGACCCTCAATACCCAGTGGCAAGACACTCTGCAGAGTTTCACCTATCCAACAGTAGCCTGCTGAGATACTTTGCTTTAGAGCAGATACATGTAGGAAACTGGGGAGGTAATAGGGAACTTAGTCTCAGGAAAAGGAATCCAAATGGATCTTCGATCTCGAGACCAAGCAGCCCAGGGAAAACAACCAGGACGAAGAGATGCAAACACATTTGATAGAAGAATAATCCACAGTATAAAAATACAACCTTACATCACATTTCATGTGCCATGCTTTTTGCTAGTTTTTTGTATGTATTAATCTGTACTGTCATTTTAACCTACATGTCTTATCTTTTTTCTTGTAGGAGGGATGGAAAGGCCCCTTTAGAGAATAAAGAGCAAGTCATGCGCCATCCACCTAATCTACACCAGCACAAAGGATATCACCTAGCAAGATTAGATAAGTCCTTTTTTCTCACTTTTTTAAGTACACTTTAATTCACTGTAAATGTACTCTTAAAGGTAATGTGCAAAATAGTGAGAGCCTGAATGGTTAGACAGAATGCGGCCAGAACACTCTGGGTAAACTACCCCACGAGCACACAGGCACTAGAAGCCACTTGGCGCTAGTATTGAGGCCCAGTAGGAGATACCGACATTCAGGTATTCCGATTTCAGAAGTGCGATGCCACTGGGCGTGTCTTTGCACTTAACTATTGTGCATGAGGAGTTACACCCCAGCGCTAAGGCGCTAAGGCAACCGCATGAGGAGTTACACCCCAGGGCTAAGGCAACCACTAAGGTGCAAATGCCAGTGTGAGGTTCGGGGTATAATGTATACCATCAGAAATATATTTTATGCTTACGATCAATACACTGTAATTTGACTCAGGAATGTATTCCCCTTTTCTTAACGATGACACAATGTTGTGAAACTAGTAATGTGTCTTTAATGCGGTTGAAATACGGCAAATATGATATTGTTTCTATGTAATGTTATATGTTCGATAATGTTGTAAGATGGCCACCATGCAGATTTACAAAATGTCTAGCACAGCCTAAACATGCTAGTCCTCTTTCTATGCACATCACCATTACCTATGTATAGCACGGTTTCACTTTCTCCGATGTGTGATCAAGAGAGTGGTTCTCGAAACGCGTTACATTGGATAATTAAACTTTGTATTCCTGCAAACTGAGAACACGCTGTTATTTGGATCGTTGCATATGAAATTACTGTCGGCAGTGGCTCCACTGACTTTTATCGCGCCACCAGACTACGGGCAGATTCCCAGGAGGAGCTGACTTGTTTCTACTAAGTTTACGGAGGGATTTCAGCCGGCCGCCATACTTCACCGGAAAGAAGGAGAAAGAAGAAGCTACCGCACCATTTGCAGCACGGGCCCAGGCAGCTACTCAGAGGTAAGCCCAACCCGAGGGGGTATTTAGGGGCTGGCATGGACAGGCGCGCCGACCTATCGGTGTACTGTTTTTGTGGGAGGGGCGTCTCTGTTGAGTTGAAATAGGGCAAAAACTGGTTACAAAGGAGCCCGCATACTCAAATTGGCTAAATACTAAGTATGGGTGAATTTTGTGGATTCGTGGTCCGCAAATTTGCGTGAAATGGCAAAAAAGTCTGCGAACACGCAGATTTTTTTAGCCATTTTGCACAAATGTCACCACATGTGTCTGTAACTTTGCCACCGCGCCGAAAGGCGCCGCGGTCCCTCGAGTGAGCTGTCCATCATAGTGAGGTAAGGGCGGGAAAACGTTGCATACACTAGTGTGTGTGTGGCGGGGCTTCAATGCAAGTTCACATGCCTCTTGTTTATAAAGGGTCAGAGAGACCGATCAGAGCACCAGATGAGGAGAAAGCAGCCTCCTGTTCACAGGAAGTTCACAGGGATTACGTTCGAGAAACTCGTGGATGCAAAGCCCTTCATCAAGGATTACATGTAATTGTAGGCGGTAGATATGGGGAGGAAGCACACCTGCTTGCCTAGACCCTGCTGGTTGGGCGCCGAGGTCCCTCGAGTGAGCTGTCCATCATAGTGAGGAAAGGGCCTGAAAACGTTGCATACACTAGTGTGTGTGTGGCAGGGCTTCTATGCGACTTCACATGCCTCTTGCTTATAAAGGGTCAGAGAGACCGATCAGAGCACCAGATAAGGAGAAAGCAGCCTCCTGTTCACAGGAAGTACACGGGGATTGCGCTCGAGAAACTTGTGGATGCAAAGACCTCCATCAAGGATTGCATGTAATTGTAGGTGGTAGATTTGGGGAGGAAGCACACCTGCCTAGCCTAGACAGTGTTCACTAGTTGTTTGGGCTGATTATTTGAGAGTCAACTTGGGCATTTGCAAAGAAATCCGACCCTCGAACGAATTAGCGAATTTTTCAGCAATTTAGCGAGATTCGCGGATTGCGAAATTGCCGAAAATTTGCATATTTCGTGAGCGGAACGGATTTTGCGCCCATACTTACTAAATACCGCTGTCTAAGCCTGATGCTCGTTGTGTGGAAAACAGGCACTGCATGTTAGATTGCATATTACAGCCATGGTGTTATTTGCTAAATCAGCCACGCAGAGTGTTAAGCGACACCGTAAGAGGCAGATCATGAGACGCAGTGTAACCAGAGTCAAATGTGAAAAATCATAGGGACATCTGGAACTTCCAAGTTGGAAGGGTTGCAGGATACAAAGACATCGTAGTACCTATATCTACGTGTATGTGACAATCACAAGGTGCTTGTAGCCTACCCATGCACAACCCATTGATTTAAATAAGAACAATCTTCGCTGTATCTGGGATATATTTCATAGGGCTGAATGCAAGTTGGTCACAGGCTGTTTTGTAAAAACCCTGGACTAAGAGGCGCAGCGACGTGCGGCCGCACAGATATTACTGCCACGCGCCCCGGGAAAAGGACAACAGGTCGTCATTAGACAGGATGCTGATACTACTCTAACCATGAAATTGAGAAAATATGAGAAACTCAAAAAATCTGAAACATCAAAATGGTGGGTGGCAACCTCCCTCCAAGACTATGTGGATAAGAATATAGTGCTGAGGGGATTGAGAATATATACAACTCCATCATATGAATCTCCGAATCCTCGGATGTTGGAGGAATGGTCGGAAAACTCTGGCAATAGCTCAAGAACTATGTTATGCATATTAGTGAAATATGCCTGGGAAGACAGGCAGACAATACTAAAGGAAATAACAAAATTGATGATGAACTCAAAGCACACAGGGCCAGATGTAGGTAATTCCTATTTACCGACTCTTAAATACCGAATAATACTAATTCGGTATTTAAGAGTTTGTAAATAGGAAGGGGGCAGAAGAAGGTAATTCTAATTTTAGAATTACCGAATCGGTATGATTCGGTATGTACCGATTTGGTAAATACCCTCTAGCACCCCAAGTCCAGGCTTGTGTGTCATGTGGCACACATACATGCCCTAAGGGCATGTCTGTGTGTCACATGGCACAGGTGTACATGCACAGATATGCATGTACACCTGAATTCGGTATTTTACCACCCAATTGTATTGGGTGCTAAAATACCAAATTCTGAAGGCCTGTAGCACTGTAAACAGTGCTACCTACATCTGGGATGTACCGAATCGGTAAAATTACAATTCCGTATTTTACAGAATCGGTAAATTTACCGAATCGGTAAATTTACTGATTCTGTAAAATAAGGGCCCCTACATCTCAAAAACCAATTACCGGTCGGTAACGGCCGAAATCGGCCGTTACCGACCGGTAATTGGGGACCTACATCTGGCCCACAATGACCAAACAACTATAAAGAAATTCAAGGAGGAACTCAAAACAAGACTGCAACAACACAAGGAAGATATCAAACTGAGGAAGCTTCATAGGGATTGTATAGATTACGAGACTGGCCGCATACTGACTTACAGCAAAAAGTATGATCATTTATATAATATCCAACTGCCTACATCAAGTGTAGAGCACCAAGAAGTGATGGATGAAAATACTAGGGCACGCACAGCAGCCAGTGATTCTGACACTGACTTCTCGACCAAAACCACAAGCACTACATCTGAGGTGGAGATTATCACCAAACGGGCTACTTTTTTGGACAAATTCCAGGTGCTAAAGAAGGGGCGGCAGTCGGGAAGAATAAGTCCTCCACCAACACCACCCCAGAGGGGAAGAGGAAATCATGGAAGAGGAAGAGGCAGCAAACAAAGAAGAAAAAGACGGAAACAAAGATCAAAAAAAGGAAAAGAAACAGAGCCGATGGGAACCAGGCGTGGTGGCTACAGGAAAAGGAACCAACAATGAATGAGGACAATATAGTAAATAAGACTATTGTTAACCTCTCGAGTCACCAACTCTCCTTTTTAGAAAAGAAAACCCTATGCCTAGGCCTATCCTTTTGCCCAACAGAAATGTTTGATTATACAGAAACCCGCATTGACATGTTCAAATTTGTGAGGAAACTCAAACTGACGAAGTGGCACACACTTAAGAATAGTCACAGGAGTCAGGGCCTGGAAATCACAGACAGTAAAAGTCAATCTAATCTCACAATCAAGGACGTAAATATACTCAGAACAATGCAAGATCTTGTCTTGAATTCTAAATATAACGATGAAAAAGCAACATGTGAGGTTTCAGATCTCTGGGACATCACAAAAGCACTTCTAGAATGCAAACAGGAAGGTATAGAGAGTTCCACCTCACCATGAAACAGAAAACGATAATTACATCCCTAGCAAAAGATACTAACTTAATAATCCACCCTGCAGACAAAGGGGGGAACGTTGTATTACAGGACAGGGAAACCTACATGCATGAAGCATACAGACAACTTAACAACAAGAGATTTTATTGAAAATGCAATAGTAACACATACAATGAAAGTATAATAAAGACCTGGGGCAGACTTGCAGAGTGGCAGCAGCTGGGCATATTCTCATGGGAAGAATATCTGTTTCTAAAAAAAGACTATCCGAAACTTCCCATAATATACTTCCTGCTGAAAATACATAAAGACCCTGTGGCCCCCGGGATGGGCAATCGTATCATCTATAGGCAGTGTCTTTGAGAACATATGAAAATACGTTGACCACTTCCTTTAGGAATATGTGACCAGCCTTCCGTTGTACGTAAAAGATACCGAAGACTTTCTGTGTAAAATTGAAAGAATTGTGTAGGAAGATAGCTACATGTTTTTAACGTTGGATTTATGTTTACTCTGCACCATCTTAGAACACAAACATGGTATTGAAGCAAGCACTAAGTATCTAGGGGGGAAACATATAATGTACCTGGAACACACGAAAATGCTCACAGAAATGATGGACATGGGCCTCCAAAACAACACCTTTATGTTTAACGGGGAGTTGTTTAAACAAAGTATGTACACTTCAATGGGTACGAGCTTCATGCCGAGCTTCGCAAATCTGTTCCTGGGAAGGTGGGAGGAAGAAATACAGAATGACATCAGATATACTAACCACCTCAAAAATATAGTTAGATGGCTACGCTACATTGATGACCTTTTTAGAATCTGGAGGTGTAGTAAAGCCAAAGCTATCAAATTTGTTGAGCTCCTGAATCAAAACCAATACAACATTGTGTTAACCCACAACACCAGCAGGGATGAGATAGAATTCCTAGATGTGAAGGTAGTAGCTACTGCTACTACCTTACAGACCAAGTTCTATAGGAAGGATACAGCAGGTAACAGTCTTCTTCATGCTCTCAGCAGCCACCCAGACACTCTTCAATGGAGCATCCCGCTGCTGAGAATGAGACGGAACTGGAGCGACGACAGCTGGTACCTAGAAGAAGAAAAAAACATGCTTCAGAGATTTAAGGAGAGATGATACCCCGACTGGGTCCTAAACAGAGTAGTGTCTAAAATGAAGGAAATGATACTTGAAAAACACTGAAAACTAAATCTGAATACACCACAGAGGAAGAGAACATTACCAGAGTCACCCTGACTTTTAATAGGGACTCACAAAAAGTGCAGAAAATTCTGAATGAAAACTGGAAGATACTTAAAAGCGACCACACGGATCGCAACCACCTTAATTTGAAAAGGTTCTTTCCGTGCGGCCATTGTAAAGGCTGCTAACATACCACGATGGTGAGAGAATTCAGTATTCCCCACAAAAAAGAAAAACACAGAATATCCCAATTCTTAACATGCAGTACTACGTATGTCATTTACATTCTGGAGTGTCCCTGCAACAAAAGGTATGTGGGAAGTACCACCCTACAAGCAAAAGAGAGGGTTCTTGACACCTCAGACCAATAACTAATAAGGACCCTCAATACCCCGTGGCAAGACACTTTGCAGAGTTTCACCTATCCAACAGTAGCCTGCTGAGATACTTTGCTATGGAGCAGATACATGTAGGAAACCGGGGAGGTAACAGGGAACTTAGTCTCAGGAAAAAGGAATCCAAATAGATCCTCGATCGCGAGACCAAGCAGCCCAGTGGACAAAACCAGGACGAAGAGATAGCAACACATTTGATAGAAGAATAATCCACAGTATAAAAATACGACATTACATCACATTTCATGTGGCATGGTTTTTGCTAGTTTGTTTTGTATGTATTAATCCGTATTTTTAATCTTGAAAAGAGTACATCTGTACTGTCATTAACCTACATGTCTTATCTTTTTCTTGTACGAGGGATGGAAAGGCCCTTTCAGAGAATAAAGAGCAAGTCACGAGCCATCCACCCTATCTTCCCCATCACAAAAGATATCACCTAGCAAGCTTAGATAAGGACCTTTTTTCTCACTTTTTTAAGTACACTTTAATTCACTGTAAAAGTACTTTTAAAGGTAATGTGCGCCATAGGGAGAGCCTGAATGGTTAGACAGAATGCGGTCAGAACACTCTGGGTAAACTACCCCACGAGCACACAGGCACTAGAAGCCACTTGGCGCTAGTATTGAGGCCCACTAGAAGATACCGGAATTCAGGTATTCCGACTTCAGAAGTGCAAGCAGTCAGCGTTCTAGTGCTTCCCGAGGGAGAGCATAAGAGGGCCAAGACGACGAGGCTCGCGGCGAAGCTAAGGGTTGGTGGCAGCACCCTGCTTTGCTTGCTGAGTCCGTCTGTGTAACTTTTGAAAGCCTGACACGAGCGGAGAGCTCACTGTTACCTTGCACCAATTTAAATCGTTTTTAATATGTTGAGTAAAATTGTGTAAAAATTACCTGTGCGCATTTTAAATAGCGTTTTTCTGTGTGACTAACGTTTTATTTAGTTGTGCAGGTTCTTGCTGCCTCTCGTGGCACACTCTCCCCGGCCATCAGGGTCTGGAGAGGGGAGCGCGAGGCGCCATCTTGGGTGGGTGTCTCCCGGGAGCCTGGACGCAGTCAGCGTTCTAGTGATTCCCGAGGGAGAGCATAAGAGGCAATGTGCCTCCGGGAGCGCAGCGGACGGGCGCAGCGGGCGCGACGGTGGCGCGCCGAAGGTGCGCCTAAGGTAAGCCCGTCTGTGCCCGTCCGTGACCGCACGGGACCAGGGCTATGTCATTCTGCCCGTTTACCCACCCACACATATACCGCCCAGGATCTTCTAGTTCTTAGACCTCCTGCGCCTCTTTGCCCCTCACTCCCCTGTTACACGCTTAAACGCCTGAGCGATCTAGGCATTTCTCAGGTCATCTCACCTCCGGGACCGAAGTACAAACGCAGTATGGCACCTATCAAACTCCCCACCTGCTCTAACCTACCTCTGCTCAAGCTGGACTGCATCTACCTTAACACTAGATCTTTGGTGAAGCATCAATTAGACATCTTTTTGCTACTTACCTCACAGAAACCCGATCTATTACTACTCACAGAGACTTGGCTCACTGAGAATTCGCAGCCTGACATACTGGCCTCACTTCCATCAGACTACTATATACTGGCAGCAAATCGCGCCCCAGGTAAAGCTGGAGGGGGAGTGGCGGCCATTATTAATAAAAAACATAACTTCATTAGTCGCCCGTCCCTGCTGCTACCTGGTACTGAAAACCTAGTCATAAAAACCGACACTGAGAAAGGCGCCATAGTCCTGGTTTTACTTTACCGCCCCCCACAACCTATGCCCACCTTTCCCTCAAGACTCGCCGAACAATTAGCATCTATCACCACAAATTACCCTCATACCATCCTTATTGGAGACTTTAATCTGTGGTTTGACAACCTGGACTCTGACACCCAAGCTAGAGAACTGTTTGATTCACTCACCGACATCAATATGATCCAATTCACACAGTCTACCACCCATGAGAAAGGCCATCATCTTGACCAACTATGGTCGCATAATCTGCCACTAACGTCTATCTTGATTCAGCCCTGCATCTGGTCTGATCACCATTTTGTTTACTTCTCCCTTCAAGTAACGAGACAACATCAGACTCCTCCACAGCCTGGAGGAGAAACTCGCAAATGGGGGGCGATAGATCTTCCTGCTTTTCTGGACACTTTGGCCTCTACTTTGCCACCACTCAACAACCTGGGAGACGTAGATGCAATCTATGAAGCGCTCTTCCTGTGGATCCAAAGTGCTGCCAATATTCATGCCCCTAGTGTAAAATTCTCACGCTCACGCGACAAAGAGGCTCATAAATGGTTCTCTGCGGACCTCAAACAACTTAAACTAGAGGTCAGGCAAAAAGAGAGAATTTGGCGCAGAAATTATCTTCCACAAGATAAAGAGGTCTATTGCCTTAGTCGACGTCTCTACCAAAAAACCATTCTTAAAAGGAAGACTGATTATTTTTCAGGCATAATCCTGCATTCTCAGAATCAAACTAAAGACATCTTTAGAATAGTGAACGACCTCTGTAACGATGAGCGTACGTCACTACCTATCGCATATTCTCAAGCTTTATGTGATGATTTGAACAACTACTTCATTAATAAAATCATCACAATCAAACAAAGTATACCACTACACCCTGCCAGCAACACCATTGAGGATGCTTACAAGAATCCAGAGATTTTAGACCACATTCCTCCGATTGACCCCAAACAACTGTCGGAACTCCTTCAACGGATCAAATCTGGGACACCCAATGATATTTGCCCCCCTTCCATCTTTAGAGAATTAGGCTTATCTCTCCCACATGCACTCTTGCCTATTCTCAATGAATCCCTCAGACAAGGCAGAGTCCCCACAGATTTTAAAAAAGCCCTCCTTATACCGTTGGTAAAAAAACAAGGGAAGGATCCCTCGGATCTTACAAACTATCGACCTATCTCCCTGCTGCCCTACCTCTCAAAGGTATTGGAGGCTCATGTCTCTAAGAGTGTCTCTAATTTCATCGAGACCACCAACTATTTGGAGCCTAATCAAGCGGGGTTCCGCCCAGGTCACTCAACAGAGGCGGTGATCCTGGCGCTTCAAGACAACCTTAGAGCCAATGCGGACGCCGATACACACCAAGCCTTGGTGTTGCTTGACCTCTCGGCTGCGTTCGACACGGTTGACTATGACATCTTGCTCAACCGTGTCGAACAGGCTGGCCTGAGAGGACCAGCGTTGAGCTGGATCACTTCCTTTATCGAGGGTCGGACTCAGGCAATTCAACTTGGCAGCTTTACAGGCACTAGGCATACTTCCACCTGTGGAGTCCCGCAGGGGTCGTCATTATCCCCCTTATTATTTAATCTTTATCTCCGCCCTCTTCTTCATTCCCTTAAGAAATTTAAAGTCACGGTGTTCAACTATGCGGACGATTTACAGCTATTATTCCAACTGAACATCCCTGATGCTGTGTCCGAATTTCAGAACACCATGAGACACATCCAATGCTGGATGAACGAAAACCATCTAAAACTTAACCCGGGCAAAACAGAACTACTTTTGCCCGGGAACAGTTTATCCAGCTGGAGTGTCAACTACTGGCCAGCAGACCTGGGCACTCCTCCTGTAAGGTCCACTGCTGTAAAGAGCCTAGGGATCACGCTCCATACGGACCTGTCCTTAAAAACCCAGGTGGGTGCCGTGGTTTCCGCAAGCTTTTTCCAAATGAGGAAAATAAAAAAAATTGCCCACCTACTCACCCAGTCTGCCTTAATCCAGGTCACTATTGCCTTGGTCATGTCCCGCTTGGACTATTCCAACAGCGTCTACCTGGGACTTCCAGTGGGCCTGTCAAAGAGACTTCAACTAGTCCAGAACCAGGCGGCTAGACTCATTTTACAACAGCCAAAATGGTCTTCTATCAAACCAGGACTAGAAAAGCTACACTGGCTTCCGATTTCCCAACGCATTGCCTTTAAAGCTGGCTGCATCACCTTCAAGGCCACACAAGATAAAGGCCCTGCCTTTATTCGCAGTCTGGTTTCTAAATATACTCCCACTAGAAGCCTGCGCTCTGCTCAAAAATCCTTACTGGAGGTGCCTCGCTTTAAAAGGAAGCGACAGGGCGGCTGCTGCTTTCGCCATCTAGCAGCTTCACTTTGGAACTCCATCCCCTTACCGATTAGGCAGAGTAAGGATTTGCTCACCTTCCGTAAGGGACTAAAAACCTGGTTGTTCTCTCAAGCCTACCATTTGCCTTTGTTAGCTTAGTGTTATGTTGTTCGGACTCTTCATACTTCCTATAGCGCCATGAAGCCCACGGGCGTACGAGCGCTTTATAAATTGATTTTAACATAACATAACATAACATAACATAACATAACATAACAAATGCCACTGGCTGTGTTTCTGCACTTATCTATAGTGCATGAGGAGTTACACCCCAGCGCTAAGGCGCTAAGGCAACCGCATGAGAAGTTACACCCCAGCGCTAAAGCGCTAAGGTAACAACTAAGGTGCAAATGCCAGTGTGAGGTTCGGGGTATAATGTATGCCGTCAGAATTATCTTGTATGCTTACAATCAATACACTGTAATTTGACTCAGGAATGTATTCCCTTTTTTTTAACGCGGACACAATATTGTGAAAACTAGTAATGTGGCTTTAATGCGGTTGAAATATAGCAAATATGATATTGATTCCAGGTAATTTCAAAAGTTCGATAATGTTGTAAGATGGCCACCATGCAGATTTACAAAATGTCTAGCACAGCCTATCATACTAGTCTTCTTTCTATGCACAGCATCATTACCTATGTATAGCACTGTTTCACTATCGCTGTTGTGTGATCAAGAGAGTGGCTCTCAAAACTCGTTACATTGGAAAATAAAACTTTGTTTTCCTGTATACTGAGAGCGCGCTGTTATTTGTATAGTTGGATAAGATACATATATATATATATATATGTCCAAAGATCACCTCAGTTGGGTATCCCTCGTCAAGTGGGGGTGGCACGCTGCCGGTGAGGTATCCGGTACTCAATATGAAGTTCAAAGCGGCGTTCCAAGCGTGCCCTCAGGTACAACAATGATCCACACTTACACTGCAGGTCTGTCAAAAAAGTAGGGTTTATTCACGCCATAAGCCCTACGTGACGCGTTTCGCACTCCGTGAGTGCTTGTTCACACAATAGTACTCTGAAAGTTTGCTCTTTTTACCGTGTGTTCACATGTAAACATCAACAATGGACTAACAAGCCTAAACTTAGTCATTAAAGGCGCCATCTTAGAATGGGTCTGACATAGTAACAATGTAACAAATGTCCAGATATTCACATACAACCATATCTCACATTAATTGTCTGTCATAGTATGTTGATGAAAACAATAAATTAACGATTTGTACATAGTCCAAATATTTGTTGAATCAAACAAAATAAGCATTGTAAAATATGACAAGGACTGGCATGGTACCGTGTGTATGCGTGATGTTTATACGTAGTGTACTGGCTGTGATAGTTGTGTATGAAACTATCGTAAGCCGGCATTAGTTGCGGGTCACGTGTCCTGCTCCTCCAATCATGTACAAGAGCTGGTTGCTATAGTAGCACGTGATCGGCATTTGGAAAACCTGGCGGTTCCCATGATAGCGCAATGCGACAGCTATAAACATATCCAAAACGGCAAAGTGTACCGTATGTCTAATGTGCCCCCTTCGCACCCTAAGGTAAGGTAAGCTCTCATGTATGTTGATAACCTGGTTAGTGGGTTTTAGAGGGCAAAAAGTGAAAAACTATCACTAGTAGTCAGGATTGCGCACTGTATCATATCCCCTTGTTAGTGGGGTAGAATATATATGTGAGTCACGGTGTAAACAGTAAAATATACTGAAGATTGCCAGTGTCCAAGTCGTACTGATCTACCCATAATGTATATATATAAACATTCACACGATCTCAAGGGAGCAAATTCGAGCACTAGGTTAAGGATCAGCCAAGAAAAACCCTTGTTCCAAATAACAAAGTGCACTGTGATTCAAAGAAAAGGAGACATACTTGGAGCGAAGAATGGAGAAGGCCAACGTTGAAAGGACTAGGGTGCAGATGTCGCAAGCCTGAGACAGAGTCCCTCCCTTTCAACCTGTAGGAAAAAGCATATAAGGACGGATATAATTGTACATTCTAAGTTGGATCAATAACAATCATTCACCATGTAAATGTACATTGTATTCCTCATCGAGGTTGTGTCCTTTCGGAAAACGGGTGCAGAGACCTATAATGTGTCTCGACTCTCGTTGTCTTAGTCTTAAAGCACGGTTGCCACCTCTTGTGGACAGGATCACCTGTTCAATAATATAGTATCTCAGAAGTTTAGCATTGGAAAAATGGTGACTCTCAAAATGCCGAGCAATGGGGTACTGTTTGTCTTTGTTCGTTATGGCTCTGGTATGTTCCAATATCCGTTGTTTGGCCATTTTTGTGGTGCTGCCCACGTACTTCAGTTCACATGGACATACCAATACATACACCACGAACATGGTAGTACAAGTTAAAAATTGTTTAATAGTTTCCATCTTGTTGGTGCTCGGATTCCAGTATTCCTTGACCATCTGGCTGTTCACACAAGCTTTGCAGTGACCGCAAGGGAAGAATCCAGGGAGATCAACTCCCCGAGGTGTGTTGTCACTGATCAAGTTGTGCACCAAGAGATCACTCAGATTGCGGCCCCTGCGGTACGTAATACTGGGTCTAGATGGGATGGTACTTCCTATTATGGGATCATTCTTTAGGATATCCCAATTTTTTGTGATACTTTTCTTTATTTGTTTGTAGTTACCATTGTAATTGAGGATGATACGGGTGACATTATCATCCTCCATATTCACATCATCTTTCCTTTGATTAGTGAGTAGGTCCTTACGTTCTACAAGTTTCACTCTGTTAATGGCTCTTTTGATAACCCATTTAGGGTATCCTCTGACGGTGAACCTTTGTACCATTGTTGCTTCCTCCCTTTCGTAGTCATCAATGGTGCTGCAGTTGCGTTTAGCCCTGAGTAGCTCCCCATAAGGGATGCTCCACTTCAGGGGTTCAGGATGGCTGCTCAGTGCGTGCAGTAAGGTGTTACCTGCTGTTTCTTTACGAAACAGTACGGTTTTAAGTTTGTTGTCCTGAACTTTCACCTTAGTGTCTAGATACTCAATCTCCAGGTTACTAATATTGCTCGTAAGAGTGATATTGTAGTTGTTAGTATTCAGTTTGGTGATGAATTTGATAGCCATGTCTTTGCTGCCCTTCCAGATAAGAAAAATGTCACTAGCACTTTAAAATGGGGTTTGTCACTACGCATGGTCATTTGATCAATGCCGCTTGGATGGCCGAAACGCGTCTTGACTTAATGCAAAAACAAATAATGCTGGCACATAAGTAGGTCTACGCCCGTTATTCCGTGTCTGAGCGGAGGGAATATTATGAGTTTTGGTGAGATATATATATATATATATATATATATATATATATATATATATATATATATATATATATATATATATATATATATATATATATATATATATATATATATATATATATATATATATATATATATATATTCACAGGTACTGGATCCCACCATTTGGAAGGACACAGAGACGGCACACCAGGAGATCTTGCACAAATCCTTTATTGCGCACTCTTTAACCAAGGACGACGCGTTTCGGCGTAAGCCTTTTTCAAGTAACCACCATATTGTATTTTACCAAACTTATAGTCCAACATTAGTGTCGATGCTCATAGACATAAAGGAAACACTCTTCGGAGTACATTATACTCGATAATAACATTCAATATTCAAAGCAGGTACGCTTAAACATTTTGTGTTCTTGAATCTGTGTAAAGTGAGTGTAAGACAGTTAGTATGTTGTAATATATATCGTATGTTTGGTAATGGCCACATTGCCTATCGGAAATTGTAGTTCCGAGTTCGGTCAGATTAGTGTGACTGAGAACTACCCCAGGCGGTATGCCTACTGGGTAATGTAGTTCGGTATGTGCCTAGCCTCAATTAACATGGCCAGCATCCCATAGTGAATTGTATACATGTGTCTTTCCTCATGTGGTCTTGTTTACTGTGAGGGGACACCCGTCAGGTTTTGGACTGTAGTCCGCCAGACAATTAAAGAGAGTCCCGGATCTGTGTGTTTCCGAGAACTGACAGACGGGCGCCAAGCCTACCGGGAAGTGTAGTTTCGTACGTGCCGTTGCGGAGTTCGAGACTATATATATATATATATATATTCACTGAAAAAAACCATAGGTTTCAGTGGTGTTATAGTTAGCTGGACATTTCACTCATAAAAAACTATTGAAATTCCTCTGTTATAGTTAGTTGCACTAATTGTAACTCTCGCGCCCGCAATCCACTGGTGATGATGTCTCCTATTACATCATTCATGACATGGTCAGTGACAGCACTGATGACATCACTGATGACATCTCAAATGACATCACTGATGACATCATCCAGAGAATTTGGATTGGATTGCTATTTAAATATGTATTGTATATATAGCAATCTGCATTTAAGAACCAGTGGATATATAACTATCTTCAGGGAGGATTTAGTAGCAGTGTGATTGACTGTTTACTTGACTAATTTAAAGTGTCTCACTAAATATATTGGATAGTGACTAAACTGTGTGAATATCTGTATTACTTTGCCAGTTGTTGTGTAAACTGCTGCACCAGTTAGTTACTAGCTATGTGAACGTCTATATTAGTTATTGATTAGTTAACTGACAATTTGTATGGGAGAGTGAAGGTGTGTGTGGTTCGGTGGGAGATCTGTGACTGCCCAAAGATATGTGAATAGTTAATTCAGTGGATATTTGACTTTAAGACTACGTGTTATAATAGTTGTTTGGGTGAGTGAATATCTTTATGGGTGTGGTGATGAGCAAATATATTTCTCAATGGTACTTGTCCAACAAAGAAGAAAAAATAAAAGGCAGTGTATGTGACAGTTGTTGTATGTAAATAAGTATACATAATTCTCATTGATTGCATGAGTGACCTATAGATAACTGTATACTTGTAATAGTGATTTCATAACACACTAAGTATGAGTTACTATCTATATGAATAAATGAAGCGCTATTTGTATAAGTGTGTAGCTGAGTACATGTAAATATGATACATTGTTTTCAAAAGTGAGTAGGATGACTGCATAACTGAATAGGATGTGTGCTGGTGTGTAATGTCAATATAGGTGTATAAGTATATTTGATAGTGTTCTATTGATCATTGACAACATGTATGAGTGAATCTATAGGTAAATGATAAGATGTGTGTATAGATCAAGGAATCACTGAGTGGGTTTTTAGATACTTGTATTGCTGTGTCAATGGATTCAAATATGGTACTCAGTATTTTACAGTGAGTGATGAAAGGTTATACTAGTGTATGATGGGTGTATCTGATTGTCACATGGATGATGTCATCAGTGATGTCATCAGTGATGGTCAGTGATTTCACTGACCATGTCATGAATGATGTAATATTCACCACCAGTGGATTGAGGGCGCGAGAGTTACAGTTAGTACAACTAACTATAACGGAGGAATTTCAATGGTTTTGTATGAGTGAAATGTCCAGCTAACTATAACACCCATGAAACCTATGTTTTTTTCTGTGAATTTTTAAGGTTTTTTAAATGCCAATTCCTAACTATAACCCGCCTGAAACCTATGTTTTTTCAGTGAATTGCAAAGGTTTTTTAAATGATCATTCGTAATTATAATGTTCATTAAGCATATCTGTTTTTTTCTATCTTTTTTAATTATCATTCCGTTCTCAACGTAGAAAAAAATGCAAATATTACCACTCTTCAATTTATTCCTTCCTCCAAAAAAATCGCTACAAACCAGAACCACAACTAACGTTAATAATATAAAAACTAGGCGTTCTCATGGAAAAAACAAAAAAAGAACACCACTTCCCATACTTTCAACAACAAACCAAATCTACAATGCTGGCTAAAAAAACAGGCAATACTTCATTTACCACTAACAAATTAATATCAACATTTAACTAGTGTAAGGAAGTCAACCATGTACTGTGTGAATTACATCCAACTGTCATCCGCCAACCCTTTCAAAGACTCAATGGTCTTCTGGAGCCGTTACATTGACGATGTCCTGCTAATATGGATTGACAGTGAGGAGGCACTGAGTCACTTCCTAACCTGGCTGAATAAACAAGATCAGTTCCTGCGCTTCACCAGCACTAGCAGTCGGAAAGAATTGCCATTCCTTGACTTATTGATTGAACCTAGAGATGGCAAACTTGCCACCCCTACATACTACAAGCCGACAGGTAGGAACTTGTTACTCCAATTTAGAAGCTTCCACCCCCGCCCTCTCAAGGAGAACCTGCCCTTCGGGCAATTTTTACGCATCAGGCGTAATTACAGCACCAGACAGGATTACAACAAACAGGCCAGGGACCTGGCCAAGAAATTAGAACAACGTGGCTACCCAAGGAGAATAATAGAAAACACCAAAAATGTGAAAAAAAACAAAACCGAGAGGTTTTACTTGAGACACCAGAACAACCAAATAATACCCTCCCACTCACCTCTGTCACAACCTACAACAGCATCTCCATCTAAGTTGCTAAAATAATCAGAAAGAACTGGACGATCCTAAACACAGGGAACCGCAGGTGGGAACAACCCCTTTTTGCCTACAAGAAATCCAGTAGTATAAGAAATCAGCTAGTGTCCAAACTTTGGAAAAGCGAACCTACCACAACCCCTACAATACACACCGCATGGGGACTACCCAGAGTCAAAGGACACTATCCCTGCGGTGACTGCAGCGTCTGCGGCCTCACTCAGCAGAGCATGACCCTAGACCTGGAACCAGGGAAAACATGGCACCAATTGAAGCACACCAATTGCAACTCCACAAACCTTATATACCTAATTGTGTGTCCATGCCAATTGAGATACGTGGGAATGACGACAAAGAAAGTGTGAACATGAATCACAGAACATCGAAGCACAAACCAATGTAAAAAAACTAACAGCAAACTCATGGACCATTTTCTCCAATCAGGGCACACTCCTAATGACATACGGTGGACAGTAATTGAGCAAATCCCTGTCCAACCGACAGACAGTGTAAAAAATCTCTTACTGAAGGAACAACATTGGATGTATAGATTATCCACTCACCTTGAAGGCCTTAACGACAATATTCAGTGGAATAGCCTGAACAAATAACCCAATGCCAACTGACCCTGGCGGCGCCCCTTAGTACCACCGACACCCACCCAGTACACACTGAACCACTAGTATTTGGTCTTACAACAGCGTTACATCCCCTGCAAGGGACATGACCAGCCCCACTTGCGGTGTCATCCCCACCACAGGGTTCTATACTAATCAAATTATGCCCAACACAGCTTGTAGCAGCACCCCTAGACCTCTACCACCACGCGCTTAACAGTACACATGCACTTTTTAATGGCCTAGTCACACCTATACCAGAACCTCATGGACGCTACATTTAGGCATAGATTACCCGCTGGCAAGTCCACGCTTCATAGCCCAGATAGTACCACTGTTTACCAGTCTACCAATTCATATTTTTCTGGTATAACCCCATTATATTTTAATGACAGGGATCACCTCTCACTGTACTCTGGCATCAGGCATTTATTTTATTTTAATACTAGGAGCAGTAGCGTGAATTCTTCACCTATTGTAGTTCTGGCACAGTAGGGCTCGAGAGTATATTTTCTCTGTCTCCACCGCAGACGCTGCTCACACGGAGACATGCCCACTAAGAACGCATCAACCACAGCAGAGGGAACGCTACTCACAAAAAGCCCCGCACAGCTTCCAACGAGCAGCACCTGCGTCCCACACAAGGTATTTACCATGCCGACCATGAGAGCTCAGTTCCAATGGATCTCGCGGCCGGACGACAGGTGTTTCTACGGGTCTGGAGACTCTAGCAAGGAAGTGGGGAGGCTATGCCAGCTCGCAGTACAGCCGACAGTCATGCTGCCTTTTTCCGTGACTGTGCGTGCATGCCATTACCGCACGTAGCACTTAGCTGCAACTACGTATATCCTCTCATCTCTTTTTACCCCTTAAGAGTGCATTAGAGTCCCGACCTACCGACAAGAGATCCTTGAAGCTTGTCCCCTGAACTTGTCCCCTGTAGATAGGAGTAAGCCAAAACAATTGAATCTCTTTCTCGCCGTAATTTCAACAACAATATGCTGCAATTAGGTATTGGCACTATTACTGCATAAACCACAAAACCAGCATTAACCACGTTTCGCCACAAGTTCCAGACACTCTTGTCTTATCCGCTCACATTTAGGCACCAGGCGCCCTTCCACGACCTATGTGGTTGAACAATTTGTTTATTTTAAACATTATGTTTTTTTGTGTGTCCTGTCTTTTTCTTTCCCTTACGAGTACAAACTGAGAGGAAACACCTCTCACATGTACAGCACCTTAGCGCGTGCCACTCATTCAGGGTACTGAATCATGTATATCCCTGTAAACACCCCCACACATAATAGGTCCTGATGAAAGCCAGTTTAAACAGAAGACCTGGCTGAAACTAGTCGACCACACTGGACGTTGGAGACCAAAAATACTACCCCTACATGTCCTTAGCCTTTGTTTTTAATTTCTGCTTGGGGCCCACCAATAAACTTACTGCTTGGGACCCCAAAGACAACATTTTAAACCCCACGCACCACATCATCACAGCACAGCACACTCACCTTCCAAAACCCGCTCCGCAGTAGCCTGGCGTCGCAGCACACCTGAGGTGCACTCGGTGCCTCAGGTGGGGCCCAATGATGAAGCATGCCACCAACTAGGCTGGTGGGAGAGGGCCTTCCTAACAAACCAAATGGTTTCCCAAACTAACACATAGTACGCAAACCCTATCCTAATAGCTAGTTCTTGTTGTTTATTCAATTACATCCAACTCACACCCATATCTAAAGACAAATATGTAATAGAGGTACTAATTATGACCTTCCAACACCCAACAAAATCACAACACCTAGCGCCACCACCACTACAATCACCCCTCCTGACTCCTCCCCCTCTACTACGTCACAGGCAGAGCAAAACAGGACAATGGACCTTCTCAAAATAATATATCCCCTCAAAAGGACACTAGCTCAATGTTCAGAGATGTGGTAATCAACTATGTATAAGGGAAGGAACTTACACATCAACAATAATGTACAAAATGCTAACACTACTGGTGATATGCTATACACAACTCACTATACAAACCAAAACAATTCCGTGTGTAGATACTATTGATATGTGTAGTGTACTGCAGAGTGGACGCAACCATATTCTCTCAGACCCTGGGGAATGTCTCGGTCATGTAGCTAAGTTGTCCCCCCCCTTTGAAGCAGAAGCGGAATGGGCTGGTCCAACGTAAGCAACTCCAGCGTAAGAGTATAAATAATTAGTCTATGCCTTGGGCGTGGTTCACTTCTGCAAAGAGAAAAGACTGCCACAGCAAAGGTCCTCACTCTGCCACAGGGCTGCCGCCATGACCACGTGCCTCCTCGATATAGGCCCATTACGAACTCAGCGCCACAGTATCGCAGACTTATGTCTGTATTGACTACTGCCTTCGATCTACACTACGGACAGCAGGGTTCACAACTTGAATTCAGCTTTGGATCTACACTACGGACAGCATTGAAGTTAGCCTTGACTTATGTAAGGCACAGACAATTGTACTCTATGTCCTTAGACTTTGTTAAAATAAGTGACAAAAATTCTTCGTCGATATCTGTGCTGACTACTGCCTTCGATCTATAGTGCGGTGAGTAGAGTTTACAACTTGATACCAGTTTCGCATCAGCACTACAGACAACATTGAATTCAGTGTCGAATTATTCAAGGCAGAGACAATTGTACTCAGTTCTCAGATTTTGTTAAAGTATGTGACAAAAAAGCATTCCTCGATGTTTGTGTCGATTACTCCCTTAGAGTTACACTGCGGACAGCAGGGTTCAGAACTTGAATTTAGCTTTGCATCTACACTACGGACAGTAGGGAATTCAGCCTTGATTTATTTAATGCAGAGACAATTGTACTGTATGTATTCAGATTTTGTTAAAGGATACGAGAAAAAAAATTCTTGATGTCTGTGCTGACTACTGCCTTCGATCAACAGTGAGGACAGCAGGGTTCACAACTTGAATTCAGCTTTGGATCTACACTATGGACAGCATTGAATTAAGCCTTGATTTTTTTTAAGACAGAGACAATTGTACTCTATGTCCTCAGATTTTGTTAAAGGGTGCAACAAAAAACATTCCTCAATGTCTGTGCTGACTACTGCCTTCAATCTACATTGTGAGTGCTCACGATTCAGGTGGAATGGTGATTGCACATGACGCATTCCAGTAGGCAAGAGACATTGTACCAGTGCGACCCGCCCGAACCACGAATAATTGCAGGGTGCGCACACGCTGAGTTCTTCAGGTACCACTAACTCACTGCACCACAAGTCATCTCCCTGTGGCCTTATTAAGGCCGAATTCAGTAGGAAAAAACATTGCTCCCAGTGCGGTCTGCCCAGACCACGCATCCTCGCAGGTTACATACACTCTCAGTGCCAAAGGTACTACTAACTCAGTGCACCATTATTCATCGCCACATGGCTGTATTCAGGCAGAATTCAACAGACAAAAGACATTGGTCCGAATGCGGCCCCCCTGGACCACACATTATCGCAGGGTATGTACAAGCTCAGCTCCAAAGATACTACTAACTCAGTGCACCATAAATCATCGCAAAGAAGAGTGAACAGTTTTATGTCAGCAATGAGGCATACTATACCTTTTAAATAGAATTCATGCAGAATTCAAACAACAAAAGACATTACTCCAATTACTGTGCCTCCCCCACCCCCCGACCACGCATCATCGCAGGGTACGTACACGCTCTGCGCCAAAAGTACTACTAACTCAGTGCACCGACAATCATCGCCACGTGGTCTTACTAAGGCACAATTCCCAAGACAAAAAACATTACTATCAGTACGGCCTGCCCAGACCACGCATCATCGCAGTCTCCACAGAACCTTGTCGTTTCAGGTGCCATTAACTTAGTACACCACTTATCATCACTGGAATCACACACGCTAAATTACCAATACTGTGCAGCTCGACTCAACCCCACCTGGCCGTGGGCTCTTGCTAACCGCTGCCTCCTGCCTACACTGCGGTCATCAGAGCTCACAATTAAATAGACTGTTGATTCGTTATTTGCAGAGTACAATACCAAACTAAGTATAACACCTATCAACCTATACAATATCCCTTTTGTACGCTTCCTTCAAAAACTTCTTTTATATCACTTATAGATTTAGTCGAAAAATAAAATTCACCCTGCAAGTGCAAAGGCGCACTTAATGACAGTCTACACTGTGGACAGCACAGGTCACAATTTGAACTATAATGTCCCTGAAACATACATATTTCGACAATGTATTCTATACATATTTCATCTGTTATTTCAATCGTGACTACACATGATGCAGTCCAGCCTAAGATCTACACGCGGACAGCAGGATTTACAACTTGAATTCAGCTGTGCATCTGCACTGCGGACAGTAGGGAACTCAGCCTTGATTTACTTAATACAGAGACAATTAAACTGTATATATTCATATTTTGTTAAAATAAGTGAAAAAAACATTCTTCTATAACTGTGGTAACTGCTGCCTTCCATGTACACTGCCGACAGTTGGTTCCAACTCAACTTCCATCTGGAGAACAACAACGACCGCAACACCAGCACCCTGCTCGACAACCTCGCCAACCTGGGACTCAAGCAACTGGTGTCCACCCTCACCCACCTCGCCGGACACACACTCGACGCAGTCTTCTCTTCCAGCACAGACATCAACTTCAGCCACACCACTGAGCTTCAATGGACGGACCACAGCTGCGTCCACTTCACCTTCAAGAGAATGACGACCCACCACCACCAGAAACAGGCCGCCCGCAGAAGCTGGAACAAGATCACAGCAGACCAGCTCGCCACCTCCCTGAGCCAGCACCCTCCTGCCAGTTCAGCGAACCCCAGCCAGGCCGCCGACAACCTCACGAAGTGGATCAGCAACTGCGCGGACGAACTCGCCCCACTGAGGACCCCGCCTAGCAGACCCGGCAGCAAGAAGGCCCCATGGTTCACCGACGAACTCAAGAGCTCCAAGAAGAACTGCCGAGCCCTCGAGAAAGTCTGGAGAAGGGAACCGACACCGGACAACAGGACCTCCTTCAAACTTGCCACCCGGAAACACCACCAGCTGATCCGCGCCGCCAAGAAAACAGCTTTCAAGGACCGGTTGGACAACAACGCACACAACTGCAAGGAACTCTTCAACATCGTGAAAGAGCTTTCCAACCCCAGTGCAGGAAACAACGACATCATCCCATCGCAAGACCTCTGCAACTCCCTCGCTTCATACTTCCACAACAAGATCGCGGACATACACAACAGCTTCAACAACCAACCAACGCACACCATGACCGAACAACCACCCCCCCCCACCACCACCCTCCACGCCTGGACCCCGATCAGCACCGAAGACACCATCCGCACGATGAACTCCATCCACTCCGGATCACCGACCGACCCCTGCCCTCACCACGTCTTCAACAAGGCCGACGCTGTCATCGCACCCCACCTGCGAGACATCATCAACACATCCTTCGACACCGCCACCTTCCCCGAGAGCTGGAAGCACGCCGAACTCAGCGCTCTACTCAAGAAACCCACAGCGGACCCCACCGAACTCAAGAATTACCGCCCCATCTCGCTCCTCCCGTTTCCAGCCAAAGTCATCGAGAAGACCGTCAACAAGCAGATGGCCGCCTTCCTCGAGACGAACGGATCCCTCGACCCCTCACAGTCCGGCTTCCGAGCCAACCACAGCACCGAGACCGCCCTCATCGCCGCCACCGATGACATCCGAGCCCTGATGGACAATGGAGAAACAGCGGCCCTCATCCTCCTAGACCTCTCCGCGGCATTCGACACGGTCTGCCACCGCACCCTAGTACGGCGCCTCAGCAACATCGGCATCCAGGACAAGGCGCTGGAATGGATCACCTCCTTCCTCGATGGAAGAACACAGAGAGTCCGCCTACCACCGTACAAGTCAGAGGCCTCCGAAGTCATCTGCGGCGTCCCCCAAGGATCATCTCTGAGCCCCACCCTCTTCAACGTCTACATGAGCCCCCTCGCGGCCATCGTATGCAAACACAACCTCAGCATAATCTCCTACGCCGACGACACCCAGCTGATCCTCTCCCTGACCAACGACCCCGCCGCCGCCAGAGCCAACCTGCACGAAGGGATGAAAGAGGTAGCCGAGTGGATGACGACCAGCCGCCTGAAACTGAACTCGGACAAGACGGAGGTCCTCATCCTGGGCTCCTCACCCTCCGCCTGGGACGACTCCTGGTGGCCTCCCGCCCTGGGCACTGCACCCAAACTGACAGACCATGCACGAAACCTGGGCGTCATCCTGGACTCCTCCCTCTCCATGACCAGGCAAGTCAACAACGTCTCCTCGGCGTGCTTCAACATCCTACGCATGCTACGGAAGATCTTCTGGTGGATCCCCACCGAGACCAGAAAGACCGTCACCCAGGCCCTCGTCACCAGCCGGCTGGACTACGGCAACGCCCTCTACGCCGGCACCACCGCCAAGCTCCAGAAGAGACTCCAGCGGATCCAGAACGCCTCAGCCAGACTCATCCTCGACATCCCACGAACCAGCCACATCTCCGGACATCTGAGAGACCTTCACTGGCTCCCCGTCAACAAAAGAATCACCTTCCGCCTCCTCACCCACGCACACAAAGCCCTACACGACCAAGGCCCGAGCTACCTCAACAGCCGAGTCAACTTCTACGCTCCCAAACGCCACCTCCGATCAGCCAACCACGCCCTCGCCGCCGTCCCCCGCATCCGAAGAGCGACTACAGGAGGAAGGTCCTTCTCCTACCTGGCCGCCAAGACCTGGAACTCCCTCCCGACAGACCTGCGCCTGACCCAAGACCACCTCTCCTTCAGGAAGAAGCTGAAGACCTGGCTGTTCGAGCAGTAGCGGCCCCCTCCCCCTCCCCCCCCCCCCCCCCCCCCAGCGCCTTGAGACCCTACGGGTATGTAGCGCGCTTTATAAGTGTCACTGATTGATTGATTCACAATTTGAATTCAGCTTTGGATCTACACTACAGACAGCATTGAATTCAGCCTTGATTTATTTGAGGCAGAGACAAAAAAATACTCCTGTGGCACTGCTAGTATGCACAAGCACCTTCAATCCCTGCATCCTGTGAACTATGCTCACAACGAATATAGAAGACTGCGCCAAAATGTACCTCCACCTCCGGCAATACCAAGTACCTCTGGGGCATCACCATCAACATCGCCACCAGACATACGTCCCCATTTTGAGAAAGTTAGAATGCACTACTTGAAGTGCAATCGTTTAATTTGTTATGGGGAGCAATCAGTAGAGCTAGTTTGCAGAGCACTTCATAACCATCAATGTTAGTTTTTTTTTACCTCAAAGTTCATGCAGTCTAGTATGCAACAGTCAATGCTTTGAGTGCAGCCCGTTCAGACCAAGCATCATCGCAGGGTGAGCACAGGCAAAACACCAGACATACCACTAACTCAGTACACCATAAATTATCTCCACGTGGCTTTATTAAGGCAAAATTCAGTGGTCAAAAAACATTACTCCCAGTGCGGCATGCCCGTACCACGCATCATCGCAGGTCACATACAGGCTCAGTGCCAAAGGTACTATGAACTCAGTGCATCATAATTGATCGCCAAGTGGCCATATTCAGGCAGAATTCAACAGACTCTTCATTCATTATTTGCAGAGTGCAGTACCGAACAAAGTATAACGTCCTTCAAACCAACACAATATCCCTTTAGTAACCTTCATTCAAAAACATATTTTATATCAGTTCTAGGTTTAGTTGAATAACAAAATTAACGCTGCAAGTGCAAAGGCACACTCAATGGCAGTCTACACTATGGACAGCACAGGTCACAACTTGATCTATAATGTCCCTGAAACATACATATTTCGACAATGTATTACATACATGTTTCATCTTTTATTTCAATCGTGATTACAGATGATGCAGTCCAGTAGGCAACCGACAATGCTTCCAGTGCAGACTGCTCAAACCACGCATCATTGCAGAGTTCGCACAAGCTGAGCACCAGACGTACCACTAACTGAGTAAACCATAAATAATCATAACATGGCCTTATTAAGGCAAAATTCAGTAGTCAAAAGACATTCTTACCAGTGCGGTCTGTTTGAACCACGCATCATTGCAGGCTCCACACAAACCGACCCTACCTTAGCGCACCACAACTCATGAACCCTTTACGCTAGAATCTTCTGTGTATTATTTCACATATAGTGCTCCTACTTTTGTACAGCAGAAGTCATAAACCGTTTATGATTGAATATCTGTGTATGATATCATGATTACTATCCTACTTGTTACCAACAGCAACATAATAAAATGGAGCTGAGCACACATGCCTGTACCCACTTCAACTATCTATCTGTGTCTGTGTATTTATTATGTTTGTAAAATTCTGCTCCTGCACCCTACCACATTATATTGTGCTGTAAATAGAATAGGCAACCATCTTACCCCTGTCAGTAACAAAAACTTTGATTGTATAACTTTGTCTCTCTCATTCTACAAATACGAACGTACAAACTGGTTCATTACAATACTGCAAACAAAGTGTATAGTAAATTTATAAGTGTGTGCTATTGCTCGATTAATTTTTTTGCATATTTATATAGCGCAAACTCGACCCAAAATGATATCAGCAATTTACATGAGCACCGTATTTACAGTGCATTATCAGGCATACGTAGATTACGTCATTTCTCTACAATAACAGGATGTGGACGTGACTCCGAGCCTCGAAGACTGATTTCCAGCACCAAGTTCGACAGTATACCCGAATGACCACATACGTATATATATATTAGCTGCCATTCATGTGCCAAAAACTGCAACCTAAAGCTTTCATAGCCCTGTATTACTGCAGCTACAACACTCCACTGAATGTACAACAAACATTCATATTCCCAGAAGATGCGTCATGTTCACCATCTTTTGTGTGTGCAACTATGGATGAATGTAGGATTAGTGATTCCCCGTACCTTCCATGTTGGTCATGTTGTGGGACTTTACAGACATAATGACACATTTACATGTAAGACCCAGGTGATGGCAGCACTACAACACAGACACCCGAATCATTTGATTTCTCATATAACTCATAAAGGAACCATGCGCATAGCTCCGGAGTCATCGTTCAAAGCCTCGCGCAGCACTGCCATACGTCCATCCAGCCCACTCCGCTTACCCTTCCAGGAAAACACAACAACGCTATATGTTCCAGATTTCCATTGTAGTGATTTCTGAATTCCAGGTCTAGTTGTCAGAACAGCACACACACACTCCCTCATGGCTGGTAAAGACCCACACCACACCCATCCAGCACATGCGTCACAACACACGTGACCCAACAATAAAAAAGAAAAGGGGCGTACATGCTCTACGCCATTTTAGAGTTGCTCCCATCGCAAGCGCTGTGATGACCCATCCTGGTGGTTCGGACACCGCATGTAGGCCCAAACTACCAAACAGGGGGCCAACCACCACGTACGTGGCCTCTTTGGTCACGGAGTTAGTGGTATCGCAAGGACTGAGCGGGTGAGGAACATGCGATGAAGATAGGTGCACAGGTATGTCCTTTGCCAGAGTGATATCAAGACTCAGCACCAAATGTGAGACTTCTTGGTGGCAGAGCGGGCCTGCATGATGTAGAATGTGCCCAGTCTGTGAAAAGGTGAGCAGTGAGGCCTGGGTGCGCAGCGGAGGTTGTAGATGGGGTGTAGCAGACTGGATACAAAAAGGCAACTCAACGATTTAGGCGTACGCAGTCCTGTATACGGTATCTTATTGCATTTGTATTTTTTTTCCTATAGCAGGAAAGTTTTTATAGTCGGTCAAAAGTGAGTAGCTCGTGGTGATTGAAACCACGTTGATCACTGAGCACCACTTGTTTTCCATACCCAGATGGAAAACATTACTACTACTAATTCTTCATAAATAAATAAAATAATAAATAAATCGCAGCCCATTAAACAAGTTGGAACTGTACAAATAGTTGTATTTTTAGGCAATGTTATTCTACTCCACATTAAGATAGTAACAATTACTGATCATAACATCTTTCTTTTACTATCTTTTAGATGTAGAGCTTCAAGGTACACTATGTCCCGGCATATGGTGGAAGACACAACGGTGACAAAAAGGTGAGCTGCGAATATTCTTTTCAGTCAGTCTCTCACTTCCTCTCTCCTTTGATAAAGAAATGACACACAATCTTATCTTCCTTTTTATCTAAAAGGCCGTGTTTCACAAATTAGCATCCCCCCAACACCTCCAAAGCTCAACGTTTGAGGATTCTGTGAGGATGAGTGGCCATCCTAACAACGGATAAGAAGGCTGCTTCGACACGTGGTGGACCCTCATTGAGCCACACTTTTTTCCGAAGCAACAAGAAGTCACCTGTGGGCGGAGAGACTGGATAGTGTTCCGCAAGTTGACTGCGTACGAATGTACAATTACCTCCGGGCAGTGGGAGTGGATAGGTTGCAACAGTCTGGGTGAGCAAGAAAGGGCACTCACCTCCAGACACTGGGAATCGATGGGGAGCAACAGTCTGGGCATGCAGTAATGAGAACTCAATGCTATGGAGTGGGAATGCATGGGTATAGTACTCTGGGAGAAAAAGAGCACATAGACACCTCCTTGCAGTGGAAGTTGATGTAATACAGTATCCTGAGTGTCCAAAGGCATAACACAGAAATATACGTGTGCAGTTGAATGTACTCTGCTATTACTAACTCTATACTATCTTTCAGATCACTAATCTTGAGGGTGCACTATGAACTGGCACGTGCTTGGACACACACCGGAGGCAAAAAGGTGAGCTATGAAGATTTTCTCTAGTATCAACACCACCTCTCCCGCTCCATCTATTACTTTCTCTCTCACACTTTCAATGTTGAGTTTTCTCTCTTTCTCTCTCTCCCTCTCTCTTTAACATTGTTTCTCTTTCTCTTTTCAAGTTATGGACGCTGCTGTCCACTCTGCACATAAATAAATCAAGGCTGATTTTAATACAGTCTGCAGTATAGAACCAAAGCAGACTTCAAGTTGTGAGCTCTGCAGAAAACTGTGTTTCCAAAAGGTAAGCAGAGTGGCATAGATACACAATGCCTCCCATTAAATATGCTGCAAATAAACGATAATGTCCTGAATAATGATGTGATGTCTCATCTACTTCTGTCTCATCTTTGAATCATTTTAAAGACCTGCTGGACCATACTGTAGATCTGACCCAGCAGACACTTCCCTACAGACACCTCTTCAGCTCGGGCCTATGAGAGGGGTGGGATGTATCAGGCACACTGCACACATGCAAATAAGCAATATTGCCAAGTGTTATGTTAATTTGTGATCTTTGACCTCATTCAGTCACATGTTTGTCTCATTTTAAATACCTTCTATACGATAAGATAGGCCCAGGCCTACAAGCAGCGCTGCCCTATAGACTCCTGTTGAGGGTGATGATGTGGGAGGGGTAGGGTGCACTACCCTGAGTGTGCATGTGAGAAAAAACGTTCTTGCCTTTTATAAAGATGTAATCTCACCTCATTCAATCACATTGATCTAATTTTAAAGACTTATTTTCATTTTTGTTTTGCAGATAACCTACGCTCCTACCATTGGAGTCCATCTCACATTTTGTTCATTATACTGTTATGTTAAAGTTACGTTTCTATTTATTTGTTTTTGTTTTACTAAAAGCTAATAGTGTGATAATCATATGCTTAGAGAAGATTTAAAAATTAAAAAGTAGAAATGATGTTTATAACTAGAAATATAATACTGAGGCTAAGTCTTTACCAGCTCTATACCAGAGTCTGTAGCTGCGATTAACGGTTCCTATGGAAAATTTTAAAAAGTCCAGCACACTTTATGCTTGGATTAGCAACATTGTATGGTGAACTTGTGACCTGTGTGCTCAGTTAAGAGTTCCATGAACTGTTAGATGGTAACAGGCAGTAAGCAGTTTAAGGGGAAGGGTTGAAAGATAATGGCTGTACAGAAGCCATGCATCCTGTGAACTATGCTCACAACGAATATAGAAGACTGCGCCAAAATGTACCTCCACCTCCGGCAATACCAAGTACCTCTGGGGCATCACCATCAACATCGCCACCAGACATACGTCCCCATTTTGAGAAAGTTAGAATGCACTACTTGAAGTGCAATCGTTTAATTTGTTATGGGGAGCAATCAGTAGAGCTAGTTTGCAGAGCACTTGATAACCATCAATGTTAGTTTTTTTTTTTACCTCAAAGTTCATGCAGTCTAGTATGCAACAGTCAATGCTTTGAGTGCAGCCCGTTCAGACCAAGCATCATCGCTGGGTGAGCACAGGCAAAACACCAGACATACCACTAACTCAGTACACCATAAATTATCTCCACATGGCTTTATTAAGGCAAAATTCAGTGGTCAAAAAACATTACTCCCAGTGCGGCATGCCCGTACCACGCATCATCGCAGGTCACATACAGGCTCAGTGCCAAAGGTACTATGAACTCAGTGCATCATAATTGATCGCCAAGTGGCCATATTCAGGCAGAATTCAACAGACTCTTCATTCATTATTTGCAGAGTGCAGTACCGAACAAAGTATAACGTCCTTCAAACCAACACAATATCCCTTTAGTAACCTTCATTCAAAAACATATTTTATATCAGTTCTAGGTTTAGTTGAATAACAAAATTCACGCTGCAAGTGCAAAGGCACACTCAATGGCAGTCTACACTATGGACAGCACAGGTCACAACTTGATCTATAATGTCCCTGAAACATACATATTTCGACAATGTATTACATGCATGTTTTCATCTTTTATTTCAATCGTGATTACAGATGATGCAGTCCAGTAGGCAACAGACAATGCTTCCAGTGCAGACTGCTCAAACCACGCATCATTGCAGAGTTCGCACAAGCTGAGCACCAGACGTACCACTAACTGAGTAAACCATAAATAATCATAACATGGCCTTATTAAGGCAAAATTCAGTAGTCAAAAGACATTCTTACCAGTGCAGTCTGTTTGAACCACGCATCATTGTAGGCTCCACACAAACCGACCCTACCTTAGCGCACCACAACTCATGAACCTTTACGCTAGAATCTTCTGTGTATTATTTCACATATAGTGCTCCTACTTTTGTACAGCAGAAGTCATAAACCGTTTATGATTGAATATCTGTGTATGATATCATGATTACTATCCTACTTGTTACCAACAGCAACATAATAAAATGGAGCTGAGCACACATGCCTGTACCCACTTCAACTATCTATCTGTGTCTGTGTATTTATTATGTTTGTAAAATTCTGCTCCTGCACCCTACCACATTATATTGTGCTGTAAATAGCATAGGCAACCATCTTACCCCTGTCAGTAACAAAAAATTTGATTGTATAACTTTGTCTCTCTCATTCTACAAATACGAACGTACAAACTGGTTCATTACAATACTGCAAACAAAGTGTATAGTAAATTTATAAGTGTGTGCTATTGCTCGATTATTTTTTTTGCATATTTATATAGCTCAAACTCGACCCAAAATGATATCAGCAATTTACATGAGCACCGTATTTACAGTGCATTATCAGGCATACGTAGATTACGTCATTTCTCTACAATAACAAGATGTGGACGTGACTCCGAGCCTCGAAGACTGATTTCCAGCACCAAGTTCGACAGTATACCCGAATGACCATATACGTATATATATATTAGCTGCCATTAATGTGCCAAAAACTGCAACCTAAAGCTTTCATAGCCCTGTATTACTGCAGCTACAACACTCCACTGAATGTACAACAAACATTCATATTCCCAGAAGATGCGTCATGTTCACCATCTTTTGTGTGTACAACTATGGATGAATGTAGGATTAGTGATTCCCCGTACCTTCCATGTTGGTCATGTTGTGGGACTTTACAGACATAATGACACATTTACATGTAAGACCCGGGTGATGGCAGCATTACAACACAGACACCCGAATCATTTGATTTCTCATATAACTCATAAAGGAACCATGCCCATAGCTCCGGAGTCATCGTTCAAAGCCTCGCGCAGCACTGCCATACGTCCATCCAGCCCACTCCGCTTACCCTTCCAGGAAAACACAACAACGCTATATGTTCCAGATTTCCATTGTAGTGATTTCTGAATTCCAGGTCTAGTTGTCAGAACAGCACACACACACTCTCTCATGGCTGGTAAAGA
This sequence comes from Lissotriton vulgaris, assembly GCF_964263255.1. Lineage (NCBI taxonomy): Eukaryota > Metazoa > Chordata > Amphibia > Caudata > Salamandridae > Lissotriton > Lissotriton vulgaris. Next base: position 1,449,175,196 of record NC_141691.1, read on the forward strand.
CCCACACCACACCCATCCAGCACATGCGTCACAACACACGTGACCCAACAATAAAAAAGAAAAGGGGCGTACATGCTCTACGCCATTTTAGAGTTGCTCCCATCGCAAGCGCTGTGATGACCCATCCTGGTGGTTCGGACACCGCATGTAGGCCCAAACTACCAAACAGGGGGCCAACCACCACGTACGTGGCCTCTTTGGTCACGGAGTTAGTGGTATCGCAAGGACTGAGCGGGTGAGGAACATGCGATGAAGATAGGTGCACAGGTATGTCCTTTGCCAGAGTGATATCAAGACTCAGCACCAAATGTGAGACTTCTTGGTGGCAGAGCGGGCCTGCATGATGTAGAATGTGCCCAGTCTGCAAAAAGGTGAGCAGTGAGGCCTGGGTGCGCAGCGGAGGTTGTAGATGGGGTGTAGCAGACTGGATACAAAAAGGCAACTCAACGATTTAGGCTTACGCAGCCCTGTATACGGTATCTTATTGCATTTGTATTTTTTTTTCCTATAGCAGGAAAGTTTTTATAGTCGGTCAAAAGTGAGTAGCTCGTGGTGATTGAAACCACGTTGATCACTGAGCACCACTTGTTTTCTATACCCAGATGGAAAACATTACTACTACTAATTCTTCATAAATAAATAAAATAATAAATAAATCGCAGCCCATTAAACAAGTTGGAACTGTACAAATAGTTGTATTTTTAGGCAATGTTATTCTACTCCACATTAAGATAGTAACAATTACTGATCATAACATCTTTCTTTTGCTATCTTTTAGATGTAGAGCTTCAAGGTACACTATGTCCCGGCATATGGTGGAAGACACAACGGTGACAAAAAGGTGAGCTGCGAATATTCTTTTCAGTCAGTCTCTCACTTCCTCTCTCCATTGATAAAGAAATGACACACAATCTTATCTTCCTTTTTATCTAAAAGGCCGTGTTTCACAAATTAGCATCCCCCCAACACCTCCAAAGCTCAACGTTTGAGGATTCTGTAATGATGAGTGGCCATCCTAACAACGGATAAGAAGGCTGCTTCGACACGTGGTGGACCCTCATTGAGCCACACTTTTTTCCGAAGCAACAAGAAGTCACCTGTGGGCGGAGAGACTGGATAGTGTTCCGCAAGTTGACTGCGTACGAATGTACAATTACCTCCGGGCAGTGGGAGTGGATAGGTTGCAACAGTCTGGGTGAGCAAGAAAGGGCACTCACCTCCAGACACTGGGAGTCGATGGGGAGCAACAGTCTGGGCATGCAGTAATGAGAACTCAATGCTATGGAGTGGGAATGCATGGGTATAGTACTCTGGGAGAAAAAGAGCACATAGACACCTCCTTGCAGTGGAAGTTGATGTAATACAGTATCCTGAGTGTCCAAAGGCATAACACAGAAATATACGTGTGCAGTTGAATGTACTCTGCTATTACTAACTCTATACTATCTTTCAGATCACTAATCTTGAGGGTGCACTATGAACCGGCACGTGCTTGGACACACACCGGAGGCAAAAAGGTGAGCTACGAAGATTTTCTCTAGTATCAACACCACCTCTCCCGCTCCATCTATTACTTTCTCTCTCACACTTTCAATGTTGAGTTTTCTCTCTTTCTCTCTCTCCCTCTCTCTTTAACATTGTTTCTCTTTCTCTTTTCAAGTTATGGACGCTGCTGTCCACTCTGCACATAAATAAATCAAGGCTGATTTTAATACAGTCTGCAGTATAGAACCAAAGCAGACTTCAAGTTGGGAGCTCTGCAGAAAACTGTGTTTCCAAAAGGTAAGCAGAGTGGCATAGATACACAATGCCTCCCATTAAACATGCTGCAAATAAACGATAATGTCCTGCATAATGATGTGATGTCTCATCTACTTCTGTCTCATCTTTGAATCATTTTAAAGACCTGCTGGACCATACTGTAGATCTGACCCAGCAGACACTTCCCTACAGACACCTCTTCAGCTCGGGCCTATGAGAGGGGTGGGATGTATCAGGCACACTGCACACATGCAAATAAGCAATATTGCCAAGTGTTATGTTAATTTGTGATCTTTGACCTCATTCAGTCACATGTTTGTCTCATTTTAAATACCTTCTATACCATAAGATAGGCCTAGGCCTACAAGCAGCGCTGCCCTATAGACTCCTGTTGAGGGTGATGATGTGGGAGGGGTAGGGTGCACTTCCCTGAGTGTGCATGTGAGAAAAAACGTTCTTGCCTTTCATAAAGATGTATTCTCACCTCATTCAATCACATTGATCTAATTTTAAAGACTTATTTTCATTTTTGTTTTGCAGATAACCTACGCTCCTACCATTGGAGTCCATCTCACATTTTGTTCATTATACTGTTATGTTAAAGTTACGTTTCTATTTATTTGTTTTTGTTTTACTAAAAGCTAATAGTGTGATAATCATATGCTTAGAGAAGATTTAAAAATTAAAAAGTAGAAATGATGTTTATAACTAGAAGTATAATACTGAGGCTAAGTCTTTTGAGGTTCCGTGACGATTTGAACCCGTGTTTTCAAACATTGTCGTAAATACATAATTTTGGTATCAGTGAACCGCAAATGATCCTTTTAGTATATCCTGGTGTTTTCGCCATGCTACGAGCAAGAGCACTCCTGTTACGAACACATTTCTGATCTACCCATGGCATCCATCTTAGATCACGGAAGCCATTTTGTATTTCTTGCCCTCACATAGACAATGGACATGCAGTGACCTCCTTCACTTAAGGACACGTAAGCTTTAACCGGAGATTCACCTTGCTAGTGACACGTGCACCTTAGAACAGAACACGCCATGGCTGCATGACTCGACAGAAACTGCCTCCTCTGCCTGAGGCCAGTCCTGCTATACTGGTTCTCGTGTTCGTTGGCCTGATCATGATTAGGCGGCCGAAGCTGGTAGCCTTGCCCATTTACGACCCACAAACATCTCTTATCCTGCTTTTCTATCTTCTGCACCTGGCTCTGCTCTTTTCCTTCTGGGCCTTTATTAGGGGGAGGTAACGAAATTTACGATGAGGCGGTCCGGGTCTTGAATGAAAAGTTGACATGGGATTATGATGGAACAGTGGGAACCCCTCGTTCGTAATGTTTTGACATCAGATATTGTTGACGATTCCTGTGTAACGCCAAATATTTATTGTTTAGGACACAAAGGTTTTGGAATGTACGAACATGTAAAGAATTTGCCCGAAGCCCAATATTCAGTATATAAGGAGCAACCCTTTTTGTACAAATCGAACAGGCTCCTAGAATCTGCCCGTGTGTAGTTTCTGTGACTTCTGTGTCCCTGCAGTAATAAACCTTTGGTCTTTGACGCCACCATCGAGAAGCCCGTGTTTCTGTTTATTTGTGCACCGAGACAGGTAGAACTCCGGGGTCCTCGGGTGTTATCCCTGACACCTCTGGACGGAACCAAAAAGTCCAGAACTCCAATTGGCGCCCAATGTGGGGCGACGTCATTCGGTACCGGTCCAAAAGCCTGAAGAGTTTGAGAAGCTTCGTGTGAAGATTCCTGAGGGAGGCGCCCCACTTCATCGATCCCGGCATATCGCAAAAGTGGCCCGACGATCTCTTCCACGAGGGTTCCCGTTCGGACGGCTGCAGTGGTCCGTTGCCTTGACCGTCGCCCTGTCTTGGACCCGAGGTGCAGTCCTTAGTACGGCGAGACAAGACGGGTTTCTCCTTGGTGACGTCTTCAGTGCCTCAGTTAAGTATTAAGTGGTTGCTAGTTGGTTATCTCGTAAGGGTTGTTCCTGTTAGGATAGAATCCTTTTAGTTCTTGGTTTGGTTTGGTTTCGTAAGATTATCACTGGTTGTACTAGTTACGATAATCTTTTGGTTTAGTTTTGGGTATCGATACATTTGTTCGCTTGGTAGGCCTAAGTTCTTGGTTCGAGTGCGCACCTTTGTTCGTGTTTTTGTCTGTTCTGTGTTCCGGATTATAAAATGGTAAGTCGTAAAAATTGTATGTTGTCGTGTTTTGGTTGCAACAGTGATTCCCGGTTGGAACTCCTCTTTATGATCTATATTGTAAGTTTGGAGTGGGTCCTATATCTTATAATGAGGTGTGGGTCCGATATACGGAGAAAGACGGTGTCCTTAGTTGGCCACTGCATGGTAGTTTTGAACCCCAAGTTATTGATAATTTAGAAACGAAATTGTTCAAGAAGAAAGCCCGGCCGGCAATGTTTGATTCTCTTCGTTATTGGCGAAAAGAATCTAAACAGAGAGAAATTAAAAAGTTGAAGAAAGAACAGAAAGAGCAAGAGTTGACTTTAGAACAGTCTGCTAAGCAGCTGCAACTCAACGAGTCTGAGAAAGCAATGGAGGTGGCCAATAGAGAGCGTAATTTAGCGATAGACAAGTGCTATCCTGCCTTGCCATCGAGTACAGCTAAGATAGTAGAGGACCCCGAAAACGATCCTCTGTTGTCTTACTTGTTACGGTCACCCCAACCGTATGCACAGGGTGCTACGGCTCCACCTTTACCGGTTGCTGGACAGCCTGGTATTCCTGTTCCTGCTCCTCTGAATCAAGCTCCTGTACCTCCTGTGGTCAATGTTAATGTTCCTTCGGCACCCCCTCTTCCAGGGTTGCCGGCTTCTTTACCTATACCTGTATCGCTTACACCTGCTATTTCACAGGCGACTCTGCCTGCTATTCCTACTGTTCCTGTTCTATCTGTCCCAACTGCTACTTTATTCTCTGCTTCTGCTAGTGTTATGACTCCACTTTCTGTTCGTCGGAGAATCACTGATTCTGTCTCTAATATTCTATCTCCCTTCTATAAAACTCTAATTAAGACTCCTACCTCTGACTCTGTGCAGAGACGTAGTCAGCTTCCCAGTACTGAAGAACGGGGAATATTAGATTCCACAGCTCTTAGATGGATTTCGAAAAGTGGAAGATATAGTACTAGAGATGTATTAGATACATTTATGCAGTGGAAGGAACCGACACAAAGATATGTGTTCGACGAAATGTGCTCTCTTTTGCGTGAGGAATTGGAAGAGGATGACTCTGAATCAAATTTAGAAGAATTAATTAATGTTCAGAAAGAATTTGCTGCAGGTATGATAGTTGGTCAAAATATAAAAGAAGCGATGGAACTGATTTTAAGTTATAGGAATGATCCATCACTTTGTTCACCGAGGGAGTTAGAGAAACGTAGTACGAAGCAGAATCGCCAATATCCAATGAGGGAGGTTCCTTCAATTTGGCACGAAGCTGTACAAGCTGACGTACCGAATGGTATTGCTGCCGCTCCGGCCCAGTTCCAGAGAGTGTGGATACACATTCCGTGGAAGCGAGCCGAAGTGTTAGCGGTGAAACAAGCCTTGCCTGATCCGCGTAAGAATCCAGCCGGATATTACAAGGAGTTAGCGCAGACAGTTGAAGCTTGTGTGATGAACTTAGCGGACATTGACATGTTATTTGGGAATGTAGTTCCGTATCTGGTCCTTTGTCTATTTCTGTTGGACCACGTCAATTGAAAGCACCCTTGATTTTGACGACAGGTTGTAATGAAAATCTGCTTGGTTTAGACTTGTTAAAACGCCTATATGCGACATTGTACTGTTCTCCGGAAGGAGTACAGCTTACGTTAGGTAAAAGAATCACCTCTCCGATGTACTTGTCGATGGATGCGCTCCCACCAGAGCTGCGTTCTCTCCCTGATACTCTTTGGGCGACTGGTCCTAACGATGAAGGTCTTTTAGAAATTCCACCATATGTAGTCACTTTGAAAGCGAATGTAAAATTTCCACGAATTCCACAATACAGAATCTCTAGTGAAGGTGAACGCGCACTTTTATTAATTGTGCAAGATTTGATCGAGAAAGGTGTAGTAGAAGAAAGTAGAAGAAATGTCTGTAACAGTCCTGTCTTGCCAATTCTGAAACGTACAGATCTTTCAAAGCCTCCAGTTTATAGGTTTGTAATAGATCTTAGGGAGGTTAACAAGATTGTGATTCCACAGTTTCCTGTGGTTCCAGACATAACTGCATTGTTAACATTGATTCCAGCTACAGCCACATGGTTTTCAGTTATCGACTTGAAGAATGCCTTTTTCAGCATTCCGATAGCCGAGGAAAGCAGAGATATTTTCGGCTTCTCTTTAGGAGGTCGAAGCTTCAGGTTTAAACGTGCTCCACAAGGGTATTGTGAGAGTCCGTCCATTTACAGTCAGGCATTAAAAAGTCAGTTAGATTCCTTTGTACTTCCTCCTGGTTCTGCTTTAGTGCAGTATGTAGATGATCTTCTAGTGGCTGCCGATGACAAGGAAACTTGCAAAGCGGCTACAATTTCCTTATTGCATCATTTGTCTAGTTTGAATCACAAAGTGTCACCTTCGAAAATGCAATACTGTTGCCAAGAAGTGACCTACCTAGGTCATCTCTTGTCAAAGGAGGGAAGAAAGTTGACCCCAGAGAGAATAAAAGCAATTACGCAGATGAATGTTCCTAGCACACAGAGAGAAGTACGTGCCTTTTTAGGTATTACCTCATACTGTAGGCAGTGGATCCCAAATTTTTCTCTTTTGGCAAAACTGTTGGTAGCTTTGACTGGGAAAAATGTTCCGAGTCCGGTGCCATGGTCTGCCGAATGTCAGGAGAGTTTTTCTGAGTTATGAAATGCACTGTGTTCAGCTCCTGTGTTGGGTACACCTGACTACAGTAAGCCATTCACGCTCTATGTTCACGAGAGAGAAGGTTGTGCGTTGAGTGTTCTGACACAGAGATTTGGTGATAAACAACGCCCTTGTGCGTATTTTTCATCAACATTAGATCCAGTAGCTAGAGCGTTGCCTAGTTGTTTGAGAGCTACAGCGGCAGCTGCGGCTTCCATTCGACAATCTGCTGGTTTGGTGATGAACAATATGCTAGTGGTCATGGTTCCTCATGCTGTGGACACACTCATGAATCGAACTAAGACGCAACACCTTACCAGTGCTAGATTATCAGGCTACGAGCTGACACTGCTAGCGAGTCATATTCAGATCAAAAGATGCAATGTATTGAATCCAGCAACATTGTTGCCGACTAGTCAAGAGTCGAGTGATTCCGAACCTCATGACTGTTGCTTCAGAACCGAGGAAGAGACAAAAGGACGAATTGATCTTAAAGACACTCCGTTGTCAGATCCAGATGGCACGTTGTATGTTGATGGGTCCTGCTTTAAATTGGAGAATGGTGATGTGACTGCTGCCTATGCAGTAACGACTTTGAGTACGATTGTGGAGACTGCAAGAGTGAGTCAGAATTCTGCCCAAGCTGCGGAATTAATTGCCCTAACGAGAGCGTGTGTTTTAGCTAAGGGAAAGAGAGTGAATGTGTTCACAGATAGTCAGTACGCGTTCGGCGTGGCCCATAGTTTTGGCCGTTTGTGGAAAGAGAGAGGTTTCATTACGTCCCATGGGACTAAGATTCAACATGGTCAGCTAGTTAACGACTTGTTGGAATCTTTAACCTTGCCGACTGAAGTTGCGATTGTGAAGTGCAGTGCTCATAAAGCAATCACGGGTGATGTTGGTCGTGGGAATGCTTTTGCTGATGAGACCGCTAAACAGACAGCTAGAAATATGATGAGTAGAATGTATGTTGCTACGTCTGCAAGATGGATTTCTGAGTCTGGAATGTGTGAGGACACAGTGGAAAGTGTGAAAGAAATTCAGAAGGAGGCGACTGAGGAGGAAAAGCTTGCGTGGAAAGAGAGTACGGGTAAATTGGACTCGAGTGGGTGTTGGATTGATTTGTCGGAACAACAGCGTTGGATGTTGCCTGATGCGTATGTGCTTGCAGTAGTAACGATGGCACATGGAGCAGCGCATATCAGTTCTAAAGGGATTTGTAAGATGTTGGCTCCAGTCTGGAAGAATGATGGGATTAGTAAATGTGCAGAGAGAGTGGTGAGAAATTGCATGGTATGCCTGATGCATAATCCTGGCAAGGGAATCCCCACACCCGCTGGTCATTTCGCTCCTCCTTCCTGTCCCTTTGAAGTAATTCAGTTAGACTTCATTCACATGGATCGTTGCAACAATCTAAAGTACGTCCTAGTGGTAGTTTGTGCTTTCTCCAGATGGATCGAAGCATATCCACTGAAGGACAATACTGCCTTGTCCACTGTCAAAATCCTTCTCAAAGAATATTTCCCCAGGTATGGCATGCCACGGATTGTATGGTCAGATAACGGAAGTGAGTTCGTAGGGAAAGTTATGCAGAGTGTGTGTGCCGGTCTAGGGATCAAACAAAAGTTCCACAGTGCAAACCATCCCCAGTCTGCTGGTTTAGTTGAGGGTTACAATGGCACCCTCAAGCTGAAACTTGCTAAAATACAGGCATCCACGGGTTTGTCCTGGCCAGATGCACTACCCTTGGCTTTGTTATCAACGAGAGCGACTGTACATTCTAGAGTAGGGCTTAGTCCATACGAAATAGTTTTTGGTCGTCCCGCCAATGTTTGGGGAGTGCCAAGGCCAAAAGAATTATGTTCTCTGGAATATCCAATGTTGATTGATTACCTTTTCGACTTGACTGCTAAATTGAGTCTTATTCACCAACAGGTTTTCGATGCATTGCCAAAGCCACCGGAGAGTCCAGGTCATCAGCTGAAACCCGGGGATCAAGTCGTCATTAGAAATTTTGCAAGGACGAAAAATCTTCAACCCAGATTCGTTGGCCCATACCAGGTGCTGCTAGCAACGAGAACTGCTATTCGTGTGGCTGGACGAAAGAACTGGATACACACGACACACGTCAAACGTGTGCCCCTGCCACTTCCTTACGATAACTGGGTGAAGAAGGGAATTGGTGCCTCTGAGACAGAACATATACCCAGGTTTATCCCTTTCAGCGATGCAGAACTAATCACTGATACATCGAACTCTGACTCTCCTCCTGAAACTGCTCTTTTGAACTCTGAACATTTGCCATCTGCAATAAAAGAACCTTTGCCATCTGCGAACCTGAACATTGCAACGTCTGCTGAAAATACACTGTTTCCAGATCAAACAGCTCCTGCAAAACTGAGATACAATTTACGATCTCGCAATATGGACAAATAAAGCAGGAAACTGCCTATTTTCACATTTGAATTTTTGATACATTGCCTCCAGCCAGGAAGTTTGCTATTGTTTTGTTGTTTTAAAATTGCCTTGCCGTCTGAGTAGCCGTAGGGTCGTGGCTGTGTGCCTAGTTGAATCTGCGGGGGTCAGACACAAGGTCGATCTTTCTGTTAGTTCTGGGAACTCCCAGGGCTGATAGAGGCATTTTCATCTACGTACACATCATCAGTGGTCGCGAGCGGATTGTAGAAGATGGAGCTTCCTGAGCTGCAACGAGAGAATGTAATTTATGTTCGCAGAAATAGACTGTACAAAATTCTCCACAGCAAATGCTTTCTAATGCAATGTGCAGTTACGTTTTTGATTGTTTTAATAACGTTGGTGGGTGGAATCGTCTTTGGTGTGCATTTGATTTTTATGCCGGTAACTACAGTACCTCCCCTTGATCCTGCTACTTCTACTGTTTCTTCTATGCATTCTTTTCACTCGTTTCCTGAACACGAGCAAGCTCGACGCTCAGAATTCATAAATAACACTTTTGTACAGCTCTTACATCAACACCAACTGGTAGTTAACACTACAGACTGCTGGGTGTGTGGCTTGATACCCCACACTATGGATAAAGGCATTCCCTATCTAGTCTTGCCTTTTAGCTATAATGGATCATTTCAGGCCTTTCAGACCATTTTTGCCTATGCCCTTGAGACCTATCCTCCGCGTCCACCACGTTCCACTAAATACAACTCAGCCAACAAAGCTTTAGTCCAGGGAATTATTGACATGATTAAAGACGTCAATAATACTCCATCTTACCCTAGAGATGAATTACGGGTATATTTGAGTTGGAACTCTACAGAGTATCGCCTTAGTTTGGGAGAAAGCAAGCGCAAAAGCTCAACTCCAGTCTGGGTCGTGCCTCACCGAGGTCAGGTCTGTTTGCAAGGAAATGGGAGAAATCCGAGAGCTCAGCTAGGGAGGAGTGAGTGCGTTGAGACTTACGTGTTTCCGTCTAACTCTTCCCCTGCCTTCCTTACTGCTAGGGGTACCTACTTCATCTGTCAAGACAGAGCGTATACATGGCTGCCTGCTGACTTCTCAGGTTCATGTTATATTGCTCGATTGTTGCCTCCAACATACACTGCTTCTTCAGATTATCACAAGACCAGAGTAGCAAGAGGTGTTTTCAGCAAGGAAGATACCGCTGGTCAGGAAGCTGGAGGCTTCTTCAAAGGTTTCCTTCCGTTTTGGGGGCCTATGGCCAAAAGTAGAAATCTACGTCAGCTAACACGGGTAGTTGAATCTACTATTACAGAAACTGCTGGTGCCCTTAGTAACTTAACAGCTGAGCTTCAGGCGGATCGACTCATGACGTTGCAGAACCGTATGGTTCTAGACGTAATACTTGCAGATCGAGGTGGGGTATGCAGAATGATCCAATCGAGCTGCTGTGTTTTTATTCCCAATAATGCTCCGACTGTCTATGAGGCGATCTCTAAGCTCCACAAGATTTCCGACTCTATACACGTAGACAAGGGAAACTGGTCCTTCATGGAGTGGTTTTGGACTCTGATATCAGCGTGGGGATGGAAGGTTCTGATGGTCATTGGTGTCATCCTAGTATTTCTATTCTCATGCTGCCTGATTATCCAGTGTGGTCCCGCTTTGTGTAGTCTCTGTGCTGCAACATGTTTCAGAAAACCACCTGCGTTTGGAGAAAAGGCGCGAGAAAGAATGATGATGCAACAACATGTCACTGACCTGATGAGCATAGAGATAGACTCAGACATAGAGTAATTGCCTATGTAAGGGCAAAAGGAGGGTCTGAGGTTCTGTGACGATTTGAACCCGTGTTTTCAAACATTGTCGTAAATACATAATTTTGGTATCAGTGAACCGCAAATGATCCATTTAGTATATCCTGGTGTTTTCGCCATGCTACGAGCAAGAGCACTCCTGTTACGAACACATTTCTGATCTACCCATGGCATCCATCTTAGATCACGGAAGCCATTTTGTATTTCTTGCCCTCACATAGACAATGGACATGCAGTGACCTCTTTCACTTAAGGACACGTAAGCTTTAACCGGAGATTCACCTTGCTAGTGACACGTGCACCTTAGAACAGAACACGCCATGGCTGCATGACTCGACAGAAACTGCCTCCTCTGCCTGAGGTCAGTCCTGCTATACTGGTTCTCGTGTTCGTTGGCCTGATCATGATTAGGCGGCCGAAGCTGGTAGCCTTGCCCATTTACGACCCACAAACATCTCTTATCCTGCTTTTCTATCTTCTGCACCTGGCTCTGCTCTTTTCCTTCTGGGCCTTTATTAGGGGGAGGTAACGAAATTTACGATGAGGCGGTCCGGGTCTTGAATGAAAAGTTGACATGGGATTATGATGGAACAGTGGGAACCCCTCGTTCGTAATGTTTTGACATCAGATATTGTTGACGATTCCTGTGTAACGCCAAATATTTATTGTTTAGGACACAAAGGTTTTGGAATGTACGAACATGTAAAGAATTTGCCCGAAGCCCAATATTCAGTATATAAGGAGCAACCCTTTTTGTACAAATCGAACAGGCTCCTAGAATCTGCCCGTGTGTAGTTTCTGTGACTTCTGTGTCCCTGCAGTAATAAACCTTTGGTCTTTGACGCCACCATCGAGAAGCCCGTGTTTCTGTTTATTTGTGCACCGAGACAGGTAGAACTCCGGGGTCCTCGGGTGTTATCCCTGACACCTCTGGACGGAACCAAAAAGTCCAGAACTCCACTTTACCAGCTCTATACCAGAGTCTGTAGCTGCGATTAACGGTTCCTATGGAAAATTTTAAAAAGTCCAGCACACTTTATGCTTGGATTAGCAACATTGTATGGTGAACTTGTGACCTGTGTGCTCAGTTAAGAGTTCCATGAACTGTTAGATGGTAACAGGCAGTAAGCAGTTAAAGGGGAAGGGTTGAAAGATAATGGCTGTACAGAAGCCGTTATATTTACCCAGGATCCTCTACATGACAGAGGGGAAAGCAAACTGAGATGACAGAACACTTTGAACATTATGACCAAAAGAAGTAAACAACTCTTCGAATTCACCTCAAGAGAAGGCTCGAGGAATAGCCACTGACGTTACAAAACACCATGTACAATTTGTCTACTCTGTACTCAACAATGGGCAATTATTTATCAATCACAATCAGACGCTGCTGCCTCACTATTCACAGTGTGCACTTCACTAAATACTTCGTGCCTATTTAAAATAGAGTCGGAATTGTCGACATTCCAAAACTTAGGGGCATATTTACGTGGATGGCGTTAAAATTATCGCCGCTTTCATGGCAGCAAACTACAGCTAAAATGACGATAATCCTTTGTTGTCTTACCGGAAGATTTTCTTAACACTGCTGTTTGCTATGGCAGAGTGAGAGCCGAGGCTCCCGCCCTGTCATAGCAAACTTGGTTTGCATTTTGGAAGAGAGAACGCTAAAACCTACTCTCTCTTTAAAATGCCAAGCGAAATGCTTTTCCCCATGGGGAGCTGCATATTAGCAGGTCCTTGTGTGTAAAAGTAATGGTGGCTTCCGAAGGACGCAGGGAACTGACGGGCACCATGTGGACATCCAAAGTCACCAATGTTGAATATACGCCCATGGGATGGGATTCCAAGGAAGAATAAAAATTAGTAGTAGGCGATATTTATTTTGTTAGGATTAGGAGTCTGTAATGGGCATATTTACAAGGACAAGGGTTTTTAAATGCTAATTTCTAACTATAACGTGCCTGAAACCTATGATTTTTTCAATGAATTTCAAAGGTTTTTAAATGCAAATTTCTAATTATAATGTTCATTAAACCTATCTTTTTTTCTGTGTTTTTTAATTATCATCCCATTGTCAACTTGGTAAAAACTGCTAATCTCACCACTCTACCATCAATACCTTACGCCAACAAAATCGCCACAACTTAAACTAATGATATGTAAAGTAGGCGTTCCCGTGCAAAAAAACGCAAAAACACCACTTCTCCATATTTTCAACCACCAGCCAAATCTGCAATGCGATCCAAAAAGCAGGCGATAAGCTGAGTTAGCAATAACAAATTAACATCAACCTTTAACTGGTGTACGGAGGTCGACTATCTACTCCGTGAATTGGACCCAACTCACAGCCACATCTAAAGACCAACACGTGATAGAGCTACTGATCATGCAGCTCCGACACCCAACAAGGCCACATGAACCAGCGCCACCACCACCACAACCTCCCCCAGACCACCATCCCTACTACCACCGAGGCAGTGCAAAACAGAACAACAGTCCTTCCCAAAACGCCATGCCCCTCAGCCACACAATAGCTGAATGTTGGGAGATGTGGCAACCAACTATATATGAAGGAGGGAAGCCACCCATCAATAATAAAGCACACAATGCCAAGTGTAATGCTGATATGCTGGACAGACCTCACTATGCAAAGCACAAACCTCTCCATGTGGAGATATACTATTGATACTTGTAGTGTAGTGCACAGTGGACGCAACCATGTTACCTCAGGCAGTGAGGAAAATCTCGGTCATGTAGCTGTTTTGTCCTCCCTGGAAGCGGGGTGGGCTGCTCCAACGTACACCACTCCAGCGTAGCAGTATGAATAAATAGGCCAGGCCCTAGGCGTGGTTTACCTGTAGGAAGACCAATGCCACTGTCAGAGTGGCAGCCCTCACCCTGGCATGTAGCTGCCACCATAACCGTGGCCCTCCTCGACACAGGCCCCCTGCGAACGCAGCAGCACAGTACCGCAGACTTATGTCTGTACCGACTACTGCCTTCGATCTACACTGCGAACAGCAGGGCTCACAATTCAGATGCAGTGGTGATTGCAGATGATGCAGTCCAGTTTGCTGAACACTTTGCTCCCAGTGTGGCACGTCTGGACCACGCATCATCGCAGGGTGCACACACGCTGTGTGCTTCAGGTGCTACTAACTCACTGCACCATAAGTCATCGCCACATGGCCTTATTAAGGCAAAATTCATTAGACAAAAGACATTGCTCCCAGTGAGGCCCGCCGGGATCAAGTATCATTGCAGGGTGCGCACACGCTGAGTACTCCAGGTACCACTAACTGTAGCTCAACTCAATGCCACGTGGCTGTGTGCCCATCTTGATGGCTGCCTCCGCCCTACACTGGGTGTACACGGTTCACAATTCAAGATTAGTAGCGACACAAATTGTGTAAGAGACTATAATGGGTTAAGAAGATCAAATGCTCCCAATCTGTTCAGCTCAAGTCAATGTCACCTGCCAGTTGGCCTTTGCTGACCGCTGCCTCCTGCTTACACTGTGGAAGTCCGGCAAATTGTGGTGCCACCTAACCCTGTTCAACACATGCCGATTCAATATGTGTAACTGTGACCTGAGTCCTGAATGTCAGCGACCACAGCATCAGACTCCCTTCGATCACTGAGGGGTATTTGCATATGGAAGGCCGGCAATAAGCAGGCCGATGGGGCCGCCAACATATGCACGTGGCTGCGGACCCTTGCTCACCACTACCTCTGGCCTACACTGTGGAATACCGACGACACTTGGTACCACTTACCATCTTCACACAAGCCGATCCCACATGTGGAACAGTGTCCTGAGTCCTGAATGGCAGTGACCCCAACTCCGTGAGTCAACCACAGCACCAGACTCCCTTCGATCATTGAGGTATATTGCCATATGGAAGGTCGGGGACACATGCTGCTACTAATTCTGTTCAACACAAGCCAATCCCACATGTGTAACTGTGTCCTGAGTCCTGAATAACAGTGATCCCAAGTCTGTGGCAGCGACCACAGTACCAGACTCCCTTCGATCAGTGAGGCATACTTCCATATGCAAGGCCAGCGACACGTAGTGCCACTAACTTTGTTCAACACAAGCAAATCCCACATGTGTAACTGTGTCCTGAGTCCTGAATGACAGTGACCTCAAGTCCGTGGCAACAACCACAGCACCAGTCTCCCTTCGGTCAGTGAGGCATATTTCCATATGTAAGGCCGGCGACAAGTAGTGCCACTAACTTTGTTCAACACAAGCCGATCCCACATGTGTAACTGTGTCCTTAGTCCTAAATGACAGTCACTCCAAGTCCGTGGCAGACTCCCTCTGATCAATCAGGCATATTTCCATATGCATTGGTGGCGACATGTGGTGCCACTAACTCTCTTTAACACAAGCTGATCCCACATGTGTAACTGTGTACTGAGTCCTTAATCGCACTGACCCCAAGTCCATGGCACCGACCACAGCCCTATACTCCCTTCGATCAGTGAGGCATATTTTGATATGCAAGGCCGGCGACACATAGTCCCACTAACACTCTTTAACACAACCTGATCCCACATGTGTAACTGTGTCCTGAGTCCTTAATGGCAGTGACCCCAAGTCTGTGGCACTGACCACAGCACAATTTAGAAAAGGGGGAGGTGATGAACAGAGTGTCTGAATTAAGCAGACCACTCTTACCCAGTCCAAAGATCAAGGCTTGATCCATCACCGTTATTTATCTCACTGCACCATCTCAGCTCAGAACCTGGCTATATGCAAATCAGTCTGTCCCTGGCCCAGTGCATCATGGGAACAGGGCAGACTAAACTACCAAGCCAATTCTTCACCAGAAAGGAGACAAGCTACCGGGGACCGGTTTCTGGCATTTCAGCCGTCTTCGGCCCGGCTTGCTTAAATCCTGATGGTGCAGTGAGAAAGGGACTCATGTCTGAGTATACCCTGCCACACCTATAGTGGCCAAAAACAATTTAGAAAAGGGGGTGGTGATGAACAGAGTGTCTGAATTAAGCAGACCACTCTTACCCAGTCCAAAGATCAAGGCTTGATCCATCACCGTTATTTATCTCACTGCACCATCCCAGCTCAGAACCTGGCTATATGCAAATCAGTCTGTCCCTGGCCCAGTGCATCATGGGAACAGGGCAGACTAAACTACCCAGCCAATTCTTCACCAGAAAGGAGACAAGCTACCGGGGACCGGTTTCTGGCATTTCAGCCGTCTTCTAGTTTGGTTTGCCCTGTTCCCATCATGCACTGGGACAGGAACAGACTAATTTGCATATAGCCAGGTTCTGAACTGGAATGGTGCAGTGAGCTAAAAAACAGTGTTGGATCTAGCCCTGATCTTTTGACTGGGTGAGAGTATTCTGCTTAATTCAGAAACTCTGTCCATCACCACCCCTTGTTGTTAAATATTTTGTCCACCCTAAGCGTGGAAGGGTATACTTAGATGTGAGTCCCTTGCTCATTGCACCATCAGGATTCAAGCAAGCCGGGCCGACGACGGCTGAAATGCCAGAAACCGGTCCCCGGAAGCTTGTTTCCTTCCCAGTGTAAGAATTGGCTTGGTAGTTTGGTTTGCCCTGTTCCCATCATGCACTGGGACAGGAACAGACTAATTTGCATATAGCCAGGTTCTGAACTGGGATGGTGCAGTGAGCTAAAAAACGGTGTTGGATCTAGCCCTGATCTTTTGACTGGGTGAGAGTATTCTGCTTAATTCAGAAACTCTGTCCAAGACCACCCCTTGTTGTTAAATATTTTGTCCACCCTAAGCGTGGAAGGGTATACTCAGATGTGAGTCCCTTGCTCATTGCACCATCAGGATTCAAGCAAGCCGGGCCGACGACGGCTGAAATGCCAGAAACCGGTCCCCGGAAGCTTGTTTCCTTCCCAGTGTAAGAATTGGCTTGGTAGTTTGGTTTGCCCTGTTCCCATCATGCACTGGGACAGGAACAGACTAATTTGCATATAGCCAGGTTCTGAACTGGGATGGTGCAGTGAGCTAAAAAACGGTGTTGGATCTAGCCCTGATCTTTTGACTGGGTGAGAGTATTCTGCTTAATTCAGAAACTCTGTCCATCACCACCCCTTGTTGTTAAATATTTTGTCCACCCTAAGCGTGGAAGGGTATACTCAGATGTGAGTCCTTTGCTCATTGCACCATCAGGATTCAAGCAAGCCGGGCCGACGACGGCTGAAATGCCAGAAACCCATCCCCGGAAGCTTGTTTCCTTCCCAGTGTAAGAATTGGCTTGGTAGTTTGGTTTGCCCTGTTCCCATCATGCACTGGGACAGGAACAGACTAATTTGCATATAGCCAGGTTCTGAACTGGGATGGTGCAGTGAGCTAAAAAACGGTGTTGGATCTAGCCCTGATCTTTTGACTGGGTGAGAGTATTCTGCTTAATTCAGAAACTCTGTCCATCACCACCCCTTGTTGTTAAATATTTTGTCCACCCTAAGCGTGGAAGGGTACACTCAGATGTGAGTCCCTTGCTCATTGCACCATCAGGATTCAAGCAAGCAGGGCCGACGACGGCTGAAATGCCAGAAACCGGTCCCCGGAAGCTTGTTTCCTTCCCAGTGTAAGACTTGGCTTGGTAGTTTGGTTTGCCCTGTTCCCATCATGCACTGGGACAGGAACATACTAATTTGCATATAGCCAGGTTCTGAACTGGGATGGAGCAGTGAGCTAAAAAACGGTGTTGGATCTAGCCCTGATCTTTTGACTCGGTGAGAGTATTCTGCTTAATTCAGAAACACTGTCCATCACCACCCCTTGTTGTTAAATATTTTGTCCACCCTAAGCGTGGAAGGGTATACTCAGATGTGAGTCCCTTGCTCATTGCACCGTCAGGATTCAAGCAAGCCGGGCCGACGACGGCTGAAATGCCAGAAACCGGTCCCCGGAAGCTTGTTTCCTTCCCAGTGTAAGAATTGGCTTGGTAGTTTGGTTTGCCCTGTTCCCATCATGCACTGGGACAGGAACAGACTAATTTGCATATAGCCAGGTTCTGAACTGGGATGGTGCAGTGAGCTAAAAAACGGTGTTGGATCTAGCCCTGATCTTTTGACTGGGTGAGAGTATTCTGCTTAATTCAGAAACTCTGTCCATCACCACCCCTTGTTGTTAAATATTTTGTCCACCCTAAGCGTGGAAGGGTATACTCAGATGTGAGTCCCTTGACATTGCACCATCAGGATTCAAGCAAGCCGGGCCGACGACCGCTGAAATGCCAGAAACCGGTCCCCGGAAGCTTGTTTCCTTCCCAGTGGAAGAATTGGCTTGGTAGTTTGGTTTGCCCTGTTCCCATCATGCACTGGGACAGGAACAGACTAATTTGCATATAGCCAGGTTCTGAACTGGGATGGTGCAGTGAGCTAAAAAACGGTGTTGGATCTAGCCCTGATCTTTTGACTGGGTGAGAGTATTCTGCTTAATTCAGAAACTCTGTCCATCACCACCCCTTGTTGTTAAATATTTTGTCCACCCTAAGCGTGGAAGGGTATACTCAGATGTGAGTCCCTTGCTCATTGCACCATCAGGATTCAAGCAAGCCGGGCCGACGACGGCTGAAATGCCAGAAACCGGTCCCCGGAAGCTTGTTTCCTTCCCAGTGTAAGAATTGGCTTGGTAGTTTGGTTTGCCCTGTTCCCATCATGCACTGGGACAGGAACAGACTAATTTGCATATAGCCAGGTTCTGAACTGGGATGGTGCAGTGAGCTAAAAAAACGGTGTTGGATCTAGCCCTGATCTTTTGACTGGGTGAGAGAATTCTGCTTAATTCAGAAACTCTGTCCATCACCACCCCTTGTTGTTAAATATTTTGTCCACCCTAAGCGTGGAAGGGTATACTCAGATGTGAGTCCCTTGCTCATTTCACCATCAGGATTCAAGCAAGCCGGGCCGACGACGGCTGAAATGCCAGAAACCGGTCCCCGGAAGCTTGTTTCCTTCCCAGTGTAAGAATTGGCTTGGTAGTTTGGTTTGCCCTGTTCCCATCATGCACTGGGACAGGAACAGACTAATTTGCATATAGCCAGGTTCTGAACTGGGATGGTGCAGTGAGCTAAAAAACGGTGTTGGATCTAGCCCTGATCTTTTGATTGGGTGAGAGTATTCTGCCTAATTCAGAAACTCTGTCCATCACCACCCCTTGTTGTTAAATATTTTGTCCACCCTAAGCGTGGAAGGGTATACTCAGATGTGAGTCCCTTGCTCATTGCACCATCAGGATTCAAGCAAGCCGGGCCGACGACGGCTGAAATGCCAGAAACCGGTCCCCGGAAGCTTGTTTCCTTGCCAGTGTAAGAATTGGCTTGGTAGTTTGGTTTGCCCTGTTCCCATCATGCACTGGGACAGGAACAGACTAATTTGCATATAACCAGGTTCTGAACTGGGATGGTGCAGTGAGCTAAAAAACGGTGTTGGATCTAGCCCTGATCTTTTGACTGGGTGAGAGTATTCTGCTTAATTCAGAAACTCTGTCCATCACCACCCCTTGTTGTTAAATATTTTGTCCACCCTAAGCGTGGAAGGGTATACTCAGATGTGAGTCCCTTGCTCATTGCACCGTCAGGATTCAAGCAAGCCGGGCCGACGACGGCTGAAATGCCAGAAACCGGTCCCCGGAAGCTTGTTTCCTTCCCAGTGTAAGAATTGTCTTGGTAGTTTGGTTTGCCCTATTCCCATCATGCACTGGGACAGGAACAGACTAATTTGCATATAGCCAGGTTCTGAACTTGGATGGTGCAGTGAGCTAAAAAACGGTGTTGGATCTAGCCCTGATCTTTTGACTGGGTGAGAGTATTCTGCTTAATTCAGAAACTCTGTCCATCACCACCCCTTGTTGTTAAATATTTTGTCCACCCTAAGCGTGGAAGGGTATACTCAGATGTGAGTCCCTTGCTCATTGCACCATCAGGATTCAAGCAAGCCGGGCCGACGACGGCTGAAATGCCAGAAACCGGTCCCCGGAAGCTTGTTTCCTTCCCAGTGTAAGAATTGGCTTGGTAGTTTGGTTTGCCCTGTTCCCATCATGCACTGGGACAGGAACAGACTAATTTGCATATAGCCAGGTTCTGAACTGGGATGGTGCAGTGAGCTAAAAAACGGTGTTGGATCTAGCCCTGATCTTTTGACTGGGTGAGAGTATTCTGCTTAATTCAGAAACTCTGTCCATCACCACCCCTTGTTGTTAAATATTTTGTCCACCCTAAGCGTGGAAGGGTATACTCAGATGTGAGTCCCTTGCTCATTGCACCATCAGGATTCAAGCAAGCCGGGCCGACGACGGCTGAAATGCCAGAAACCGGTCCCCGGAAGCTTGTTTCCTTCCCAGTGTAAGAATTGGCTTGGTAGTTTGGTTTGCCCTGTTCCCATCATGCACTGGGACAGGAACAGACTAATTTGCATATAGCCAGGTTCTGAACTGGGATGGTGCAGTGAGCTAAAAAACGGTGTTGGATCTAGCCCTGATCTTTTGACTGGGTGAGAGTATTCTGCTTAATTCAGAAAC
This sequence comes from Lissotriton vulgaris, assembly GCF_964263255.1. Lineage (NCBI taxonomy): Eukaryota > Metazoa > Chordata > Amphibia > Caudata > Salamandridae > Lissotriton > Lissotriton vulgaris. The sequence goes on from NC_141691.1 coordinate 1,449,195,630, forward strand.
TCTGTCCATCACCACCCCTTGTTGTTAAATATTTTGTCCACCCTAAGCGTGGAAGGGTAGACTCAGATGTGAGTCCCTTGCTCATTGCACCATCAGGATTCAAGCAAGCAGGGCCGACGACGGCTGAAATGCCAGAAACCGGTCCCCGGAAGCTTGTTTCCTTCCCAGTGTAAGACTTGGCTTGGTAGTTTGGTTTGCCCTGTTCCCATCATGCACTGGGACAGGAACATACTAATTTGCATATAGCCAGGTTCTGAACTGGGATGGAGCAGTGAGCTAAAAAACGGTGTTGGATCTAGCCCTGATCTTTTGACTCGGTGAGAGTATTCTGCTTAATTCAGAAACTCTGTCCATCACCACCCCTTGTTGTTAAATATTTTGTCCACCCTAAGCGTGGAAGGGTATACTCAGATGTGAGTCCCTTGCTCATTGCACCGTCAGGATTCAAGCAAGCCGGGCCGACGACGGCTGAAATGCCAGAAACCGGTCCCCGGAAGCTTGTTTCCTTCCCAGTGTAAGAATTGGCTTGGTAGTTTGGTTTGCCCTGTTCCCATCATGCACTGGGACAGGAACAGACTAATTTGCATATAGCCAGGTTCTGAACTGGGATGGTGCAGTGAGCTAAAAAACGGTGTTGGATCTAGCCCTGATCTTTTGACTGGGTGAGAGTATTCTGCTTAATTCAGAAACTCTGTCCATCACCACCCCTTGTTGTTAAATATTTTGTCCACCCTAAGCGTGGAAGGGTATACTCAGATGTGAGTCCCTTGACATTGCACCATCAGGATTCAAGCAAGCCGGGCCGACGACCGCTGAAATGCCAGAAACCGGTCCCCGGAAGCTTGTTTCCTTCCCAGTGGAAGAATTGGCTTGGTAGTTTGGTTTGCCCTGTTCCCATCATGCACTGGGACAGGAACAGACTAATTTGCATATAGCCAGGTTCTGAACTGGGATGGTGCAGTGAGCTAAAAAACGGTGTTGGATCTAGCCCTGATCTTTTGACTGGGTGAGAGTATTCTGCTTAATTCAGAAACTCTGTCCATCACCACCCCTTGTTGTTAAATATTTTGTCCACCCTAAGCGTGGAAGGGTATACTCAGATGTGAGTCCCTTGCTCATTGCACCATCAGGATTCAAGCAAGCCGGGCCGACGACGGCTGAAATGCCAGAAACCGGTCCCCGGAAGCTTGTTTCCTTCCCAGTGTAAGAATTGGCTTGGTAGTTTGGTTTGCCCTGTTCCCATCATGCACTGGGACAGGAACAGACTAATTTGCATATAGCCAGGTTCTGAACTGGGATGGTGCAGTGAGCTAAAAAACGGTGTTGGATCTAGCCCTGATCTTTTGACTGGGTGAGAGTATTCTGCTTAATTCAGAAACTCTGTCCATCACCACCCCTTGTTGTTAAATATACTGACCACAGCACAACACTCCCTTCGATCAGTGAAGGGTATTTCCATATGCAACTACAGACTCCAGTAGGCAAGTAACTATCACAGTCCTACACCCTACATATTATCCTTTTAGTATCCTCGCTTCAAGCTCTTTTTTTTATATCAATTATAGCTTTACTACAATGACCAACTTAATCTTCAAATGCAAACTAACATGGAATAGCAGTTTACACTGCAGGAAGTACAGCTCACAATTCCAATTTTAAATGCTAATTTCTAACAACAAGATTGTACTCAGAAAATACAACACTTCGTCAATGCATTCTATACTTATTTCATCTTTTCATCATATGCCTACACTGCACTCACTAGGGCTCACAATCAAAATTATTTCTTCATTCATTAACTACAGAGTCCAGTAGACAAGTAACTATTACAGGACTCAAATCTACATAATATCCTTTTAGTATCCTTTCTTCTTGAACATTTTTTATATCAGTTATAGGTTTAGTCCAATCCCCAAATTCTTTTTCATGTACAAACGAACACTCATAAGCAGTAAAAGTTGCGGGCAGCAGAGCTCGCAATTTAAATTTTGGACACGTGGTGCCAACTAACACTGTCCAACACAAGCCAATTCCACATGTGTAACTGTGTCCTGAGTCCTGAATAGCAGTGACGCCAAGTCCATGGCAGCGACCACAGCACCAGACTCCCTTCGATCAGTGAGATATATTTCAATATGCAAGGCCGGCGACACGTAATTTCACTAACACTCTTTAACACAAGCCTATCCCACATGTGTTACTGTGTCCTGAGTCCTGAATAGCAGTCATCCAAGTCCGTGGCAGCGACCACAGCACAATACTCCCTTCGATCAGTGAGGCATATTTCGATATGCAAGGCCGGCGATACGTAGTCTTACTAACCCTCTTTAACACAAGCCGTTCCACATGTGTAACTGTGTCCTGAGTCCTGAATGCCAGTGACCCGAACTTCGTGACAGCAACCACAGCACCACACTCCCTTCGATTAGTGAGGAGTATTTGAATATGGAAGGCTGGCAACATGTTGTGCCACTGAACCTGCACTACGCAGGCCGGTGGGGCTACCAACGTATGCACATGGCTGTGGGCCCTTACTCATCGCTACCTCTGGCCTACACTACGGTCAGCACGCCTCACAATTCAGATAGAGTCCTGATTCCACATAACGCACTCCAGTAGGCAAGACACATTGTTTCCAGTGTGGCCCATCTACACCAAGCATCATCACAGGCTCATACAGTCTCAATGCTTCTGGTGCCTCTAACCCTCTTTAACACAAGCAGATCCTACACCTGTAACTAAGGCCTGACTCCTGAATGGCAGTACCCCCAAGTCTGTAGCACCGACCACAGCACCACACTTCCTACGATCAGTGAGGTATATTTCAATATGCAAGGCCAGAGACACGTAGTCCCACTAACTTTCTTTAACACAAGCCAATCCCACATCTGTAACTGTGTCCTGAGTACTGAATGACAGTCAGCACAACTTCGTGGCAGCGACCACAGCATCAGACTCCCTTCAGTCTTCTTTGTTGTTCTTTTCTTTAAATAAAGTTTTTTATATGTAAATCTATGCATGACTAAGGGGCGGATTACAATGGCTGGTGGACTTTGTCCGCCCGCCATCGCAGCTGCAAAAGAGACCACCCGCCATAGGTGTGCGAGTCCTGCTATACGAATTAGGATGCGCCCGCCGCACTGGCGAGCGCATCCTGCATTTTAACATTGCGGCGGGTGACAGCACCTGCCACAATGCAAAAATACATGTTTTGCACTTGTATGTACAACGGTGCTTGCCACCTTGTATATGCAAATGCACGTGCAGCACCCCATCCCACCCAGGCCTTGGGGGGCCTGCAACGGCCCCCCCAAAAGCATTCTCCGGCTGTCTTTTTGCAGCAGGATCTCTGCCTAAAAAGACAGGCATTGTAATGCCCATGGCGCTGCCTGCACGGCACCACTGCCATTGCCCCATTGTACCATGTCCCACAAGGCGGGCAAAAAAAGACCGCTTTGCGGAACCACGGCGGACGGTCTTTCATTCCACCGCGGTACCATTCCCATTCCCATTCCTGTGGCAACTGCCCACCATCGTAAACGGCCCCTAAGATTCTTCTTTGTCCAACTGCACAGGGACACTTTCGGGCCCAGGAAGGATGTCGGGGGTACATTGGTAATGTGGGAAGAGGGTGCGTTACCTGCTGATGTCGGGAGAGGCACCGTCAAAGGGGTATCTATCACAGAAAGAACTCCGATATGTTTTCACGAAGATCTCGGACAGATGCCAGCTGACAGAATGGATCACAAAAGTATTTTTCAATGCTTATGTAGTGTGAGTTATGAACAGTTCGCACCCAGGCTCACAGAGAAACAGCTGCAGGCCCTGCGCCCGACTAACAGGTGCAGTACTAAGACCCATCTGCCTCATTGTATCTATCCCTGCCCTGTTCCGTCGTACGCCACGCCACTCCGATTATGTTCCGACATTGGCCCCGCATAGCTACCTATCGCAAGCGTACTCGCTGTTGGTGTGCAGGTCAGTGGTCTAGTTCTCAACATCTCACGGCCACTCCCTGAGGGCAGGTTTGCACACACACACCACACCCATCCGGCACATGCGTCACAGGCCTTGTGACCACGCAAATATAATGGAGCGACAACGTCACATCCTTTATTGCTGGTGCTGACTAGATGGAGGACGCTCCACGGGTCTCAACCAAAAAGAGTCTTTGAAAAGTTGCGCAGAAGGTTAATCGCACCCTTATCTGTATAGTCGTCAGGGGCCTACCATCCCCTTGGCATGGACTTCCAATGCACAGGGTTAGGGCCACCAAGGGCCTACCACCACGTGGGACCGATTTGAGTTCCACAGGCTTAGTGGCACCAAAAGCTGATGTGGTCTCCGCCATTGATGAGTCAGGACTCAGCGACATGTTTGAGATCTGCCGGTCCATGGAGAAGCTGATGTGGTCTCCGCCATTGATGACTCAGGACTCACCGACAAGTGTGAGATCTGCTGAGTCGTGATTAAGATGATGTGGTCTCCGCCATTCATGACTCAGGACTCAGCGACATCTGTGCGATCCGCAAAGAAGCTGATGTGGTCTCCGCCATTCATTTCTCAGGACTCAGCGACATATGCACGAAGTTTTGATGGACACGTAGAGTGCCCACTGCTGCACACTCCAGTGGCACCTGGTAATTATTTGCTGATGGATGCGCAGAGGCGGCAGTGTCTCTCTCTCTCTCTCTCTCTTTTTCTCTCTCTCTCGCTCTTTCACTTCCCTCTCTTCCCTCTCGTTCTCCCTTCTTTTCCTTCTATCTCTCTAACTCTCTCTCTTCCTTCTCCATTTCTCACTCCTTTTCTTTCCTTCCCTCTCCTTTTCTCTCTGGCATTTTTCCTTCTGTTTCTCTGTGTCTCTCTTCATTGATATGAGCATTACCCACGTCCGTATTTTGTGCTTTATTTTCCAGGCTCTGTCGTTCACATCCATGGTCCCCACAAGAGTGTTCCGCCTTGTTGTTTTCTATTATTTTTGTTACATTTTGTTTATTAGTTCATCGTTCATATATATATGGTAATAAAAAATAAAGTTTGAAAAAAAATATTTATTAACGTTTTTTTTGTTTTCTTAACTGCTATGTGACTCTTTCTTGTTCCTATTACTGTTATTTGATGGTGTCCACCAATGTGTTAAATTTTGGGACACTTATCCAAGGAATACTGGTGATTTCTGCTGTTTCCTCCAACTTCTGAATAGTGTGTTAGATTTATCTCAACTTTACTTCCAATAAAGTGCTCATTATAAAAAGCAGACTAGCCATTCCCATGCAAAAAGACATGAACTGCACCTTTGCGATTTATTTTAAATACTAAAATCCTGCAATAAATTGCACTGAAGTAGTGACTGCACTTACAGGGTACACACAAAATCAATTAAGAAATCTCATTGTATTCATATTGATTGGGAATAGTGCGTCAGGGGCTGGATCTTCGCAGGATACACTGCCCTGTTCGTATATTGTTCTGCACACGAACAAAATCACTTAGTGAAACTGAATTGTAGGCAGTACTATCAATGTATTGCACAATATTATTTTAGAATTACTTTTTACAAATGGAAACAAATTTGTTATTAGGGAGGAAAAAGGGAGAAAAGGAACACACACACCAATTTTTTCGATTTTCCAAGAATACTTCTTATTTTTGAAAACCAGACATTGATTTATCATTAGTAAAAAAAGAAATGGGTTGTCCAGAACATAACTAGCATAAGTATATCAATAGCAGATATGTGCTCAGGTGAATAATAGTGACAAGTGATGATTTGACTGTGGTGACACAATAATACATAAAAACAGTAGATCAGTCCAAAATTCAAAGTCAGTTGTTTCAACAAATAAATATGTTTTCTCCTTTTATCATTGAAACTTGGTATGACTGATTGGTAACACAACATCGACATTTCGACCCTATCAAATGGTGTAGTTCCTATTTTCCCAATAGGCTCTGCACATTGTAATAACATAAACAGCAGTGTAGACGTGGGACTTGGGTCATCTAGGTCTCTATTGACTATGTTAGACTTAATTTAGGTTTGCCAGCTAGCTCAGAGATCACTAGAAACTTTCTCGAATGAACAGGGAGGAGTGAACTTCCCTGATTAGACAAGAAGGGATTCAGTTTCTGACAACAGCATAAACATGACAACTCTGCTCCCTCAGATTAAAGAGTGTATCTCTAGAGTCGTGTGAAAACAATAGACAGCTATTTCACTCAGTCAGTCGTGCATGCTTAGTTCCACCAGATTGCAGAGAAATAGAGAGACGGGCGTTTTCAATAAAAATGTGTTATTTTATTGAACAGTCCTCTTTCTCATGCAAGAGAAATGAATTGCCACAATTGCAATACTTATTATAAAGTAAAGTGCTTACAGTAAAAGTAGTATTATGAAATAATACTGTAAAAGCATGGATATGGTTTCTTAGCCATATGATACATAAAATGGATAAAATATATACATACATAAAAACATTGACTAACAAACTCAACTGGTGCTTCTAAGATACGCCTACCCCGGTGTACCTGACCTAAGCCTAATACATGGGAAGGAGTAAGTAGGTAGCAGTTTTAAGTTAAAATTAAGTTATTTGCCAAGTATCGGAATCAAGAATTCTCTCTAAGGTTTTAATCAGTTCCGTACCTTGGTTATAGAATGAAGGAGGTCTTGTATCTCGTTTCTCAGGACTCGATCTCCCAGCAACCCGCGAGGGTGACTCGGGAACACCAGAGCTGGATTTTCTCGGAGCGAGCAAAGGCAGTTTCTCTAGCGCGTCAAAGGAGAGAGGCGGCTTCCTTCGGCTCCCGCATCAGCTGGGCTTCGGATAAGTAGATAACCGCTCTGCTCCACACCACCGTGTGTTTGCTTAAGGCAACGTTGGTATATTTATACCTGAAAGTTGCCGGGTTTGACGTAAGGTTGGATATAAGACGTCACTGAGAACTAACAGTTCTTTCTGGACTCCAGGAGTTCTTGTGCAAATCAAAACAAGAGCAAGGGGGGATTCCCGGGCTGCTGGAGGCTTGGTTTGTGTAAAGAACGCGTTGTGCTTTCTAGGAGTCAGTGGGAGTAGCCTTGCCGTGCTTTTGACTGCATGTGCTATTACTGAATATGGATATGATTCTTATGCCTTCATGAGGATACTATTTATTAGAACCACATAAGGGCATGAATCGGGAATATCGAATTAGGGTCCTAGATAGAAATACAACAGTAGCGGGTCTTCATCAGGACTAACATGGGAGGTGGATAACCTGTGGAGGAAGGAGAAGAACTGGAATCAGAATTCCTCATTGGTGGTTAAAAACATAGATGGCCGATTATATTCTAAATGGCGGTGGCATGTGAACGTTTAAGAACCGGTTGTGTGGCTAAAATCAAAGGGTCCGGGGTGAGGTTCCGTGAGAATTGAAACAACGTTTTGGGCTCGTTCGGATATGGACGAGTTTGGTATCTACGAACCGCAAATGACGAGTTTAGTAGGTGTACGCCTTTTCGCTACTCTACTTTGCAGGGTTCGTCTTATTCATGGGTTTCTCCATCTGAACCCTCGGGTTCCATTTTAGATACAGCATCCATTTTGTTTCTTGCCCTCACGTAGCCGGCGAACGGACAATGTCCGCTTCATGACCCTGGGTTTCCCAAGCTCTTGCGGAAGATGCACATCCCTTTGAGTGTGTCTTTATGACTAGGGGGATGACACGGCAAAGGCAGATGGCCCCGCTCGAGGCTCATCTTGCCGTGCCGGTCTATTGTTTCAGCCTTGCAATGCTTTAGACTCGAATCCTTTGATCCTGCGATCACGCTTCCGATATTGCTCCTACACTCTTTTCAATCTGTTGTCTGTCTTTGTCTTCTTGCACCTGTTTCTGTCTCTTTTCTTAGCTCGTTTACAGCCAGAATGGAATGTGCCTAATGGTGGGATAACGTGCTTTTACAGTTGGGAACCGGCAATGCTACTGTAATTATGTTCCGGGCTTCTGAAAACATGAATGCAATCCTTTTGAAGTTTACTGTGGGAACTGAGTAGTAACCTTTTGTTCGCTATGTTGTGCAATGACGAAAATATGTATAAAAGGAGCGATCCACTTTTGCAATTCAAAGCAGACTCTCAGAACCTACACTCAGTTGTACTTCTTGCGATCTCTGTATCCCTGCAGTAAATAAACGCTGATCTTTGACGCTGAAGGAAGTGTCCCGTGTCTCTGTGATTTGTTTGCTGGAACAGGTAACCCACGAAGGTTTCAGGTGTTGTCCCCTGGCACCGCTGGGCCTTAGAATAGCCCAGTCCTTCAGTTGGCGCCCAACATGGGGCGACATCAGCGGTACCGGTCCAAATCCCGGCGATCGTGAGGAACTTCGTGTGAAATCTCCGAGGGAAGGTGCACCCCGCTTCATCGATCCTGTGTCGAAATAAGTGGCCCGAAGATTTTTCCCGTGAAGATTCCCGCCTCCTGACGGCTGCGACGGACTGATACCCTGACTGTCGACCTGTTTTGGCGCCTGGCGTAGTCCTTTGTACGGCGAGACGATAGACGGGCCTTCCTGGTGACGCCATTGTTCTCTCAGTTAAGTATTTGTGGGTAGCTCCCAGTAAACTTGGTTGTTGTTGTTGAAACTTGGTTGTTTGTATGGTTCCATTGCATTTGTGGTTCTTAGTTGTTGATTCTTAGTTGTTGGGTTTTTCTTTGACGATTGCAATTGCCAAAAACCAAGGGTCTCGTATTTTTGCGAGGATATCGTAATTCGATAACCCTTGAAGTTTGTAAACTCGGTTAGTGTGCACGATGCCTGGCCATAGTACTTTGTTTGGTTTCCTTAAATGTTGCAGCACGGATTCCCGGTTGGAGGACTCATGTCCGATACCTCCAGTTGGAACTCCGATTTATGAGCTCTATAGTCGACATGGAGTGGGCCCTATCGTACAAAATGAATATTGGATCCGTTATACTAAAAACGATGGTGTCCTTAGTTGGCCACCCCATGGTAGTTTTGAAACTGAGATTTTAGATAATCTCGAAGCAAAATTGTTTAAAAAGAAATCTAGGCCAGCAATGTTTGATTCCTTTCGGTTATGGCGCAAAGAGGCCAAACAGAAGGAAATCAAGCAGATTAAGAAAAATAAGAGAGATGGTGTCATTACGATGATGCAAAGTGCAGATCAGTATCAGCGAGACAAAGAAGAGAAGGAAAAGGAAGTTTTTACCAGATTGCATCGTATGGCGGTGGATAAATGTTATCCGGTTTTACCGTCAAGTTCTGATAAGAAGGGAGAGGAATCGACAGAGGATCCTTTGTTATCCTATTTATTGAAATCACCACCTCCTTATGTACAGGGTACTACAGTCCCTGTAGTTCCTCCTGTTCCTCCACCTGTTGTTCCGGCGGCTGCTGGTCAGCCTGTCGTTGGTCCTGTTCCTCCGAATCCCCTTGTTCCTCAAGTGGGCCCTGCTCCTTTACCTGCTCTTGTTCCTACTGCTCCTCTGCCTGTACCTTCTCAGTCTATTGTTCCTACCACTCCTGCTACCTTGGCTAATCCTACTGCTCCTACGTTCAGTCCTCACGTTGTTGCACCTGTACTTCTCTCCTCTTCTCCTTCTGTTCGTAGCCGCATACCTAATGCTGTTGCTAATCTCTATTCTCCACTTTTCGGATCGATACTTGGGTTCGATGTCTCTGACGTCTCTCAGAGACGAAGCCAAATGCCTGGAGGTCGGGAGAGTGAGACGTTAGTCACTATGGAGCGTAGGTGGATTAGACATCCTGCTAAGTACACTCTGCGCATAGTTTTCGATACGTTCTCTCAGTTCAATGAGCCCACACAAAGATTCGTGTTCGAGGAAATGTGTAAATCCTTGAGAGAAGAGTGGGATAATGATGAGGTAGATAATGTACCGCCAGATATGACTGAACTTCAGAATCAGTTTTCGAACGGTATGATTGTAGGCGGTAATGTACGACGTGCATTAGAGCGTTTGTTAGCTTTTCGATCTACAGTGCCTCCTCGAGTGGTGTTTGACGATGACTCCGATGATTCAAAAGCACAATCTGGTCAGTATCCTATGCGAGAAGTTCCCCCAGTGGGGATGCCAGGTGATGCTAATGTCAATCCTCCAATTTTGCCACACTTCCAGAGAGTGTGAATACACCTCCCATGGAAACGATCGGAAGTTTTGCAGGTGAAACAATCTTTACCTGACCCCCGGAAGAATCCGGCAGGTTATTATAAGGAGTTATCCCAACTTGTGGATGCTACTATTATGAACCTTGCTGATATTGACATGTTGTTTGGTAATGTTGTACCGCAACCGATTTGGGCGAAAATTCGTCAAGAGAATCATGCAGCTGAGTTGGGTGGTGATTGGGCTGCTCCTGTAGCGGCTGACGGACGGCAAGTTGGTGGGGCTAAGCCTGAACAGATAATTACAGATCTGCCCCAAAGAATCATTACGCTCATGAAAACACTTATGCCAGCGATGAGGGTGAACTGGGATAAATTGTCTACTTGCAAACAAAAGAAAGACGAGAGTGTCTCCGATTTCTTTACTAGATTTGAGGAGGCATTTATCGATCATAGTGGTCAGGATATGAGCACTGAGGGAGGTCAGCGACTGTTTGTTGATAAGTTTGTGTTAAATCTGTTGCCTGAGCTATGCAACAAATTGAAAAATTCTGAAAGTGCATGGGCTGTTTCAACCACTGCTCAAATATTAGCGACGGCTCAATATTATGAAAATAGAGAAAAAGAAGAAAATGATCGTGCAGACAAGAAAACGAAGGAGCTTAAAACTAAGGTCTTATTGCAGCAATCATATCCTCCGCGCTCGAATCAAAATGACTCGCAACAGCAATATCGACCACAGGCGCAGGCTTCTAGGATGCAGTCGCGTTCTGACTCCTCTACATCCAGATCTATGCTTGGGTATAATCAATGTAATGCAATGTGCATTGTAGGGGTGAGGGCCACTTGAAGTTTAATTGTCCTGTTTTACGTGGCCGAAATAATGGTGTTTCGGCCCGAGGAGGTCGTAGTGGTCCTCAGCAGGCATCTCGAGGTAAAGGTCGTGGCACCTCTCAAAATCAAAATGAGCGTTCTACTCGGACACAAACAATTGTTTTGATCAGCGAAATACATCATCTGGTAGATCTGCACAGTATCATGTGGATGACTATTATGTTGAGCATGACATTGATGCAGACGGTAATTACTAGGACAGCCATGGACAAAGAGAGGGAGTAGTATCAGTTCCGGTTGATCAGAGAGGGCCTTATGTCGCAGTTGCCACATCGGGCGTAGTTGAGCCTTTTCTGTTGGACACTGGTGCAGCAAAAAGTTCCATCATGCATTCAAAACTCCTTTGTCTGGCTTAACAAATGTTTCTGTTGGATTCTCTGGCGCCCCGGTTAGCAGTCCAGTTTCTAGCCCTTTTTCCCTTACGATCGGGCCACGTGAGCTAGAGGCTCCTTTGATTTTAACTACTGGTTGTGGTGAGAATCTTTTGGGTCTGGATTTGTTGAAGCGGTTATATGCGACTCTGTATTGCTCTCCTACGGGAGTGGAGCTTACATTAGGTCAGAGAGTGATCTCTCCTATGTACTTGTCAACTGATAAGCTCCCACCGGAATTGAGTTCCCTTCCTGAGTCTTTATGGGCAACAGGTCCCAATGATGTGGGCCTACTGGACATTCCACCTTATGTAGTTCAATTGAAATCGAATGTGCAATTACCACGTATTCCCCAGTATCGTATCTCTCTTGATGGCGAGCGAGCGCTCTTAGTGATCATTTATGACTTGATCGATAAGGATGTCACATTGAAGAAACTCGGGGAAATGTGTGTAATAGTCCGGTGTTACCTATTCTGAAACGAACTGACCCATCCAAGCCTCCTGTGTACCGTTTTGTTATTGATTTGAGAGAAGTGAATACAATCGTGATCCCACAGTTTCCCGTGGTGCCTGACATTACAGCTTTGCTGACCCTGATTCCAGCTTCTGCCTCCTGGTTTTTGGTAATCGACCTAAAGGATGCTTTCTTTAGCATTCCGATTGCTGAGGAAAGCAGAGACCTATTCAGCTTCTCATTAGGTGGTCGCAGCTTCAGGTTTAAACGCGCACCTCAGGGCTACTGTGAGAGTCCATCGATCTACAGTCAAGCCCTTAAGAGTCAACTTGATGCGTTTGTGTTACCTGCTGGTGCGGCCTTGGTTCAGTACGTTGATGATCTGTTAGTGGCTGCTGACACTGAGCAGATTTGCAAAACTGCTACAGTATCGCTGTTACAGCATCTATGTGACTTACATCACAAGGTGCCACCTTCTAAGCTACAGTATTGTTGTCAAGAAGTAACCTATTTAGGTCACTTATTGTCAAAGGAGGGAAGAAGGTTGACCCCAGAAAGAATTGCAGCGATTGCTCGAATAACTGTGCCAACAACTCAGAGAGATGTACGTGCCTTTCTAGGTATTACGTCATACTGCAGACAATGGATTCCAAACTTTTCATTGTTAGCAAAGCCATTGTTAGCTCTCACGTGCAAGGATGTTCCGACTCCTTTGCCATGGACCGAAGAATGTCAGAAAAGTTTTTCTGAACTGCGTGATGCGTTGTGTTCGGCTCCTGTGTTAGGTACTCCTGATTACAGTAAGCCGTTTACACTATACGTTCACGAGAGGGAAGGTTGTGCGTTGAGTGTCTTGACGCAACAATTTGGTGGTAAGCAGCGTCCATGTGCATATTTTTCCTCGACCTTAGACCCAGGAGCTAGAGCATTGCTGAGTTGTCTAAGAGCAACAGCGGCAGCTGCGGTGTCCATTCGACAGTCCGCAGGTCTGGTCATGGATAATATGCTTACAGTGATGGTTCCGCATGCAGTTGACACTCTCTTGAATCGAACGAAAACTCAACACTTGACGAGCGCAAGGTTGTCTGGTTATGAGTTGACACTTTTGGCAAGTCATATACAGATAAAACGTTGCAATGTGCTGAATCCAGCGACATTGTTGCCGATTAGTGTGGAATCAGGTGATGTAGCACCACATGACTGTTACTTAAGAACTGAAGAAGAAACGAAGGGTCGTATTGACCTGAAAAATACTCCATTGGTAGATCCCGATGGTACTTTGTATGTTGATGGTTCATGCTTCAAGTTGCCGAATGGTGATGTGACGACTGCGTATGCTGTAGTGACGCTGAGTACGGTTGTGGAAACTGTGAGATTGAGTCAGAATTCAGCGCAAGCGGCAGAATTGATTGCGTTAACGAGAGCGTGTGTTTTGTCTAAAGGGAAGCGAGTGAATGTGTTTACTGACAGTCAGTATGCATTTGGCGTAGCGCATAGCTTTGGTCGATTGTGGAGAGAAAGAGGATTTATGACATCGCATGGTACGAAGATCCAACACGGACAGCTCGTGAACGATCTTTTGGATGCACTTACATTGCCTAAGCAGGTGGCAATCATTAAATGCAGCGCGCATCGAAAGATTACGGATGATGTTGGTCGTGGTAAGGCGTTTGCGGATGAGATTGCTAAGGAAACGGCTAAGAATCTGACAACTCGAATGTATGTTACGAGTTCAGTGAGGTGGCCGACGGAGACTGGTATGTGTGAGGACACAGTTGAGAGTGTGAAAGCGATTCAGAATGAGGCCACCGAAACTGAAAAGACTAAGTGGAAAGAAAGCATGGGGAAGTTAGACATGAATGGATGTTGGGTTGATTTGTCAGAATATCAGAGATGGATGTTACCGGATGCGTATGTGCTTGCCGTTGTTACTATGGCTCACGGCATGTCACATATTAGCGCGAAAGGTATATGTAAGTTGTTGTCTCCTGTATGGAAGAATGATGGGATTGCTAAGTGTGCTGAGAGAGTGGTCAAGAACTGTATGGTATGTTTGATGTATAATCCTGGCAAGGGCACCCCCACTCCACCTGGTCATTTTGCTCCTCCTACATGTCCCTTTGAAGTTATCCAGTTGGACTTCATCCATATGGAGAGATGCAATAACTTGAAATATGTCTTGGTTGTGGTTTGCGCGTTCTCCAGATGGATCGAGGCCTACCCTCTTAAGGATAATACTGCCCTGTCCACAGCGAAAGTCCTACTCAAGGAATATTTTCCCCGGTATGGAATGCCACGGATCGTATGGTCGGATAACGGAAGTGAGTTTGTGGGAAGTGTGATGAAGAGAGTGTGTAAGGGCCTAGGAATTCGCCAAAAATTCCATAGCGCCAATCATCCTCAATCCTTTTTGTAAATCGTTTTTGGCCACTATAGGTGTGGCAGGGTATACTCAGACATGAGTCCCTTTCTCACTGCTCCATCAGGATTCAAGCAAGCCGGGCCGAAGAAGGCTGAAATGCCAGAAACCGGTCCCCGGTAGCTTGTCTCCTTTCTGGTGAAGAATTGGCTTGGTAGTTTAGTCTGCCCTGTTCCCATGATGCACTGGGCCAGGGACAGACTGATTTGCATATAGCCAGGTTCTGAGCCGGGATGGGGCAGTGAGATAAATAACGGTGATGGATCAAGCCCTGATCTTTGGACTGGGTAAGAGTGGTCTGTTTAACTCAGACACTCTGTTCATCACCACCCCCTTTTTGTAAATCGTTTTTGGCCACTATAGGTGTGGCAGGGTATACTCAGACATGAGTCCCTTTCTCACTGCTCCATCAGGATTCAAGCAAGCCGGGCCGAAGAAGGCTGAAATGCCAGAAACCGGTCCCCGGTAGCTTGTCTCCTTTCTGGTGAAGAATTGGCTTGGTAGTTTAGTCTGCCCTGTTCCCATGATGCACTGGGCCAGGGACAGACTGATTTGCATATAGCCAGGTTCTGAGCCGGGATGGGGCAGTGAGATAAATAACGGTGATGGATCAAGCCCTGATCTTTGGACTGGGTAAGAGTGGTCTGTTTAACTCAGACACTCTGTTCATCACCACCCCCTTTTTGTAAATCGTTTTTGGCCACTATAGGTGTGGCAGGGTATACTCAGACATGAGTCCCTTTCTCACTGCTCCATCAGGATTCAAGCAAGCCGGGCCGAAGAAGGCTGAAATGCCAGAAACCGGTCCCCGGTAGCTTGTCTCCTTTCTGGTGAAGAATTGGCTTGGTAGTTTAGTCTGCCCTGTTCCCATGATGCACTGGGCCAGGGACAGACTGATTTGCATATAGCCATGTTCTGAGCCGGGATGGGGCAGTGAGATAAATAACGGTGATGGATCAAGCCCTGATTTTTGGACTGGGTAAGAGTGGTCTGTTTAACTCAGACACTCTGTTCATCACCACCCCCTTTTTGTAAATCGTTTTTGGCCACTATAGGTGTGGCAGGGTATACTCAGACATGAGTCCCTTTCTCACTGCTCCATCAGGATTCAAGCAAGCCGGGCCGAAGAAGGCTGAAATGCCAGAAACCGGTCCCCGGTAGCTTGTCTCCTTTCTGGTGAAGAATTGGCTTGGTAGTTTAGTCTGCCCTGTTCCCATGATGCACTGGGCCAGGGACAGACTGATTTGCATATAGCCAGGTTCTGAGCCGGGATGGGGCAGTGAGATAAATAACGGTGATGGATCAAGCCCTGATCTTTGGACTGGGTAAGAGTGGTCTGTTTAACTCAGACACTCTGTTCATCACCACCCCCTTTTTGTAAATCATCCTCAATTGGCGGGTTTAGTGGAAGGGTACAATGGTACTCTGAAACTGAAACTTGCCAAAATTCAAGCCACGACTGGTTTGTCATGGCCTGATGCACTGCCTCTAGCTCTCCTATCGACCAGGGCGACTGTGCACTCTTGAGTAGGGCTTAGCCCATATGAGATTGTGTTCGGCCGTCCTGCGAACATTTGGGGAGTTCCGAGGCCTAAGGAATTTGACAGTCTTGAATATCCAATGTTGATTGACTATCTTTATGATCTGACTGCTAAATTGAGTTTGATTCATCAACAGGTTTTTGAAGCTCTACCGGCACAAACAGAGGTTCCTGGACATCGGCTCCAACCTGGTGACTGGGTTGTCACCCGCAACTTTGGGAGAAAACGTAATCTCGAGCCAAGGTTTGTGGGACCCTACCAAGTTTTGCTGGCAACAAGGACTGCAGTTCGGCTGGACGGCAGGAAGCATTGCGTGCATGCCACCCATGCGAAAAAAGTTCAGCTTCCTTTGCCAGCAGATAACTGGGTAAAGACAGGAGTTGCCCCAACGGAGACCGAGGCCCTTCCACGCTACGTGCCAGTCAGTGATGCTCAACCTGTAGAGAACGATTCAGTTCAGTCAGACACACCTGTTGAATCATCTGGTACTGTATCTTCGTCTTCAGCATTGGAGAATTCGAGTTCTGAACTGTCACCTGAACGATCGCACACTGTTTTGCCATCTGAACCGTTGTTTGAAGAGCAAACTCGACCTGGAAAAAGTTGATACTTTCTTCGATCGCGTGACAAGGACTAATAAGAAATTCCTTTTTTTTGTTTTTAAATTCACATTACCCCCTCACTGTTGCTACGAACATTTTGAACATTTGCATTTTTTCATTGATTCTGAGTTTTTCAATTCTTGTTTTATACATCACATGTGTTCCTCTTCTGTGCAGCTAGGAGACTTATATTAAATTAAATGTTCTATTGATTATAACCTACCATCTGGGTTGGCCGTAGGGCAGTGCGGGTACCTCCTTCTGTTTAGCAGGTTTCTGACACTAGGTCGGTTACTTTTGTCGATTCCTGGGAACTCCTGGGAATTGATAATCGCTACTCAGAACGAGGTGCGTCAAGAACGTTACGGACGGTCTTTAGAGGATGGAGTTCTCTAAGCTGTCGGAAATAGAGAGGATGTCGGCGCAAAGATCCAAATTGCATAAGGTTTTGCGAACAAAATGTTTTTTGTTTCAGGTTTTCATGTTATTCCTAAATGTTTCTATGCTACTGGTGGGTGGAGTGTATCTTGGGATTCAGTCGTTATTACCTTCCACTTCGCCTACTTCTCCTTCTCATGATCTGAATTCTGTTCCCACTATTTCTCCACATTCCTTTCATCTTCTGCCCCAACATGAACAGGTCAGACGTGCGGAATTTATGAACAACTCCTTTGTCCAACTTCTTCATCAGCATCAGTTGGTGATGAACACTACCAACTGTTGGGTGTTTGGGTTAATGCCACATACCATGGATAAGGGTATTCCGTATTTGGTTCTTCCTTACAGCTCCCAGGGATCAGCTCGAGCATTTCAAACCATGTTCCGTAGTGCACTAGATTCCTACCCCCGTCGAGAGCCATGCTCTGCAGACCTTGGTCCCGGCCCGTACCACAAGTCTTTGACGATAGCGATTGCTGATTTATATAGAGATATTTTTGATGCATCGCTTATTCCAGAGGAAGAGGTGCGAGCATACAAGGATCTGAGTGAGGCTGAGTATAGTATGTCAGTGGGTGATAGACAGCTTAAGAGCTCGTCTCCGATCTGGATCGTACCCCACCTTGGTCATTTCTGCATGCAAGGTCTTGGTCGAAATCCGAGAGCTCAGCTTGGGAAGAGTGCTTGTACTGAAACGTATGTTTTACCGATGCTCTCTTCCCCTGTCTTCCTGACTGCCAAGGGTACCTATTTTGTATGTTATGATCACGCTTATACGTGGTTGCCCCGTGACTTCTCGGGCACCTGTTATATCGCGAATCTTTTGCCACAGACTTTTACAGTTGCCTCAGACTATCACAAGACTAGAGTTGTGAGAGGCGTTATTAGCGAAGAGGACACTGCCGGTCAAGAAGCAGGAGACTTCTTTAAGGGTTTCCTGCCATTTTGGGGACCTATGGTTAATAGTAGGAACCTGAGACAGTTGACTCGTGTGGTGGAATTGACTGCTAACATAACTGCAAGTGCTCTTGGTAACCTGACAGCAGAGCTTCAGGCGGATAGACTTATGACGTTGCAGAACCGAATGGTTCTAGACGTTGTACTCGCAGATAGAGGTGGTGTGTGCAAGGTGATCGATTTGAGCTGCTGTATTTTCATACCTGATAACGCTCCAACTGTTTATCAAGCCATCTCGAAGTTGCAAAAAATCTCCGAGTCCATACACGTGGACGAAGGTGATTGGACGCTTCTAGGATGGTTTTGGGGTCTGATGTCGACTTGGGGTTGGAAGATTCTGATGATTGTAGGGGTTGTTGTGACGTTTCTGTTCACGTGTTGTCTTTGTGTACAGTGTGGTCCAGCCTTATGTGGCCTCTGTGCTACAACGTGTATAAGAAGGCCATCTGTTACCAAAGAGACATTGATGGATAGAATAATGTTCCAGCAACAATATGAACGATCTGATGAATATCGAAATTGATTCTGATATCGACTAGTGCTTGCCTACATGAGGGCAAAAGGAGCGTCTGAGGTTCCGTGAGAATCGTAACGA
Organism: Lissotriton vulgaris; assembly: GCF_964263255.1. Taxonomy (NCBI): domain Eukaryota; kingdom Metazoa; phylum Chordata; class Amphibia; order Caudata; family Salamandridae; genus Lissotriton; species Lissotriton vulgaris. The sequence continues at coordinate 1,449,214,027 of NC_141691.1, forward strand.
CGTTGGGCTCGTTCGGATATGGACGAGTTTGGTATCTACGAACCGCAAATGTCGAGTTTAGTAGGTGTACGCGTTTTCGCTACTCTACTTTGCAGGGTTCGTCTTATTCGTGGGTTTCTCCATCTGAACCCTCGGGTTCCATTTTAGATACAGCATCCATTTTGTTTCTTGCCCTCACGTAGCCGGCGAACGGACAATGTCCGCTTCATGACCCTGGGTTTCCCAAGCTCTTGCGGAAGATGCACATCCCTTTGAGTGTGTCTTTATGACAAGGGGGATGACACGGCAAAGGCAGATGGCCCCGCTCGAGGCTCATCTTGCCGTGCTGGTCTATTGTTTCAGCCTTGCAATGCATTAGGCTTGAATCCTTTGATCCTGCGATCACGCTTCCGATATTGCCCCTACACTCTTTTCAATCTGTTGTCTGTCTTTGTCTTCCTTGCACCTGTTTCTGTCTCTTTTCTTAGCTCGTTTACAGCCAGAATGGAATGTGCCTAATGGTGGGATAACGTGCTTTTACAGTTGGGAACCGGCAATGCTACTGTAATTATGTTCCGGGCTTCTGAAAACATGAATGCAATCCTTTTGAAGTTTACTGTGGGAACTGAGTTGTAACCTTTTGTTCGCTATGTTGTGCAATGACGAAAATGTGTATAAAAGGAGCGATCCGCTTTTGCAATTCGAAGCAGACTCTCAGAACCTACACTCTGTTGTACTTCTTGTGATCTCTGTATCCCTGCAGTAAATAAACGCTGATCTATGACGCCGAAGGAAGTGTCCTGTGTCTCTGTGATTTGTACGCCGGAACAGGTAACCCACGAAGGTTTCAGGTGTTGTCCCCTGGCACCACTGGGCCTTAGAATAGCCCAGTCCTTCAGTGGCCCGTGATGCATTAGATGTAAACGATAATTACTGTGCCTGTCTTGTGCCACCGCCATTTAGAATATAATCGGCCATCTATGTTTTTAACCACCAATGAAAAATTTTGATACCAGTTCTTTTCCTACCTCCACAGGTTGTCCACCTCCCATGTTACTCCTGATGAAGACCCAATACGGTCTATCTAAATTCTGATACCAGTTCTTTTCATTCTTTACCTACCCAGGTGATAAAAAATCGTTTTCTCATGAGAAGGTGTATCCCTACATAAAAGAGGATTACACCCCTACAGGAAGAAACCCTGGTTATAATACAGAAAGATACGGTTCTGATACCAGATCTGACACATCAGATTCCAGCTCCAATCGTTACCAGATCAAAAACAGGAGACCAGGAGGAGGTAGAATGCCGAACAGAGGTGGTTACGGATGGCCCATATACCAAGGGGCACAACCTTTTGGCCCACCACCACAATATTTCTATGGACCACCCACTTTTTACCAACCCTTCCAGCAACAACCATATCCCATTTGGAGTAACGCCCAATCATTGGAACCACAACAGCAGCCTTTTTTAGGGAGAGGCAAACTCCCCCAAAGAGGAAGAACAAGACGAGGACAACAGGTACAATGGGCACAACCTTTGGAAACCAACAGGAGCCACACGCGCAGCATGGGACCCTTGAATGTACCAACAATCAGCAACCAATGAGTCTTGTGGTCAACCTATCTGATAGTACTCTGACACCAGACCAGGCCATGGTACTAGAGAAGGGATTGGGTTCCGTGCCTACAGCTACCCGTGACAAGTTTAAATTGTGCTGCGAACTGAAGGATTCATTCGCAGAATAAAATTGGAAGTATTCTTCAAAGACAAGGCACAAGCAAACACCACTAACAGCGACACAGGACTGAAGAAAAAATCAAAATTTACCCCACCTGCCAGTAGCATGCCAGTGGAACTACTGGCCTTTGAAAAAGCGGTCTTAAAGGAGGTAACAGAAATAGACCCAAAATTTATTAAAACCTTTCATAACACCAGCAAGAAATAGATGGAAGCCATCCAACAACTGTCAAATGAACCATTTTTAACGATAAAACCAGCAGACAAAGGTGGCGCCATTGTGGTGCAAAATACCACAGACTACAGCAATACAGAATGTCTTCGCCTCCTGGCGGATGAACGGAACTACGAAATCATTGGAACAAACCCAACAGAACAGCTACGCATAGAGATAGCTTGTTTGATTGAGGAATAACTGGCCAACGATTGGATGTCCAAAAAAGAGGCAGATTTCCATGAGAATAAAGATCCTACTATACCTTACTTCTATACGATTCCAAAAAATTCATAAGACCGTGGAAAAACCCCCAGGGAGACCAATAGTCTCAGGAATTGGTCCTATCCCAGAGCCCCTGTCTAAATTTGCTGATGCCTTCTTAAGATAATTGATACAACAGACAGACAAATACCTTCAGGACACGAAGGCGGTTCTCTGTCTCATTAAAGATCTGGAGTTCAATCCTATGACCCACATACTGGTGGGCCTTGATGTAGAGAGCCTCTACACAAGATTGCCACATAAAGAGATGCTGGAAATCTTAGAAGAAGTCTTTTTCCATGATGGATGGCATTACCACAAACCCAGACATGTGGTATTAGAGTGTTGTCGCCTTGGATTAACAGAGAACTTTTTTCAATTCCAAAACAATTTGTACTGCCAGAAGCATGGCACGAGCATGGGGAGTACTTTCGCGCCGAGCGTGGCGGGATTGTACGTCCACCATTTGGAGAAACAAAAAATCTTGAACCCCAGCAACCCCCATCTGAGTCAAGTCCAACTATGGAAACGCTACATAGACGGCGTGCTCATGATCTGGAAAGGAGATGAAAGCGAAGTAGGGCTATTCTTGCAATGGCTCAACCAACAAGACCCTTTTCTAAAATTCACATCATCCATGAGTAGATCCAACCTCGTATTTCTGGATCTAAATATACAGGCACAAGAAGGGAAACTCATCACTACTACACATTTTAAACCAACGTCCAGGAACTGTCTTCTTAGATTCAACAGTTTCCACCCCGGACAACTAAGGGAGAATCTTCCCTTTGGTCAGTTCTTACATTTAAGACGTAATTGCCCCGAAAAATTAGACTTCAAGGCTCAGGCGAAAGACTTGAGTGAAAAACTCCTTCTAAGAAACTACCTCAAACACATTGTGACACAAGCAAAGAAAAGGGCTTCAAACAATAATCGCGACGCCCTTCTAGAACCTAAAATCATTCAGGAAAACACCAAGAAATGGCCTATCTGCATAACTACTTACAATGTAGCTTCTGACCAAGTAGTTAAGATAGTTAAAAAACAGTGGGGGTTTAAATCTGGAAAACCCCATGTTCAGCCACCGGAAGGGCACTTTGTGGTCCACACACGACCAAGAGAACTACATGGCTCAGTGGGTGCAGAAAGCCTTCTCCACCCCCTCCCTGCAGGACATTACCCATGCACAAATTGCAGCGTTTGCCACCTGACCACGGCAACCAAACAAATCCACTATAACAATGGGCTTACATGGGAACTGAGGTCTTTTTCAAACTGTAACACGGCAGGAGTGGTCTACATGATCACTTGCACATGTGGCTTACACTACGTGGGTATGACCACTAGAAAGATCAGTAGTTTTAGGTGTAAACGTTCAAACACCAAAATTACTACACATTTCCTTGAAAAAGCGCACACTCCCAATGACTTGAGGTGGGTGGTCCTGGAAACTGTACATAACCAAACCCGCATAGAGAAAAAACTGTTTGACAAAGAACAGCGCTGGGTTTTTAAACTTTGTTCTGACACCCAAGGTCTGAATGATGACATACCTTGGGGACAACTTACACAATGATAAATGTCTGAAAAAGTGCTGATTGCCCTTCAGTGTACAAATAACATATGTTCTAACTATGCACTCATCTCCCCAGCAATATGTTTTATTTCCATGCTTATCATTAAGGACAGCAACCACTGACAATACTATTTAAATCCAGAACTGTATGAAACAAAAACGACTTGGTATGGGCAGAATATTAGAGGAATTGGCCCCCACCAACATGGCCGCCGAAACTTCTGTCCTAAAAATGCACCATGTGCAGCCCACACCTTCCGCTGTGCCTGGTAGCCTTTTTTCTTAAGAAAATTTGTAAATTAACTTTTTGTGTCACTAATATGCCCAAGATCTTTAGAAAATTTAAATTTGGAAATTCGGAGCCCTGGGGACAAAGTCTTGTAATCTTTAAGATCGTAGGAATACTCCCAAGATGGCCGCCAAAGTTTGCTGGCCAAAAACGATGTGCCTCGCGGTCCATGCCGACCGCAATGACAATTCGGCTTTTAAACAGCCTTCGGACACATACTCGTCAAGATGCTGTCCGGAGGTTGCAGCATAGGTGGTTGTTCCACGTTATCTTGAGATTCAAGTAAGTGCTCACAAAAACTTCACAGGGCCTCAGCGGACCAACGGCCCCTCCCGTTCTGCTTTTACCATTTCTATTGTTCCATTTGGCGGCGAAAACCAGCAACCATGAGTATGGCACGCCTGCTACCTTAAGGTGCTGATTACTAACACGCCCCTGGTTTTTCCTCATTCATTTCCCTAGATTGAACAGGATACGAGCAATTCTCCTCAGTCCATGGGGCTCAGTTAGGTCCTGATAAATGTATGTAACAGTCTGTCTTTTTAATGTGGTGTGTGTGTGTGGCTTATTACTGTATACATTTATGAATATTGAGTGATACACTGTTTTAATTTCACGCCACTTGGCTTTTTATATTTCAAGCATGGACAAAGACACAGTCATTCATGGATCTGCTTCTGGTGTATGATAAAAACGTTAATACTCTGTGTGGGCATACCCCGTTAACCATAGAAGTATGTTTCTTCTTTTTTCTTACAGGTACTACGTGACCATTATCTCTACGTATGTACTAATGCATGCCTTATCATATGCAGCATTTATTTTGATTTGATCTTTATAAATACCTCACTTGAGCACGTTTTAGGAGTGGCGAACACAGGGCTGGTCTCTGTGTGCTTGGGGAAGCTCGAAACATGTTGACAGAAGTGACTAGGCATACCTGATCATTGACAGTAGGATCCCTAGTTCTCTACCCCGTTTTTAATATATACCCCCCAGAAGCAATAATAAATCATTTGTAGCTCACTAGGAAGGTAGTTTTTAACTCACTTAGATCAGACCACTCCACTTCACAACACCACTTGCACCACACATAGTCCATCACTTAAAAGTGCTTCTACGTAGTTCGCAAGTCGCAGCACGCCTCAGTCCGTAGAGGGCTGGGATGGCCCAATTGATGAAGCATGTCACCATGGGGAAACCCTGGTGAGTGAGGGGACTCAAGAAAAAAAAAACTTTTTCTTTCCTCTACAAAATATATTGATTCCAACTCCAGTGAGTGTTGCGAATACTAGACACTGACAAACTAGGTTTTTGACCTTTGGTTTACAAAGGTTTTATAAGTATAAGTGAGTCAGAGTAAGAGTCAGTGAGAGAGTGCGAATGAGTGATTCTGGGTCAGAGTGAGTGCACGAGTAGGTGAAAATTAATGATTGCAAGTCAGTGCTAATGATAGAATGAGTGTGACTAAGTGAATGTTAGAGAGTATGTATTTTTATGCATGCACATCTGCTGTTGGTATTCAGAAAAACAACTACTCTTGGCAATTGTCAACCAGATCAATATTTGCACTACTGCTGCCAACAATCAAACAATAACACTTTGCCTGCCCTGAAAAGGAAGAAGCCAAGGAATGTGTATACAAAAATATATTTAATTAATTAAAACATCATCAGAATGTACATTGCAAAATTCTCAGTATTTAAAACAATATATCAGATAGTGTTATGAAATATTTTAAAAAACATCAAAGAGATAAGAATAGACGACAAAAGAATTAGGGCCATATGTAGCCTAATTGCGCTCGCAAATGCTGAAATTCGAAATTAGGGCGGTGTGCTATGTAGCACTGAAAAACCCACATGCAAAATAAGGAATCGCTAAATTTGCGATTCTTTATTTTTCTATTGCATTTAAGGAATAGCAAATTGTGATTCCTTAAATGCAATGTAGGAAGCACCCAAGTTGTGCACATTTTGGCTTAAGGAATAGCAAAATACTGCCAACTTCAGTTTGGTGATATTTTGTGATTTCTTTAAAAAATTAACTTTTGGGCATTTTGCAAAGTGCCATGTGGGTCACATATATACCCTTAGGGCATGTATGTGGGCCACACGTACACACATGTTAACTTCAGGGGTGAAAAAGAGTGTCCTATTGACACCCTTACAAACCTGAAATTGCATTCTCAATTTGCGATACTCTAATTGAGAATCACAAATTGAGAATGTCTTCCCATTCATTCCTATGGGCCTTCGAGCCCATAGGAATGAATGAGAAGGTATTCCTTATTTGCGAATCTCAATTTGCGATTCGCAAATAAGGATTAAGTGGGATTCGCAAAAATGTTTGCTAATCCTACCTACATTGCGTTTTGTGATTCTCTAATTGCGATTCCCCAAAAATCACAATTTGAGAATCGCAAAACACAATTTACCTACATATGGCCCTTAGTCATTAACCGTGGTTATTCCATCAGAATCAAATGACAGTATTAACAACATTTAATTTTTCATTATAATAATCCAGTACTCCAATCAAATTGATGGTCCTTCGTGTGAACTGAACCATATTTATACCTTACCCAGAGAAGTGAAGTTGGGGATGGGCTAGGGCTACCTGAGGGGGTGGTTGGCTTAGCTTCAGAAATATATATTGGAGAGGTCAGGAGTTCATCCTATTTTAGCAGACTCTTAATGCGTGGTTGGTTATACAGGAAAGGGTGGTTTTTGTTGGTCCTCCTGTTCCCCCAGTCAAAGGTGTAATATTTGGAGCATCAGTGAACTGCATTTGCGATGTGGAAGTCTTAGCAGGTTTTTTGGCAAGTAATGTAAAAGGTTGGTTGAGTTTAATTAATGTTTGCCACTTTAGGACAGGTGCAGCTTTTAGGCTTTGCTGGTTGGCGGTACTTAGGAGATGATGACTCATGAATGGGCATATGCAACCCTTGGGTGGGAGGAGCACAACTCAGCGTTTGGGGTACAAGTTTGGGAGAGTTGGAACAGGTTAAGCTGGGGACAGGTTTCAGGGTTTGGTGACTTGGTTTTCTAAGGTGGCTGTGTAAAGAATGGTTGTGAGATATTAGAGGGAATAAGTGTGCAGTGTGACTTCCTGGGAACTCTTTGGCATTTTGGTGGAGATTTAAGGGAGGAGGATGGTCAGGATTTTCCCTCCATATTATTAAGATGTGTTTATATGTATTGTAGCTGAATGTTAAATCCACTGAACATCTGTCCTAATACATGTGAACTATCTCATCATATATAAGGTCTGTGGGTTATGTCGAATCATGCCTGACACTATTCTGGGTCACAGCGCACACTGCCAGCACAATGTGGAAGTGTGAGGGAGGTTGCTTTGAGCGGACTATGGAATAAAACAACACTGCATGTCAAAAAAGATGAGAAAATTAAAGTAGTTTAAGTCATTTAGTTTAAGGTGAACCATCAAAGCTTCAAATGGAAAATATATTCCAATCATAAAGAGGTGCAAAACTAATGGGTCATATTGAAGAAACAATTGGTATTGAGACCACCCTTACTTGATATGGGTTAGGCACTAAAGAATGTTTTTGTTCTGCCATACCTCAATGTCAATATTGTGGCTTACTTGTACAATCAAAAACATATTTCGAAGATTAAAAATGGCAGTCATGCGTACATGGGTTAAAAATAACACATGGGCAATAGATACCGGTGGGGCTCCATTCTGCTGGACTTTTGCCCCACTCTTCGTTCTTGCTGTACAATAGTGCGTTCTGTGACATAGTCCATATCCTCTTTAAATGCCCCATCATCCACCCCTTTTTGACTGCTATGGGTTCCGCGCTACGAGAATCCATAGACATACCCACGTGCCTCTTGGGCCAAATAATCCTTCTTCGCGACCTGGTGGGCATCAGCCAGTGGGCGCACCATGCTTGCCACTTGCTTAGAACTGCCCTTGCTATAGTCAAAATATGTGTACAGTGACATTGGCATTCCCCGCAGCTGCCAACTCACGAGGAATGGCTCGCGACCATATTTAAAACCACCTTCTTTGAAGAATAATATACAACTTGATTGATAAAGCTGACCTGTTACTCATGATATGGTCCCCATTCCTGCTGAACAATTGATCAAGCCCTGCCCATGCCTTTGATTACTTTGGGTCACCCCCCTTCCTCCCTGCCTGCCCCCTCTTCCTTTCTGGTCTCCTCCTCGCCACTTGACCACCACTGGATGCCGCCTGCTCGCTCAGTCCACCTATCCTCTGTCCACCGACCTTCCCCTCTCTCCACTGATCTCACAATACTTTCTTCTCTCTCCATCCACTTTACTCTCCACTCCCTCTCTCTTGTGCTCTTGGGATTTGCCCTCTCCCTCTCCCATTCCTCCCCCTTGTCGTCCCGCACAGTTATATTTGTTGCGCTCCCCGTTGTTGGGTATGCACGTCTTGCTATTGATGATCGTCCATCTCTTCTGTCTCCATTAAGCACACACTTGACATTGTCCCCATTGTTATTTTTTGGAGTTCTTCATACCAATAATAATTTTTTTTGAACCGCACACAGTTGTTTTACTGTGCGGCGCCATCCTGAAAGGGAATGGTTCAAATAAAGGAAAATTAAGCATACCGCTTTTCTAAAAGTCGAAACAAAATCAAGTGTTAAAAGCCAAACACTATGCAGACATAAGTATGGCCACAGTAGGAAACACTTAATGCAAATTGCTGAAATACCTGTTACACAAAATTGATAATAGCAGATGAAATGTATTCAAGTTCCAATAAGGAGAAGGAATGTTAAAAAAATGTATTTAAAACTTTTTTATGTTCGTGTAATGCATTTATGATGGCATTTCATTTGATTGTCTTATTGAGACATCCTTGACAGTGGACTCAGAAAAGGTTCCCCTCTTCCTAGTGCAGGAGCAGTTCTGCTTCATGTTATGCTCAGTTTGCATGCTCCAATACTATCTATTTTAAGTTAGTTAGGATATGGTGTTAGCGACAGCTAGGTAATAGGGAGATAATTTTATCTCCGCTTTCTTGGCTTTTAAAGCCAAAAAAGCGGAGATAAACCCCCTTGATAATATGCTCCGTAGTTATCTTAAGCATGTTAGTATACAAAGACTCGTCCCACCAGACTGGGAGGGTCAGCCGATCCTAGAGGGATGGCGGCTAACCTCCCCCCATGGGCAGCACTCGAAGTGCACAGCAGCAAAAAGGCACAAAAAAGCACACCGAAATCAGTGCTCATCGGAATGACCAAAACAAGTTTGTATTTGAAAAGCCCAATCAGAGGAGAGGTGGCATGGCCATGAACATGGCCAAAAAGGTGACCAGGAGAAGCTGTAAGCATTATTGCTGCCTGTGTGACACAAAGATATAAAAGGACAATTGTCCAATAAAGGTCCTTGGGATGCCTCCTGGCAGGGACACTTGAGGATAAACAAAAGGGGTAAGAAATGTACAGCGCTGGGTGGACACAGCACTTGCAGCCCAGGCATGATCACAGGTCCACGAACGCCAGACATTCAGCAGCAAAGGAAGCATTGAAGCTGCGACCCACTGTACCAAGTAATCGACAGAAGGAGAGCTGTCACAGCAGTTGACAAACAGTGTTTATGACAACCATTAAAGAGATGTTATGACTTTAAGGATGATGCATCACAGGTTATGTGAGTTATGGGTATTAATATGCAATAAAGATAAGATGACACTGTAGGACCAGGTATGAACTGTACGTTTTACATTGAAATGCAAGATAAGCAAAGAGCTGAGCAAGTTAATTACCAACACCATTGGGAAAACATATGTACCCGCTTATGATGTGAAAAAATGGTGGTCGTTCCAACACCACAAATGTCTTTGTGTCCATGATTAATGGGAGAAAGTGCATGGTGGAAGGGCCCGTGGGATACTCGCACAGCTGGGTGGGAGAGGGTTGGGGGTTAAAGTCCAATCTCAACAATATTTGAGATTTGTTATCAAATTGTAAGCCTTTTATAAGGTTGATACTCTCAGTGGTAAGAGGGTCTACATACGATATAAACACACTTCACAACATCTAAAAAGCAACCCTGACAAAGCATACGAAACTCAGCACTCTATTAAAAATAAACCTTGAGCGCCTTGGGAACTTTCAGAAGAGAAACATATGCAGAGAGGAAAGGAAATTAAGACAGCCCATTTTCCTTGACGACCTCACACAACTCGGCCCAGCTCTGCAAACTGAACCATTGTCACCTTAACGAAAACAAACTTCTGAATGATTACCATCAAATAAACAATTTTTTGAAGCAAAGCTCTGTTCATGCCTCAATCATCGTGCCTGTCCACTATCAGTCCCTCCAACCCCTCAATCAATGGACAAATGCAGCTCAGCAATAGTTTAACCTTTTTTTCAGTACTCATAGCCATGTTAATCTGTTGAATAACGCACATTTTTCACAAGAGTTTTACGATTAACTTCTTTTAATTCGCTGATTCAAGAATATCCCTATGCGGAATGCGCCTATCTACTTTGTCTTTAAAACCAGAATTCGGGCTGCACAAAATCCCAAGGCATTTCTTCCTGTTGTGAACCGATACCTGCCAAGTCACACAGTACCACCATGTGACACACGATATTAGCTCCTCACACGGTCTCCTGTGAGGAGCCGATATCACATAGTAGCAGGGAAAGCGAGCTGAAAACCTCTGTAAATAGGCGTTTTCCAGCTCGTTTTCCGAGGCTTTGAACTGCCCACGTCCATTAAGGGGTGTGAACTCCCCTACCCAACCAGGACGAATATATGATTTTTCAACTAAAACAAGTTCCACGCATGGCATTACCACGCGAATTTTACATCGCAAGTGGCTTTACCACGCTGGAATTGACAACGAAGGATTGTACCACGGTAGAAACGTCTTACCTGCACGTCTTTCTCCTGCAGCCCCTTACTTCCATCTACCATTGAAACAAGCGTCAAAACACGTCTCCTAAAATAAAAAAAGGACTGTTTTTTTTTACGTACACTGCACGTCTTTGGGGGAGGGTCATTCCTTTTTCTTCATCAATACCACAGAGCGTTTTTTTTTAATCTAACTCGCTCGCTCGCTTGTTATTTTTTGGGGGGGAGACCCCCCCAGCCCCCCCAGCCCCCCTCCCAAACCTCCCCCAGCCCCCCCAGCACGACTGGACGGAATACCACATCTCCCCCCAACCCACGCTGAACGTTTTTTCGTGGTCAAGACGGTCGTTGAAGGCTCCCTCGTTGAAGAGACGTTTGCGGGGTAAGTGGATCGTTTAAAACGTCAAGCGTGGAAAAGACATCGTTGTAAATGATGTTTCCCAACCAGGACATCCACTACAGGCTCAGCGAGGTTTTATTTTTAGGGGGAGTAGAGGGGTTCAGGGCTGGGTGCATGATCATAGGAAGTGTGGTGGACGCGGGTGATATATCCCCCCCAGATTTTGGAGTGGCGGGGAAAGGGGGGCTGTTAGGATGATGAGGGTGGGGGAGACGAGGGGACAAAAAAATTAACACCTCTCCCTTTTGTTATTCACAGGGCCATTAGCACGTGAAAGCACTACCAAATGGCCCTGCACTGGACCTGCCTGGAGTCAAAGAGGCCACCCGCCCTCTGCCCTTTGTTATGCTGCAGGAAGGCTCTGCGCTCTGGGAAGGGCAGAGAAGGAAAAAACTCTGTCTCTCTTCCTTCATAGCCAGAGAAGTCAAGGACAGTGTCAACTTCTCTTGGTCTGCCTCTGACAGCTGTCCTCCTCCCCTCTCTCTCCCTTTATTCCTCCATCTCTTTCTGTCTCTGTCTCGCTCCTCCTTACGTCCTGATTTCAAGAGACAGATCGTGTACTCTCTCTTACCTCTCCTTTTCTTTATTTGTTTCCCCTTGAAATTGATCCAAAAAAGGTGGAACACTTTGGCTGGAAATGTCTTCATTTTCTGACCGTTTTCTATTCAAAAGAAAAACCTTAGGACGGAGAGAAGAAATAATTAAATACCTAAATAAAGCAATACAGAGTGGTCAGCAGACAGGCCAGATTGTTATTTACACCCACACACATTAGCACTACTTTACAGAGTTTGCCAGTGAAAGCGCTACTTTCTTTTTATCTTCTTTCTTTGAACAACATTGTTTTCCCAGGGTGGGGAAGTGAACCATTTCTAAAGGGACTGCAATACCTGGTTGATGGGTGGAGTGGAAACGTTTAATATGATAGTTTTCGACTGTTTTAATTATTTTAGATTATAAAATGCGGCTCTATGTTTAGGGATGTGGAATTTTTTTAACCAAACTGCATACATTTTGAAAGGATATAAGCAATGGACATTGAAACGGGTCCCTTCGAGGTCCTCTAACCATGTCCTGAACTTTTAAGGCAAAATTACTTACTGATTTCTGAATAATGAGTTTTAAACAGTTATGTTAATAATGTTGTTACTGATTACAGTTCACATGCTTTGCTTATTTTTGTATTCCCTATGAGTGTTTGCTTTTTCCAGGGAGTTATTCATTTTTTTTCAGGCAGCATTTTGCTGTTGTCTAGTGCATAATTTGAATTTAGTCGCAGCACAATTGAGTTGTAGCTGAAGGCAGTGCGAGTTTCTCTCAGTGGGGCAGTATGGTGTTCAGTGTGGAAGTGGATGTGGCACTCTGGCCAGAGATGCTGAATTTGGTACTGGAGAACCATGTTCAGCCTTCATGACCAGTCCACCAGACCACACTCCTGACAGAGCTCATTCAGATACTATTCCTTAGAAGGCCCAATAGACCTTAGAAGCCCTGGTGTCTTAGCACCCGCAGGTGGTCCCTAAAGGTGGCAAGTGTAAGTTAACCTTGAAGGCATGTCCACCACAATACATACTGCAGTTCACCTCCAGTCTCCAGGCATACGAAGAAGCACACCCTAGATCGACAGTAACTCTGTCACTGAGGTCACAAGACCCTTGAGGCCAGTCCGCCTCACCCATTGGTACTTCCATTGGCCATTTTAAGCAGTAGTAGTGCAACTTACCAGGGGTTGGCAATGTAGGATTTGCATGCATACCAAACTTAGGGGGTGATTACAATGGGGTGAGACCTCCACATCACCACGTCGGTGTAGGACCTACATATCACTGCACCATGTGGCAGGCACCCCATTGTGCCTGCCACGTAGTGCAGTGATATATGTAACATGTCCCTTTTTAGGTCTCGCCTACGCAGCGCGCATGCGCTGCGTAGGAAAACGACCTATAGCCATCACTAAACTTTTGCAGGCAAAAACGTGCACGCGTTGCCTTGCTTCCAATGGCAACGCGTGCACGTTTGGCGATTCCGTTGCGGGAGCGTGCAGCAGCGGCATATTTTAGTAATTTCGCACTTTGCTGTTGGCTCCTGCAAGGGAAACCTGCACAGCCCCCTCATCCTGCTGCCGGTCAAGGCGCGCATGCTTGTTTACTTTAAACGCGAGGCTTGCGCGTACTTGTTTTACTTGCACTGAATGCCGTGAAAGGTCAGTTTCACTCCTCTCCTGCGGCCTGCAGAAAGAGTTAAGTGAAATGGCTCCTAATCTTTTTATTCCTGTCACACCACTCTGCTATGCAGTAATACACTCAAGAATGTCCAGAAATGAAAGGTTGGGGACTCAGACCGGTCAACTCGTGGAGGGAGAAGAAAATCCATTAAGGACCAGTTCCTTCCTTCAGGCTGGCGAGTAGGTGCGTCCGGTCTTTCCGCGGTGTTTCGGCGGCAGAATGTGAGCTCCAGACTGGATATCCCTTTTTCTCTGTGAATATGGACAGGTAAATTGAGGGTTTGTCTGAGGTAATCTAAGGGAGGCTTTCCCGTCACACGCCGTCACAAAAGGCTTATGGCACGGCTGCAAGGAGAGGGAGTGTGTGGTGGTGTGTGTGTGTGTGTGTGTGTGTTTGCTCGGTGGGGCTCCTCTGCCAGTGCGCAAGCAATGATATGTGGCATTTGAGCAGCCGGCTGTCCCAGCTCCTGGCGGTGCCAGCCGGAAGAGAGCTTGTTTTCTCTCAGGTGAGCGGCTTCTTGCTGCGTGCTGAGCTCCCGCTCGCGCGTCCAAAAGCGCACAGCAGGTAAAGGGATTGCTTCACGCTTGCTGGTATATTCCAGCAGCAGACATAAATCAGCATGGATAGTCCGAAAAAAAAGTGATATGTGATAATAAGGGCTTTATTCAGTGTTCAATGAGCATAATTCACGTGATAAAAGTTTGCTGCCAAGGTATGTCCCTTACTTAGCTGGTTTTTATATCACACAACACCCTTCCATGATGAAAAGATGAGCATTGCGCATTTAGAGAATGGCTCTGACCACCAATGGCCCTTTCAGGCTCTCTTTCTCCTCCTGACCTGTAAATCGCTGTGGGTAGGTAGCCATGAGACAGTTTGGTTTGAGTCTGACAGGCTGGGGTTCCTTAGAGGAGTGTGCTAGCCTCCAGATGTAGCTGTTCCAAAGTGCGCAGACTCCCAGCATGGTGTTCTTGGATGGGTTGGAATTGTAGATCCTGTGCTTTGCCGCAGTAAGCCAGAGTGCTATGGAATTCTTCCTGCCTCACTAGAGGGACTTCAGAGCATTTGGCCCTGCTATGCTGAAACTAAACCACCTGCCTGTTGAACCGCCTGAGGTGTGGGCCATCTGGATCCTTGGTGTCTGCGTGTGGCTCTCCTGAGCTGTGTGGGCCATCTGCGGTCCTTGGATTGTTTTGACCTTCCAGATTATCAGCATCAGTTCCTGTCCTCCATCGTGTTATAGTCATTTTCCTGCTTTAGATCTACACACAGAAGGACTGCTCTTGGAACTGTTGCTACTATGGTCACCTTAGTGTTTCCCCATACCCCCTCTCCTAGACTCCATCTTCACGTGTTTTCACACCTGAAGACGATATACACTGGTCTAGCTCGCATGGCGTCTAATACATTATTGGATATCCTGGAGCTAACATCTCCCTTAGAACGAGGATGGTGTTGATTTTGCTGATGTCTAGATGCACATAGAGTGGATAGATGAGGTCCATGGGGTGGAATCCTTCTGTGGTCCCACCGGTGGTGTCATTGCATTGCTAGGTTTGTTGGGAAAGAAAAATGCACCCACAAATAGTGTGAATATCCAAGTCATCTTTATATGCAGGAGGACGGTCTGATGCTGGTTTATAAGGACTGGATCCATGCTAAAGTTTCCTAGTAGTCACTGATAATGTACACAATTTCCATATAGTTTAATTATATACACATCTTTTATAAGCAACAGTCCCAAAAATCTGTCATGGATACGACCTACATGGACCAACACTGAGCATCCCTGACATAGAGTATTTATTTATTGTGCTGGGCTGTTGTGGCAGGTACCTGATGTGGAAGGAGGAGTGCACTAAGTGTGCATGATCTACATGGATCCAGTGCCACTAGCGATGCCTGGATGAATGGCTTCCCTGTGCCACTATTGTTGCCTGGATGGATAGCCTCTGCACCAGGGTGCATATTTAAAACCACATCTTTTGAAAATAGAGATTGGAGTTGTTTCTTCTTCTGTATCACTCATGTGTTGGAAATCTGCATCACTTAGTGTTTTGCCGGTGAAAGGGGAGTATTGTGCAAATTATGGCGATGGAGGGAGTGGACATCACTATTGTAACAGTATACTGTCATCATGCTATTTTCTCATGCTAACTTTAGCTTATAGCGACCGATATAAAAACTACAGTACCGTTTCATACTAGTGAAAAACTTCCTGTGGTGAGCTCATCACCTCTTTTTGGCACGTTTTAAGGGCAGCAAGCATAGCCAACATAGCTTTTTGTTGAATACATAAACAGTCAGTTCATCTTCGTTTTAAAGAATTTTATTCACAGCATCTTCCTAAACGTTTTGTTTCACTGAACTGAGAGCAAAGGAATGTTGTTGATATATTTACTGAGTTTTATCAGGTTAGCTTCCCTTAAAAGGCCAAGGAGTGGTCAAGGAATCCTGTCTGCCTGTTTCATTCCTGTGTAGTCTGCCGGAGCATTGGCATAGCCAATAGGTCTCGCCTTTAGGACCTTATAAGTGTTTAACCATGCAACAGTTAATGTTGTTGCACCAAGGATATTGTGCTGCATAACTAAATACTTATAAGGTCCCAAAAGCGAGACCTATTGGCTATGCCAATGCTTGTTTACATCGCGGCGGATGATGCAGCCAGCAGCACCCTTCAATGTAAAAGATAGGCACTGCGAACGCCGTAGTGGCAGTCGCACTGTAATGCCTGTCAAGGGACCGCCACCTTGAAGGCCAGCGGTCCCATTCCCCGATTCAATGGCGGACAGTCTGCCATCGTAATCAGCCCCTAAGTTTGCAAGCTCCTTGATCTCTGCTTAATGCACAAACACTTTTAACATGCTCAGCCTGCTTTCGGGCCACTGGAGTTATGCAGCAATGGAGGCCAAAATTATGTTGCAGTGTTGACTAAATTATGCAACAATAAAAAGGCTGCAGCGTAATGCGGTACATTTTATGATACTTTAGTATTTGGACGTATTTATACATACTAACAGCCTCTGCAAAGCTTTTGCCTCATTATTACCTGTGCAACATACAAATGCAGCAGTGGGAAAGGTGACCAGTCAACCTTTCCAAAGGGCCCTACACTTCACAGCAACATAAGTCACATTTATTTTAGTAATTGTTGATCCATTTGAGCTACAAAATTGTTTTGGGTGAAATTGGTAGTTTATGCAGCAGATGATGTATTAGGTGGCAAATATGATACAGCCATAGTTAAGTGGAAAACATTTTCCACTTAACTTAATTTTGCCCCAACATTGTAGTTGACCAATTTGTAAGTTCCCCAAACTCAAAAGTTGAGTTTGGGCACAATTTGCATTTTAAAAGCAGTCCTACAACACAGGGCTACTTTTAAACTGACCTCAGGCTTCAGCAGTGCACACATGCAAGCGCAGAAAGGGCTGCTGGCCTCTAAACTGCCATTCCCATTTATATTTTAAGGACTTAAAGGTAGTTCTAATCAATCAATCATGACATTTGTAAAGTGCGCTACTCACCCGGAGGGGTCTCAAGGCGCTGGGGGAGAGGGGTACTTACTGCTCGAAAAGCCAGGTCTTGAGTTGCTTCCTGAAGGAGAGATGGTCCTGGGTTAACCGGAGGTGGGTGGGGAGGGAGTTCCATGTCTTGGCTGCCAGGAAGGAGAAGGATCTTCCTCCTGTGGTGGCTCTGCGGATGCGTGGAACGGCGGCGAGGGCGAGGCTGGTTGATCGTAGCTGGCGGGTGGGAGTGTAGAAGGTCAGGCGGTTGTTGAGGTACTTGGGGCCCAGGTCATGGAGGGCCTTGTGTGCGTGGGTGAAGAGTCTGAACGTGATCCTCTTGCTGACGGGGAGCCAGTGTAGGTCTCTCAGGTGGCCGGAGATGTGGCTGTGTCAGGGGATGTCCAGAATGCGTCGTGCGGAGGCGTTCTGGATGCGTTGGAGTCTTTTCTGAAGTTTGGCTGTGATTCCGGCGTAGAGGGTGTTTCCGTAGTCCAGTCGGCTGGTGACGAGTGCCTGGGTGACCGTCTTCCTGGTTTCCGTGGGGATCCACCGGAAGATCTTACGGAGCATGCGCAGGGTGTTGAAGCACGACGATGAGACGGCGTTGACTTGTCTGGTCATCGAGAGGGAGGAGTCCATGATGAAGCCCAGGTTACGTGCGTGGTCCGTTGGCTTGGGAGTGGGGCCCAGGGCAGGGGGCCACCAGGAGTCGTCCCAGGCGGAGGGCAACGATCCCAGGATGAGGACTTCCATCTTGTCTGAGTTCAGTTTCAGGCGGCTGTTCTTCATCCACACGGCGACGTTTTTCATCCCTTCGTGTAGGCTGGTTCTGGCGGTGGCGGGGTCGTTGGTGAGGGAGAGGATGAGCTGGGTGTCGTCGGCGTAGGAGATGATGTTGAGGTTGTGTTGGAGTGCGATGGCTGCGAGGGGTCTCATGTAGACGTTGAAGAGGGTAGAGCTGAGTGATGATCCTTGTGGTACGCCGCAGATGACTTCGGTGGCCTCGGATCTGAATGGGGGAGGCGGACTCTCTGGGTTCTTCTGGTGAGGAACGAGATGATCCACTCCAGTGCCCTGTCTTGGATTACCATGCTGCTGAGGCGCTGCACTAGGCTGCGGTGACAGACAGTGTCGAACGCTGCGGAGAGGTCCAGGAGGATGAGGGCCGCTGTTTCCCCATTGTCGAGCAGGGGTCTGTAGATGAGGGTGCCTCTGAGGGTCGTCTTGGGGTCGGTGTGTATCTGGAAGTGGAGGTGTTCGACGGCGGTGGGGGTGTCGTCGGAGTTGGTCGTAATGCGGATGGTGTTCTTGTGTAGTCTGGTTGACGCGGTCCCTCCGGGTGATCTTGTATCCGTCCGGGATGGTGATGGCGATGTCCGGCTCTGAGGAGGCGTTCATCCAGGTTTCCGTGAGGAAGGCGACGTCTGGTGATGTTGTGTCGAGCAGGTTCCAGAGTTCCACGGCGTGTCTGTGGATGGAGCGGGTGTTGAGCAGGATGCACTTGAGGTGGCTGCTGCTGGTGATCGGCTTGGCGGGTGTGGTGCCGGTCCGGAGGCAGGTGAATCGGCAGGCTTGGCAGGCGAAGGGTGCGTTTCGGGGTGGCTTGGTAGCAGGCGGGGTACTAGCCGTCGTTGAGTGCGTGGAGGGTGGCGGCGTCGTAGGTCTGTCGTGTGGTCTGGCATCGGCGGGGCCAGGGGTCTTGGCAATGGGCATGGTCCAGGTGCAGATGGGCGCAGACGGGCGCAGACAGGCTTGCCTTTGGCGCGCCTTCGGCGCACAATCGGCACGCCCGCTGCGCGTCCGCACGGTTTCCATTTAAGGCGAAGTGGGAGGGAGGAGCAGCTGGGAGGCGGAAGCGAGGAGGACACAGAAGAAAAGGGGGCGGGCCGCAATGTCACGGCGGCGGGAAACGGGGAGCGGGGGTTACACCAGGGGAGGCAACGAACCAGGGCACAGAGGTACAGATATAACAAAAATACAACAGGGTAAACTGCAAACAACAGCAGGGCAATAAACAGGGCACAGGAGGGAAAAATGGTAATTCTGCACCACGAGCAGCAGCGTGGGGGCACACACACAGCGGGAGGGCCGTGCAGCGCGGGGGTGTCCTGCCCTATTATGTACTAGGGCCTTATAGGAGAGGTAATGCCAATCATGGGGTACCCTAACCCATAGTGCACCCTAGTGTATGTAGGTTTTTTCACTGTATTTTTAAGTGTCTCTTTCAGAATAACACTGGCCCGGGGCCTGTTTAGGCAGAGGCCAGGGGCAGTCAGAGTCAGGTACCACCAGTACCAGTCAACAAAAAGTTGGGGAGTGCCCAGGGCACAGGGTGGCTTTGCAACACTAGAGAAGCACAAACTCAGAATTTAAAACATAACACCATGGTTGGGGGGGTTCTCTTTAATAATGAGAATTGATTTCAATCCTAATGAACCCATTTTCCAACATTAGGATAAGGAAAGACTGGGGAAAAATCATAACCTTCTAATCTATACCTTGAAGTTTTCATGTAGCTCTTTGATGACGGTTAACAGCTCAATGTTCAATGTTAGGATTTTAACTTACAAACTGCAAATACCAAAAGAATCTCTCAGACAAAAGCCGTTATTCACTGACCTATTTACACGATATGGACTTTGTGATCTGCATGGTACACGTTCTTTGCAGCCGGCATATTGCCCCACTGTGGCTACCTTACCATGAGTCAAAACTTCCACTAGACAAACCTCTGATCTCTCTCAATAAAGAACATTAATCATCAAAGTTATCTTCACATTTTTATTGTTGCCCAAAAATTGCAGGAGACCAGGAATACAGCAGCAGGTACTTTTTAAACCATAATGCATTTGCAAACACGACGCCCAACCTAAGTCAGCGACCTTTGTTTGCTTGGTGCATGAATATACATGTTTTATATACATGTTTTTTTTTAACATTTGGTCTGATTACTATATGAATGTAAATAACAATAAAGCATAATGCAAACCGTGACTACATGCCCGCTTTTCTCAATATTTCACTTCGAAAGTATGTGATTGTATTTGTTTAACAGGCTGTGGTCTGTCTTTGAGCAAAGCATTTCAGATAGACTGAATTCAAGACCATTTGATGGATTCATTTACTCTGACAACATCACCATCCTGCTTCCCGTGCACATGATCAATGAACCATTTCTTAAACCTACAATTTATGAAGGGCTGACTTCATTTGTACTATTTAAGAAGGCTATTAGCATTCCTGAGTTGATCATTTACAGACAAAGTGCGGGTTTTTGTCACTGAAATATGCCTTTAATACGAGAAAGCTGTATTTCAAAAAATGGAGATGGATCAGTTGATTTAAAGTTGTTCTGAATGGCTCCCTTAGGTCCAATGGCTTTATATGAGCCCTATTGAAAGGAAAAGCATATTTCAGGCAGAGATAAAAGGCCTGATTATTATTTATACACAGTTGCACGTAGACTGTTTGGAGCCGCAGGCACGCGACCACAACAACATCGCAGCAGGGTCAATGACTGAAAAAAGCTCTGTCTTGCTGAAACGCTGCGCCTCATTTGTGTTTATTCTTTCAGGTATCACAGGAATCATTAAGTGAGTGGGTGTCTTTCGCGCCTTCAAATGTATCTGTGGTTCCCAGGGACACAACGAATCTTGTCAGAAATATTCAGATGGAGTTGCTCTATTAATTGGGAAGATACGTTCTCGCCCTCCGGGCCTGCTTCTGAGGTGCTTTGACCTGCCGCGATTTGAACAAGCTCTTCTCCGCCAATCCATCAACTTCTTCGACAGTGCAACGTAAATGCGTCACTAATTGTTTTATCTCGTTCTTATCTCTGCGCAGACTGCCTCGAGCCATGTAGTTGTTGGACTAGTGCTGCGTGATACCTTGCTGACGTTTCTGAGAAAAACGTATGCTAACCGAAGCTGTTCAACAGAATCTAAATGGGGCATTACACGAGTACTTAATTATTATTTATTACGATTACCTCGCAAACACGATGTGATTTTATGTCAAAGTTCATCACAGCAATCCAATTACCGTCCTCTTTAAAACGGACCGACACAAAATATGCAACAACGCGGTCCGAGATGCTCAATTCAAACAGTCTGTCAGATCTGTGTTTGCAGTGAATGTGGCGCTGCCTTCACTTCCACGCAAAGCATTTCAGATTCTATTTAATGAAAAACAAGAATATTGCGCAGCACGTTCCTCGTCTAAAAGATGTGAAACCTGTAACCCGTCATTTTGAAAAGTGAGTGTGCTGCATACATCACCTCAGGGGCGCAACTAGGTCTTAATTTCGGGGGGGCTAACATGGCAGATGAAGGGGCGTGGCTAATGTAAATCAATGGGGCGGAGCAAAAATGGCAAATAATCAGGATCGGTTAATGCTCAGGTCGAGCTGAGAAAAAAATGTGGTGAATTCTGCATTTGAAACTGGACAACAATTAAAGCACACATTTTTGTTAGTTTGATGCATTGCCCCCCAAAACCCATACTCACCCTGAATTGTAAAATTACCCCTGGCACACCAAAACACATACCCACGCTGAACCCTAAAATTAACCCCCTAACACCCTAAAACCCATACCCGCCCTGAAATCTATAATTACCCCTGGCACCCCAAAACCCATACCCATCCTATCCCTAAAATTATCCCTCCCCGGCACCCCAAAACCCATACCCACCCCACACCCTAAAATTACCCCCTGGCACCCCAAAACCCAATACCACCCTGAACCCTAAAATCACCCCCTGGAGCCCCAAAACCCATACCCGCCCTGAACCTTAAATTACCCCTGGCACCCCAGAAACCATACCCATGCTGAACCATAAATTCCCCCTTGCCCCCCAAAACCCAAACCCACTCTGAACCTTAAAATTACCCCAGGCACCCCAAAACCCATGCCCATGCTGAACCATAAATTCCCATCTGGCACCCCATAACCCATACCCACCCTGAACCCTAAAATTGCCCCTGACACCCCAAAACCCACACCTGCCCTGAAACCTAAAATTACCCCTGGCACACCAAAACACATACCCACGCTGAACCCTAAAATTAATCCCATGGCACCCCAAAACCCACACCCACCCTGTACCTTAAAATTACCCCTGACACCCCAAACCCCATACCCATGCTGAACCATAAATTCCCCCCCGGCACCTCATAACCCATACCCACCCTGAACCATAAATTCCCCGCTGGCACCCCATAACCCATCCCCACCCTGAACCCTAAAATTGCCCCTGACACCCCAAAACCCACACCTGCCCTGAAACCTAAAATTACCCCTGGCACACCAAAACACATACCCACGCTGAACCCTAAAATGTCCCCTGGCACCCCATACCCACCCTGAACCCTAAAATAGCCCCCTGACATCCGAAAACCCACACCTACCCTAAACCCTAAAATTACCCCTGGCACCCCAAAACCCATACCCATGCTGAACCATAAATTCCCCCGGCACCCCATAACCCATACCCACCCTGAACCATAAATTCCCCCCTGGCACCCCATAACCCATACCCACCCTGAACTCTAAAATTACCCACTAGCACCCCCAAAAAAAAATGAACACTACAAACTTACACTACATTTGCATATTTGGAGGGGACTGTCCTCTTTGCCGTTTCTATGTATGTAAGTCAAGAACAACATTCACAGTAACCTAGATATGCAGGCAGTAGGTAATGCTGTGCTGAAAAATGCATTAAAGTTACTGGAACTTACACAAAAAACTGCTCCCTGCTCTTCTGATATTAGAGTCTGGCTGATCAGCAGCACTGTGTCCTGGCATCCAGCCCCTCCCGAAGGTCTCACTGTGCAGATCAATGTGGGTCAAATGCACAGACAGCAGGGGGAAAGGGATGGCCAGTGCAGGTGAAGCTTTTCCTTTGTAAATGAATTCCTGCTGGCGTCATAGCCAAGGGTTTGCTGTCTGTGCAATTGTATGGAATACACATCTATACAAGTACACAGACAGCACACCCTGTGCTAAGATGCCAGCAGAAATTCCTTTACAAAGGAAAAGCATCACCTTAACTGGCCATGCCTTCCCCCTGCTGTGCACATCTTCACACCCCATGCTGACAACCCATCAAGTGCTTAGGTGAAATCCCTGCCTTCAGGCAAGGATTTCACCTCTGCGCCACTCTAAAGTAAACACAAGAGGTCAGGGCAGGGGGGTCGGTTCACTCGCTGAAACTTTTCAGAGGCTCGCTGTCTGGCTCGGGCTGCTGGGCCTCTCTGAAATCATTAAACAATCACCTTCTCGGATCGGATGCGCAGCCTTCCTGCACCATTTCAGTGCGTGTGATCTCAGCCCGGGCAGAGGAGGCGACGGGGGGGGCTGAAGCCCGGTGAGCCCAATGGGTGTTGCGCGCCTGCATCACCTTAATGAAGGGGAGAGCGTGCGGAGGGAGGGAAGGAGGAGGAAAGAAAGGAGGAAAGGATTTGGAAACTGCAGAAAACGGGGTAATGGCGTCCTGCCTTTCATCCTACTGAAATCGGAAGACAGAAGCGCATTAAGGAGCTGTGTGTAATGATGGGGCCCTAGGCCCTCATGCTGTGGTAAAGACGTGACACGGACACTCAGTTAGGGGTAGTAAGAATGGCCTCGAGCACGTGCACTCGTCCTCTTTTATTGGCAGCGTCATGTGACACCATGACGTCTGTGGTGGGTGGGTGTGAAGTATAGTACATCACTCCTGAACACTAGAACGTGTCCATGCTAGGACACTACATCCCTCCCAATTTTTAATAACAAAAACCCAACGCCAAAGTTCAACCTGTGAAGAAAAACCACATATTACTTGAATGTAGTAAAGTGACCAAACTACTGCAGAGTCTCTTCATCCGCCGGTGCTGGCTGTTGCAGACGATGTTCTGTCGGCCGCAGAGATCACTAGTTCACTTGGGCATCAGCCAGGGGTGCTCGATGGATTCAGTCTGTTGTCAACTCTGCCCTGAGGTTGTCCTCACAGTCTTTCATTACCTTCCTTCTGTGGCGACAAACGCAGTTGGAGTTCTTGTTGTTCGCCGCTAGACGTTGGTGTGTGTTATCCAGTCCTGGCTTTGTCTTCATCCGCGGCATGCATCCTACTTGGCAAAAGACGGGTTTGTTGCAAGGCATCCCTCTCACCAGAATTGCCCCTCTCAAAGGTGTTCCCCTGCCACGGGATATCCTTGAGGCCCTCTTTTCCAGATTTGCACTGGGCTGGGTGTACCGCATCATGTTGCTCTAACACCGCCGTCAGTGGGGGTATGGAGGAGATGATGGGTCTCACCTCAGGGTCCACAGCCTCCTCCAGAGGGTAGCTGTTGGTTCCTGTCTTTGCTTGCGATGTCTTCGCCCTCCCCGGACCTTTGCGGACGGGCGACTGACCACCATCTCTCGTCATGGGGACTGTTGTCCCGGAGGCCTTTGCCCCTGGGCCGCCACGGCTGGCATTGTCCAGTGTCCGTGTGACCCCAAAGGTGGATGTCACAAACTGTCTCGCCTGCTCATCTCCGCAGATCGTGGGTGTGCGGAAGCATCGTGGATTAGCCGGTCCTCTCGCAGTGCCACGGCGTTCACCAGGACTTGTGCTCCGGTGTCCTGGCACTTGTCGCCTTCCTTATCCTTGGGAGTGTGAGTTGTCTTCCTGCACTCCTCTCTCTTTTCCTCAGTTGGTTCGCTGTGGGGACATCACGTCACACTGACTTCTCCTTTCACTCTTAACAGTGGCAACAGGCCACTCGGATATACTTCCTTCCATTCTGGCAGTGGCAAACGTGCCACTCAGGTCTCTTCCTTCTTTTCTTCTTGCGGTGGCAAATGTGCCACTCAGATCTCATTATCCTTTTCTTCTTGCAGTGGCAGACGTGCTACGCAGATCTCTTTACCCTTTTCTTCTTGCGGTGGCAAACGTGCCACTCAGATCTCACCATCCTTCTCTCCTTTTCCGCTTCGCGGCATAACTTGGACCGATCTAGTTTCCTCTTGCCTGGCCAGGCTTCTCCATGCAGCGCGCGGACTCTCCATGCAGCGCGCGCACTCTGCATGTGTCTCCCTGGTCTTGTCCTTGTCAGAGGACACTCTCTCCTTCTTCCTCAGCAGCCAGAGTTAGTGTTGCGAACCTTCCTTGATCTATTTTTTTCTGGGTGACGTTCGTTGGTCCATGTCGGTAGACCTCTTCGTGGTTGAACGTCCTGGACCACTTGCCGGTCCACTTCTGCCGATCTCCGACAGGTTGCCCTCAGTTCTCCTGTCGGACCTTGTGCTGCAACGATTCTTGTGGACCTTTGCATCGGTCCCCTCTTGTCACGACTCCCTTGATGGGTCGGCTTCTGTGATCGACCACCTGGCTAGTCGGCGTCGCGGTGCGACCACTCGGCTGATCGGCTTCTGGGATGAGTCACGTCGTGTGACCGTCTGGGATACCTCCCCGCGCGATGGAGCTCCATGCGCTCTTCTTCCTCCTTGCGGTGGCGTCGTGTCGCCACGTGGTGCGTGGTCTGCGCACTTACTCTTCGATTTGCTTGAATACCTGCTGCGCACAACCTCCGGTTCCTTGGGTTGCGGCTTCTTCGCTCTCTGGTGCTGACTTGTACCTTCGTAGAGCTTCTTTAGCGCAGTCGCTCCGTGCACTCTTTCACCTGGTTGTGGTGGCGTTGACAGCCACTGGGTGGGCACTCTGCACCCTTGTTTGTCCGTGTCGTCGGGTACTTGCTGCTTTGGATCGTTGGCGGGAGTAGTTCATGCTGCGGTGAGCGCCTGTGGCCACAAGACGTCACTGCTCTCTCCGTCGTCTGATCATGGCAGTCTTTTCCCTGGAAGTTCTTTCAGTGCTTGATTGCTGACTGAGGCATTCGTGCTTCTGCTTGCCTCACCGTCATCCTTGCATTTCTTTGCCTTTGTGCGTCGTGCTGGAAGTGGCAGCCGCAGACTCCTTGCTGTGGTGGTTGTCTCCTGCGCTGCTGCGCACTTGCTTGCAGCGTGTGTGTGCCTTACTGCATGGGCGCTGCGCAGTCTGTTGCCTCTTGACACACTCAGTCCTGTAGCTAAGTTCAGCTTTTGATGGCAGGTGCACTTTTCCCTGTGGCCACTAGATGGCAGTGAGGCTGTATGCTTCCCTCCAGCAGCAGCCTGCTTAGCCCGGAGACCTTCTTCCCTGGTTGTCTTCTCGCTCTACTGTCCCTGCCACTCTCCGGCTGCACAGGGACTTGAGCCACTGCTGACCCCGGGCAGCAGGAGTAAGACCTCACCTCTTCCCTCGGTGAGTGTTTGTTTCTTTTCCCTTTGTTCCTGGGAGGCAGGAGGGCCTATGCGTGAGAGTGAGGCACTGCTGCATGTCTGCGCACGGGGGGGGGGGGGAAATGCTCCGTGTCCTGCCGGGTTCACCGGCATATTCCGCTTTCTCCTATTTGGGAGCGTTCTGGCAGCCAGTGCCCTTAGGCACACAGTTATAGTTTATTTCGGCGACTCTGGCCACTTACAGGTGCTTCATTCCTCTGCCAGGGAGCCCAGGAGGTGGGGGCATACTTCTCTTGCCGGCGGCCGTCCTGCCTTCACTTCTCTTCGCCCTCCCTGCCCGCGGCAGCCTTCTGCAGTCCTCGCGTGGGAGGGGATGGTGTGGTGTGCTGGGCGATGTGTGGTTGTGCGGGGGCAGGGCGTGTTCTGTGCTGAGCGGGTGAGCTCCGCTTCAGCAATTTCTTGGCGGGTGTGTAGTGCTCGACTCAGGGTACCGAGAGGCGGTGCATTTGCGGCATGCTGGTATGCGGGGTAGTTACCCACCTTAGGGGATGGTGATTCGTGCGGTCCTCTGCGGGTCGTGTCACACCCGTCATGGCGCCATTACTTTGCGGGTGGGCTCCGATTTTAATCACGCTTTACTCTCGTCGTGAGGGGGTCGGGAGGTGGTTAGCTATGCCACTCCCTCCCCCTCATTGTTCAATAAGAGTCACGGAGGCGGGGTGGACTCCCGCGGACCTCCGGTCAGTCCCTGGTGATTCCGGGTAGCCTACGGGCTCACCTCAAGTCCGGCTGGCGTTGCGGCTGGGCTCCGCTGTGTCGCGACATCCTGCTGCTTCTTTGTGGGGCAGTAGCGGTGATCGGCAAATCGGCAGTCCGGCCCGGCGCCCTGATTCCTCGGCCAGGCGGCAGGCGTTCACGGGGTGGGCACTCGGTCGCCGTAGCTTCTCCTCGGGCTCGTCCAGGCAGGGTGGGGGGCGGCTCACAGTAGCAGTTGATGCGGTGCGGGCTCCCGGTCACTGCGGCGCTGCGGCTCTGTGACGGTGCTTTGCGCCCTCCCCCGGGGGACGCCATCCAGGCAGCCGGTTCTCTCCCCCTTTTCATCGAATTTGGGCAGTGGCAGGCATGGGCACACGTACCGTACTCGTCGCCAGTGTAAAGATGGGGCCCTAGGCCCTCATGCTGTGGTAAAGATGTGACACGGACACTCAGTTAGGGGTAGTAAGAATGGCCTCAAGCACCTGCGCTCGGCCTCTTTTATTGGCAGCGTCATGTGACACCATGACGTCTGTGGTGGGTGGGTGTGAAGTATAGTACATCACTCCTGAACACTAGAACGTGTCCATGCTAGGACACTACATTGTGGAGAGGAATATGCTCACCTGCTCTGTGCTGTATAATAATCAGCTGTGACAATTTCTACTTCGAAAGCATAAGACACTAGAGCCTATATTGGAAAGGGGGCATTGTAGTTCTCAGTGGTGCCCAATGGTGGCGCCATTTTCACAGCCTATTCCAAAATGTACAGTGGTGCAAACGTAATATATCAATTGGGCCTCGTACGCATAAAACAATTGAATAGCTATGCTTTAAATAGTGTGCTGCAAATAACACGCATAAAACAAATTAATAGCTGTTCTTTAAATAGGGTGCTGCAATTAGGGCCCCCACTGAACAGAAGAGTGTGGATTGTCCCCAGAACGCTTTAACACAGAGTCCTGGAGGAAAGCACCATCATTCTTCCAAGGAAAAGAGGCATGGCTTGCAGTGGTGGCTCTCAACCAGACAGCCTTTAACTCCTAAGTGTAATGTCCGGCTGGACACGTTCTAGTGCTCTGCCTGTTGTACCCCACACTTTACACCCACCCACCACAGGCGTCACCGGTTAGGTGACCCTGGAAATAAAAGGGGCTGGGCGCACGTGCTTTGGGCAAGTTACCAGTACCCCACTACTGTGTCAGTGTGCGTTATTTTCAAGTATGTGGGCCTAGCGCCCAGCACATTCACACTACGCACGCTGGGATTCATGAAATATGTAGATGAAGCTACAAAGAGCAGCCATCGAAACTGCGGCTGCCCACGGTGCAAGCAGTGGGCCCTCTAAGAGGGGGCCCCTTGGTGTCGCTTCAGGCACCTCACGTGCCTTGCCACTAGGACCCCCTCCTCTGGGAGTACCCCCTCGGGTCTGGTGCCTCTGCGGAATCATTTGCTGTGCACGGTGGGCTGGGGACAGGTATTTATACCTGCCCACACCCACTGGCCACCCTCTTTGTCCCCTGTTTGACATGCTGTCAATGAGTGCCGCTGTCACGTCGTTTGGCGGAGTTAGGTTTGAGGCGGGATGAGAGCTTAAGAATCATTCAGATTAATACAAGAAAACACACTTTCATCAGATTCTACCGAATTCCACCTAAGTGGGCAGGGATTTGAGATTCTATGAATGTGCCTAACCTGTCCTGTGTCTTTGAATGTTGTGTATATGAGTAGATCGAGGCACAACAAGTACACACCAGATGGAAACGTAGACATAAAGCACGGGAAGAGTATATCAGCTCTCACCACTAAAAAGTTTAAATTTGCAGAAAATGCGAGTGGCACATTCAACTTTCCTAAATGGCCATTGTATAAATGGTGCAGAATTATATCCCTGGCACGGAAGCCTAAATGCCACTTGTGGATGCACCACCTATTGTGCAATCCAGTACAGTGCAGGGAAAGTACGGCTCCAGGCCTACCCGGTGTGGCCCGACAGCAGCAGTTTGAACCATTCTGCATTGCCCTTTCAAAGTCACCCTTTTTTACAGGTAGGAAAGCCTGGTTTTGAATATTAAGTAAGTAACCCCTATGTGCACCTTGCTGCACACAAGGCAGCATGTTTAATATTTAATGGTGGAACATGTATGGCATTTAAATGGCATGTTCCCCCAGTGACTACGCCCGAAACAACATTGTGGTCAGTCTGTAGTTGGCTCATAAGAGAAGTCAAAGTATAGATTTTACGGTTTAAACTATAACTTTTGACATGTACCAGCTACAAACTCCAATCAGAGGCATATCTTTATCTTTAATAAAATATAATCTAATGGTAAAGTTTGCTTTTAATTAAATATATGGGCAATGTAACTTTTAGAAAGTCTTCTTTGCCTACATGAAGCTGCAGTGACCCAATTTTCATTAGCTTTCAGCAACTGCCCAGCTTGTCCTTGACTGGAATTAGGGTTGAAAAAGGTGTGAAAATTGTTCCCAGAATAAAATGGCTCCAGAAAAGAGAGCTGTTTTCTCCCCCTACCAGGAAGGCCAGTTGGGGTGGACCTAGGAACTTAATTAGCTTCAAAGGTTCCTACAACGTCACAAGCACATTTTAAGTAACATTTAGAAAGCCCCAGCCTTGTCCCCATCATCAGGTTGGCACCAAACCCAGTGAGAAAAAAGTTACACCAGAACCAGTTTTGAGTGGCCACAAAGGAGGGAACTGCTTATTACCCAAACCATACTCCAGAGTAGTCACACAGGTTCTTCATGAGGGGGGGAGGTTTTCCCCATCTTGAATTTTGAAATTGAGAGGCACTGCTGGATTGTTTGGAGTGGGGCAAACAGGAACAATTGAAAATGTGGATAATGTTGTCACCGGGAACATGTACCCTATTGGTGAGGAAGTGACTGGGAGACACCCCACTCCCTCCACCAGCTGGTGCCAAGCATAAATGAGGCAACCCAATGCACCTCCATGGAACACTTTCTGGAAATGCTGCAGATCAAATGAGGACTGGACCTGCTGTCTGTGACCTGAGAGGAGCCCTAATGGACTCAACCTGCTCCTTCTTGTATCCAGTACAAAGATGTGGATCCCTCGGGCCAGTTGACTGTTCTCATGTGTGGCTACTGGGACTCAACAAGCTGCAAGATGCTTTTTTATGGAAGTACCCAGCTGACCAATTGCAACTGGATCTAGATTATACTTTACTGTGTGCCTCTGCCTGACAGTCTGGAAGTCATTAATGCCCTCCCCTGTAATCCTTGGAACCTTTGACATGTACTCCAGTGGTTGTTTGGGCACCAGAACAAAGTTTAGAAACTTTGAACTTTGACAAAGCTTTCCTCCAGAGCTTCGCGGGACCACGCCACATGCATTGCAGTTCCTAGAATAGTTCTGCTTGATACATTGCTGCTGCTGAGAAGAATGGAAGCCAACTTAAACATTCAAAGATGTTCAATAGACTGTCCGGTGGGTGTATCCAACAAAGGGCATTTCAGGAGTTTTGAATTATTCTTTGTTACTGTTACCTCATTAATGCAATGTGATTTTATGTCAAAGTTCACCATGCAAATTCAATTGCAGTCCTCCTCCAAATGAACAGACATAAATTATGCAACACACTGTTCTGCAGTGCACAATTCAGACAGCCATTGTGTTCTCTGTGTGCAATGAATGTGGCTTTCACTTCCACACAAAGCATTTCAGATTCTATTTAATGCAAAACAAGAATATTGCGCAGCACGCTCCCTCGCCTAAAATGTGTAAAACCTGTAATCTGTCATTTTAAAAAGCAAGTGTGCTTCATACTTTACATTAATGAAGGGGAAGGTGCACATGAATGTGAGGAGGGAGGAAAGGAGGGGGAAAAGGAAGAAAGGAGAAAAATATGTCAAGGAAACTGCAGAAAGAGTGGTAATTACTTCGTGCCTTTCATCCAACTGAAACCAGTAGTCTGAAGCATGTTGAGTAACTTCAGAGAGGCTTATGCGCATGAACTCATAAGAACCAGCCACGCCAACAGCTTCTTTAACAGCTTACAATGCTGAAGCCTGTATTTCAAAGGGTGCATTGTAGTTCCCACTGATGCTCAATGGTGATGCTAAGCACACAGCCTATCTTAAAAGTTACAGTTTAAAAGCAAAAGTACCCTAGCAATGACTGTTCTATTTATTAGTGATACCGTTAACTCAACAGTGTGTAATGATAACCTGGATTAAACAAGGTATGAAAATAATAGTAGGCAGGAGGAAGCTGATGTCCATCCATCCATCCATCCATCCGCCCGTACGTCCGTCCGTCCGTCTGTCTGTCTGTCTGTCTGTCTCTCTCTCTCTCTTTCTCTCTCTCTCTCTCACTCCCTACCTACCTACCTACCTACCTTTCTGTTTGTTTGTTAGTCTTTCTGTCTGTCTGTCTACCTAAGAGATGGGGTTTTCAATTAAGGGGGTGAAGACCCTACTCAAGCACCAAACACAATACTTGTCAGGGTGAACCACAAAAGTCATTAGATTGACATGTGCTTAACCCTATGATAGGTTGCCACAAAAGCAGTCAGCTAAAACTTAGAGGCACTGTGGTAAGTAACTATGCAACACACAAAATGTGCAATTTTTGAAAGTAAAGTAAAATGTTATAAATTATTTCACATCAAAACAAATGAAGTCCAAATAGTCAAACCAGAGTTATGCATGTTTAATTTTTTAGTGAAAAATAGCATCTAAAAGATCAAAGTGCCAATTGCAGGCATCTAGTCATGGGGACAGGGGCAAAGTCAAAATTATTAGCAGAAAACAATGGAGTGCTGTTCGGAGAGATAATGGGGAGAGAGACTTTCGGACTAAGAAGAAATTTGAAAAAAAGTTTCTAAGAAGGTAAAGGTCAGTTGGCCAAGGCAACCAGCGGTGTCTGATGAGGACGCACCGTTGTTAGGGAGCTGCAGTATGAAGTCACGGTGAAGATTTCTTCGTTCTGACTTTGCCACTTGTAGGAAGGTGGATACCTGACTACCCCAGATTTTTTGCCTTGTGTTTAGCTAGTTTTCGACTTAGTTGGCCTGGGACCCTGCTAATCAGAGTCCCAGGCTATCTGCTCTATCTGTAAAATGGACTTCATGCACCCTAGGTGCATAACCAATTTGGTACTGGACTCCTTATCAGCCCCTGTACAGTGCATAACCAACTTGGTACTGGACTCCTTATCAGCCCCTGTACAGTGCACTATAGGTGCCCAGGGCAGAGGTGCATCCAAGGCCTACCAGGGGCTGCAGCATATCTTTTGCCACCCCTGGCTGGTACTTAAATCGACACAACTGGCTGATCACTCAGCTGGGGCAAGGTGGTGTAATCACCCCTTGCTTAGATATAGTATACCTATATCTAAACCTATATCTGGACACATATATACCTATCAGTCACTCCTATGGCAGGCCTTAACAATCCTGGAGGCAGAGTGCTTGGTTTTATGTGAGATGGTGCTCTAGCATGAGCTGAGCCTTTCTGCAGCTGTCGGGACCAACTCCCTTTGCTGTTCCGGGATATTGCCATACCATATACTCTTAGGTGCATTATAATCCTCGCGGTTACTTGCTAACTTTGGTTTGGCTTTATCAAAACATGTCGTGTTTGGTGTCATACGCTTTGGAATACTACCCCCTCGCCAGTCCTGGCGACGGGGGTAGCATTCCACCCTTCTAGAGGAAGAAGACATGTTACTTTGCTAAAACGCAGTTAATCCTAACCAGAGCCTCAGCATCACAAAATTGATGCTGCTGCCAGAGACAAGAGTCTGACCTCCTACTGCTGACCGAAACTTGGCAGGGGAGGCCTGGACAAAAGGTTTCCTGTCGCAGGGAGGTGCTACACCTCCCCAGACAGGAGATAGTGGATTGGGGCAGGTTGGACTGAAAGAAACTAGACACTGCATGGGGCACACAAGGTGTTCCATGCAAAATCCAGTCAAACCGGTTCTGGGGCACTCCAGCCCCAGTCCTGGTGCGAAACTGGACAAAGGGAAAGGGGTGTAACCACCCCCTTCCTGGGTCCCACCCATAGGAGGGACCTAGCAGGTAATCCAGCCCACAGATTTGGAATAAAGGTGGGAGCAGTGCCAGCGCACATCAGATTAGCATGACTGAAACTTATGAAACAAAACTCTGGACCCTTCAACATCCCACTCAACGTGGAAGACTGAAGAATCTCCCTTGTGGTCAAGGAGTGACCACCCTGTGCAAACAGGCACCATCCAGCGCCTCACCATTTGCTTTGTTGCAGTTCCCGCCAAAACTAGAGTAATAGAGATCAGCATGACCCAGCTTTCCTGCCTTCCAAC
The DNA here is from genome assembly GCF_964263255.1 of Lissotriton vulgaris. NCBI lineage: Eukaryota > Metazoa > Chordata > Amphibia > Caudata > Salamandridae > Lissotriton > Lissotriton vulgaris. Next base: position 1,449,247,427 of record NC_141691.1, read on the forward strand.
AACCCGATCCACAGTCCCAGCGAATCTGAGACCCGTGGATTCGACCTGAAGCATGGGGCCGGCCATCTTGGAAAAACCACGAAGTGCTAACCGTGCAGCTCCCAAGGCTCCCTTGATGCTGTGCATTGCGGTTTGAAAAGCCACTGCACGGCGCAAATTTTGCACCAAAGCTCACCCCTCCACACTCACTGAGTGCTGCGTGGGGCCCTTTTGCATTTTCCTGCTAGACATGTTGGTCTGGTCCCTTGCTTGTTGGACAGCGGCCCCAGTACCGACAAACCTTTGAATTTACCCTGCTAATCTGGCTGCTCCAGACTGGCCCTCGCTCCCCTGAAAAGGAGCACCCGCTCTGACCTTGCTGGTCCGAGACAGAAGCGATCTTTGAATCCTGCATGGGTTGCATTTGCCAAGATCTGTTTACTCTGATCCTAAAGCCGACACCGCGGACAGTGAGAGCCTTTGTAAGACAGCTCGTGATCTACTCCTGGACATCCTCGGTGCCCCAGAGTCCACGTGGCAGTGGAGACAAGCTTCACAACAACCACCTGATTGTGTCCGACATTGCCTGGGTCCTTCCTGGTTCCACCCTGGTCACTGCTGAGTGACCCAGACTTCGTTCCCTCTGCTTTCAGGTACTTTACATCTTCGATCCACCCTTGGATCCAACCGGACTCTTCTCTCCTTGCCGCCTGCAACATCTTCATCTCCAGGCTCAATAGATCTACACGACGAAACCCGACATGACTTTGCACCTATGCACCCGTTTCCTGTGGGTGAGGTAACTCATGAACGCCGGTGCTCCTGAATTGGTTTACACCTCTAGTGTCTAAGTCTAAAGTTTGGTAGCTCTAGTCCAGTCGGAAGACTCCTAAAACTGTAACTCGATAACTTTTACGCACCATTGACTTTGCATTGGTGCATGCGTGTGCTTTTAGCGCTGCACCCGAGTCCCGCTGGCTTTTCCCGACTTCATCACTGCTAGTCCCGAATAGCCCCAGCGCTTCCCAAGGCCCTAGGCCTTACCACTGTTCGATTAGTGATACTTATACCATTTTTTAATATATGGTTTGAGTGGCCACCGGCCTCATCCATAATTATGTAACTTTCATATGTTAAACTGTGCTTTTGTTTAAACGCTTGTGCTTCTATACTCATAAAGAGTACAGGGGATTATTCTGAGAATAAATACATATATTTTTATAATATATAACTTGTGTGGTGTCCTTTCATTTTATATTACAGGATTGCATATGGTAAAACAGCTGGCTTCACATGCCGTCTTGAGTTTAGCCTGAAGGCTGCTTAGTCCATGCTACCCCTAGGATAGCTTGTCTATAAGGTTGACTTACAACCACCACCATAAGGGATTGTTTGGACTGATACAAGGTGCCCACAGAATTGTAGACATCATATATCAGGCCAACTTCTCACATTGGTGTGCAGCGGTTGGGATTTGAGCTTGCTGTTGTTTTACCATTGCAATCTTTTTTATCAAATTGAAAGATCACATTAAGTACCATAGGTACATATAAACAAAGCTTACATATTTAAGTTCTACTGAACTTAGTAGTTGTAGATCAAAGGGCTTAGCACACCCTGCCTACAACTCACTAGCAAGGTACAGTAGGAAAACACTTAGTGTAGGTAAGTGCACCACTCACTTACACCTCACTAGAAGTCATGTCTGGCACAGGTGAGCAACCCATTGCTCTGCCTGTGGAAGGTGACCTTACCAAGGCACCCTCCAGCTATGACAAACTGAGCCATAGAGACTTGAGTGCCTTGTGAACTGCAAGGAGGCTGAAAAAGGGTCACAACCCTACCATTCCCATCCTGATAGCCATCCTGGAGAAGGGCGATCTTGAGAAAGTTAATGCAGTTCCCTCAGGGTCAGAAGAAGGACTGAACCCCCCCCCCCCCGATACTGAGAACACCGCCCCAGAGGTAGAAGTTGTGGAGGTGGACCCTCAATCAGAAGGTGAAGAGTCAGATCAGGATCAGGGGGATACTCAGGTACCAGTTGGGAGGCTTAGCCAGGCCAACATGGACCTACATGGAAATGGAGAGGGCCAGCACCTCCCCAGAGTCCATAACAGACTATTTCCAGGCAATAGAAGGGATAGATCTCCTTCCAGGGAATCTCACCTTTCTAGTGCCTCAAGGGAATCTCAAAGGGTAATGACTTCCCCCCAGAGAAAAGAGCATAGGGCCAGGATGAGGGCTGTCCAACTCCAGATAGAGAGAGAGGAGGTAGGCTTGGCCCAAGCTAAACTTGCTTTAGCAAGGGAACAAAAATTGTGTGGGGAGATACCCACTGGTGGCAGCATTATTCCTAGAGAGAAAGACAGGTCCTATGATAATAGAAACCTGACAAAGATTTTGCCCCACTACAAGGAAGGGGATGACATCCACAAATCGATGACTGCTCTGGAGAGAGCCTGCATGGTACAGCAGGTTCCTCAAGAGTAGTGGGCAGCAATCTTATGGTACTCCTTTTCTGAGAAAGGGAGAGATAAGCTCCTCACAGTTAGACCTGAGGATGCTAAAAATTACACTGTCCTGAAGAGTGCTCTAATTGATGGGTTTGGCTTAACAACTGAACAGTACAGGTTAATGTTCAGAGATACCCAGAAGACACAGACTCAGGACTGGGCTGATTTTGTAGATTGTGCTACTAAGGCTCTGGAAGGTTGGTTACATGGCAGCAAAGTACATGACTACACAGGATTGTATAATTTGATTATGAGGGAGCAGATCCTAAGTTATTGTCAGAACCAGCTTTTGCACCAGCACCTGGTGGACTCAGATCTGGCCTCTCCACAAGAATTGGGTAAGAGGGCAGACAAATGGTTCAGAACCAGGATTAGGCCTAAGAATCAGGGTAATAACCAAACAAAGGATACTTCCAAGGCTCAAGAGGAGGGTGGGGATAAATCTAAAGACAAGTCTCCCACAGGGCCCCAAAACTCCAAGGATGGGGGTGGGTCCCAAAACAACTCCTCTACCCAGAAGAAACCTTACTGCCATGCCTGTAAACAGACTGGCCACTGGAAAACAGACAGCTGTTCTCCAAAGAATAGCAACAAAGAACATTTTCCTCCAAGTAAAGCTCCAACACCTCCTGTTACTGTTAGCAGTAATCCCCCAGATGGCGGGAGCAACCCCGAGAATTTGAGTGGGTTTACTTTTGGAACCCAGGTGGACTCTGGCCTAACCAGGTCCCCTACCACAGATACTCTTGTCTATGAAAATGGCATGGGGTTTGCCAACTTCACTGCTTGCCCAAACACTTTGAGCAAGTACAGACAGGAGCCCCTCATCAATGATCAAAAGGTTGAGGCCTATAGAGACACAGGGGCTAGCATCACTATGGTGACTGAGAATCTAGTCCCCTCAAGGCAACATTTACCTGATGCCACATGCCAGGTGACCAATATTGATGGAATACAAACCAATCATCCCATGGCAGTAGTACATCTCAGCTGGGGAGTTGTCACTGGCCCAAAGAGAGTGGCAGTGTCAGCAAACTTGCCTGTAGATTGTCTACTTGGAAATGATTTGGAAATCTCAGCCTGGGCTGAGGTTGAACAGGAAACCCATTCTAAAATGGTAAATCTTCATGGAAAGGGTAGTGGGGCTGTGATGGCCACAGCCCCAATCCAAGATGTCCTTCCTGAAAAGGTTGGTAGGGCTGTGCAAGTCTCAGCCCCATCTTCCACATACTCCCTTCCTAGACATATTAGGAGGGCTGTGATGGTAACAGCCCATACCCAAACTGAGTCCCTTCCTGAAATGGTTGGTGGGGCTGTGATGGCCACAGCCCAAACTCTAACTGATTCATGTGTTGTGAAGCCTGAAACTATGGATCACTCCACACAAACAGAGAGCATTGAGGAGGAAGAGAAATCTCTCTCCCACCAGACATTAGGAAAGGATCAAACTCCTCAGGAAACTGATCTTACCCCTTGTGAAGAAACTGCCCCAGAGGTAGTCAGGCCTAGCCTGGCAGAGCCCCTGATGTCAGTTGACCCTTCCAAGGTGGGACCCAGTCTGGAGCAGGTAACCTGCCCCTCTCTACCATGCCTCAGTCAGCCCAGGGCTGCAGAGGTCAGGAAGGTCAGTGAGCCCCAAAGGGCCACCTGTCAAATAAAGCACCCCCATCAGCAGATTAGGGGCACCAAAGCTAGCAGCCCTAGCAAGGTGAAAACTTTAAAAATTCATGAGGGATCCCCCTTACAACTAGTTAGGGACCTCCCCCAAATGGACACTGTTGGGCACAGCCAAACCTGGGACCCCAAGGCCCCAAACCTGACCTGTCCCTACAGTAAGCCAACCAAAGGTACCCAGCCTCCAGCTTTAGGTAGCCAGAGGTTGACCCTGAGAGCACAGTGCAAATCAGTCAGGGAAAGAAAGGCACACATGGTGAAAGATGATTGGAGGAAGCTGAGCCCTACATTAGTGGAGCCTCACTTCAGTACTCCATCTCAACACCAGCCTTTTATATTGCCAAAACACACCACAGGTAGTGATTCCCTATGGTGGACACCCTCTGATACCCTTAGGGTGAGGGATTGCTTAGTGGACCATGAGACAAGGGGTAACCATGCTAGTGCAGGTACTTCCTTATATGGCCACTTAGGCAATATAGGCTTACCTGGTCAAGGATAGCCTTATCTCCTTTCATTTGGAGGGGGGGGGGTTATTTAGGAAGGTGGATACCTGACTATGGTTACCCCAGATTTGTTGCCTTGTGTTTAGCTGGTTTTCGACTTAGTTGGCCTGGGACCCTGCTAATCAGAGTCCCAGGCTATCTGCTCTCTCTGTAAAATGGACTCCATGCACCCTAGGTGCATAACCAATTTGGTACTGGACACCTTATCAGCCCCTGTACAGTGCACTATAGGTGACCAGGGCATAGGTGCATCCAAGGCCTACCAGGGACTGCAGCATATCTTTTGCCACCCATGGCTGGTACTTAAATCAACACAACTGGCTGATCACTCAGCTGGGGCAAGGTGGTATAATCACCCCTTGCTTATATATAGTATACCTATATCTAAACCTATATCTGGACACATATATACCTATAAGTCACTCCTATGGCAGGCCTTAACAATCCTGGAGGCAGAGTGCTTGGTTTTATGTGAGATGGTGCTCTAGCATGAGCTGAGCCTGTCTGCAGCTGTCGGGACCAACTCCCTTAGCTGTTCCGGGATATTGCCATACCATATACTCTTAAGTGCATTATAATCCTCGTGGTTACTTGCTAACTTTGGTTTGGCTTTATCAAAACATGTAGTGTTTGGTGTCATACGCTTTGGAATACTACCCCCTCGCCAGCCTTCCCTTCTAGAGGGAGAAGACATGTTACTTTGCTAAAACGCGGTTAATCCTAACCAGAGCCTCAGCATCACAAAATGGATGCTGCTGCCACAGACACAAGTCTGTCCTCCTACTGCTGACCGAAACATGGCAGGGGAGGCCTGGACAAAAGGTTTCCTGTCGCAGGGAGGTGCTACACCTCCCCAGACAGGAGATAGTGGATTGGGGCAGGGTGGGCTGAAAGAAACTAGACACTGCCTGGGGCACACAAGATGTCCCATGCAAAATCCAGTCAAACCGGTTCTGGGGCACTCCAGCCCCAGTCCTGGTACAAAACTAGGCAAAGGTAAAGGGGTGTAACCACCCCCTTCCTGGGTCCCACCCATATGAGGGACCTAGCAGGTAATCCAGCCCACAGATTTGGAATAAAGCTGGGAGCAGTGCCAGCGCTTCTCAGATTATCCTGACTGAAACTTATGAAACAAAACTCTGGACCCTTCGACATCCCACTCGGCGTGGAAGACTGAAGAATCTCCCTTGTGTTCAAGGAGTGACCACCCTGTGCAAACAGGCACCATCCAGCTCCTCACCATTTGCTTTGGTGCAGTTCCTGCCAGAACTCGAGCAACAGAGATCAACAAGACCCAACTTTCCTGCCTTTCAACAGCCCGATCCACAGTCCCAGCGAATCTGAGACCCGTGGAGGTGACCTGAAGCGTAGGGCCAGCCATCTTAGAAAAACTACAAAGTGCTGACAGTGCAACTTCCAAGGCTCCCTCGATGCTGTGCATTAGGGTTTAGGAAGCCTTAGCCCCGCGCAACTTTTTCACCAAAGCTCACCCCTCCACAATCACTGAGTGCTGCGTGGGGCCCTTTTGCATTTTCCTGCTTGACATGTTGGTCCGGTCACTTGCCCATTGGCTAGCGGCCCCAGTACCAATGAACCTTTGAATTTACCCTGCTAATCTGGTTGCTCCAGACTGGCCCTCGCTCCCCTGAAAAGCAGCACCCGCTCTGACCTTGCTGGTCCAAGTAAAAAGCGATCTTTGAATCCTGCGTGGGTTGCATTTACCAAGGTCTGTTTGCTCAAATCCAGAAGCCGACACCGCCGACAGCGAGAACCTTTGTGGGGCAGCATGTGATCCACTCCTGGACATCCTCGGTGCCCCAGAGTCCATGTGGCAGTGGAGACAAGCTTCACAACAACCACCTGATTGCGCCTGACATTGCCTGGTTCCTTCCTGGTTCCGCCCTGGTCATTGCTGAGTGACCCAGACTCTGTCCCCTCTGCTTTCAGGTACTCTACATCTTCGATCCACCCTTGGATCCAACCGGACTCTTCTCTCCTGGCCGCCTGCAGCATCTTCATCTCCAGGCTCCATAGATCTACACGACGAAACCCCACACGACTTTGCACCTATGCACCCGCTTCATGTGGGTGAGGTAACTCATGAACGCTGGTGCTCCTGTATTGGGTACACTTCTAGTGTCTAAGTCTAAAGTTTGGTAGTTCTAGTCCAGTCGGAAGACTCCTAAAACTGTAACTCGATAACGTTTACGCACCATTGACTTTGCATTGGTGCATGCGTGTGCTTTTAGCGCTGCACCCGAGTCCCGCGGGCTTTTCCCGACTTCATCACTGCTAGTCCCGAATAGCCTCAGCGATTCCCAAGCCCCTAGGCCTTACCACTGTTCGATTAGTGATACTTATTCCACTTTTTTAATATATGGTTTGAGTGGCCACCGGCCTCATCCATAATTGTGCAACTTTCATATGTTAAACTGTGCTTTTGTTTAAACGCTTGTGCTTCTATACTCATAAAGAGTACAGGGGATTATTCTGAGAATAAATACATATATTTTTATAATATATAACTTGTGTGTTGTCCTTTCATTTGATATTACAGGAATGCATATGGTAAAAGAGCTGGCTTCACATGCCCTCTTGAGTTTAGCCTGAAGGCTGCTTAGTCCATGCTACCCCTAGGATAGCTTGTCTATAAGGTTGATTTACAACCGCCACCATAAGGGATTGTTTGGACTGATACAAGGTGCCCACAGAATTGTGGACATCATATATCAGGCCATCTTCTCACACCACTATTTTGGAAATCGGAAATCACCAGTGGGTCAAAGCTTCAGGCTCTAGTGGATGATGGTTAGGACAAGAAAATGGCATCTTCTAAAAGTGTAATTTTCAGAATTGTGACTTAAAATCGGACTTTGCCATTAAATAGGATTTTAAAGTACAAATCTTTGAAACCAACCGCAGCATATCTACCTATTCCTAATAAAAAGTTAGCAACTTTTAAATGTAATAAGGCAACTCAATGGTATCCTATGAGTGAGGTAGGCCTTACAGTAGTGAAAAACACATTTAGGAGCTTTTCACTACAAGGATATGTAAAACTCAAAAACATATGTTATACATTTTAAATACAATGCACCCTGCCACATGGGCTGTTTAGGGCTTACTATAGTGATATCTTATTTGTATTAAAAAGGTAGGCTTATGCCTGGAAAAGGTGTTTTTTGCCAAGTCGAATCAGCCATTTAAAACTCCACACATGCTGCAATCGCAGGCCTGAGGCATGGTTTAAAGGGCCATTTAAGTGTGCTGCACAATAAGTGACGCAGGCCCACTAGTTGCTTTATAAATTACATTTACTAAAATATATGTATACATATATATATATATAAATATATATATATATATATTCACTGAAAAAACCATTGGTTATAGACCATATATAGTTAGGGATTAGCCTTTTCAAAACCTTATTTTACTCACACAAAACCATTGAAATTTCATATATAGTTAGTTCCACTAACTATATATCGTGCACCCGCAATCCACTGCTGATGATGTCACATATTACATCATTCATGACATGGTTAGTGACATCACTGATGACATCACTGATGACATCTCAAATGACATCACTGATGACATCACTGATGACAACATCCAGTGACTGTATGTTTCTGTAAAGTTAAAATATGTCTTACATATTGAAGAATGAGTGGATGTATAAGTGTCTGGATGAAGGATTTAGTAGGTGCATGACTGACTGTATGAGTGAGTGATTAAATGTGTCTCACTGAGTGCATGGGTTAGTGACTAAACTGTTTTAATTTGTGCATCATTATATCTGTTGTTCTACAAATTGCTGCATATGTTGATCAGTAGCTATATGAGTAACTGTATGGGTTATTCATTGGTTGTCCAAGTATTTGTATGGGAAACTGAGTGTTTGTGTATGGGTGGCTGGGAGGTGTGTGACTCTGTACATAGATGTGTGAGTAGTTGATTCACTATATGTATGGGTTCAAAAGTGCATGTGGAAACAGCTGTATGGGCGGTTGACTGTGCATGAGTGTATTAGTGAGTGAATGGATATCTCAGTGCTACATGTCAAAGTAAGTACATATGTAAAATACAGTACATGTGAGAGTTGACATATATAAATAACTGTGCCTAAGAGCCAGTGAATGTGTGAGTGGCTGTATGGATCATTGTGAACATGTATCAGGGATTGTATAAGAGAGTAAAGTAAATATGTGTTAGTATATGTTTGAATAAGTAAGGTGTGTATAACTGTATAGTTGAGAAAATGGAGGTGTGATTGATTTTTTGCATAACTGACTAGGTGTGTGAGTAACTCCATGAATGAGTGACAGTCTGTGACTGTCTGTTTACACTGATTGTATCTAAGTTTATATTAGAGTCTGAAGAGGTTCATGGTATTATCACATGAATGATATCATCAGTGATGTGATCAGTCATGTCAAATGAGATGTTATCAGTGATTTTATCAGTGATGTCATTTGAGATGTCATCAGTGATGTCATTTGAGATGTCATCAGTGATGTCATCAGTGATGTCACTAACCATGTCATGAATGATGTAATATGTGACATCATCAGCAGTGGATTGCGGGTGCGCGATATATAGTTAGTGGAACTAACTATATATGAAATTTCAATGGTTTTGTGTGAGTAAAATAAGGTTTTGAAAAGGCTAATCCCTAACTATATATGGTCTATAACCAATGGTTTTTTCAGTGAATTTTCAAGGTTTTGTAAATGCAAATTCCTAACTATATATGGCCTATAACCTATGGTTTTTTCAGTGAATTTCATTGGTTTTTTAATAGCAAATATCAAAAGCTGTAAAATGTCAAGTACGTGATAGGTAAAAACTTTTTCGTGTTTATGCACGCTGATGTGCTTTGAACGCTGCCCCCTCCCCTCTTTTCTCTTAGTAGTACTCTCTCTTTGCAGATAGTGAAGAGTAGTTAACGCAGGCCTTTACCCCCGTTGTAATCCGTCGTGCCTGCTTGTCTCTCCATTTGATTGATTGTTATCCAAGCATTTACTGTTTTACAATTGATTCTCTTTGGTTCATTCTCTATTTACAAACAAGCACAAAGTCGCAATACTCTGTTTAGTCTTTGCAGATAGTGAAAAATCGTGAAAAATCGTGTAAAAAAATAAAAGTAATCGAGCAAAATCAGTAGGCCACTAATTGGATCTCTTTTTGACCTCGCTAAAATAGAAACATTAGGAACAACCCTTCATGAGAAATACGAAAATAGTGAGATGAACTGAGCTCCACACCATGAGGGCTGCAAGACAGCTCGGCTCCGTCACCCACCCCGCCCAAAATAACGACAAACCCTATGCAAATATTAAAAATATAGACAACACACCAGCAAAGTAACAGGGTAAAACATTTTATTAAATAACTATTTACATTACGTTGGTTTATGAAATGATGTCAGTAGTGGACCGATGTGTGAATAGGTCGGAAGCAGCACAAGGCGCCAAGATCCGGATGGCAAGTCCTGGATGTTGGGTGCCATAGTTCAGAGTTCTGAGTTTGAGCCTTTTTCAATGCCTGTTTTTTGTTGTTTCCCCTCCATCAAAAACAAAAAAAAAACATATAAAACTGTGCAAAAATACAAAAAAATCAAAAAATGTTTAGAAAAGCAGTGCTTGTAAGACTGTCTGAAGCTTATTTCCACCTACTGCAGCTTCACTATTCTCAAAGTAAGTGAGGGTCGTTTGTGGACCTGACTGCATTTGAAAACAATGTTATATGGTACCTCCCTAAACCGCTTGACGGAGGCCCCCGAGGGGCGGTGTGATGGCACGGACTCGGAGAAGACGCTTGGCTCCGACCCCCTCCCCAAGTCTTATAGCACTGGTGTAGCCTGAGATCGCCCCCGACATAGGCGGCCGGCTCCCGGGGTCCGGCGGAACTTTTTGCCTTTTGATGACTCTTCTATTCTGGACTTTGTCCCACAATCCATTTGACCTGAAGACACGCTGTAGTGGGGCGCCCCTTTTCCGTTTTAGTTGCCATTCCGCCCGCTTTTGCTACACTGTGCCTCTTCCGCCATTCAGCTGTTTACCGCCCGCTCTTGCGACTACAGCGTCTCGCTCACCATGTAGTTGAGTTGCTCCCGCTCTTGCGGTGCAGCGATAGGCGACTGCCACAGGACTCTCAAAATGGCGGCCGGCTCTTCAGATTTGGGCGTGGTCCACTAAAATGGCCCTGGGACACCTTGGAACTCGGACGCTTCCCTGATAGGGCTTGGGTCCCATTCTCGAAAGCGTCCCCTCAGCCGTGAAGATTCTACAAAAGTCTTGGGGGCCCCCGACTCCCGCAGGCTTCTGGTGGGGAGCGGCTGCCATGTCTGCTCGTGGAATGGCCACGACGGAGCTACGAGATGGTAGTGCTCTCATGCTGACGCCAGCTTTAGTCTGAAACATCCAGAAACACTGTAGACTACCAATTCGATCAGTTCCGGTAGCGCCCCAACATGACCCGGTAGAGAAGAACTTGCCCTCCCCTCTTTGACTGATGGTTCTTGTTGCCTGTCCCCTCTGTTGTCATTTAACAGAACTTTTTGGACTGCTGAAAGGGGTTGTGTTCCGAATGCTGGTTGGTGGAGACATTTTGACTATATTCTTGACCTACGTTGTCGCGTAATGCGTTATATGACACGCCGCGTTAGCGCACCCGGAAGTGATCCGGGGCGCGGCGCGCAGCGCGTAACGTAAGCATAACAGGTCATGTGACTTGTTAATAAAACTTTTCATTGGTTCATTTTACTTTTGTTATTTTAATGATGAAAAGCTTGGTCATATGACCTAAAAATTACACTTTTTATTGGTTTCGAACATTATTTTTTTTTAAACATATATGTTATAATATTATAGGCTAATGTACTTTCCCGGAAAATTTACAACTGTCCTGCAAGTAAAATATATTCCTTTTTCGAGAAAAAGGGCGTTTCTTCGTTCCATGACGGAGCCGTTGAGTAAAAGAGACTCGGCCTGCTGTCTTAGTCGCCGATACGCCTGATTATCAGATTCTTATCGATCACTTTATGTTGCAGGAGTGGAAAACACAACTGCCCTTGACCATTTATCTTTACTGCGTTCCTACATATTATACCTTTTATCCGTCATGTAATTGGACTGCTTTATTTCACTTGCCTTTTACTGATTCAAAAAGTGACTAAAAGTAAAAACTTTACCAATGTAAATACTACTACCATGTTTTGTTTTAAAAACCTTTATTGTGAAAATGTCAGTATACAAATACGGGCCTATAACCACGTGGGCCGGCCACGGAGCAAACTGAAATCGTATATGATGAGGAGACATTTACATTATAGAGGAACGTAACGAGCGAGCCATTAGGTTGCAAGAACTAAGGTGTCTAACAGTTGCGGAATCGGTGGACGTACATTTTGTAATTAAAATACGACAGGGCCACTTACAAAAAAGTTATCTAGATATACATTTGCGTGCAAGTACCATGGGTGACGTTAATTCGAACTTTCAATAGTACAGTAATCAATAACACATCAGAACTTAATATCAATAGGGATGTCGAAATATTCAATCAATTCTCGTCCCCGCCCGCCATGAGCATCAAAACTGCATTCATATCTCGTGATATCAAGGTTGTTCAACCAGTACACAACAAGGAGTTACGAGTCCCATTTATACCGGCGCCATTTTGGGCGAGGCCGGGCAGGTCCAAGATATAGTCAAAATGTCTCCACCAACCATCGGCCAGACCAGAACCCCTTTCGGCCCTTTATGCTACAAGATGGTGTCTTCCATTCGGAAAATATTGTTGGCAGCATTTTGAAAGGAAAGATAAACAGCCGTTCTCGTAGTGAGTCTCACATTGTTACATTTAGGAAGAATGTTGAAGAGTAGTATGTGGAAAATCTGAAGCCATTTTTCTACAAACTCTCAATCAGCCGTGGATGGGAAAAAAAATCCTGAAGAATGTACAAACTGAAAACCAATTTTTGTCTGTATAGCATCAACAGCAACGCTTGAGTCAGCTTTGTGTCAAGCCGCCATTTTGATTCAATCAATAACGTCCCCCTGCACACATTCAGGGACCTGGTCGTGTCTTCAGGTGAAACGGATTGTGGGACAAGAAGCAGAAAGGAAAAGGAAAAAAGTTCCGCCGGACCTCGGGAGCCGGCCGCCTATGTCATGTGCGACCTTTGCCCACACCAGGGCAATAGTGAAGCTGCAGCAGGTGCAAATAAGCTTCAGACAATCTTACAAGCACTGCTCAGAACTCTCAACTATGGCACTCAACATCCAGGACTTGCCATCCGGATCTTGGCGCCTTGTGCTGGTTCCGACCTATTCACACATCGGTCCACTACTGACATCACCTCATAAGCCAACGGGGCACCCCACGCCGACTTTCGGCGCAGCATTGTAGGATGGCCACACCAGTGCGGCAACTTGCTGGACACCACCTCGGTGCCATCCGGATCTCGGCGCGTTCGAGTCACTGTACCGCAAGAGTGACCGGAACTCAGCTGGACACGCCGTCTTTCGGCGCAGCATTGTAGGATGGCCACACCAGTGCGGCAATTTGCTGGACACCACCTTGGGCAATAGTGAAGCTGCAGCAGGTGCAAATAAGCTTCAGATAGTCTTACAAGCACTGCTCAGAACTCTCAACTATGGCACTCAACATCCAGGACTTGCCATCCGGATCTTGGCGCCTTGTGCTGGTTCCGACCTATTCACACATCGGTCCACTACTGACATCACCTCATAAGCCAATGGGGCACCCCACGCCGACTTTCGGCGCAACATTGTAGGATGGCCACACCAGTGCGGCAACTTGCTGGACACCACCTCGGTGCCATCCGGATCTCGGCACGTTGTGCTGCCTTCGGCATATTCGCACATCGGTCCGCTACTGACGCCGCCTCACGTGCCAACGGATTTTCTACGCTTTTTGTAGCCCTATGCCGCATAACAGGTCATGTGACTTGTTTATAAAACTTTTCATTGGTTCATTTTACTTTTGGTTTCCTAATGATAGAAGACTTGGTCATATGACCTAAAAATAACACTTTTCATTGGTTTAGAACATTTTTTTTCCCAAACGATGAAAGCCCCACCTTGTTTCTGGATGTTTCAGACTGAAGCTGGCGTCAGCATGAGAGCACCACCATCTCGTGGCTCCGTCGTGGTCATTCCGCGAGCAATCATGGCAGCCGTTCCCCACCGGAAGCCTGCAGGAGTCGAGGGCCCCCAAGACTTTTGTAGAATCTACACGGCTGAGGGGACGCTTTCGAGAATGGAGCCCAAGCCCTAGCAGGCAAGCGTCCGAGTTCCAAGGTGTCCCAGGGCCATTTTAGTGGACCAGGCCCAAAACCGAAGTGCCGGCCGCCATTTTGAGAGTCCTGTGGCAGCCGCCTATCGCTGCACCGCAAGAGTGGGCAGAAGTCAACTACATGGTGAGCGAGACGCTGTAGCCGCAAGAACGGGCGCAACTCAGCTGGATGGCCGCCACCTGGGGAGGCCCGTTCACGCCGCCTCCCCCACGCCCCCCCCCCCGGGCCGCCCCACGCCAATTTTCGGAGCAGCATTGTAGGATACCAAAACCAGTGCGGCAGTTTATTGGACATCACCTGGGTGCCATCCACATCTCAGCGCGTTCTGCTGCCTTGGGACTATTCGCACAACAGACCGCTACTGACGAGGCCTCCCCCCGCACCACCCGGGACGCCCCACGCTGTTTTTCTGAGCTGCATTGTAGGATCCCAAAAACCAGTGCGGCACCCAGGTGACATCACCTGGGTGCCGTCCAGAACTCAGCACGTTGTGCTGCCTTGGGACTATTCGCACAAAAGGCAGCTTCTGACCATTGTTGCTTTTTTTTGTCAAAAATGTTTAAATGTTTTTACAGTTTTTGTTCCGTTCGTTATATTTAAAAGTTAATAAAGTTTTATAATCCTACTTTGTTGGAGTACTATATATTTTTAAAAAATCGGGTGAATGGGGCCTTGAATCGGGTTATTGTCATGTGTGGGCTTTGGAAATGTACTGCTACAGGATCGGACATTTCAAACTCAAATGCACGTTCTTTTTCTTACCTTTCCGAAGCATGGAGCGCAATAGCAGGCAGAGAAAGGGTGATGCAAGTGTTGAACACTGCCTGGCCTGGCAAGTTGCTGGCAGTGCCCCCCCCCCCCGCCCGCTCCTGAAAGAGGACACACACACACCGCCGCACCGAGTACTTCACAGATCTTTAAAAGACCATGCGCTTGTTCATGAGGCTTAAATGGTTTATCGCCCCTTCTAGAACCCTTGCATCGACCCTCTGACGTTTCCTGAAGAATTACCACGTAACACAATACCAAGCCTTGTCAGCTGAAACCCCCGAGGAATCGTGGGGCAAATTATCAAGGGGGTTTATCTCTGCTTTTTTGGCTTTAAAAGCCAAGAAAGCGGAGATAAAATTATCTCCCTATTACCAAGCTGTCGCTAACACCAATTAGTGACAGCTAAAAGGAGATAGCGACCATCTTGGGCCCCGCTTTGCATGTCAGTGATATTTGTCACTAATGACATGCAAAGTGGGCGTGCCAAGATGTTAGCGACTGGAAACAGTCCCTAACATCGCTATCTCCTATTACCAACTTTTGGAGATATTCGCGCTAAGCGCGAATATCTCCAAAAGCTAACGCCTGCCCTGAGCAGTTCTAAGCCATGTTATCCAATGGGAGGTGGATAACATGGCTAAGAGCATTTGCTCGATAATGCATGAATATCGCTGACTTTACAGTGATATTCAGGCATTGCGGCCGTTTTTTATCGCATTTGCGATAAACCTTGCTAATAGCAAGGTTTATCTGCGATAAAAATCGCCGATGTGCGGCGATAATTTTTGTCTCTAAACAACGTCACGCAGCAAAAACAAAAAAAAACACGCACTGCCGCTGGAAGACATGTATCAACATATATGAGCCTCCTCAGCCACCCTCAGAAAACATAATGGATCAGGATACGTCTCCCGCACCCCCTTATACCTAGTAATTTAATTAAAACGAAACACAAAATGGCGAATTCCTGTTTCGCTACCAGTTTGCGGCCCAGTTCGTGACCCGAGAAGCGCTTCTACCGTGAAAAATCATTTTTTTTTATATTTTCCCCACGGGACCCTTTAATAACCCCGACATCATTCCTAGGGGGTCAAGAGGGGTCTACCTTGCCCCCTTTCATTAAATTCCCCCTTCGTTTTTCACCTCTTCTTCTCTCTCGATCCTACCGAGAGATAAGATGGCGGCCGCTCCGGACTGTTTAGAATGTTGACAGACACCGGAGAGCCAATCAGCTTCGCATCGCAAAGTTCCGTTTCACGAAAAGTAAGCGGACCGGAGCGCAGCCCGGAGCGCTGTTACGGATATATATCTTGTTTTGAACGTTAATTTCTCAAAATCCACTGGAGCACATATATTGAGACCTAGCAAAGGCACATCGGGCTAACAGTCCCTACAATTTTCCAAAGTTTCGTGCAAATCCATTCAGCCGTTCGAGCTAAAAGTGAGGCCAACCGCCCTATGGAAATTAACATGGGGAAAACGCGTTTTGGGACCCCCCTTTTTTCTCAGCCCCCCCTTGACGAAACCCCCCCAAATTTTCAAGAGCTGCTCAGAAACAAAATGTGCCATTTTCCTGAAAATTTCAGCCGATTCCGTCCACAAACGCCAAAGTTATTAGACATAGAATTTTCAAAAATCCCATAGGGAAAAAATCCTAACTATACATACCTACTGGCGACCGCCAGTAGGTAAAATATATATATATATATATACATATTCAAAGAACTCAGTTTCTTCTCTGTCTTAAGTTTTCCAGAAAAACGAACACGGACCCATGCAGGAAATTTCCAAAGTTTTTAATCTGTGCCCAACACAATCTCCGCCATGACGCGTTTTGGGCCCTATGAGCCGAGGGAGGAGGAAAGTCGTATTGCTATCAGTAATGAACCAAATATATATATATAGGATCTGTGACCAAGGGCTGACGCCCAAAACGCGTCAGATTTGGTGAACTTTCCTTACCAATAAACTTGCCGAATGAAGATTGGGACTCGCGTGGTTTTTCCTATTTGCTACCTGCTTGGTAGTTTTTATATATATCCAGAACACTGTTGCTTGGTCACCATGGGAGGCGATAAATTGACTGTGATCCTAAAAACAAAAAAAGCACACTAGAGAGCGACAGAGAATTATGAACGATAATGCTTCAAGAAATGCAACCAGCACTTGACCTCTCTTGTCAAAATACTTTTTTATGCCTTTAATTGATGGATAAAATGTTACTAAGTTATTTGTAACTGTGCAAATGTATGGAAAAAATACATTAACCACAATGCAACACTTGAAATCAGAATATGGGCATTAAAATAAAAGAAGGCATATACCACAGGCACAACATCCAGTGATCAAGCCTCAGGCTGAGGTGAAACGCATTGGGCTTTGTGGTCGACAAACCGTGAATAAATGAAGCTGTATTTCTGGAAAGCACAACTCGAGTGAGTGCGTTTTCATTACCAAGTAATTGGTGTTTGTTATGGATATATATATGTTGTGATCAAGCTCCGCCTGCGGAGCGAAACGCGTCAGGGAGAGCACTTGCTCTGCTATGGAAAGCAATAAATTTGCACTGCTGACACTTTAATCGTATGATGGCGTTTTGATATTATTCAAAATACACTTTGGAGGAGAGGTGGTCTGCGCCCGCTTGTGACCGCGACTAGAAGCGGTCGGGTTTCTTCTGATATATATATATATATATATATATATATATATATATATTACCTACTGGCGGTCGCCAGTAGGTAGTTATAGTTAGGATTTTTTTCAATGCAAAATCTCAAAATTCTATTTGGAATAGCTTTGGCGCCGGTTGACGAATCTGCCTGAAAACTTCCTCAAATTTGCCTCGCGGAGCTCCGGTCCTTCCTTGAAAGTTTCGGGGGATTCGTCAAGCGGGGGCCGAGATAAAAGGGGGGTCCCAAAACGTGTTTTCCGCATGTTAATTTCCATAGGGCGGTCAAACTCACTTTTAGCCCGAACGGCTGAATGGATTTGCACCAAACTTGGCAAAATTGTAGGGACTGGTAGCCCGATGTGCCTTTGCTATGTCTCAAGATATGTGCTCCAGTGGTTTTTGAGTAATTTAGGTTCAAAAAAATATATATATCTATGGCAGCGCCCTGGTACGTGTACCGGGGAGCGCTCCGGGCGCGCAACGGGACTTGCGCACAGAAAGCTGATTGGCTCTCGGGTGTCTGTAAACATTCGAAACAGTCCGGAGCGGCCACCATCTTTTGTCTCGGTAAAATCGAGACATAAGAGGTGGAAAAATCAAAGGGGGAAATGACAATAAGGGGACAGGGATAGACCCCCCCTGACCCCCTAGGTTTGATGTAGGGGCCATAAAAGGGCCCAGCGGGGCAACATTTTTTTTTTTTGATTTGCGCAGTGGGAGTGCCTGGTACGCGCACCGGGGAGCGGACCGGGGAGCGTCCCATGGGGAAAAATTAATAATAGAGTTTTTATAAAATGTAGCCTTTTTTTAGAAAATGGAGGTAGTTCTAAAAAGAACTGGGATTTTTCTTCTTTTTGTTGTTTTAAATTTTTTTAATTTTTTTTGAACATTTTAAACTTTTTGGGGGTTTTCTGAACAGTTTTATTTTTTTTTGTATTTTTCATGGGGAGAAACGAAAAAACAGGGAATTGAAAATGGCTCAACTGGAGCAAAAAAAAGAAAGAAATAAATAGGGTTTATTGGGGCTTTTGTGGTTGTCCTCAGCAAGGACGATGAGCTTTACGCTCTGTTCTCCGTAGGAGATGGTCTTCCCTCAATATTTACAGATAATTCGGAAATCTGCAAATCGTGGCTCAATGCAAGGCATCGTCTCACTTTCCTCTGGTGCCAACAGAGTGGGTTGCTTTCTTTTTGAGGTGGTGCTTGTGGATTGGGGAGGGTTACTGGCCAGTTCCCTCATCTCTGCAGCAGAATAGTTTATTGGATGCTTGCGCTGCATGTGGCGAATCATCGTGTTGTTTCCAAATGAATATTTTTTATTAGGGTTCCCCCTAGAAAGTTCCATGCCACAGATTAGGCAAGTCACCTTGGCTGCATTTAATTTTTTCTTCCCCTGTGGGATCGAAAAAAACTCCCATATAATGTGTGGTCTTGGCTGGTATGGGGTATTTTGTTCTTCAAGCCATCTTCTCCTCCCCTCTTCCTCCTCCTCCTCCTCTTCCTCCTCTTGTTGACCACCAATGATATCTTGTGGTGGTCCTCTTGGTGGTTGTGATGGTGGTGGTGGTGCAGATGCACCAGATGCTGCTGCTACTGAAGCCATTATAAAGATCAAAAAGGTGCAGAGAGGTACAAACAGGTCTTCCTAAGTCAAAGGACAAAGTCAGAATAAGGAAAAAAGGTGGGGTCTTTCATCCTTTTGAAAAAAAAAAGGTATTGAACCAATGAAAAGTGTTATTTTCAGGTCACATGACTAGGGGCTTCATCATTATGAAACCAAAACTGTTATGAACCAATGAAAAGTGTTATTTTCAGGTCACATGACCCGACGCGCTTACGCTACGCGCCCCGGGGCGCGCTCAGGGGCGCGTCAGACGCCTACGTTGCGCGATCGTATTCGCTCAAGTGCTTCCGGATGCGCTTACGCCGTGCGTATCACGCGGACGCGGCTACGCGATACATTACGATCATGTTTTCGTTCGCGATATTGGCGCTTATGGGACGCTCCCCGGTGCGCGCCCCGGGGCGCTTCATAAACCGACGCTTTCCGGGCGCCCCCGGGGCGTGCACCGGGAGCGCTCCAATCCAAAAAAAAAAAAAAACAATATACAAAAAAAAAATTGGCAAAATTGTAGGGACTGGTAGCCCGATGTGCCTTTGCTATGTCTCAAGATATATGCTCAAGTGTTTTTCACGAAAATTAGCTTTGAAAAAATATATATTGGGCTACATTGGGCTATATATATGTTAGAGCCCAAATGTAGCACAATGTAGCCCAATGTAGCCCAATGTAGCCCAAAGATGGCCACCAGAGACAAAAAAACTAAATGTAGCCCAAATATCAGCCAGATGTAGCCCAAATATAGCCCAATGACAGAATGTCCCAGAGTGTTCTAAAGAACAACTAGAGCGCTAACAGTCTTACTTATAAACTGAGACTTATAGTTAGGAATTAGCATTTAAAAAACCTTTGAAATTCACTGAAAAAACCATAGGTTTCACACCAGTTATAGTTAGGAATTAGCATTTAAAATACCTATTAAATTCACTGAAAAAACCATAGGTTTCACACCAGTTATAGTTAGCTGGAAATTTTACTAACATAAAACCATTGAAATTCCCACGTTATAGTTAGTTGGACTCACTATAACTTGCGCGTGCAATGCACTGCTGATGACGTCACATATTACATCACTCATGACATGGTCAGTGACATCACTCATGACATCACTGATGACACCATCCTTGTGACAGAGTGACAGACCTCCTTTCACTGTAATGTAACCCTTGAAACACATATTCAAAAATAGAAACTAATTTTTTTTTAAAAATGGAGATAACCATATCAGTTACAACAACCAATTCAGTAATTCCACCATCTATATACACATCTACTCATTCACAAACAGTTCAATATACTCACTCATACATATAGTCACTCATCATATGTAGTGATACACCTATACATCCTGTTACACACCGACAGTCATCCAAAAGTTCCTCACACAAATACTCACACATGCAAATAAACAATTGAACATCCATTTATTTGCATATAGAGCTATACACACACTACCACCTTACTTCTATTGAAATGTAAACATATTTATTCTCTTAAACAATCCCTTATAGAAACACATACTTATTTAAACAGGAACTCTTACAATCTCTTACCCTCACATATACTCACTTATATACATCAATATTCACATATACTAGATTAAAACATATATAGTTACTGATAAAGACACTAGTGAGACAGTCATTCACTCACTAACATACACTTATACACACTCATTCACCCATACAGTCCTGCACATATGCTGTCTTCAAAACACATACAGAGAGTCAGTCAATCATGCATCTATGTGCTAAGTAATACCCCCACCAAACCATATAGACACTCATACTGATACTAAGAAAAACATCTAATAACCCATGTACATACACATGTAGCTACTCACCAACCCATGCAGCTACTTATACCACAAAATGAAACACTAATACATATATTAAAAAATTTAAACATTACTCACTAATATTTATTTTTCAGAAAGACACACATTCACTGGATGGTGTCATCAGTGATGTCACTGACCATGTCATGAGTGATGGAATATGTGACGTCATCAGCAGTGCATTGCACGCGCAAGTTATAGTGAGTCCAACTAACTATAACGTGGGAATTTCAATGGTTTTATTTCAGTAAAATTTCCAGCTAACTATAACTGGTGTGAAACCTATGGTTTTTTCAGTGAATATATATATATTCACTGAAAAAAACCATAGGTTTCAGGCCTTATATAGTTAGGAATTAGCATTTAAAAAACCTTTAAAATTCACTCAAAAAAATACGTTTTAGGGGTGTTATAGTTAGCTGGACATTTGACTCATACAAAACCATTGAAATTGCTCCTATATAGTTAGTTGTACTAACTGTATTTTTGCGCACCCGCAATCCACTGCTGATGATGTCACATATTACATCATTCATGACAAGGTCAGTGACATCACTGATGACATCTCAAATGACATCACTGATGACATCACTGATGACATCATCCAGTGAATGTGGTTTGCTTCGTTATTTAAATATGCATTATATATATTTCAATTTACATTGAAGAATGAGTGGATATATTAAAATAAATATTTGGATGGAGGATTTAGTAGCAGTGTAATTGAGTGTTTACTTGACCATTTATAGTGTCTCACTAAATATAGTGGATAGTGACTAAACTGTTTGAATATCTGTATCACTTTGTCAGTTGTTGTGTAAACAGGTACTCCAGTTGGTTACTAGCTATGTGAAAGTCTGTATTAGTTATTGATTAGTTAACTGACTATTTTTATAGGAGAGTGAATGTGTGTGTGGTTCGGTGGGGGGGGTGTGATTCACTGAATATATGAAGTTAAAACTACATGTTCTAACAGTTGTTTGGGTGAGTGAATATCTTTATGGGTGTGGTGATGAGCAAATATATTTCTCAATGGTACATGTCCAACAAACTAGAAAAATAAAAGGCAGTGTATGTGTCAGTTGTTGTATATAAATAAGTATACATAAGACTCAATGATTGTGTGAGTGACTGTATGGATAACTTTACACTTGTAATAATGATTTTATTATTCACTAAGTATGAGTTACTATCTAAATGAATAGATGAAGTTGTGTTTGTATAAGTGTGCAGCTAAGTAAATATGTAAGTATGATCCATTGTTTGCATAAGTGAGTAGGATGACTTCATATGTGAATAGGATGTGTGCTGGTGTGTAATGTCGATTTAGGTGTATAATTATTTTTGATAGTGTTCTATGGTTCATTGACAGCATGTATGAGTGAATCTACAGGTAAGTGATTAGATGTGTGTATACATCTATGAATCACTGAGTGGGTTTTTAGATACTTGTATTGCTGTAACAATGGATTCAAATATCATACTCTGTATTTTACAAAGAGTGATGAAAGATTTTACTAGTGTATGAAAAGGTGTATGTGATTGTCACGTGGATGATGTCATCAGTGATGTCATCAGTGATGTAATTTGAGATGTCATCAGTGATGTCACTGACCTTGTCATGAATGATGTAATATGTGACATCATCAGCAGTGGATTGCGGGTGCGCGAAATATAGTTAGTACAACTAACTATATAGGAGCAATTTCAATGGTTTTGTATGAATCAAATGTCCAGCTAACTATTACACCCCTAAAACGTATAGTTTTTTGAGTGAATTTTAAAGGTTTTTTAAATGCTTATTTCTAACTATATAAGGCCTGAAACCTATGGTTTTTTCAGTGAATTTGCAAGGTTTTTTAAATGCTAATTCCTAACTATATAAGGCCTGAAACCTATGTTTTTTTCAGTGAATTTTAAAGGTTTTTTTAATGCTAATTCTTAACTATATAAGACCTGAAAGCCCACAAGGAATCTCCAGTATGCGCCAGGGGACTGCATTGCAGAGAGGTGTAATGAAGCCACGCCCCTTTTTACACCTCTCTGCAACGCAGCCCCCGTGCATGTTTGAAGAGGAGGAACTAATTCCCCTTGCATACTTGGGGGCAACTAGCCCACCTGGAACCTCCAGTATGCGCCAGGGGGCTGCATTGCAGAGGTGTAATGAGGCTATGCCCCTTGTTACACCTCTCTGCAACGCAGCTCCCTGCCGTGTTTGCGGAGGGGGAACTAATTCCCCTTGCATACTGGGGGTCCCTGGGGGCCAACTAGCCCACCAGGAGCCTCCAGTATGCACCAGGGGGCTGCATTGCAGAGAGGTGTAATGAGGCCACACCCTTTTTTACACCTCTCTGCAACGCAGCCCCCGTGCATGTTTGAAGAGGGGGAACTAACTCCCCTTGCATACTAGGGGTCCCTGGGGGCCAACTAGCCCACCTGGAACCTCCAGTATGTGCCAGGGGGCTGCATTGCACAGAGGTGTAATGAGGCTATGCACCTTTTTACACCTCTCTGCAACGCAGGCCACTGGCGTGTTTGCAGAGGGGGGACTAATTCCCCTTGCATACTGAGTGTCCCTGCGTCATATCTGCCCAAACACCGATATTCCAAACGATTGAAAATGACTTTTCTTGAGAAACATTTGGATTTCGATTATCATGTCCTATACTTTGGAATTTTTGAAAGACTGACTTTGAGGATGCTATAAATTACTCAAGTCTGCCCGAATTGTGTGGGTAAAATTGATACCTAGTCACTTTGAATAAGAATGTACTTACGTCTCGTCTAACATTTGGAAGAAATATCTAGTTATATGACAACTGGATACCGAAATAACTTGATGGAAATAAGAACGCCCTGAAGAAGTTCTGTTGTACAGAACGAAAGGTTTCGGCTGGCTGTGGTACATAAACTTAAGGAAAATAAAAGCATTTGAATATACACCAAGATTCAGCGCTTCAATAAGGACTGTAAGTGATATGATTTGATTGGACTTATTGTGCAAGTGGTGCTGTGGCAAACTTTGGAATATTCTCCACTACTCTCTACTACTTACTCTCTCCTACTCCACTACTCTCTAATACTCACTCTCGACTACTCATTCTCTACTACTCTACTACTCTCTACTACTCTCTCCCTACTACTCACTATCTACTACTCTCTACTATTCACTCTCTACTCTCTACTACTCACTCTCTACTACTCTCTCTCTACTACTCACTCTTTACTACTCACTCTCTACTACTCACTCTCTACTTCTCACTCTCTACTACTCACTCTCTACTGCTCTCTCTCTACTAGTCTCTACTACTCACTCTTTACTACTCTCTACTATTCTCTCTCTCTCTGCTACTCACTCTCTGCTACTCTCTACTACTCACTCTCTACTACTCACTCTCTACTACTCACTCTCTACTACTCTCTACTACTCACTCTTTACTACTCTCTACTACTCACTCTCTACTACTCTCTACTACTGCTCTCTTCTACTCACTCTACTACTTACTCTCTACTACTCTCTACTACTCACTCTCTACTACTCTCTACTACTCACTCTACTATTCACTCTACTACTCTCTACTATTCACTCTCTGCTACTGTCTCTACTGCTCTTTACTACTCTCTAGTACTCACTCTCTACTCTCTATTACTCACTCTCTACTCTCTACCTCTCTACCTCTCTCTACTTCTCTCTCTACTAGTCTCTACCTCTCTACCACTACCTCTCTACCTCTACCTCTCTACCTCTACACCTCTACCTCCCTACCTCTTTCTACACGCATACATATACACATATATATATGCATATGCATTTATATATATGTATGTATGTGTATATATATATATATTCACTGAAAAAACCATAGGTTTCACACCAGTTATAGTTAGGAATTAGCATTTAAAAAACCTATTAAATTCACTGAAAAAACCATAGGTTTCACACCAGTTATAGTTAGCTGGAAATTTTACTGATATAAAACCATTGAAATTCCCACGTTATAGTTAGTCGGACTCACTATAACTTGCGCGTGCAATGCACTGCTGATGACATCACATATTACATCACTCATGACATGGTCAGTGACATCACTCATGACATCACTGATGACACCATCCTTGTGACACACTGACAGACCTCCTTTCACTATAATGTAACCCATGAAACACATATTCAAAAATAGAAACTAATATTTTCAAAAAAGTGGATATACCCATACCAGTTACAACAACCAATTCAGTAATACCACCATCTAATACACATCCACTCATGTGTATGTATATGGGTTATTTGATATTATTATTAGTATCAGTATGAGTGTCTATATGGTTTGGTGGGGGTATTACTTAGCACATAGATGCATGAGTGACTGACTCTTTGTTTGTATGTGTTTTGAAGACAGCATATGTACAGGACTGTATGGGTGGATGAGTGTCTATATGTGTTTGTTAGTGAGTGAATGACTGTCTCACTAGTGTCTTTATCAGTAACTACATATGTTTTAATCTAGTATATGTGAATATTGATGTATATAAGTGAGTATATGTGAGAGTAAGAGATTGTAAGAGTTCCTGTTTAAATAAGTATGTGTTTCTATAAGTGATTGTTTAAGAGAATAAATATGTGTAATTTTAAATAGAAGTAAGGTGGAAGTGTGTGTATAACTCTATATTCAAATAAATGGATGTCCAATAGTTTATTTGCACGTGAGAATATGTGTGTCAGTAACTTTTGGATGAATGTCGGTGTGTAACAGGATGTATAGGTGTATCACTTCATATGATGAGTGAGTATATGTATGAGTGACTATATAGAACTGTTGGTGAATGAGTGGATGTGTATATAGATAGTGGAATTACTGAATTGCTTGTTGTAACTGATATAGGTATCTCCATTTTTTTAAAAATTTCAGTTTCTATTTTTGAATATGTGTCTCAAGGGTTACATTATAGTGAAAGAAGGTCTGTCACTATGTCACAAGGATGGTGTCATGAGTGATGTCACTGACCATGTCATGAGTGATGTAATATGTGATGTCATCAGCAGTGCATTGCACGCGCAAGTTATAGTGAGTCCGACTAACTATAACGTGGGAATTTCAATGGTTTTATATCAGTAAAATTTCCAGCTAACTATAACTGGTGTGAAACCTATGGTTTTTTCAGTGAATTTAATAGGTTTTTTAAATGCTAATTCCTAACTATAACTGGTGTGAAACCTATGGTTTTTTCAGTGAATTTCATAGGTTTTTTAAATGCTAATTCCTAACTATAACTGGTGTGAAACCTATGGTTTTTTCAGTGAATTTCATAGGTTTTTTAAATGCTAATTCCTTTGTATATCGAGTTTCTAACCTTTTTTTTTTTTACAATTTGCTGTTTTTTTTTTAAGTATTCATTTTTTTTTTATAATTTTTTTCTTTTGCGCTCTGGGTGCGCGCTCCGGGAAGCTTTCAGCTAAGCTCTCCTGTAAGCTTCTCCGAGAGCTCATCTGAAAGCGCACCCAGAGCGCAACTGTCGTTCGTGAAAAAAAAATATGAATGAAAAGTTAATAATAATGCAAAACATTTCGTACCATACAAATAAAATTTGTTTTTTTTAATATGGAAAATGATTATGCATTTCTATAAAAGATTGATGACGTCACTTCGGCGCGCAACGTAAGTGCCCTCGGAAGCGCATACGTGCGCGGCGCCTAAACGCACGGAAAAGCGCCTACGATCGCGCCACGTTTGCGCCCCGGAAGCGCCTACGATCGCGCTGCGTAAACGCACCCGGAAGTGCTCCGGAGCGCGCAGCGTAAACGCGTCGGGTCATGTGACCCTAAAATAACACTTTTCATTGGTTGCTAACAGTTTTTTTTTACAATGAATGAAATCCCCACCCATTTCCTTCACTTCTTCTTTCACTTTTGTGACTGAAAGACCTGCCTTTTTTGCTGCTCCATATTCCTGGATTCATCATGGCTGCCAGACCATCCAGCAGTGAAGATGACTCCAATGATTTCATTGATGAAGAGCCTCCTACCCCAAAGGTGAAGGAACATTTCATCTGGAAATTTTTTAAGTTTCCAGCAGGCCAGAAGAAGGTGAATGCACCAAAAGTAGAGTGCAGGATCTGCAAACAGGTCCTGTCACGGGGTAACCCCCAAAAAAAATACTCTTTTGGCAACTTCACCATGATTCGCCATGTGGAGAGGAGGCACCCCCAGAATTTTGCCCGGGAAAGTGTCAGGGCTCTGGCACAAGAGGTTCCCAGAGATGGGGCCTCTACATCAACAGGAGGAGCAACTTCTTCTGGAAGAGAACAATCTCAGGGGCAGGTAGCAAACATTCAACCTGCATTCAACCATGGGGTCGTCAGATGCAGATACTGCAATCAACTCCTCACCTATGGGGAGCAAAGTGTCCTGCTCATGGTTCGGGCATTGGAGAACCATCACTGCCCTTCCCACCCCTAATTTTTTTCTTTTCTTTTTGCTCCTGTTGAGCAGTTTCTATTCCCTGTTTTTGTTCCTGTTCAGTTAAAAGAAGAAAACCAAAAGTTCTTTTCAGAACTACCTCCAATTCTCATCAAAGAGCTATAATCTTAAAAAATGAAGAGTAAGTGAAATATAGTGCATTGATAATTGAAAGGAGAATGAGTAAGAAAGAACAGAAAGGTATGAGAGGTGAAAGGAAGTGAAGTAGGAGGAATGAAAGAAGGTGAGTGTTAGAAAAGAAAGTTATGACACAGTGAATAAACTGGAGGCCTCATTTCTGAAAAGTGACGCATCGCTACGTGAAAATAGCGATGCGTCACTTTTCTGGACGCACTCCTTATGACATTCCAGATATGTCATATTTAATATATGACTAATCAATTCGCAAGGAGTTACAGATATGTCAGTATTTCTGACATATCTGTAAACACAAAAGTAACGCATTGCAGGAGTGCGTCACAAAAGTGACGCAACTCCAGTAATGTGTCCTTTCACATGGAAAAAGCA
This sequence comes from Lissotriton vulgaris, assembly GCF_964263255.1. Classification (NCBI taxonomy): domain Eukaryota; kingdom Metazoa; phylum Chordata; class Amphibia; order Caudata; family Salamandridae; genus Lissotriton; species Lissotriton vulgaris. Next base: position 1,449,275,315 of record NC_141691.1, read on the forward strand.
CCATGTGAAAGGTTTGCTGTGAAGCAGGCGCAAGATTTTGGCGCAACTGCATCCTAAAAGTGACGCACTGCGTCATTATTACCAAGCTTTTTGCAAGGAACACCCCCTCTGCATGCATTATACCTGACACTATTTTTTAAAAAGTGACGCATCTAGGTACATGGGTCACTTTTTAAAACTCTGCGCCATATTGTATCTGCATCAGGTATAATGTATGCAGAGGGGGCAATCCCTCGCAAAAAGCTTGGTAATAACAACGTACTGAAATCTATGAGATTTCTCTGCGTCACTTTTAGGATGCTATTGCGTCAAAATCTTGCGCCGGCCTCGCATCACTTTTATGTTTACAGATATGTCAGAAATACTGACTATCTGTAACTCCTTGCAACATGATTCGTCATACATTAAATATGACACATCTGGAATGTCATAAGGACTGTGGACAGAAAAGTGACGCATCACACCAGCAGTGTAATAAAATGTGCCTCGTTGCACTATATTTAAAGGATGCAACAGCATCCTAAAAGTGACGCAGTGAAATCTCAAACATTTCACTGCGTCGCTATTACAAAGCTTTTAGTGGGAGAACACCCCCTCTGCATGCATTATACCTCACGCAGATATAATGTGGCGCTTGATTTTAAAAAGTGACCCATCTACCTAGATACCTCACTTTTTAAATATAACGCAACGAGGCACATTTTTTTACACCACTGGTGCGATGCGTCACTTTTCTGTGCGCACTCCTTATGACATTCCAAGTAACGCATTGCTGGAGTGCGTCACAAAAGTGACGCAACTCCAGTAATGTGTCCTTTCAAATGGGGAAAGCAGCATGTGAAAGGTCTTGCCTCAGTCTAACACCTGCTGTAAAGCAGGCACAAGATTTTGACGCAACAGCATCCTAAAACTGACGCAGTGAAATCTCAAAGATTTCACTGCGTCGCTATTACAAAGCTTTTTGCGGGAGAACACCCCCTCTGCATGCATTATACCTGACGCTATTTTTAAAAAGTGACGCATCTAGGTACATGGGTCACTTTTTAAAACTCTGCGCCATATTGTATCTGCATCAGGTATAATGTATGCAAAGGGGGCATTCCCCCGCAAAAAGCTTGGTAATAACGACGTACTGAAATCTATAAGATTTCTCTGCGTCACTTTTAGGATGCTGTTGCGTCAAAATCTTGCACCTGCCTCGCATCACTTTTATGTTTACAGATATGTCAGAAATACTGACGTATCTGTAACTCCTTGCAACATGATTCGTCATACATTAAATATGACACATCTGGAATGTCATAAGGAGTGCGCACAGAAAAGTGACGCATAACACCAGCAGTGTAATAAAATGTACCTCGTTGCACTATATTTAAAAAGTGACGCATCTAGATAGATGCGTCACTTTTTAAATATTGCATAACAATGCGCATTTTTTTACACCGCTGGTGCGTCACAAAAATTGACGCACAGGAAGCGCAAAACTAACAGCGCAAGGCCTTCATAAATATGGTCCTGGATTTTCCCCGTGCTTCGCCGGTGCGCGTACCATGCGCTTCCCCCGCGCAAAACGAAAAAAATTTTTTAATGCCCTGCAGGACCCTATTTTAGTCCCTACATCAAACCTAGGGGGTCAGAGGGGGTCTACTCTTCCCCCTTATGGTCATTTGCCCCTTTTTTTTTCAAACCCCTTGTGTCTCGATTTTACCGAGACACAAGATGGCGGCCGCTCCGCACTGTTTAGAATGTTTACAGACAACTGAGAGCCAATCAGCTTCCTGCGCGCAAGTCGCGTGTCGCGCCTGGAGCGCACTCCGGTGCGCGCACGGGAGAGCGCCTATAGATATATATATTTTTTTGAACCTAAATTACTCAAAATCCACTGGAGCACATATCTTGAGACATAGCAAAGGCACATCGGGCTACCAGTCCCTACAATTTTGCCAAGTTTCGTGGAAATCCATTCAGCCGTTCGGGCTAAAAGTGAAATCGACCGCCCTATGGAAATTAACATGGGGAAAACGCGTTTTGGGACCCCCCTTTTATCTTGGCCCCCGCTTAACGTATCCCCCCCAAACTTTCAGGGAAGGACCGGAACCCCGCGAGGCCATTTTCAGGAAATTTTCAGGCAGATTCGTCAACCGGCGCCAAAGTTATTCCAAATAGAATTTTGAGATTTAACATTGAAAAAAATCCTAACTATAACTACCTACTGGCGACCGCCAGTAGGTAATATATATATATATATGTATATATATATATATATATAAACATATATAATCTGTATATCTATATAAATACACATATAAATGCATGCATACATATACATATATGCATGCATATGCATGTTATTTACATGAAAGTTTAAAAAACACTAATAAAAGCAAAGCTAAAAAGCCACCTCATACAAACAGAATGGCTTTAACTTAAACGAGGGCGAGATCTTTTGAATTTTCAGTGCTTGTTTACTTTGGTTCCATCAAGAAGGCATTCAGATGTGTCACACATTTGCCATTAATTCTGAATGTTAGCACTCTAGTTGCTCATTAGATCCCTGTAGTAAAACTACTGCTCACCAGGGAAGTCTGCTGCTGGTATTCAAAGTGCATGTTTCAGTCTGCATGTCAGAATTTGTTTAATGAAATAGAAGAGGATTTGAGAAGCCACTCAAAATGTGCCCTAATTTTTCTTTCTGAAGCACTAATCATACTTTCTATGGCAAAATGAACCCCCTCATTTTGTTCCTTTTTAAATTAAATGTTTTCAGACTTACCGCTTCATTCCAATCAAGATGGCTTCTGGTGTGCCATACTTTTGTCATAAGTAAGACTGTTAGCGCTCTAGTTGTTCTTTAGAACACTCTGGGACATTTTATCATTGGGCTATACTCGGGCTACATCTGGGTGATATTTGTGCGACATTTGGGCTCTTTTGTCTCTGGTGGCCATCTTGGGAGACTGCATGTCAGAATTTTTTAATGAAATAGAATAGGATTTGAGAAGTCACTCAAAATGTGCCCTAATTTTTCTTTCTGCAGCACTAATCATACTTTCTATGGCAAAATATACCCCCTCATTTTGTTCCTTTTTAAATTAAATGTTTTAATAGTTACCACTTTATTCCAATCAAGATGGCTTCATGTGTGATATACCTTTGTAATAAGTAGGACTGTTAGCGCTCAAGTTGTTCTTTAGAACACTCTAGGAGGCTGCAGTAGAACACAAAGGAATCAACTGACAGTCGCTGTCCTTGTTGGATGTACATGTTTTACTGAGAATGTCAGACTTCATTCTCACATGACTGAGAAGATAATATGAATTTACAAAAATATGCTTTCAGTTTAGCTTATAGATCCCCTTCCAAACCACTGTGGGAAAAGCATGAGATAATAGTTTTCTTTCAAACATGATTCATGATATCACAGCAGAAGGCTTTTTCGCATCGTAAAATCACCTTAGAACACACCACAATTCCTAAATTGAGTATGGTACCATTAACAAATGATTTATAATGTAACTAAAGTCCTAAAACCCTCTATTAACTTCAATGCTTTTTAACGAGGTGTTATCATGTATATTGGTCCCAAGATGGCTGTCAACACTTCTTGGATGAAGTGCTGACAGCCAATCAGATCAGATGTGTGGTTAGGCTCCCGCCCAGATACATATGTGTTTTTGAAGTTAATTTTCATAAAAACCACTGGAGCAATTTTCATCAAACATAGCAAAAGCACATCTGCGTACCAGTCCCTACAATTTTGCAAAGTTTGGCGTTATTCCGTTCAGCGGTTCGGGCTGTAGACTTGTCAGACCGTCCTATGGAAATTAACATGGGGAAAACACGTTTTGGGACCGCCCTTTTTTCTCAGCCCCCACTTCACGAAACCCCCCGAAACTTTCAGGAAAAGAGCGGAGCGGAGCTGGCCAAAAGTTTGGAAAATTACACGCAAATTCCTCAACCGGCGCCAAAGTTATTCCCAATAGAATGTTGCAGATTTCCTATGGTAGCAAATCCTAACTATATATACCTACTGGCTATCGCCAGTAGGTAATATATATATATATCTGGCACAGTCCTGATAGCAATACAACTTTCCTACTCCCTCAGAGACACGAGACCAGGAACGGAGCACCACACAACAAGTACTTCAATTTTTGTGCTTGGTTCCGATATTAGCAGACATGACGCGTTTCGACCGAGAACCCTGGTCTTGATCACATGACATGCCCTGACCACCCATGTGAATAAATACTGTTGCATTCCTCAAAGGCTCCTCCCATCATAGTAATGGAGGTGGATAACAGACTATGAGTACTTTTTTGATGTTATAAAGTAGACATTGTTTAAGAAGACCACACATCATTTATAAATCCATTACAATAAATAAATATTGTTAATTAGTTTTGTGTGAGTCTAAAATCAGATTCTTTCATGATCCTTATGAGCGAGTTGATGTATGAATATACATGAGGAATATTGGGCAAGTGCCCCTAAGTCTCTATGTCTAAATACTGGACCCGCAAATTAAGACCAAGCAGATAACATAACCTAATATTCAAGCTGTTAGTCCAACAGAAAGTGATGAGTGCGTATAACAGTATTGCAATAAGTTATTTTCAAAAAAACAGTGCCTAGTGAAAAAGATAAATAAAAAAATGCAACTCTATCATCAAATACATGAATAGCTTGCCGTTTTTTAAAAAGTATTACATTGATAAGGCAAATGCTTAGAACAGCAATATTTCTGATACTCATTTTAATTAAGTGAAAATTAGTGCATACCAGAGAGCATACATTGAATTCGTATCTGTCTGGTTGAGTTTCCAATACTCATTTAAATAAAGTGCTGTGTGCAAATTCGTGCAAACCAGAGAACCTCTATTAGGTTCGGAGCTGTCTGTTTGGATTAAATACATAACATAACATAACATATTTTATGTGCAAATTCAAGATATATCATACGCAAAATTGTATAGAAATCTGTTTAGTACATGATAATAATTCATAAACCAAAAGTTAAAAATCATGTGCAAACAACAATCAGTGCAACCTCCCACTCCCCAGACACCAGATAAATACTAGTAAAACCAGTTAAAATCCAGTAAAAGTAAAGCTAAAGGCCCACATAAAAACATCTACACAGACTTAAAACAAAAGTCCATAAAATCATCATCATAAAAAGATCAAGAGTAAAGCAGCAACCAAAGTGATTCACTATTCATAAGAAATTATACAAATCTTCCCCTGTGTTTAACCCGTTTGGCATCTTTGTATCAAATTGTACAATATATTGGCTTGCCAGTTATCGCAATTTCTTTTCTCTGTTGCCACCTCTAATGGACTTTGGAACGGCATCAATTACAAAATAACTAAGATCATTAAGGTTATTTTGGTGTCTAATTTAAAATGCCACGCTACAGGGTAACTGGAATCAGAATTGACAATCACACGTAAATGCTGTAAGATACGATTAAAAACCTGTAGATTAGAGCTGCCTATTTATATTAACTGACATGTACATTCTAAAACATAGACAGCATAATCAGTCTTACATGTAAACGGTCCTTTGATTTTGCATGGATCTGGGAAAATGCATCCAATAGTTCTGTTTTATTTCCACCAAATGTACATACCCTGCAGGAGCTACATTTAAAAAATCCTGTCCTGTTGGACAACCAGTTTCCCTTTTCTTGCACCTCCGGACTTGATTTAACCAGGGCAATCCTTCATAGAGTAAGCCCATCTAAATGTATTAGCAGGTGAGTCCTCTATTTCTGGTGCTATTGTAATGTCATATTTTAGAATTGGACAGTTTTTAGTGATGATCCGTCTGACCATTTTATGATGACAACTATAAGTAGTTATTAGTCTGACCGGTGGTTTCTCAGTGTTGGACTCACTGCATGCAGTTAAAGGGAGAACTCCTTTATCACAGTTAGGTGTTTCTATCTTTTGTGGGCTATGTATTTGGGAAAGAGCTGTCCTTAAGTCAGCCATATTATATCCCCTAGCTAGGAATCTCTGTACAGACTCATTTAGACATGTAGTTAAATCACTTTAATTGCTGCAAATTCTTTTAGTTCTCAAGAACTCCCCATAGGGGATGCTCTTGATGAGATGCCTGTGGTGGGTGCTACTGGCATGAAGGATCAAGTTCCCAGCAGTTACTTTCCTGTGAAGTTTAGTGTGTATGGTATTGTTGCAGATATATACCTCTACATCTAGGAACTCGACCCTCTCTTTGCTGATGTTAGCTGTAAACTCCAGGTTTAAATTGTTGTCGTTAATGACATCAACACGTCTCTGTGCTGATTCGACAGATCCCTGCCACACTACACAGACATCGTCCATGAAACGCCACCACTTAACAATGTTGTCCATGAACATTTCTCCCAGGACGTGGCCAAGAACATGCTCCTCCCACCAGCCTACATGAAGACATACAAAGCTAGGGGCATGCCCCCATCACCACGCCCCGGAGTTGTTGGTATATCTCTTTATTGAATAGAAAATAATTGTTATTCAAACACATGTGTATCATAGCCAACAGCATCTTATTATGTTCATTGAACCTCACATCTCTGTTAGAAAGAATTTGTTTTACAGCTTTAAGGCTGTCCTCATTCTTAATGCTGGTATATAGGGAGCATATATCCATAACAATGAATCAATATTCATTGTCCCATGTGACCTCCCTTAGTTTTTCCAAGAAATGGGCAGTATCTTTCACATATGAGGGAAGGCTCTCTACATATCCCCTGACAAAAAAAGTCCACATATTTGGACATGGATTCTAATAATCCACGTTGTACAGATAATATTGGATGCCCAGGCACAGGAATAATTTGTTTGTGAACTTCGGGTATAAAATATAGAGTAGGTGTAATTGGGTGGTCAGGTTAAAAAAATATTATATTCTTCTTTGTTAATGAGACCTTCCCTCTTCCACTGCACTAGTTCCTTAAATACTCGATCTTTCACAGCTCTAAACTCATTAAATAAAGCCTTCCTGTAACATGATGGATCACTGAGATGTCTATTGGCCTCCTTTACATAAGCATTGCGAGGCCAGAGCACAATGTTGCCCCCTTTATCAGCATTTTTTACAATTATATTGTTGTGTTCATTAATCTTTCTCATTAGTCTGGAGTATTGCTGTTCACTGTAGCTTCTATTTTTGTTCTCATTTATTACATTTCTATTCAATGTCTTTAAGTCATCAATGACACAGTCACTAAAAATGTCTATGGCATCCCGTGGCATGACTGGGATGAAAGTTGACGGAGGACAAAACGGGTTAATAGCTGGGCTTGTGCTTACAATTCCCATCTCACGAAGTTCTTCCTATGTGTTGCCTATGTTTTCTTCTGTGTGTCCTGCCAATGAATGAACATCTCTCAATATTGGCACATCCGATACCTGTAATTTTACACTTGGTCAGTTTTCAACCCCCATCACTGTAGCCATGTTGTTAGCTTTGTTGAGTTTGTGGAATATTATTAGTTTCAATTTGCGTATGAATTTGAAAACGTCAATTCGTGACTGTGCATATTTAAATCCAGATTTGGGGCAGAATGAAAGTCCTAGGACCAGAAGTTGAGTTTCTGCGGTGTCAAGGTCTAGGTTGGTTAGGGTGATTACCGTGTTGTTTATAGTTTGATCACCTGCTTCCACTGTTCCGGTAGAGGTTCCCCCTTCCTCTTTTCCCTCTCCAACTGCCTCTTCTGCCTGCGCCTCTGTTTGCGGCGCTCGTTTTTGTTTGTTCCTTTTGGTTTCAGCAGTATTCTTGGTCTCAGGGTATGTCTCCGGTCCTCTATGATAAACCCCAATTCTTCAGATGGGGTAAAGCTAGTGGATGTTGCTGCTCCTTCATTCAGTGCACTACCATCATCTGAATCAGCACTGCTTATTAAGGAGCTTGCATCAGTGTCAGATGAAATAACATCATCCTGATTTTGCATCCGCATTAATGGGCCTTTGGGACCCAGAGCTTGTCTTTTGAAGGATTCAAATTTTTTTGAAAAAGTAAAGATTCTACCTGTTTCGTAGTCTCTTTTGTCCCCTGCAACCTTAAAAACTTTCCGCTCTTTAATGATATTTTCATGTTTATCCAGGTGCTTTTTGATGTCTTCCTTTCCCTTTTTAATTGTCTCTTGTTGTTCCATGGTATCTAGTTCTTGGTTTATTGTATCAATTTCTTTCACGATTTCTACCCTATCTATTTCGGCATACTTTATTAAGATGCATACCATATTCATTGAAGCGACCAGGTTATTGGTGGCCCATTCTTGTAACATAAGGGGGTTGGGATTCTCAAAGGATGGAGCAATTAGAACCTGCAACCCCTTAGAACTCTCCCAACTTCTTTGTATTTTTCTAGGGATTTCTTCTCCCACCACTTTGTCAGTTCCGTACGCTGCAACTTTTCAAATCTCTTTAATAGCGTTTTAGCATCATTTATCATGTATTGGTATCTCTCTTGTTGTTTGTGCTCTCCGGTAACTTCAGAAATAAATCGTCTGCCTCTGCCTCTGCCTCGCAGTCACAGAGCACGTCCGCTGCTGCCGCCATTACAGCGTTATTTGCAGGAATTATTTTATGCACTTGTTTGTATACCGCTAAGTATAGTATTTACTTGGCTGGTACTTGGTATATTAATGCCGTATATCTCTTCACCCGTATCAGTCAGTAAGTTCTAAACGTTTATGCTGTTAACATGGCTCACCTTGGAACGTGCCGGTTGCTCGGTCAGTCCTCCGACTTCTCGATACCTCCGAGCTGCCTTCTAATGGATATGCCGCAGCAGCTAACTGTTTTTTCTCTTCACGTGACTGCGGGGGGCTGGCTCTCTCTACTCCTTCCGAGTTCACCACAAACCGCAGACGGGGTATCCGCTGCAATGAGCCAGCCACTTTTGAAGAGGGGTCAAAACTGCCAATTTTCTATTGCAGGCACAGTCCTGATAGCTATAAGCCTTACCTCCTCCCTCGGAGACGCAAGACCAGGAACGGACCACCACATAGCAAGTACTTCAATTTTAGTGCTTTATTCCGATATTAGCAGACATGACGCGTTTCGACCGGGAACCCCGGTCTTGATCACATGACATGCCCTGACCACCCATGTGAATAAATACTATTGCATTCCTCAAAGGCTCCTCCAATCATTGTAATGGAGGTGGATAACAGACTATGGGTACTTTTTTTGATGTTATATAGTACACATTGTTTAAGAAGACCACACATCATTTATAAATCCATTACAATAAATAAATATTGTTAATTAGTTTCATGTGAGTCTAAAATCAGATTCTTTCATGATCCTTATGAGCGAGTTGGTGTATGAATATATATGCGGTATATTGAGCAAGTGCCCCTAAGTCTCTATGTCTAAATACTGGACCCGCAAATTAAGACCAAGCAGATAACATAACCTAATATTCAAGCTGTTATTCCAACAGAAAGTGCTGAGTGCGTATAACAGTATTGCAATAAGTTATTTTCAAAAAAACAGTGCCTAGTGAAAAAGATAAATAAAAAAATGCAACTCTATCATTAAATACATGAATAGCTTGCCGTTTTAAAAAAAGTATTACATTGATAAGGCAAATGCTTAGAACCGCAATATTTCTGATACTCATTTGAATAAAGTGCTAAGTGCAATTTAGTGCAAACCAGAGAGCATACATTGAATTCAAATCTGTCTGTTTGAGTTTCCAATACTCATTTAAATAAAGTGCTGAGTGCAAACTAGTGCAAACTAGAGAACCTATATTAGGTTCGGAGCTGTCTGTTTGGATTAAATACATAACCATATTTTATGTGCAAATTCAAGATATATCATACGCAAAATTGTATAGAAATCTGTATAGTACATGATAATAATTCATAAACCAAAAGTAAAAAATCATGTGCAAACAGCAATCAGTGCAACCTCCCACTCCACAGACACCAGATAAAAACTAGTAAAACCAGCCAGCTAGTAAAACCAGTTCAAATCCAGTAAAAGTAAAAGATAAAAGCACACATAACAACCATCTACACACACTTAAAACTATAGTCCATAAAATCATCATTATAAAAACATCAAGAGTAAAGCAGCATACAAAGTGGTTCACTATTCATAAGAAATTATACAAATCTTCCCCTGTGTTTATCCCATTTGGCATTTTTGTATCAAATTGTACAATATATTGGCTTTCCAGTTGTCGCAATTTCTTTTCTCTGTTGCCATCTCTAATGGACTTTGGACTGGCATCAATTACAAAATAACTAAGATCATTAAGGTTATTTTGGTGTACTAATTTAAAATTCTGCGACAGAGGGTATATATATATATATATATATATATATATATATATATATATATATATATATTTTACCTACTGGCAATCACCAGTAGGTAGTTATAGTTAGGACCTAGTTTCTATAGGAAGATTGTTTTTTGTTTTGCTTATAACTTTGGCGTCGTTTGAAGAATCTTCATGATTTTCAAAACAAATTCTTTGTTCATATCAGCTCCTATGTTAAAAGTATGGGGGTGATTCATCAAGGGGGGACCGAGAAAAAAAAGGGGGGTCCCAAAACATGTTTTCTCCATGTTAATTTCCATAGGAAACTTTAGACAAGGCTACAGGTCGAACGGGTGAATGGAATTACCCCAAATTTGGCAGGGAGAAGGGTCTTGGTCTAGAAAGCACGCTTTTGTTTATTTGGTGTAAATCGGTTCAGTAGTTTTTGAGAAATATTGAAATTTACAGATATCGATATATGGGAATTCTGCCATCTGATTGGCTAAGGCGTTACGACCACAAGCTTGCTGCTGATTGGCTGCGAGCGTTTGCAACTAGGAAGTGTTGGCCTTCATTTTGTGATTCTGTTGAAGCAAGGAAGGGTAAAAAAGTGGAAAGAGGAAGGTAGGAGCACTGTAACCTCTGTGGTGTATTTAGGGTGTTGTATAGAGGGGGTGTGAAGCAAAGTATTCACCCCTACCGGTGTGAAAGTGCTGGGCTACGGAAATTTAGTGAGGTATTACATAGAGTCTGATGCTGGTAAGGTGGGGTGGTGCAGCACTCGGGGATTAAAGCGTGAGCCCAAACTTATGTTGTGAAGTCATGTGGGATGGCCGCTGCACTACACCAGTGGAAGTAGTGTCAGCATGTGTTTATACCTACTAGGACGAACTACTGACCCCTACTGGTCTGAAAGTCCTGGGGTACAGAAAATATGTGAGATATTGTCTAGAGTCTCATGCAACTAGGAAGTGTTGGCCGCCATTTTGTGATTCTGTTGAAGTGAGTAAGGGGAAAAAGGGCGAAAAAAGTAGGAAAGAGGAGGGTAGGAGTACTGTAACCTCTGTGGCGTACCAGTGTGAAAGTGCTGGGCTACGGAAATTTAGTGATGTATTGCGTAGAGTCTGATGCTGGAAATGTTAGGTGGTGCTGTGAAGTTATGTGCAGTGGCCGCTGCACTACAGCTATGGAAGTAGTATCAGAGTATGTGTTTATACCTACTAGGATGAACTACTATCCCGTACTGGTCGGAAAGTCCTCGGGTATGGAAAATATGTGAGGCATTGTCTAGAGTCTCATGCAACTAGGAAGTGTTGGCCGCCATTTTGTGATTCCATTGAAGCTAGTAAGGGGAAAAAAGGGCAAAAACAGTGGGAAAGAGGAGGGTAGGAGCACAGTAACCTCTGTGGCATGTTTCGGGTGTTGTATAGAGGGGGTGCAAAGCAAAGTATTCACCCCCTACTGGTGCAAAAGTTTTGGGCTATGAAAATTTAGTAAGGTATGGCATAGAGTCTGATGCTGGTAAGGTGAGGTGCTGCCGGACTCGGAGATGAAAGAGTGAGCCCAAACTGTGTGTCATATGCTGTGACGTCATGTGCTCTGGCCGCTGTGCCACATCTGTCCAGGTAGTGTCAGCATGTAGTTATACCTACTCAGAGGAACTTTTTTTTCAAACATTGTAACTTGTGTATGGTGCTTAGGGGGTGTTATATAGGGAGTGTAAAGGTATATTTAAGCGTATCAAATGAATTCAGTATTTGTAAAGTGAAAAGCACTGACTCCTACGGGTCTGATAACGCTGGGGGCATAAGCTGAGGTGCTGCTGGAGTTGGGAATAAAATGGATGAACTACTGACCCATTTGTTAACCTTTAACCTGCACATGCCGTTAAATGTTCGATAAAATGTTGCAAAACTATATCGTTAGGTTAAAAGAAAAAATTGTTGAAGATGTGACCTGTATGTGGCATGTAAGTAGCTTTTCGTATGGAAAATTTAAAATAAACCAATGGAGATAAGTTTCGGAATGTCGTTGAAGGAATGAAGTATTCTGATTCGTTCTTTACATGTATTTATGTGTGGAGAGACGGAGAAATTGTGCTATTACTGCTTCCATTCTTGATGTAATCGTGTTTTTACATGTACCATGTTACAAAGAAAGAATTGTATGCATGTGTGACATGTGAAATCTGCATACCAACTAAAAAGGTGAGTTAGTAATGAACAAGGTGTATTATATGTTCTGTAGTAGCGATTCAGTATTTGAGGTGATGTTTTTTAATTTAGAAAGTATTTTTTATTTCAAAATAATATAGTGTTAGTAAAGTGTGGTGTTTGATATTGGTTATAAAATATGCATAAAGTTTGACCTGTTGTTAAATAAGCACTTTATATATGTTCAGGAATTTTTCACTAAGAAGAAGTGTAGTTTGTTATCTTTAAAGGACTGTATGGTTTTGAAAATGAGGTATAGCGTTAATTTGGGTTTGTAATGCATTCAGGCGAGATAAACAAAATGTGGCATGTTTACAAATTATACTTTTGGTGAAAATAGTGGGGTGGTGGTAGGAGATGTATGTGTTATTAAGTTAAAAGCGATTTAACGAAACCCAGAAATGTCATGTGGGCAGGTTGTGGTCTCATTTTTGATACTGAGAGGTAGATTTGAATGTAAGTTGAGGTAGGTTGTTGTACTGTGAGGCCGTCTACAGTGTTTGGAGATTACATGAAGAGGAGATGGAGATAGTATTTTATTTAGAGGTTTTATATAGCGCTGTCTGGACCCAGAGGTATCAGAGCGCTTTCATGATAAAGCTAGTTATGGTAAGAGACAAATTACAGCATAAAAGAATAACAAAAACATCAGAGCGCTTTACTAGACTGAGATAAATAAGGTAAAAACAAAATTACAACATTTACAACATAATTATAGGATAAACAGCAGGTAAGAGAGAATAACATAAGACTAGAGGTTATACATATCATGTAAACAGATACTCAGAGGAAAGAGGTGAAATACCTATAAGATATGGAAGAGCGAGTTTAAGGCGCAGGTAGAGACCCCCAACATTTACTGAGGAGGTGGATTTTGAGATCTTTTTTAAAGCTGGTGTAGGAAGGGTTGCATCGTAGGTCTTTGGGGAGGGCATTCCAGATATATGGGGCATTTCCGGAGAAGGAGCGGGATTGAATAGATTTCTTTTTTAGTAGGGGAGGGACAAGGAGGAGAGCGTTAGTGCTTCTTAGGGGTTGTGTACCGCCCGCTTTGCAGAGTTCATTGGCTAGGTATGGTGGTGCATTTTGATGGAGGACTTTGTGCGTGATGCATGCGTTTTTGTAGGTGGATCTGCCTTCAATGGGGAATCATTTTAGAGTTTTGAGAGCTGGAGAAATGTGGTTGAACCGTTTACTGTCGGTGATGAGCCTGGCTGCAAGGTTGAGTACAGAGTTGAGTGGAGCTAGGTGGACCTTGGGATTCCGGTGAGGATGGCATTGCCTTATTCGATTCGTGAAAGGACCAGGGACTGAACCACTAATTTAAAATCTTCAGTTGGGAGAAAAGGTTTGATTTTCTTGAGATTACGGAGAGTGAAGAGGGTTCTTTTAGCTGATTTTTTTGATGTGGACTTTGAGGTTTAGACTTTTATCGATGGAGATACAAAGAGATTTTACTGAGTTGGACAAGGAGAGAGAGCAGTTGAGGGCATTGAGGTCGGGGATCCAAGTTTGAATGGGGAAAGGGTTGTTTTGGGGGGAGAAGAGGATGATTTCAGTTTTTTGGGGGTTGAGTTTGAGATGATTACGGTGGAACCAGGATTGGATTTTAGTGAAGGTGTTATTAACCCCTTCCATGCTCATGACGAGCTCAGCTCGTCATGAGGCACACTGCTCGTGTGCTCATGACGAGCTGAGCTTGTCATGACCACATCCGTTTCTATTGACCTTCAGCACAGCAGAAGATCATCTCAAGCAGCCAAGGTGTTAAGGTGTATGATGTCAGCGTGGGATTTGACCTTGTAATAGAGTAGGGTGTCATCGGCATAAAGATGATAGTTGATACTAGCTTGATTTAGAATGAGGGTGAGGGGTTCCATAAAGAGATTAAAGAGCGAAGGTGAGATAATAGATCCCTGGGGAACTCCTAGGTTGACCGGAATGGGTTTAGATAGAAAGTCTTGAATTTTAATTTGTTGGGTTTGAAGTTGAAAATCGGAGAAACACCATTTGTGGGTAGTACCATTGAGGCCGAAGCGATCTTTGAGCACATTAAGTAGAGCAGAGTGGTTAACAGTGCCAAAAGCTGTGGAGAGATCAAGGAGGATAAGAAGACATGTCTCACCATTATCAAGGGAGTGGTGGATGTCATCAACAATGTGTAGTTTGGCAGTTTCAGTGCTGCAGCCTTTTCTGAAGCCTGATCATAAGGGGTCCAGAAGATTGCATTTTTTGATGTGTTTGTCTAATTGGAGCAAGATACATGTTTCAAGTGCTTTAGAAAGAAGGGGGAGGTTAGTGATGGGGTGGTGGTTGTTTAAGTCATTAGGATCAGCATTAGCATTTTTGATAATGGGAGAGATTTGACCAAGTTAGAGGGACCTAGGGACACTTCCCGTAGCAAGGGAGGTGTTGATGATTGAGGTTGAGGATGGGACGATAATGTACTTTAGGTCTTGGACAATCAATCAATCAATCAGTACATTTGTAGAGCACGCTACATACCCGTGAGGGTCTCAAGGCGCTGGGGGGGGGCGGCTGCTACTGATTGAAGAGCCAGGTCTTGAGGAGTCTTCTGAAGGCCAGCAGGTCTTGGGTCTGTCGTATATTGGTAGAGAGACCGTTCCAGATCTTGGTGGCGAGGTAGAAAAAGGATCTACCGCTGGCGATTGTTTTCAGGATGTGGGGAACTGTGGCGAGGGCAAGGCTGGCAGAGCGTAGGCTGCGGGTGGGGGTGTAGAAGCGGAGTCGGTCGTTGAGGTATGCTGGTCCGGCGTTGTGTAGGGCTTTGTGTGCGTGGATGAGGAGTTTGAAGGTGATCCTCTTGTTGACGGGCCTCTCAGGTGGGGTGTGATGTGGCTGCGATGGGGGACGTCAAGGATCCGTCGTGCTGAGGCGTTCTGGATGCGTTGCAGCCGTCTCAGGAGCGTGGTTGTTGTTCCTGCGTAGAGAGCGTTCCCGTAGTCCAGTCTGCAGGTGACGAGGGCCTGGGTGACGGTTTTTCTCGTGTCTGAGGGGTTCCATTTGAAGATCCTGCAGAGCATTCGGAGGGTGTTGAAGCAGGACGAGGAGACTGCGTTGACTTGCTTGGTCATGGAGAGGACGAAGTCGAGGATGATCCCCAGGTTGCGTGCGTGGTCGGTGGGTTATGGGGCTGGTCCTAGCGCTGTTGGCCACCAGGAGTTGTCCCAGGCTGATGGGGTGGGGCCGAGGATGAGGAACTCCATCTTGTCTGAGTTCAGCTTCAGCCTGCTGTCCTTCATCCATTCGGCGATGGCCTTCATTCCTCTGTGGAGGTTGGTTTTGGCGGTGTGGGGGTCTTCAGTGAAGGATATGATCAGGTGGGTGTCGTCGGCGTAGGAGATGATGTTGCATTTGTGCTGTCGTGCGACGTGGGTGAGTGGTGCATGTAGATATTGAAGAGCATCGGGCTGAGGGAGGATCCCTGTGGGACGCCGCGGATGATCTCGGTGGTCTTGGAGCGGAAGGGTGGGAGGCGTATGCTCTGGGTTCTGTCGGAGAGGAAGGATGTGGTCCAGGCCAGGGCCTTCTCTTGGATTCCGGCGTCATGTAGGCGTGCTTTTAAGGTGCGGTGGCAGACTGTGTCGTAGGCTGCTGATAGGTCCAGAAGGAAGAGGGCGGCTGTTTCTCCTTTTTCCATCAGGATTCTGATGTCGTCGGTGGTGATGATGAGGGCGGTCTGGGTGCTGTGGTTGCTACGGAAGCCGGACTGGGATGGGTCTAGGATGTTGTTGTCTTCGAGGTATCGGGTCAGCTGTTTGTTGACAATCTTGTCCATGACTTTCACCGGGAAAGGGAGGTGGGAGATGGGCCGGAAGTTCTTGAGGTCCTTGGGGTCCGCCTTGGGTTACTTCAGTAGGGCATTGATCTCGGCGTGCTTCCAGCTCTCCGGGAAGGTTGATGTCTCGAAGGAGGTGTTGATTGTTTTCTGGAGATGGGGTGCGATGGCTGTGCTGGCTTTTTTGAAGACGTGGTGGGGGCACGGGTCGGATGGGGCTCCGGAGTGGATGGAATTCATGGTCTTGATAGTGTCTTCGTCGTTGACGTAGGACCATGTGGTCAGGCGCCCGGAGTGGGTCGCATGGGTGGTGGTCTCAACTGTGGGTGTTGGGGTGTCGGAGTTTAAGCTGTCGTGGATGTTGGTGATCTTCCGGTGAAAGAAGGTGGCCAGTGAGTCGCACAGGTCTTGCGATGGGGGAATGTCGTTGGTGTTGGAGCTGGGGTTGGAGAGTTCTTTTACGATCCTTAAGAGCTCTTTGGTGTTGTGTACGTTGTTGTCTAGCCGGTCCTTGAAGGTGGTCCTCTTGGCGGACCTGATCAGATGGTGGTGTCTGCAGGTGGCGTTCTTGTGGGCTGTGTAGCTGTCTGGAGTTCAGTCGTGGAGCCATCTTTTCTCCAGCTTCCGACAGTTGCGCTTGGAGGTCCGGAGGTCTTCGGTGAACCATGCGGCTTTCTTGTTGGTGTGGTTGGTGGTGGAGTTCTTAAGTGGGGCGAGGGTGTCGGCGCAGACCACCAGTGATCCACTGTTTGAGGTTGATGGCGGCAGGGTCGGGGTCGATGGGGTCGGCGGGTGGTCTCAGCGCGAGGGTGGTGGTCAGTTGGTCCTTGGTGACCTTGCTCCAGCAGCGGCGTGGCAGCTGTTGGGTGCAGTGGTGTGTGGTGGGTTTCTGGAAGGTGAAGTGGACGCATCTGTGGTCGGTCCAGTGGGGTTCGGTGGTGTGGTTGAAGGTGACTTGGGGGCTTGCGGAGAAGATGGGGTGCAGTGTGTGTCCAGTGGCGTGGGTGTGTGTTGTCATGAGCTGTTGGAGTCCGAGTTTGGCAGGGTTGTCGATCAGGGCTGTAGAGTTGGTGTTGTTGTTGTTCTCAAGGTGGAAGTTGAGCTCCCCGAGGAGGATGTAGTCCTTGGAGGCGAGGGCGTGGGCGCTGATGAGGTCAGTGATGACGTTGCTGAACTGTGGTCGGGGTCCAGTGGTCTGTAGACGAGTGTTCCTCTGAGGGTGGTGTTGGGGTAGGTGTGGATCTGGAAGTGTATGTGCTTGGCGGTGGTGAGGGTGTCGTCAGTGTTGGTTGAGACTCTGAGGGTGTCCTTGTGGATGATGGCGATTCCCCCTCCCACTCCGTTGGTGCGGTCTCTGCAGGAGATCTTGTAGCCCTCTGGGATGCCTATGGCGATGTCTGGTGCCGAGATGGCGTTCAGCCAGGTCTAGCCAGGTTAGGAGGGGGGGGTCCTTGGTATGGGAGGATGGTTTTAGTTTAGTAATAATGCTGTGGACTTCGTCCTCAGTTGCAGGAAAGAAATTATGCCAGGTGGCATTGTTTTTTGGTCGCCAGTATGGGAGGTTGGGTACCAGAGGAGGAGGGGTGGGAAGGTGTGGGGGTAGTTTAGGGAGGGAATAGGAGAAGGAATGTGTGATGAGGGGTTAGATTGAGGTGAGGTAGGCAATGAGTATGAGGGGGGATCTAGGGGTGTCAGGAGTGTGGAGTGTGAGTTAGAAGAGATAAACAACAACATGAAAGGGAGGTTCCCAAAAAATTAAGCGGACCAGTAGGTTCCGAGATTAACAATTGCCCACAGAACAGCTGATAATCTTTTAAATTATTTTATTTTCATTTTCATTTATAAAAAATTCATTATTTCAGTAATTCACACAACATATATGGTTAATATAGCGTAAGCCCAGAACTCAAAGGAACATTAAAAACATTTCTGCATTATCCTGTTTGCCCAGAAAGTTTTGAAATTGGATCTCTTCTATTCATTCTGAAAGTCTTGAAGGACCTGGATGGCCATAATAAACTAAATGACTGGCGCCCTGATGAAGGAGTTCCCCACTGTGGCATTTCCGAAACGCGCGTCGGCGCTTTTTTCTGTCTGACTGATGAGAGTCCGAGTGTTTTCTTTGCTTAGTTGTTGGTACTTAGATGAATGTGTTTTTGTATGAGTATGACTGTGATTTTTTGCTTGGATGAATGAGTCTGCAGAAATGTTTTTAATGTTCCTTTGAGTTCTGGGCGAGTTCGCAAGGTTAAGCAAGGGTGGGGGTGGGGGAAGTGGGTATGTTGCTGATTATAAGATGGATATTTGTAATGTGGACATGTGTAGCTAGTAAAGGTAATCTAGTGCCACTGGGCCCGTTTATAAACCATGCTATGGGATGGTTTATGTTTTACCCGCCAATTTGCATGTTTAAATACTTTTTGTTGATAAGTGTTCTGGAACACACCTATTAAAATGTACCACGTGTATGGGTATAGTGGTGGTACTATGAATGGTGGGGGTTTCTGTTCGATTTCGTACGGTTAAGCAAGGGCAGGATGGGTGTGGGGTAGGTGGGTATGTTGGTCATTAAAACACAGAATTTAGTACCGTGCAGTTGTCGAGCTACTAAAGGTGATGTAGTACCACTGGGAGCACTTATAAAGCGCCATATGGCATGGTATATGTGTTACCCGCAAATTTGCATGTTTTAATATGCTTTGCGGATGAGCGTTCCGGCAGACAGTTGTTGAAATTAAGTTCCTTTATTGCTATAGTGGCTCTACTAGGTTTGCTGGGGCTCTTTCTTTGATTTTGTAAGGTTAAGGAAGGATGGGGAAAAGGGTGATGTAGTGGCAGTGCGCCCATTTATGAATCGCCTTATGGTATGGTATATGTTTTTCTGGCAAATTTCCATGTTTTTATACCTTTTGTTGATGAATGTTCCAGCAGACAGCTACACAAATTACACAACATTTCTGTGGATAACAAATCTTCATGCTGATAGACACTTTTGCACTGTGGTAGAAGGCTGCCAGCATTGATGGCAAATTATGAATCATGGTGCCATTATAGACTTGAATGGAGGCTTAGACTATTTCTTTGTTACTATGGTGTAGTCAAGGTATTAAGTGAGGAAAAAATGTGGGGGTGCTCTAAAAGGGGGGCAATCCTCTTAAAGGGGTGTGGGCTATGCAAGTAGGGGTGTGGTCTGAAGCAAGATAAGTAGCATTGTGTGCTTAGAAAATCTCCTCCAATTATCCTACGTTTGGAAAAAACATTCTTTAAAGGATTTCCCTTCCTTCTACAATGTGGCTCACCTAGCATGATGTCTCCAGTTCTCAGTAGTGAGCAAACTGAGCATGCGTATAACGATGTGCATGCTCTGATTGCAGTGCAATAAACATAATAAAAATAATTGAGTATCTTTCAGAGTGCCGAAAATAGAGCCCGATAGAGACCCATTTGGAGGCTCCCTGAAAATAAGTGCCAGTCCTGAGATCCGGCCCAATTAAAGGCCAGCATCCATCCATACTAAGCACGGAGCTATCCAACCATATTTTAATTGATACATACATTCCTACTTATATGCATACATACATCTGTTCCTGCACTTATCTTAAGCATCTATGAGCCCACTCGCTTATGGTAAGCACAGTGCCATCCATGCAGCCATACGCCTATATATCCATAGATACATCTCTCCCAGAACCAATTCTAAGCATCTATCAGCAGACCTGTCTAACCTAAGTACTGGTCCATGCATTCATTTATCCTTCCATCCACTGATACATCCATCCATTTACCTATTCATTCATCCATTTGGCCATGCATCCACTCGCCCTTTATTCAACTATACGTTCTTATTTCCGTGCACCTTCTGCCCCAATCCTAAATACCATTAAAGAAATGGGGTAACCCAAAAACGGTACTGGACCTGGGTAACGTGTTAGTATAAACAGACAGTGGTCCGAGACCTATTATTTTAAACATGAAAAAATCACAATTTAATAAATCAAAGGGCGTGTGTTATTTTAACCGCCCGGATCAATTGATGAAGAGAGATAGAGAATAGGCAACAGCGACAAACTCAAATTGTATGCACAATATTTTAATCTATTGTCAAGGATTTGGAATGGAAACACAAAATGCAATATTTCAATCTATTGTCAAAGCATAATTCACAATGTTATGTACTTTTTTACTTTTTTTTAACTTTTTTTTTACTTTTTTTTAAACTTTTTTATGCATTGTCCCGTATAAATACGGGACAATGCATAAAAAAGTAAAAAAGTACATAACATTGTGAATTATGCTTTGACAATAGATTGAAATATTGCATTTTGTGTTTCCGGGCGGTTAAAATAACACACGCCCTTTGATTTATTAAATTGTGATTTTTTCATGTTTAAAATAATAGGTCTCGGACCACTGTCTGTCCAATCCTAAATACGGCATATTATACTCACCCACCCAGCCTCTTAAGGGGTCGAAAAGGCTGGTGATAAGCATTGACAGGCAGATGCTTCTTATAAAGAACAACAAAGTTGCTCTTAGTGGAGCATAGTTCACCACCCTTCTCTGGTGGTGTTTTACACAAAGGTTCATCTAGTAAAAGAAATGTAAAGGAGCTTTTCAGTGTAAGACGTTAATTTAGAAACATAAAGTTTTGTCCAGTTGTATATAGGAACACTGCATTAAAGTGTCCGTGACTCACAGATATGGAACACCTGTACTTCTTACATTTGAGAGAGTATATCAGAGGGCTAATTTGGGGTGGTGAGAACCTGCAGTTCTATATTTCCATGTGAAGCACACTATAGGAATATAAAAGGAATTGGAATTACAAAGCTTTTATCTTCATATTAAAGAGGGGGTGTGAGAACTAAGTGAGACAGGCAAAGTGTGCGTTTTTGTAGCGCTAAAACAAGACAGTGTGTAAGGTCAGAGCAGGGTCGTGCTGCAGTTGCCTTCTTGTGGTTATTTGCAGAGGCGCAACCAGAGCAAACTTTTGAGGGAGCCTAAATCTTTCAGCAATAGGCAGAGTGGGGATGTAGGGGCTGTAAAAAGGGATGAAAAAGAACAGAGTCTCATTTACAAAAAATGGTCTTTTGAAGACCTGTGAAGTACTCGTGTGCGGCTCTGTGTGTGCACCTGGGAAGCTGTCTCAGAGTGTCCGGGGTAATGGGCATTGCATGCCTGGTGGTTTGTCTGCTAATCTCCATACGATGATGTTTCTCCTGCGTTGGAAAAAGAGAAGGAAAATCCTGAGAGAAAATGGTTCTCTTTTAAGGATTTCCCTTCTCCTACATTGCGACTCACCTGGCATGATGTCTGCACTTCTCAGTAGTGAGAAGTGTGCATGCTCTCACAGTCTCACTGCAGTGCAATACATTTTTTTTATTTTAAAATGGACTACCTTTGCAAGGCCTGAAAATAGAGCTCCATAAAGACCCATTTTGAGGCCTCCAAAAATAAAGTGCTGGTGCTCAGACCCCACAGACAGCCCCCTCCCAATTAAAGCTCTGGGTGCTTTGTTATTTATGTTAGGCTTATAATGGTAATTTTTGTGTGTGCCGTTTGGTTGATAATATCATCCTAAGTACATAGATTACAATTTTTAAAAATACTATCTATAATGTTTTCTGCGATGGGTTGCAGAGAGAGTGCTGTTGGATGGTGGGTGCGGCGGAGGGGGGAAAAGTATGAGGTAGTGCAGTTACATATAAATTGTAAAAATAAATACTTGCTGTATGTTCTATGCACTACTTGTCATCCTATTGTTCCCCTGTTGTGCTCCATCACGTTGTAGCACTGGGTCTGGACGTCGTTAGCAGAAGTTTTGTAATTGTATGTTATTATTTTAACATAGTGAACAGGTGTAAAAAATATTTGAATCTATTTTTTGTTTTTCAGAAAATTGTTTTTTGTCTTAAAATTTGCAAATGCCTAGAAGAAGTGAAAAAAGAAGAAAAGAGAAGAAAAGTATATATTTGACAAAAAGGAAAGGTCTTCAATTAGAAAAAAATGCGAGTAGCACAGAAACAGTTTGTTCTAGTAAAAGTACTAGACAATTTGTGAAAATAATATTACAAACATTTAATGAAAAAAACATCACACAAAGCAAAAAGTAGAATTTTTCAAATAAGTTGAAGCAGACTTAAATTTCAAATACCAGGAAAAGGAAACATGATAAGAAACAGTATATGTTCCTCTGAGACAAAAGCAATTTCAAGAAATTCGTCAGAGACTTTTTCGATCTAGAGTGCTTCAGAATTTAATGAATACATGCTGCAAGTATAAAAGGAAAGTGTTGCTATTCAAAGAGAAGCAGCATATTGAAAGTATAGTGGATACTGCTTTCACTTTGAAACAGAAGTTATTCATTCTGATTTTGAAGAGAATCAAACTGTTGGATAAAATAGTCAAAGTGTTGAAAGACAAAAGTAGAAAAAAAGAGACTTTTGAACAGAACCAACTTTTGCAATATCTTTACTGGACATTGGAAGCATACTTCTATTAGTGAGCCTGTTTTTCATGAGGAAAGTTACTTTCAGGAAAATAGTTTACCATTTACAGTTGATACTGGAGGTCGTTGCTACGAAGTTCAGGATGGTTGTCCTCTTCCAAAGGAGGAAATGGTTAGTAAAAGTGCAGAAGAGTTAATAGCTGAAGAAGTGCAAGGGAAACATCCACAAGCTCCAGTGTATAAGTGGGGTGTAGTAGTATTTGTAGTATTCAACAAGAATCTATTGATAGAATACAAAATTTGCTATGATAATATACACAGAGAAGTATTAAACAGTAGATTACGTTGTTACAAGGACTAGATCCATGTAATGTAAGAAAACATACTGAGAAGTATGGGCATTCTCTGGCTTGTCCTTCAAGAAAAGTTTGTAAAATTGTTTTTCCTCATTTGAAGATGTTAGGAGTACACCATTCAGAAATGCGGAAGTTTGTAAGGAAAATGTAGTATGTAAAAAGTCCTGCATTATGTTTAAGTGAACTGAATATATGTTTTTATATGGTTCTTTATCAGATGTTCGAAAAAGTTTAATGCTATTGAAATGCAATATTTTGGTTCAGAAGAGCAGTCCATAGAAAGTGAAAGTTTGACAATTACAGATGTTGGAGGAGATGGTAAAGTGATTAGTACTGATCAGTTTGAAGAAGAAATTGGAAAGTTTAATGTAGTGTGCTCTTAAATACCAAACTTTGTTTGTGTTTGTTGTTGACGTACTCATTATAAAAGTCAAAGTAGAAATGTTGATTTTTTATTTGAAAAGTGAAAAGGAGAACAATAGTAAGTGGGTAGAATTTGCAACTTACTTGTTGGTGGAAGGTCGATTTGAGTTAGGTAGTGATCAACATATATGTAAATATTGTTACAACAAATTAGAAGAGAACAAAATGCCTGCAAGAGCAGTGCATAATAACTTAGAATTAGTAGCTATTCCAGAGGAACTGGCAGAATTGAATACATATGAGTCTGTTCTAATTCAATGTGTTCATCTTTTTCAAACTATAATTCAGATGGAGCCTAAAACAGGTAAACTGCCACCAACAGACATGCAAAGAGGGCTGAAAGGAAGAGTGGTGTACTTACCTTTGGATTTTAAGAAAAATATTGAAAGTATTGCTGGTAAGAAAGAGGAAAATGAGGCAGTAGTCTTTGTAGTAAATGGTGTACCAACAAAGAGTCGGAAAATATGGCAAGAATTTGTGGATGTTAATAAAGTTGAAAAGGCTACCTTATATATTATAGAGAACAATATTTATTACAAAAATGTAAATGTGGATGAACAGGTAATAAGTTTAGAAGATGAATCTTAAATTTCAAGTGGTCAAATAGAGAAAGTGGACAAGTCCAGGAATAAAGCGATTAATAAACATTACACAATATGTCCATTGCATTCAAAAGAAGTAATAGGAAGCAGCATTGAGTTATTTGAAATGAAAAAAAAGCACAGGGTACTCCAATGAGTGTATGGGAGAAAAGCTTGGAAGGTCGTTGTTTTCCACAGCTGTTTCCTACTGAAGAAGGAGGACGGTATGATGATCGACCTGTACGGATTACAGCTTCAGAAAATCGGTCAACAAGATTATATTCTGAAGGTCCTAGATTTCGACAGTGCATTCCATACATATTTCACCTTTTGTTTGAAAGTGATCTGTCTTCTCTGTTGTATGCAGTGAACCATATACTTAAAACTGGAGTTCATCAATCGTTTCTTTCTGCGAATGAATTTGTGGAGAAAGTAGAAGAAACAGATAAAAATTTAGAAGCACAGTTAATCAATTTGATGGCATGTCAACATGGAACAAATGAGTATTGGTATCGTCTTCATGGAGAACTCAAGTGTATGTTATGGAAGTTAGGTACACGAACATGGTTTGTCACACTTAGCTGTGCAGAGTATGCATGGGAAGATTTGGTTGAGTTTCTAAGAGAAGCAAATTCCAATATAAAAAATGTTGAAATAAAGACTCTTGGTGAACTGTGTTCATTGGATCCTGTAAATGTGTGCAGATATTTTAATCATAGTTATCAAGCTATGATGTCTTTTATATGCAATAAAAAGAATCCACCTGTTCGAGAAGTAACGTGGAATGCGAACATGGACATTCAGTACGTTGCAGATAACTCAATTGCTGTTGCACGTTATGTTACATAACAAATTCAGAAAAAACAGAGATGAAACAAATGTGGGAAGAAATTGCACAAGAGAAAAGCCTTAGTAAAAAATTGTACAGCTTTACTTTGAAAATGCTTTCCCACCGAGAAATAGGATCGTATGAATGTTCAGACTGCTTGTGCTCTTCAAGTTTATATTCAAAGTCACAAGCAATCCTTTGGGTAAGTTTAGGTCTTGCCTGCAAATGAAATAGAGTGTTGAAATCATTTAAAGAAATTGAAGAATTAGCAGCAAATGAACCAGACACTACAAACATTCTTAAAACTAATATGTTGGACACATACTGTCCGAAAAAGGAGTCAACATGTGGAAATGCTATGTCTGTATGAAGTTCTTCAACATAACAGCTTCAAAAGAAGTGTTAAACAGAATTTAAAAGAAGGAAAATATGCGGTAGTTGGATGTCATGGTTGTTTAGTAAAACATACAAAGGGTAATCTCATAAGCCACAAGAAACTTAGTTGAGAAACTTCAGATATGGCTGGGCAAGATGGCCGCTGACAGTCTGTAGGTGGAGGACGTGCTCCCTGTCGCTCCCCGGATCCTGGGTAGAACAATGAGGTGACTGATCGGCAGAATCGTAAAAAAACATCGGATTGCATCTACATTGTGCATTGGCAGCAGTTGCGGTGGATTCTTAAAAAGAAAAATAGAAACGAGGAGAAAGCCGGCCGATGTGGCTGTTTACACAGGCATTGACGGAGGCACTAACCTTCCCTGCGGCGGACACGGTGCTGACCCGTGCATTGAATAATGCCCGTCAGCCGATGGTGAAGGCGAGTTCCTGGAGGGAGCAGTATCGGCAGTCACGGCGGCAGCGGCATTTTCGCCAGCAGAGTTTGGCAGCAACAGCGCTGTCTGTTGCTTGGCGTGTAATGGCGCCAAAGATCTCGAAGGCTTTGCGGGAGGAGAAAGCAGCATGGAGTGAGCCCGACGTGCCGGCAGCTAACCTTCGTGCAAAAAAACTGACACGGACCCAGGAGGAGATCGGTGCTGCCGAGCAAGGAAGGAGTACTGCAAGAAGTAAGGAGGCTGGCAGCCTCGTGGGGGAGAAACCAAAGAAAAAAGAAAAAAGTAAGGGGACTGTGATGACTAAAGGAAATAAAGGAAAATTAACAGAACAAGGGAACTTGAGGCAGCCGTTAGTGTCAGAGGCCTTTTTCCCTGTTACTGTTACCTGTTCTGTGGCGTCTGATACCAATGTAGCCATAGCTCAACCAGAAGGGGTACAATTTCGGAGTCTAGAACATGAATGTGATCCTGATCCTGAACCTGAACTTGACCCCGACCCTGACCACGGCACTCTTATGAAAAGGGTAGATAACAGCCTGCTGGTGCCCTGTGCTTTAACAGAGACCGATAACGTGACTATTTCGAATAAAAAGGCATGTAAAAACATTGAATTGTCACAAGGAAGTCTACTTCAGGAGAGGGAAGAGAATTCTTCGGAGAAGGACATAAGAAGATGTGCAAAAGAGGGCGGTGTGGTCACTGTTACTGACAAGGTTACTGGCAGTGCGAAAGATAACAGAGCCATATATCATGCTGGAGAAGAGGAGAACACTTTACCTCTTAGAGTGGATGTAGACAACATACTGATTTTAACAGAGGCATTAACTGAGGCGATAAGGGAGGGGGAAAGTAGCCTCAATATCCATAATTTGGCTGTTTGCAACCTACCCGTAACAGGGAAAATTAACCAAGAGGGTAGTATAAGCACCCATCCGGATGTAGGGGGGGATGGAAAAGGAGGTGGTAACGGTGATGGCGACGGTAATGGCAATGGCGATAGTGGTGTTAATAACATGATGGATATGATTAGCAGCGACCCTAAGGCATTTATAACCATAACCATAACTGGCTCCCCTAGTGATGAGTGCTTTTTCTCTGTCAATGAGGGTGAAGAGGAAGGAGAGGAGGTGGGGGCGGTTGGGGGAGGCGAGTCGGGCCCCTCTACTGTAGACTTGGGGAGTGACCAGACATTGTCAGGGCTAGAAACAGGGTCTACCACCACATCAGGTTCTATCCAAGATATAGCTTTAAAACGAAAATCAAAAGTCCTGACCAAAAAAAGGAGAAGAGCAAAAGGGTCTATAAGCCCAGCTGTTATTAACGTTGCAAAAAGGCTAGACTGGGATTACGCAGCCACGTCTCAGATGTACAAAGAGGGCACTGGAGATCTAGATGAAATTACGGGCCCTTCACGGATGAATGAGGAGGGGGTTAGGCAAGGGCAATCTGAAATCCAGACTCAGACCCACACCCAGACTCATAATCAGTCACATTCTCGAGGCCAAGACTCACCTAAGGGGCTTGAAATGATTTTCTCAATGCTCAAACAAATTCAAACTGAGGCGAGGGTAGAGAGTCAGAGAGCCAGGCAGGAAAGTAAAAAAAATACAAAGCTCCCTTCAGGAAGTAAGTAAGGCATGTACAGAATTGGCAGGGAGACTTACGGAAGTTGAAGAAAGAACTGGGAATTTGGAAGACGAAATGAAAGGTTGGAAGGAATTTAGACAAGATCAAGAAAAAACTAATAGTGATGTGTTATGGAAGCTTGAAGATTTCGAGAACAGGCAGAGGAGGAATAATGTCAGACTCCTAGGTATTCCGGAAGGAAGAGAAGGAAAAGACGTTAGAGCCTACACAATAGAACTCCTTAAGGGGGCACTGCCAGATATAAAAGGATGGGATTGGGAGTCAGAAATCCAACATGCTCACAGATTCCCATTTATACAGAGGAAGGGGGCTGGTTCAAGTAAACCTAGAGCAATTTTAATATATGTGGGCAATTATTTGCTGAGAGAAGAGATAATGGCGAAAGCAAGGCCACAGACAAAATGCAGATATCAGGAGGTAGAATTTTTCGCTAGACCAGACTTTTGCCACACAACGGTAGAGCGTAGGTGGAGATTGCGGGAACTAATAACTCCATTCCAGAGAATTGGCTGTGAGGCATACCTAATGTTCCCTAGCAGATTGAAGGTGGTAAGAGATGGCCAATTCAAAATTTTCCACTCGGAAATCAGGGCGGCTGAATTTTTGGCATGGCTGAAAGAAAAGAATTCGCATACTTGTTCACAATCTCAAGCACACGCCGATAGCGAACTGGTGGTAGATCTACTGGCAAAAGATAGCAGGATTTAGGGTATAGTCTTGGGAAGCAGAAGCAGAAACAGAGCAGTTTAGCATTCTGTTGTACATAACTTGTAGAAAGATAGTAATAAATTGCACATTTTTTTCTGCCAATGGACAGCAGACAACAGGTACGGGGGGGGCGGGGGGCGCGGGATCCAAGCAGACACAGCTGTCACACATAGGTCCTCCGGACCTATTTGCCTGTAGGGGGGGTGGGTTAGTCGGGGTGGGGGTCAAGGGTGGGGGGCACAGGGGGGGCAAGGAACACAGAGGAATTTGGAAATATAGTATACAAGAGACACTATGGAATAAGAAGATTAATAAAATGGAAGGAATATCTGTGATGTATAAAGCCGTGGCAACAAAATGTGTTAAGTTCTTTTTTTTTCTTTTTAAAATGATTAAATCTATGGCTATATTTGTTAAAAACCCAGGATGAGTACTCGTATTATGACATGGAATGTATGTGGCCTTAATGACAGGGTAAAAAGGCAGAAGGCAGCAGCCTTGATCAAACAACTAAGATTGGATCTTTTAATATTGCAGGAAACCCATATACAGGTATCTGAAATTAGGCTCTTAGATCAGCTAGGACTGACGGTTATAGCACACTCCAGGCAGGGCACTAGGAATAGGGGGGTTGCTGTGATGGCAAAACAAAGAAATATATGCACTAGAAAAAAATGGGAGGATGTATGGGGTAGATGGGCTCTAGTAGAGTGTATGGTTGGAGAAACATGGGTCACCCTGGGGTCTATCTATGGGTCTACAGGGGATGATCCGGAGATTTTTGAAGAAATTGATATTGAGTTGGCAACCTGGGCACCCTTTATACTGATAGGGGGCGATTTCAACATTAATGGAGCAGGAGGCTTGGGGTTGGGGCTAGGACCTCCAGTTAAATACAAAGGGAGGAAGAGAAGAGTTTTTAAAGCAGTCTATAATCTAGCTAGGAATAATGGATTACTAGATGTATGGGATACTCTCAACCCGGGACAAGATGGTTACACATACTATTCATCGCCTCATAGGTTAAGCGTTAGATTGGATTATTTTTTAATTAGTACCCAACGCATTGATGGGGCAGAGATTGAAAGAATACCAAGGCTCTTTTCGGATCATAATCCTCTTATCGTCACCTTGAAGGGTATGAAAGCGGTAAGGAAGGCTTCCGAGTGGACATTCGAAAGGGCATTGCTCGTGGAGGATGCATATATCCAGCATATGAAGAAATGGATAGTCGAGTTCTTGAATATAAATAGACATACAGCATCGGTTGGGATAGTGTGGGATTGTTTTAAGGCCGGAGTAAGGGGTGAGACTATTAGCTTTGGGGCTAGAAAAAGGAAAGAGGAAAAAGAAAGATCCGAGCGGATAAAGAGGGAGCTGCTGTCGGCAGAAGAGGAATTAACCAATAGGACAGAACAAACTGATAATAGAGATCCAGTAGACCTCGCATATATGAAACTTGTAAAATTAAGAACGGCAGCAGAAGAGTACATAGCAGAAAGGGCTGCGAAACAATATACAGTGAATAGAGAGAACTGCTATGAGCTGAATGAAAGGGTTGGCAAAATGCTAGCAGCTAGAACAAGACAGAAGACATCTCTTGGTGAGATAAAAACAATAAAAGATACCTCAGGGATGATGGTAACTAATGTACAAGAAATAAGGGAAGTCTTCAGAAGTTTTTATACGAAGCTTTACTCTGAGAGTCAAATAAAAAATCCTGAAGATATAATGGAGTACCTGAATGACTATGAGGGGGGACAGTTGGATGAAACAGAGAAACAGAGGATAGACACCTTGTTAGAATTAGAGGAAGTAAAGGCAGCTATGAAGAGTTTACCATCAGGAAAGGCTGCTGGCCCAGATAAAATCCCGTTAGAATTTTATAAGGTGTTCTGGGAGGAGTTAGCAGGAGATATGCTTTATACTTTTAAACAGGCACAGAATGGATGCTCAATACCGAATACCTGGTCTGAGGCTGAAATTGTGGTTATCCTTAAAAAAGGAAAAATACCGACTGACCCGGGGTCATACAGACCAATCACTCTCATGAATACAGATACAAAGATTTACTCAAAGGCACTGGCAATCAGATTTGCCAGTGTAATAACACCGTTAGTCACAACTACTCAGCATGGTTTTATTCCAGATCGGGGGACCACGCATCACGTAAGGAAATTAATTACCCTTATGGATATGGCAGAGGCTAATGGGGATCCATTTGCGGTATTATTACTGGATGCTGAAAAAGCTTTCGACTGTGTATCATGGGTATACTTATGGAGCGTTTTGGAAAAATTGGGATTTGGCAGTGGCTTTCTGACAGCGATAAAGACATTATATAGAGACCCGAGCGCTGCAATTAGAATCAATGCGGGGTTAACGGACAAAGTAAAAATCGATAGGGGCACAAGGCAGGGGTGTCCATGCTCCCCGTTGCTGTTTGCTATATATTTAGATCCGCTAATTAGAAAACTGGAGTTAAATAGACATATTCCCCCAATTGTCACACTCAGGGGGGAGTGCAAGATCTTGGCGTACGCTGATGACGTGGCGGTTATAACATCTTCACCCACAGAGGCTATAAGATATGTGGAAGAAGAGGCAAAAGAATTTGGGAAAGTGTCTGGGTACTCCTTGAACACTGGAAAAACACAAATTATAAAAAACAACAAGGCTCTATGTCAGGACTCTAGGGTGGCACTGACAGGAACATATTTGGGAATAACTATAACCTCAGCTCTAGAAAAAGTAGTAGAACTAAATATTGATCCTATTATACAGAAAGTAGGGGGTGAGCTGGATAGATTGAACAATCTCCATCTTACTTTGGTTGGAAGAGTAAACATTATAAAAATGCTAATTATGCCAAAATTTCTATACCTTTTTCGAACAATTCCCCTATGGTTTGACAATGTCTGGTTTAAAAAGATTGAGAACATGATTAACAAGTTTATATGGTCCAAAGGCAAGACTAGAAGGGCGGCGAGATTCCTGGCACTTCCACGTGAAAGAGGAGGTTGGGCATTACCAGATATCAAGCTTTATTATTGGGCTGCTGCTCTACAGTATATGATGGGATTAATAGGTGGAGCCGAAGCAGAAGGAGAGGATCATCTGGGGTCATTAGCAATATATGGTATCTTGATGGGTGAAGAAACCAAGAATATTTTTTTGAAAAATTTTGACACGGCATATTTTAAAAGAACACGCTTTAAGACTATGCTGGGAGCTCATAAGTTATGGAAGGCGTTTATGAAAAAGTTTGGTTTGGGAAAATTCAATAGATATACGAGGATATATGATAATAGGGTATTTCCGGGAGATATATTTTCTGATTCAATATATAGAGAGTGGTATCGAAAAGGACTAATAAAAATGGGGGACATTATGGGGACACAAGGGATGAAACAATTTGGAGTAATACAGAAAAAATTTAATCTGCCAAGAAGTCATTTCTTTAAATACTTACAAGTAAGAAGTTTCCTACAAAACAAAAGAGGGGGGACGAGAGGATTTGAAAAAAACAATATATTAGAAATAATAGAGAGTGGAGTAGATTGCACTATTAAAAGGTTCTACGCAGAGTTAAGTGAGCATAGATCAGATGACATGGCCAAATGGGGGGAAATTTGGTCAGCGAAGTTGGGTATAGAACAAGAATGTTTTAAAGACTCATTAGACCTAGGGATAAATATTTTGTGTTCTGCATCACTACAGGCACAGCAATACAAGACCTTGTACTGGCTTTATTATACCCCGGCTAAACTAGCACAACAGGGAGCGACAACTGGTATATATTGTCCCAGGTGTACGAGTGCAAATGCAGATGCTATCCATATGTTTGCAACATGTCCAAACTTAGTTATATTACTTAAGGAAATAGAAATGTTCTTACAAAGGGCATTAAAACTAGTTGCTAATTTAACACCTGTGACTATATTACTAGGGGCAGATGGTAGTAATGAAGATGAAGCAGGGAAATACTGTATCTTCATCGCTATGGCAGTGTATAGACTATGCTTAGCATCTGCATGGTTAGATCAAACGGTACCATCATTTCAGCAATGGCTAGCCAGGTTGTTGAGTATACATAACTTAGAAAGAGCAATCTACTCAAGAAGGGGGAAAAATTCGAGGAAATTAGGCTTGAAAATATGGGAGGCCATAACGAAATGGAAGGAAGAAGGATGATGTATATAGAAAATGTATATAATTTGTATTTGTATATAAACTGTATATAAACTGTATATAATCGATAATATCTAGCGTATACTTAATGTATAGAAAGGATATCAACATCAATATATACGTTTTAGGATATTGAGCTAATCTCAACAGTGACTGATGTTATATTTTGTTTTGAAGAATAAGTTCTACTTTACTTTATGTCTATGATATATGGAGATGTATTGTGTTGGAAACGGGATCCTGGCTGGCCAAGACTCGCGTCAAGGTCAGTCAGGGATCACCATTCCCAAGGTCAGGGCAAGGGAGTTACACGCCAAGATAACCCCTACTCGCCCTCTAGGTAACGTGGCGCGAGCAGTCAAGGCTAAACTTGGAGGCGATGTAGGCTAAGTATTTGCGCACGCACCCCAGCAACAACACCCAAGGCCCACCACAAAGGAAACTCCACACAAGGTTATATAAAAAATAGCCTTTGTATTACACCAAAATACATTAGATAAAACACACACTTTACAATGTGCCAGAGGCACGGGCAGAATTTACAGGGGATATTGTACAAGACAGGGCCACCTGGACCACTGTCAGGAATCAGAAGTAGCACTTTCAGAAATAGCACTTAGAAGGTAAACTATAAATTTACTTTAGCACAAAATAGCACACAACCAGTAACTACTGGTAACAGGACCTCACTAGCACCACCTGCACTAGGGAGTAAACAACCACCTAAGTATCACAATACCTGTAGGGGTGTAAGAACATAACACATGATGCAATGCATAACAGTCATTCAGAGGTGTAAAGGCACATGACGCATAAACAATACATTCAGAGGTGCAGAGAAAGTACAATTGCGCCAAACTCACGTAAGTCACCACCTGTGACTGTCCCTAGGCCCTCTGGCCATGTTGGGGCTAGGACGCCCTGTGTCCAAAGTGTCAGGGTCCTAAACGTGGCAGCTGCCCACGAAGTGCTGGGCAGCTGAATCACTGTGGGGCCACTGCTGGAGCCTCGCAGGCTCTGGCCAGAACAATGTGGGCAACAAGGGAGAGCCTCTCAGGGCTCTAAAACAACAATGGGGCCAATGTGGGAGCCTCGCTGGGCTCTCAAGAACTAAATTGGCCCCCTGAGCCTCTCAGGGCTCCAAGTAAATCAATGCAGCCCCACTGGGCTCTGCACACAGAAATGCCCCGTCGTTGGAGCCTCGCTGGGCTCGGAACACATGCGGCCCTCAACACTGCCCCCGGAGGTCGCGCTACTGAGAGGGGGCGGGCGGACACCGGCAATGTGTCCCGACGCCCCCCTCTCCTCTTTGCAAGCGCCTGCACTCACCGGGTCTCCTGCGGCGGCTGCAGACTTCCTCTGTTGCTCCGGGGCGGAGCGGGCTACGCACTGGGTCCGGAGGAGGCGGGGTGGGCTCTCGTCCTCCTCCTTGAGGGCGACGCACCCTCGGCGGGGCTCTCCCAGGGCACAGGAACCAAAAGCACTTCCGGGTCGTCCTGTTGTCCCTCTTCCTCCTGGGCAGTACGTGCGGCCGGCGCCCCAGCCGCAATTAGGCCGCCATTTCCACGACGTCCTCGAGGACGCTCCTTCCGTTGCCAGGCAACCCTCCGGCCAGGCTGAATCTCGATACGCTAGCGGGACAGCCAATGGCAGCGCGGCCCTGCAGACGAGCCCCCAGGCTCCGGGTCGCGCTGCTGAGGCAGGCAGAAACTTCTTCTCGCCGCAATCCGGGGTAGCCTCCCGGGGCTTTACAAATAAAAGCGAGGTGGCACTCGCTTGGGCGGCAATGTCCCTGGCAGGGTGGGCACCTGCCAGGGGGCTCCCAGATCGGCAAAGAACGGGGCAAATGCCGGGTGGGCACCGGCTCTTTTAAAAATACAATAAATCGAGGTGGGCACTCGATCTGGGGGCATTAAAATCGGCAAACCAGCGGAGTGGGCTCCCGCGCCGCGCCTCACGCAAAATGCGGGCCAATGCCGGGTAGGCACCGGCTGTGCACAAAAGCGCTCCCCAGCGCTAGGACCAGAAATAAAGCGCTCTCAAGCGCTAATGGCAAACAAAGCGCCCCCAGGTGCTGGGAGCACAAGCACAGCGCTCCCAGATGCCCTCAGCAGGGCAGAGTTCCAGCAAGTCCAGCAAAGTCCTTTCAAGGGGCAGGGGGCAAGGCTGGGCCCAGAGCCAGCTCACTGGGTCTCCAGGCAGGGAGATACCCCAAGTGGCGGTCCTCTGGCCCAGCAGCAGCAACAGCAGCCCCCTCAGGATCCTGGAACAAGAACAACTTCTGTGGGGACACAGCCCCATTTTTATACAGTACATTCCTTTGTCTGAAGGTGCAGGGTGGGGGAGAAACCAGTTGCAGCTGGTTCTTGAGTACCCTTGATGGCCCAACCACCCCTTTCTTTCACTGGCAGGGCTAGGGACATCAGTCACACCACAGGGGGGTGGAGCCAGCATTGTCTGGGGAAAACCCAGCCTCATTCAGGCCACAGGTACACTCCTCCCCAGCCATCAGCATGCTAATCTCCCACTCACCACCGGGCAGACCCATCCAGCCTTCCTGGAGCCAGGCTCACCAGCCTGCTCCAGCCAATCACACGCCAGACACATTTTATATTAATATGCCAACTCCTAGAAGTTGCACTTCTACATATGACACACTCATGCAACACACACCATTGCGAAGCATTCACTCTCACGAGTTCGCACATATCAGATTCGAACCTGTACACCCCACGCATCAGGAACTACCAGGGACACATACATTCCCCATGCATTCCTATGGGAGGGCAGGCCTATCTCATCACATGCACTCAGAGTGCGCACGCACTTTCCACTGGGACACAGTGAAAGTGCGCAGAACCCAAAAATCCCCATCACCAGGTCACCATTACAAGCAAAAAGTCTAGTGGTGAACCTTCCATAAGGGCCAAGTCCAACACAACCCCCTTCCAGCCAAAACGCAGGGGAGAACAATCACCACCGTGATGGACTTCCCTGCTTGGGGCGATAGAACACGGACGCGGGCCCGCAACTGCAGGGACACCCTCCTGTTCTACGCCATGGTGAACCCATGGGATTCCTTCTCAGCACACTGTCTGGACCAACTGAGCTACCCCACTGGTACTCCCAAGCTGTCCGCGGCCAGGACCAGGCTCTGGGCCACCCAGGTGCCACCGGTCCTTGCCAATTCGCAGAGCGGGGGGTAGTAACCCCTGGTACATAGTAGCCATTCTCCACTCTCCCTGTCTGCAAGACAGGACTAGACTGCCACTGGTTCTCCAGCCTAGGGCCTACAACCTCAGGCGGACCAGGAGTCTCAGGGAAGGCTCTCCTCCCCCTACCTCTTCTCCTAGGGTTCCTCCTCCTCCTGCGAGGGGTACCCTTACAACGCCACTCCAACCCAGGGTTTAACCCCTCAGGTTGCACCGGGGTCAGAGGTGGGCTTTCCCACCCTCTGCACCCCCTTCCAGCGGTCTGCCCTCTCCCAACTGGAGAAGTTCCTCTGGAAGAACCGGTCAGGACACTGGTTACAGTTGTCCTACCCTTCAGGTCAGGCAGAACCTGAACCTGGCCTCCCAACCTCCGGTCTAAAACCTTTGGTGGAATAATTGCCTGGCACTCCAGGACTTCTGGGGACTCACACGCAATCCCCCTGAGGCTGACACATGACCCATGTGTCGTGTGACTGTCTGTCTGGCGCAGATCTCCCGCCTCCTGTCCACCTGACAGTGCGCAAAGATCCCCCAGACCAGAAGTGGCGCCACCCGGGTCCCCCCAAGAAGATCTAGCCCAACTGGCTAGTCTCTGGTCCACTGGTGCATCCACTGGGAAACTCATCCCCCAATCACTCCTCACTTCGGACTTCTGTGCACTCCCTCCTGGAGTAGCACTGCCGGACACTGGAACCCCTGGAGCTCTAGTTACAGACGCTCCAGGTTCCCTAGACACTAGGAGATCCTCCTCAAGTGTACTAACAGGACAGCCTAGGTCCCTAACCTGGTGTTCCCTCAAGAAACCACCCAAGTTCTGAGACAGGGCTTCGGGCCTCTGGGGGCTCTCAGCCACCCACTGACTCCTGCTCCACTGAGCCAGGTAGTCAGCCCCTCCACCCTTCTCACTATACTGCAGAGGTCTTCAATCTGTGGGGCGCGACCCCCAGGGGGGTCGTGGAGTCCTGGGAAGGGGGTCGCAGATTCTGTTGGAGCGTGCAGCAGTTCCTGGCGTCAGGCTGATTGAGGCCGGGTGATCACGGTGGAGGCCTAATTCACGCCTCATTAACAAGTAAAGGTCTTCTGAAGACCTGTGAAGTACTGGGATGTGCCTTTCTGTGTGTCCCGAAGCTGTTTCAGCCGGGCTCACTTACACGTGCTGGGGAGTGGGGGGGTGGGGGTGGGCGGGGGGGGGTGTCTGGGGGAGGAGGCTGTAGCCCTTTGAGTTCAATCAATGGACTTAGCTGTGGGGTTTATTTTTATTTTTAACGTTTTATATAGCGCTAGCTTAACCCGTAGGTATCAGAGCGCTTTACAAACACACATAGCAAACAGCAGAAGGACATTCCAGTCATTGGTTCAAGTCCCACATACCTGGCGCCTGTGCAGGAGAAATGTGCCTGAAACTGTTCTTCACCGTGAGGTGTTTATACAGCCTGTCTGCCCCCCCTCCCCCCCAAGCAGGGAAGCACAGAGATGCCCTCCCATGAGAGAGGAAGAAGGAAGAAGACACAGAGAGATACTGACCCCACCCCCATGAGAGAGGCACAGAAAAGGTGGGTGGATGAAGGATGAATGTATGTGTGGATGGAAGGATGAAGGGTGGGTGGATGGATGGATGGAAGGAAGGATGAAGGATGGATGGGTGGATGTAAGGATGAATAGATGGATGTGTGAAAAGGTGGGTGGATGAATGATGAGTGGATGGATGTAAAGATGAAAGGGTAGATGGATGGATGAAGGATGAATGGATGGATGTGTGAAAAGGTGGGTGGATGAATGATGAGTGGATGGATGTAAAGATGAAAGGGTGGATGGATGGATGAAGGATGGATGGATGTGTGAAAAGGTGGGTGGATGGATGGATGAAAGGGTGGGTGGGTGAATGATGAGTGGGTGGATGTAAAGATGAAAGGGTGGATGGATGGATGAAGGATGGATGGATGTGTGAAAAGGTGGGTGGATGGATGGATGAAAGGGTGGATGGATGAAGGATGTATGTATGGATGGATGTGTGAAAAGGTGGGGGATGAATGATGGGTGGATGGGGATGGATGGATGGATGAAAGGGTAGGTGGATGGATGAAGGATGGATGGATGAAAGGGTGGATGGATGAAGGATGTATGTATGGATGGAAGGACAAAAAGGTAGATGGATGAAGGATGGATGTATGGGTGGATAAAAGGTTGCATGGATGAATGATGGATGCATGGATGGATGTGTGAAAAGGTGGGGGATGAATGATGGGTATATGGATGGATGAAAGGGTGGGTGGATGAAGGATGTATGTATGGATGAAAGGGTGGATGGATGTATGGATGGAATAATGAAAGGGTGGATGGATGAAGGATGGATAGGTGAAATGGTGGATGTATGGATGGAAGGATGAATGGGTGGATGGATGAAGGATGGATGTATGGATGGATGGGTAAAAGGTTGCATGGATGAATGATGGATGGATGGATGTGTGAAAAGGTGGGTGGATGAATAGATGGGTGGATAGGTAAAGGATGGACGTATGGATGGAAGGATGAAAGGGTGGATGGATGTGTGAAAGTGTGGGTGGATGAATGATGGATGGATGGATGTGATGAGGTCTAACAGGCGCATTTATGGTTGTCGATAGTTGTTGATGATGAGGAGTACCAGTTTCTAGAATCTTTTGTCGTAAGGGGGTCCTTACGCCTAAAAAGGTTTTACAAGGGGGTCTCGGCATCAAAAAGTTTGAAGACCTCTGCTATACTGGGACCTAGCTGGGCTACACTGAGCCTCTTCCACCACGCTGGGCTGGAAGCTCCCTGTACCACTACTGTTGGACTCACTCTCTAATGACTCTACAGAACCTCTGGCACTCTCCCAGCGGTCTGCTTCTTCTGTAAATAGTCTTAGATCAGAAAATTCACCTGCCAACAGATGTTGGCGCAACTCAGGACAACAACTACTGAGCATCTGCTCTCTGACAATCAGCCTGAATAGTTCATCATAGTCCTCTTCCTTGATACTCATCAGCCACTCAGCCAGTGCCTCATCACATACATCTGAAAAATCTGCCCAAGACTGGTGAGGCAGTCTCCTACTGCCCCTGAATTTCAACCTATACTCCTCCTCTTGGGAACAAGGTATCTTACGTTGGGGACGTGGACTGGGACTTCCTGCACTGAAGTCTAGATAGCTGCCACCACTGGACTCAACCCTCCCTGGGGGATCCAGAAAATTATGACTGCGGTCAGGGGATAACCTACACTCTAGGGCTATCTTCTCCCTGGTCAAGGCCCTCTCAGCCTCTGCAGTCCGCTCATTCACACCCAGCTGCGCCATCTCTCTGGCATACTCTAACCTGAGCTTCTCCATGGCCAGCTGGTGCTCCCTCTCTTCTCTCCTATCCACCCACTCCTCTGGGGACAGGGAAAGGGATGAGGCGCTGCCTCCTACGCTGGACCCAGCAAGGGACTCCCTATCTATGGGGTCTCTACTCTCTACTGGCGTCCAGGTGCTGTCTTCTTCTTCCTCCTCTTCTGAATCTTCAGGGCTCCCCACAGACCCACCACCCTCCTGGTGTGAATCCCGGGCCCTTTCCTCACTGCGCGCAAGATCCCACTGACCCTTTTGCCATAGGATCAGGCTGCTCCTAAGTTCAGACTGAGTATCTGACTCATCCACTCCTATGCCTCTCTCTCCACAGAACCTTACCAGATCACACATACTGTACCCAAACAGATCACAGAAATCAAAAACTGGTTCCATTCTGGCGGACGTTCTGGAGAAGAGATCACACAGGGAACCTAGGGGTCTGAGCTAACACAGGAGTACACAATTCACAAAGGTTCAGCAAGCTCTCTCTCCCAGAGAACTCACACTCACTTGCCTAGTGCCACACACCATTCATTCACACACAACCCCCCCCTCGGACTGGTAAGGCAGTTTCTACCACCCCTGATTCCTCAACCTGACCACACGTGACACAGGTACCAAACTCTGGGCGCGGGGCAGGGGACAAATGTACTGGACACAATTGCACAATGATACCTTCAGGAGGAGAAAGTAATGGAACTTCAAAAACAATAATATCCCCTAAAATGTGGTCATCTAAAATGCAGAGTTTTGTAATGTGGCCTGTCGCCACTGAGGTACAACGCAAACACAAATTCTCATCCTCACCGCTTGCCGCCAATGTTGGAAACGGGATCCTGGCTGGCCAAGACTCGCGTCAAGGTCAGTCAGGGATCACCATTCCCAAGGTCAGGGCAAGGGAGTTACACGCCAAGATAACCCCTACTCGCCCTCTAGGTAACGTGGCGCGAGCAGTCAAGGCTAAACTTGGAGGCGATGTAGGCTAAGTATTTGCGCACGCACCCCAGCAACAACACCCAAGGCCCACCACAAAGGAAACTCCACACAAGGTTATATAAAAAATAGCCTTTGTATTACACCAAAATACATTAGATAAAACACACACTTTACAATGTGCCAGAGGCACGGGCAGAATTTACAGGGGATATTGTACAAGACAGGGCCACCTGGACCACTGTCAGGAATCAGAAGTAGCACTTTCAGAAATAGCACTTAGAAGGTAAACTATAAATTTACTTTAGCACAAAATAGCACACAACCAGTAACTACTGGTAACAGGACCTCACTAGCACCACCTGCACTAGGGAGTAAACAACCACCTAAGTATCACAATACCTGTAGGGGTGTAAGAACATAACACATGATGCAATGCATAACAGTCATTCAGAGGTGTAAAGGCACATGACGCATAAACAATACATTCAGAGGTGCAGAGAAAGTACAATTGCGCCAAACTCACGTAAGTCACCACCTGTGACTGTCCCTAGGCCCTCTGGCCATGCTGGGGTGCGTGCGCAAATACTTAGCCTACATCGCCTCCAAGTTTAGCCTTGCTGCTCGCGCCACGTTACCTAGAGGGCGAGTAGGGGTTGCCTTGGTGTGTGACTCCCTTGCCCTGACCTTAGGAATGGTGATCCCTGACTGACCTTGACGCGAGTCTTGGCCAGCCAGGGTCCCGTTTCCAACATATTGTATGAATATTCCATGGCTATGTAGTATTGTTTACTTGTTCCACGCCCCCTCTGTGTTCCAGAGGGTGGAAAATACTTAAAAATCCTTCAATAAAAACAAAATAAAAAAAAGAGAAACTTCAGATAAGCAAAAATTTTACTATTTAGCACTTCTGCAACTGTTAAAACCATGGTGTAACGAAAGTGAATTTCTTGGAGACTTTGACTGCTACGAAGATTCTTTTAATGCATGTAAAGATAGCGTTGCATGTTCAATTTTTTCTATATATTTAAACATGTTGAATTATGATGTTGCAAAAGAAAAGACTATTACAGCTGATATAGCTATTGAAAGTTCTCAAGATAGTCAAACTAGTGGTCCATGTAGTCAAGATCCTCTTGGACAACCAATACTGGAAAATGAAGCAGCGATTGCTATGCATGATGTTGAAATTGCAATGTAGTGCAGCAGGTCCGAACAGTGAAACAGGGTTTTCATTCTATGATTGAGGATGTCAGAAGTTAAAGTCTGTGATAATTAATGTGTACCCCCTCTGACCAGTTGCAACCAAGTGTAAGTCCCTACAGTGGAACAGTGTCCTGATCGCACAATGGACGATGTTCGAACTGCATCTGAGAGTGAGGCTGAAGGTACTCCCTTCGACCGGGTGCAACCAACTCTAGGTTCCAACAGTGTCTTGATCCCACAGTGGACGATGTCCAAAATTACCTGCTGCTTGCTTTTCATAGAACTCCGCCTGTTGAGGTGCATCAGACTCTGTGCTTCCATAGCTAACTGCTGAAAAGGGTTATTGGGCTTGGTTGACTGTACTCACTGGACTACACTGCGGTACAGCAGGTCCAAACAGTGAAACAGGGTCTTGATTCTATGATTGAGGATGTCAGCAGTTAAAGTCTGTGATGATTTCTATGCACCCCCTCCGACCAGGTGCAACCAACTCTAGGTTCCAACAGTGGAACGGTGTCTTGATCCCACAATGGATGATGTTAAAAGTGCATCTGAGAGTGGAGATGAAGGTACTCCTTTCGACCAGGTGCAACCAACTTTAGGTCCTAACAGTGGAACGGTGTCTTGGTCCCACAGTGGACGATGTCCAAAAGTACCTGCTGCTTGCTTTTCATAGAACTCCACCTGTTGAGGTGCATCAGAATCTGTGCTTCCGTAGCTAACTGCTGTACAGGATTATATGGGCTTGGTTGACTGTACTCACTGGACTACATTGCGGTACAGCAGGTCCAAATAGTGAAACAGGGTCTTGATTCTATGATTGAGGATGTCAGAAGTAAAAGCTTGTGATGATTTCTGTGTGCCCCCTCCAAACACGTGCAACCAACTCTAGGTCCCAACAGTGGAACGGTGTCTTGATCCCACAATGGACGATGTTAGAACTGCATCTGAGAGTGGAGAAGAAGGTACTCACTTCGACCAGGTGCAACCAACTCTAGGTCCCAAGAGTGGAACAGTGTCTTGATCCCAAAATGGACGATGTCCGGTATTACCTGCTGCTTGCTTTTCACAGAACTCCGTCTGTTGAGGTGCATCACACTCTGTGCTTCCGTAGCTAACTGCTGTACAGGATTATTGGGCTTGGTTGACTGTTGACGCTGGACTACACCGCGGTAGAGCAGGTCTGAACAGAGAAACTGGGTCTTGATTCTATGATTGAGGATGTAAGAAGTTAAAGTCTTTGATGATTTCTGTGTACCCCCTCCAATGTAGTACAACCAACTCCATGCTTTCAAATTTAACAGTACGTGACTGTGAGGTATAATTAATTCTGGCTCTGGCCTACACTGCGGTCAGGAGTGCTCACAATTTAGATTGAGTGGTGATTTTTTAATTACAGAATTCAATAGTCAAGTAACATCAACATCTATTGAAATATAAACAATATTTTTTTAGTATACTTGCTTGAAGATTTTTTTTTAGATGAATTATAGGTTTACTACATTGATCAAATTCATCTTGCAAATCTAAAGGAACACTGAATAGTCTGCACTGTGGACAGCAGAAATTGCAATTCGAAATATTTTGATTTATTTATTGCAGACTTTTCTGTAATTTATGTTGTTGTATTTTGTGAAGAGGAAGTGAGAAAAAGTATTAATGGTTGTCTGTGTGAGTACTGTCTTCAATTAACACTGCAGACAGCAGTGTTCACAATTCAGATCGAGTCGCTATTGTAGATGACGCAGTCCTGTAGGAAAAGACATTGCTCCAGTGCACACTGTCTACACCATGGATACGTATTATTACAGGCTCTGCACACG
Source organism: Lissotriton vulgaris (assembly GCF_964263255.1). NCBI lineage: Eukaryota > Metazoa > Chordata > Amphibia > Caudata > Salamandridae > Lissotriton > Lissotriton vulgaris. Next base: position 1,449,318,157 of record NC_141691.1, read on the forward strand.
GTTTTTTGTTGCTTCGCTTATGACAAACTGGGCAGCTCAAGTCCACGTTACATAGCTGTGGGCCCTTGCTGACTGCTCTCTCTGGCCTACACTGCAGACAGAAGTGTTCGCAATTCAGATCGAGTGGTGATTGTTAAATTACAGAATTCAGTAGTCAAGTAACTAGAACGTCTATTGAAATATACACAATATCCTTTTAGTATACTTCTTTGAAGAATTTTTTTTAGATGACTTATAGGTTTACTTCAATGACCACATTTATTTTGCAAGTGCAAAGGAACACTGAATACTCTACACTGTGGATAGCAGAAATCGCAATTCGAATTGTTTTGATTTATTTATTGCACACTTTTCTGTAATTTATGTTGTTGTATTTTGTGAAGAGGAAGTGAGAAAAAGTATTCATGGTTGTCTGTATTAGTACTGCCTTCAATTAACACTGCAGACAGCAGTGTTCACAATAAAGACCAAGTTGCTATTGTAGATGACGCAGTCCTGTATAAAAAGGCATTGCTCCAGTGCGCTCTGTCTACACCATGCATACGGATTATTACAGGCTCTCGTATGACAAACTGTGAAGCTCAAGTCCACCTTACGTAGCTGTGGGCCCTTGCTGACCGCTCTCTCAGGCCTACACTGCAGACAACAATATTCACAATTTAAATTGAGTCGCTATTGCAGATGATGCTGTGTTGATGGCAATAGATATTCCTCCTAGTACGGTCCGCCCGCAGCACGCATCATCGCTGGTTGTTGACATGCTGAATGCTTTTGATGTGGCTATCTGATTGCACTAGAACTAAGGGACCCTTTATTATACAATCATTTTGTGTATTATTTCTGATCTATTGATTTTGTCTCAGTGGTTCTTTTACGATAGAATATTTTTCTGTATTATTTCTCATCTACTGTCTCTACCTTACCGCAGCACAAACTATTGATTCTTTTATTATTGAATGTCTGTGTGTGATCCAATGATCACTGTTGTAGTTGATGATAGCAGCAACCATTCCCTGAGGGCTGGTTTACACTCACTCCACACGCATCCACCACAGACGTCACTGGATACGTGACCCTGGTAATAAAAAGGTGTCGAGCGCACGTGCCTGTACCCACTTCCACTATCTATCTGTGTCCGCGTGTTCATTATCTATGCATGATACTGCCCCTGGGTCGCATTACATTACAATGTGCTGTGGGCAGCGTATGCAACCATGGTACCTCTGGTAGTGGGGAAAACTTTGGTTATGTAACTTGTAGGTGTATGGCTATCACAGGTGGAAGGCTACTTTACAGACAATGAACATTGATGAAGATGGTGGTTGCATGTTGTGTGTAGTGTAAGGTATGTGCACATAGGAAAAAGTTTCAAAAAAGCTGTCTAAGCAGAAGAGGTGTGTCTCATGAAATGCTGTGGAGAGAATGACTAAAATGGGTGGTGTTCTCCAACTGCTACAATGGGAAATGTTATGAACTAATCAAATGCTTTTTTTTCAGGTCACATGGCAATGGCGCACTCAGCGTGGAAGGAGACCGCACCCAACGCGATTTTGAGACAATATATTTACTATAATATAAGTTTATTACAGTTAGAAATATATAAATGTTTGAAATATTTTAGATTATCGCTTGCTCTCATATACACTTGAAAGCTAGTTACATATGCTTTTGAGACATAAAAAAAATGAGGGAATGGCATACCCGGTGTGACACCATTCGTCTATGATGTAGGACAGGGCCTGACAGCGTGCCCTCGTCGCATACGCAACGCGCAGCTTGTGCGAATCCATATGTACATGACATAATTTGTGGTTTGGTACTGCGTACTCGTTACATACTAAACTAGCAGCTGGCGCGACCTCGTCCATATATGTTGTTATGAGGGATGCCACGAACGCATTGGATACAAAATTCGTATCATTTCAATATGGTAGATAGGATTTGCGTGCTGATGGAGCTTGGTAGACTACCGGTATGGGACTTTAGTTTTCTCCAAACAAATGAAAAACCTTAGAAATTCACTGAAAAAACCATAGGTTTCGGGGACGTTATAGTTAGTTGGACATTTCACTCATGCAAAACGATAGAAATTCCCCTGTTATAGTTCAGCTAACTATAACTTGCGCCCCTGCAATGCACTGCTGATGACGTTACATATTACATCATTCATGACATGGTCAGTGACATCACTGATGACATCACTGATGACATCTCAAATGACATCACTGATGACATCACTGATGACATCATCCACGTGACAATCTGATGCACCTCATCGGAATCTAATATAACACTTGATACACCCACTGCAAAATACAGACTATAATTTTTGAAACCTTGAACATACCAATATTAGTTAGTACATATCCACTGACTAATTCCTATGTCTACACACACATCAATTAATTCACCCATACAGTCACTCATACATACAGTCCGCCATTATCATATCCAGTTACATATCTGTACAGACACTCAGACACCGCCTCTCATTCATAGAGTTATTCACACACTCAGTCAGTAATAGAAATAATGAATCAGACTTTTATTTAGTCTCCTGTGCAGTTATACACATACCACCTCACTTATTTAAACATATACTAACACATCCTTTAACTCGAATACAATAACTAATACAAGGACACATTGATCCATACAGGCACTCTCACAATTACTCACTCTCACATATAGTCATTTATACAGTCCAACACTCACATATACTGGCTTTCACATATGTAGTTACTTACAAATGTACCACTGAGGCATCCATTCACTCACCAAGACACCCATACACAAACTCACCCAGCCATGCAGCCCTTCACAGATACAGATTTAAACACATATACGCAGCAAATTATTCATTTGCACATTATGCACAGATTCACACCCCCCCCACCCACCCACACAGACGCTCAGGCACCCGTACAGATACTCAGACAAGCAATCAATAGCCCATATAGATCCTCATTTAGCTGCTAACTAAACCATGCAACCACTTATACACCATCTGACAACCTAAACTGTGTGTTTCTGTGACCTGCGACGCACCGGGGGATTGCCCAGTGCCTGCTATGGCCAGTCCGGGCCTGGTTATAGCTAGCTTTACCTAAACGCAAGGTAGTCAATGCTGATATAACAACACAATGTCTATTTTCAACTATATTTTAATTTCAAATACATCCGAGTTGAGTACCGAAATATGAGCAACACTGTTGCCATTTTGCGCATCAATACAGGTATCCTCTCTACCATATTAGGTGTAGTCATTTTCTTTGATATGTGTATCATACAGCATTGTACCATTCAATTTACTGTCCCAAGATGGCGGCTGTATTTTGGAATACTGTGTAGCACTATGTGCGCAGACATTGATTGAGTCCTTTTACAATGTTTACCAGGAAATGTATGTAAGGCACTAAGAGCTACCACTCTGTTGTGTGATTAAGACCTTCCGTTGTCGAAACACGTCACAGAGGATTTATGACTTGCAATAAATCCCCTTATAAGTAATTGGAACGTTGGCTGGTGTTTCTTTGACCTGAGAGCGCGTTTCAACTCTTCTGGGTATTGATTGCCGGTAACTCTAAGCACGTCAGCGTGCCCCCCCCTCAGCAGGCAGTGATTCCCAGAAGGAGGTTGTTAGACTTTTTGCCAAGCTTAGACCGGTGTGGCTCATGCTTACAGGAATCAGTAAGCTTGGCGGTGCATATAAATATATATATATATATATATATATATATTTATATATATATATATATATATATATATATATATATATATATATATATATATATATATATATATATATATATATATAATATATATATATATATACATGGGAAAAACGCGTTTTGGGACCCCCCTTTTTTCTCGGCCCCCCCTTGATGAAACCCCCCAAATTGTCAGGGGCTGCTCAGAAACAAAATGTTCCATTTTCCTGAAAATTTCAGCCAATTCCGTCCACAAACGCCAAAGTTATTAGACATAGAATTTTCAAAAATCCCATAGAGAAAAAATCCTAACTATATATACCTACTGGCGACCGCCAGTAGGTAATATGTATATATATATATAAAGCTCTAAGGTTCCCACCTGTTGGAGACATCCACTGCAGCAACCTTCTTGAGGTAAAAGCCGGATCAGTGGGCGGATTGATTTGTACGCGGCCTCCAAGCCGCGGGAAATGCACCACCCGGAAAGTTGGGGCCACAGAGCTCCGAATCACGGAGTCTCAATGTGAAGGCATCCATGGTGGATTGACAAGCCGGATGTGCGAGTGGAGGCCCATTGGTGGGCTTGAAACATCTCAAACAGAGGCATATAACTGAAGCACACACTACAAGACCCACAGACCAATGCAGACTCATTCAAGTCGCCCATTGGAGGGCTCATATTTTTAAGTGTGAGGTGTGGCCTCTATGCCAAAATGACTGTCGCGCCGCTGAAGAGTGCAATGAGCACGAAACGTGTCCGGCGTGAATCGACAGGCATGCTGTAAACTGGATCCGCCCGCCGATCCTGCTTTTACCTCATGAAGGTTGCTGCAGTGGATGTCAGAGTGATTCTCCAACAGGTGGGAACCTTGGAGCTTTGATTTATATGCAACGTCCCAGCCATGAGAGATGCCCCACTCGGAAATCTGGGGCCACGGAGCTCCGAATCACAGAGTCTTAATGGGGAGGCATCCATGGAGTATTGACAAGCCGAATGTGCGAGTGGAGGCCCATTGGTGGGCTTGAAACATCTCAGACAACAGCACAAAACTGAAGCACACACTAAAAGACTCACAAACCAACACGGACTCATTTGAGTCGCCCATTGGAGGGCTCATAGTTTTAAGTGGGAGCTGTGGCCTCTATGCCAAAATGACTGTCGAGCCGCTGAAGAGTGCAATGAGCACGAAGTGCGTCTGGCGTGAATCGACAGGCATGCTGTAAACTGAATCCGCCCGCCGATCCGGCTTTTACCTCATGAAGGTTGCTACAGTGGATGTCAGAGTGATTCTCCAACAGGTGGGAACCTTATAGCTTTGATTTATACGTGGCCTCCCAGCCGTGAGAGATGCACCACTCGGAAATCTGGGGCCACGGAGCTCCAAATCACGGAGTCTCAATGTGGAGGCATCCATGGAGTATTGACAAGCCGAATGTGCGAGTGGAGGCCCATTGGTGGGCTTCAAACATCTCAGACAATGGCACATAACTGAAGCACACACTACAAGACTCCCAAACCAACGCAGACTCATTCGAGTCGCCCATTGGAGGGCTCAAGCTTTTAATTGGGAGGTGTGACCTCTATGCCAAAATCACTGTTGCACCGCTGAAGAGTGCAATGAGCACGAAACACGTCCGGCGTGAATCGACAGGCATGCTGTAACCTGGATCCACCCGCCGATCTGGCTTTTACCTCATGAAGTTTGCTGCCGTGGATGTCAGAGTGGGTCTCCAACAGGTGGAAACCTTGGAGCTTTAATTTATACGCGGCCTCCCAGCCGCGAAAGATGCACCACTCGGAAATCTGGGGCCACGGTGCTCCGAATCATGGAGTCTCAATGTGGAGGCATCCATGGGGTATTGACAAACCGAATGTGCGAGTGGAGGCCCATTGGTGGGCTTGAAACATCTCAGACAATGGCACATAACTGAAGCACACACTACAAGAACCACAAACCAATGCGGACTCATTCGAGTCACCCATTGGAGGGCTCATATTTTTAAATGGGAGGTGTGGCCTCTATGCCAAAATGACTGTCGCGCCGCTGAAGAGTGCAATGAGCACGAAACGCGTCTGGCGTGAATCAACAGGTATGCTGTGAACTACATCCGCCCGCCTATCTGGCTTTTACCTCATGGAGGTTGCTGCAGTGGATGTCAGAGTGCACCTTCAACAGGTGGGAACCTTGTAGCTTTGATATATATATATATCCAAAAAAAGGTTTCCTTCCTCAACCTCCCAGTGGCGATAAAGAAGGCGAGAACTTCGTTTGTATTTGACGTGGGTATTTTTATTGCTCACTTACAAAGTCATTTGGCGTTTCGACCGGTAAAACTGGCCTTGCTCACATTAAAAAAACATTGTTACTCTGATAGCTTTTGGACCACCACTATGTGTCACATGACTCACAACAAACATGAATAAAAGGCTCTCAGTCTTATTGCATGGATAGCATATGCGGGTCCAAGACATTAAAATTGTTTCTCCTCAATAAACATTTCTAATGCCGTCCGGCTATTAAAAAGTTAATACAAAATGTAAATAAGTAATTTAATCATTATAAATACATTAAAAGCATACCATTTTGAACTTTGCAATTCATCAGAACTATTTCCATCAATATGTTAGAGTTATCTCGATAGAAACACATGGCTCTTGTATGCAGTGCGTATCTGTAACATTGTTCATGTCAAATTCATGATTTTTATAAATTGTCATCATATGTCTGGAGTCATTACTTCATTTGACCCACTGCTGTGCTTAAATATATATATTTTTACTGAAAAAACAACGTTTAACCGGTTAACCGCGGAGGCAATTCCGCCGCGGTGCGGCGCTTTAGCGCAGTGGGCGGGGCCGCGACGGCCAACGTTCGTGCGCAGCACTACAAACGTAGTGCGCGCAACAGCCATTGGCCTTCTGAAGTAGCGAAGGGTACATTATAATTAGGTGAAAAAGTCAGTTACAACATTCACCAGTATTAGTTAACTGAAGAAGCTAGAGCTCACAAAATGAGATGATGGACGGAGCGCTGAAACTTTTCAGACACACACCCCCAGTCACAGATATGGATTGAATCCATCATCATTCTTTAGCTCACTTCGCCACCTCAGTTCAGACCCAGCTATAAGCAAATCAGTCTTGAACCTGCGCCTCATGGGAGCAGTCCAGCCCGAACTGCCAAGCCAGGTCTTCCCTGAACTGGACACTAGCCTCCTGGGACCAGTTTTGAGGTAACACCCCTCATCAGCCAGGATAGCTCGAATCCAGTTTCAAAATGAGCAGGGGACCCACTTCTGGGCATACCCTACCAACTTAGGGAGAACAAAGCAAACACAAGGAGATGATCGATGGAGCGCTGAAACTTTTCAGACACTCACCCCCAGTCACAGATCTGGGTTGAATCCATCATCGTTCTTTAGCCTACTTTGCCACCTCAGTTCAGACCCATCTATATGCAAATCAGTCTTGACCCTGTGCTTCATTGGAACAGTCCAGCCTGAACTGCCAAGCCAGGTCTTTCCTGAACCAGAAACAAGCCTCCCCGGACCGGTGTTGGGGTAACACCCCTCATCAGCCAGGCTAGCTTGAATCCAGTGACAAAGTGAGCAAGGGACCCATGTCTGGTCATACCCTGACAATTTAGGGTGAACAAAGCAAGCACAAGGAGATGATGGATGGAGCGCTGAAACTTTTCAGACACTCAGCCCCAGTCACAGCTCTGGGCTGAATCCATCATTGATCTTTAGTTCACTTGTTCACCTCAGTTCTGACCCAGCTATAAGCAAATCATTCTTAACCCTGTACCTCATGGGAACTGTCCCACCCGAAATGCCAAGCCAGGTCTTCCCTGAAACTGAAACAAGCTTCCTGGGACCAGTTTCAAGGTAACACCCCTCATCAGCCAGGATAGCTTGAATCCAGTGATAAAGTGAGCAAGGGACCCACGTTGGAGCATACCCTTCCAACTGAGGGCAAACAAAGCAAACACAAGGAGATTATGGATGGAGTGCTGAAACCTTTGAGACACTCACCCAGTGTCACAGATCTGGGTTGAATCAATCATTTGTTCCAGGAGACTTGGAGCCTAGAACCACTCCATCGTGTTGGCTATGTTACATATTTTGTGCCTGCAGTAAAACATAGAAATGGGAAGGGACGCCCTTCGGGGGGCCTGCTCATTTGGGTAAGCATTTCCCTTAATTGCCGCATAATATCTAAGCAGATCAATAGTCCAGATATTCTAGGACTTTCCTTGAGAGGTCCCCGTAGGGGGTTAACCCTCGATTTGTTTAATATATATGTCAGAGGTACTAAACATGGGTCTATGTCCCCGATAGTAACCACTCTTGAAGCAGAACTCAGAGAAAATGTTGAGGGTGCCCAAATCCTAGTTGCGGGAGACTTTAATTGCACCTATGAGCCACTCTCCACAGATGACATTTTGGACCTGGGTGAGGATGACACTAGAAGGGGTATTCCAGCCCTAACCATTCCTCCGATCAAAAGATGGTCTCATAGTGCGATCCAGTTAAATGCTCTGACATTGGAGTTTGGCCTAAGAGCCACAAATGGTCGTACAACCTCAGACCCCTTGGGTGCTGCTACATTCAATAGAGCCAATCATACCTCGAGGATTGATTACATCCTGTTAGATTTTACACTATGGGGATTAGTGCAGGATATGGTAGTTTTACCTACTGTAGAAAGCGATCACAATTCGCTTTCCTTATCTCTCTACAAATCCTTGGCCTAATAAACCAGCCGAAATGTCCCCATAAAAAGCTCACAAAATCTCTGTTTCCTCCTGTGGGAGACGTTTGAAGTGGAACAAAATCTCAGCTGACGAAGCCAAACTTAATACTATTAATGAATTGCTTATGGCTTCACAAACGGAACTGGATACTATCAATCCGGCCTTGTTAACTGGAAGGGTAACATCTATCTTTGAGGACACACTTAGGTCTATAGGGGACATATTCCTGAAAAAGGGGCGTGTGGGGAGGGATATGGCACCCCGGAACTCTAGGGGCAAGCATGACTGGTATACATCTGCATGCAGACATGCAAAATCTCTTCTGATTGAGGCTGTCGAAGGTAAATCACAAGCCCTGATATAGGAAGCTAGGAAAGAGCACAAGCGAATATTGGCAAGTACAAAAAAGGAGTGGGAAGAAGAGTATTGGCGTATTTTAAAAGAGGCAAGCACTAAGAAAGACTCAAGGCGTTTCTGGGATACAATCAGAACCAGAAACAGACCAGATAGTGACCTCATAACATGTAACATCACTAGCCAAGTGTGGGTCAACCACTTCTCCAAACTATACACTCGCCAATTCGGACATAACATCATAGATACACCCAAGGATGATCAGGGATGGGAGGTGGCCCCAATTATGACCCAAAAGGATTGGGAGGCAGATCTAGTAGATTCAGACTTCTCAATAAAAGAAGTAGAGTATGCCATTAGTACCATCATGCCCCAAAAGGCGGCCGGTCAGGATGGTATTCCTGGGGACCTACTGCGTTCAGACATCCCGAAATGGGGGAAATTCATTCATCACCTGCTTACTGCCATCTGTAGGGGTGCACCGATTCCCACATCCTGGAAAGAGGCGGAGGTCATCCCTATTTTTAAAAAAGGTGCCAGGGACAACCCGTCCAACTATAGACCTATAAGCTTGTTGGACATAAGCCAAAAGGTAGTCGGTAAGGTATTGCTGGGTAGAATATTGGAATGGATTAACGATAATAATATCCTCTCTGACTACCAGGCAGGATTTAGAGTAGGCACTGGCACAATAGAACAAACCTTCAGACTGATGTTAGTGTACTGGAAGGTGGTGGTTATAGGCAAAGGCAGTCTTTATCTCGCATTTATCGATTTAAAGACTGCCTTTGACCTTCTACCTAGCGAGACCCTCTGGAGAATCCTTACTGATATGGGGATACCGCACTACATTCTATTGTTACTCGTAAGGCTTCATGAAAATAGTTTTGCCCAGATAAGATGGGGTACAGAGGGAGAAAAAGCTAGCAGTATCCCGGTGGAGAGAGGGGTTCGCCAGGGATGTGTTTTAGATCCCACCCTTTTCTCCCTGTATATCAACGGAGTGGTCGAGCATCTGCTGAAAGATCCTTCAGATGAACCTTCCCTGGTGGGGGAGCGCATCCTCACCCTTCTCTTTGCCGACGATACGCTCTTGCTTTCTAAATCCCCAATGGGTCTTCAAAAACTCCTTAACAACTTTCAGACCTTTTGTGCAGAACGGGGCCTGGTAATCAATACCGACAAATCGAAATATCTTGTGATGAATCCCCCTAAAAAACCTGTACGTCCCCCTAAGCTGAACGCTGTACCTTTGGGGAGGGTAGATGTATTTGATTACCTAGGCATCCGTTTGTCGCACAATATGTAGTGGGCCCCTCACTTAGACAAAATGCTGCTAGCCCACAAGAGGGTAACAGGGCCTCTCCTGAAGGAGCAGCGCTCCTGTGCCATTAGACCTATTGCCCCTGTCATTGAAATCTATACAGCAAGGGGAGTTAGCTCTGCTCTCTATGGGGCAGAGCTATGGGGCTCATTTAATATCAATGAATTGTCAAGATCTGAGAGGAGGTTTTGTAGGGCCATCATGTCGCTTCCCCAAGGTACTCCCTTGGCCCCATTAATGCTTGACTTAGGTTGTCGTCCTATTGGAGATCTAGCAAAGTTCTGGCCCTTGCTCTTATGGGCCCGGCTGTGGCGAGTCCCGGAGCTTGCCAAATATGCGAAAGGGCTCTCTGAAATTATGTCATTACCAGGGTGGCACAGAATTAAATGGTTAAGAGACATGAAATCCCTCTTGTGCAACTTGGGTCTAAGTGAAGCCTGGGCAAATAGGTCCTCTCCACCAAAGGCAACACTCATGAGCCTGTACTGGAATTGGATTCTGACTCAGCGGAGTACCAACCGCACATTGGGTAGACTGACGGAGGATTTTTTGAAATTTAAGGACTTACCAATTCGGGAACTCTATTTAGACATCATTGAGAAACCATTTGATAGGATCCTTTATTTTAAAATCAGAACTGGAACTCATCCCCTGCATGCTTTTACATCTCAGTGGAAACCGCCAGCACAGACCACAGAGTTTTGCCCCTCGTGTACATTTAGACAAGAGTCAGTGGCATACTTTATGTTTGAGTGCCAGGAGTATGCCCGACCAAGAAGAAAATGGCTTAAGCAATTGTGCCGCTTGTTGGGGACCAGGCACCACGTTGAGGCACTACGCATTTTAATGTCAGACTCTCGCCCACTGTATGTCTGTACCCTCTTTAAATTTTTATCATGGGCCTGGTGCATTAGAAGTAAAAGGCTTAAAGAAAATGTTTAATTCTTTTTTAATCAATCATTTATGATATGCTTCTTTTATCTGAAAATCAAGATTTTTAAAGTTGAATGTAATTAAATTGCTGCATCTTCCTTTTTCTCTTTTAAATCAAATGAACTTGTGTATTTTTAATGTGAAGCTTTTATGATAATTTTTATCGAAATAAAGCCTTTTTGACTGACTGACTGACTCAATCATCGTTCTTTAGCTCACTTCAGCACCTCAGTTCATACCCAGTTATATGCAAATCAGTCTTGATCTTGTGCCTCCTGGGAACAGTCCAGCCTGAATTGCCAAGCCAGGTCTTCCCTGAACCAGAAACAAGCATCCTGGGACCAGTTTCAAGGTATCACCCCTCATCAATCAGGGTAGCATGAATCCAGTGGCAAAGTGAGCAAGGTACCCACGTCTGGGCATACCGTGCCAACTTAGGGCAAACAAAACAAACACAAGGAGATGATGGATGGAGCGCTGAAACTTTTCAGACACTCACCCCCATTCACAGATCTGGGTTGAATCCATCATCGTTCTTTAGCTCACTTTGCCACCTCAGTTCAGACCCAGCTATTTGTAAATCAGTCTTGACCCTGTGCCTCATGGGAACAGTCCAGCCTGAACTGCCAAGCTAGGTCTTTCCTGAACCAGATACAAGCACCCTGGGACCGGTTTGGGGGTAACACCCCTCATCAGCCAGGCTAACTTCAATCCAGTAGGAATGTGAGCAAGGGGCCCATGTCTGGGCATACCCTGCCTTCTTAGGGCAGCAAAGCAAACACAAGGAGATGATAGATGGAGCGCTGACACTTTTCACACACTCACCCCCAGTCACAGATCTTGGTTGAATCCCTCGTCATTCTTTAGCTCACTTTGCCAGCTCAGTTCAAACCCAGCTATATGAACATCAGTCTTGACCCTGTGCCTCATGGAAACAGTCTAGCCAAAACTGCCAAGCCAGGTCTTCCTTGAACCAGAAACAAGCATCCTGAAACCGGTTTAGAAGTAACACCCCTCATCAGCCACTATAGCTTGAATCCAGTGGCAAAGAGAGCAAGGGACCCTAGTCTGGCATACCCTGCCAATTTAGGGCAAAAAAAGCAAATACAAGGAGATGATGGATAGAGTGCTGAAACTTTTCAGACACTCAACCCCATTCACAGATCTGGATTGAATCCCTCATCGTTCTTTAGCTCACTTCGCCATCTCAGTTTAAACCCAGCTATATGCAAATCAGTCTTGACCCTGTGCCTCATATGTCAAGGCCAAACTGTCAAGCCAGGTCTTCCCTGAACTGGAAACAAACATCCTGCGACCAGTTTCGGGCTACCACCCCTCATCAGCCAGGCTAGCTTCAATCCAGTGGCAAAGTGAGCAAGGGATCCATGTCTTGGCATACCTTGCCAACTTAGGGTGAACAAAGCAAACACAAGGAGATGATGGGCGGATCCCTCAACTTTACAGATACTCACCCCTAGTCACAGATCTGGGTTGAATCCATCATCATTCGTTAGCTCAATTCGCCACCTCAGTTCAGACTCAGGTATGTGAAAATCAGTTGTGACCCTGTACCTCATGGGAAGAGTCCAGCCCAAATTGCCAAGCCAGGTCTTCCCTGAACCTGAAACAAGCATCCTGGGACTGGTTTCAGGGTAACACCCATCATCAGCTAGGATAGCTCGACTCCAGTGGCAAAGTGAGCAAGGGACCCATGTCTGGGCATACCCTGCCACCTTAGGGTGAACAATAGCTTGTGCCATGAAGTAACTATAACTCGCACCCTAACTCATTATAAAGTAAGATATTACCATATCTTACTCTAACATATATAACATCACTTTTAACCTTTGGGAGTGTATGTATGTGTGTGTGTGAGTATGTTTGTAAAAACACAGGCACCATGGCTCTAAAATGTATAAACTCCTAGTTCAATTTTCTCATCTCATTCCTAACTAAATGAAGTAGTCAACCCACCAGGCAGGCATCTTGAAACTCAAAAACACGAAAGAATTCCAGGTTCTATATAGTCATACTCATGCGAACTTCAAGAGAGACATAAAATGGGCTGGAAACCGCACAGACTTCCTTTATGTGGCTGTCTCGTTCAGAGGTAGGTATTCTTGGCACAGCATTTGAATTCAGGAGAGTGTTCAATCGATTTTGAAACCTTCCTTTCAACTTTGTTAGGATGTTTACATGTGAATGTCATTGTTATACACTGCTGTAGTACAGGTCTGCATGCTAGCTCCTCAATAATCTCCAGAGAGCATGCTGCACTTTGATTGGTCTTCCATGCATCCCTGGAGAAAGCAAAGGTCTCTGTAGCCTTAGCAACCAGTGGCCTGGTGCGTTTTTGTACTCACCACCAGCTGCTTAGTGTGACACTCATTGAAGCAAACAGGGACCTAAGATGCCGAGTCAGCCTGCAGGTTTCTGATACCGAGTAGTTTACTTCATGTTTTAGTAGGGTCCTTCCACAACGTTTAACTCAAAGGCCAGAGATCACCTCATAGTTATTTCTTGGTGTATCTTGGGGAAGCATGCAGTGCTTTTTCCAGGGCAGCTTTTCATCAGAGATGCATATTCTTGCAAAATCACAGGAGGTGCTTGTTCCATGAGGGGTGATCTGTCTCGCAGTATTTCAGAGGAACCAGTCAAAGTGAAAGTATGAGATGTTTCCTTCTATGTTGAAATCTTCCTCAACCTCATTTATTCAGGAGTACTAACTCCCCATTGCTAGTATTTCCAAAATGAGAATCTGGGAGGGGTCTACACCTATCTGAGAGAGAAGCTCAGGTTCAAGAGTAGGAAGCTAAACTATGCATGAGCCTCGGGTCTTTTTTTCAGTTTGACAGTGTATTCTTACCCAGACGTCAGACAATCACCTCATAAGGAGTGTTACTTACAGAAAATGGGACTATATAAAAAGTTATATATATTTCATAATCTATGTAGATGCTCTATAATCTTGAAACGACAGAGGAAGAGATTCCACACTCAGTTCAAGTAAATTCCATGATAACAAAAGTGTGAAGATTTCTTTCAGAGGTAAGAATGGTACTTCAGTGGAAACATTTGGACATAATGTTGATGACATTTAAAAAAAAGTCCTAAGCATGTATAGACCTAATTAAAGGTGCAGGAACATATGTTTTGCAATCTTCTTAAGAACGTGGTGAAGGAATTTCAGATGATGGCCATAGCTATCTAGAGAAGGCAGAATTTTTCACACATGCGAATGGCTTTTGGCCATTCGCATGTGGTCAAAAGTCCTTCTTTTGAAAACCTGAATACATCTGCACTGGCTTTGGGGCAACCACTGCTGCTCGGAGGTAGATTTGGATGCAGATTGGGAAGACCAGAGGAATGCCGAGGTCTTACATATTCAAGAAGATCTTCTATGGCCAGAAGCTGTAGGATGCACAGCTCAGGAGGCTTTTGCCTGGGCCTTCAAAGAAAAGAAGCATGTTTTTCCCTAAAGAAAAACATACATTCATATCCCCTTCTATTTCCTTCATATCAGTGAGCCAGCAGATCATCTTGTTTTTCCAATTCCATTTTCACTGGTCATTTCCAAGACTAGCAAAAAGAGCTGCTGCGCAGGGTTTCAATCTCACCCATAGACAGATTGTTCCTGATGTTAATGGTTCGAAGGAATGAGTATCCATAACTGGCAAAAGCCAGATAGCAAGTTTCTTTTGAGGGAGACGTCAAGGGGTTCTAACTAATGGGTTCTAAACACCATTGAGAGGAGATAGAAATAATGTTTTAATCTTCTTTTCCATTCTCTGGCGTGATCCAGTAATTTTTTTAAGGGGTGCTCCAAGTCATCCTGCAATGAGAGAAATAATGATGCGACCACTTGGAAAGAAAGCATTTATCCTAACTCCTCAAGAGAAAAAGGTCCAAAGATGTTTGCTATTGTCATCTAACTAGAAGAGTCCTTAGGTGTACAGTCCAGAAATATCTTAACTGGCTTTTTTCAATGGTCAAGTTGTAGAAGGAAAAACTGCAAAATGTAATCCTGTTGGTCCTAGGAGAGTTCAAGGCATCCGTGAATGTTTGAGAGGCTTACCTGCTTATTTGAATTTGCAAGTCAGATCAGACATCCTTGTTGGTTTTAACACTTCAGTGGCATTACTAGTTCACACTCCTGCCTTTTAACCACTAACCCTCACCACAAGTCTCCTCAAAAGCTTTGTTTCCTGGTGGCACCAGTGAGGATTCACAAATGGCATGATTGTCCAGGCAACTAGCTGCTCCATTCTAAATCAAATGATCAGACTCTAAAAGATAGGAGCGTGTAGTGTCTTCTGAGATCATAAGTTTCTGCTGAATTAGGAGATGCCTCCTAGGACCATGTTCAGGTAAACCAGTACCTCAAAGCAGTGTTTTCAATTGACCTGGACTAAGTTTTTCTTCCAGATGGCAGAATAGGTAAGATTCAGATTCTATCACTATGGCTGAGGAAATCCCAGTCCCCTTATGGCTATGCCATCAGGTGGTACATTGGATTTTTTTTCACCCTTGAGCCTAGTGGATGAATTAGCATATACGTAGGCCCATGCTGGTTATGCTTAATGTTTATCCGCTGACTCATAACAATGTCATCATGCCCATGTGCTTGTTCCCTATGCTAATGTGTTCAGGCCTTATGTTAATATAATGATGCTATGTTCATAGTATTGCCTGTAGCTGCTGGCTAGTACACATTTATTGCTGGTCTTAAATGACCCCCTATGCTCTATGATGGTTCTGGCAGCGGCCCGATTTGCCCTACCTTGTAAATAATCCCCCCTGTAAATGACTCCCTGGTGCCAGTTGGCACAGTGCTTCTATGACTGTGATTGCCTACTCGTGTGTTTTGCATAGTACACAAGTTATTTTCATGAAACCTGGTGTGAAGTCTCTTTTTGTAGTGTGCCTGGTGTGTCGCTTGTGGGTGCCTGCACAGATGCTTTACACAATGCTCCTGGTTTAGCCTAACCGCTCCGCACCCCGCTACCCCATTTCTAGCATTGGTGTTCAGCAATGGGATAGGACATGTGCTTCCACAGTACCACAGCGATAACTGGTTGCACTACAAGCTCTGTACTTAGAGTAATAACAGATTTGGGGATTATTTTGTTTGATTGTCTTTCCTCCTAAAAGTGTCACTTTGGAATTGTATTCCCCTGTTTACTGTACCTGTGTATCTCGCCAAGATGGGATTACTGAACGATGAGGATGTACTCTGGGAGTACACTGAGGAGGAGGTGATGGATTTCTGCAAAGAGAGGGGGATACCAATAGAAGGTGACTTCCGCAGAAAATTGTTCCTCTTCAAAGTTTTTAAAAGGGGAGAACCCTTAGAGCTCTGTGGAGACCATTCAGATTACCCCTCTGCATATCTGAGTGGTGGATTAGGGGGAGACACTGAGAGCGAGGGTTCCCAGTCCATAACCCTGGAGAACGGTGGCTATGATGAGGAGGAAGAAGGTGACAGGGTGGAGACACCAGTAGTGCGTGAGGACACCATAGATTGGGAGTCCAGTACTGGGTCCAGTCCCAGGGGCAGTGCCCTATCCCTTTCCCTGTTCCCAGAAGAGTGGGTAGATAGGAGAGACGAAAGGGAACATCAGCTGGCTTTGGAGAAGCTCCAATTAGAGCACGCCAATGAGATAGCGCAGCTGAGGGTTGAAGAGAAAAGGCTAGAGACCGAAAAGGTTAGTGCGGGAAAGGATGGCTGGGGCAGATAGGGTCTTCGCCATGGAGAGACTAGCTCAAGAGGGTAGGTTGTCCCCTGAGAGTCGTTTCTGTGGTCTGGATTCACCAGTGAGGGTGGGATCCAGTGGTGGCAGCAGAAGAGATTCCAGTGTAGGAAGTCCCACTCCGAGAGCCCGGAAGATGGTACCTTGTTCCCGGGGCGAGGGGTGCCGGTTAAAGTTCAGGGGCTGTAAAAAGCGGTCTCACAAGTCCTGGGGGGAGTTTGTGGATGCGTGTTGCAGTGCACTGGAGGATTGGGTGATGTGTAGCAAAGGGAACCATTTTGAAGTGCTGTTTCATTTGATTGTTAGAGAGCACGTGCTCAAGAATTATTTTCCCAAATTGCGCCAACACCTGTTGCAGTGTGGGTTCTCTGAGCCCAGGGAGCTTGCACGGGAGACAGACCTCTGGGTGAGCACCAGAGTGTCTGAGGAGGCATTGGGGAGTGATCCTGAAGGGAGTGGTTCGAGGATCTTCCAACACAGAGAGGGGGGAGAGGTTCAAAGTAGCCCAGCTAGATCCCGGTGTAGTGGAAGGGTTATAGGGCCTCACGTCCTATCTACAAGAAGGAGTGAGATGGGAAGGTGTACCGAGGTGCCCAAACCGCAGTCTCAGTGCCTGGAGAGTTACATAAGGGAACGCCAGGTTGGGAGCCTAGGCTGTACTGATGGGCCGTCCATTTAGGGGGATCCCCTAGTGTCAGGAGAACCAGGGGCGTCTGTAATCAGAGCTCCAGGTGTTCTGGGGTCTGCTCAGTCACAGGGTTTAGATCCTGGGCTGGGATTCCAGGGACAGGTACTGAATGACCTGGCGGGAGGGACCGAGGGGGCATCTTGAACGTGCCAGTGCCCTTGTTTGGTGACTGTGACTGCTGGCATTCTTGAGAGTGGGCCTCTGCACCGTTTGAACCCTGGGCGCAATTTTAATGTGAGAGTCCTGGGAGAGGGGCTTCATCGTCCCCAGCACTGACTCTATTTTACACAGCTGCCCCCGCCGGACAGGGGGCAGTTGCAACATGGGGCCCATCCCTGCACTAGAGTCGTAGGGTAGGGGTTCCCCAAGCGCAGTGGCACCAGAGACTAATCTGTACCCTTGAGCATGTTGGTTTTGAACGCCTCATGCAAATGTGATGTGTGCACCTTATCGGGGTTACTATGGTGCCCTGCCAATGGGGTGTGTAAGGTAATCATACAGCCCGTTTATGCTAATGTGGACACTACTGATTGTATTTCATGCCCCAGGGTAATGCCAACGTCAGGTTATTACGTTCAGGACATGATGTTTTCATCCTATGGCCACTGCTAATGTGCTCCATGCCTAAGTCATTATGCTGTTGGTATTAGGCCTAATGCTTTACCTAATGGTCACATTGCTGATCTTAGGCCTCATGGACTTATGATGATGTACTGCATAATATGTTGTTCTATGGCTGACCTAATGTATTTATGTTGATAAGGTTTATGCCTAATGCCTGCTTGATATATGCCTAAAAGCTTTTACCCTAATGAGGATGCCTTCATGCTCACATGTTTATGTATACTGTGATCCATGCTAATGAAGTTACGGCAACAGGTTCACGCTAGTATGATGCATAATGTACCTGACACCCACTGTTAAAGAGGGTTATGCCTATTTTTATGCATGCTGAGTCTATATGCCTCTGGAAATGCCTCATGTGTTAGGCCCATGCTGGTTATGCTTAATGTTTATCCTCTGACTCATAACGATGTCGTCATGCCCATGTGATTGTTCCCTATGCTAATGTGTTCAGGCCTTATGTTAATATAATGATGCAACGTCCATGGTCTTGCCCATAGCTGCTGAATGGTGCACATTTATTGCTGGTCTTACATTTACCCCCTGTGCTCTATGATGGTTTTGGCAGCGGCCCGATTGGCCCTGCCTTGTAAATAATACCCCCTGTAAATAACTACATGGTGCCAGGTGGCACAGTGCTTCTACGACTGTGATTGCCTACTGACATGTTTTGCATAATACACAAGTTATTTTCATTCAACCTGGTGTGAAGTCTCTTTTTGTAGTGTGCCTGGTGTGTCGCTTGTGAGTGCCTGAGCAGATGCTTTACAAAATGCTCCTGGTTTAGCATCCACACCACTCTACCCTATTTCTAACAACACCCAACTGACACATCTAATAAATCCCTAGAAAATTGTTATTCCAGGTACCCAGAACCTGTAAATCAGATTATATTAGTGGGCCTGCAGCACTGATTGTGCCAAACACTTAAGTCAATCGATCAATCAATCAAGGATTTATAAAGCACACTACTCACCCGTGAGGGTCTCAAGACGCTGGGGGGGCAGCTCCGGATCAATCGCTGCTTCGGATCAATCGAAGAGCCAGGTCTAAATGTCCTTCCTGAAGGTTTGCAGGGTTGGGGAGCATCTGATGTTCATGAGGAGCTTGTTCCAGGGCTTGGCTACAATGTAGGAGAAGGCTCGCCCACATGTTCTGTTTCTGCGGATGCGGGGTACCGCTGCCAGGGCGAGGTCGGCAGAGCGGAGGTTCCTCTTTGGTACGTAGAAGGATACTCTCTTATTGAGGTATTTAGGTCCAATGTTGTTGAGGGATTTGTAGGCGTGGGTGAGGAGCTTGAAGGTGACCCTGTTCTCGACAGCAAACCAGTGTAGGTCTCGCAGGTGTCCGGTCATGTGATCGTGATGCGGAGTCCCGAAGACGAGTGTTCTGCATGGTCTGGAGTTTGTGTAGTAGAGATCTGTTGATTCCGGCATATAGGGCGTTGCCTTAGTCCAGTCTGCTGGTCATGAGGGCGTGGGTGACGGTCTTTCTGCAGTTGGGGGTATCCATTCAAAGGTCTTGCGGAGGATGTGCAGGCAGTTGGAGCAGGTGGAAGCAACGGCATTGATCTGGCGGTTCATGGAAAGGGGGGAGTCAAGGATGATGCCGAGGTTTTGTGCGTAGTCTGTAGGAATGGGTGGTTTCCTGATGGTGGAGGGCCACCAGGTGTTGTCCCAGGCAGAGGTGTGGGGTGCGAGGATGAGGACCTTCGTCTTCTCTGAGTTGAGATTCAAGCAGCTGTCTTTCATCCAGGCTGCCAAGTTTTTCATTCCTTCCTGGAAGCAGGGTCTGGTGTCTTCTTGATTCTTTGTGAGTGAGAGGATGAGCTGGGTGTCTTTGGCGTAGGATACAATGCTGAGCCCATGCTGTCTCACGATGGCGGCGAGGGGGGCCATGTAAATGTTGAAGAGCATGGGGCTGAGCTCCAATCCCTGGGATACCCTGCAGTCGTTATCAGTGGTTTTGGAGATTAACGGAGGGAGTCCGATCCTCTGGGTTCTGCCGGAGAGAAAGGATCGGACCCAGTCGAGGGCGACTCCTTGTATCCCTGTGTCGTGAAGTCTGGCTGCGATAGAGAGGTGAGAAATGGTGTTGAAGGCTGCAGAGAGGTCTAGAAGGATGAGGGCCATGGTGTGACCCTGGTCAATTAACATGTGGATGTCATCAATGGCGGCGAGGTGGGGCGGTTTCTGTGCTGTGGTTGCTGCGAAATCCAGACTGGGAGCTGTCTAGGATGGAGTACTCTTCGATTAAGGTGGTCAACTGGGCGATCACGAGTCTCTCGGAGACTTAAGCCACGAAAGGGAGGAGAGAGATGGGCCAGTAGTTTTCAGGTCAGTTGGGTCAGCTGTGGGTTTCTTGAGGAGAGGTTTAACCTCCCCCTGCTTCCAGTAATCTGGAAAGATGCCGGACCTTAAGGAGGCGTTGATGGTCAGTCCAAGTTCGGGTGCGATAGCGGCGGCGGCCCTGTAGAATATGTGCGGTGGGCAGAGGTCCTTAGGGGCTCCTGAATGGGGATTTTTCATGGTAGCGGTGATGTATTCGACGGTGGCGGGATCCCAGGTCATGATGGTTGGCTTATCGATGGCGTAGGGGTGGGAGGTGGTGTCCTCCATCCGTTCGCTGAAATTGTCGTTGAAGGCCTTGATCTTCAGATGGAAGTATGAGCTGAGCTTGTTGCAGAGTTCCTGGGAAGGTGTGATGTCCGTGGCTTCACTGGGGGGTTTTGTGAACTGCTGTATGATGTTGAACAGTTCCTTTGGTTACGTTGGTCGCTTTGGTCTGGACTTTGTCTCTTATGAAGGTCCATTTAGTGTCTCTTATGCATTGGTGGGATTCCTTCAGGGCGATCCTGTGGTTGTTCCCTGCTTCCATGGTTTTCTGGTTTCGCCAGGTTTTCTCTAGGCGTCTGCAAGAGCGTCTGGCTTCATGTAGTTCTGTGGTGAACCAGGCCGCCTATAGAGGGCGTTGTTTGGCGGGATGGCGGAGGGGTGTGAGTTTGTCGGTGCAGCCGGAGATCCAGTGGTGGAGTTCTGTGGCTGCGGAATTGGTGTTGGTCGTGGTGCTGGGGGTGCCTAGAGGAGGGTGGTGATGAGTAGTTCCACTGTGACTTTGCTCCAGCTTCTTCATGGTGGTCGCGGGGCTGGCCTGGGTGCGATGGTGGTGTTGAAGGTGAAGTGGACGCAGTGGTGATCCGTCCAGAGGGCTGGGTGGTGTGGCTGAAATGAATGTTTGTTCCTCCTGCGAAGATTGGGTTGAGGGTATGTTCAGCTCTGTGTGTGTTAATGTTGAGCAGCTGGTTCAGTCTGAGGTTGGCGAGGTTGTCGGAGAGAGTGATGGAGTCGGGGTTGTTGCGGTTGTCGAGGTGGAAGTTCAGATCCCAGAGTCGAATGAAGTCCATGGAGGTGACTGCGTGGGGAGTGGAAAGCTCGGCGATGGTGGTTGCGGACCAGGTGCGAGGTCCCAGCAGTCTGTAGATGAGGGTACCACGTAATGTGGTCCTGGGGCTGGTCTGGATCTGGAAGTTAAGGTATTCTGTGTTGGAGTGGGGGTCGCTTGTGCTGGATGTGGAGAGTTGGAGGGGGTCTTGTGTGCGATGACGAGTCTTCCTCCTGGGCGGTGGGGGCGGTCCTTTCTCTGGATCGTGTAGCCGTCAGGGATGGCAGTGGTGCTGTCGGGGCCGGAGATGACATTTATCCAGGTTTCTGTGAAGAAGGCGACGTCGGAAGAGATTGTGTCGATCAGGTCCCAGATCTCTACAGAGTGTCAGGGCAGGGAGCGCACTTTAAGAAGGATGCATGTCAGGGTATTGGTGGTGCGTGCTTCAGGTGGGCCTTCTGCGGTAGTGGGGGTATTGTCGATGGTGAAGGATCTGCGGCAGGGTCTGCATGAGAACTGTCCATGGGTGGTGTTCTTTGAGGATCTTACACAGTCGGTGTATCTTCCGGGATTGAGTGAGTGGAGGGTGGTGGAGTCGTAGCAGTGGGGACTAGGAGAGCCAGAGTCCCTGACGTTGGTCGCGGTCGGGTCGTGGACAGGCGCAGACGGGCTTGCCTTAGGCACATGTCCGCTGCGTGACTGCGCAACAGCCGCCATTAAGTAGGGGAGGGCTGCAGGTAGGGAGGCGGGAGCGGAGGCTGTGACATGGGAGGGGCAGCAGCGGCGGTAAACAAAGGAACACAAATGCTAATGGAAAAACAGTAAAATACAACCCAGGAAATAAAGGCAGAAAACAGTAATTATTGAGACTGGAAAATGCTGAGGAGGTAACGAGGGCACAACGAGAGAAATACCGGAGCAGCAAAAGCAAGGGCTGCCGGCTTGAACCCTGGTGGCAGAAAGGAGGGCTCAGGAGCTGCACTTTTCACGCGGAGCTGTTGGGGAGAGTGCCTGTCTGGACAGAGGTATAGGAGGTCACACGCGCCCCCCCACAGCAGCCGCCATTAAGTAGGGGAGGGGATGGGACTACAGGTAGGGAGGTGGGAGCCTTTCAAAAATGCCCCAGGTCTGCCATTGCAGCCTTAGTGTGCAGTTTAAGCTGTGATTTCAACCTGGCAAAATAAACCTTTCGCTAGGCCCAAACCTTTCTGTGTAATATATGTCACCCCTAGGGTAGGCCCTAAACAGCTGAAAGGACAAGCTGCAGTGTATGTAAAGATTTTGAGATGTATTTTTTAGTTTTTACTTGTCCTGGTAGTGAAAATCTCCCAAATTCACCAACCTATTCCATAGAATAACAGTATGTTGTCATATTACATTAAATACGTGTTCAATTTTGATTGCGAGCAGGCAGGAAAGTCATGTTTGGTGCTTGAGAATTTGAAATTTAAACATTATTTAATGGCAAATTTGGATTTTAAGCCACAGTTCTGAAAACCCCACTTTTAGCAAGTTGGCATTTTCTTGTCCCAGCCATTTGGTGTCAGTAGCCTGTTTCCTGGGTTATATGACTAGGTGTAGTTGGCACTTGGCCTTTGTGTATGTCTCACAGACAGCCTCACAATAGAGGATGTGGGTGTGGCAGGAAAGGCCATCTCTGGCAGGATGGGGTGGAGCTGTCACCTACTACACTTGTACTTCAAAGACACTCGATCAGCTCACACGCAAATGACTTTACACTAGCCTATTGTACCACCAGACAGGGACCAGGGCACGAAGCAAGGAAACTCCAGACACCTCTGTAGTGGGAAACTCTAGATGCTTCTCCCATGATTCAAAGTGAGCACCAGGTATAAAAAGTTGATCCTTAGATCCACTTCTCAGTACACTCTCTGTACCTGTGAGGATTACAGAAGAAGGAGGCCCTGCTGATCGATGTGTGTGTGCTTGCTGAGAAGAAAAACAGGATAGGCTCCCTTCATCCCAGAATGAGTGACTCCAAGGGTCGGCTGATTGACGTGTTTTCAGAGCTACAGAGACATAACAAGCTCCAGTGGCCTCCTTGCAACTGCCCAGCTGACCTGCTGCACTGGACCTCCCTGGACCTGTCTGAACCTGCAACTGGATCTACCTGAGCTCTGCTGGCCTTCTGCTGAAGTGAATTCTTAAAACCCCAAGTAGTTCCTTCATTGGTCCTGGACCCTTTGCTGGTATCAGAGAGAGCTCCTCTCGCCCTAACTGCAGGTTTCCACCAAATCGGGCGGCAAGTGGTGTATGGCCTCGCAAAAACTCTGCAAGCTTCATTGGAACCGACACAAAGTGACATGAAACACCTCAAAGACTCGCCGCACAGCTGCCAGTCTCATCGGAACTGATGCCAAGGATGCATAGCCTCATGACTCAAAGCCACACCGCACAGCTTTATCTGAACAAATGCAGAGCAAAGTGAAGCCTTGCAAAGCAATGCCATGCAGACC
This sequence comes from Lissotriton vulgaris, assembly GCF_964263255.1. Taxonomy (NCBI): domain Eukaryota; kingdom Metazoa; phylum Chordata; class Amphibia; order Caudata; family Salamandridae; genus Lissotriton; species Lissotriton vulgaris. The sequence goes on from NC_141691.1 coordinate 1,449,342,158, forward strand.
ACTTACCAAGGATATAAGGTACAATTCCTAGCGGACCAAACTTGGTCCTGTGCCCTTTCTGCGCTCCATCGCAATCAGCCCGAACCTATGATCTTGTCCCAGTCCGGCGCTGCCAGATAACCTCAGTTGGCACTTTGCGCCTTTTGTTACTACTTTTTTCTCCCACATTTTAAAAAATGCATACCTCCATTTCTACTGATTGCCTTATTGTCTTTTGGGCATCAAATAATTTATTAAAATGTACTCTATTTTGGTAAATTCTAAACAGATGAAAATATTATCACCAATTGCTATTTATTTCTACTTTTTAAACTATTTTATTTCAACTATTAGTTTCTTTGGGAAAACATACAAAAAAATACACAAAATACTCCTTGCTCAATTCAGAATGGTATCTACTTTTAAGAAATGTATTCATTTCTGTGATCAGCCTTATGATTCACACCTGTGTCCACCACAAACTGCAAGTGGGCTGAAATCACAAATAATAGGAAAAATGTACTATCTCTTGAAAAAATGCCCCCCACATTTTTTTTATTCAAATTTGCTTGCTCCTGAAAGCTAGGAAGACGATGATCGTAACACAGTAATTCTCTTTTAGAAGAAAAAACTTTCTTCGATAACACGTTGTCCCATTTCCCTCCCCCCCAAAAAAAACCCTAAAAATTAGATATATTTTATCTATTTTCATGGATCCCGAAAGTGAATCCCCAAACCCTGGGTACCTTTAGTATCCCCAGAATTTTAGAAAAATAAGAACACAAATTTGGCTTTAATAACTTAGGTGGAAAAAAGTTAAGAAGCCTGTCGCGCTACAAAACTTGCAGCCTCTCTTGCAAAGTTCTCCCGATGAAAGTAACATTTTCTATCCAAGTTTAATTAATGAGAATATTTATTTATTTATTTATTTATTTATTGAACTTGTATTGCGCACAGCTACCCGCAATGAGTTTCCCGGCGCCAGGGACAGACTGGAGAAGAAAAACAGGCAACTACAAAGAGCAAAGAAAAACAGAACCGAAGAACTTAGAACAGAAGAGTCTTCAATTTTTTACGGAAAGCAAGAAGACTAGTTTCTGTTTTTAGCGCCAACGGGAGAGCATTCCACATCTTGGGTCCTAGATATGCGAATGAACGGCCTCCCATTTTTGCCAGTCGGATTCTAGGAATCACAAGATTGCCATTGTTGGATGACCTAAGAAAGCGGCCTGGCTGATAAGGCTGGGCAAGATTGTGCAGGTAGATGGGAGCAGAACCCTGACGAATCTTAAAAAGGAAGCACAAAGTTTTGAAGGCCACACGATCAGAAATTTTTAACCAGTGAAGGTCACGCAGAGCTTGCATTGCGGACGTTCTCCGTGGAACATTGCGCAGCAGGCGAGCAGCTGAGTTCTGTACAACCTGGAGTTTATTGATTGTGGCTTTATCTGCTCCTAGATAAAGCACATTGCCATAGTCGATACGGGACATCACTAGGGCCTGTACGACAGTTCTTCGAGTGGACTCAGGCAACATCCATATGATCTTCCGCAACCAGCGTAGAGTATTGAAACAGATTGCAGCGACCTTGGTTGCCTGCTGCCTCATCGATAGTTTATCATCGATCAGGACACCGAGGTTACGGGCAACAGGCACGGGGGTAGGCAGCGGACCCATATCACTGGGCCAGTGTCTTGAGCCCCACAGATCTTTATGTTTGCCAAGTATGATCACCTCGGTCTTGTCTCCGTTGAGCTTTAACAGATGTGCTTGCATCCAAGCTGCAACACGAGAAAGGCCAATTTTAACGGCAGAAGTGTCCTGAGCCCTGCTGCTAGACAGAGAAAACACAATCTGCGTGTCGTCTGCGTATGAATATATAGACAAACCGGCGTCCTCTACGATAGAAGCAAGTGGTCTGATGTAAATATTGAACAACAAAGGGCTCAATATAGACCCCTGAGGGACGCCGTAAGCAGAGGAGTGAATCGCACTTCAGAAAACATTGCGTAAGATGTATCACTATATAACGCCCGTTGGAAGTGCTCACTTATCACTTGAATATTCGAAAAATGTGTCTCTTCACTCCAATTGTTTATTTAGAGCGAGTTTTTATTCATAACCCACCTTTTAAGGCCTGCTCCTGTGAGTATATGCAGTTTTGATGATTTCTGATGATGTGCATTTGTTCTTTAATTTACTTTCAGGTCATACTGGAGTATCAGTAATGATGGCATCCATGCCTGCAATGTAAATAGTTCTAAGCAATAACATGTAAACATCAGAGCCAATGTGCACTATTTGTTAAAGTTCGACCTTGTGCGCCTATAGATTGCACGATTTAGATAACGTGAATGAACGCCAGCCTTCCACTCGAATTGCTGAATTTATTATGCTCTGCCACATCTTGAGACGGGCAATTACGTCGGAACGAAACGTTTTTTCAGCATTGGTTTAATCAGAAACAGCTTCCACCAAATTAAAATAACAACATGCCCATGAAAATTCTAATGGAAGTTGATAACGGACGCCCGGAAGCCAAAATGGCCGCAATCTCTGGAGTCTGTGACCAAAGCGAGCTGTGATTTGATTGCACGTCATTTCCACAATAGATTGTCAATTCAAGACTGCAACGGTGTGAGGCAGCACCTCCTCACAATGCCCGGAATCATTCACATTGCAGCCTAATTACGTTGCCCTTAAGATTCTAACTCTGCTTGAGTAATGAAAAAAAAAAGTATTATGAAAATGGTTTGAAACCTGCATGCCCCAGGACGGGTACTGTTGGATGTAATTACATATGCTTCAACAGCTGGGGCAATGTTCTGTGAGAAAGGCTTTCAAGGTGACAACATTTAATTGCACAGGTTTTGAGGTTGCTGAAGATGGAAGTGGGGGAGCGCCTCATTGAAATGCTGTTCAATGTCAAACACTCAAGGAAGGGCTGTCGTAGCCGAGGCATACGAGTAACCGACGTGGAGTGCAGTGCAACCCGCTGCGCACGTGGGGCTAGGATACCAGCTGCAAATAACTCTTTTATGATAGCGCGACAAAATTAATTAAAATAGTCTCCCGCAGAGCAGCCTCTGATATTTCGACTGTACGAAAGAGCACAGCGAGAAATGCCGCCATTTTCTATGAAAAGAATCGTATCTATAAAAAGTCTACAGCAGAGGGCCTGTCAGAACCCTAGCACAGCCAGGCCTGCTTCCAGCTCGACTCCCAGAGGACTTTCAAAAGACCTTTTTGGTGGCATTTCCTAATGAACGCACGATTTAGAAACCCAATACCTGACTTTTGTCACAAAGAAGAAAACTGTCTGATTTAATTAAAAAAAGCAAATCAAAGGAAAAACAGTTCCGTCCGCCACAGCCACATACTGTACCCGTTCCTCTAAAAAACGTTACTCTACTCGAAACCGAGCATCGAGCGCACTGGTGCTATGAATATGGCTGGATCTGTAAGTCTAGCCAGGACTGCATCTGAATCTGCGGATATCTCCGAATGAAATTCAGAATTCGAAAGTCTTGGAATGCATACAGCGCTTGGCTTTGGTCCTCTAGTGATTGTAAAAGAACATTCTTGCTCTAATAACATATGGCATACACATTATATACTTGGAAGGCAGGGGTCTTGATATTCTGTGATAGAGCAGAATGTAGTAAACAACCAGTACTATGAGCTCAGGGCTGGCTTTAGTACTGGTGGCACCCGGTGCAATTGTCTTTTTTTGCCCCCCCCCTCCATCTCCATGACCTCCTACACCATGAATTCCTTCTCTACCACTCTCCAACAGTGCACCCCATCTCTTCATAACCTCTCTCTGACAAACATTTTTTTTATTAAGTGTAATCATAGCTCACTCGCATTCAGTTCTGTGATAATGCATGTACACTTTTTTTTGCAGCAGGCACATGAACCCTCTGTGATAATTTATGATGAGCCAAAACTGCCCCTGGGCAAAATTCCGGTCTCTCATCAGTAGGACCATTAATCGCCAGAGTTATCGTGACATTTTTATTGTTGCCTGAAAACTACTGGAGGCACAAGGTAGTTTGCATTCTTAAAAACCAAATGTAATTTTTAAACACAGCTCCCCCCACCATAGTCAGCGCCAGGTGCGGCTGCACCAGTCGCACTGCCCTAAAGCCAATACTGTATGAGCTGACACACAATGAGAATTTGCCTTTTGCGACCACCTCTCATTTCAAAGATCACAACCTATTCTTGAAACTCAGACCCCGGCAACCTAACAATACCGGTACCCTCAGCACCGCTGAACACCGGCACTTCCAGATCCACATCAACACCACCCTCAGAGGAACACTCGTCTACAGACCCCCGGACCCTGGCCTCACTTCAAGCGACTCCATCGCCGACCTCGTCAGCTCTCACGCCATCGCCTCCACAGACTACATCCTCCTCGGAGACCTCAACTTCCATCTCGAGAACAACAACAACAGCAACTCCTCCACCCTGATCGACAACCTCGCCAACCTCGGACTCAGACAGCTCGTCACGACGTCCACCAACTCTGTCGGACACACGCTGGACCCCATCTTCTCCGCAAGCAACCACATCACCGTCAGCCACACCACCAAACACCACTGAACCGACCACCGCTGCATCCATCTCACCTTCCAGAAACCCACCGAGCACCACCACACTCACCAGACCCCCGACGCAGCTGAAGCAAAGTCACAGATCACCAGCTAATCACTACCCTAGTCTGAAGCGCCCGCCAACGGACCCCACGACACCAACACTGCCGCCCGCAAACTCAGACAATGGATCTACGACTGCGCCAACATGCTTGCCCCAATCAAGAAACCCTCCATTAGACGCTCAGACAGAAAGGCCACCTGGTTCACCGCTGAACTCCAGGCCTCCAAACAGACCTGCCAAAAGCTCGCGAACAAGTGGTGCCATGACCAGGCCCCAGACAACTATGCAGCCCACAAGAGCGCCATCTGCAGACACCATCCTCTCATCCGAACCGCCAAAAGGCCCTCGTTCAAGGACTGCCTCGAACACAACGCACACAACAGCAAAGAGCTCTTCAACATCGTGAAGGAACTCTCCAACCCCAGCTCAAACAACAACATTCCGCCATCACAAGACCTGTGTGACTCCCTAGCCACCTTCTTCCATCGAAAGATCACTGACATCCACCAGAGTTTCGACAACCAGACCCCGCAGACAGGAACCGACACCTCAGAATCACCACCCATCATCCGCACCAACACCCTTCTCACCTGGACTGACGTAAACGACGACAACAACATCAAAACCACAAACACCATCCACTCTAGCTCTCCGTCAGACCCATGCCCGCAACACATCTTCAACAAGGCCAGCTCCACCATCGCACCCCATCTCCGCAAGATCATAAACATCTTCTTCGAGACCACCACCTTCCCGGAGAGCTGGAAGCACGCCAAGATCAACGCTATACTAAAAAAAAACAAGGCGGACCCAAGAGACCTCAAGAGCTTCCGGCCCATCTCCCTGCTCCCGTTCCCGGCAAAGGTCATCGAGAAGATCATCAACAAGCAACTAACCCACTACCTCGAGGACAACAATATCGTTGACCCAAACCCAGTCTGGATTCCGCAAAAACCACAGCACCGAATCTGCCCTCATCGCCGCCATCGACGACATCAGAACCATCCTGGACAATGGAGAAACGGCAGCCCTCATCCTCCTGGACCTCTCACCCACCTTCGACACCGTCTGCCACCACACCCTATACACACACCTCCACGAAGCTGGGATCCGCGACAAAGCCCTGGAATGGACCACCTCCTCCCTCTCTGGCAGAAGCCAGAGTATCTGCCTCCCGCCATTCCGATCCGCGGCGTACCCCAAGGATCATCCCTCAGCCCGACCCTCTTCAACGTCTACATGGCACCGCTCGCCAACATCATACGCTCACATGACCTCAACATTATCTCCTACGACGACAACACCCAGCTGATCCTCTCCCTCACCAAGGGCCCCTCCACTGCCAGATCCAACCTCCACGAAGGAATGAAAACTGTTGCTGAACGGATGAAAAACAGCCCACTGAAACTGAACTCATACAAAATGGAGGTCCTCATCCTCGACTCCACCCCCTCCGCCTGGGATGACTCCTGGTGGACGACAACACTAGGAACTGCACCAACCCCCACCGACCACACACACAACCTGGGCTTCATCCTCGGCGCATCCCTCTCCATGTCCAAGCAGGTCAACACTGTTTCATCCTCCTGCTTCAATACCCTCTTCATGCTCCGCAAGATCTACAGATGGATCCCTACCAAGACCAGAAGGACAGCAGACTGGACTACGGCAACGTCCTCTACGCAGGAGCATCGACCAAACTCCTGAAACAACTACAACGGATACAGAACACCTCTGCTTGCCTCATCCTCGGCACACTCCCACCACAGCCACACCACACCCCACCTGAGAGACCTGCCTTGGCTCCCCGTCAACCAGAGGATCACCTTTAAGCTCCTCACCCACACTCACAAGGCACTCCACAACACCGGACCAACATATCTCAACAGGTGACTCACCTTTTAAACCCGGAACCGCCAGCTCCACTCTGCCAACCTTACCCTCGCCGCCATTCCCCGCATCCGGAGAACAACCACTGGGGGAAGATCATTCTCCCACCTCGCCGCAAAGACCTGGAACACCCTCCCCATCCACCTGCAACAGACTCAGGACCTACTGGCCTTCAGGAGACTTCTCAAGACCTGGCTTTTCAAACAATAGCAGCACATACCCCCCTCCCCACTAGCGCTTTAAGATGCTCACTGGTATGCAGTGCGCTTTATAAATGTATTGATTGATTGAATACCTAAATATCCTCTTGCTTGACTATCACCTTCACCGGCCAACTCCAGTAGCTCACATACCCCTCACTGATGATCACACCTAACTCATATTAATCCAATTCACCACAAAGAAACTGGAGCCAATGCATGGAATGTTTTTGCTAAGCACACAAGAACTAATCCCAATGGCCAACATTACCAAATAACATAGGACTAACAACTACCCTTGGATTCTGGAGCAGTGAACGGCCTGCTGTAAAGTGCTTTAACCACATCGCTGCTATTGATATTTTCCCCCTGTGCTGGCACCTCTGATAACGGGTGTGGTCATGACGGAACCATTCCGTCATCAGCACAGCTCAACTGTGACTGATGACGGAATGGTTCCGTCACCAGCATCGAAGGGGTTAACGTCTCTTCAGAGGTAGTGAGTGCTATATAAATGCATTCAGAAACAAAATGATTCAGTTGCACTGTGGTCTTATTCGTGGTGGCATCTAAGTAACCAGCTTGAGGGTCTCTGGTGGTCTGCAGGCGCCTTCATAGATGGACGGATATTTATTCCACGTACTCCCTTTACAATAGCACAAACTTAGCTGTGAACCAACACAGTGATATACAGAAAATAAGGACTGATTTCAGATCTTCCAAGTGTTCACAGACAAGGCCTGTCTCCATGCTCATATTTTTCTGCATTCATTTTTGCTAGAGACTTGGGTCCCTATTATAATGGCGGACGGATCGCCCCCGCTGGGCCAGCGGTGGTCACAGCCGGCCCGGTGGGTGCGATCCGCCCGCCATCTGTGCAGAAATGACCCCGACATATTACAATGGCTGGGAAGTCCGCGGAGGATGGAAAGACCATCAGCCACTTTTCCGCCCGGTCGACATGTCGACCGGGTGGAAAAGGGTTCAATATGGTGGTGGTGCCTTAAAGACACCACCAGCCATATTAGAATGTGGGAATTGAAATGCCTTTCCATGGCAAAAGGCATGCGTAGTCTGCTTGGGGGCCCGTTGCGGGCCCCCAGGGACTCTAGGGGGTAGGGGGTGCACACGGGGGGGTACCTATGGTACCCCCTGCAGTTCAATCCAGCCACAGCATGGCAGGCACTGCGCAGTGCCTGCCATGTTGTGCATGGAAGTGCACAACATGCCTTCCTGGCATTGTGTGATGAGTGCACCACCCGCCACAATGTTAGGAATGCAGGATGTGCCCGCCACTGTGGCGAGCGCATCCAAATGGCACCCTAGGGACACCCGCCCTTATGGCGGGCGGTCCCTTTTTAGAACGCAATGGCGGGCGGACTTTAATGTGCCTCTTGGTTTCTTGCTTTGTTCTGAAGACTACAAATGGGAAAGGAGGATTTCCCAAATAGTAACCATTGCTTATTAGCCTAAGTTATTCGTACTTTAAATTCAGCTAAAAAACGGATATATTAGAATATACAGCCATGAAGCTATAAGTATGTTACCTCTTTTGAGCGTGCTTTCCAAAATTAGGGCCATCATCTAAACCACAAGGGCATACCAGCACAAATTAACCAAATTGTGGAGTTGAGGGGTGTTTTATTTTACCAATATGCCAGTCACATAAATAATCCAAGCTCCAAATGACCTTCTATATATGGCCATACATTGGAAAGGGGCCTTAGGTCCAACCAGTGTTCTACTTTTACAGCCCAGAATAAGTGACAGTAATTATTGGTGTGATGAATCGCTCGACTATCTGGGTTCTTTTCTTATTTTATTTTTAGTCAACTACTACAGACAATTTTAGATTGTTGCTGGCAGAACAATTGTTTCTAATAAAGTGCATTTTCTTAAAGAAAGCTACTTGCTCATGATTCAAAGGCTTTGTTGTCACTCTCCGGTGCCTCTTCTTGATCTGATGGCTTTCCTCCCTTTTTAGGTTGAGCATTCGAGACCTCTTGTATATACTTTAGTATATACTTATTATATACTTACATGTACTTTGTGGGCTCTGGAGATCAGCCCTAGGACTTGTTTGCTTCCGCTGAGAGATTTTTTTTTCTGTTCAACTGCCTCTATTTAATCTATTTAACTGTCTTGATAAAAAATGACCAGCAGAGGTCAGTAAAATACCAGAATTGCTTTCAGCTGAGCCCTTACTTTAAAAAAAAAATTCTGGCCACTTCCTTCATTTGAATTTCTTGATAGAAAACGATCAGCAAAGGTCAGTAAAATACCAGAATCACTTTAGCATTCTCTAGATTCCAGTCCATAGAAATTGTCTTCCACAAGCTCCAATAGACAATAATATTTGTTTCAAATCTTGTATTTTCAGTGATATGACTACCGAAGGCCCTGCTTTTATATTAAAAACAGAGCTTTGGACTGTTCCATTTCCAGCTGAAAGGCAATATTTCTCTCCATGTGTTCCCATACCTGGCGTGTCACGCAGTTTGGTGCTTACTTTCCCTCCATGTTAAATAACAATAGATGTTTCAGCACCCAGGCTAATGTGCTGCATAGCTAAATACATATAATGTCCCAAAGGCTAGACCCAAGGAAGGGAAATTCTTTAAAGAGAGTAATTTTCTCCCTGGATTTCCCCTCTTTTTGAAAGTCATGAGCAGCAACATTGTTGTAGTGTCACCAGGGCTATAAGCGGAAGCTTTTTCAATATTATATACAAGCCAAAGTTGCTGCTTATTTATGTGATGCAACTAACAACCATTGACAAAGCCAATAGTCCTGATTTCTTGTAGGTATGATGTTACTTGACTCATATCTGGCGGCAATGACAGAAACAGCAAAATACAAGTTGGGCAGCACACTATGCTAAACACAGACTTTTAGCTTAAGTGTTTTAGGCCACCCTTAATTACATTGGCCACACCCCTTTATGAGACCCCCTAGTTTTTTCATCCCACTTAAAGCCCTGGCGAGACCGATTGCATTGCAAATGCTTGTTGTGTTTGTCACACCCAGGAGTATTTTAGTGTCATGGTGTTCTGACTGGATGGGTTGTATCCTTTCACTGCTGATCTGAGGGTACTATTTTTCTCAATGGGAGTGGCTCTGTTCCTTGCTTTTTCTCTTGCTTTTCTCCTGCTTTTCTCCCACTGCCCTCTCTATTTTGTTCCCTCTCCAAGCTCCCTGATCCTCATTTCCTCGCTACCCATCCTGCTCTACATGTTATATACCTTTTTCATTTTTTTATAAGGGCATGCCAGCTGAAAAGTGGTACCTGGCAGCGTGCTTCTTTTTTTTTGCTCTGTTGCGCAATTTGTTTGTAAATGTATTTTTAGCTTTTATTTCAGTGTTCTAAAATTGGTGTTCTCTGTGTTAGAAGAGAAATAATTATAAAGTGCTACTGGGCACCACAGTACATCCCCACACATGCCTCATAGTGAATGAGGTACATGAATCATGACACATGTTTATATATCAGCAGACATCTAGAAATAAGTTTCCTGTAATATAAAAGCCATTGTAAGATTACTGGCCATATGTGCATACATCATAGTGCACACATTTGCATGTAGCTGCCTATAAACAAAGCATTTGAAAGCCAACAACTCGGCCTTTTAGCATATAGAACTAATGGGTTTGCCAATGCCTGCTTATTTTGCATTTCACCCAATTAACATCTGCACTAAATATTAAAGATACAGATTTCAATGCTATTAGGTGAGAAAACTTTCAGTGAAATTAAAGAAGAACAAAGAGAAGGGCTTCAGCTAAAGACTGAAAGAAAAAGTGCCTGGGACAAGCTTCTGGAGCTCTGGCCATTTGAGACTACTGCTTGACATTTTATTCTTAGTCTGGTATTTGTTGTGTAACTAGACTCACCAGCCTTTAGCGTTTCATTTTCTAGTACAGTCAACATTTTCACCACACCGAGCACCACCAATGCCAGCAATGCGAGGGCCAAGGTGATGAAGGGAAGGGTATAGGGGACGCGAATCAGATGCATGGTGTGGACAACAAACTGACCCTTCTCGCGACTTCTGTCTGCCACCAACATTTTATTCTCATGCACCAAGAATTAAAGTAAAAGTATTAACTTCTAATGTAAAACGTGAGAGGGAAAAAGATACTCATGTGGTGACTGAATTGCAAAATGTGAAACCAGAAAACCTGGTATCAGTCCTGACTTCCCCACTTGATGAAATTGTCTGATTCTAAGCAATTGGTTACTTTCATTTTGCCTCCTATTTCTTCATTACCACTTACGAGAGCCCTTAAAATACTCTAGTTCAGGATGTGTGCTGTACAAAACCTTCTCTTGTGTTTCATTTTAATAAACTATAATGTTGTACCAATTATGTAGCAACCAAGGCTACACACAAGGTGCACCTGAGAAATGACTTGCCTTTTGGTTCACTAATGGCATTGTTTTCAGAAAAGGGCAGCATGAATGTTTCTAAGATCATGTTTGAAAACTATCACTGCTAATAAATGCCTCTCAATGAAGTGAAATAATTTGATCTATTAAGGTAAAACACCCATGCACTTTAATAAAATACATTATTTTGAAGTTTGCAGAGAGTTTATCATGCTATTATATGTTTACTGCAAGATTTTTAAAACTAAAAGTGTTCTGAATGATACGCTTTAGAGAACACTTTCTTTTCTTCTTTATACTTACTTTAGTTAACATGCATATAAAGTATGACCGTTTTTGTCACAGCTTTCTGAATCTTTCTGCCCTGTCAAGTGAACAGCAGTCCTTTGCAGCTGCTACCCAGGGGCCCTCAGTTAAAGGTCAGGAGGGTCAAACTCTTCATTTTGGATTTTGAGGTTAAGGGGCACTGTTGGATTGTTTGCAGTAGGGCAAATAAGAACTATTGATAATGCAGATATGGTCGCCACTAAAAACCTTTACCCCATTGGTTAGAGAGTGCCCAGGAGATGCCCCCCCTTCCCCACCAGCTGGTTCCAGGCATAAATGTGGCAAGCCAATGCACATCCACAGAATACTTTTTAGAAATGCTGCAGATCAAATGAAGGCTGGACCTGCTGTCTGTAACCTGGGAGGAGCGCTAATGGACTACACCTGTTCCCTCTTGTATCTAGGACAAAGAAGTGGACCCCCTCGGCCAGTTGACTGATCTCCTGTGTGGCTACTGGGACTCAACAAGCTGCAAGAGGATTTTTTATGGAAGTATGCAGCTGACCAGTGGCATCTAGATCTGGATTGTACTTTGCTGTGTGTTTCTGCCTGAGAGTCATTAAGTGCCGTCCCCTGTAAACCTTGAAAACTCTGAAAACGCTTTCATCCAGAGCTTCGAGGGACTCAGCCACATTGATTGCAATTCTTAGAATAGTGCTGATTGATACCTTGCTCGTACCTTCTGTTGCTGATTGCTTTCTGCCAGCCCTTATTGCCAGTGCTATCGGAGGAGCAGAGACTCCAAACCCCAGGCTGCCACACAGCGCGCAACCCACCAACGCTGTTTGCGTGCACCAGGAGGTGCATAAACTCAGCCCAAGTCAGCCGCAGCACGGGACACATGCGGGCCTGCCCGGGCAAAGCCCAGGCCAAGGGTGGGCCCATCTGCACCCGTCCGAGACGGGACGAGGCTGGGCTGAGCCTACTCCCTTTGTTCGTCACTGGATATTTTCTACCACTTCTCCACGGTAACACTTTTTGTGCCTTATTTCAAAGCTCCAAAGCATCTTATAGTATGCTCTTCAGTGGCAGCTGCAGTGGACAAGGAGAAGGTAGGAAGGCTGTTTGTCTTAACCAGTCCTGTATTGGTATAGGCATCAAGCACGCTGTGTGTCTGCAAGCTAAGGGTTTTGGCATTCTGATACATTGGAGATATCTTTTTAAGTCAATTATCACAATCAACTATAATTCTGCCAGCTCTCAGACCAGAGACTTGTTATCAAGCGCAGTAATTTGGTCTTATTATGGTAAAGCGCAAGGCGACCTTAGCCCCCGGGAGAGTCCCGGCAGGCACCACCACCTCAGTGGTAACTATGGACCTGTTTCTCCAGTGTGCCGCGGCTGTGATGGATAAGGAGAATGAGCTGGTAAATCACTGTCTTTCCAGGTCTCCTTTCATTATTCCATCCCTTATGCAGACACTCAATCGTCTCTGGTTCGAGCTGAGGGTGATTCATTAAACATCTCTGGATTGCAAGAGACCACGCAGGATATTACTGGGATAAATAGCCATCCAATAGCTCAACAGCTACCCCTTTCCTCGGCCGTTATAATTAACAACCAGGAGGATGACAATGTACCTTTAAATCAAGGGCAAGCAGCAGTTACATTCAGTAAGCACCTGGTTAACCTAAAAGTTGCTGGTCCTACAACAAGAGGGAGCTTAATAGTGGCTGATCCCGGTAGCTCAGGGACAAGCACAAAACGAAAATCTCTAACAATGGGGGTAAGGCCAAAAGATCAAGACCCTACTTGACATCTCATGAGTCATCGATCACTCAAACACTGACCAAGGCAGATCTGATGTGCATTTTAGAAGCTTTCCAGGAGTCAATGAAAACTTTATTGGACGCCAAACTGGGTTTGTTAATCCAAAGGGTTAAATTCAACTAAAGGGCCTATCTGATTTCAAATACTGTGTATCAACATGAGGGGTAGTCGCCAATCCAGAAGCAGGTCCCCCATTGTTTCCTCTCATCCCGGATACTTCTATCCTGACAGACCCACTCATAAACACCAGGGGACTTCCACAATTGTCAGCGGGAGATGTACCCCCAAGACTCCCAGTGTCCGTCCTGGATGTAAACCATGGTTACACGGACAGGCCGGCCATGCAGGGTCATTCAGCCTTGGAGAACCATCTATCTGAGGGCACCCACAGGGGGGAAGGGAGGCTCCTATGCAAATGTTACCAGTTATTCATTTACCAGCTGAATCAATGCCCTATGTTGTGATATTGTGGAATGTGCCAACTTTCCCCCAGGGCATGAAGGAGGTTTTCTCCAATTAAGGAATAAAGTTTTACATTGGCTTTCGCATAACACCCTCTTCGGACTGATGGTGGAGAAAAACATTATTATGGTGCGCAGTGTTAACTGGATCGGCAGTTCCCTTAAATCTTTTACGGGCGATTGTATTATTATAAAGTTTAACAGGCCCCATATCGTGGAAAGGATCCTAGTCTGACATCTGCACCTGGTTCCTTTTGATCATGAGTCATCAATTATGGCCTTACCCCTCAGCTTTTTCTATAAACCAGAGTCGGGGCACAACCATATGAACAATGTCAACATGGTTTCATTTAACAGCCTATTGCTGGTAGACCGATCCAACAGGAACGTTCCTCCAAACCTGCCCCCGGCTCTAGTCCACCTGAACCAGATGCTGTCAAGAAGACAGGATCTTGGTCCGCCCCCTCTGGAGTTGTCAAACTGGTTTACCTCCCTGGCTGCAATGGATTCCTGGGATTGACTTGGTGGTCCCTCCCGTGGACTCAGAGAAATCCATCGACCAGCGGGTTTCTCAACGACAAAGCCATGGACGTGTTGGTGAAAGTGTTAACAACTTTATATCCTGGAATATTGCAGGACTTGCCAGCAAGTTTTCATCTGTCTTGGATTGCATTTGTGAAGCAATTTTGTGTGATATGCTTGCAGAAAAATAGCTGATGGATTGTAGCTTATTTTTAGAAGGTTACAAGTCCTTTTTCATTCCAACATCCCTCTCTTTCTGGCTCGCAGACCAAAGGGTAATCTTGTAATTCCTATTTCTTTAGTGGTAGAATTTAAGACAGTGGTCTTGCCCTCATTGAGTTTATGTATACAGTCTCTGGCACTAAGCACGTGGTCGAATAAATTAGGTTTGATTAATTTTTGATAATTCACCATCATGTTCCAAGGGTGGGTGTAATATCACTATGTTAGGTTCTTTCATAAGGCAACACTATAATACCGCTCTTCAAAATCTTATGATTGCTGGGGACTTCAACATTCACCCATGTGGAGACCCAGGGGTAGTAATGTTAGCCTATTTGGGTTGTCCACGTGTGAGGGGAATCAATTTTGAACACTCTTCACAGGAGGATATGTTGAACTATCTCCACAAATTCGAGTTAATGTCTCTTTTGTCATTTTGTGACCCCTGCAGTAAGGCAGTTGTTCCTTCATTTAAAGGGAGAGGCGATGGTTCACTTATCGACTTCTTGCTAATTTCATCATCTGTACGAGTTTTATTTGCAGGATTCAAGATACAAGCAAGTGCTCACAGTGACCACAATCCCCTTGTGTGTCAAAATATGTGGTCCCATATTGATGCCAAAAAGATGAGCTGGGCAATGTGAGTCTTTGAGACCAACAGATGGCAGAAGATGGCTCAAGTGGTCACAGATCTCCCCAGCAAGTGAAAGATTCATGTGCCAGTGAGCGAGCACTGCGTACCTCTCCTTATACAACGCCAGGGAAGGTCATTAGTGCATTTAATACCATTTCTGCTAAAGTAGGTGACCTTTTAAGTACCCCGGTCGGACGCCCAGTGTTAGAAATGGCAATTTCCGGTTGGCTGAGGCTTGCGCCAATGCCAGGCCGAAACCACCATTCTAAGTCAGGGCAAGGAAGTCACCCACCAAGATAACCCCTGGACACCCCCTTGGTAGCTTGGCACGAGCAGTCAGGCTTATCTCAGAGGTGATGTGTAAAGCGTTTGCGCGCGCACCCAGCAACAACACCCAAGGCCCACCACAAAAGAAACTCCACACAAGGTTATATATAAAAATAGCCTTTGTATTATACCAAACACATTGGATAATAAACACACACTTTACAATGTGCTATAGGCACGGGCAGAATTTACAGGGGATTATGTACATGGGACAGGGCCACGTGGGCCACTGTCAGGAATAAGCACTTTTAGAACTAGCACTTGGTAGAATTAACACTTTGTAGGAATGACGTTTAGCACATAGAACAATTGTAGCACAAAATAGCAAATGTAGCACACAACCGTTAACCACTGGCAAAAGGTTAGTACCACCTGCGCAGTCCTAAACACCTTAGGCAAATATCACGCAGGGAATCATAAACTCACTAGCATAACCTATACTAGGAAAAACAACCTCCTAAGCATGAAAACACATTCAGAGGTATAGGCAAGAAGCATTACACATGATGCATGAAAACACATTCAGAGGCATAGGCAAGAAGCTTTGCACATGATGCATGAAAACACATTCAGAGGTATAGGCAAGAAGCTTTACACATGATGCATGAAAGCACATTCAGAGGTATAGGCAAGAAGCTTTACACATGAAAAGGTCCCCAGGCCAACTTGGCCTCTCAGGGGCTGAAACGCCCTGTGTCAAAAATGTCAGGGCAGGCAGCGCAGGCAGCCAAAGAAGAATGTGCACCAGGCCTAAAGTAGCAGCTTCCCACTAAGTGCTGGGCAGCTGGGGATCTCTTTTGGGCTTTCACAGAGACAAGGGGGCCCAAGCACGATGTGGGAGCCTCATGGGCTCTGAACAAACAACTGGGGCCCCAGGAGCCTTGTAGGCTCAATGCACACTGAAGCCTCGCTGGGGGAGCAGCCCGCTGCCAGCCGGGGACGCTCTACCATCCAAAATGCCCCCAAGAGCCTCTCGTGGGCTCTAAACTAAAATAATGCCCCGTCAATGGAGTCCCCCCTCTGGGGACTCGGAAACAAACTATGGCCGGGTGGAGCCTTCAGGGCTCTGGATCAAATATGCCCCCAAAGTCCGTGGAGCCTCGTGGGCTCTAATTACAACAATGCGCCCGGTAGCCTCGTGGCTCCAAACGAATGCGTCCTTGGGGCCTCGTGGGCTCAGAATAAAAGGTGGCCCCCAATGTTGGAGCGCCACTCGGGGGACTCGTGAGCCCTCGCACTGGGGCACGGAACAGGGGGACCCAGGCCCCTCTGGCTCAAGACACTGACGCCACAGGTAAATAATGAGGAGGAGCGCCGGGAGAGAGGCGCTGGCAGAGTGCCTGGAATTGACTCCCCCAGCCCTTCACAATCACCGGGTTGGTTGCTGGGCCTCTCGGGGTTCTCCTCCGGCCTCCTGGCTGCACACTGGGGCTATCCGGTGGGGGACACATGCAAGGCTCACACCGCCAAAGCGGGAGCCCTGCTTCCCCGTCTACTCTGCCGGCCGCGCTGTGATTGGGCGGCCTGCGCATCTTCCAGGTCGCTCCTAAGCCCCGCCCAGGTCACCAGAGGCTGCCTGACTTCTGTGTTAGCCGGGCGGCGGCGGTGATTCTTTTACCACGGGGCAAAACGAGGGGTAGGCACCCTCGGAGGGAACATAAATGTAGAAACGGGGTTGGCACCCGTATTTAATGACAAATATGGAAAATGCAGGGTGGGCACCTGCTCTTCCTCACGCACAATGCGGGGTGGGCTCCCGTGATGGAGACACAAATGCAGGGGAATCCCTACGCCCAAGGCATGCAGCTCCGTGCTGCAACTAGAAATAAAGCGCTCCCCTGGGAGGAAAAACAAAGCGCTTTCAAGGCACTTGAAGGCAAAAGGAAGTCCAGGGAAGTTGTATAGGAGGTGAGGGGGGGGGCAAAGGCTGGGCCCAGGGGCCAGCTCACAGGGCCCTCCAGGCAGGGAGGCAGTCCCAGTGGCGGTCCTCCTGGTGCCCAGCAGCAGTAGCAGGCCCCCCCTCCCAATTAGGATCAGCAAGAGAACCTTTTGTATGGGGGCACAGCCCCTTTTTATACACAGAAATCCTTTGTCTGTGTCTGCAGGGTGGGGGAAAAACCAGTTGCAGCTGGTTTTGGAGCACTCTGTTGTGCACAGCCCTTCTCACCATTCACTGGCCAGGCTAGGGTCATCAGTCGCACCACAGGGGGCGGAGCCAGCATTGTGTGGGGAAAGCCCAGCCCTATTCAGGGCCCAGGTGCACTCCTCCCTCACATCAGTCATGCAGATCTCTCCACTCACCCCCGGGGCAGACCCATCCTGACTCCTGGAGCCAAGCTCACCAGCCAGCTCCAGCCAATCACAAGCCAGACAGCTAATTCACATAAATGACACAGATAGGCCAACTTCTAGAAGTAGCACTTCCACACTAGACACATTTATGCCGCACACATCATCGTGCAGCATTTAGTCTCACGAGTCCGCACATACCAAACTTGATCCTGCACTCCCCACGCATCAGGAACTACCAGGGACACATACATTCCCCATGCATTCCTATGGGAAGGCAGGCCAACCTCATTACACGCACGCACTTTACCCTGGGACACAGTGGTAAAGTGCGCAGAAGCCAAAAATCACTAACACCAGGTCACATATAAAAGCAAAAAGTTTAGGGGTGAACCTGCCAAAAGGGCCAAGTCCAACACCCAGCTATTCAAACACCTAGATGGTTTGACTCCTCCTGTTCTCTGGCAGCTAGAAAGTTGCTGTAAGCCTTAAACAGTAGTCCAAGAAATCGGACCCTGGTCAGATCATGTTGCAGAGACTTTAAATTGGAACTGGCCAAACGAAAGTCCGCTTTGAAGGAAGAAGCATGGAGGTGGTTAATCGAGGATAGCACATTGAGGAATAGCTCTAGAATTTGGAGCATTATCGATAGTCCCTTTCTAAATCCTGACGACGGCAGTGCAGTAGTTGCACATATCACAGAGGACCAATGGGTGCTCCATTTTGAAACTATGTTCGAGAGCCCCAGCAAGCTAAATTGCCTGCCAAACCTTGGGGCAGCTATTCCGGATCTTTCCATTAGGATAGAAGAGATCAACTTAAGGTTAGGAGTGGCAGGACTGTAAGACAATGGGTCCAAGCCACTGTCACTCCTAACTTCAAGTTGGTGTGCGTACCCGCCCCCAGCGCATCCCAGACACTGTACATCTATCACACCATCCATCCATGTTACTTTTCACGCTCCACGGCACACCAGCTTTGACCTACCCTTCACTTTTTTGAGGAGCTTCCACCTCTTCCAAGGCGTGTCAAACCCTCTCAAGGTGCACACCTTCTCAAGTCGCAGCCTGACTGCAAAAGAACTCCCTCAAGGCACCACTCGTTCCGTGGCCTCATACACCAAAGTCTCCGCACTGCATTAAAATCGGCTTAGTGACTGCAGCGGTCTTTGACATAGCCACAGAGCCCTGAAGAGTCATGGGAAAACTCCCACTTGTGAAGAAACACATGTCGGCTGGTTGTTTCTTTGTTGTTGCTCTAATGAATACTTTTGAATGAAAACTCTGGTGTCGACTGTAGGAGAGTAGGGTCTGTAATCCTATGATCACCTGGACTTTTTGCTTTTGTTTCACTGGTTTACGACTTTCTCTGGCTGTGGGCCTGCCAATCAGACCCACAGTCTAGCTGTTCTCTTGCTAAATTGATGTGTGTACCTTAGGTGCATTACCCAATTGGAACTGGGCCACCTTGTCAGACCCTGTAACTCAGGGCATCGGTGTACCCAGGGCCTACCAGGGGCTGAAGCATGTATTATGCCACCCCTGGATGGCCATCTAAATCTGACACAACTGGCTGCACGACAGCTGGGGCAATGTGGCGTACTCGCTCATTGCTTTAGGTATAGTATCCCTATATCTAACCTTAAAATGGACACCCGAGTTCCTATCAGTCACTCCTATGGCAGGCCTTGACAATCCTGAAGGCAGAGTGCGTGGAATCGTGTGAATTGGACTCTGGCACGAGCCGAGCCCGGTTGCAGCTTGCGGAACCAAGACCCAATGGCTGTTCCATGATAACGCGTACCATATCGGTAACTTCGGTGCCGCGTTATCAAGACATGTCGAGTAAGGTGTCATACGAATCGGGATGCTGCCCCCTCACCAATTCTGGCGACGAGGTTAGCATTCCGCCCTTCTAGAGGGACACGACATGTATGTAACTGTGAACCCCGGTTAAAGTTAACTGAAGCCTCAGCTCCACAAAATGGACGCTGCCACCACAGACACGAGTCTGACCTCCTGCTGCTGGGAGTCCTTCCAGCGAGGAGAGCTTGGACAAAGGGTTTCCTGTCGGGGGCGGTGTTCGCACCATCCCAGACAGGGTTTTGTGTATTCTGGGTAGGTAGGGCTTTGCGAGAAGGTGACTGCAGAGTGGCACCCCGGTGCTCACTACGCATCTGCCGGCTAGAACCAGTTCCAGGGGCGCGCAGCCCCTGACCTGGGGAAAGTCTGGCAGGGGAGAGGGGTGTAACTACCCCCTTCCTGGTCCCACCCCTAGGGCAGGACCTAGTCATGGACCCACCCCTTTCTTTAGGATAAAGGCCGGAGCGGGGACACTTCCAAATTAGGTCATCTTTGAATCAAGAACTACTTTCTACGAAAGGACATTCGAGACTCTTCTCAAGATTTCTCCCTTGTGGCTAAGGAGTAGTCACCCTGCGTCCGCAGGCACCATCTAAAAACTCTGCGGTTTGCTGCAAGTCCTTCCTCAGGAATCTGACGGCCCAGCTCGACGAGAACCGGCTTCCCTGGCACCTCGGACCTCTACCCACATCGTCAGCTCAGCTGAGATCTGTGGGTGCGACGAGACCTCGAGGGACCGGCCATCATCAAAACCTGCACGCTTTCTTAAACCAGCACGATCACCGAAGGAATCCTCTGGTGAGTGCTCTGGGGTCCGAGAAGCCCCGACCCTGAGCAGCTCCAGCATCGGAGTGCAGCCTCCCAGTATCTCCACGATCTGCGTGGGGCCCTTCTGCTTCGCTGTTCAGCACGTTGTCCGATCACTAGCCGCTGGCTTGTGACTCTGTTGACGACGAACGACAACCAACGCTGCTGGTCTGGTTGCTCCAGACCGGCCTTTGCTCCCTTCTGCGAGAGGAGCACCCCGGACCCTCCTGGTCCACTCAAGACGCCATTTTAGGCCCACCACGCGGCCCTGAAATCTTCGTGGAACAGCTCGCTCCTCCATCCTGGCCGACAACGCCTCCTGGTCCGTGAGACTGCAGAGCCTAGCGTCGCCCACTCACCTGGTCGAGGTGACGGCCATCCGGTGCCCTCCTGGTATCCTCTGACTACTGGCTAGTAGTACGAATTTGGTCCCCTCTGCTTTCAGGTATCAACGATCTCTGATCCAGGCTTGGATCTCTACGAACTATTCTTCACTGGTCGCCGGCCAGCAACTCCTTCCTTCCGGCTCCTGGCTCGTCAGGGAAGACCCCCGACGCCTGTAAGACTTGTGCAGCCGCAGCCCTCGTGGCTAGGTAACTTCGGCATTTCGGTGCCTGCATAGCCTCCTTACTTAAGGGTCCCGAGTCCCTCGCTTCCGACTTGCCTTATCGGGTCCGCCCGAGACCACTAGAACTTTCCGTGCCCTCGGGCACTTGTATTGATTGTGCACTTGAAGTATTTTCCTAAGAGTTTTGTTCTGTGCTTAGTACCCTGTCCTCATAAAGAGTACAGGGCTGTTGTGATTCTAATAAATATACCGTTTATTTTCATAACACTTGTGTGGTGTCCTTTCACTTGGTGTTCAAGGGGTATGTGATGGTATAACAGCTGGCTTAACACGCCCTCTAGAGTTTAGCCCGAAGACTGCTCATATCCACGCTACTAGGATAGCTGGTCTAAGGTTGACTTACAACCAATCACCATAAGGGTCGTTTGGACCGATGCATAGTGGTCGCTAGAATAGCGAACGCTGCATATCGGGCCAACTTCTCACATTGGTGGCAGCGGTGGGATTTGAGTTTGCTGTTGTTTTACCACGCGTATCCTAAGAATATCTTGTGAAAGATCGCATAAGTACTTCAGGTACATATAACTTAGCTTAGAATACTCTGAGTTCTACTGAACCAGCTGTTGTAGCTCCTCAAGGCCTAGCACACCTTGGCTACAACTCTTAGCAAAGGATCAGTAGGTAAACACATAGTGTAGGTAGGTGCATCACTTACACCACACTAGAAGCAGCATGTCAGACAAAGGAGGAAACTCTGAGTCTCCCCTTGTGTCAGTCGACCTTCCACAGGTCACCTCCAGATATGCTGCACTTAGCTTTCAAGAGATGCGACAGATCTGTATATCTCGGAAGCTAAAACAGGGTGCAAACCCTACCATTCCGTTTCTGATTGGTCTCTTGGAGACTTATGATGCAAGGAGGGCGGGTAACACCGACCCTTCTCATCCAGAAGTGGATATGCCCCCCCTCGAGGGAACCCGAGGTGACCCTGACCTTATCCATCTCTCCGCAGAGGGCGAAGAGGAGGACGAGGAGCCAGAGACATCTGGGGACGAGGCAGACAAAGGTCCAGTAGTGGTTAGCCAGCTAACTAGGGACAACTTAAGCCGGCACGAGAATGGTACTAGGAGACCCCTGGGGCCCCTCTCAGGCCAGCTTAACATTGGGAGTGGACGAGTTAGGTCTCTGTCGAGAGGCTCTAACAGATCCGCTCGAACCAATGGCTCTCGAGGCTCTGCTCGAAGAGGGATGACATCGCTCAGAGGAGAGTGTACGAAGCGAAGGAGCTGGAAGTCAATCTGCGGATCGAAAGGGAAGAACTTGCCCTAGCCAAAGAAAGACTCGCCTTTGCTAGAGAGCAAGAATTGAGTGGGACAATTCCCACTGGTGGCAGCATTCCCCCACGGGAACCCAGGAGTTTAGACACTAAGCACCTGAATAAGATAGTGCCCCCCTTTAAGCAAGGGGACGGCATCCACAAATGGATTACTGCTTTGGAGCGGGCCTGCACTGTACAGTGCGTCCCCCAGAGTCAGTGGGCAGCTATCTTGTGGCTCTCCTTTGAAGGTAAAGGTAGAGATAAGCTCCTCACTACTAGAGTCGAGGATGCTATCAATTACAAGGTCCTGAAGAACACACTGATTGATGGGTTCAGCCTAACCACTGAGCAGTACAGGTTGCTGTTCAGGGAAACCCAGAAAACTCAGTCTCAGGACTGGTCTGATTTCGTTGATTGTGCCACTAAGGCTTTGGAGGGCTGGTTGCTGGGCAGTAAGGTTACTGATTACACAGGATTGTATAATTTGATCATGCGAGAACAGATTCTAAACAATTGTCAGAACCAGTTGTTGCATCAGCACCTTGTCGACTCGGATCTGACCTCTCCCCAAGAATTGGGAAAGAAGGCAGACAGATGGGTAAGAACAAGGGTTAAGCAAAACCAGGGCCAGAACCAGGGTGGTCAGAAGAAAGCAGACCAGAAGGGTAAAGATTCGAAAGGGGAACAAACTGACCAGAAGTCTTCGACAGGTCCCCAACAACCCAAAGAGGGGGGGGGGGGGTCAGGCTTCCCATAAAAAGAAGAATCAAGAAGGCCAATCGAAAAGGTGGTGCCAATACTGTAACAGTAAAACTCACTGGTTTAGTGAGTGCACCAAGAAAGGAGGGCAGACTCCTGCTACTGCAGCCCATAAGGCACCTGTGCCCCCTAGTACAGCCAGCAGTAGTAGTGCGCCTCCCAAGGGACTAGTTGGGTTAACCTTGGGTTCTGAGGGGTGTGACAACTTAGTTGGTACGCTCACTCAGGCTGTCCTTGTCTGTACGGGGGATGTGGATATATCCCCTGATGTCAGTCCCAATACTTTGGGCAAATACCGACAGACGTGAGGAAAAGTTGAAAATGACTCACTCTCCCCACCAGGGATCTATCCAGCAGTTTGCATAATAAAGCAGCAAAGGAATTGAGAGCCAATCTGTAAAATAAAAGACATCTTTATTATAATTAATTATGAGGCTTCGTCGTCCAACCGTAGTTTTACAATTGAAAGAGGGAGCCTGCCTGAGCTTTCTCAGGCAGGCCTTTTATACAAAAAGTTTGGCCCTAGGCTCACATTCTTGCTGTGAAACACATCATTGTAGGTCGCTCCCATGGTACCATAACAAAGCAGGCTATAATTATGAATTCCATTCTACTTGCCCAAACTGACCAACCCATCTTCCATCATGAACATATGTCAAACTTCACATATTTTCCTGTGCAGGCCGGAGAAGCTCACAATAGACTGGTTTCCTCCCCATCATATAAACAGTCACCTCCCCATTGTAAAAGCCCAGAAGCAGAGAAACAGAGCCAGGTGTGGAAGATAGAAATGTAGGATAAGGGATGCTTGTGGGTCATAAACAAGCATGGCTACTGTATTCGGCCTTCTAATCTTGCTCAGGCCAATGTACACAACAAGTTGCTCAGATCTTTAATATAGATTGACTAGAGGGCATGGACTGGTTTGGTGAGGCCAACATCACGTAGGCAGATTCAGCCTGTTCAGGTCATGGAGAAGTCAGAGAAAGGTGGACGTGTCCTTTGGATCAAATTCAGCCTTTAATCAATTGACTATATGAGGGCAAGACACAAGATGGATGCCGTGGGCTCAGGACAAAAACAGTGATTTAAGGGTGATAGCATCACTCGATCGTGACGCAAATACACAGGCATAATGTCCTGATCATTACCGGTCTATTGATACCAAATTCGTTGTGGTATGATGATATTTTCTGCACAAGTGTTTAGGCCTTGGTACACCATTATGGCGGGGTCCGGAATTTTCAGAACCACAGACGCTCCTTTCGCCCTTATATAGGCAATATCCTAAACCCATGTCAGTCTGAATCTAGGTCTATACTTATCAGATCATCAAGGGGTTGCTGTAGTATTATCTTACTACTTAGCAACTCTCTCGGGACAAGTCTTCTTACACACGTAGTGGTACAAGGGCCATATATGGCAGGACCAAATAGTGAACACCTCTATCTGTAGTATGTGGTATAAGATCACCCACCCAACAATTAGTGATGTTCTAGTGTTGATGTAGAAGCTGTACAGAAGGGTCTATCAGTAAACTCTGGCCTAACCAATGTATGTTCAGGTAAAATATGAAAATCATGTGAAGAAACAGTAAAGAAAGAGTAGGTTGAGAAGTTGGTGCAGACGTAATATAATAACTAATAGAATACATAAAAGTATTAAAATAGATAAAGTTATACCACACTTAAAGAACAATATTCTATAATTTCGGTTTTTCATCTCTTGCTTTTTTATCGTCATTCCTCAATACAATCTCCATTTTCTAATGTCGCTCACGCGATCTTGATAGAGTACTTCAGCTGTGATTATTAGCAGGTCATAGGGACACTGCAAGTCCTGCAGGCCTACTGCCACTACTCAGGTCACAAACTGAACCGTTGGTACTCCTACGTGACCCTGCAACTGGCAAATGGTAACCAATCAAAAATTTAACAAAAAATCATAATACAATTTCAGAAAAAGCAAGAGAAAAGGAAAAGCAAAAGTCAAATGCAAAGAAGTAATAGTAGGAAGAGACATAGGTTGGAAGGTGGGTACAGATGTCAATTTGGGTAGCAACAAAACAATCCCACCCATAAAAGACAATGTCATTTTAGAATAACTCTAGGAAACACGTTGTTGAGAACATATAGACCACGGTAGGAAGTAGTGACCATTATTACGAATGAAATCATAATTTTCCACAATCCTAAGCAGAAGGCAAATCCTAGAATTATCTAATAACATTCTATATAGCTTCCTATGCATTTCAGTAATCTATTATATGTTCAAGTGAAACAGTGGCGTTCCTGATCAATGCTCTCAGATGAAAAAGGGATATACTTCCACAGAGAGACTTCATTCTGCTTTTACTAAACAGAATAGTACTTTAAAACAAATGCCAGCAAAGCAGCAAAAATTAGTTTCCAAACTCCAATTCTATGCAAGCTCACAGAAAATACCCAGAGTCCTTCAAAGCCTCTCCTGGCAGGCTTCTATTATCCATCAAATCCGCTTCCAGTGTCTTCTTCGCGTTGGGCCTCTTGATCCAGGCCTTTTCATGCTCAGTAGGAGTGCCCTCCTGGAACACCCACAGTTCATTCAAAGTCTCAATGTCTTCAAACAAATGCACCAGTGTCTCTTCTCGGTGACACCTCAGGAAATGTGCTCTTCATTGATCAAGGGCACAAAACATCTTGTGCAGAAACAAGCACCACTGAGAATCAACCTCTCAAGATCAGTAGCTCCTTTCAGACTCCAACACTCATCATTTAGTGTCAGAGGACGATCAAGCTGCTCTTCTCATGGGCACCGGAATGTAGTGCCTTTTCCAAACTTGGATTCTCAGGTGCACTGCCTTTCTGCTGGAGCAAAGGGAAAAGAGGTGTGTGTGGGGAAAGGCCAAAAACTCAGGCCAAGGGGGTCAGGGGACCGCGCGCTGCCAGAGGTTCAAGCACATGACAGTTTGAACAAATTGCACAAAGTGGATGACAGTCCTGCCATCAAAAGCAGGGATCCTTCGCATCTTTGCACTGAACTTCTGAGGCAAAACAGAAAATCAGCTCCTTTTTTCTTTTCTTTTCACAACGCCTTCTGATGAAACAAATGGCTTGCTTAGGAGGTACCACTGGAGGCACGCTGATGATCGCTGTCCATGCTGATGACCGCTGTCAGGAATTGCAAGGCCAAGAAGTCTGTAGTCGTCTGCCATGTTTACTGATGGGGACCAGGCTTTTTTTGATTACCGGTCTGCAGGGTAACATTCTTCCTTTTTGACTCTGGAAGATTCCCGCAGAACCTAGTGGTATAGGAAGTGTAACACAATTGTTAGTTTCCTTCAAGTCAGATATAAAAACAGTTCATGGGTTGGCTTTTTTGACAAGAGGGCTGCAAGCAAGTGGCCTGCAATCTGCAAAGGAGTGGCAATTCATCATGGGAACCTAAATGGATGCCCTCATACAGTGGCATTATCTAATAGGATACATTATTTAATGGGGTAAATACATATTCTCCTTAATGATGAAGCCTAGGTGTTCCTAAACTCCTTATCTAGAACATCTCAAATAGAGAAATAACATGATTCAGATTATCAAGGACATGAAGAAGTCCCTTCTTTAAACAATGTGCATCAAATGCGCTATGTAATACAAAGGCTAATGATCAACTGTGCAGAAAAGAGGACAAGAACTAGAGAGTCCTGGTATCTGCATGATTAGAACACATCTTATAAAAAAATTGAAACAGCAGAAACAGAAGAGAACTGAAAAATCAAAAATAGACATTAAAAATATGTCGTACTAAAAAGAATGTAAACTTGAGATATCTCCTATTGAGATGGAAAACTTGTATTGGGTCATTTAACCAGGCTATCACTATCCTGACAGTCAGTCTGAAAAAAGGCATTTGAAGTGGGCCTTAAGAAAATTCTCGAAAACTAGTCTGGTCACACAAAAGGGAATGGTATGTAGCATAAGAGGGGTTCCTAATACATCACTGCAGTCTAAAAGTGTGAACATGAACAATACACCCATAATAATAAATGGGCTGACTGGTGAAAGGAAGATGGAGAAGGGAAAAAGTGGAAGTAGGGCACAACTAAAATCTTCAATAACTAAACATGATGCAACATTGGTCAGGGAAGAAGCAAAAAGAAAAATCTATAGGAAGGACAAGAGTTTGCTTGGGTGGCCTAAGGCATGTGACACAGCACCAAGAGCACGGGGATACATGAAAAGACCAATGTTACAGAATCTTAACTCTACCGCTGACAATCTATACCCTACACGGTAATTCTAACTAATGTTCAGTTGTCTCTTCAGGGAAAAAAATGAATCCATAGGCTTATTTAGGAATCAAAAAATGCGATATCGAAATTAGGCCACCTTTAGTCACGGATCTATAATTCCATCCTTAGGCCCAATCAAGGATACATAAATGCATAGCTGCCTGTCCTTAAGGAAAAAGGCAGTAAGTGACGCGTGGCACACTTTGATCCAGTATATCATTTTAGTTTTCTTAAAAATTATTACAGCCAAATTTAGGCATGCACTGGAAAAACTGCTGCCTTACTCGCTCACAGTATGAGGTCCATATCTGTGAAATTTATCTTAATACAAATTCATCCAATTTATTGTGAAACAATGCATATCGTCATATGCGTTCCTTCACAACACAGGGGAACTTGTAATTCAAAGTAGCACCATAGAACAGAACATACACACAAAACATTAAAAAATAAATACACATTTCAAGCCATCTCAAGCCATAAGATATACTTGCTGTATATCACGCACAAGGAAAAACAGCCCAGACAAACAAACAGCATATATGAATAAACGGTCATGCATAATACCATGGCACATGCCCTTCTTTTGACAGCAGGGCATCAGGTAATTGATACTCTGCTGTAAAATATAGTGTTGCTGTGTCAAATAACGCGTTTCAGTGGACCAAATGTATAAATGAAACATAAACACACACATTTTTTCCTTAAAGAAATTACGCAAAAAAAAACATTTCTCTTCAACCAGCCAACTCACGTGTCTTGTGAATTAATCCATGAATTATCTGTAGGAAGAAGCAGAAAAGATACACAACACACACATTTCTCATAATACAACATCAATTATAACCCTTTTTATCAGACTACAAAACATGACACAATGTGACATACAAAAACTTTTCATTATTTACCTGTAACTTTTTTTCCATGTACCTTTGCAAAAACGCCCATTCTCACTCAGGCCTAAGGCCTTTAAGTTGCAGAATTTTGGGGAAGGGCTTCTACTTATTGCCTATCTAAAACTCAATGTAACACTTCGTTTTTCATTTTGTCAAATAAACTTAACTTAAAAAAATTAGTTCCTAGCATGGAGACACACATATACCAGTTCTACAGATCATTTAGCAGAATGTTTGATATTTTTTTTTCAATGAAATCGCTTTTGCATTTGCCCTTTTTAAATCATGTTCCCTCATTTTACACAGTGCTTAATTTGTAAGACATGAAGTGCAGGTGCTACAATTTTGCATGAGGAATACCTTTCCTATTTGTTTATTATCTCAGATGTGCGCTTTTAACGCAGATGTAATGTGAATGCGGCAAATGAGAACAAGCCAGCCTGCAATGAATGAAGGTTTCAGATTTAAATCATATACAATCAACTACATCTCATATAAAGCGCTTGTGTGCAGCATTTTGAAAGCAACTGGGAGCTATGCAAACCAGGTGTGGGCTATACAATCCTTCAGGGTACTGACAAATGAGGCTGCAGTTTTACAAATTAAATAGTGTTCCTATTATTATTATTAGCGGGATGCAACGCTGTGTCAACCCTGCCGTATTTCTAATTTGAGATAAATGTGTTGATGACATAATTTACCGAACAACAAGCGTTTTGTGGGAACATGCTGGAGCTATTATTTATTCTTTGGCTAAAATGCAATCATCATTGCTGTACATGGCCCTGCATCCTCTGCTCATTTTAGTTCAAAAACAAAAACCTCATCCCAGCTAATGTCATATTTTTAACTCTCTAAGAAGATACTTTTAAATTGTGAACATGAGCAGGAATTAAATTTATGGAGCAAGTCAGGCTATTCAAGTGACCTCAGGTCAGGACCGTGGCAGGGGCAGGGATTTAAATACAAAGCATGCTGCATTCCACAGGCGAGGCCCTAATTAAAAGGTCACAAATGTCAACAAGACAGCCTTACAAGATAACATCTCGGCCACTACTGCTGGAACACGTTATACAGGTTCTGCCAGTCCCCTGCTCGTGGTAACTGAAGCTGACAAGGCCAGTAGGTTTAACCACTTCCACATAACCTGCAATATTTCACTATATTTAAAACAATTTCTATGACACATTGACTTGTGAATCATAAGAAGGCACAACCTGCAAACATATATATTAAGATCTAAATGTATGTATTTACTAAAGAGACACTTTAAACAGGGGCCCTGAAACCATTTAAAACAGTCTATTTATGTGAAAATCGACTTTTGTATTCTGGATACTAAGAAAAAATATTCTATAATTTTAGTGCATACTGGGTATCACTAGAATATCTAATACCTAATTTATGAGTCATACTTTTGAAAATACTAAGTTATACCTTATAGAAATGACTTGTTTGCGCCTAGGGTAAGGGAAATTGCGCACAGAAGTGTTTGGTCATTTTCGTGGTACATCACAACTTAAATGAAACATTTTAATGCTAGGGGGTCATAGTATGAGTGTTAAGCTTCACAAATATTAAAAAACGATTTTTGTAGCACTTGTTTTTAATAATTATATTTCATAATTAATAATTATTTTTTCCTAATGAAGCCTAATTATTGCTATTTGTGACTATTCTACATATAAAATGCTCACTACATCCCTTGCCTATTATTTAGATACATATTAACACACAAGCCTAGGCGCAGCTGCCTAACTGGGACTGCGTGAGATTACTGTGCCACAATTTTTTAAAAAGGACTGTTTGCAAAATTCCGCCACCCGTGTTTAACTAGAGAGGTGCTGGCTGAATGAACATTCTTATTAGATATACTGCAGCTGAAAAGACTTGGCTGTGAACATCTAACACAGTGCATTTAAGTGAAAATGCTGTACATTAATTTATTTTTGCAGAAACATGTAATTTCGTTTTTGTCTAGGGCTTCATTTATATCCATTAAATGTGAACCACTCACATTGAGCTCATTTCAGACATAAACAGAAAGGGGGGTCAAACACTCAGGACACACAAAACAGCGCGCTCTAACCATTTCTTGTACATAGCGCCGTTCTTGTACATAGCGCCGTCGCAATTTACAACAAAACCCACAAACAACATAGACATTTAAACATCCATTTTAACCCATAGGTCAACACTTAGGACAGGAACAAGGAACAGCCTACAGACTGTCTTCAAAAATAACCTGCCAATACTAGTTGTAAACCATATTTACAACAAAAACGTTTTAGTTCCTATTTCTTTTTGGGTTTTTTTTTTTTTAAATTCTTCAACAGATTTCCAGAAGGCTGCAAAAGAGACAGCCTCACAGACCTTTAGAGAGAGCTCATAAATTGGAGTTCCAACCGGAGGTATCAGACGCGAATCCTCCAACTGGGAATCCTTTGTTGCAACCTAGTCAATACTAATACAAAACAAAATACCGCGACCAGGCATCTGCGCTCACTAGTCGGGTTTCAAACTTCATGGGGTTATCTCCAACAATATACACGCAAATGTACGTGACCCACGGTTTTTGAATACTGCAGTGTTCAAATAAAACTAAGGAACCAATACTGAGGAAGATTATCCAACGATAATCTGAACCACAGCAACCAAAGGCCTACCAAATGAACCAAATGTACCGGTACCCAAACCAAAGCATCACATTTCTGCGACCAATAAATAACTAAGGACTGCGTCACATTTCTGCGACCAATAAATAACTAAGGACTCAGAACCAAAAAGGACTGGGAGCGACCCATTTTTATTCTTCAACTAAAACAGATGGAGAAAATATCTCTTCAACTGCCTATACAAATTGCAATTTGCATATACACAAATATTTGTCCAGATTATAACTGTCAATTTCCCACTGCACTAACAGTCTGTTAAAAAAAATACTTACAGCAAAAAAAAAGAATGGGTTCCTTAGTCAGGAGTGACATCTTTAGGAGAGTCTTAAGTCAGAAAAATCAAAAAACATACTGGGCCACAGAGACAGATAATCCCCCAGAAAACCCTGTGCCCAGAGTACCTCTTTTTGGTAGAATTCTGTCTTGTCTTCCCCAGCAGTTTTTCCATCCTTTGACAAAACACTCCTGCAGATAACCACTCCATGATAAGGCCCCACGTTGGGCGCCAACTGAGGAAAAGTTGAAAATGACTCACTCTCCCCACCAGGGATCTATCCAGCAGTTTGCATAATAAAGCAGCAAAGGAATTGAGAGCCAATCTGTAAAATTAAAAGACATCTTTATTATAATTAATTATGAGGCTTCGTCGTCCAACCGTAGTTTTACAATTGAAAGAGGGAGCCTGCCTGAGCTTTCTCAGGCAGGCCTTTTATACAAAAAGTTTGGCCCTAGGCTCACATTCTTGCTGTGAAACACATCATTGTAGGTCGCTCCCATGGTACCATAACAAAGCAGGCTATAATTATGAATTCCATTCTACTTGCCCAAACTGACCAACCCATCTTCCATCATGAACATATGTCAAACTTCACATATTTTCCTGTGCAGGCCGGAGAAGCTCACAATAGACTGGTTTCCTCCCCATCATATAAACAGTCACCTCCCCATTGTAAAAGCCCAGAAGCAGAGAAACAGAGCCAGGTGTGGAAGATAGAAATGTAGGATAAGGGATGCTTGTGGGTCATAAACAAGCATGGCTACTGTATTCGGCCTTCTAATCTTGCTCAGGCCAATGTACACAACAAGTTGCTCAGATCTTTAATATAGATTGACTAGAGGGCATGGACTGGTTTGGTGAGGCCAACATCACGTAGGCAGATTCAGCCTGTTCAGGTCATGGAGAAGTCAGAGAAAGGTGGACGTGTCCTTTGGATCAAATTCAGCCTTTAATCAATTGACTATATGAGGGCAAGACACAAGATGGATGCCGTGGGCTCAGGACAAAAACAGTGATTTAAGGGTGATAGCATCACTCGATCGTGACGCAAATACACAGGCATAATGTCCTGATCATTACCGGTCTATTGATACCAAATTCGTTGTGGTATGATGATATTTTCTGCACAAGTGTTTAGGCCTTGGTACACCATTATGGCGGGGTCCGGAATTTTCAGAACCACAGACGCCTTTAATTAATGGAAGAATGGCTCAGGCCTATAGGGACACGGGTGCCAGCGTCACCATGGTGACGCATAACTTTGTGGACCCTGGACAGATCATGCCAGGTACAGATTTCCTGGTGACCAATGCCAGCAACGTCACTACCAGTCATAGTTTGGCGATTGTTGCTTTCTCCTGGGGAGGGGTAAATGGCCAGAAAAAGGTTGTTGTTAGTTCAGACCTCCCAGTGGATTGTTTGTTGGGCAATGATTTGGAGTCATCACAATGGTCAGAAGTGGAGCACCGGACTCACATGGAGATGTTAGGCTTGCCAGCACATGTGTTTGCTGTGACCAGGTCACAGGTCAGACGATGCCCCACTGAACAGGTGCTGGATCCTGGAACAACGGACCAGACACCTCCTAAGAAGAAGAGCAGTCGGGTAAAGGCCTCGCCTTCCCCCTTGCCCCAGGTCGAGGATCAAGTCTCAGAGGAGGCTGACCTCCAGGAATTGCGGGAAACTGAACCTAAAGAACTCGAACTTGATCAAGTTGAGTTTCTGGGCTCAGGGGGACCCACACAAGAAGACCTGGGGAAGGATCAGTTAGACTGCCCTTCCCTTGAACCCCTCAGACAGCAGGCTGCTGCTGAGGCTGCTGGGAACGCCACAGGTACCCACAAGGTATACTGGGAAGATGGACTCCTGTACACTGAGGCAAGAGACCCCAAGCCTGGCATGACCAGGAGGCTGGTTATTCCCTTGTCTCAGCGTGGTTTCCTTCTCACCTTGGCCCACGAGATTCCCTTAGCAGGACACTTAGGCCAGACGAAGACGTGGGACAGGCTTGTCTCGCACTTTCACTGGCCTCACATGAACGAAGATACCAAGGAGTTTTGTCGCTCCTGTGTCACTTGCCAAGCCAGTGGTAAGTCAGGTGGCACGACAAAGGCCCCCCTTATACCAATGCCTGTGGTGGGGGGGCCCTTTGAACGTGTGGGGATTGACATTGTCGGTCCAATGGAACCACCAACAGCATCAGGACACAAGTTTATACTGGTGGTAGTGGATCATGCCACCAGGTATCCTGAAGCTATTCCCCTTAGGACCACTACAGCACCTGTGGTGGCAAGAGCCCTAGTTGGAGTATTCTCCAGAGTGGGCTTCCCTAAGGAGGTCGTCTCCGACAGAGGTGCAAACTTCATGTCGAGCTACTTAACTGCTATGTGGAAGGAATGTGGTGTCAACTACAAGTTCACTACACCCTATCATCCACAATGCAATGGGCTTGTTGAGCGATTCAACAGGACCCTGAAAGGGATGATTCATGGACTACCTGAAAAGCTTCGGCGTAGATGGGACGTCCTGATTCCCTGCCTTTTATTCGCTTACAGAGAAGTCCCACAGAAGGGGGTTGGCTACAGCCCTTTTGAACTTTTGTACGGGCATCCTGTAAGAGGACCCCTGTGCTTGGTGAAGGAAGGATGGGAGAGACCTCTCAAAAAGCCTGCAACCAGCATAGTGGACTATATGCTTGGTCTCCGCTCGCGGATGGCTGAGTACATGGAGAAGGCATCCGAAAACCTTAAGGCCAGCCAAGAACTCCAAAAAGCTTGGCATGACCAAAAGGCTGTCTTGACTGTTTATCAGCCCGGGCAGAAGGTGTGGGTGTTGGAGCCAGTGGCCCCAGCAGCACTCAAGGGCAAATGGTCCGGGCCCTACACCATCCTGGAGAAAAAAGGAAAGGTCACCTACCTGGTAGATCTTGGAACTCCCCGGAGCCCCCACAGGGTGCTCCATGTCAACAGGCTCAAAGCATATGTCGACAGGAAGGACATGAGTTTGCTCATGGCCATAGATGAGGGACAGGAGGAGGAGAGTGACCCTCTCCCCGACCTGCTCACTCAGAATCCTGACGATGGATCGGTAGACGGTGTTGTCTTTTGTGGCAGCCTCTCCGAACATCAACAGGAGGATTGTAAACAGGTTCTTCAATCCTTCCGGCATATGTTCTCTCTAACACCCAGTCAGACTGATTGGTGTACCCATGAGGTTGACACTGGTGACAGCTTGCCCGTCAAGAGTAAAATCTACAGGCAGCCCGATCACGTTAGAGACTGCATCAAAAGTGAAGTGCAGAAGATGTTGGAGCTTGGAGTCATTGAACCCTCGGACAGCCCCTGGGCTAGTCCCGTAGTTCTAGTGCTGAAATCTCACACCCCGGGCGGTAACAAAGAGATGAGGTTCTGCGTAGACTACAGGGGTCTCAATGCAGTCACTAAGACTGATGCCCACCCAATACCAAGGGCAGACGAGCTTATCGATAGATTGGCTTCGGCCAACTACTTAAGTACGTTTGACCTGACAGCTGGGTATTGGCAAATCAGGTTAGCTGAGGACGCCAATCCTAAAACCGCATTTTCTACCCCTGGTGGGCATTATCAGTTCGTGGTGATGCCCTTTGGTTTGAAAAATGCACCTGCCACCCTCCAACGGTTGGTGAATCACGTTCTCACTGGGCTGGACGACTTCTGTGCGGCGTATCTAGACGATATCGCTGTCTTTAGCTCCACCTGGGAGGATCACCTGGTCCACCTGCGGAAAGTGTTAGAGGCTCTGCAAGCAGCAGGTCTCACTATCAAGGCTACCAAGTGCCAGATAGGGCAGACACAGGTTGTATACTTGGGCCACCTTGTCGGTGGAGGCCAAGTTCAACCACTGGAGAGCAAGATACAGTCAATCAGGGACTGGGCTCCTCCAACCACCCAGACTCAGGTTCGAGCTTTCTTGGGCCTGACTGGTTACTACCGAAAGTTCGTCAGAAATTACGGATCGATTGTGACTCCACTTAATGAACTGACGAGTAAGAAAATGCCAAAAAAGGTTCAGTGGACAGCGAGCTGTCAAAAAGCATTCGATGACCTAAAACGGCCATGTGCACGGCGCCTATCTTCAAGAGTCCAGACTACTCCAAACCATTCATTGTCCAAACAGATGCTTCTGAGTTGGGTGTGGGAGCTGTTCTATCTCAACTGAATTTTGATGGTAATGACCAGCCCATTGCTTTTATAAGCAGGCGGCTGACCCCCAGAGAGAAAAATTGGTCAGCTATAGAGAGGGAGGCCTTCGCTGTGGTGTGGGCCCTGAAGAAACTGAGGCCATACTTGTTTGGCACTCATTTCAAGATTCAGACCGACCATAAGCCCCTCCTATGGCTAAATCAGATGAAGGGTGAAAACCCCAAACTGCTTAGGTGGTCCATTTCTCTACAGGGGATGGACTTCACAGTGGAGCATAGACCTGGCACTGATCATGGCAATGCAGATGGGCTCTCCAGGTATTTCCACTTAGAACAAGAAGACTCACCTGGTCAAGGTTAGTTTATTGTCCCAACGTTTGGGGGGGGGTCATGTAGGAGAGTAAGGGTCTGCAATCCTATGATCACCCGGACTTTTTGCTTTTGTTTCACTGGTTTACGACTTTCTCGGGCTGTGGGCCTGCCAATCAGACCCACAGTCTAGCTGTTCTCTCGCTAAATTGATGTGTGTACCTTAGGTGCATTACCCAATTGGAACTGGGCCACCTTGTCAGACCCTGTAACTCAGGGCATTGGTGTACCCAGGGCCTACCAGGGGCTGAAGCATGTATTATGCCACCCCTGGATGGCCATCTAAATCTGACACAACTGGCTGCACGACAGCTGGGGCAACGTGGCGTACTCGCTCGTTGCTTTAGGTATAGTATCCCTATATCTAACCTTAAAATGGACACCCGAGTTCCTATCAGTCACTCCTATGGCAGGCCTTGACAATCCTGAAGGCAGAGTGCGTGGAATCGTGTGAATTGGACTCTGGCACGAGCCGAGCCCGGTTGCAGCTTGCGGAACCAAGACCCAATGGCTGTTCCATGATAACGCGTACCATATCGGTAACATCGGTGTCACGTTATCAAGACATGTCGGGAAAGGTGTCATACGAATCGGGATGCTGCCCCCTCACCAGTTCTGGCGATGAGGTTAGCATTCCGCCCTTCTAGAGGGACACGACATGTATGTAACTGTGAACCCCGGTTAAAGTTAACTGAAGCCTCAGCTCCACAAAATGGACGCTGCCACCACAGACACGAGTCTGACCTCCTGCTGCTGGGAGTCCTTCCAGCGAGGAGAGCTTGGACAAAGGGTTTCCTGTCAGGGGCGGTGTTCGCACCATCCCAGACAGGGTTTTGTATATTCTGGGTAGGTATGGCTTTGCGAGAAGGTGACTGCGGAGTGGCACCCCGGTGCTCACTACGCATCTGCCGGCTAGAACCAGTTCCAGGGGCGCGCAGCCCCTGACCTGGGGAAAGTCCGGCAGGGGAGAGGGGTGTAACTACCCCCTTCCTGGTCCCACCCCTAGGGCAGGACCTAGTCATGGACCCACCCCTTTCTTTAGGATAAAGGCCGGAGCGGGGACCCTTCCAAATTAGATCATCTTTGGATCAAGAACTACTTTCTACGAAAGGACATTCGAGACTCTTCTCAAGATTTCTCCCTTGTGGCTAAGGAGTAGTCACCCTGCGTCCGCAGGCACCATCTAAGAACTCTGCGGTTTACTGCAAGTCCTTCCTCAGGAATCCGACGGCCCAGCTCGACGAGAACCGGCTTCCCTGGCACCTCGGACCTCTACCCACATTGTCAGCTCAGCTGAGATCTGTGGGTGCGACGAGACCTCGAGGGACCGGCCATCATCAAAACCTGCACGCTTTCTTAAACCAGCACGATCACCGAAGGAATCCTCTGGTGAGTGCTCTGGGGTCCGAGAAGCCCCGACCCTGAGCAGCTCCAGCATCGAAGTGCAGCCTCCCAGTATCTCCACGATCTGCGTGGGGCCCTTCTGCTTCGCTGTTCAGCACGTTGTCCGATCACTAGCCGCTGGCTTGTGACTCTGTTGACGACGAACGACAACCAACGCTGCTGGTCTGGTTGCTCCAGACCGGCCTTTGCTCCCTTCTGCGAGAGGAGCACCCCGGACCCTCCTGGTCCACTCAAGACGCCATTTTAGGCCCACCACGTGGCCCTGAAATCTGCCAAGGCTTGTTGCCCCAATCCTGGGCCCAACGACGCCGACAGCATCAACCTTCGTGGGACAGCTCGCACCTCCATCCTGGTCGCTGACAACGCCTCCTGGTCCGTGAGACTGCAGAGCCTAGCGTCGCCCACTCACCTGGTCGAGGTGACGGCCATCCGGTGCCCTCCTGGTACCCTCTGACTACTGGCTAGTAGTACAAACTTGGTCCCCTCTGCTTTCAGGTATCAACGATCTCTGATCCAGGCTTGGATCTCTACGAACTATTCTTCACTGGTCGCCGGCCAGCAACTCCTTCCTTCCGGCTCCTGGCTCGTCAGCGAAGACCCCCAACGCCTGTAAGACTTGTGCAGCCGCAGCCCTCGTGGCTAGGTAACTTCGGCATTTCAGTGCCTGCATAGCCTACTTACTTAAGGGTCCCGAGTCCCTCGCTTCCGACTTGCCTTATCGGGTCCGCCCGAGACCACTAGAACTTTCCGTGCCCTCGGGCACTTGTATTGATTGTGCACTTGAAGTATTTTCCTAAGAGTTTTGTTCTGTGCTTAGTACCCTGTCCTCATAAAGAGTACAGGGCTGTTGTGATTCTAATAAATATACCGTTTATTTTCATAACACTTGTGTGGTGTCCTTTCACTTGGTGTTCAAGGGGTATGTGATGGTATAACAGCTGGCTTAACACGCCCTCTAGAGTTTAGCCCGAAGACTGCTCATATCCACGCTACTAGGATAGCTGGTCTAAGGTTGACTTACAACCAATCACCATAAGGGTCGTTTGGACCGATGCATAGTGGTCGCTAGACTAGCGAACGCTGCATATCGGGCCAACTTCTCACATCGACCACTAGAATTGGTAAAATACAAGACATTTCTAACAGTGCTATAACCTCATAACGTGTGCCCAGGACTTTGTTTCTTAAAGCCCTATTGTTAACAGGGGTAGATTATCCGCATGTCAGCCGACGTGGTCTCCTAGTCCTTTTATACACGGATGAAGCAGTTCTTTTTTCCAGGACCGCTAGGGGGCTACAAACCCTGCTTGACGCATTCTCTGCCTTTATGTCAGAGCTTGATCTATCTATCAATGACTCTAAATCCTATGTTATGGAGGTGGGCATCCGTCCCAAAAAATCCTTTCAATTTACGGTTAATTCTGCTAAAGTACCCCACACTGATGTTTTCTCTTATTTGTGAGTCGTAATGGACGAGCAGATAAAATGGGGCCCTTTAAAACAAAGAAAG
Organism: Lissotriton vulgaris; assembly: GCF_964263255.1. Classification (NCBI taxonomy): domain Eukaryota; kingdom Metazoa; phylum Chordata; class Amphibia; order Caudata; family Salamandridae; genus Lissotriton; species Lissotriton vulgaris. The sequence goes on from NC_141691.1 coordinate 1,449,380,723, forward strand.
AGGGAAGACTTGGTGCCGATGAACGCTGCTATTTTTAATTTTGATTCGAAATTGGAAAAGAGACGCACTGCAGCTCTTTTAAAGATCTATCAGCCAAGAGTGTCGCTACAGCTTCTTATGGAAGGAAATATGGGGGCATGTTACCACAGATATTCAACAAGTACCTGAGAGGACATTCCTGAAACGCTTACTAGGCATCCCGTGTGGTACATCTAACTTAACGGTACTAGAAGAACTGGGGAGCCTTACCTGAGTGACACATTGGCCCTCCGTCGATTAAGTTTCTGGATGAAAATTTGGTTGAGCGAGGGATCTTCGTTGAGTCAACTGATTTCAAAAGAATGTATGACCTAGATCATGCCCTCCACATACCCTGGCTCAGATAAATCAAGAGCAGTTTTGTAAGGATAGGAAGAGCCGAATTGTATACTAAACCTGAATTGGTAACTAAAAATGACGTGGGGTCGAAAAGGGAGATTTTTAGCAGTTTAAGGAAACTCGAGAGGGAAGAGCTGGAGATGAAGAAACTTAGTTATTGTAAATTCCTAATGTTGAAAACAACACCGTTAGCTAAGCCTTATCTCTTGGGGTTTTTAAGTATTTCATTTAATTTCAATCTTTATTCGGTTATTTGCAAAAAACAACCATAAAAGCACAATTTAATATACATTATAAAAACAAATTGATAAAAGAGACCACAATATCCACAGGAATAAAACACAATTAGTCTGTAGATGAGTATATACAACAATATGTACAACAAAATCAAGCATTATCCCTCCATGCTGATTCTAAATTTTAGGGCTAATTTTAAAAAACTGATTACAAATAAAGTGCATTTGTTATTTAGCAGCTGTAGGTGACAAAGTGCAGGTTTAATCTGAGTAAAATTCAGTCTTTTAAGGAGAGGCTTAAGGTAAGCCCTCCGGGGAATATCATAAAAAGGGCAAATGAATAAAAAGTGCACCAAGTCGCAGCCGCAGGTAGGTAACACTTGGCCTTGGTGGCTGCCTCTTGGAACGGCTAACAATAAGTGAAAGAGTTTCAGCCGAAACCTAATTAACAAGAAACGGTCAAAAATCGACATTGGTATGGTTCCATGCTTAAAGTGGTTTGTATGACAACATAGTTTCTATTGCTGCTTTTCTTTACCACCCCTTGTTGTAAATGCTTTTCTTTAGATCCACCTCCTCCCGCTGGAATAGCTGCGAAAGAAGGAAAATGTTTTTCACAAACTTTACATCAGTTACTGTAATTGAGTCGGGATTTGAGAAAAGTTCCGGGCGCCCCAATGCAGAGAAACTTTTTTTAGGTATTTTAGCCACGGGATTTTTAACATGTTATCCCATGTCAGTGCTTCTCTCAAGAGCTGGTGGTTTAGCGGAAGGTCTTTATTTAGCCAGCATTTCAGCCAGAATGTTAAAGGCCGAAGTGCAATGGTATCACCTAAATAGGGGGAACCTAATTCCTCATGCACTATAAACTTGGTGGTTCCTCTTGGAACCCCCAAAAGCTGTTTCAAGAAATTATTTTCTGCTACCACCAAGGCCTTAACATTTCTTGTGCCCCCATAACTCGCTTCCGTAGCAGCCTATAGCCAGGCTCTTGGCCTGATATACTTTTAGCAAAGTGGCAATTGGGCGTTTCCCCATTTTCCTTGCAAAATTAAAAATTGCTGCATTTGCCCGTGTTATCTCCCCTTTTTTCTTCTGTACAGCGGGGCCCCATTTCAGTTGGTTATCAAACAGGACCCCCAAATAGGAGAAAGTTTTAGTCGTAGGAATCTTCTCCCCGTTTACATGAAATGAAAACTCCTTGTTATGTGTTGTACCTACATTCATAACAAAAGATTTTGAGTTATTAATGGAGAGATCCCGGGATTTCATGAATGTAAAGAAGGTGTTAAGCAGCAGTTGAAGCCCTTTTGCGGTCCTTGCCAATAAAATGGCGTCATCCGCATAAAGTAAAACAGGTACCCCTTTACGTCCAACAAAGGGATAGTCAGCACATGTTTTTAAGAGGGTATTTTCCAGATTGTTGATCTATAGATTAAAAAGAAATGGGGCCAGGATGCAACCCTGTCTTACACCCCGGTGTACTCCGAATGCCCTGGTCACCTTCAGGTCCTGGGTGTATCGCACATTAGCTCGAGTGTCCTGGTGTAGATCCACCAGGAAATTGACCAGGTTCTGCTCCACCCCCATATTTCTCATTGCCTCCCATAATTTGCCCCTGTTGACTCAGTCGAAGGCTGAAGAGAGGTCCATATTAGCCATATGGACTGTGCCCTGGCGTGCCAACATATATTTACCTAACACCATGTATAAGTTGAGACACTGGGAGATGGTGGAGTGGCCTGGTCTAAAACCGTATTGAATTGGAGAAATTATATTATTTTCATCAGCCCAGGTTGTTAGCCTATTCAGGATTACACCGCCTACTACTTTTACGACCAAATCAATTAAAGATATTGGCCTGTAGCAGGATGTGCAGTTTCAGTCCCCTTTTTCAAAAACGGGGACTATTGTGGACAACCCCCAAGACTTTGGGCATCCATGGTCAGCGGCTGCATTAAATACAGCGGTGAGAACGGGGGCCCAAAGTGATGTCCTTGATTTAAAAAGGTCCGGGGGCACACCATCAGGCCCGGGTGCTTTCCTGCTGGTTAAACCCATGATGCCCTTCTCCACCTCACAAATGTTGAAACGCAGGAGGTTAAAACCTGGTTCACCTTTGTCATATATGGGTGGTGGTATATCGCTGTTAAAAATACGACTAAAATGTGAGACCCAATCATCTTCTGTAATATTGGTGTCTAGTGGGGAATCACCTGTGGAAGCAAAGAGGGGTGTATTTATAATGCCCCAGAATTTAGAGCTGTTACCAAGTATTTCTGGATCTAACAGGTTTTCCCAGGTGGCCGCTTTTACTTCTGCTTTGTGTTTAACCAGAGCCATTTTGTAAGTGAGCCGAGCAGCCCTGATGTTTACCTGGTTCCTTGGATTGGCCTTAAGGGCTGACTTTAGGTCACGGCTTGCCTTTGAGCATGCATTGTCAAACCACTTTGGCGCGTTACAAATTCGGCCTGTAGAGGCTACTGTTAGCATTCCCCCAACTTTGGTGACTATGCCGTTAAACGCTAATAACATTTTGTGTGCTGAGGGTGTGGGAGATACGCAGGTCAATAGCTCAGTATTACAAGTCCTATTAATCTTTTCATAAAGTTTGGTCGAGTTCACCCTTTCCCACTTTAGACGTCTGTTTCCGTCCGTACATTTTAGGACCCCACTGTCTGGCCTTTCTTCTTGTATATTGAGGAGCATCCCTCCAAAATAAGTGCAAACAGGATTGTGGTCACTCAGTGGATTCTCTAAAATTTTAAAACTAGATATACAAGAACTAAGATTACTAGAATAAAGAATGTGATCGATATAGGAACCCCCCACGCTGCCTTTGAAGGTAGGAATTTCATAAAAGGTGTAATCATCCACCTGAGACATGGCGGTAATTAAGTCGAAGTCATTCGTAAAGGCATTCAGCAAATTTCCTCGAGGGGTATGATCAAAGTGGAAGCCTTCAAGTCTATTACAGCCCATTAAACCTATTGGGGTAATTGCTGGGTTCCCACAAGGATGTACATTCAAGTCACCTACAATGACGACCTGAGATGGGAGTTTCTCCATGTTGTCCCTTAAAAAATGATCTAGATCCCCAATCTTACAACCCCCTTTAAGGTTAACAGCATTGTAAAAATTAAGCAATGCCACAGACTCTTTCCCCTTTTTGATCAACAGTATCTGGAATTCACTATTATTAAAGGGAAATATTTTAACAGAGCATGATAGTGCTAAGTCAGTGTACACAACAAGACCCCTTTGGCTCTACCACTCCTTGAACGTTCAGCTGGCACAAAGAAGCTTTTGTACCCTTCTATAAAAGCATTGTTTCCTACCAGCCATGTTTCCTGTAGGCATATTATTTTGTAGGATTTTATAAAAGACACCCAAGATGGATCGTTGATTTTGCTAGTTAACCCAGCAATGTTCCATGAAATGATATTTTGCCTCGCTACTATTGACACCTCTTGGTCAGGAGCATCACCCATTAAGGCATTGTTATCAGAACTGGGACAACTTGACTCATAAATGTCCACTGCCGCTGGTCTTAGTTCCGTATTGCAATTCCAGTTGCTTATGGGAATATGAGGATGTTCTTGCGATTGTGGGTGCCCAGTATTATCAGGCTCACTATGTGTCGGCGGTCCATTAAATGTCAACAGTTGTCCCTCGGTGACAAATATATCCCAGTCTATCTCCTTCGGCTGATGGTTGGTGGTAGCCCCTGTGTCGATGTAAAGTATCTCGGCTTCCTGGGTCATCCCCCAGTTATCTGCGCTTTGTCTAGGGTATGGGGGAAATCTGCCACTAGTGTAGATGAGGTGTCATAAAGTCAATCCACTCCCTCGAGACCTTCCTGCTGGTAAAAGGCAGCGAAGCGGTTGAAAGTGGGTACCCTGTACTGGGTGTCAAAGTAATCAGGGTGCCCTTGTCCAGAAATATAATTGGCGTGCATGCTTCCATATGCCGTTTGATGTGGAGTGTAGTACCTAGTTCTATGTGGGTATTGTCGATTTGTGTTCCCTAGAAATGTGGTAGGTGGTTGATAGAAATAGCTGAGATCTACAGTTTGTATTCTACTTTCTAGGTCACCATCCCTCCAACCACTGATGTAGTTAACCACCCGCCGATCTTTGAAGTTTATAACGATGCAGTCACCCTCATAATCCTTTTTTCTGTATCCCACCCAGTTTATTCTTCTAACCTGAAGAATTTGACCATTTAGGGCTTGGGGAATAGGTCTGTGTCTAGTTAGTCAATAACTAACTTTGTTTTTTAGTTCGAATTGACCCTCTGATTTCCCTGTGCCCAAGGGTGGGACTCCTATCATGATCACAGTGTAGGGATAGGATTCCGGTGGCAGATCAATACGTGAGAATTTGCTGACCGGGGCTGAGCTGATAGGATGATCTTGTAAGCTGGTAATGATGTTGTTATTTTGTACCTCAGCTGCCCACTCGCTTTCACCCCCCCTTCTGTGATGTCTGTTCCAATGTTGAAGTTCCTTCGACGATTTGAACCCGTGTTTTCAACATTGTCGTAAATACATAATTTTGGTATCAGCGAACCGCAAATGGTCCATTTAGCATATCCTGGTGTTTTCGCTATGCTACGAGCAAGAGTACTCCTGTTACAAACACATTTCTGATCTACCCATGGCATCCATCTTAGATTATGGCAGCCATTTTGTGTTTCTTGCCCTCACATAGACAATGGACACGCAATGACCTCTGATTACTTCATCTCGATCAAGGACACGTAGGCTTGGCCGGCGATTCACCTCTCTAGTGACACATGCACCTGTGTTTCTGTTTATTTGTGCACCGAGACAGGTAGAACTCCGGGGTCTTCGGGTGTTATCCCTGACACCTCTGGACGGAACCAAAAAGTCCAGAACTCCAATTGGCGCCCTACGTGGGGCGACATCATTCGGTACCGGTCCAAAAGCCTGAAGAGTTCAAGAAGCTTTGTGTGAAGATTCCTGAGGGAGGCGCCCCACTTCATCGATCCCGGCATATCGCAAAAGTGGCCCGACGTTCTCTTCCACAAGGGTTCCCGTTCAGGACGGCTGCAGTGGTCCGTTGCCTTGACCGTCGCCCTGTCTTGGACCCGAGGTGCAGTCCTTAGTACGGCGAGACAAGACGGGTTTCTCCTTGGTGACGTCTTCAGTGCCTCAGTTAAGTATTAAGTGGTTGCTAGTTGGTTACTTCGTAAGGGTTGTTAAAATCCTTTTAAGTTCTTGGTTTGGTTTGGTTTCGTAAGATTATCACTGGTTGTTCTGGTTACGATAATCTATTGGTTTAGTTTGGGTATCGATACATTCATTCGCTTTTGGTAGGCCTAAGTTCTTGGTTCGAGTGCACATTTCTGTTTGTGTTTTTGTTCGTTCTGTGTTCCGGATTACAAAATGGTAAGTCGGAAAAATTGTATGTTGTCGTGTTTTGGTTGCAACAGTGATTCCCGGTTGGAGGACTCATGTCTGGTTCCTCCGATTGGAACTCCTCTATATGATCTTTATTGTAAACACGGTGTGGGTCCTATATCTTATAATGAGGTGTGGGTCCGATATACGGAAAAAGACGGTGTCCTTAGTTGGCCACTGCATGGTAGTTTTGAACCCGAAGTCCTTGACAATTTAGAAGTGAAATTGTTTAAGAAGAAAGCCCGGCCGGCAATGTTTGATTCTTTCCGTTACTGGCGAAAAGAATCTAAACAGAGAGAAATTAAAAGGTTGAAGAAAGAACAGAAAGAGCAAGAGTTGACTTTAGAACAGGCTGCTAAGCAGCTGCAAGTCAACGAGTCTGAGAAGGCAATAGAGGTGGCTACTAGAGAGCGTAATTTAGCGATAGACAAGTGCTATCCTGCCTTGCCATCAAGTACCGCTAAGATAGTAGAGGACCCCGAAAACGATCCTCTGTTGTCTTACTTTTTACAGTCACCCCCACCGTATGCACAGGGTGCTACGGCTCCACCGTTACCGAATGTTCAATTGCCGGTTGCTGGACAACCTGGTATTCCTGCTCCTGCTCCCCTGAATCAAGCTCCTGTACCTCCTGTAGTCAATGTGAATGTTCCTTCGGCACCCCCTCTTCCAGGGTTGCCGGCTTCTTTGCCTATACCTGTATCGCTTATACCTACTGTTTCCCAAGCTACCTTGCCTGATACTCCTACTGTTCCTGTTCTATCTGTTCCAACTGCTACTGTGTTTTCTACTTCTGCTAGTATTATGACTCCGCTTTCTGTTCGTCGGAGAATCACTGATTCTGTCTCTAATATTCTGTCTCCCTTCTATAAAACTTTAATTAAGACTCCTGCCTATGACTCTGTACAGAGACGTAGTCAGCTTCCAAGTACTGAGGAACGGGGAATATTAGATTCCACGGCTCTCAGATGGATTTCGAAGAGTAGGAGATATAGTACTAGAGATGTATTAGATACTTTTATGCAGTGGAAAGAACCGACACAACGATATGTGTTCGACGAAATGTGCTCCCTTTTACGTGAGGAATTGGAAGAAGATGACACTGACTCGAATTTAGAAGAATTAATTAATGTTCAAAAAGAATTTGCTGCAGGTACGATAGTTGGTCAAGATATAAAAGAAGCGATGGAACTGATTTTAAGCTATAGGAATGATCCATCTCTTCGTTCACCGAGAGAGTTAGAAAGACATAGTACGAAGCAGAATCGCCAATATCCAATGAGGGAGGTTCCACCAATTTGGCGTGAAGCTGTGCGAGCTGACGCAGTAAATGGTGTTGCTGCCGCTCCGGCGCAATTCCAGAGAGTGTGGATACACATTCCGTGGAAGCGAGCCGAAGTATTAGCAGTGAAACAGGCCTTACCAGATCCGCATAAAAATCCTGCCGGATACTATAAGGAGTTAGCACAGACAGTTGAGGCTTTTGTGATGAATTTAGCGGACATTGACATGCTATTTGGGAATGTAGTTCCGCAACCAATTTGGGCTAAAATACGTAAAGAGAATCATCCAGTTGCCCTAGGTGGTGATTGGGCAGCTATCATTGCGGCAGATGGTCAGCAAATAGGTGGTTCCAAACCCGAACCTCTAATTGCTAATCTTCCAGGTAGGATAATTGACTTAATGAAGACTCTGATGCCAGCATTGCGCGTTAACTGGGACAAGTTGTCCGCATGCAGACAGAAGAAAGACGAAAGTGTCTCCGACTTTTTCACAAGGTTCGAAGAGACTTTTGTAGACCACAGTGGTCAGGATATGAGCACAGAAGGAGGACAGAGATTGTTTGTCGATAAATTTGTACACAATTTGCTACCAGAGCTCAGTAATAAATTGAAAGATTCCGAGAGTGCGTGGGCTGTCTCTACAACTGCGCAAATACTTGCAACTGCACAGTATTACGAAAATAGGGATAAAGAGGAGAAAGAGAAATCAGATAAGAAGACGAAAGATTTAAAAACTAAAGTTCTTTTGCAGCAGGCATATCCGCCTTGTATGAATCAGACGAATGCACAGCAAGGGTCATATCAAAGGACAGATTATAGTTCACCGAGGCCGCAATATCAGTGGAACCAGTGTGCATACTGTAAGAAAGAGGGTCATTATAAAAATGACTGTCCAATCTTAGCGCAAAATAATGCTGCAGCAGCTCAGAGAGGTCGTGGTGGTTCCATGCAAAATTCTAGAGGTCGAGGACGAGGTGCTATGCCTCCACAAATGAATGATCGCCCTTCTAATCACTTTGATCAGCGAAATGGACAGTCTGCCCAACAGAATAGGTCTCAACAGTATCATGTTGAGGATTATTGTGAAGTTGATGAGGGATTTCAACAAACTGAATACTAGGACAGCCATGGACAGAGAGAGGGAGTAGTATCAGTTCCAGTGGATCAGAGTGGGCCTTATGTCGCAGTAGCAACATCAGGTGTAGTCGAACCGTTTCTGTTGGATACTGGTGCAGCAAAAAGTTCTATCATTCATGCGAAACTCCCTGGCGCACCTTTGTCCGGCTTAACAAATGTTTCTGTAGGTTTTTCAGGCGCCCCTGTTTACAATCCCGTATCTGGTCCTTTGTCTATTTCTGTTGGACCGTGTCAATTGAAAGCACCCCTGATTTTGACAACCGGTTGTAATGAAAATCTGCTTGGTTTAGACTTGTTAAAACGCCTATATGCGACATTGTACTGTTCTCCGTCAGGAGTACAGATTACATTGGGTAAAAGAATCACCTCTCCGATGTACTTGTCAATGGATGCACTCCCGCCAGAGCTGCATTCACTCCCTGATACTCTTTGGGCGACTGGTCCTAATGATGTAGGCCTTTTGGAAATTCCACCATATGTAGTCACTTTAAAAGCAAATGTCAAATTTCCACGAATTCCTCAATACAAGATTTCTAGTGAAGGTGAACGTGCACTTTTATTGATTGTGCAAGATTTGATTAAGAAAGGTGTGGTTGAAGAAACTAGAGGAAATGTCTGTAACAGTCCTGTATTACCAATTTTGAAACATACTGATCCTTCAAAGCCTCCAGTGTATAGGTTTGTTATCGATCTCCGAGAGGTTAATAAAATTGTGGTTCCGCAGTTTCCTGTGGTTTCAGACATTACTGCATTGTTAACGTTGATTCCTGCTACAGCCACATGGTTTTCAGTTATCGACTTGAAGAATGCCTTTTTCAGCATTCCGATAGCCGAAGAAAGCAGGGATATTTTCGGCTTCTCTCTAGGAGGTCGAAGCTTCAGGTTTAAACGTGCTCCACAAGAATTCTGCCCAAGCTGCAGAATTGATTGCTCTAACGAGAGCGTGTGTTTTAGCTAAGGGAAAGAGAGTGAATGTTTTCACAGATAGTCAGTACGCGTTCGGCGTGGCCCATAGTTTTGGCCGTTTGTGGAAAGAAAGAGGTTTCATTACGTCCCATGGGACTAAGATTCAACATGGTCAGCTAGTTAACGACTTGTTGGAATCTCTAACCTTGCCGACTGAAGTTGCGATTGTGAAATGCAGTGCTCATAAAGCAATCACGGATGATGTTGGTCGTGGAAATGCTTTTGCTGATGAGACCGCTAAACAGACAGCTAGAAATATGATGAGTAGAATGTATGTTGCTACGTCTGCGAGATGGATTTCCGAGTCTGGAATGTGTGAGGACACAGTGGAAAGTGTGAAAGAAATTCAGAAAGAGGCGACTGAGGAAGAAAAGCTTGCATGGAAAGAGAGTACGGGTAAATTGGACTCGAGTGGATGTTGGATTGATCTGTCGGAACAACAGCGTTGGATGTTGCCTGATGCGTATGTGCTTGCAGTGGTAACGATGGCGCATGGAGCAGCGCACATTAGTTCTAAAGGGATTTGTAAGATGTTGGCTCCAGTCTGGAAGAATGATGGGATTAGTAAGTGTGCAGAGAGAGTGGTGAAAAATTGTATGGTATGCCTGATGCATAATCCTGGCAAGGGAGTCCCCACACATGCTGGTCATTTCGCTCCTCCTTCCTGCCCCTTTGAAGTGATTCAGTTAGACTTTATTCACATGGATCGTTGCAACAACCTAAAGTACGTCCTAGTGGTAGTTTGTGCTTTCTCCAGATGGATCGAAGCATATCCACTGAAGGACAACACTGCCCTATCAACTGCCAAAATCCTTCTCAAAGAATATTTCCCTAGGTACGGTATGCCACGGATTGTATGGTCAGATAACGGAAGTGAGTTCGTAGGGAAAGTTATGCAGAGTGTGTGTGCCGGTTTAGGGATCAAGCAGAAATTTCACAGTGCAAACCATCCCCAGTCTGCTGGTTTAGTTGAGGGTTACAATGGCACCCTCAAGCTGAAACTTGCTAAAATACAGGCATCCACGGGTTTGTCCTGGCCAGACGCACTACCCTTGGCTTTGTTATCAACGAGAGCGACTGTACATTCTAGAGTAGGGCTTAGTCCATATGAGATAGTTTTTGGTCGTCCCGCTAATGTTTGGGGAGTGCCAAGGCCAAAAGAATTCTGTTCACTGGAATATCCAATGTTGATTGATTACCTTTACGACTTGACTGCTAAATTGAGTCTTATTCACCAACAGGTTTTCGATGCATTGCCAAAGCCACCGGAGAGTCCAGGTCATCAGCTGAAACCTGGAGATCAAGTCGTCGTTCGAAATTTTGCATGGACGAAAAATCTTCAACCCAGATTCGTCGGCCCATACCAGGTGCTGCTAGCAACAAGAACTGCTATTCGTGTGGCTGGTAGGAAGAATTGGATACACACGACGCACGTCAAACGTGTGCCCCTGCCACTTCCTTACGATAACTGGGTGAAGACGGGAATTGGTGCCTCTGAGTTTGAACAGACACCCAGGTTTATCCCTTTCAGCGATGCCGAACTAATAACTGACACATCGAACTCTGGCTCTCCTCCTGAAACTGCTCCTTTGATTTCTGAACATTTGTCCTCTGCATCAGAAGAAACTTTGCCATCTACGAACCTGAACATTGCAACCTCTGCTGAAAATACACTGTTTCCAGATCAAACAGCTCCTGCAAAATTGAGATACAATTTACGGTCTCGCAATATGGACAAATAAAGCAGGAAACTGCCTATTTTTACACATTTGAATTTTGACACTTTGCCTCCAGCCAGGAAGTTTGCTATTGTTTTTATTGTTTTAAAATTGCCTTGCCGTCTGGGTAGCCGTAGGGTCGTGGCTGTGTGCCTAGTTGAATCTGCGGGGGTCAGACACAAGGTCGATCTTTCTGTTAGTTCTGGGAACTCCCAGGGCTGATAGAGGCATTTTCATCTACGTACACATCATCAGTGGTCGCGAGCGGATTGTAGAAGATGGAGCTTCCTGAGCTGCAACGAGAAAATGTAATTTATGTACGCAGAAATAGACTTTCCAGAATTCTTCACAGCAAATGCTTTCTGATGCAATGTGCCATTACATTTTTGATTGTTTTGATAACGTTGGTGGGTGGAATCGTCTTTGGTGTGAATTTAATTTTTATGCCAGTAACTACAGTACCTCCCCTTGATCCTGCTACTTCTACTGTTTCTTCTATGCATTCTTTTCACTCGTTTCCTGAACATGAGCAAGCTCGACGCTCAGAATTCATTAATAACACTTTCGTACAACTCTTGCACCAACACCAACTGGTAGTTAACACTACAGACTGCTGGGTGTGTGGCTTGATACCCCACACTATGGATAAAGGCATTCCCTATCTAGTTTTGCCTTTTAACTATAATGGATCATTTCAGGCCTTTCAGACCATTTTTGCCTATGCCCTTGAGACCTATCCTCCGCGTCCACCTCGTTCCACTAAATACAACTCTGTCAACAAAGCTTTAGTCCAGGGAATTATTGACATGATCAAAGACGTCAATAATACTCCATCTTACCCTAGAGATGAATTACAAGTATATTTGAGTTGGAACTCTACAGAGTATCGCCTTAGTTTAGGAGAAAGCAAGCGTAAAAGCTCAACTCCAGTCTGGGTCGTGCCTCACCGAGGTCAGGTCTGTTTGCAAGGAAATGGGAGAAATCCGAGAGCTCAGCTAGGGAGGAGTGAGTGCGTTGAGACTTACGTGTTTCAGTCCAACTCTTCCCCTGCCTTCCTTACTGCTAGGGGTACCTACTTCATCTGTCAAGGTAGAGCGTATACATGGTTGCCTGCCGACTTCGCAGGTTCGTGTTATATTGCTCGATTGTTGCCTCCAACATACACTGCTTCTTCTGATTATCACAAGACCAGAGTAGCAAGAGGTGTCTTCAGCAAGGAAGATACCGCCGGTCAGGAAGCTGGAGACTTCTTCAAAGGTTTCCTTCCGTTCTGGGGGCCTATGGCCAATAGTAGAAATATACGTCAGCTAACACGGGTAGTTGAATCTACTATTACCGAAACTGCTGGTGCCCTTAGCAACTTGACAGCTGAGCTTCAGGCGGATCGTCTCATGACGTTGCAGAACCGTATGGTTCTAGACGTAATACTTGCAGATCGAGGTGGGGTATGCAGAATGATCCAATCGAGCTGCTGTGTTTTTATTCCCAATAATGCTCCAACTGTCTATGAGGCGATCTCTAAGCTACACAAGATTTCTGACTCTATACACGTAGACAAGGGAAACTGGTCCTTCATGGAGTGGTTTTGGACTCTGATATCAGCGTGGGGATGGAAGGTTCTGATGGTCATTGGTGTCATCTTAGTATTCCTGTTCTCGTGTTGCCTGATTATCCAGTGTGGTCCCGCTTTGTGTAGTCTCTGTGCTGCAACCTGTTTCAGAAAACCACCAGCTTTTGGAGAAAAGGCGCGAGAAAGGATGATGATACAACAACATGTCACTGACCTGATGAGCATAGAGTTAGACTCTGACATAGACTAAGTAATTGCCTATGTAAGGGCAAAAGGAGGGTCTGAGGTTCCGTGACGATTTGAACCCGTGTTTTCAACATTGTCGTAAATACATAATTTTGGTATCAGCGAACCGCAAATGGTCCATTTAGCATATCCTGGTGTTTTCGCTATGCTACGAGCAAGAGTACTCCTGTTACAAACACATTTCTGATCTACCCATGGCATCCATCTTAGATTATGGCAGCCATTTTGTGTTTCTTGCCCTCACATAGACAATGGACACGCAATGACCTCTGATTACTTCATCTCGATCAAGGACACGTAGGCTTGGCCGGCGATTCACCTCTCTAGTGACACATGCACCTTAGAGCAGAACACGCCGTGGCTGCATGACTCGACAGAAACTGCCTCCTCTGCCTGAGGCCAGTCCTGCTATACTGGTTCTCGTGTTCGTTGGCCTGATCATGATTAGGCGGCCGAAGCTGGTAGCCTTGCCCATTTACGACCCACAAACATCTCTTATCCTGCTTTTCTATCTTCTGCACCTGGCTCTACTCCTTTCCTTCTGGGCCTTTATTAGGGGGAGGTAACGAAATTTACGATGAGACGGTCCGGCTCTTGAATGAAAAGTTGACATGGGATTGTGATGGAATAGTGGGAACCCCTCGTTCGTAATGTTTTGGCATCAGATATTGTCGACGATTCCTGTGCAACGCCAAATATTTATTGTTTAGGACACAAAGGTTTGGGAATGTACTAACATGTAAAGAATTTGCCCGAAGCCCAATTTTTAGTATATAAGGAGCAACCCTTTCTGTACAAATCGAACAGGCTCCTAGATTCTGCCCGTGTGTAGTTTCTGTGACTTCTGTGTCCCTGCAGTAATAAACCTTTGGTCTTTGACGCCACCATCGAGAAGCCCGTGTTTCTGTTTATTTGTGCACCGAGACAGGTAGAACTCCGGGGTCTTCGGGTGTTATCCCTGACACCTCTGGACGGAACCAAAAAGTCCAGAACTCCAATGTTACTTAGTCCGGTGTTACTTGGTTGGACACTTGATGTGATTGTCAGATCTGTGCTCGCACCCGGTGTCGCTGGCAAGACATTGGGTGGCTCTATGTGTCCCTTAGCTGTTTTTTCCACTGGTTGTGAGGGTTTATGCGGTTTTCCTTGGCCTGATGTTGCAGCTGGAGTTTTCTTATTAGCAACAGGGCACAATGGCTTGGTTAAATGTTTTTGGGTGACCAGAGTTTGGGGGGTTTTAGCATACTTCAGCAGTATTTCATTGTTCTGCAAGAGAACTTCTTCCACCTTCTTGACTTTCTCAATCATCGTTTTAACTCTTTGTTTCAGGGGAAGCAAGAGGGACTTCATCAGATGCTCGATTTTTCCCATAATAGTATCTAGGTAGGTGTCATTGTTGCAAGCCCTGTTAGGTAACTCACTGCCGGTATTAGCAGTTTGGGAGCCTATACTATTGTCTGCAAATAACAGCTGACTTTGATGTGATGGTATAGGGTTTTTTGATGTTTGGATAACCGCCCCCTGACTATGCCTAGGTTTATGTTTGTCGTATTTCAATTTAGCCCTAGGTTTTTGTGTTGCCCTCATCTTCCTCCTAGTTGTAGAAGTGCCTACATTCCCTTTCCCTCGGATGGAAGTATTAGGGGAAGTTATTATATTGGGGATTTGAGAGGCTGTCACTATTACTGCCACAGAGGTATCAGTATGTGTGGAAGTTTCTGCGGGAGACTGGATGTTAGGTGTCATAGATAACCTGTTTTCCCTGTTAACAAAGTCAGGCGGAGGAGTGGTACTGGACGGGACTAACTGTCTGTTCTCAGTGTCCGGGAATCCCACAAATGATTCCATAAGGATGGAGTTTTGAGAATATACTGTATGTGTGGATGAATTAGCTATTGTGTATACATCCTGAGCTTTCTGCGTTGAGAGGCACATGCTTGGGGGCAGTGAGAGGCAACTCTCCGTATTTTCTATCGCGTTGACAACAACTCCTATGGTTTTTTGGAACATTCTGTCAATCGCGGTAAGACTTGGGAGAGGCATGGTAACTTGGGCCTTCTGCCTAGAGGTGGACCTAGTTGACATAGGAGTAGTCTTACTTTTATTCAAGATGATGATACATCGGCTTACTAATGGTAGAGATTTATCCTTATTAAGGGAAGTGCAGGTTACATAGATTGAGCGGGTAGCACATATGGTTATGCCTAGAGGGAGAGTGTCAGATATCCAAAGACCCTAATATACAGGCACGAATGTTAACTAAACAGTACAAAAGAGTCACCTTGGTAAGAGAGCAGGGGGCGCAGTGAATCTAAGAGGTGTGGCCCAGTCCGGTCTCCTCGGTCCTCAGAGGGCCCCCCCTTTGCCCGGGCTTACCCCGGTGCTCATGCGCGCTCACGCGACGCGAGAGGAGCTCTGATCTTTTTGTGCGCCTCGGGCGCGTCTGACACCGTCAGTGGGCGGGGCCTGGTGGAATTGTGGGGGCTGTAGTCCCCCCGCTCGGCGGCCGTGATTTGAATGCGGCAGCGGGGGGGGACCGAGTGCCCGAGTGCAGCTACCCCAAGAAGACCTCTCCGCAGGTACAGCATGCTTGGCGGCAAGGCAAAGAAAACCCTCCTGAATCGGCAAGGTTTGTTGGACTCACTCCTTCTGACGGATTCTTTCAGTGCCGGTGACGCATGGGTTTTTAAGTATTTATAAATGTTTTTTATTAACCAGGTTTTGCCTGGATAATTTTTCATTGGCCGTACCAAGGGGGTATAGCAGAGGTCAGTCGTCGGTACCCTGTGGCTGCAACGGTGAGTCTCCACAGGATCTGCTACACTTCACATTATTTTGTAAACTATATGAAGTCCCTCGGAAAACTTTTCTCGCCATGATTTTAAAGAGGATGGATTTTACACAGGCCCGTCCAGCTCTTATTTATCTACAAATGTTGCATGTTGAATATATCTTTTGTGTTCTGAGTTATATGAAATCTGCTATGAAGGCCAGGGCTTACCTTAAAAAAATGTCAGTAATGGTTATGGTCTATGTCACTCTTATGATATATATACCCTAGAACAGGCCCTGGGACCCATTCTTTTAAGTGTTTAGATTTTTTACTGAGGGTCAAGGGTATACATACTTAACTTTGCACCTCAGGTTTTGAACTAACTGGGACTTTTGTGGAAGGTAATTTAATTGTGATATATTGTGTAATTATTTTATGAAATCTTTCATGTATCTAGAACTTTTATGGTTTTATATGCTGAAACCGAATAAAGTTGTTTGGTTGATTGATTGATTGATTGACTCCTTGCTGGTACTGAGAAGAATGGAGGCCAACTGGAACATTCAAAGATGTTCACAGATTTTAAGGTGGGTGTATACAACAAAGGGCATTTCAGGAATATTGGAATATTTTTTGTTATGGTTACCTCACCAAAGCAATGTAATTTTATGTCAAAGTTCATCATGAAAATTCAATTGCTGTCCTCCATAAAACGAACAGACACAAGTTATGCAATCAAGTGTTCCGCAATGCGCAATCCAGACAGCCATTGTGTTCTCTGTTTGCAATGAACGTGGCGTTGCCTTCACTTCCACACAAAGCATTTCAGATTCTATTTAATGCAAAACAAGAATATTGCGCAGCACGTTCCCTCAAGTAAAATCTGTAAAACCTGTAATCTGTCATTTTAAAAAGCAAGTGTGCCGCATACTTTACATTAATGAAGGGAAAGGTGCATATGAATGTGAGGAGTGAGGAAAGGAGGGGGAAAAGGAAGAATGGAGGAAAGGATGTCAAGGAAACGGCAGAAAGAGGGGTAATTACGTTGTGCCTTTCATCCTACTGAATCAGAACACTGAATCTTGTTGTTTAGCTTCGGAGAGGATTATGCTCATGAACTCTGTGCTGTATAAGAACCAGCCATGCCAATTGCTTCTGTAACAGCTTACAATACTAAAGCCTGTATTTTTTAAAGGCTGCATTGTCGTTGCTACTGATGCCCAATGGTGATGCTAAGCTCACAGCCTATCTTAAAAGTTACATTTTATAAGCAAAAGTACCATAGCACTGACTGCTCTGTTTAGTAGTGATACCGTTAACTCAACAGTGTGTACTGATAACCTGGACTAAACAAGGTAAGGAAATGATAGTAGGCAGGAGGAAGCTGATGTCTGTCTATCTATCTATCTGTCTATCTATCTGTCTGTCTGTTTGTATGTCTGTCTGTCTGTCTGTCTATCTATCTATCTATCTATCTATCTATCTATCTATCTATCTATCTATCTATCTATCTATCTATCTATCTATCTATCTATCTATCTATATATCTATCTTTGCAACACTATCTGTTTCTCTCTCTGTCTATGTCCTAGTCTGTCTGCCTGTCTATCTACCTATCTACCTATTTGACTATCTTCCTGCCTATTTACAGGTATGTCAGTCTGTCTATGTACCTGTCTGACTCTCTAACTATTTGTCTGTCTATCTATCTATCTATCTATCTATCTATCTATCTATCTATCTATCTATCTATCTATCTATCTATCTATCTATCTATCTATCTATCTATCTATCTATCTATCTATCTATCTATCTATCTATCTATCTATCTATCTATCTATCTATCTATTTATTTATTTTCCTGGCTGTATTTACCAGGCAATATCTATCTGTATCTATCTGACTATCTACCTTTTTATCTATCTGCCTGCATATCTTCTTGTCTAGCTACCTGTCTATATCAACCTGTGTCTGTCTGTCTACCTACTTGTATATCTATCTACCCACCTATTTTTTAATATCCTTATTATGTTGCTACCCATCTAGCTATCTGTCTTTGCAACTATATCTGTCTATATACCTGTCTGTCTATCCACCAATCTGTCCATCTATCTACCAGTCTGCCTGCCTGTCTGTTTGTCTACCTATCTACCAGTCTGTCTGCCTGTCTGTCTGTCTATCTGCCGCTCCATATATCTACCTATATTTCCAACTCTATCTGTTTACTTTTGCAATTCTAACGATATCTATGAAACTCTATCATTGTCTACCTTTGCAGCTCTATTTTTCTAGCTATAGTTGCAATTCTATCTGTCTAAATATCTATAGTTGCAAATTTATATTTCAATTTTTAGTTGCAACTCTATCTAGCTATCTAGGCAACCTTGTCTATCTAGCTATCTTTCTTTGCAACCATATCTAATGCACTTCTCTTCTCTATCAGTCTGTCTATGTCTCTATGCAACCATCTCTGTCGATTTAAATTTACATTTAAATGTCTTACAATCTCTCTATCTCTCTATCCACCATTGTAATGAATGCTTTTTATGATGCCCCAAAAACATTATTGTCTTTCGACAACATTTTTTTTTTAATGATGAGGACCTATGTGCTTCCACAGCAATAAAGTTTAGCAAAAACCTTGAATTACCATTGTCAAATGGTTGGCAGCTAACACCAGACTGAATTGCTTTGCCAATGCTTATTTAAATTCTAATTTTTCTTACTTTTGTGGGCATATTTTGTACAAGCATGTGTTTCCTCAACCTCCTCCCTAAATTTTCTAAACCCCTTTGGTGCTCATGACAGAATGTCTCCGTCATGAGCACCAGTGCTTATGTGCTCATGACGGAACCAGTCTTGAGCACATGCGCACTACATCCCTCTGGTTTTCTTTTTTTTTGCCTCGGGTAGAGGGGAAGAACTTCCTCATTCATTGCAAATAAAATGCATTGAAATTGAAACTTAAATGAGCTGATCAGCTTGTTATAGTTTCAGTGGTTTGGTGCTCGTGGGGCTATCTCAGTCCCCCGAGCACTGAAACACATGGGAGGGGTATCATTGAAAGGGAAGAATCTCCCCTTTCCAACAATACCCCTCACTAGTGGATCCCTGCTTGGGGATCGCCTATACCAACCAGGCACTAGGGAGTGGAGTGCAGCCCCTTGGGCAAGGGCCTTTATTCCCACCATATTTAAATGGGCCATAGTCTGTCTTTCTGCCCCCGAACTGCCCCCTGTGGGGACAGAAAGCCCACTAGTAAGCCAAGGATTTTGTTTTTCAAAATTCAGGGCAGGGGGCTGCCCAAAATGGGCATGCCAATGCCCCCATACACCCCAAAAATGCTACTCTTTCTGCCCCCCAAGTAAGCAGGTGTGGGAAATAGCCCCTAATCTGCCCCCGAGAAGGCAGAAAGCCCATCATGCACCAGGGATTACGTTTTTTTAATATACGTAGTGGTGGAATGCCCAGAATGGGTATGCCAATGCCCCAAACAAATTAGCCACAGTCTTTCTGCCTCCCCTGAGAGGCAGATGGGGGCAATAGCCCCTGATCGGCCCACCTGGGGAGGGGAAAATAGCCCACGAGGCACCAGGGGGGGGTGGGGTCTGCCCAGAATGGGCATTCCAATGCCACCAACCCCCCAAAAATACCCACAGTCTTTATGCCCTCGCTAGGGACTATCGGGGTACTAGCCCCTGATCTGTCCCACCCCCAGGGTGGCAGAAAGCCCATGAGGCACTGACCTTTTATTTGCAATGTGCCTAGCTGTAGGTTTTGGGCCCTAGCACAGCCGGCACCTAGGGAAACCTACCTACATGTACGTTTTTTAAACCTACACACTCAAGGGAATACAGAGCGTGGTGACTTGTGTGGCTCTCACATGTTCTGTTACCCAGAATCCCTTGCAAACCTCAAACTTTGTAAAAAGAAAACACATTACCCTCAAATTTCTGTGATGGAAAATTCTGGAATCTGTTGGGAGCCACGAATTTCCACCCACTCAGCATTCCCCCAAGCCTCCATATAAAAATGGTACCTCACTTGTTTTTGGTAACCAAGTGCTGTGACAGGAAAAGGTCCAAAATGGAACATGGACACATCACATTTTTCCAGTGAAAACTGACAATTTTTTCACAATGAGCCTAGCTGTGGATTTTCTACCCTAGTTCTGCTAGAACGAAGAAAACCTAGCAAACCTGTACATTGTTGGAAACTAGAGTCCAGGGATTCCAGGATAGGGTGACTTGTGTGACTCCCAGCAGGTTCCGTTTTCCGGTATCCCTTGCAAAGCCCAAACTCTGTTAACAAACAAATATTTTTCTCACATTTCTGTGATGGATACTTCTGGAATACGCAGGGAGCCACAAACATTTACCCACTCAGCATTCCCCCAATCTCTCAATAAATATAATACCTTACTTGTGTGGGTAGGCCTAGTACCCATGACAGGAAATGACGTGGACACTTCACATTTTTCCAGTTTCATAAATGTCTGGGTTTGGTAGGTTTTCCTTTATGGTCAACGAGCCCGGAACCAAAAATACAGGTGCACCCTAGCAAAAAAAGTTGTTTTGTGATAGATAGTTTTGATGCATTGTCTCCACATATTTCTGAAAACTAGTCATCTGGGGTAGTACAGGGAGGTGTGACTTGCGTGAAACCCCCAACATTCTCCTATCCATAATCCAATTCAAACCTCTAATTTAGCTGAAAACTTAATTTTTTCTCATATTTGATTCTGAGTAACAGAGCCTGGTGAGAGCCACACAAGTCACCCCATCCGAAATTCCTCTAGATGTCTAGTTTATAAAAATGTATAGGTTTGCAAAGCATCCCCATGTGCCGGTTGAACTACAGCTCAAAATCCATAGCTAGGCACATTGCAAAAACAAGGGTCAGTTTTGAGTGAAAAAATATGATGTGTCTATGTTGTGTTTTGGGATGTTTCCTGTCACATGTACTAGGCCTACCCACACAAGCGAGGTACCCTTTTTATTGGGAGACTTGGTGGAATGCTGGGCACATGGAAGTCTATGGATCCACGCAGATTTCAGAACTTTCCATCACAGAAATTTGGGGGAAATGTTTTTTTTTGGACAAATTCTTTAGGTTTGCCAGGGATTCTGAGTAACAGAACCTGGAGAGAGACACACAAATCACCACATCCTGGATTTCCCTGGATGTCTCGTTTTCAAACAATTATAGGTTAGCTAGGTTTTCTTTGGTGATGGCAGAGCTAGGGTTCATAATCCACAGCAAGACACTTTGAGAAAAAAGGGTCCATTTTCTGTGGAATAATGTGATGTGTCAATGTTGCGTTTTGGTCCGTTGTCTGTTGCGAGTACTATGCCTACCCACTCAAGTTAGGTGCCATTTTCAACAGGAGACTTTTAGAAATGCTGGGAGGGTGGGTGTGTGTGGCTCTTCACAGTTTCCAGAACTTTCATCACAGAAATGCAAGGAAAATGTGTTTTTCTTTTTTACAAAGTTTGAGATTTACAAGGGATTCTAGGTAATAGAATCTAGTGAGAGCCACACAAGTCACTCCATCCTGGATTTCCCTGGGTCTCTAGTTTTCAAGAATTGTATAGGTTTGCTAGGCTTCCCAGGTGCTGGCTGAGCTAGGCTCCAAAATCCACAGCTGGTCACATTGCACAAAAAGTGTCAGTTTTCACTGGAAAAGTATGTTGTGTTCATGTTGCATGTTGGGCCATTTCCTGTCACAGGTACTAGACTTACCCACACAAGTGAGGTACCTTTTTTATTGGGAGTCTTAGGAGAACAAGGAATATAAGAATAAGTGTTACTACCCTGTACATAGTGAAAAAACATTGCATGACGCAGCTCAGTTATTGGCTCAGGGTTCCTTGGGTTCTTGGTGAATCTACAAGTCCTATGTATCCCCATAACCATAAAGGTCTAGTGTGGGTAAGAGCATAATGCTTTAAATAATCTACCATACTTATTAGAAGTTACAGGTGAAAACGTTTGCTCAAAATGCTATTTTCTTAAACTCAATATCAATATTTTTATATTTCAATTTTTACATTCTATAGAAAAACTTTGATGGATCCACACAAATAACCCCATGCTGAAATTTGAATTTTTAGAAATGTATAGTTTTCCAGGATCCATTAGTGCTTTCACACCCATTTCTACCACTAACTGGAAGGAGTTGAAAGCACAACAAATAGGAAAAATAGCCTAGGTCCCAGTAAAAATTCCAAAAATGTGTAGAAAATGTTGGTTTTCTGACAAAAGTCTGCCTAGTCCTGAATGCTGTGAAGTTGGTGATTTTAGCATCATAAACCCTTTGTTGAAACTTTTGCAGGGAAAAAAACAGATGATTTATTCTACAGCATTTTTTCCCCATTTTTCTGAAGAAAAAAATATATATTAGCCATATTTTGGCCAATTTTTCAGTCCCCTCCTAGGGATTCCACAAACTATGGGTACCAAGATGTTAAAAGAAAAGGATGCAATTCTAATGTAGATATTTTATGTGGACAAAAGGTTACAGGGGCCAAACTGAAAACTACCCCAAATAGCCAAAAAAAGGCTAAGCACCTGAGCGGGGGAAGGCCCAGCAGTGAAGGGGTTAAACACCTCCCATTTAGTAGTAAATATTACTCCCCCTACATCCTATTACTTCCCCCTACATCCCAAATAGAAATTTACGTTCTAAAGCTGCAGAAAAATTCTGTGTCCCCAGATTTAGGCTGGCCAGGATGGGAGGCAAATCCTTTTCCTACCTGGGTCCCGTCATTTGGAATTCACTCCCAATTCAAATACGCAAAGAGCAAAACCCTCTCAGATTTCGAAAGGAGATAAAAACCTGGTTATTCAACCAGTAATCTGACCACTTACGTTGTCTACACTTTCTACCAGGCTGTGTATTAGGCGCCGGGAAACCCTTTTTGGGTAGCTATTGCGCCATATAAGTTGATAAAATAAAATAAAATAAATACTCCAGCCACTCCCTCTTGTCCCTCACACATTTATATCAAAACGTATACCTACATGTGCATAGAGCTCCGTACAAGTGGCAGTGATGTCAGCAAAGAAATGAAAGGAGTCAGAGGTCTTCTGGTGTAGGTTTGTGAATTGCATTTTGCAGTACATGAGTAGCACTACTGCATTATTACTTTACATACTACACAATGTTGTTTGTGAATCTGGCCCATTATGTCAAATTCTGTTAAAAGATTCATTTTCACAAATGAAAATCCACTTTTTGTGCAATTCTCATCAAAATAAATTCTAAGGTGCTTTGTAAAAGCAGGGAGATCACTCTGTAATGCCATGTTCGATGAGTGGGCCCTCCGCTTTTTAATACATCGTCCCTGAGCTTCCATGCATCCAAGGTACTGTCAGCACATCTGCATGACTCCTGCATCTTGCCCGCGCTCCATCGCAGTCAGACTGAACTTTTGAATTTGACCTGGTCAAGATTGACCAGATAGCCGCAGTTGGACCTATTGACTCCTAAGCACTGCATTTTTTATTTAATCTTGGAAACTTCATATCTTGTCTTGTGTATGTGGCTTTTTATTGTTTTGGTATTGCTTTACTCAGATAAGTATTGGCTATTTTTCTAAACTCATGTGGAGTACTTTTGTGGGTTTTTCACTGTGTTACTCTGCATGTATGCACAAATAGTTTACACATTTCCTCTTTAGTTTAGCCTGACTGCTTTGTGCCATAATACCAGAGGGTGAGCACAGGTAAACATTTAGTGTGTACCACACTGATGCTGACCAGGATTGTGGTTCCAGCTTGCACAGGATGCATACCGTCTGCCTACCAGAAACCAATTTCTAACAATATCTACAAGAAGAAAAAGATAATTGGAATTATTTTTCATGATTTTTTGGAAGCCTGAAGACATGTGACAATTCTTATCATTCAAAACTCAAACTAAAATCTTTCCTGAAGTAAAAGTGAATTTTTGTGATACAGTGGATGTCTAGCCTACATCCCCACAGCCAACAAGCGAACAACAGAAGCAAGCTCCAGCACCTCATTTAAAAGATGGTGATTTTCAGGTCAATCAATCAAACAAATAGAATTTGTATAGTGCAGCATTTGCACCCCTAGGTTTATCTGGGAGATGTGGAAGCAACTTATCCATGTAAGAGCCAGGTCTTGAGTTTATTTCTGAAGGCCACTAGGGGGGGTGCTGTTCACAAATGGAGGGGCAGTGCGTTCCGGATATTGGCAGCAATGTAGGAGAAGGAGTAGTCTCTTCTGAGGCTATGACTAATGCGGGGGTGTGCAAAGGCTAGTGAGGAGGAGTGCGGGTGTCTTGCAGGTACATGGAAGTTGTAAAGGAAGCAGCTCCTAGTCCAAATGTTTTCTGGGTTTTTAATTGTTTCAGCAACCAGGAGGATCTATAAAATACAAATGCAGATAGGAATTCACACTATTTGTCATCAGGAGGCCAGGGGCCATTAGTACTCATCCAATACTACAGATTTGGCCAGGCATACAAGAAAAGACGCCACAGCATTGGTTTCTCCTTGGGAGCAGAGGAGTGACCACACCTTCGCCTCCCACCCACTGTTGGGCAGAAAGCTTAAAAAATGAAATGGTAATGAAATGATTTTCTTACCATTTTATTTTTGACACTTTCTACCTGCAAACGGAGTGTGAGGGCAGGGGCTGCCAGTGTGTCACTGCTGCCAATGACTGTCAACAGTGAGAAGTGGCCTCTTAAGTTTGCATTATGCTTGTTGGTGTGGCAGGCTCCCTTCCTACGGCCAAACCAACATGAGCAATTCTAACCTCTCCATCCCGGCTGTCTCAGACAGATGGACTGGAGAGCAGGCACAGGCCTACAGAGCCTTTTGGAGCATGGAGCCAGCCTCACCCAGCCAATTAAGATGTATAGAACAGCATTTTGATTGGATGAGAGAGTTGTCTGGGCGTCTTCTCTGAGGATGTGCTACATAACAACGATGATTTACTGCAGAAAATCTAGCGGTAGTGTAAGGTAAGTCATTATTGTGTATTTGTTATGTGTGGTATGTGAATATGTGTATATATGTGTGAATGTTATATGTATTATGTGTATATTGTTTGCCCCACCCCCAATGTGATTTGCCACCAACAGCGAAGATACATAATTGCTGCCAAGACAAACGTTGCTAGAAGAGTGACTAACTTCTTGCAAGTAAGTATTTCACAGCAACACCTCTTCTGTCATCATAAGCAACAGGGAAAAAAGATCAAACTATAAATGGACATTCAAGAAATAGCTTCAATAATTTCTTCACACAATGCGTTTTTTTACAGATTTTTTAAAATGAAATTCATAACTCTAGTTCATTGTTAAAATCATTCAAAATACAAAATTTTACAACAAAAAAATCTTCTCAGATTCATCTTTCCTGATTTTCAAACATTCTCAGTAGAAACACATGCAGGCAGCACATATTCATTATATACATTGATCTCTAAATATTTAACAACTGATTCACTAAAGTGTTTAAGCTTACAATGAGTAGTACTACAGGGGAACTCTTTTATGTACTTTTACATGCCTTAGCGAATCAGCACTCAAACGATTAACTTCCATTTAGTAAAAGAGAAAAAGTGCAAGCTCCTACAAAACCGAAGTCCTCATCCTGGGTATCACTCCCTCCGCCTGGGAAAACACCTTCACTACCTCAATTCAGCAAGACCTGGCTCTTTGACTCAACTGCAGCCCCACTCGCCCAGCACCTTGAGACCCTAATGGATGATTACCTGTGCTCTGTAAGCACCCTTATTGATTGATTGATTGATTGATTGACTGAAAGAGGCCACAGTCCTTTCTATTTGCACGAGTACTATATGAATATTCCATGAATATTTCCATTTTCTTTCCTTTTTTGATGTGTTGGAGTCAATTTACAAATGCATATAAGAACATATAAAAAGCACTACAGAAGTACTACTTCACATACTCACAAATGTCTTTGTGGGTCAGTGGCAAAGTATTTATACACATAATACCTGGGTATGTGAAGACGCTCCTAGGGTTTTATAAACATAACCCTACTACCATTACAATGGGACACATTTTGTGTCAGTCCCAAGTGACCAGGGGCAGAAGGGTAGCTCCTGTAACCTGTTCCTTCTACATTTGTTCAAGAGGTATGCAGGATGGGTGAATGGGTGCAAAATCGTTCAAGGGCAGGATCTGGCCAATGGCAATACCTTCTTGCACTGACTACTGCATACAGCCAAAAGATTATTTACAGTGTGTTCTGGAGGCATGGTAAACAGAAGCCGGTCCTGGCCTACGTACTAAAAATTGTATATAGTTACAATGAAGGGAATGATTGAGAATCTTAATCGCACCACATAAAGATAATCACATGAACTCGGCGATTTAACAACCTCAGTAAATTCAACATTTTTGGGAAAATGGCAGCACAGGGCACACATTTGTTAAAGATACCTGAATGGCTCATTGGGTGAAAATGATCACTAATATCATGACTCAGTCTAACAGTATTCCCACGAGCCCAAAGTCGCTCTAGACATAGGACTGATGCTGGTTGCTCAAAATCATGCATCTGTATGCAAAGGCATTTATTACGATTGGCCTCTTCTTTTGCAAACCCTGTGCAGACTACAGTTTGCACTGGAATCAGAATTCCAAGCTTTTTGGCAATTAAAGCAATTTTCCTCAGGTTAAGTTTGTCAGGTGAACACCAGCAGCGGCTCCACCTCTAAGGCGGAGAAGTGTTGTCCCACTGCTCACTGAGCAGTTCAAAAAAGGGAAAAATCAAATAATAGTAATGCAATTTTTTTATCATTTTATTTTACCGTAATTGCTCAGTTGGTCGCGGGGGGGGGGGGCGCAGGGTGCGGCTGGGCTGTTCAGAGCTGGGGCGGAGTGAGAGGAACTTTCTAAGGACGATTGGCAGTTTGGCCATCAGCCGTGGTCCTGCCAAACAGTCTAGCACCCTTTGCATGTTCCCCACCAGGCTGTATTGCACAGCTGTGTGGAGAACAAGCACAGCCTCCCAGCCCCTGATTGAGCACCAAAATACGGTATCACAACGCTGCTGTAAGGAATCATTGCGATTGGCATGGGGAGTTTGTGATGCTGTGTGCTTCCTGCTGCTGGAGAAGAAGACGGGGAAAGACAGCAGTAAGTACTTTAATGAACTTTTTTATCCCCCCTTCAGTTCCCCTCGCCTCACCACCCCCATTCGGTGGCAGTCGCTGCACTGGTGGAACCTGCCACATTTTTCCAGGAGACAATGGGCCAGATGTAGGTAATTCTATTTTACCGATTCATAAATACCGAATTTTACTGATTCGGTATTTATGAATCGGTAAAATAGAAGGGGGGAGATGTAGGTGAAATCGGTAATTGAATTACCGATTCTGTAACAATCGGTATTTACCAAATCGGTAAATACCGATTCGGTAATGCCCATTGATTCCTATGGGCATTGAAGCCCATAGGAATCAATGGGCATCACCAAATCGGTATTTACCGATTCGGTAAATACCGATTCCAGCAAGGGTGCAGGGGGTGTCACTTTGACACCCGCTAGCACCCCAAATACTGGCATGTGTGCCATGTGGCACACAGACATGCCCTAAGGGCATGTCTGTCTGTCACATGGCATAGGTGTGCACATCACAACGCTGCTGTAAGGAATCATTGCGATTGGCATGGGGAGTTTGGGATGCTGTGTGCTTCCTGCTGCTGGAGAAGAGGACGGGGAAAGACAGCAGTAAGTACTTTAATGAATTTTTTTATCCCCCCCCTTCAGTTCCCCTCGCCTCACAACCCCCATTCGGTGGCAGTCGCTGCACTGGTGGAACCTGCCACATTTTTCCAGGAGACAATGGGCCAGATGTAGGTAATTCTATTTTACCGATTCATAAATACTGAATTTTACTGATTTGGTATTTATGAATCGGTAAAATAGAAGGGGGGAGATGTAGGTGAGATCGGTAATTGAATTACCGATTCTGTAACAATCGGTATTAACCAAATCGGTAAATACCGATTCGGTAATGCCCATTGATTCCTATGGGCATTGAAGCCCATAGGAATCAATGGGCATTACCAAATCGGTATTTACCGATTCGGTAAATACCGATTCCAGCAAGGGTGCAGGGGGTGTCACTTTGAGACCCTCTAGCACCCCAAATACTGGCATGTGTGACATGTGGCACACAGACATGCCCTAAGGGCATGTCTGTCTGTCACATGGCATAGGTGTGCATGCACACATGTGCATGCACACCTGGATTCGGTATATTACCACCCAATTGGATTGGGTGGTAAAATACCGAATCTGTAAGGCCATTGGGACTCAGAAGAGTCCCACCTACATCAGGAAGTTACCAAATCGGTAACAATACCGATTCGGTATTTTACCGATTCAGTAAATTTACCGAATCCGTAAATTTACCGAATCGGTAATATAGGGCCCCCTACATGCCAATTACTAAATACCGGTCTGTAACGGCCGACATCTGGCCCAATGTCCGGTAAATACCAGTACCTGCTGATTTATGTGTGCAAGGCACCAAAAACCACGTTATGCCCCAATTTAAAGAACAAAACTTGTGGCAGGGCATAATGATCGCACCTTTAACATTTTGAGCTCTTTGATATCTGATTTTAAAAGGTGACATAATATCCACCTTCCATTGTGGGACACTCATAATGACGGCCATATTGTTAGCTTTTATCTTTACTGTGAATGAAATATATCCAATACAATACACACACCACAAAAAAAACTATTTACAACATTCCAGTTGTTTGATTCTCTCCACGAAAGATAAAGGATTAATTTTGAGCCAAGCCCTGAACCACTACTCCCTCTAACATTATACAAGATTTCATACAACGGTCAACGTCACCACGGATTCAAATCAATATTTCATACTCGACGCCCAGAGCTAGTGCCGGATCGCGGCTCACACCACAATAAAAATAACAGAGTGTGACTCCATAATGAAAAATTATATATCTTTCATGAAGATGTGCTTCTAGTTTTGACAACGCAGTTAGTCACCAACTCAGCATGTCAGTGTGATGCCATGCAAAAAAATGCAGAGGCAGAGTGACATTTCTCCCTTGACTGGCTGAAACAGAGCGCCGAGAGCCCCTCTAGGCACGTGTCCCTAATGAACACACAGTTGGCATTAAAAACGGGAAATGTGACAGCGTGACAGACAGAACATTATGAGAAACTTGAAACCTTCTTAAAATATTGTGAAAGTAATTTATGAATAATCCACAGGAAAGGGGGAGAAGAGCTGATGGCTAACATAGTTATCATATTTCATTTTTGTCACTGCTTATTTTAAAACACATTTAAGAGATTCACTGTGCTTTAAAGTGCATGCTCGGAAGATGTGAAATCCATTTCAAGGCAATCATTTATGGATTATCAATTTCTGCAAAGTAAAGAGTGTAAACTTTATAAACTACACAGAAGAGGCGCTCTTCAAGGCAGTCTCTGGTCAAGGACATCAAATAGGATTTGCAAGGATGCCTATGGGTTCAGGTCGTTAATGGGCCAGATTCTATCTGCGCCTGGCTATTAGAGCACCTTTTCCCTAAGGACAGAATATCTGGCCCTCCCGTAGTTGTATTAATGGACTCGCAGTCGCAGTGGCCCTTCTATGAAAGAAGCTGCATTGATAAAAGAGCACAGGCCTGCGATGCTCTATTTCCATTTGAAGCATTATTTTTACATGCCTCCCTTTTATGACCATTTATAGGAAATAGCAATACTAGGCGGGTGCCTAGCACACTTTAAAAAAAGAGGGAAGGATGGGGCTTAAAAAAGACCTTACGGGTAGTTAACATTAATTTGTTCTATTGGAAAGGTGGGGGGCAAAGTGTTTCTTCATCTGTTATTCAAACAAACTATGCAGTGGCTGTGCTATCCTTTGTAGATGTGATGGTTAAAAATGACAGTAGAATATGAAATCATGTGCTAGCCTGTCATAACACTGCACCTAACAGGTGCCAATGTTTCTGTTTATATGTTGCATGAGTAGAATGGGAAGGTTTAGACTAACCCTGGGCGAAGCACTACGCTCCGTTTGCGGAGTTTGCGGAGTTTTGGCAACTCCGCGTTCCGCGGAGTTCGCGTAGCTGCCGATAACTCCGCTATCCGGTGCGGAGCGTAGTTGTCGCGCGCTAAATAACATTGTCGCGCGCTAAATAACATTATCGCGTGCGCGGCAATGGCTTACCTTGGTTCTGCGTTCGCTTTTTCCCGGTCGCGTCGGCCACCATGTTTGTAAACCCTTCCGTGCAGCTGTGCGAACGCGATAACGTCATTGGAAGCGCGATAAAGCCATAAGGACGCGCGAGTATGTGCGAACGAGAAGATGAGTTCCCGAACATGTCTTGCACAACGCGACCACGTTAATTGTGACCCGGAACAGGAAATAAGGGAACGCAAGCAGGCGGGACAAACCTCTGTGGTAATTTAGCGCGCTAGCCATCCCGAGCATGCAGGCAACGCCCCGAACACGCGCACCGCGCTCCCGAAGACGAAAAACGGCGCGCGAACGGGCCCAGCAAGCAACTCCGCATGCTTGCGGAGCTACGCGTAGTTCGCGGAGTGCAACTACGTCTTCGCGTAGCTCCGCGGAGTCCGACTCCGCGAACTACGCCCAGGGTTAGTTTAGACCACAGAAACTATGCAGTGAAAATGCAACGAACTGATTTACACAGAAATTTGTTTCTACTGAAGAGGGTGGGCCTTAAGGTAAGAAGGGCCTCTGATAAATGCTTTTTTATTACCACAGAGGTATTTTACACTGTATACTGGTGAGGTGAGTTTATTATGTAAAAAGTTCGGGTAGCTGGAAATTTCGCATTCGAATACCACTCAAATGGAACTTTTTATTGCCTTTATGTTATGATATTGAAACTTGTATAACACAAGTATCACAAGTATACCCGTAGGTCTCTTTGCACTTTATCTGCCGGTGGAATATGTTAATATCATTCTCTTTCTTGTTGTCTGTTTTTTCATTTACAATTTCATAATTTCTTATTTTTTGCAACTGTACACTCTTGTTCTGGCAAATGTCTTTTGGTCTCTTTTGAAGCAATCACTCGGCAACTGAGTTTGTTTTTCTTTGCTATATGTTCTATATATTTTAGTCTGTTTTGATAACATGAAATCAGCACACTTAAAAACAATAGATGTGGCACAGGATAATGATGAGTTGAAATTATCATATTGACAGAGACTGTTAAATAATGCTAAGATGTAATAGGCAGAAAGATCTTTGCAAACAAATAAAAAATTCGACTTTCTCATTCTATTTGTGAAGTAAATATGTGTATGCGGAATCGAGAAGAAGATCTATGCAGGAGAAGAGACAACTCATCCAAAAATAAGTTCACGTGATTAGTGATGAAAACCTACCCATGAACAGTACCCGTTGATACCTGTATGAACACCACAACCGCATTACACAACAATAAACGTGAACGTCAAGGCGCCTACATGATGACATCTGGCAATCCGTGAACTAAACAACAAATGTAGGGACACACAACCAATAAAATTGTTATTTTCAACTGAACTACATTTGTAGATTTATGTAGCACAGTTTATCATTCATGAGGTTATCCATGGGTGCGGGGAGATTAAGTGAATTGCCAAGAATCACAGGATGTTGTGCCGACAATGAGACTGGAACCTGGTTCCACAGCTCTCAAACCGGCAGCTCTGGCTGCTGCACCACATCCTTCCCGAAAATGATACCTGCACACTGATCAACGGTGGAATAAATACCACTGTGTGCAAACTCTGCAACAGGGATATGGGTACCCACACATGCCTACCAACGCACACAAATATGACAGCAGCAGTTTGCAGCATCCCAAGCATGGAATGACACCGAAGGTCAAGATCACATCAATACTAAACAATAGATACATTTTTATACATACGCACATGCTAAAACCTTGAAAGTGCATAGAACCACACAAACTGCTAACCTGTTGGGTAGTGATCTAACACAACGGTGCAGGACACATTACAAACCCAGAAGCAGCTTGAACAGCACACTGCGATCCAGGAGTGGAAGGATACAACCTCCATAGAGTACAATTTTGAAAATACTACTTTTAGAAAGTTGGCATTTTCCTGCTTTAGCCATTTAGTGCCTGCAGTCTGTCTCTGGGTCAGATGACTGGGTGTAGCTGACAGTTTTGCCAAGTGCATTCCTCTTAAACAGCCACACACACTAGTGAGCTTAGGTGTGCCTAGATGGACCACACCTGGCAGAATCGGAGGGCAGAGCTGGGCAGAGCACCACTTACACTTGAATAGCTTGTGTCCTGCCTCCACACAAAGAGCTGCATACACCCTGTAGTTAGTCTGGAGCCCGGGCAGGGAAGTTAGTATCCCTGCAGACATGAAAGCGAAACCCCAAGAAGCTTCAAAGGAAGGCGCATGCATAAATATTGGACCCCAGACACCACTCTTCAATTAATTTTTGGATCTTTGGATACTCTGCCGGAACGAAGTACTGCTGTGCTGCTGAAAGGACTGCCACTCTACTAGACTGCTACTCTGAAGGACTGCTGGCCTGCTGTGCGGTCCTGCTTCCCTCTTTCCTGAGTGTGAAGTACTGGGCCTACATCTGGTGAACCCAGGACCCCAAAGTGACTCCAAGGGCTACCTGGCTGGCCTCTTGACTAGAGCCTCAGGGAAAATCAACTTTAATAACACTGAACCCAGAAACTGGACTCTGCAACCTGTGAGTCCTACCCTGCCAAGGTGCCCCACCCCGTAATGAACCCTTGGAAGTGGGCCTGAAGGTGCTCTGCCAGTTCATCTGTAGACCAAGCGAAACCGACTCATCACATCTGCTGTGCGGCGCAATCCAAAGCAGAATCAATACATTGCCTATGTTACAAGTCTTTTCCCAGTGCAAGGACTCCACATTGACCTCATAGCCCGCATCGGACCCACCGCTATATGAATCTTCACTGACGTAGGCCTAACTGGGTCTCTGTTGCACTCCATCGTGATCAGCCTGAACTGTTGACTTTGTGCCGGTCCAGCACGACCAGATATCCACAGTTGGCACCTTGTGCTGTTTGGTGCTATTTTCACTGAAATCTTTAAACTTGCATATCTCCGGTTCTACTAATTGGTTTTTTGTAATTTTGGTCTTGTTTTATTTATTAAAATATACTATATTTTTCTAAATTGGTGTGGCATTTTCAATGTGCTGTTGTTTCACTTTATTATTTTTTGAATTGCTGCAGAAATACTTTACACCTTTCCTTTAACTTAAACCTCTCTGCTGTATGCCATGCTACCAGAGGCTAGAGTACATGTTAATATGAGGTTTGCTTGGTCCTCACCCTGACAAGGATTGTGGTTGTTGCTTACGTAGGGTTTCACCCCCCTCAATGTGAAACCAAATTTCTCACACGGGGTATTTAACACACACATCTTTGTGCTACTTTAATCTTCAATCAAATTGGAAAGATTGGCTGAGTGATGATTTTCTGCATAGGAAACAATATATATTTTATGGGATAATGGTGCGCTTATATTACAAGCCAATGTCACATTGCCATGATATTTATCTCAAGATATCAAGAAGGGATAAAACTGATAAATGTATTACTAATGTCTGAAGTGGACCTTGACCTGCTCAACTTTGTTATAGGGGAGAAGCCTGCTATGTAATTATTATACATAACCCACAGCAGGCCTTAGATTGAGCATCTCAGGCTGTGAAAAAAATGTGGTTCACATTATTGAGCTGTGCCTCCGGGATTTTTTGTTTATTTGAAAGCCAGCATGAAGACCACTAAACATTGATATGTTATCAAGCATGGGAGCCTTTGTTTACTTAAAAGCAGTAAAGGGATGTTTCTCCTGTCTGGCATGCATGAGAGTTACACAAGGCATTTCAGCTTTTGTTATATGCAGAGTGCACTGTTGTAGTGCATTTTTTTGTCATGGGGAATAGAACAAACAGAGCTTCATATGTTTCCATTGAGTGTGATCACAGTGGGCATTTGGGTTATATTGCTAAGTGTTAAGGCTTTTTTTAGGACCATACGTTTTACTTTTTCTGGAGGCAGTATGAATAAACTTCATGATGGGGTGCTATTGTTTTTGTTGAAGCACATGCTATAACACACAGACCAGTGGTTACTTATTCTCTTCCCCATAAACTCTGTGAGAAAATGTAATGAGAGATGCTCTCAAATATGGCTAATCAAATCATCAAATCCCCTGCTCTCCATTCCACTGGAGTCAAGCTGTCCTGGCTGATGAGGGCTGAAAGCCCGAAACCGGTCCTAGGATGTTTGCTTCCAGTCCAGGGAGGACCTGGACTGGCAGTTCGGGCTGGACTGTTCCCATTGGGCGCAGGGTCAAGACTGATTTGCATATGGCTGGGGCCAAACTGGAATGGCATTGTGAGGACAAAAAGTTGGATTTAGGCCCAGATCTCTGTACTGGGGGGAATGTATGACATTGTTCTGCATCCTGTACATCAATTGTTCTTTTTGCATTCATCAAATTCCAGCATTTATTCACAGACTAAAATCACCATAGAACACCACAGTTCCTTAAAATAATATGGTACAACCAACAAACAATTATTATAGCAACTAAAATCTGTTATCATCCTTTATATGTGCTCCTTAAATTAACCCTGATCCAGCACTACTAGCTAATCAGGGATCAATACTCGATAACATACAAATGGCCCATACACATTCACCCAAATCCCTGATGTGCTGGGGGTCAAGTTTTAATGACGTTAATAATTTTTTTTCTTCACAGGTTCATGCTTAACATTTCTAAATACATAACTAAACCTGTATATCAACTCGCTTTTCTCTGGTCTATGGACTGATTGTTTGAGTAGTTGATGGTAATAATAGTACTATCTAACTAACTATTTAGGGCCAGATGTGGGTAAATGCATGTTTGCGATTCCTTAAAAGCGATTTTTAGGGAAACGCCATTAAGGAATCGCAAAATGCCGTGCTGGTAGGGATCGCATTATTTTTTGCGATTCCTTAATATTCCTATTCATTCCTATGGGCCAAGAGACCCATAGGAATGAATAGGAATTGCACCCACACCAAGAGGCACTCACAAATTAGGGGCGCAATTTCAAGGGTGCCATGGTTCCAAATGGACACCCTGTTACACCCCTGAAATGTGCATGTGTGCACATGTGGCGCACATACATGCTCTAAGTGCATGAATGTGTGCCACATGGCTCTTAAAAAAAGCAAAAAAGGTGCTTTTTTAAAGGAAATCGCTAATTACCACCAACTTGAAGTTGGTGGTAATTAGGGATTTCTTAATGCTAAAGTGCACTTTCTTTAGTGCTATTTACATTGCATTTAAGGAACGCAATATGTGATTCCTTAAATGCAAGAGCAAAATAAGGAATCTCAATTTTCCATTCCTTATTTTGCTAGTAGGTTTCAACTTACCTACAATGCTCGCTGCCAAATAGCGATCGCAAATGCTGAAATTCTGTGAATTTTAAGGTTATCGCTTGCTATTTGGCCACCTACATCTGGCCCTTAGTTAGCTAAATAATCAAAGACTCACTGTAAGACTAATGAAGTATAACTCAAATAATTGTGAATAATAAATGCTCATTGCATACGGTTACAAAGCAAACAATGAAATTGACAAGAGGGAGAGAAAAACACCAGCAAAATGCAAACAGTGTCATACTCATCATCAATTATACGATATGCACATGAAGGAATGGGTAGATTAAGAGACATAAGTTTCAACAAAATAATGTGAAACGATAAACATATGACGGGGGTAGATGAAGAGACATACGTTTCAAAGACAAAAATACATTTGCAAATTATTATGCAAAGTACGAGTCCGACGGATTTACTATCCCAAAGATCAGTAAAATACCACCCCCCTGGCCAAGGAGGTATTGGGGGTCCCCTGAAATAGAGTCAGGGAACAAAGACTTCAGAACTCAGGTACTGGATAGGGACAGGAACAGCTAGGCCTCTCTGCAAATCGACGGACAGCGACACATCAAACCACACTCCTCTCTGTCTCTCCATGCCTCACATAACCCCACCCCCATAGGTACCCCAGTTAGACCTTAAAACCTACATGTCCAACCCACATTAGTAGAAACAATTCATAGAACTCAACTTTTCCTTAGATGGGCCGGGAGGTGATCTGTCACACCATCATGATTTCATTCTAAATTACTATAGTCTATTGTTCTACTTTCTGTCCTGTGACCTAAACGTTGACTCGTTCATACATTTAATACGTGTAACTTTTTTCATTATTCTTTCATATGTCTCTCAGCTACGTCCGCGGAAGAAGTTTTGGGTCCCACGCCCAGTCTCATCTTTTGGCAGACAAAAAATGTTCTCTATGGCTGGACCGCCCTGACTACAGACAGTTCTGCAGCGCTCAGCTTTTTCTGTTTATTTTTCAGGTCATTCATTTCCTCTACAGCCCCCATCTATTGTGTCAACTTTACACCTTTTTGGGCCCGTTTGGCTCACTAATGGCATATAAAACATAAGCATTCATTAATTACATGAAATGCACTTTTCACCACCCACCTTTGCACTATCCTATGTTTTTCCTAGCAATGCTTGAGGTAAAAGCGGCATTATTTATTATTTTAAAGGAAGATGAGAAATGCAAGATGTGAAATGCGGCCTCGCCATTCATTATTTCTTGTTTCTTTTGAAGCGCAATGTAAATATGCTTAGTTCTTTCATGCATTCATTCACATTAGTGCATACATGCGCAAAGCAGTTTCCCATGTGTTTTATGTGTTTTTTTATGTTAGTTTACACTGCACACTGTTAAACCCCTGCTCCATCACCCCTAAAAACAGGATTTTACTACATGCACTTCAAATGGGACCATGCCCCAGAGTCCTGTAATAGCTGCCTCAATAAGTTGGCTATGTTGTGACCCTTGGGTTCAGGGTGTCCTAGTCCTGTCTCTTTTCAGGATGAAGGGGCCATGTCATGACCTCTGCTGATCTAATGTGGGGATATAGGCAGTGGCATAACAAAACTTGAGGGGGCATCCCTGCAGGTTACATGCAGGGCCACCCTCATGGCTCAATCAGGAGCTTGCAAGTCAGGATACTGTGCTGAGGTGGCCCCTGGAGCACTGGAGGCCAATATTATGCCATTGGATTTATGCCATACCTGCAAAACTGATTTCAAATAATCTATCTATATATCTAAAAACGAAAGTATGTCTGTTTGTCCTTTATGCATTACTACACCATTAATCTGATCGCCGCAAAACTTTGGGAAGTTGTTGAGTACACTCCTGCGAAGGTTTCTGGCAATAAAATAAATAAAAAAGAAAAATGTGTTAAATATCGGCCCACCAGGGCCCTCATAATCTTTCCAATACTGAACATATACAGTGTACGGTGCGACTCGCTTTTGCAATGACCATCAAAAAAGCACAAGGACAATCGCTGCAAGTGTGTGGACTAGATTTGGAGAATCCGTGCTTCTCACATGGACAACTGTAGGTGGCCAGCCCACACGTCAGAAAACCTTCTGATTTATTCGTGTACGCACCAGACAGAAAAACAAAAAATACTGTGTATCCTCAAGCACTCGAA
This sequence comes from Lissotriton vulgaris, assembly GCF_964263255.1. NCBI lineage: Eukaryota > Metazoa > Chordata > Amphibia > Caudata > Salamandridae > Lissotriton > Lissotriton vulgaris. The sequence goes on from NC_141691.1 coordinate 1,449,418,097, forward strand.
AAAAGAAACAGAATTAAAACAACACTTTAAAATGTTTTCCATATTAAAATGAATAAGTTTCAATACAAATGACACAATGTAAATTGAATGTTATCATAACAAGTTTCCTTAAATTTCCTTTCTTCTGAGATCGCAACAACGCGCGACGGGTAAGCTAGTATATAGATATAAACAGCACAGCGTTACATTCTGGATACCCAGAATAGTGACATTCTATGACTATTCTGTGACGGAAGTCTCATGCTTCGGGGGCGCTAGGTGGGGCACAAGCGTATTGGCCGCGATCTTGTGAGGCTCCCGCAGCCCAGCTAAGGGTATTGTATTTCAAAAAGATTTGGAGTTTTGAGAGACATACAAACGACACTTAGAAATATAGAACAGGACTTGAAGAGGCTGGAGGGGCGTATGGTGAATGGAGAAACAGGTCAGATAGTGAAAGATTTTAGGGAAAAATTATCTGAGTATGGAGAAACTGCTGCCAGGGAGGTGAAATACAGGGGACGCTACTGGGTGGCACGCAGGTATGGAGAGGGAGAGTGTCCGGGGAGGGCTCTGGCTGAGATAACACGACACCCACAGTTTAACACTCACATCCTTGAAACAGAGCAACCTGTGGGAACGGTTTGCCAAGATACCCTTGGTATCCTTGAAACATTTACCTCACACTATGCCAAATTATACACAACGCTGCTTCATGGGACGGCGGATCAAGGTGCATTCATGGGTGATGTTATGCTGGGCTGGCTCAGTGATGTGCTCCATTTGAGAACGATTAGATCGGGGAAGCAATTATGTCCTTGAACAACGGGAAGGCGCCAGGCCTAAACGGCCTGCCCTCAGAGTTTTATAAAAGCTACATAGACATCATGGCGCCCGGTACTTAGGGAAGTCTTTGAGGAGTCCCTAGAAGTCTGGATACTTCCTCCCTCAATGAGGGAAGTGGTGATAACGTCCCTTTTGAAACCGGGGTAATCACCCAGCTCCTGCGACTCCTTAAGGGCGTTGTCGCTTATAAATTGTGAGACAAAAATATTGGCCAAGGTACTGGCCACACGCCTGAATCTTCAGATGGACAAGCTTATTCTCCCCGACCAGTCCGGCTTCGTCCCTGGTAGGGCTACTTCCCACAACTTGCGTACTTTGTTTTCCCTGATACAGACTGTGGCGCCAGAATTCCCGCTCGCTGCTGTCTTTTTAGATGCCACCAAGGCATTTGATTCTGTGGAGTGGGATTACTTGTTTGACGTGTTACAAAGGATGGGGTTCCCTAAGTTATTTATCTCTTGGATATAATTGTTGTATCATCAACCCACTGCTAAGGTGTTGATAAATGGGCACCTGTCCCCTGCATTTTCCATATCGTGAGGTACCAGGCGGGGTGCCCTCTATCGCCACTATAATTCGCATTAGCGATTGAACTGCTGGCTTCTAGACTACGCCAAAAACACCAAGACAAGGCGTTTTGAAATGATCAGAGTCAGATCCTAATATCGTTATTTGTTGACGACATGACACTATACATTAGGGACTCCCAACAAAATATCAACCCCCTTTTAAAGGGAATTTCTTGTTTTTGGCAGACTGTCTGGTGTTAATGTTGGGGGAAATCGCAAATATTTCCTCTCACACCCGCGGTTGCTAAGTGTTAGCCAGATTTCCCCCTTGAGTGACTAGCCAGTAATGTCACGTGCTGGATCTCTCTACCTTTGTCATTTGCAGGCAGAGCTTCCCTTATAAAAATGATAGTGCTCCTCCAATTCCTTTATCTGTTCCTTAATATTCCCTATCACCCCGGGGTATTCTTCTTTAAAACCCTACGCACTGAATTGATTTGGTTACTCTCGGGAGGCAAGCAGTCACAACTTAAATGGTTAATGCTCACAAAGTCGTATGACCAACATGGTTTCGATATCCCAGATTTTGAGGTCTACTACATCAGTGCACAAGCCCACTGTGCATACCATTGGATACATCCCACAGCATATATGCCACAAGTGGCTACTGAGGATTGGCTAGCAAATCCTCTTCCACTGAGTGACCTCATTAATGGACATGCTCGCGGGTTACCACCCACAACGGTTACCAGCACAGTAGATGCATGAAGGCGAATGGCAGATCTCCTCGAATCACCCTTATTGTTCTCCCCGCGGCTCCCGCTATCATATCATCCAACTATGGCATTATTGCAGGAAAACGTTTTTCAAAATATGTGCAAATGACTCCATGTCACTACATGGGGTGACCTGTTTTACAGAGGCTTGTTCCGGTCCCTAGAGCACTTGTTCCAAGCCACTGGGGCAGGGGATGAGGGTAGTTATTCCTGACTTCCCCTAAGAACCGGAGAACTTTGTTCCGCTACACTTCATGCTTAGTTCTACGGATGGTAAGCACCTGGTATCGGGTATATATCATTGCATACGTATGCAGCAAGCAGGTATTATTAGTCTGGCCTGTACGGCCTGGAGTGAGGGGACAGGAAGTGATGGACGAACAGTGGTTGTATTGTTGCACACAAACCGAGCACATCTCTGCAAGCTGTAGACTAAAAGTGATACATTATAAATTTCTGCAGCGTTTATATTACACGCCCGCCAGAAAATATAGATTTAAGCTATCAGATAATGACAGGTGTGAAAGGTGTGGAAGGCCTGGGGCAGGATTTTTGCACTTGGCTTGGGAGTGCCCAGCGATGTGGGAGTTCTGGATGCAGATATATGAGGCCCTCAGAAAAATTATAGATAGCACACAGAGATGGACCCTCTGATGGCGCTGCTGGGTTACACTGCACAAATAGCTAAAAAATACAAGAAATATAAAGCTATAGCTCTACTGCTGGCCAAGCGAAGGGTGGCCTGCCGATGGGGTAGGGGAAGAGCTTCAAAGTTTAAGGAGTGGCTAGCAGACATTTTATATTGTCAGGAGCAAACGTCGATATATGCTGAGACACAGCCGATGGGCTCTAGACCTAGGGCTATCTGGGGTCCTCTTCAGACCTTCTTCCTCCAAGGGGTGGGGGAGGACACAGACTCATCTTCCTCAAATGGTTCATAAATGTTGTGCGATACAGGTGGAGCCCTCTGGAGCCTCAACAGGGCCTTACAGGACAGGTGGGGCCTCTTTTCTCTGGTCCTTAGCAGATATTGTAATGATGCCTGCCTTGCTCCTGATTGTTAATGGACCTCTATGGTTTATTTTCTTGTTTTATCTATTTTCTTTTTCCTGTTCTCTTATTGGTTTCCTATAGGCTATCAATGCATTATATCTGGAAATGTGTCAATGACGGACTTGACCAATATATGTGGGACACATTCATTGCGATGTAAATACGAGGACTGTATAGAGCGACAAATTACACTTTGCTACAAACTGCTATGTGGATGCCAAGCTGTAAAGTTATGTTCTTTGAAAAATGATAAATAAAAGTATTATAAAAAAAATTCCCATGCTTCAATAAAACAACATGGTCAAAACAAAAGCACAATCACAAGCTAATAATAATCAGACTACAGATATGCCACCACAAACAGCGGCACTTACAAGCATAGTGGCCGATAGCCGATAGCAACAACGTAGCTCAAAATGCTGGACCGAATAAGTTGGCTAACATTCCCATAGCAATTAAAGAAACCTGGAAAGTCTTTGCTGGACCGAATAAGTTAGATAACATTCCAATAGCAATTAAAGAAACCTGGAAAGTCTTTGAAACTAAAATTAATATTGAGACTATAGATCTACATTTGCTGCAAGGATGTGTAAAGACGATTGCAGACAGTGATACAGAAAGTGAAGATACAATGAAATTGATGCAAGATGGAGCTGCAAATTTGAAGTCTCCAGCATCTGACTTAACAGAAAGAGTAGGGGACTGATTTGTACTTTGGTGGGCAGAGGGTACTTCATCAAGATAATGGAGGACATTGCCTTTACCATCCAGTTGGGACTGTGCCCACCAAATCTACAGTTGTCCGCCAGTCCCTCAGACAACTCTAAATATTGGCAAGAACCACACTGATGGAAGCTCGTGCCAATATTGTAAAAGTCTGCAAAAAGAACAATTGAGGAATGAACTTCCTCAAAACGGGTCCCAGGTTGCTTGTTTCTAGTCTAGCTGTTTGGGCTGGGAGCAAGATGATTTGCATGTGGCTGGGTCCAAACTGGGGTGGCATAGTGAGGAAAAGAACAATGGATTAAACCCAGATCTCTTAACTAGGGGTGAGTGGGTGAAATGTTTCAGCACTCTGTCCATCATCTTGTTGTGCTTACTATGTTCACTCTAAGTGGCCAAAGATATATGTCTAGGTGTGTGACCATTACTCGCTGTGCCACGGGATTCAAGGTAGCCTGGCTAATGAGGCTTGGTGGCCTGAAACTGGTCCCAGGATATTTGGTTCTGGTCCAGGGAGGACCTGATCTGGCAGTTCGGGGTGGAGTGTTTCCATGAGGAGTAGGGTCAAGACTGATTTGTATATGGCTGGGCCCAAACTGGGGTGGCCTAGTGAGCAAAAGAGCAATGGATTAAACACAGATCTCATGCCTGGGGTGAGTGGTTGAAAAGTCTCAGCACTCTGTCCATCATCTAGTGGTGTTTGCTATATTTGACCTAAGTGACCAAAGGTATTCCCAGACTTTGGTCTCTTGCTCGCTGTGCCACTGAATTCAAGCTAGCCTGGTTGATGAGGGGTGATGCCCCAAAACTGGTCCCAGGATGCTTGTTTTCAGTCCAGGGAGGAAATGGCCTCGCAGTCAGGATGGAGTGTTCCCATGAGGACTGCGTCAAGAATAATTTGCATATGGCTGAGCCTAAACTAGGATGACGTTGTGAGCAAAAGAATAATGGATTAAACCCAGCAGTCTTGACTGGGTGTGAGTGGTTGAAAAGTTTCAGCACTCCGCTCATCCTCTATCTTTTAAACAATTTTTTTTTAGGCCTCATTGGTCTTTAAAAGAAAAAACTGAGACATCAAACGTTGCTCTTGGGACCCCTAACATGGCACCTTCGAGAGGTCTCTGTTTAAAACCCAAGGTGATGCACTTTACACAAAGCCTCTCCTTTCATGGTTTATTCGTACCCACAAAGAAGCGGTTGATTGGAAACCCAACGGAACGGTGAAGTAACACAGTGTAAAGTCATAATCATTGGACCATTTTCACATCAGATTAAAGCCATTTCTCACATGGTAACCAAAAATCTTTCTTCTTATTTGGTGATGATCTGTCTAGTTTGATCGTGTATTTCACAGGACTAATCCAATCTATTGTGATCGGTGGAACATTTTTTATCCAATTTTTACAAATTTCCCTTCAGGCAAGAAAAATCAAGTAAAACCCTAGCTTACTTTTGTCGGCGGATTTAAACTCATAATGTACCAGAACCCCCCCAAAAAACTATGCTTACCTGGAGTTCCATTCCAAGTATTATGGAAATACAATTACTCACATCTGCCCATAAGGATTGTATCACTGGGCAGTTCCAGAACATATATATATCATCTACCTTTTCTTGGTCGCATTTTGGGCATTTCAGGGTGACATCATTCCCTAATTTAGAAAGCCTTAAAGGTGTCCCTACGGGGCCAAAAAATGTGATTTCTCTTTAAATTGGCAGCCTATACCGTGGATTACATAATGTTACAGGATAGTTACCATGTCTTCTAGCTGGATCCACTGCAAACTCTTTTCCCACAAATCCATCTGTAATCTGAAATCACCCTCTGAAAGGTCCATCAAGAACCAATAAAGATTTGCCACCTCTTTCTTTCTCACAACTCTCCTCATCAGTGTGGACTCAGGCTCATTTGAAAGGCCAATGTCTACTCCGATTGCATGATGCCAACTTTTCATTTGGATATATTTGAACCTGGAGAGTTTATTATCTGTTATCTCTGACCACTTGTCCCAAAAAAGTAGTGTTCCATCTTCGACAAGATGTTTCCAACACATCAACCCGCTTCCCTCAAGAGTGCTGCTAGAGCATTCTTTGTCCATTCTGGGGAGCCAGGCGCGTCCCATATTTGTGCTAGTGCACTGAAATAGTTGATTTTTAGCTCTTTTCTGATTTTATACCGCGTAGCTGAATCTTGAGAAACACTGTTTTTAAATATCTACGGTCTCCAAATTTATAGATAAACCCTTGCTCCCCTCCCTTCACATCTAATAGTATCACCTTTAACATTTTTCCGATGTCTGAACCATCTGGCTCATTCAATAAAATGTTCCCATTCCTTAAGAGAAAGACCCATGCATAATAGAATAAATCTGGTAAACACAGACCCCCCTTGTCCTTCTTTCTATGCAACTTTTTCCATGAGATCTGTGTGCCTTTTGAAGCCCAGATGAAATTGCTACTTTTAGACTGTAATTTCTTGAGCCATTTCTATCTAAAAAACAAAGGAATGTTCTGAAATATGAAGATGAGTTTCGGGAGGGTTATCATTTTTATTAAGTTCACTCTTCCAATAATTTTCAGTGGTAGGTGTAACCAATTTACCAATGACTTGCAGATCTCTTTACTAACACTTTTTAAATGTATTTCCGAAATTCTCTCAATGTTTTGTGTGATCTTGATACCCAGATATATCATCTTTGTTTTAATTTTCCCTTGTTGTGTATTCATATCCCATGCCAATATTTCTGTTTTTGTCTCATTCACTTCATAACCTGAAATGCGCCCAAATCGAGAGGTCAGGTCATATAACACAGAAACCGAGGTGGACAGGTCTGAGTTATACACTATTAAATCATCAACTTTTTTCTCCCAGCCGCTGTGTCTATAGGGGGGTATTTTATCTTCATGTGTAGTTTTCTCAGCTAAAGGCTCAATATATAATAATAAATAATAAAACATCTTGTATAGCGCCTGGTTACACTAGGAACAGTGTGTCCCCGCGCAGTATAGACAAAGGACTGGGCCGCTCCAGAGAGAAGAAGAAAAGAGAAGTTGGGAGGCAAGGACAGGAATCTCATAGCTTCGGGAACAAATAGGTTTTTAGTTTTTGACGGAAGCTCCTCTCCGATGGCTCCATCCGGAGTTCAATGGGTAGGGAGTTCCATTGTTTACTGGCCAAGTATTTGAAAGACCGACCGCCCATATGCGCCCGGTAAATTCTAGGCACTTGGAAAAGAATACAGCCCAGGGATCTCAAATGGCGTTTGGGTTGATACTTGGTCAGTAATTTTTGGCAATATATTGGCCCTTTTCCTTGGGCAATACGGTGAGTTATGCACATTGTTTTGAATACAACGTGCTCCCGTATGGGCAGCCAATGGAGAGTGGTTAAGGCAAGTTTCCCTGAGGAATTTCTAGACAGGTTAAGTGCCAGCCTGGCAGCTGCGTTCTGCACGCATTGCAGACGATGAATACCTTTTTTGCTCAGGCCCATGTACAATGAATTGCTGTAGTCAAGATGGGGAGTTACAAGGGTATGGATTAAAGTTGTCCTACTAGTTGCAGGGAGGGAATCCATGGTCTTACGCAGAGTCTTAAGGATGCCGTAGCATTTACCTGCTATCCCTCTAGTGTGGTGTTCGAAGGACAGAGTCGCGTCTAAACTGGCCCCTACATTTTTCACCTGCTCTGAGGGCTTTGGCATGGCGCCAAGTTCTAATGGCCACCACGCCGACGACCAGATGGATGGAGTCTTCCCCAACACGAGGAGCTCCGTTTTATTCGCATTAAGGTGCAAACAGTTGGTATTCATCCATCCAGCTAATTCACTAAGACATGCCGAGAAGTTAGCTGAGGCTTCTTCAGGAGGCCGAGACAGTGTCACTACCAGCTGGGTGTCATCCGCCTATGACACTATCTCAACCCCATAAGTCTCAACTATCTTGGCCAGGGGTGCCATATAAAGATTGAATAGCGTAGGGCTCAAGATTGAGCCTTGCGGTACCCCGTGCCTGAGTGATCGTACTTCCGATTTAAAAGGTGGGCAGTGGACTTGGAATTGCCTATTTGCCAGGAACGCGCGCATCCATTCGTGAGCCAAGCCCTCAATTCCAGCCTCTCTAAGACAAGAGAGCAGTAGGGGGTGTGAAACAGTATCGAATGCCACACTCAGATCTAATAGGAGTAGCGCAGCTGTCATCCCCTCATCTACTCTACCTCTTAATAGCTCAGTGGAGAAGAGGAGAGCTGATTCAGTAGAATGATGTGCTCTGAACCCTGACTGCGAGGGGTGGAAATAATGGCCCTCTTCTAAGTGATTTATCAGCTGAGCATTAACTATCTTTTCCACCACCTTGGCACAAAAGGGCAGGAGCGATATAGGGCGATAGTTATCTAGCTGGGTTACACTGAGATTGGCCTATTTCTTTATCGGGATAACCTGCGCTGTTTTCCAGTCTTGTGGTACGTGGCTTGTCTGGAAAGATAATTTAGCCATATGGCGTATATGATTTACAAGAAGTTCAGCCTGATTCCTGAAGATCTTGGGACGAACTACATCTTTAGGAGAGCCCGATTGGATACTGCGAATAATTCTCAGCAACTCAGTATTATCTGGCACTGTAAAGTGATTGATGCGACAAGTGTTTGTCAGCTCAACAATACTGGTGTGGTCTGTGAGTGGGCCATCCATTACCTCCGGAAAAGAAGTTATAAGTTGAAAAAAAGAGAGGACAGGGGGCATCCTTGCCTAGTTCCCCTCGAAATCTTAAAGGTGCAGATAAATTCCCATTCACCAAAACCTTAGCTGTTGGTGTTTGATGAATCAGATCCACTATCCTACAGCAGTTCTTTCCCAGTTACACAGCCTCAATACTTCCTAAAGACAGAGCCAGCTTACTCTATTGAATGCTTTTGTGGCATCTAAAGTAATAGTATCTACTGGTATTTTGTGAAGCGAGGCCAAGTCTATCGCCTCAATTAGATTGTAAGTTAAATCCTGGACCCCCCTCCACCTGACAAAACCTTTTTGACCCTCATGTAGAAGACCCCACCACCTCGTTTGATCTTTCTGCTAAAAGTTTGGTGAAGATTTTATAATCACAGTTAAGCAATGAGATGGGCCTGTAAGAGTCACAGACATTGAGTGGTTTTGTAGGTTTAAGGATCAACGTAACTATAGCTTCATTCCAGGATGCAGGCATATCTTGTCCTTCCTCAAAAATGTGAGAAAACAACTTCTTCATTACTGGGATGAGAACCTCGCTCACACATTTATAAAGCTCAGCTGATATCCCATCTGGAACTGCCGCTTTACCAGATTTCCAGCCATAATGGCCTTCCTGAGGTTGTTTTGTTTAGGGGTTAGCCTAAGATGGTCTCTGTGGACCATCTGGATGTCTGCCAAAAACTCCTGTTCTGTGAAGTCAACTTGGGTTCCTGCTTTAATCAATCTGACCACAAATTATTTTAGGTTAACCCCCTCTGCCCCCTCTGGAATCTGTAAGAGACATACATAATTTCTTCTTTGTGTATTTTTGAGAGATTCCAACTTTTCTTGAATGCCCACTCCATTCTCCTTTAACAAAAAGATCTCTTTCTTATTTTCCTCGGTTTGGGAAGTTAACTCCTTCACTGTTGTTTCAAAAACTGAAGCCCTGGCTGCCAAGACATCCAATTCCTGTTCTAGTTTCTCACATACTGATCTAATCGCTGTCTGATTGTTTCTGAGACTTCGAATCTGTTCCGGACTTCTGTTGTCAGGAGCTGGATCAAGTCTGAGACTGACTAAGGTGCTGTCTGAATTGATGGTCCGACCCTCACATCAGGACTTAATGTTTGACCCTGACGACTATACCCTGGTTGTAAATCCCTCTGCACTTCAACCTAGGTAGATGGGAGACTCATAATTGTGTCCTGACTCACACTGTCTGCCATCTGCACATTACGAGTAACCCCTTCCAAGGTCAGAGGGTCCTCCCCCAAAAGCTGAAACCTATTGGGCTAAAAATAATCTCGGACTCGTCTTTTGAAAACCACGGGTTGCTATTTGAAGGAGAAATACATTAGAATGTTTGGCCTTACTTTAAAAAAAGTTCTGAGTGAGGGAGTGAACTTTAATTTATGCGGTTGAGGGGGCGCCCTTACCTTCCTTGATTACCTCCTCCTAGGGCTTACCCACTCCTAAGCCTCAGCCTCAGCCTAAGCCTAATCTATCCAAGCATTTACAGATTTTTACACTCTTAGGGCCAGATGTAGGTCGGTCGGTAACGGCCAAAAATCGGTATTTTCAGCCGTTACCGACCGGTATTCAAGAATTGGCATGTAGCGGCACAATTTTACAGAATCGGTAAATTTACCAATTCGGAAAATTTACCGATTCTGTAAAATACCGAATCAGTATTTTTACCGATTCGGTAAATCTCAGATGTAGGTGAGACTCTTCTGAGTCCCAAAGGCCCTACAAAATCGGTATTTTACCACACAATCCTATTGTGTGGTAAAATACCGAATTCAGCTGTGCATGCACATGTGTGCATGTACACCTAGCCATGTGACAGACAGATATGCCCTTAGGGCATGTCTGTGTGCCACATGGCGCACATGCCTATTCGTGGGGTGCCAGAGGGTGTCAAAGTGACACCCCCTGCACCCTTGCAAAATTCGGTATTTACCGATTCTGTAAATACAGAATCGGTATTTCCCATTGATTCCTATGGGCTTCAAAGCCCATAGGAATCAATGGGAAATACCGATTCTGTATTTACAGAATCGGTAAATACCGATTGTTACAGATTCGGTATTTCCACATCTGGAAATACCTACATATCCACCCTTTAGATTTACCGATTTTTAATTACCGAATCGGTAAAATTCGGTAATTAAAAATCTATAAATCTAATTTACCTACATCTGGCCCTTAGAGTGTCCTGGGCTGGGTTAACTTGTGTGTTTTTATAGTCTGTTAATAATGCTCCTGTGACTGCGCTTCTAGGAGCATATCTGCCTTGCTGTAAAATACTGACTATTGTCTCTCCTCTTGCAGTTACATTAGAATTTTCCTCCAAAATGTTGCCTTGTTCCTCCCTGTGATTTTTACCCTTCGCTCAGGGGTTTTGCTGAGGTAGCACTCCACCTGTTTCCCCTAGCACTCTACTTGAAAAACCTCTACCCCCTACCTGTGTCTCTGGGAGCACCCTCGAAATCCTTCAGGTCCCCTCCTGACTCCCTGGAGGAGCCTGCTACAACTGTGCTGCCCCTGCTCCTACTCGCCCGGACAGGAATTCAAGCGACCGTTCTCCGCCCCCTACCGAACTCGAGCGCCCCGCTGGACCACCGCAGATCCCGACGGTCTCGGCCAGTTGGATCCGCGGCTTCTGCCACCACCCCGAATCTGCTGCCGCCAAAAGCGACATCACAAGCAAAGTTCCTTCATCTCAAATTGCACCAGGTAAGAGGTTACTTCAGTCCCCATTAATGAATTCCCTATGTACCGCCTTTCATGCAAACAGAGAAGGCTTCCGGCTCCTAGAGCCTCTGCGACCTGCCCCTGGCTGGCCTCCATGTTCTTCCTCTTGTTATAAAAGTCAGACAGACAGCTTGCCAGACATGATGGTCACCCATTAAACTTATACAAAGTTTGCATTTTTCAAAAACAAACTTCCAGAGCAGGACTTACCTTTTATGAAAAACAAATGTACCTCGCATCATGAGAGTTTTCTCCCATGGTATGGGGATTGTTATCATTTTTTTTTGCTGTCCCTCACAGCTAGGTTCACCTGGATGTGATGGACAGCAAAAAATGCATAATGCCATCCCCTCTAAATAGGACAATCTGAATATATGTTAACCTAGTATGTTGGCAATGGACCTGGAGTAGATCCATTGTCAGCTCCAATGTCAACATACAAAGGGCCATATTTATCAAGAAGGTGCGTCACTCTTGCACCACTCAACGTAGTGCAAGAGTGACACAACTCTCAAGTTAGATTTTTCAAGCCAGGAAAGGCCACCTTGCGTGGTCTTTCCTGGCTTGATAAATCTAGAATACTGCAGTGCAGCATAAATTGCTGCCTTGCATTACTCTGCCCCAGAAGGCGTTCCATGCATGGAGAATGGGTGTTCCCATGCATTCACTCATGGATTTTGATGTATTACCAAATTTACAATTACTGGTAAACCTGGGAATGCATCAAAAACCTACGCCCCCCCAGGTGAGGCGTAACAAGGAGAAATATCTTTATTTCTCGTTAATTTCTCTTTCCATGTGTGCTGCATTCTGCAGCACATGTAGCGCAGCAAGGTGACTCGCTGTGCTGCGTGATATAATGATAATTATGCCCCTTATTGTCCATCCTAATTCAGAACATTGAGTTGGAGGGAGAGGGTACTTTCTCGCCCTTCCGACAGAGTACCTTCGCTGTCAACCTCTAAATAGGCCCCTTAGTCTGCTTGAATACAAGGAAGAAGATGCTGACATGCGCTTAAGAAAGAAGCATATTGGATATGCCCACAAATGGGGCAGGACAGAGCACGGAACACTACCTACAAAAAATGGCTAGGGTTTATGGCACGTCCAACATAGTAGGGCACGTCACCCAGATGAGTGGTTACATATTTGCTGAACTACAGGAACCAAAGTTAATAGATGGTGAAAAGACACCTTCGTTTACAGAGGTCAAGAAAATAATGGACTGGCTGAAAAGTGGGAGGCAACTGATGGTAGTGGATTTCTTCAGCAAAACAGGAGACAAAGTAGACCAAGGAACAGATAACCTTAAAGGCCAACTGCACACCAGGGCCCATATTACATAGAGGGTGAACTGTCCTTGTTTGTGCCATGGACACGTTTAATCAGTGCACCAGGTGCAAACAGGGACAGTGTGCCCTATTACAATGATTGCACTGTCTCCAGGGCAGAAGCAAACTTGTGCAGCCCGGTGGGTAGCACATTCAGTGAAATACAGAGCTGCTGCTTCAAAGTTGCTCCGGCTTTCTCTGTACAGGAAGCAACCTACCTGCACTTTAAAGAGGAGGGAGAGATCCCTACAGGGGCATTAATGGAACCCCCTTTTACTCTTCAAGAGGGCTGCCCTCAGGGGTGCACTGATAGTGCACCATATTTTTGTGGTGCACTGTCAGTGCTCCTCATAATGGCATGTTTCCCTCTGTGCCTGCATCGATAATACAGCATAGATTCAAGGGCAGAGTGATTCCCCAATGTGCATGGGGCCACTCCCTCATGCAAATAAAGTAGCACCCTCTCAGCAAGCAACTGTCGTCCCTTGTGCAACATCATAGTGCCCTGGGGGTGCAAAATTCGGGCAAACACACCCTTTAAATCCTTGAGGCACTGAGGGGCATATTTACAAGGAGTTAACACCATCAGAACCTCACTTATTCTGATGTTCTGGTGACGTTCAATCAATCACTCATTTGTAAAGCGCACTAAATACCCACGAGGGTCTCAAAGCGCTGGGGGGGGGTGCTACTGATCGAATAGCCCGGTCTTGTGTATCCTCCTGAAGGACAGCAGATCTTGGGTCAGTCGTAGGCTCAGTGGGAGGGTGTTCCATGTCTTGGAGGCGAGGTGGGGAAAGGATCTCCCACCAGTGGTTGTTCTTCGGATGCGCGGGACGGTGGTGAGTGAGAGGTCGGCAGAGCGTAGCTGGCAGTTGGGGATGTAGAAGGAGAGTCGTCTGTTGAGGTAGGCTGGGCCCGTCTTGTGGAGTGCCTTGTGTGCATGGGTGAGGAGCTTGAAGGATATCCTCTTGTTGACGGGGAGCCAGTGCAGGTTTCTCAGGTGGGGGGTGATGTGGCCGCGGTGTGGTACGCCGAGGATCAGTCGAGGCGTTTTGGATGCGTTATAGTCATTTGATGAGCTTGGTCGGGGCTTCCGCGTAGATGGCGTTTCCGTAGTCGAGTCTGCTGCCGACGAGGGCCTGGGTGACTGTCTTTCTTGTATCTGTCGGGATCCATCTGTAGATCTTGCGGAGCATGTAGATAGAGTTGAAGCAGGAGGAGGAGACGGCGTTGACTTGCTTGGTCATTGAGAGCGTTGAGTCGAGGACGATTCCCAGGTTGCATGCGTGGTCGGTTGGTGTCGGGCTGACCCCAGTGCCGTCGGCAACCAGGAGTCGTCCCAGGCTGAAGGGTTGGAGCAGAGGATGAGGACCTCCTTCTTGTCGGTGTTCAGCTTCAGACGGCTGGCCTTCATCCAGTTGACGACGGCCTTCATTCCTTCATGGAGGTTGGCTTTGGCTGTGATGGGGTCCTTGGTGAGGGAGAGGATCAGCTTAGTGTTGTCGGCGTAGGAGATTATGTTGAGGTCGTGCTGTCGGGCTGCGTGTGCGAGCGGGGCCATGTAAAGGTTAAAACAGCATTGGGCTGAGGGAGGATCCCTAGGGGAACGCCGCAGATGACCTTGGAGGCTTTGAATGGAATGGGGGGAGGCGGACGCTCTGGGTTCTGCCGGAGAGGAAGGAAGTTGTCCAATTCAGAGCCTTGTCTCGGATTCCTGCGGCGTGGAGGCGTGCGCGTGGTGTGCGGTGGCCGACGGTGTCGAAGGCAGCAGAGAGGTCTAGGAGGATGGGTGCTGTGGTCTCGCCGTTGTCCAGCAGGGTCCTGATGTCGTCGGTGGCGGCGATGAGTGCAGTCTCAGTGCTGTGGTTGCTGCGGAACCCTGACTGGGAAGGGTCCAGGATTCTGGTTTTTTCGAGGTATCGGGTTAGCTGTCTGTTGACGGTTTTCGCGATGACCTTGGCCGGGAAGAGGAGCAGAGAGATGGGCTGGAAGTTCTTGAGGTCTCTTGGGTCTGCCTTAGGTTTTTTGAGTAGGGCGTTGATCTCGGCGTGTTTCCAGATCTCTGGGAAGGTCGCGGTCTCGAGGGAGAGATTAATGACGTTGTGCAGGTGGGGTGCGATGGGGCTGCTTTCTCTGTTAAAGACGTGGTGCGGGAATGGGTCAGACGGAGAGCTGGAGTGGATTGAGCGCATGGTCTTGATGGTGTCATCGATGCTCACGCTGGCCAAGGCTAGCAGGGGGTCGTGGTGATGGTGTACGGAGGGTCTGTTGTGTTGCTGTCTGTTGGCGCTGTCTGGGTGTTGAAGCTGCCATGGATGTCTGCTATCTTGCAGTGGAAGAAGGTGGTGAGGGAGTCGCACAGGGAGTCGTTAAGTCCTTTGCCTTATTTACACTGCCTTCTAATTAATGCTCCTATTCAAGCAGCACTTAACGTGAAAGGGGTATGCAATGGGTGTTGCAGTGGGCGCTCCATCGCAACACCCATTGTTTTTCTACACTGCCCCATATTTTCAAGGTATGGGGCAACACCAAAAATATCAACAGGGAAGACCTGGTATTAAGCAGGCGATACGAGGAGAAAAGTTTGCTTTCTGCTCATATTTTCCTCATTCTGCAGCACACGGAGAAACCGCAAATCACCTGTAAAGATTATTTATGTGCAGGAAGGTGTCCCTTCTTGCACATAAACAATCACCCCTGCAATGCAAGCACCTTTGCAACAGGGCACAAGGGTGCCTCCAATGGCGCTAGGCAGCTTCTTTAGTGCCAGCGCTAGAGTAAATGCAGGGGTGCACCGCATTCTTGTAAATACGGCGCATCCCTGCATTTTGAAAATGAAGGAGTGCGGTTTACCAATTTTGGCGTAACCCCGGGTTCTGCCAGTTTATAGTAATTATGCCCCTAAGTGTAATATGGCCCCAGGTGTAAATGGGAAAAAGACTGTGGGGCATAGTACCAACAACTAGCGATAATTATCGCTATGTTGGTTTAGCGGCGAAATTTTTATCGCCGAGCTGCAGCGATTTTCATCGCTTAGGAACCACGCTATTATCAAGGTTTATCTCCTAAGCGATAAAAATCGGCTGAAATGCATGAATATCGCTGAAAAGTCAGCGATATTCATGCATTACCGAGCTAATGCTCTTAGCCATGTTATCCACCTCCCATTGGATAACATGGCTAAGAACTGCTCAGAGGCAGGTGTTAGCTTTTGGAGATATTCGCGCATAGCGCGAATATCTCCAAAAGTTGGTAATAGGAGATAGCGATGTTAGCGACTGTTTACATTCGCTAACATCTTGGCACGCCCACTTTGCATGTCATTAGTGATAAATATCACTGACATGCAAAGCGGGGCCCAAGATGGTCGCTATCTCCTACTAGCTGTCGCTAACTGGTGTTAGCGACAGCTAGGTAATAGGGAGATAATTGTATCTCCGTTTTCTTGGCTTTTAAAGCCAAAAAAGCGGAGATAAACCCCCTTGATAATATGCCCCTGTGATTGCAGGAGCTGAAGCTAAACGTGGATGGTATGTGAAGGCTGACTGCTTGGACTCAGAGAAATGGACTCAATCTCAGATGCTGATTTCGAGCATTCTGAAATGGGTACCCTAGGGCAGCTGAACATCAATCCTAGAACAGCAGATGAAGTGATTTGATCTAATATGATGGCACATGCTCATAGAGAACCAATGAACAGGATGTTAATGAGACACCATCTATTTGGATGGCCTTCTGTAATAATGTTAATCAAATGTGTAAATGGAGGGAGTGAAAGAGCAATGACGAATGCCTAGTTTATCCTGCCCAAAAAGATGGGAACTAGGAGACTAAATGTAAATGTAAAGTTGAAGTTCTTTTGGGGTGAGAAGATGTTGCTTTCTCATATTGCTCAAATGGAACGTCAGAGGTATGGGCAGTCTATTTAAAAAATGAAATCCATTACTACTTGAAAAGGTGAGGGATACAAGTTGCCTTCTTACAACAAACACATCTTAATAGCACAGATCGAATACACATTAAAATGTACTGGTCCTGCCTACCACTGCCTGAGCCTTCCATTGTGATAGGACTTCAGGACTGATCATTCAGACAAGGGAGGTTATTTACAAGCTCCTTGCACCACCTGTACATAATTTTTTCCAATACTAAAAAGGAAGACCAGCAGCGCATGGGGCTTGTTAAATAAGCCCCAATATGTGGTAGATGCTAGGAGAATATATAACCCCAAAAGAGGGCGTATTCATTCTGCGCTCCCATTTATCATCTCTTTCGAAGGATGGAAATGATGCTAAGCACTATCGGCCAAATGTACATAGCTTTTCTGTTGTCGCAAAAGGCCTGATTTGCACAATCCTGATGTTTTCGACCTCGAAAAGCATTTTTTTACATACACGACCCTATTTTGCGATTCGGTAATCGAATACCGAATCGCAAAATGGGTTAGCAATTCGGTATTAGGATGGAGTGTGTTAAGGGCGTCCCTTCTTAATAGTGACTCGCAGTGCTATGTACGAATGCTTTGCGACAGAAATTTAGTGGCAAACCATTTGCATCTTACCATCTAATTTGAGTAGGTGGTAACCCAGGTGCAAACAGAAAGCGGTGCCCAGGGTGCCCCTTCCACTTTGTGAATGCATATGAGAGCGTTTTTTTAAGAGCAGGTAGTGGTCCCGGGGACCACTGCCTACTCTTAAAAAATTAAACTGAAAAATTTCATTGTATGCGTTTTTGAAATGCATCCCATGTTCCTTCAAGGAAAACCAGTTGCATTTCAAAACGAAAATGTTGCTTTATTTAATAGCAAACATAGACTTGGTGGTCTGCTGTCCCCAGCAGGCCACCATCCGTGTGTTTCTAGTGATTTCCAAAGGGCCACAAATTGCGATCTACCTCATGAATATTAATTAGGCAGGTCAATTGCGACCCCATTAGGAAATGATAAATGTGTCAAGGATATATTTGTACATAGGTGTTTGCCATCTCTGTGGACCACCAAACTCAAGGTGGCATGGTGGTGGAGGTCTGGCCACTGCTGCACCAGAGTTCCGACCTCCCTATTACAACTTTGGCAGTCGGATCACCATTGGACAGACGCAAATGCCAAGGAACCGTGCTCCCTGGTGGTGGTGCGACAGTCAGGGGCTCACAATATGTTAGTGGTGCTGCTGTTGCACCACCATGATTATTACGAGTATCATGACAGCCAGCGGTCTCATGGAGGTTCTTACTTCATGAAACTGTTGGGGGTCTTAAAACAAGAACTGACCCTTCCGGCATCCCATTAACAGTATTATGGAGGAACACTGGTATGATCTCACATTCACAAGATGATATCAACCAAATACATTTAAAGTTCCAGGTTTATGGCATATATAACTACACCAATGCAAATGAGCTGTACAGCCAGTGGTGGCTGGCAGGGAACAGGGGTGGTGGGCGGGGCTGGAGGTGTTGAACAAAAAAGAAAAAAAAATACTTACCTCTTCCCCGCCACCGTCTCACCATCGCTGCTGCGGCCTTCTCAGAGGCGTTGCTTATCTTCCTGGCAATCCCGGAACAAGAAGCACCCAGACTCCCCTAAACCAATAAAAATGCAATGCAGCCTTGTGATTGGTCTGAGCGTTGTGGTTCGGCCCTCAGACAGGGAATGGGAGCCTGGGCATGTTCCTCACCAGGCTGTGCATTACAACATGGTGAGGAACATGCAAAGTGCACATGACTGGCCGGCCCAAGGCGGCCGGCCAAGCAGTCGTGCGCACTTAGTGTGAGCACACCACTCTACCGCCTGTGCCACCAGCCCTGTCTCACCCTAATCCAGCCCAGTAGTAAAGAACAATATAATGATAATAACAAGGTTATTTTTTTTTTTTTTGTGCTCTGAGACCAACGTGGTGCCGCTCCTTCGCCTTAGTGGAGGAGCCGCCCCTATGTACAATTACATAGAATCGGCCACTAAGGTGTGCTTCGACAGAACAATGGATTGCCCTATATGCTCCCATAGTTGCACTGGAGATTAGTAGTGCCGTTTCAGGATTACCCAAGTAGAAATCGTCGAGGTCCGATAGATTTCCATCCGAATTTGTGTTGCTTATGTTGGCATTCTGGCTCCCTTCTTAGAACAGGTATGTCCCGAGGCAGAGGTAATAATAACAGTCCTAACAAAAGCGAAGCCAGAGTGTCATGGGCATTAGTGCTATGAAGGAAATGGGCTAACTTGCTGTTGATTGAATGATAAAATACAGCAATACTCTGGGTTTAAGGGGGCCCTCTAGGCACTGGACCACAGAACCAGTACACCCGCAGCAGCACCAGAAGCTACAGCCCTGAGTCCAAAACACAGACAAGATCAGTTGATTGGGAAATTGTACTACACATTATCAATGCTACACACTTCGTGCTAGTCATCTTCGACATTCACTTTCTGAGAGAGTTCACTCAGATCAAAATGAGTTTATCCCCAGACTAAATTCATCAGTTAACCTACAATGTGTGCGGATGTGAGGGTTCACGTTTACCTCTTTTGTAGTTTGCTTTTAGGTTGTCTTATCAGTTTTGCATTTTGTTTGGGGCTCACCTTCACGTCTTTAACCTGGGATTACATTTTTGTTTTTTCTCCTCTTTCTATACACATATGCTTTCTTTTCACAACAAATATTTTCACCCTGGGATACTGCTCTGCTGGACCCATAATCAGATTGCATCCCTAGATACAGAAGTTAAGTAACCCAGACCACTGAATGGCAGAGATACACGACAGGGCTGATCCCATAATGTGGTGAAAACTGGCACATTAGAAAAAACGAGCACTCTCTGCCTTTTTTTAATTCTCCTCTCAACCTGCATAATTGTATGGTCACCATCATTCCTATATAACCAACAAGAGACAAATATGATTTAGCCTGACACACAGCCCTACCCCACCCCATCTTGGGAAGGGTGGCCTTGATTAAAATGTCTGTTCTTTCTTTGTTTAATTTTTTGTTTTCAACCATCGCCTGTAGTTTATCAGGCTCCTTTTTCACCCAAGTAGAGTCTATGTTTACAACTTTTCTTTGGGCAAAAAAATCTTCACGTATTGCACTTAGCACTTTATATGAAGAACTAGAACTAAGAGGCTTAACTCTTCTGAATCTCAGGGACTACTATTATGCTTATTTTGCACAATTCTTAACCAGATTTAAGCCTCAATTACAATCACATCTTTTTATTAATAGTTTTATAAACTTAAGGTGTAAGGAAAGTCATATCCCCTCCCCTTTGACAATCTTCAAATCCCCTAAACTGGTTCGCTATAAGTGCCTTCAATGGCTTTTTAAAAAACAACAGGCCTTTTATAAAAGATATTTCATCCCAGTAATTAACTCAGCCACTTAATTATCGGGTATTTTACCACAGGCAGGTATGGCACAGTCCTCAGAACTTACAGCAAAGTGGGCCTCAGCTGGATTTCGTAATGTCTCAGATTTTCTGAGGAATGGAAGATGGTTTACTATGACCGAAATGTCGCAATTAGTTGTTAATGACTTTATTCTTTTGGGGTCATATAACGTCCTCCATAAATTTCTTGCTGAACTAGATGCATCTCAAATCGCTGATCACCACCAGCTAGTCTATGATCTCTTAGAGGACGTGCCAGACAGAAAACTGGGGGTTTGGAAAAAGTATTAAGCCCTAGTTAGGGGGCCAGATCTTGGACAGAAGACAATTAAAAAATGGTCAGATCATGAAGACTTAGAAATCTCTGCCAACATGTGGTCAGTTATTAATAAACTCAATTTTAGTACATTAAGAGGTGCAAATTGGCGTAGGATGTTGTTTTTTAGTAAATGGCAACTTTATCGAACCCCTCTTTCTCTCTTGAAAATGTATGCCAGTCAATCAGCGCACTGTTTTCTTTGTATTTACCATCCTACAGCTAATTGGTCCCATATTATGTTGCAATGTCCTAAGATTCAGAGGTTCTGTGAGGATATTTTTTGTTATCTGGAAACTGAATGTTGTGTTTGATTAGCAGTGAATGATTTTTTAATCATTATGGGTTTCGATCCAGATCTTCTCCTTCCTGACCATCTTGTTAAATTTATGTACAATGCAATGGCTGTAGCAAGATCACTGCTGTTGCAAAGGTGGCGTACTGATTGGATTCCCTCTGCCCTAGAGTGGGTTCATAAGATGAGAACGGTTAAGAGAAGTGAAAGCACTTATGCACTATGCGTGGGGAGGCTTAGTAAGTTCGAAAAAAATTTGGGTAACATACTTTGATTGAAACCATGAGGGGTCACTGACTTATGCATACTTATTCATTCTTAAAGGAAACATACCCTATGCACACACTTGATAGGTACAAAATGGGCACGATGTGGCCTAATACAACTGTTCAATAAGGTGCAGAGAAACAACAGTAATATTCAAATTGATGTAAATAAATAAAGAAGTGTTGTAAAGAAATCTTGGTCTCCTTGTTTTAATCAATCACAGCTTTTGAACAACCAGCCCACACGTGTTTCATCGCAGCACGCGATTCTTCAGGGCTCCAATGGTTGTGTTTGGACCAAGGGGTCGCTCTTCCGGTGATACTTCCGACCCGGAAGGGCCCTAGACCGGCTAATTCCAATATCGATAAGAAGTAAATTGGCTTTCAAGCGTAATGCGCTTGTTGTGGGTTGCCCGGGAGAAGGTATAATAGTCAAAAGTGTTGGTTCACTCAGTATCCACGTGTTTTTATATCGCGTATTAATGAAGATCGCTCAATGGCCTCTTCTGAACTTGATGTCTGTTTAGCGTCTTGTCTCTCTCGTTTCTCCCGGGACCCGGGACCCGGGACCCGGGAGAAACGAGAGAGACAAGACGCTAAACAGACATCAAGTTCAGAAGAGGCCATTGAGCGATCTTCATTAATACGCAATATAAAAACACGTGGATACTGAGTGAACCAACACTTTTGACTATTATACCTTCTCCCGGGCAACCCACAACAAGCGCATTACGCTTGAAAGCCAATTTACTTCTTATCGATATTGGAATTAGCCGGTCTAGGGCCCTTCCGGGTCGGAAGTATCACCGGAAGAGCGACCCCTTGGTCCAAACACAACCATTGGAGCCCTGAAGAATTGCGTGCTGCGATGAAACACGTGTCGGCTGGTTGTTCAAAAGCTGTGATTGATTAAAACAAGGAGACCAAGATTTCTTTACAACACTTGTTTATTTATTTACATCAATTTGAATATTACTGTTGTTTCTCTGCACCTTATTGAACAGTTGTATTAGGCCACATCGTGCCCATTTTGTACCTATCAAGTGTGTGCATAGGGTATGTTTCCTTTTGTAACGTTAGATTAGTACAGCTTGCTGACTTCTCCTTGAGTGGTTACATGGTTGTCCACTCACCCAGTTGCACCACATTTTACTTTGTCCTATAGTGCTTCCATACTGGCAGTGCGCCTTTTCTCTGACATCTAAAAACCATTTTTTCTTTCTACTTATTCATTCTTGCAATTTTAAAATTGTATGCCTAAAGATATTCTTTTTTTTTTGGATGTATTTTGCTAACTGTATTCTAATTTTTGGACTTCAATAAAAATTTATAAAAAAATAAAAATACAAAAAAAGGAGATGAATCTGCCTTATAAACCTTTCAAAAGTAGGAACAAATACCTTTCCTTTCTTTTCTTTCTTTTTACAAGCAAAAAAATGTGTCCTGCATATTTTCCTGCATAGGCAACCTCCTCAAAAAACTACTGCCCAATCTTCTGCAACATCAATTATTATTTCGAAATAATCAGTGCTTAGTTTGTAAATAAATAAGTGCAGAGGTCATAATTTGTGCTCAATAGTTCCCCAGTAGTGTAACCCAAAATGATGCAGAAAGTTAAGCAGGCCCCTGAGTGTCCCATGTCTCACAGATGGTTACTACCCTTGGGCTGAATGCGGGTCCCTTGCAGATTTGGGGCCCCTAGCAGCACAGGGCTGCAGGGGCCTATGTTACTTGCCCGAATCCCCGACTAATGCTATCAAAGATGAGGATTCTGAATACCAAGGCAGCCTAGTCTTGATTCTGTCTCATTTATTTATTTATTTATTTATTTATTTATAAAGTTTTATATAGCGCTAGCTAGACCCGTGGGTATCAGAGCTCTTTACAAACACAAAGGAAAAGAAAAAGTTGCATTACATCTGAGGACATGAGGATGTATAAATATATAAGCAAAGACATCACACTCAAGTATACAGTGAAGGAGTGAAAATTGCAGGTGCCTCTTTAATCCAGCAGCAGACACGTCCTGCCTCTTTATCTCACTCTAGCAGACCCTTTTGTTACTGCTGCTTTTTTTCCTTGTGTCACTGTTTTACCTGCTTTCTCTTCCTCCCTTCTTTCTTTGTATTTTACTCTTTCTCTGGACCAAAGCCTGTTGAGGAAAAATAAGGACTGGACACTACAAATTAGTGTAGGTGGGCTCCACCTTGAACTGCTCGCTCAAATGCTTTCTAAATTTACCCTTTGCCTCAGTCCATCTACGATGTGTAATGTATGGATTATCCTTATTTAGAACTAGTTAAATGCTTCGCAATATGGTATTACTTCCTGTTTTTGTGTGGATATGGCTACAGGGTCGGCTATAATGTAATAATGAAGCCACCTAGAAAGGTCCTGAGCTAACTTGATTGCTCCTGTACCTACATTTTCGCTTAAAGCACTGGAATTAAATGTTTACTTTGACGAACAATCTCTCTGTCAACCAGTAAGACTTCTTAAAAATTGCAATTGGGTGGTAACTTCTACATCTCTAAGATATTGTTATGGCAGTGATACAGCTAATGTGTGAAACTCTAGTAAGGTCTACCTGACAAAATCTTTTTTAACTCGTGCACTCTAAATATGTTTTCCTACAACACCTTCCTTGCATATTAATAGCTGGTTTTCCCTACATGAAGTCATAGGGATCTAAGTTTGTTCTCTCAAAACTGTCCCGGCATAGGCCCATTTCCAAAAATAGCATATCGGATCCTTGGAGGTTTTTGTTAGCAGAATTTGATTTTTAGTTGGCGGGATATGCTGCCTACTATACTTTGTTGCTACTCCAATCTACCTGCTCAGCACTTTAGATTTGTGCAGCAGGTTGCTTTTACGCCACATTTTGCATGTACTTTATTATCATTGTAGGAACATTAATATGCAATTCTATGTATGATGTATTTGCTGTAACTGTAATTTTATTATTTTATTTAAAATTGAATAAAGGTTTATGATGATGTTGATGAAGATCTCTAAGATATCCACTAGTGGCTGGACAGCTGAGTGATCATTCATTGGCTACTAACTTCAAAAGGCTAGATTTAGGGGAGGGGATACCAGCTGGAATTAGAGATTCCTGACCCCAGTATCTCGTACTTAATTCTGGGCAACTCGTATTGGGGCCCTAACCAGTAATCTAGCATTGACCCACTGCCAAATGTACCTAAAGAAATAGAGGAAGCACCAGACTCCCGCAGGAACTAACTATTCCGAGTATCCTCTTGAATGTTTCCAGCGCATTACTCAATTCTGGATTATTATGTAGGTGAGTAAAATTGGAGTAAACAAAGTACTTTGACTGAATAAAATAAATTCACTTTCTACAACTAACATACTCTGCAACGATGCCAGACCAAATAGGGGATCACATAGTGGCAGTGGGTTATTTTCCACTGGACCATAACATTTGGGCACGTAATTTGGGACAGTCTGCGGCTCACGTGACACCACAATTCAGTGCCACTATTCATCTTTGACTATTGTTAAGTCATCTTATCAATAAAACCTTGGCTAAAGAAAATCACAACCCCATCCTGAAGAAAGGAATGATTAAGCAATGCATGGCCAGGCTTGTTTCAACCCACAATGTTTATGGAAATTAGGGGCATATTATCAAGGACAGGTGATACATTATCGCCGCTTTTATCGGCAGGAAACTGCCGATAAAGCAGCAATAATGGCCTTGATAATATGCTCTATGAATTCCAATCGAAGCCCACGTTAGATGTGAGAGACAGACAGAGAGAGAGACAGACAGAGAGAGAGAGACAGAGGGAGAGAGGGAGACAGACATAGGGAGTGATGGAGACAGACTGAGGGAGACATACAGAGGGAGACAGACAGAGGGAGAGAGGGAGACAGACAGACAAAGGGAGGGAGACAGACAGAGGGAGGGAGACAGGCAGAGGGAGGGAGTCAGACAGGGAGATAGACAGAGGGAGAGAGGGAGACAGACAGAGGGAGACAGACAAAGGGAGACAGACAAAGGGAGGGAGACAGACAGACAGAGGGAGGGAGACAGACAGAGGGAGGGAGACAGGCAGAGGGAGATAGACAGAGGGAGAGAGGGAGACAGACAGATGGAGGGAGGGAGGGAGGGAGACAGACAGAGGGAGGGAGGGTGACAGACAGAGGGAGACAGACAGACAGAGGGAGGGAGACAGAGGGAGACAGACAGAGGGTGACAGACAGAGGGAGGGAGACAGAGAGACAGACAGAGGGAGGGAGACAGACAGAGGGAGAGAGGGAGACAGACAGAGGGAGGGAGACAGACAGACAGAGGGAGGGGGACAGAAAGACAGAGGGAGACAGACAGAGGGAGGGAGGGAGGGAGACTGACTGAGGGCGAGAGGGCGGGAGACAGAGGGAGGGAGGGAGACAGAGGGAGGCAGAGAGATAGAGGGAGACAGATAGAGGGAGACAGACAGAGGGAGGGAGACAGAGGGAGGGAGACAGAGGGAGAGAGGGAGACAGACAGAGGGAGACAGACAGAGGAAGACAGACAGAGGGAGGGAGACTGACAGAGGGAGGGAGACAGACAGAGGGAGGGAGGGAGGCAGAAAGCCAGAGGGAGACAGACAGAGGGAGGGAGACAGACAGAGGGAGGGAGGGAGACAGACAGAGGGAGGGAGGGAGGCAGAGAGAGGGAGGTAGGGAGGTAGGGAGACAGAGGGAGGGATGGAGACAGACAGAGGGAGGGAGGGAGACAGACAGAGGGCAGACAGAGGGAGGGAGACAGAGGGAGGTGGACAGTGGGACACAGATAGAGGGAGACAGATGGAGGGAGACAGAGAGAGGGAAAGAAAGAGAGGGAGGGAGACAGAGAGAGAAAGAGAGGTAAGACAGAGAGAGACAGAGGAATAGAGACAGAGGGAGACAGAGATAGAGGGAAGAAGGGAGCGAGAGAGAGAGATAGAAGGAGGGAGACAGAGAAAGGGAGGGAGAGATAGGGAGAGAGAGAGAGTGAAAGAGAGAGAGAGAGAGAAAGAGAGATGTGTGTGTATGCTGGTCTGTTGGCTCAGTGGATGAACGCGTCAGCTAGCGGGCCTGTGTTCAACTTCATGGTCACAGTTTTTTCTTTCTAGCCCCTTCCCCCTCCCCCACTGACCCCGCCTCCACCGGTGCAGCCCACGGCCACAAACCACACTGTAAATTTGGCCTCCGAGAGAAAGTTTGTGAGTACCCATGACTTAAACAGTTCAAAGATGCACTGGAACCGTCTTCACAGTAGTGTGATATATTTCTAAAAACCCACATACTACAAATTGGAGCACGAAAAACAACATAACTGTTCAACTGTAATTTCCAGATTGATAATTTGTTTTTAAAAGATGGCAATAGTAGATCAGAAGCAATCACATAGCAGAAAAAGTAATCATCATTGCCTTGATAAAATAAAACAGATCACACAGAAGAAGAGAAAATATGCTTGTTTTACCAAATTTCTTGTTTTAATGCTAACAGTACACATGCACACCTAGAACACAACACTATTTATTTCTTGAAGCTCTTGCTCACATTTCTAACAAAATCCAACAGATAAATCAGAAACTTGCGTTTAAACCAAGTGTGCCTCCGGTATATTGCACTTCAGCATAGGATATCACCTCTCAAACTGTGAAGTGGTGCGCCGCCTTAGTTATTTATACCTAAGTTGGAGCTCTATAAAACCATATTGCCACCATTTCAGTACAAACAAGGAGTCTGGTGTGCACTAGGGGATGACAGGCCTTATTTACAACATACGTGCCCCTAAACTCTGAGGAGTGTCTCTGGTTGGTGTAGCGCAGTGAATCTAGATGTAATGCTAGTTATCATTTGAATTGGCATAGCAATCACATAGTCTCCCCAACATTAACTATCTCTCACCAAATGAGTCAGAGAATGCAGAAATAGCACTGGGAACTGCTAAGAATGCATGGACTGGATAAGAAAATAAGTAAATTAATTAAATATGGATGAACACTTTTCAAGTCCTACCTTCCTGAGATATATATATGTTTTCCTAACTTGTATTGTTCTTTTGGACTTTAGGCTGAGCGAAGGGGGGGAAGGGGGGATGTGGATGAATTAGAAGAAAGACGAGACAAACGGGAAAAACAACCATTGCGTAATATGTGTGATAAAAAAATACATAACACACATTTAGATTAACTTTTACGCTAGAGCGATAGCATATTCTGGCGCGGGGGTAGTGATAGTACCTAAATGGTACAGTGTGCATTTTGTCTGCAAGGGATGGGCACAGAAAAAACGTAAAGCTGGTCGTAATAAACACATTCGTCCAGATGAATAAGGAGGGAAAATGCTGGGATGCTCTTGTGGTTTATATGTAAATACTGGAAAAACCACAGGACTGGAGTGGTCAATGAAAGGATATGAAGGTGTAAGGGGAAAACTACACCAATCTAAAAGCCAATGTGAGCTTTCCTCACCCATGTGCTGCTTGTCCAACTGCACCGCTGGCATCTCATTCAAAGGGATGTGTCCAGGGCCCCATCCCCCCAGCACCTCAAGCAGCACAGAACTGATGCCATCTTCTGTAGGAAACGACCATTCCAGGCAACAAGCATTGCGAGACCTATTGCATTGCATCACGGACAACGGGACAGGGTGGAAGCACGGACAATGGGAGTTCGGACAGGGGAGAAGGGGGTGAGAAGGCAGGGACAAAGTAGTGCTCGCAGTCAAATTAACACGTAGTGTACCCTGTAACACTCAAAGTCTCAAAGTATAGGGGCCAGAGTAGCCAAGGGAGTGTACAAATGACAACATGGCCATAATAAGGAGGGACTAACAAGCCTCATAATTAATCAGACAGCAGCGTTTACAAAAGACAAGGACACAAGATAATTAAAAACATGGTCGGACAGTGGGCGGAGCTTCCACTCCATACTGCATTACTGCATGCCTCGCAAAGCGAGCAGTGCGTGCTCACTGCCGCTATAGGCTCAAACTAAAAAGGGCTTATTCTCTTGACTAAGGGGGTGCTTCTTCCAACTGATTTGCTGCCTTGGCGAGTTGAAGGATGGGGTTTTCTGAGCTCTCACCTTAAAAAATGGGAGATATTTTAAGAAACTGTTTGATAGGTTGAGTAGTGTGACTGCATATGGAAGACATCATACAATAAATGTGTGAACAGACATATCATTGTAAATTCTGGAATGGGTAAACTTGCAAATGTAATACACACAATGGGGTCCACTGGGAGAACCAGGTACATACTACTCACTGACTGAATTAAGAACACACAAAGTGAATCTGGTAAACAAATGGGAAATGTCAGAGGGAGAATGCTTTATTAAGCACAAGAATCCTCACTCACCCGAAGGTGACATGCTTTACCATTGGGTTCCTTCCTCACACCTGCACCAAATGGTCCCCAGTGTGGGCTATGACTTTCCAATTGAGAGTAGCTAAAGTGTTTTTAGTTACATAAGCAATATGTTTGAGTGAGGGTCAGACTGCAATCACATGTATACAAAAAGGGTGGTGTGAGTAAAACTATCCCCTGGTGGGCTGAATTTCAGTTCTATTCTGGTTCCCCAAGTGGGTAGGGCTAAAAAAGAGAGACATGACAGTGAGTTTGGAAAAAATGCTCCCTACGCAAGGTCTGCATGTTTCTTCCAAGGAATAAACCTACATGGGGTTCATGGGCATTTGTCAGGACCAAAATGGTACAATCACTCTGCAATAACAATTGCAAAACCTGATCCCAGCCACACAATAATAATAATAATCCAGGTGATACAGAAGATGGCCCACAATGTCTTAGTCAAAGGGTCCAAAGTCGTACTAAATAATGGAAGCAGAAAGAATAATTAAAAGCATTCAAGGATGTGGTAACAATATAAAATTCTTCTCCTAAAGTAAAGTGCATGGAACTGAGTGAGTAAATGAGACAAGTGTCCTCCCACAATGTGCATACTAGCGATGAAAGTGGAGTGAGGGGTAGTCCTTCCTGTAGTATAAGGGTTCTGTTCACTCTTGAGCATCAAAAGGCCACCTAGACCACCAAGCTGTATAACACAATAGTAAAAGAAATAAAATCAGACAAGATCATGGGATGCATATAGCAAGCAACTAAGGGTCCACTAGATATATGCAGAATAGGAGGTGCAGGTTAATCTCTGAGGATCTCCCTGTGTGAAATATCCGTTGTGGGATGGCAGCAAAGGTAGTCTCAACCATTACTACTAATGCAGGAAACTAATGCTGCTGAAAGGTGGACAATGTGTGCCCTCAGCTTAAATAATAATAATACAATAGGCTAATGGGAGTCAGGAAAGAACTTTAAGCATAGTAATCACTTCTACAACAGGTTAGAGTAATGTGTGAGGTTGCAGCTAGGATCTCTTATGTGTTATTAGACTGAAATCACACCCATATACCCACTCATACGCCCATTTACTCAGCCATACAGACACTCATTCACCCAGTCACTCAGCTATGCAGACATTCACTCACCCTCTCACTTACCTATACAGCCACTCACACACACACACTTACTCCCCGATACAGGTATTCACATACCCACACATGCACCAATATACCCACTGACACATCCACTCACTGACCAATACAACCACTCGTGCACCTGCTTACTCACTCATACTTGCACTAATATAGCCTCTCATTCACTTATGCAGTCACTCACACACCCAGTTATGCATCAAAACAGTCACTTATATATCCATTCAAACACACATACACACTCTCTTACCCATACAGCAAGTCATGCACCCTGTCAATTACCTATACAGTCACTCACTGACCCATGAACACACCAAAACAGCCACTTATATACCTATTCACATACTAACACACACACTCACTCACTCATGCAGCCACTTTATCTTTTGTACTACCACTTTCTGATCACCGCTGGGGATTTTGAAGAAATCCCAAGCAATACTCTACTTCTTTGCAGATGGCTCATCTTCAGATGATGAACTACTGTTGACATCCTGGGAGTTTAAAGCTGAAGAAGCCATTTTTAAAAAAGCATAAAGAAAGCCAAACTTATAACAATGTTCATAAAAAAAAGAGGTGTGAATTTGAACAGCCGCAGCTAGAAGCTAAAAAGAATGGGAGGGGGCTTCCTGTTTCAATGATTGAAAGCTGTTTTAACCAGTGCCATCCATTTGCTCCAGTGTCACATGGGATTTGCCATGCCTATGGGATGATGTCAAGAATGCATTGCAAATCATAAAGCAAACAAAAACAACTTTTAAAAATATTTTTTTTAAATATTTGATAGCTTTTTTTATTTTTGTTAACTTTACTACCCGTGGTACCGAAACTCATGAATCAGGGCGGTTCACAATGGAATCATGAATATTACAAAAAAGATGCATCTGGGCACATCCTTTGCAAGCATCAAACAATATCTGTATAAAGCACAAATTATGTTAACTTGCGAGACTTGGCATAGGTAAACGCAGTGTGTTTTTTAATGAATTCCAGAATAACAATGATATGAAATAATTGGTGGATGTGAATGCATCAGTAGAAAGTATTCCAGTCGGGTTGACGATTTTCGCAAAACCGGGGTCACTTCTAGGATTAAACAAGGTTCAATTCTGGCACCGATGCTCATTTCACAGCACAAACACATATAAGTATAATAGAAGCCCTGGTTGAAGCTCCACTTCAGTAAAGTACAATGATACTAACTTCTTGGGCTTTGGTAAGGCAAAGCAAGTGTGTTTCCTCTGGTATTCCAGTTCTGGAATTCTTCTGAGTGCTCGGAAGAATTCCAGAACTTTTGTGTTGAACCATTTTGTGGTTTGATTTGTGAAGTCATGGTAACCGGCTCATATTCTCCTTGGAGCACCAATCTTGACTGAACATATTACCTACCTTATACTTGCAGTGCGCTCTTTCATAACTGTTACCCCTTCTTTTGTCCTCTGGTATTCCACTTTCAAAAACAATATGAAATCCTTAATGGAGGTGAATGCACCATTGATATAATGGAGTGCAATTTGACCTGTAGTGAATGATGAGTAGTTTCTTTCTTGTTCTCTCCTGGTGTGAGCAGACACCATGGATCTCCATGTTAAATACCCTAAGTATGCAAATGCCCAAACTCCATATCACCACCACTCACAGACACACAGAGACACTCATGCACCTACTCACAGACCCACACAGCCAATTACACACCCTCTCACAGACCTATTATGCGACTCAGAGACCAACTCACAGACTCAGACAGGCACCCACACACCCACTCATAGACCCACACAAAAACTACTACACACAATCACAGACCCATAATGCAACTCACATACCCAGACAGGTACTCACACACCCACTCACAGAGCCGGACAGGCAGTCACACACACACTCTCTCAAAGGTTACACTTAGAAAATGCAATTTAAAAAACTCTCAAAATTCCCTGAAAAAAACAAAGGTTACAGGGACACTATAGTTAGGAAATTGAATTAAAAAAACTTTGAAATTCACTGGTCAGTGACATCACTGATGACATCTCAAATTACATCACTCTTGACATCGCTGAGGAAATCATCCACAGAACCACTCACACACCCATAGAACGTCTCCTACACCCACTCCCACGTAACCACTCACAAACCCATTCACAGACCTGTACATGCACTCTCACACCCAGTCACAGTTCCATAAACCAAATCACATATCCATTTACTCATTCAGCCACTAGCTCATTCAGCCACTAGCATTAACTCACCCATACGGTCATTCATGCATTCACTCACTCACCAATACAGCCACTCAGACATCCAGTCGCACAGACATGCAGACACTTATACACCCATACAGCCACTCACACAGTCAGTCACCCATAATCTCTCACACAGCTACTTCCTCACTCATACAGTTACTCACATTCCCACTCACTTACTAATAAAGATACTAACACATGTATTCACTCACCAATACAGTCACTGATAAAACATACACTCACCCCTACAGCCACGCTCACATTCACTCACTTATCCGTAAAGTCACTCACACACCCACTCACTCACCCATATACCACTTATGCAATCACTCACTCACACAGCAACTTACACACCCCATCACCCATCTATACAGCCTCTCACATACCCACTCACTTACCCATACACGATGTGCACACCCACACACTCACCCAGGTAGACACACACAGTCAGTCACTCACCCATACAGCCACTCACACACTATATAGCCAATCACTCACCCATACAACCACTCTCACACCCATAGAGCCACTCAGACACCTACTCACACATGGATACACACAGTCACACAGCCAAAGACATATTTTGTGTTACAAATAGTATCACTCATTAGTAGTACACAATGGTTACTAATTTGAAATTTATACTAGTATCTTACTGTATCTATTTAATGCCCAGAATTTCTTAGAAAATACTTATCCTCACTGGATGATCTCATCAGTGATGTCATTTGAGATGGCATCAGTGATGTAACATGTGAGGTCAAAAAGCAGCGCTTTGTGGGGGCGTTAAGTAATAGTTAGCTCAGGTGACTATAACTGTTAAATTTTACAATAAAGCAACAGAGGTAGTGGTGGTTTAGACTGTGGCACTTTCCAAATCTGTACTTAGTTTTTTCATTAGAACTGATTGTATCAATGCAAATTGTTTCTTGTCTGAAAAACGGTGCCCCTCAAGGTAACATTGACATCCCACTACCACAAATGTCGGCTTCCACTTAAATCCCAAACGGGATCAGTTGTGAGAGACTATTGTAAAGATTTATCGTACCTCAGCACTCAGAAATGTGTTTATCATAGAAGCAAGTGCTTCTAAGGGAATTTATTCCCTGTCCTGACCTGTTTGAAGAGTCACGACTGCCAATTGCTCATATACACAGCACCAATATTTGACCATATAGAGAGAACATCCAAAACGTAAAATTCCTTTGATGTTTTAATATCTTGTTTTACACAGTTAATATCTGTACAGTCCTTTGTACTGGTACATGATACAAAAGTTGGTGCTGAAAGTTCTTCTGTATTGAAATCCCAAAAAGAAAAAGGATGTAACAGGCAGCCGACACGTGTTTCGTTACTGAAAAGAAACTTCCTCAAGGCTTCTAAGTTTCATAGTTGGGAAGTGTCAAAACCGATCTAGAATTTTTCATAGGTGAATGGATTGCAGCACCTTGATTTAAAAGGTGGATTGCCTCCCAATCCTGTGAGTGAGCTTGCTGTACCCCCAAGTGCCATAAAACTGTAGACCTGGATAAGTAACTTTGGTCCAATGTTACTCTTCCGGAACACCCCAGATTCCCGTGCCGCAAGACGGCTTCTGAAGGGCCTATTATAGCTCCCACCACCACAACGAAAGACGATCTATCGGGGCGTACTGCAGTCCCCATTGCCTCGGTAAAAGACTCATTATCGAGACACCCAACGCAGAATTTTATCGTCGTACTTGCACATAGGATTGCCTTGAATTGTAAATATCAGAAACATTTGTTTGCACACGCTGTCGCTTATCCAGATCTACAGTTTTATGACGCTTGGGGGTACAGCAAGTTCACTCGAAGGAATTTTACGCTTTGGATGTTGTCTCTATATAGTCAAAAATTGGTGCTGTGTATATGAGCAATTGGCAGTCGTGACTCTTTAAATAGGTCAGAACAGGGAATAAATTCCCTTAGAAGCACTTGCTTCTATGATAAACAAATATCTGAGTGGCGAGGTACGATAAATCTTTACAATAACTGTTGAATTTCTATGGTTTTGTATGAGTAAAAGCTGAGCCTAATTGTAACACCCCTGTAACCTTTGTTTTTTCAGTGAATAAATGTTTTTTTAATTCTATTATAGACAGGAAAAAGAATTTTAAAAACCTTAGAAATTCTTTTTGTACAACTAATGACTGATACTGTTTCTAATATATGTAATCTTAGTGGCTGTGTGACTGTCTGTATCAGTGTGGAAGTGGGTGTGTTATTAGCTGTATGGGGGAGTGAGTGAGTGACTGTTTTAGTAGGATGTTTGGTGTGTGATTTGGTGGGTGAGTGGTTGTGTGAGTGGCTATATGAGTGAGTGATCAGGTGTATGCGTGGCTGTATCAGTAGCTAAGTGGTTGTGTGAATGTCTTTATGGATGGGTGAGTGGGTGTGTGAGTGGCTGTATGAGCGGGTGAATGGGTGTATGAGGAGCTGTGTGGGTGAGAGACTGTTTGAGTGGCTACTTGAGTAAATGAGTTGGTGTGTGAGTGGCTGTATTGTAAAGAAGAAACCTTAAATCTGCCAACCTTGCACTAGCTGAAATCCCGCGCATCCATAGAGCCAGAGCAGGCACAGACATCAGAAGCGCCACCTCCCAGAACACCTTCCGAAAGACCCGAAAGACCTGGACTTTCACCTGAATGGACCTGCGTAC
Source organism: Lissotriton vulgaris (assembly GCF_964263255.1). Classification (NCBI taxonomy): domain Eukaryota; kingdom Metazoa; phylum Chordata; class Amphibia; order Caudata; family Salamandridae; genus Lissotriton; species Lissotriton vulgaris. The sequence goes on from NC_141691.1 coordinate 1,449,452,466, forward strand.
CTCTCCCCCTCAGCATCTTGAGACCGTCACAGGTGAGTAGTGCGCTCACAATTAGCCTGATTGATTGATTGATTGATAGAGTGTCTATGTGAGTGGTTGTGTGAGTGAGTAGGTGTAATTGGTTGAATGGATGTGTGAATGGGTATGTAAGGGGTTGTGTGGGTAATTGTTTGGGTGAGTGAATGGATGTGTTCTGAGGCTGTATGGGTGAGTGATTGCCTGTGTGAGTGAAGGTATGGTTGATTAGGTGTGTGTGTGAGTAGCTGTATGGTTGAGTGTATGGCTATGTGAGTTGTATGGGTGAATGAGTGCTTGTGCGAGTAACTATGGGTGAGTGTTTGTAAGAAGAAATGAGTGGGTGTGTGACTGATTCTATGCCTGAGTGAGTGGTTGCATGGCTCCATGGATGGGTATGTTAGTGGTTATATGGGTGTGTGAGTGGGTGTGCGAGGGGTTGTATGGTGGTATGAGTCAGTGTGTGATGGGTTCTATGTATGATATGATCAGTGATGTCATTTGAAATGTCATGTGTGATGTCACTGACCATGTCATGAGTGATGTAACATATGAGGTCATAAGCATTGCATTTGCGGGGACGAAAGCTATAGGTAACTATAACTGCTGAATTATAATGGTGTTGTACAAGTGAAATCTGAGCCTACCTATAACATCCCTGTAACCTTTGTTTTTTTCCTAACCTTGACCTGTAACATTTTAGATTATGTATGTGAGTGGATGTGAGGGTCTGTGAGTGGGTGAATGAGTCTCTAAGTGGGTCTGTGAGTGGGTGCATAAATGTCTGAGTGGGTCTGTGAGTAGGTAAATGAGTGTCAGAGTGGGTCTGTGAGTGGGTACATGACTATCTGAGTGCGTCTGTGAGTGAGCGAGTGTGTGACTGTCTGAGTCATTCTATTGGGTGTTTGAGTGTGAGTAGGTCCCTGAGTAGGTGCATGAGTGTCTGAGTGTGTCTGTGAGTGGAAGCGGGAATGCCTGAGTGAGTCTGTGAGTTGGTGTACGAGTGCCAGGCTTGGTCTGTGAGTGGGTGCATGAGTCTCTGAGTAGGTCTGTCAGTGGGTGTGGGTGTCTCTGAGTGGGTCTGAGAGTCTGTGTATGAGTAGCTCAGTGGGTCTTGGATTGGGTGTGTGAGTCTCTGAGTGGGTCTGCCAGTGGGTGATTGAGTGAGTGGATCTGTAAATGGGTGCATGAGTGTCTGAGTGGGTCTATGAGAGGGTGTGTGAGTACTGAGTGGGTTGTGTATCCGTGCATAAGTGTCTGCGTGCATCTATAAGTCGGTATGTGAGTGTCTGAGTGGATCTGTGAGTTAGTACACAAGTGTCTCAGTGAGTCCATGAGTGGGTGTGTGAGGGTCTGAGTATGTCTGTGAGTGGGAGTGAATGTTTTTTTTAGTGCTATTTACTAATTCTTTGCGGCATTAAATGGAGGGGTCACTCTGAGCTTTGCAACACATTCACAAATATTGCACAAGGGGAAAAAACACATTGATGTTTTAATCGCATAAGATGTCACACAAACACCCCTATATTTCAACAATGGGGTCAGGATACCTGTAACCTGAACCCTTATATCACTTTTTTACTTTATTGTCACCCCATCGAACATGTCCTGTTACTTACATTGGCGGAATTAGTCGCAACCCTTGATATACAAATTTGAATTTTCTTTACTATACCAAAAACTACTGAACATATTTACACCAAATAAGAAATAGTGTGCTTTCTGGACCAAATGCTGCCTTTCTGCCAAAATGTAATTCCATCCAGCAGTATGGGCTGTAGTCGAGTTCAAAATATGTGTAGGAATTAACAATCGAAAAGTACTTTTTTTTACCTCCTCCCTCTTCTCCACCCCGCTTGACGGATCACCCTCTAAACTTTCCATGCACAAGTAGAATATACTGGCAAACTCCTGTGTGTGTGGGGGGGTTGTGTGGGTATAGATATATATGTGATGTTTGTTAATTGTGCAAAGACAATAAGCAGGGAAAATGTAATATGTACCTTTGCTTTGAGCGCTGTGAATAATCTGATAGACCTGTTAGCTATACTGATATATTCAGACAGACAATAATGATTATTTCATTGTTAGATATATACTATAGGTTACAATTTATCCCCATATCTTTCCACTGTTAATTTACACTTCATATGTAAGCCCAGTATTTACAGGATGATTTGGGATTACTCCATTGATGTACAGAGGTCTGTCTAAAGCACATCTAAAACGTTTGTGCTCTAAAAGTGATCAAACATGAGAAAAGACAAGTATTGTCTGGGCACTGTGAGCAGGTTTTCTTTCACTAGACTTCTGTCTCCCTGTTTGTTGTGGTTGCTGGGTCTGCTTCAAACTGGAATTTAGTGCTGGATGTGGAAGGACACTTGTTATTTCCCTATGACACTCCCACACACACTTCCAGCCTTAGAGGCCAAGTTTAGTATAGCTGAAAACTTTTATCATCTTGAAAATTCCCCAGTGAAAGGCGTTATAGGCCTGTTTACGGGTAGGCAAGTAGAAACTACTGGAAAATTAGGTAGGGTTGCCTCAGGAATGTTTTATCCATGTGAAGAGGGAGTGCTCAGCAGTCGCCTCCAGCCACTAGCTGTTGCAAACCATAAATGTGGCACGCCAAACCACTCCCCCCAGAATATTGTCTGGACCTGCAGAACAACAGAAGAGGATTTGATCTGCTGTCTGGGCTTACTCCCCCTTGCATCCAGGACAAAAGAGTTCACTGTAATGGCCTGTTGACTGATCTCCTGTGTGGCTGCAGGGGCCCAAAACATGTCAAGAGGCCTTTTTCATAAAGTGCAAGGCTGACCCTGTGTCAACTGGTTTTAGCCTGGACTTTCTGTTTGTCTCTGCCTGATACCCTTAGGGTCTCTATGTTTCCTCCCCTGGCTTAGAAGTGTACTCCTTTAGTGTCTGGGCACCAGAAGGAAGTCGTAAAAGATTTTTTCAAATAAAACTTGAAATTCCCTAGAGAATCAGCTAGAATCAGCAGAGGCCACTTTTGTTCAAGTTTGAGCTTCGATCCACACAGAGATAGTTTAAAATAGCGTCAGTCACTTTTTGAATGGGGAACCTCTCAAGTTGTAATCTTGAGTGGGACCAGTCTGCTTGTTGCATCTGACCAGGGCTCCATCACAGTCAGCCTAAAATCACACATGGTCCTGGTCTAATACTCCCATTTACTACTATTGTCGCTGTACTTTTTGGTGCAATTTCTACTTTAAAAATCCATATCTCCTGTTCCCCTTATTGGATGTTTGCAGTTTTGGTTACATACTGTTTATTACATTTTACTTTATTTTTCTAATTTGGTTTGAGATTTTTATTGCTTGATGTTTCTATTTCATTACTGTTTTGGTACTGTATAAATACTTTGCATATTTCTCCCAGTTAGGCCTGCCTGCTCTGTGCCATAGCTACCAGGGGGTTAGGATAATTTTAATTTAGTGACTTTGAGGGTTCACCCTTAAAAGAGTTGTGATTAATATTTGAGGTGCATAGTCACCTACCCCTATTAACAATCACATTTCATACAGTGTTCCTTGCCTAAATTCCACTGCTGGGCATCGCTTCTGTAATAAAATATCTGTATGCCACACCCACATTCTGTCCTTCCTAATGGAGTGTCACTCCCACAGTATGCCACATGTGGCATTTCAGGCTCTCCAACAGTGGCACTACTCTGCAACATCTTTCTTGCAGCATCCTCCCTGTGCAGTACTATAACATCTACAACAATTTGTCTTGTAGTGTCACCTCCATTTCCTCTTCTCTCTTTCTGCTGCCTGGCCCTCTTTTTAGTAGCTCCTCCACCTGCTGAGTCCCTCCCTACTCATGCAGCTCCCCCTTTCAATATTCTGCCTTTTTGCATTTTCGACTTCTCTCATCTAACATTCGTGCATACAGTGTCCTTTCTTCTTAAGCATACATAGTCCAATCTCCAGCTGTTTTGATAGTGGAGTGTTACATCCTCTAATTTCACTCTGCCCCTACCCCACCCCATGTGCCTGGAATACGCCATGAGCAGCACTACTTTTAACCGGACAGTCGCAAATTGACCATGAACGCGATATTTATGGATGGCCCACATCAAGCAGAGATAAGATGAAACCCTTACAACTCTGTCACTTTAAAGAGTAGCCTAAGCGCACTAGAAGCAGAATATCAGAAGCCTACATTTCAGGTCTGACAGCTTTAAAATGATAGCGTTCCAAGAATATGGTGTCTGAAGCATCCAAACAGGAATCCCTGGGCCATATTATCAAGCCCCAGCGATAATTATCGCTAAGCGCACTTAGCGGTAGGATAATTATCGCTGGGTAGCGTGGATTTTTATCACTGAGATAGCGTGCTATTAGCAACGCTTATCTCAGAAGTGATAAAAATCCTCGCGCTAACTGCCAAATGAGAGATCATCGCTGGAAAACCAATGATAATCTCTCGAAGTTTGGCGTTAGCTTGATGATAGGGGCTCACAAACTTAGCCATGATATCCACCTTCCATAGGATATCATGGCTAAGTCAGGAAAATACCAGGTGTAAAAAAAGCAGCGCTAACCGCGGTTAGCGATATCCTTGATAATAGGAGAAATGTCGCTTAACAACATTTCTCCTATTATTTTTCTCTGGAACGCCCCCTCTGCATCTCATTAGAGATGCAAGGGGAAGCGTAGAGAAAAAGGGTGCTAACATGCAAATTTGCGTGTTAGCACCCTGTTGCTGATAGGAAGATAATTTTATCTCCGCTTTCTTGGCTTTTGAAGCCAAAAAAGCAGAGATAAATCCCTTGATAATATGCCCCCCTGTTTTTTATTTTAACGCAGAGTTTTGAACGCATACGAAGCAACTTTTATCAAGTTAAGTCATTTTAACAAACAATGCATTGATTAAGAAATGTTATGTGTGTTTGATATAAGTAGCATTCAAAAGAGAGTTTCTTTTTCTATCATCATGAATATTCTAGCATTAAAAGTAAGGTCAATGCATAAGAACGAAAATCAATCAACTTCTTACCTTGCTCTGATCTACAAAAAACGATGGGGCATATTTACAAGGGCCAAAAAAGCGGAGATAAAAATATTGCCCTATTTCCTAGAGGGTGCTAACATGCATAATCACATGTTAGCACCCTTTTGCACTACGCCTACCTTTGCATCTCTAATTAGATGTAAAGTGGGCGTTCCTGACATACACTACATGTCAATACATCAATAGCGCAGCTTCGGGCTATCAGCAAGGATGCCCTAGCATGTTAGCAGACGTTAGTTTTTGGAGAAAAGTGCTGTTTTCTCCAAAAACTAGCGTCTACTAAATTCTTGACTTAGCCACCCTTAACATAGGGGGTGGATTGTGAGGATACGACCCTGTGGGTTGTACCAGCAAGGTTATTTCCCTTTTGCAGAGAACATCTCTGGAAAACCAGCGATGTTCCCTGCAAAAGGGAGATAACCTCGCTATCTCTGGAATGTTTATTGCCCTGGAGTAACGCATTGTTAATTACGCGCTACCAGGGCGATAAAAAGCAGAGATAGCCTGCGATATTCTACTTATTGCTAAGCACGGCCAGCGATAATTATCACTGGCCGTTGCTAATATGCCCCGATGGTTGTCCAGTTTGCAAGAAGTGACATTAAGGCAGATATTAATGTGGGGCCTGAACGTGGCTGGCACGATCAGAGATTACAGAACATACCCTATGCCGCTGTAACAAGGCATCCACCTTCAAGCCGTGGATCGACTTTCACAATTACAATAAAAGCCTATTGTGGGCCAATGGGCAAAGCAATGCAGCATTCTCTCAGAAATGCTAGTAGTGGTGAGGAAGTGTATTAGTACAACACTTGTCGCTGTGTTGCCTCCTGGGCCTTTTTCAAACTCCACTACATGCCTGAGCTCAAGTGGTTGCACCACTGTAGACCAAAAGGAAATCTTACAAGGTAAGAGAGTTTCCCCAAGTAGGCCAGAAGGGACTGGGTAAGGAAGTTGTACAAAACAAAATTAAATTCCCCTCTGTGCTTCAATTAGTAAAAGTAGTGTCAATCAAATAGTAATCACTGAACCAAGCCTTCTCATGTTATTAAATCATATCACAAAGTACATATACTCAAAACTATTTATTATAGCAAATTCACATTAAAAATATATATTGGATTCCATTAAAACGTTATAATATTACATTTAGCCAGTGCTCAAGCAATGATTTATTACAGACATCCGTTTTATTTCTGTAATAAATTATTGCTTGAGCACTTGCTAACTTGCAATGGGAATGTTTGCTTACATTGTATGTAAAATTGTTAATTTTTGTTTTTAAGTAATTTAAAGTGACAGTGCAAATGGCGATGAGATTTTGAAATTCTTTGTGGAAAATTATTGAAGAAGGCAAATTCATCTCCATTTGATTTGAATATTATAATGTTTTTATGGAATTCAATATATGTTTTTAATAGGAATTTGCTATAATAAATAGTTTTGAGTATATGTACTTTGATTCAAATTATTAAAATGAGAAGGTTTGATTCAGTGATTACTATCTGATTGCCACTACTTTTACTAATTGAAGCACAGAGGGGACTTTAATTTTGTTGTGTGCGACCAAAGGGAAATTACGTGCAATTAAAGGCACCAGTATAGAGTAAAAGGCAATTAAATGTAACACTTCCTTACATCTCTATCATGTTTGGTAAATATCACATTGTCTGTACCGGAGCAAAATATGCTAATGCCATCTACTGATCAATGGAGGTGTTTGACCAGTAAATTTGTTTTACTGGTGTCACACTTGGCTTGAAGCACTTCTGAAATCTGGTATCTGGTTTCAAATTCTACATCACTGAATGTATTGCTGCAGCTAAATGGAACGATGAAAAAGAGAAGCTATTGTCTAACTTTTGCACTTTTTTAGACAGCTGTACAGGTAAATGAGAGAATTATTGCATGTTTGAACACATTTTCCTTGATCAACTTGAAAATGATTACTTCATTATTAATTGAAACACACAGCACATAGAGCACAGCATAGAGGCATATTTACGAGGAAGTGGCTGAGCGCTGCATTAGCCTCCTTGGCTTAATGCTGGGCTCCGCCACTTCTGAAAACTCAGGGCTGCACCATATTTACAAGGTACAGGTCTGCGTTTACCCCTGTGCTGGTGCTAATTTAGCTGCCTAAGGCCAACGCAGACACCCTTGCACCATAGTGAAAGGGTGTCTGCGTTGCAGGGGAAGATTGTCCCTTCCTGCACATAAACAATCTTTAAACGTTTTTTTTAACTTCTATGTGTGCTGCCTAATGCAGCACACATAGAAGCTTCAGAACGTCATGTTTTTTTAAATGATTGTTTAGGTGGAGGAAGGGACACCTTCCATCATAAAAAAAATTAATGGTGGTTTGCTATTTCTATGTGTGCTGAACAACGCAGCACACATGGAAACAGCAAAAACGAGGAGAAATTAAACATTTCTTCTCGTTGCACCAGGGTAAGACCAGGTATTCCCTGGTCTTCAAGTTTGTACTGCCCCATATTTACGTCACCATTGTAAATATAGGGCAGTGTCAAAATCAATGGGTGTTGCGGTGGAACGCCGACCGCAACACCCATCGCTCTCCCTTTCTCACTCTAAGTATAGCGTGAGAGGGTACCTTATCTGCAAGGCAGCGTTAATCCACGTTAAGTGGCTTAACACTGACTTGTAAATAAGGCGAAGCCTATATCGCCACCACAACGTCACCCACCAGAACATCATGAAAAGCGATGTTGTGGTGGCGATAGGGGCTAATAAATATGCCCCATTGTGTGTTAGGTACTATGTACCTGTATTGCAAGCACTTTTCTTTCAGATGAGACAATACAGCTTGGACTGTTGTTTTAACATTTCTTGTATTAGAATTTGTCAATTTATTTCCAGTCTTTGCAATCCATGCAAAACCTTATTGAAAGTCAAATCAATAAACATATCTCAGGGTTTCTAGATATGACATTTCAAATTGATGTATTGCATTAATGGAAAATGAAAACTGATAAACCACACTGGACAAAACTAAATCATGAAAAAACTATTTTAGGGAAAGATATTTTTAAGAAAATACAAATAAATTGCAAATTAAAGGAACATTTTAAAGGAAAAATATTCTTAAGGAAAAATAAAAAATAAAAATTGTGATTCAGGGCTAGGCAATGGTTAAGGAGGATGATGGTTTTTTAAAGGTTAGAAATGGGTGGAGTTTATGCACAGAAAGGGGATTTAGTGTTCAGGGATGCGTGGAGTTTAGAGGTGGTGAGGATTTATTAGGTGTCATGAATGGGTGGGCTTTAGGGGAATTGAGGATTTTTAGGGCTCAGGTAAAGGTGGAGTAGGTGTTTTTAGGGATTTTAAGGATCAATGATAGGTAGAGGTTTGGGTGGTGAAGAGTTTTTAGGGTGTTGGATTAGGTGGACTTTAGGGTGGTGAGGGGTGTTAAAGATTCAGGGAGGGATGGAATTTAGATGTAGAAAGGAGTTTCAGCGTTCCGGGGTGGGTAGAGTTTGGGGTGGGAAGGGATTTTTTGGGGTCATGGGTGGGTGGTTTTAAGGTTGATGAGGGTTTCCAGAGTTCAGGGATAGGTGGTGAGTGGTTTTAAGCGGTCAGGGATGTATGGAGTATAGGCATAGCAAGGGCGTTTAGGGTTCAGGGATGGGTGAAGTTTATTGGTCATTTATGGGTGTAGTTTTTGTGTGTGAGGGGGTTTTTGATTTCTGGGATGGGTGAAGTTTAGGGGTAGAAAGGTCTTTTAGGGTTCAGGAATGGGTGTAGATTAGGTGTGGTGAGGGTTTTTTGGGAGCAGGGATTAATGGTGTTCAGGGGTGGAGACGGGTCAGCGAATTAAAAGCACCCCAAGTAATTGTTTGACAATGTAAAAGATATCCATGGTATATATGCCATGGTATATATATATTGGTATTCCATGAAAAAGCTTTTTTATGAAATCACATACATACATTTCAAATCTCTTCATATCTTTAGTAATTGTGTGCAAGAGCATATTGCTATTATTATTTTTGGGAAAAGTAACATTTTCAGGAAATTATTTGAAAAACCTTATTAGCAAAGGCTGTGTGCGTTTCATTTTGCTCTTTCTGGCTCATAATACATTGAGAGAGACATTAATTCTAATTTAAACAGCAACATTCACCCCAATTTAAACCAGAACTAAGATTTAATCTCATTTTTCAATAACTAATTACTAAAAAGTAAAGGTCAGAGAGAATCAATACATGGAAAGTATGTTCAATTATGAAGCTGGCTTTAATAACTGATAACCAATGTTTACTGTACACCAGGCTTTCTGTTGAGCCCAATTCCACTTATAATTCCACTCTTTTAAGAGGAGACTGTGATTAATTGTCCACATTACATTGATAACATTTTACAGGTATAATATAAAATGGAAACGATATTTACAAAAGGACCAACTCAAAATGAGGTGCTGGACTGAATTGTATATATTTATTAATGTATACCTCACAATTCCAAAGGGAAAGACTTAACAATATACGATCTGCATTCGATTGTATACACAGGTAAATTAAACGTGGGTCAAGGTATTAAACAATACAACATGCAAAAAACATTCCTTAGTATAGACAATCTAATTGACCTTGTATATAAGTCACATTTATATAGCCAGTTTCTGTGTTATTTACTGATAAATGAGCAGTGGGGCATATTATCAAGACAGGCGATAAAATTATCACCGCTTTAGCATCAGAAAACTGCAGCTCAGGTTATATGTCCTTCACATCTAACATGAGCTTCAATTGGAATTCCATAGAGCATATTATCAAGCCCATAAACGCCGTTTTAGCAGAAGTTTTCTGCCGCAAAAGCGGCGATAATTTTATCGCCTGTCTTGATAATATGCCCCAATGTATTTTGCTTTTTACAGGATGACAAATGAATGCATACCCTTGGACTACTTTCAAATTCATTCCACAGCTTCTAATCCCAGCTAAATGTGTTCATTGTCAGTGGTTTGACTGCGGTTCAATGCATAAGTAGCTTCACCGATGATTTCTCTTGGTGACACCTACAAGAGCCCAGCCATTGTACATTCCTGCTGCTCTCAGAATGCTGGCTGCAGTTCGATGGGCATTCAGGAGAGATACACTTACCTTTCATTGAATATGCAAACATTTTGGGAAAACGCATGCTTTCTGTTCACAAAATACAAACCCTCTCTAGCACAATTTAGCTGTGCACAATTTTGCTATTGAATAGTACATTGTTAATATTAAACATTTTGTGACATTTTCTTTTTAGAAACAGGCACTAGCAAAGTGAATAGGTTTTTTTGTAAAGGAAGTGGTGGGGGAAGTTTTAGATCACAGTTGAATGGCTGCCCCTCCTGCCCTGGAAAGAAAATTTCACAAAGAAACAACATATTAGGCTACAGCGATACAGAAGCTGGCAGTAACCCCCCTAGCAGATTAGACAGTATTAAAATCGGTGGCTGCTTCTCTGCATTGCAGCTTTGTGATTGGCCAGGGGAGCCTGGGTGCCTTTCCTGATTCCTGTTCCAACGTGGAGGAGAGAGGGAGCAGACATGCGGGACGGGGCGAGTTAAGTTAGGTGTTTTGCTCTTTTTACATTTCCCTTCCTCCTCCACTTCCCCCACCATCCCCCGATCCGTGCCTTCTGCCCCCGATAAGAATATATAAGTAGGACCTTCAATGTAGAGTGTTACGAAAACAAATCAGTCATTGATGTTCGTTCTGTATATGGTGAACTTAAAAGACATAACAGCAAAATAATGTTTTTTAGATATTTTTTCCAAAACCCACTCAATATAACCCCTATCAAGAATTATGCGTTTTTATGATACATCCCTGTATATAAATAGAATTGGGTTATTAGATATAGAAGTGTGTGTGTGTGTGTGTGTGTGTGTGTGTGTGTGTGTGTGTGTGTGGGTGTGTGTGTGTGTGTGGACACACAAACACACACACACACACACTGGTTATGAAAAGCATGTTTCCAGTGCTAATAACTTTGGTGCTATTTGACGAATCTTCGAAGGATTTTCAAAACTATTTTGAAAAGCACTTCCGCTGCAGTCTGATAAGTTTTGAGGTGATTTGTCAAGCGTGGCAGAGAAACAGGGGGGTGGCCCAAAACATGTTTTCTCCATGCAAATTAGTCTGTTCCTGTCCCAGTGCATGATGGGAACAGGGCAAACCAAACTACCAAGCCAATTCTTACACTGGGAAGGAAACAAGCTTCCGGGGACCGGTTTCTGGCATTACAGCCGTCTTCGGCCCGGCTTGCTTGAATCCTGATGGTGTAATGAGCAAGGGACTCACATCTGAGTATACTCTTCCACGCTTATGGTGGACAAAATATTTAACAACAAGGGGTGGTGATGGACAGAGTTTCTGAATTAAGCAAAATACTCTCACCCAGTCAAGAGATCAGGGCTAGACCCAACACCATTTTTTAGCTCACTGCACCATCCCAGCTCAGAACCTGGCTATATGCAAATTAGTCTGTTCCTGTCCCAGTTCATGATGGGAACAGGGCAAACCAAACTACCAAGCCAATTCTTACACTGGGAAGGAAACAAGCTTCCGGGGACCGGTTTCTGGCATTACAGCCGTCTTCGGCCCGGCTTGCTTGAATCCTGATGGTGCAATAAGCAAGGGACTCACATCTGAGTATACCCTTCCACGCTTATGGTGGACAAAATATTTAACAACAAGGGGTGGTGATGGACAGAGTTTCTGAATTAAGCAGAATACTCTCACCCAGTCAAGAGATCAGGGCTAGATCCAACACCGTTTTTTAGCTCACTGCACCATCCCAGCTCAGAACCTGGCTATATGCAAATTAGTCTGTTCCTGTCCCAGTGCATGATGGGAACAGGGCAAACCAAACTGCCAAGCCAATTCTTACACTGGGAAGGAAACAAGCTTCCGGGGACCGGTTTCTGGCATTACAGCCGTCTTCGGCCTGGCTTGCTTGAATCCTGATGGTGCAATGAGCAAGGGACTCACATCTGAGTATACCCTTCCACGCTTATGGTGGACAAAATATTTAACAACAAGGGGTGGTGATGGACAGAGTTTCTGAATTAAGCAGAATACGCTCACCCAGTCAAGAGATCAGGGCTAGATCCAACACCATTTTTTAGCTCACTGCACCATCCCAGCTCAGAACCTGGCTATATGCAAATTAGTCTGTTCTTGTCCCAGTGCATGATGGAAACAGGACAAACCAAACTACCAAGCCAATTCTTACACTGGGAAGGAAACAAGCTTCCGGGGACCGGTTTCTGGCATTATAGCCGTCTTCGGCCCGGCTTGCTTGAATCCTGATGGTGCAATGAGCAAGGGACTCACATCTGAGTATACCCTTCCACGCTTATGGTGGACAAAATATTTAACAACAAGGGGTGGTGATGGACAGAGTTTCTGAATTAAGCAGAATACTCTCACCCAGTCAAGAGATCAGGGCTAGATCCAACACCGTTTTTTTAGCTCACTGCACCATCCCAGCTCAGAACCTGGCTATATGCAAATTAGTCTGTTCCTGTCCCACTGCATGATGGGAACAGGGCAAACCAAACTACCAAGCCAATTCTTACACTGGGAAGGAAACAAGCTTCCGGGGTTCTGAGCTGGGATGGTGCAGTGAGCTAAATAACGGTGATGGATCAAGCCCTGATCTTTGGACTGGGTAAGAGTGGTCTTCTTAATTCAGACACTCTGTTCATCACCACACCCTTTTCTGAATCGTTTTTGGCCACTATAGGTGTGGCAGGGTATACTCAGACATGAGTCCCTTGCTCACTGCACCATCAGGATTCAAGCAAGCCGGGCCGATGACGGCTGAAATGCCAGAAACCAGTCCCCGGAAGCTTGTCTCCTTTCTGGTGAAGAATTGGCTTGGTAGTTTTGTCTGCCCTGTTCCCATGATGCACTGGGCCAGGGACAGACTAATGTGCATATAGCCAGGTTCTGAGCTGGGATGGTGCAGTGAGCTAAATAACGGTGATGGATCAAGCCCTGATCTTTGGACTGGGTAAGAGTGGTCTGCTTAATTCAGACACTCTGTTCATCACCACCCCTTTTTCTGAATCGTTTTTGGCCACTATAGGTGTGGCAGGGTATACTTAGACATGAGTCCCTTGCTCACTGCACCACCAGGATTCAAGCAAGCCGGGCCGATGACGGATGAAATGCCAGAAACCGGTCCCCGGAAGCTTGTCTCCTTTCTGGTGAAGAATTGGCTTGGTAGTTTGGTCTGCCCTGTTCCCATGATGCACTGGGCCAGGGACAGACTAATTTGCATATAGCCAGGTTCTGAGCTGGGATGGTGCAGTGAGCTAAATAACGGTGATGGATCAAGCCCTGATCTTTGGACTGGGTAAGAATGGTCTGCTTAATTCAGACACTCTGTTCATCACCACCCCCTTTTCTGACCCACTTTAAATAAGGCGGTTAGTCTTAAAATCAGATCCTGGAAAAAGTCCAAGTGGTCCAAATTAAGCAGGCACTAAGTATTTGTCCTCCTGTGCTGGTCCAGGACAACAATGATGCGGCTGTCCAATTTAACACTGGCTCACTACAGCAGTTGACCAGGTGGCACCCGAAAGACTCACTAAAGTAAAAATATCCTGGGCTGCGTCACCATGGTATGGGCCAGAGATTAAAAGCCTAAAAGCCATGTGTATAAGGGAGGAACGCATCTGGAGGGCGGACTGTAGAATCGAACATAAGGGTGCATATAGTACCGCATTTAAATCATACAAAGAGGAAATCATAAAAACAAAAAAACAATACTATACAGGTACTGGGGAAACAGCCAACTCACAGCCAACTAGCAGGTTTTAGCACCCTTACCAAAATAGCAGTGAATAAAATGTTACTCTCCATCAAATCTGGATCCCGCACGACCCGTGTCTGCCAACGATCTTACACTTGGTCTCTGGGCCAATTAGGATAAACCTAACCTCACTCCTAAACCAAGTGCTTGATTCAGGAATATACCCGTCGGTATGGAAAACAGCTTGCATAAGACCCATTTAAAAAAAACCTACTCTAGACCCTATGGACGTGAAGAGCTATTGACCCATCTCCTGTCTGCCCGTCACAGCTAAAATCCTCGAGAAGGTGATAAATCAGGAGCTAATGTGATATCTAGACACTAACAACTGTCTAGATTCCAGCCAGCATGACTTCCTGTAATGCCACAAGACCAAGACCGCCCAAAACATGGCAATGGAGGAAATTCAAGGACAGGTGGATGGAGGGGGCAACGCGGCAATTTCGTCAGGGCAACCGAGTTCAACAATCATTTACTTTCTGTCCCTTCATATAGCACTGAAGGGACAGAAAGTATATATGATATACATCCCTACGACTCAGTGGGAGATGGTATGTGGGCTTTGTCTCCCATTAGTCACTCTTTTTGATGTTATATGTCCAGGGAGGTGATTTTTGACCTTGGTTGCCCAGACGAAATTGCCGCTACTATATAACTGGCAATGAAACATGTTGGCCGTCCTTGAAGTGGTCTACAACATGCTGTATGTTTAACCTGTGCAGACTCATAATTCGGAATAAAAGTGACAAGTGTGTGTGTTAGTCTAGCCCAATTTTAATGGAGACTTCCTCAGTTTCATTTTTTCAGGGGGTCTTGATTCTTTCTTTCACACTTTTTTCCTTCACTGGACACATCACACTTATTTTCATCAGAGAAAGTTATCGATGATGACAAACACGTGGGCAAGCTGGTGAGAACCTACCAGTAACTCCTCTGGTGGTGCACATGTGAGATACTTTCTCTTTCCTTTACACATTTTTCTAGCACACATACACTTAAACAGAAGGGGTGTGTTATGTTATGAGTGAACTCACTGACCACCTCTTTTTCTGTAACTGTTTTACAACCAGTGGGCATGGAGAATTTGGCCGGATTGTGCTATTGAATAGCTGGCCGTGGGCATAGATAAGAATATCTTCCTCACTTTAATCCTACAAACAATAAATAATTGGGAAAGTGCTTGCTAATGCCAGATCTTTGTTGTATGAATAGATGTTGACTGGAGGGTGATCTGGCACGTTTCTGCCCAATGCAGCTCCTTATTGATAGCAAAATAATGCCTGGCGCAATCCTTTTTTTTAACACATATAGGACACACCTAGGATAGTCCCTGGAGAGTGCTTAGGGCAGGGTGCAGTGTATTTTAAAAGCTGCACATGTACTTTTAGGTTTTACTTGTCCTGGTAGAGAAAAACTCTCAAATTCACTATTCACTACTGCTAGATCTCCCTCTCCAATTGATAATATTGGAATTATCTTAATATGTTTAATAAGCTGTAACTTCCAATTGGAAACAGGTAACCAGTTCATGTTTGGTGTCTTTGGAATTGTCATGAAAAATTCTCTTGTGTTGTAAATTTGAAATTACATTTTTGAAAATGCCGCTTAGAAAGTAAGCATTTTCCTGTCTTAGCCATTTTCTGCCTAAGGCCTGTCTCTGACTAACATGACTGGGTGTAGTTGAAAGTTAGGCTTTGCGTATTCCTCCTAGAAAGCCACACACAACAGGGAGCTTAGGTGTGCCTGAATGGGCCATCACTGGCAGGACCAGAGGGAGGAGGTGGCACAGTCTTACTTACACTTGAAATTGATGTGCCCTGCCTCCACATAAAGGGGTGCAAACCCCCTATAGTTAGTCTGGAGCCATGGAAAGTAAAGACTTGTACACTTCAAAGGAAAACCTCTAAGAAGGTTCTCTCATTTTCAAGACAGAACTGGGTACACAAATTGCACCTCAGACATCAACTCTTCAGTGCACCTCTGGGCCTGTGGATACTCTGAGAGGAAGAAGGACTACTGTACTGCTGAATGGAGGATCACTCGGCTACACTACAGCTCTGAAGGATTTGGAGTTCTGGACTAAATAAGGTCCAGAGGTGCCAGGGATACAACACCCGAAGACCCCTGAGTTCTACCTGTCTCGGTGCACAGATAAACAGAAACACGGGCTTCTCGATGGTGGCGTCAAAGACCAAAGGTTTATTACTGCAGGGATACAGAAGTCACAGAAACTACACACGGGCAGGTTCTAGGAGCCTGTTCGATTTGTACTAAGTGGGTTGCTCCTTAAATACACAATTTTTAGCTGTAGGCAACATTCTTCACATTACTCGTACATTTCTTAAACTTTGTATCCTAAATAATAAATATTTGGCGTGCGAACGAGGCAGAAGCGTAATCCTTCAAAGAAAACGAACATATCCAGTTCACTGAGGAAGTTGCACTAACTTATGCCCGTTCAAGAAACACTCTACTAACCTTAAAGATAAATATCCTGAAGACCCGAGAAGAAGCACCCTTATACAGTAAATAGGAGAAGGGAGAATCATACCATTTCCATGTACTACACCCGCAGAAAGATTCCAAAGTAGCGGCCCAAGAAAGGCTGATGAACCTCCACATACTAAATAATAAAAAGGAGAAAAAGAGTCCTTCGACCACCGACTGTATTCAGAGTATAAAGGAACCACTGTTACCTATATCAGAAGCTATAACGCACGTACAGAGGTTCCCTGGCCCAAACCGACATGAAGGGGTGTTAAGTAATAATTGGTGAAGCCGGTGACCCCAAAGAAACGGCAGTACTGAGGAAGGTGCTACATTATCTTGTTCTTCCTGCACCGAAATGCGTCGACGCACTTTTTTGTCCAATGCAGAATCTGAAATAGGTCAAGTGAACAATTGATACGCACGGATAAGTGGTACTATTGGTGTCACCTCTGTATTAACTCATGACCTTTGGATCTAGTAATCAATAGTGGTAATGATATCAGGAATACCACACTGTTCAGGGGGTTGTTGATGTTTTTTCTATCGTGATTTAGTATATTTCTTGCCTGTGATTTACTGTCTTATATGAGTTTGATGTCCAATAATTTTTTACATTTTTATGTATTGTATTGAACTGTAATGAATTGCTATGATTAATTGTTTTTATTACATCTTTTCAAAGATTGTTCTTCGAAATTTTAATTTGTGGTTTTGTATAAACCTCTGTGTGTTTTTTATTAAAAAGATTGTGAACGTTCCTATTTTTAGTGTGGAAATTAAAATTCTTTGTTTATTTCCCAAAAATTCAATGTTGGTGTGTTTAGATAGATAGATATGGAGATATAGTAAGTCCAAATACTAGTGTGTACCCAGGGATCTCTTTTGACTAGTTGTCAAACAGTAACAGTCAACGAAGTTCTGATGTCAAACATTACAAATGAGGGGTTTCCACTGTTCAATCATAATCCCGTGTCATCTTCTCATTCAAGAGCCGGACCGCCTCATCGTAAATTTCGTTACCTCCCCATAGTAAAAGTCCAGAAGGAAAGGAGCAGAGCCAGGTGTTGGAGATAGGAAAGCAGGATAAGAGATGTTTGTGGGTCGTAAATGGGCAAGGCTACTGTCTTCGGCCGCCTAATCATGATCAGGCCAACGAGCACGAGAACCAGTATAGCAGGACTGGCCTCAGGCAGAGGAGACAGCTTCTGACGAGTCATGCAGCCACAGCGTTTCTGAACTAAGGTTTACGTGTCATTAACAAGGTGCATCGCCGGGCTAAAGCCTACGTGTCTTTTAGCGAAATGAATTGATCAGAGGTCACTATTTGTTCATTGACTATGTGAGGGCAAGAATACAAGATGGATGCCGTATTCCGAAATGGATGCCATTGGTGTACCGGAAGTGTGCCCATAACAAGAGTGCTCTTGCTCGTAGCATAGCAAAAACACCAGGGTATACTATATGGATCATTTACGGTTCACTGGTACCGGAATTATAGGTTTACGACAATGTCGAAAACACGGGTTCGAATCGTCACGGAACCTCAGACCCTCCTTTTGCCCTTACATAGGCAATTACTCACTCTATGTCAGGGTCTATCTCGATGTTCATCAGGTCAGTGATATGTTGCTGTAGCATTATTCTTTCTCGTACCTTGTCTCCCAACTCAGGCGGTTTCCTTAAACAGGTTGCAGCACAGAGGCTACACAAGGCAGGACCACACTGGATAACAAGACAGCATGAGAACAGGAACACTAAGACAATGCCGATGACCATCAGAACCTTCCATCCCCACGCTGATAACAGAGTCCAAAGCCATTCCATTAATGACCAATTTCCCTTGTCTACATGAATAGAGTCGGAGATCTTGTGTAGCTTAGAGATCGCTTCGTACACTGTTGGAGCATTATTAGGGATATAAACACAGCAGCTCGATTGAATCATTTTGCATACCCCACCTCGATCTGCAAGTATCACATCAAGAACCATACGATTCTGTAATGTCATGAGACGATCCGCCTGGAGCTCAGCTGTTAAGTTACTAAGGGCACCAGCAGTTTCTGTAATAGTAGACTCAACTACTCGTGTTAGCTGACGTAAATTTCTACTATTGGCCATAGGCCCCCAGAACGGAAGGAAACCTTTGAAGAAGTCTCCTGCTTCCTGACCAGCAGTATCTTCCTTGTCAAAGACACCTCTTACAACTCTGGTCTTGTGATAATTTGGGGCAGCTGTGTATGTCGGAAGCAACAATCGAGCAATATAACATGAACCTGAAAAGTCAGCAGGTAACCATGTATATGCTCTATCTCGACAGATGAAGTCGGTACCCTTAGCAGTTAGGAAGGCAGGGGAAGAGTTTGATGGATACACATAAGTTTCAACACAGTCACTCTTCCCTAGCCGAGCTCTTGGATTCCTCCGTTTACCTTGCAAACAGACTTGACCTCGGTGAGGTACGACCCAAACTGGAGTGGAGCTCTTATGCTTGTTTTCACCCAAACTAATGCTATACTCCGTAGCATTCCAACTCAAATAAACTCGTAGCTCATCCTTAGGAATAAATGGGGTGGTATTGACGTCTTTAATCATGTCAGTTATTCCCTTTATCAAGGCTTTATTAGCGGAGTTATACTTGGTGGAACGTGGAGGACGCGGGGGATAGGTCTCAAGGGCATAGACAAATACAGTCTGAAAGGCCCGATGTGATCCATTAAAGCTAAAAGGCAAGACCAGGTAGGGGATGCCCTTATCCATGGTATGTGGTATCAAACCACACACCCAGCAGTCCGTTGTGTTAACTACCAGTTGGTGTTGGTGCAAGAGCTGTACAAAAGTGTTATTTATAAATTCTGAGCATCGAGCTTGCACATGTTCAGGAAACGGATGAAAGGAATGGAGAGAAACAACAGTAGGAGAAACAGGAACATGGGGAGGTACTGTAGTCGTGATCGGTGCAAAAAATAAATGAATACCAAATGCAATTCCACCCACCAACGTTATTAAAACAATCAAAAATGTATTTGCACATTGCATCAGAAAGCATTTGTTATGTAAGATTTTGTATAATCTATTCCTGCGAGCATAAATTACATTCTCTCGACGCAGCTCAGGAAGCTCCATCTTCTACAACCGCTCGTGACCACTGATGATTTGTACGTAGTTGAAAATGCCTCTATCAGCCCTGGGAGTTCCCAAAACCAACAGAAAGACCGACCTTGTGTCTGGCCCCCGCAGATTCAACTAGGCACAAAGCCACAACCCTACGGCGACCCAGACGGCAAGGTAACAGAAACAACAGAAATAAACAGAGAAATACAAAAAATGTTTAGTAAACTTCCTGGCCGGAGGTAATGTAATAGATCGAATATGAAAAATGCTGTTTCCTGCTTTTATTTGTCCTTAGAATGAGAACGAAGGTTGTATCTCAGACTTCCTGGCTTCGTTTGATCCATGAATAGTCTATTTCCAGCAGGAGCAACAATGTTCGACTTCGCAGGTGGCAAATGTTCGTTCGATGCAATGTTCTGGTCAGTAATCAAAGACACAGCTTCAGGGGGGAAGTCAGAGTTCGGTGAATCAGCTGTCAGTTCTGCATCACTAAAGGGAACATATCTAGGAACAGGTTCTGTGTCAGAGGCACCAATTCCTTGTCTAACCCAATTGTCATAAGGGAGTGGAAGGGGTACACGCTTAGTGTGAGTGGCGTGGACCCAATTTTTTCGGCCAGCCACACGTACAGCAGTCCTTGTCGCCAAGAGCACCTGAAAGGGGCCCACAAACTTTGGTTGGAGATTCCTGGTCCGTCTGAAATTCCGGATGAGGATGAAATCTCCGGGTTTCAGCTGGTGACCTGGACTTTCCGGAGGCTTTGGCAATGCATCGAAAACCTGTTGGTGAATGAGACTCAATTTAGCAGTCAAGTCAAAAAGGTAATCAATTAACATTGGGTACTCTAGCTGCTTAAATTCTCGTGGTCTTGGTACCCCCCAGACATTTGCAGGGCGACCGAACACAATCTCATATGGGCTAAGCCCTACTCGAGAGTGCACAGTCGCTCTAGTGGATAATAAGGCCAACAGCAGTGCGTCTGGCCAGGACAAACCCGTGGAAGCTTGGATCTTAGCAAGTTTCAGTTTAAGAGTACCATTGTACCCTTCAACTAAACCTGCTGACTGGGGGTGGTTTGCACTATGAAATTTTTGTTTAATCCCTAATCCTGCACACACACTCTGCATAACTTTCCCTACAAACTCACTCCCATTGTCTGACCATACAATCCGTGGCATTCCATACCTGGGGAAGTATTCTTTTAGGAGGATTTTAGCAGTGGACAAAGCAGTGTTATCCTTGAACGGATATGCTTCAATCCACCTCGAAAAAGCACAGACTACCACTAGGACATATTTAAGGTTATTACATCGGTCCATGTGGATGAAATCCAACTGAATCACTTCGAAGGGACAAGAAGGAGGAGCGAAATGTCCAGCGGGTGTGGGGGTTCCCTTGCCAGGATTATGCATCAGGCATACCATGCAGTTCCTAACCACTCTTTCTGCACACTTACTGATTCCATCATTCCTCCAGACTGGGGCCAACATTTTACAAATCCCTTTTGAACTGATGTGCGCTGCTCCATGCGCCATCGTTACCACCGCAAGCACATACGCATCAGGCAACATCCAACGCTGATGCTCCGACAAGTCAATCCAACATCCACTCGAGTCCAATTTACCCATTTTCTCTTTCCATGCAATCTTTTCTTCTTCAGTCGCTTCTTTCTGAATTGTTTTCACACTTTCCACTGTGTCCTCACACATTCCCGATTCAGCAATCCATCTTGCAGACGTCGCAACGTACATCCTACTCATCGTATTTCTGGCTGTCTTTTTAGCTATCTCATCAGCAAAAGCATTTCCACGACCAACATCATCCGTAACCGCTCGATGAGCACTGCACTTTACAATCGCAACTTCAGTCGGTAAGGTTAGAGATTCCAACAAGTCATTGACTAACTGACCATGCTGGATCTTAGTCCCATGGGACGTAATAAAACCTCTTTCCTTCCATAGTCGACCAAAACTATGCGCTACGCCGAACGCATACTGACTATCTGTAAACACATTCACTCTCTTTCCCTTAGCTAAAACACACCCACTAGTCACTGCAATTAATTCTGCAGCTTGGGAAGAATTCTGACTCACTCTTGCAGTCTCCACAATCGTACTCAAAGTCGTTACTGCGTAGGCAGCTGTCACATCACCATTCTCCAATTTAAAACAAGACCCGTCAACGTATAATGTGCCATCTGGATTTAGTAACGGAGTGTCCTTAAGATCAATCCGTCCTTTTGTCTCCTCCTCGGTTCTAAAACAACAGTCAGGACAACAATGATGCGGCTGTCCAATTTAACACTGGCTCACTACAGCAGTTGACCAGGTGGCACCCGAAAGACTCACTAAAGTAAAAATATCCTGGGCTGCGTCACCATGGTATGGGCCAGAGATTAAAAGCCTAAAAGCCATGTGTATAAGGGAGGAACGCATCTGGAGGGCGGACTGTAGAATCGAACATAAAGGTGCATATAGTACCGCATTTAAATCATACAAAGAGGAAATCATAAAAACAAAAAAACAATACTATACAGGTACTGGGGAAACAGCCAACTCACAGCCAACTAGCAGGTTTTAGCACCCTTACCAAAATAGCAGTGAATAAAATGTTACTCTCCATCAAATCTGGATCCCGCACGACCCCTGTCTGCCAACGATCTTACACTTGGTTTCTGGGCCAATTAGGATAAACCTAACCTCACTCCTAAACCAAGTGCTTGATTCAGGAATATACCCGTCGGTATGGAAAACAGCTTGCATAAGACCCATTTAGAAAAAAACTACTCTAGACCCCATGGACGTGAAGAGCTGTTGACCCATCTCCTGTCTGCCCGTCACAGCTAAAATCCTCGAGAAGGTGATAAATCAGGAGCTAATGTGATATCTAGACACTAACAACTGTCTAGATTCCAGCCAGCATGACTTCCTGTAATGCCACAAGACCAAGACTGCCCAAAACATGGCAATGGAGGAAATTCAAAGACAGGAGGATGGAGGGGGCAACGCGGCAATTTCATCAGGGCAACCGAGGTCATTAATCATTTACTTTCTGTCCCTTCATATAGCACTGAAGGGACAGAAAGTATATATGATATACATCCCTACAACTCAGTGGGAGATGGTATGTGGGCTATGTCTCCCGTTAGTCACTCTTTTTGATGTTATATGTCCAGGGAGGTGATTTTTTACCTTGGTTGTCCAGACGAAATTGCCGCCACTATATAACTGGCAATGAAACATGTTGGCCGTCCTTGAAGTGGTCTACAACATGCTGTATGTTTAACCTGTGCAGACTCACAATTCGGAATAAAAGTGACAAGTGTGTGTGTTAGTCTAGCCCAATTTTAATGGAGACTTCCTCAGTTTCATTTTTTCAGGGGGTCTTGATTCTTTCTTTCACACTTTTTTCCTTCACTGGACACATCACACTTATTTTCATCAGAGAAAGTTATCGATGATGACAAACACGTGGGCAAGCTGGTGAGAACCTACCAGTAACTCCTCTGGTGGTGCACATGTGAGATACTTTCTCTTTCCTTTACACATTTTGCTAGCACACATACACTTAAACAGAAGGGGTGTGTTATGTTATGAGTGAACTCACTGACCACCTCTTTTTCTGTAACTGTTTTACAACCAGTGGGCATGGAGAATTTGGCCGGATTGTGCTATTGAATAGCTGGCCGTGGGCATAGATAAGAATATCTTCCTCACTTTAATCCTACAAACAATAAATAATTGGGAAAGTGCTTGCTAATGCCAGATCTTTGTTGTATGAATAGATGTTGACTGGAGGGTGATCTGGCACGTTTCTGCCCAATGCAGCTCCTTATTGAAAGCAAAATAAACCTCTTGCCTGGCGCAATCTTTTTTTTTTAACACATATAGGACACACCTAGGATAGTCCCTGGAGAGTGCTTAGGGCAGGGTGCAGTGTATTTTAAAAGCTGCACATGTACTTTTAGGTTTTACTTGTCCTGGTAGAGAAAAACTCTCAAATTCACTATTCACTACTGCTAGATCTCCCTCTCCAATTGATAATATTGGAATTATCTTAATATGTTTAATAAGCTGTAACTTCCAATTGGAAACAGGTAACCAGTTCATGTTTGGTGTCTTAGGAATTGTCATGAAAAATTCTCTTGTGTTGTAAATTTGAAATTACATTTTTGAAAATGCCGCTTAGAAAGTAAGCATTTTCCTGTCTTAGCCATTTTCTGCCTAAGGCCTGTCTCTGACTAACATGACTGGGTGTAGTTGAAAGTTAGGCTTTGCGTATTCCTCCTAGAAAGCCACACACAACAGGGAGCTTAAGTGTGCCTGAATGGGCCATCACTGGCAGGACCAGAGGAAGGAGGTGGCACAGTCTTACTTACACTTGAAATTGATGTGCCCTGCCTCCACATAAAGGGCTGCAAACCCCCTATAGTTAGTCTGGAGCCATGGAAAGTAAAGACTTGTACACTTCAAAGGGAAACCTCTAAGAAGGTTCTCTCATTTTCAAGACAGAACTGGGTACACAAATTGCACCTCAGACATCAACTCTTCAGTGCACCTCTGGGCCTGTGGATACTCTGAGAGGAAGAAGGACTACTGTACTGCTGAATGGAGGATCACTCGGCTACACTACAGCTCTGAAGGATTTGGAGTACTGGACTAAATAAGGTCCAGAGGTGCCAGGGATACAACACCCGAAGACCCCTGAGTTCTACCTGTCTCGGTGCACAGATAAACAGAAACACGGGCTTCTCGATGGTGGCGTCAAAGACCAAAGGTTTATTACTGCAGGGATACAGAAGTCACAGAAACTACACACGGGCAGGTTCTAGGAGCCTGTTCGATTTGTACTAAGTGGGTTGCTCCTTAAATACACAATTTTTAGCTGTAGGCAACATTCTTCACATTACTCGTACATTTCTTAAACTTTGTATCCTAAATAATAAATATTTGGCGTCAAACAGTAACAGTCAACGAAGTTCTGATGTCAAACATTAAAAATGAGGGGTTTCCACTGTTCAATCATAATCCCGTGTCATCTTCTCATTCAAGAGCCGGACCGCCTCATCGTAAATTTCGTTACCTCCCCATAGTAAAAGCCCAGAAGGAAAGGAGCAGAGCTAGGTGTAGGAGATAGGAAAGCAGGATAAGAGATGTTTGTGGGTCGTAAATGGGCAAGGCTACTGTCTTCGGCCGCCTAATCATGATCAGGCCAACGAGCACGAGAACCAGTATAGCAGGACTGGCCTCAGGCAGAGGAGACAGCTTCTGTCGAGTCATGCAGCCACAGCGTTTCTGAACTAAGGTTTACGTGTCATTAACAAGGTGCATCGCCGGGCTAAAGCCTACGTGTCTTTTAGCGAAATGAATTGATCAGAGGTCACTATTTGTTCATTGACTATGTGAGGGCAAGAATACAAGATGGATGCCGTATTCCGAAATGGATGCCATTGGTGTACCGGAAGTGTGCTCATAACAAGAGTGCTCTTGCTCGTAGCATAGCGAAAACACCAGGGTATACTATATGGATCATTTACGGTTCACTGGTACCGGAATTATAGGTTTACGACAATGTCGAAAACACGGGTTCGAATCGTCACGGAACCTCAGATTGCTGCGCTGGTGTGTGGACCTGCTGTCTGGTACCCTCTTGCCTGTGTGAGAAGGACTGGTCCTGTATCTGTTGAACCTAGGAACCAAAATGACTCCAGTGGCTTGCTGGCTGACCTCCTGACAAGAGCCTCAGGGACAGCAGGCTCCAGCAACCTTGAAACCAGCACCTGGACTCTGCCGTCTGTGAGTCCTACCCTGTCAGTTGGTGCCACCCCAGTTCTGGACCTGTGAAAGTGGCCCTGAAGCTGCTCTGCCAGTCCATCTGTGGACCAAGCAGAGCTGTTGCACCACCTCTGTTTCACTGTGCAATCCTGAGCAGAACTGAGGTATCACCTCTGCTGCGAGGGTTCTCCCAGTGCAAGCATTACATATCAACCTCATGGCCCACATTAGAATCCCGCTTTGTAACGTTTCATCGATGAAGGCCCCTGCATCACAAGCCCTCATTGATGGGATTGTCAACGCAGGACCTCACACCTCAGCTCAACAACTCCTCAGAGCTAATAAATCGTCTTGGGTGTGTGACGCATCCTCAATGCTGGGCCTCATAACATTCTGCATCGAGGATTTTAAGTACTCTAGTTCAGCTGGCCTAACTGGATTCCTAAAGCCAGCCTAAGCTCCATTGCAGTCGGCCTGAACTTGTGACTTTGTCCTGGTCTGGCACGATCAGATACTCACAGTTGTCACTTTATGCTTTTTGGCACCACTTTCATAAAATCTTAAACCCAGCATATCTCCAGTTCTACGGATTGGATTTTGGTCATATTGGGCTTGTTTTATTTATTAAAAAATGCTCTATTTTTTTCTAATCTGGTGTGGGATCCTTTTGTGCTGTGTTTTCACTGTGTTACTGTTTGAAGTGTTGGACAACTACTTTACACGTTGCTTCTGAGCTAAGCCTAACTGCTCTCTGCCAAGCTACCCTAAGGTTGAGCACAGGTATATTCAGGGTTTGCTTGTGGCTTCAACCTGACAAGAATTATGGTTGCTGCTCGAGAAGGGCTTTATTCCCATCGACTAGTAACTCAATTTCTTACAACTGGCTTTTGTCTTCTCACTGAACATTCTTGTTAAGCTTCATGGAATGGTTTCCCTTCACCCTCTTTTCCTATTCAAATTGGGGTTCCCAAAGTTGTAATTCTTGGCCCTTTCTATTATTTATTCATTTGATGTTGATTCACATTTCTAAGCTACTGATTCACAAATCTTCTTGTTTTCTTCCTTTTCTCAAAAATCTATTTTTTACTTTTCTGTTAGCTTTTCCATGTCTGTCCTTTCATCTATATTTTTAACTCTAACTCATGTTTTGTTCATTTCCTCTGCTCATAATCTTGGTTTTCTATACATTCATCTTGACATAATTCCTCAAATTGTTGCTGTTAAATTTTGTCGCTTTCATGTTTAACAAAATTTGAAAAAATCAAACCGTTTCAATCCTTTAGGCTACAAAATTGCTTATACAAAACCTGGTTCTCTCCCACTGTAACGATTGATATTATTTTTTATGTTCGGTTTTCTTAATACTTAATTGGTTCACTGCAAGCGACTCAAAATGGTTCTGTTTTCTTCCACCTGCCCATGCTCATATTTCTCACTGTCATGCTCAGCTTGTCTAGTTAGTCATCTAGGGCCAGATGTAGGTAAATGAGATTTACCGATTTTTAATTACCGAATTTTACCGATTCAGTAATTAAAAATCGGTAAATCTGAGGGGTGGATATGTAGGAACATCCAGATGTTCCTTTTACCGAATCAGTAAATATCTGTATTTACCGATTCGGTAAATACCGACCGGTAATGCCCCATTCATTCCTATGGGCTTTGAAGCCCATAGGAATGAATGGGGCATTACCGATCGGTATTTACCGAATCGGTAAATACCGATTCTGACAAGGGTGCAGGGGGTGTTACTTTGACACCCTCTAGCACCCCTAAAAAAGGTTTGGGGGCCATGTGGCAGGCATACCTGCCCTAAGGGCAGGTCTGCCTGTCATATGGCACAGGTGTGCATGCACACATGTGCATGCACACCAGAATCGGTATTTTAACATCAAATAGTATTTGATGGTAAAATACCGATTCTGTAATGCTTGTGGGACTCAGAAGAGTCCCACCTACATATCAATTTTACCGAATCGGAAAAAATACCGATTCGGTATTTTACAGAATCGGTAAATTTACCGATCGGTAAATTTACCGATTCTGTAAAATACAGGGCCCTACATCTCAAATTGCATTTACCGGTCGGTAACGGCCGAATTCGGCCGTTACCGACCGGTAAATGCCTACCTACATCTGGCCCCTAGTACTATACGAAGTTAGCGCTCTGTTCTTTGTTTTCCATTAATCTTCATGTACTGGCACTCCTTCATATTATCTGTGCCTTGAGCCACTATATTTTCTTGATGTGTCTCATTGTGGTATGGCAGGGTGAATATATAAGAGCGGAGGCTGAATGTATTTCTTAATTTTGCTGTTTATTATACCTTGACGTAAAGAAAAAAATATTGCTGCAATTGTAGGTCAGGATTTGCCAGTCTTTAAGTAATCAGTATTGGTTTGTTCGGTCTTCCAGAGGATTCTCCCCTCAGAATGGCATCACCCGGAGTCTCAAAGAAATGAGAAAAAGTAGCAATAACTATCATCAGAAAATACTTCTTTCTTTATCCACCACCACACCCTTAGGTGAACCTTTACAGCTGAAAGGCAGTTCGATTGGGAGCGGTTTGTGACTACAAGGTTAACATCAACCCTATTCATGCAAAACATCACTCTCCTCCCCTTTCTATCAAAGGTAATAATATAAACCAGGTTTAACCTCACCTGGAATTATGGTCTTAAGTCCCCTCATTCCCCCCGTCCAAGGATAAGTGCCCATCTACTGGCTGGTATAAGGTCCAGAGCACTGGTCTTTAATGTGCACAGGATGCGATGGACAGTCATTATGGGACCCTAATTAACAGCCTCCTTGTCGGTGCATAAAACAACAGTGCTCCCTGGTTGTATGTTCCAACCTGGAAATCCCCAATCACGCGCGGCTGAACAAGGCAGTCTTGACAACGGCCGCTTCGTAACCACACATGCCTTTACCACACATTCCTTTACACACATTTTGTTTTAATGATGTATTTGGTAAAGGCATATGCGTGGTTAAGGTTCTACCCTAGCCCCGAACAATGCCTTAAAATCCAGCCGCCAGCCCTGACTCACGACCCCATCCCTTAAAACACCCCAGCCCCTCTGCGCCCTGAGCCCTAAAACCCAGCCCCCATATTTGAATTCGACCCAACCCCTAAGCCCTAAATCCTTCACCCCAGACCTCGACCCTGCCCCCCTCTGCCCTTTGTCCTAAGACCTTCACTCTATAATTAAAAAACAACCCAGCCCCCACCCTAAGCCCTAAAACCAACCTCAGACGTGACCCCCAAACCTAAGCCCTTAGTCCTTCACCCCACAACTCAACCCCAAGCCCCCTCTATGCCCTGAGCCATAAAACCTTAACCCTATAACTAAAAACCTTCACCCTATGACTTAAAAACACCCCGACCCCTCGCCCTAAGCCCTAAAAACACCTTCCAGCTGTGACCTACACGACTCTAATCCCTTAGTCCTTATCCCCAGAACTCAACCCTGACCCCCTCTCTGCCCTGAGCCCTTAAACCTTTGCCCCATTATTAAAAAAATATCCCAGATCCTGCCCTAAGCCCTAAAACTCACCAGGCATACAAACATACCCTATCCCCGTCCCAACTATCCAGCCCCTTCACCCTGAGCCCTAAAAAAGGCCTATCTGCCAAAAAAAAAGAAATTTACAAAAATCGTACTCACCAAGTTCCTCGTCAAGACAGGAGCTCAAATCCGGACAGGAACTCACTCCCAACCCTCCTCACAGATCTTCTCCACCCGAATCTAGAGCCAGGGCCGGACTAGGAACCACAACCGGCCTTGGAAAAGTGCTTGGCCGCCCCCCCCCCCACTGGGGGGTGGGGGTGGAGGTGCCGCTGAGCTCTTTGTCGAGCCGGTTTTTGGTACTGGGCCCATTTTGCAGCTATGCTGCAAAAACGGCCCTGTAACAAAAGAGGCCCCTAGGGGCCCAAAACCGGTCCCCACCCATGTGGCGCACCGGGGGATTGCCTGGTGCTGGCTATGGCCTGTCCGGCCTTGTCTAGAGCGCTAACTACCACGGACGTCTAAATCACGCATATGCTCCGTAAAGGCATATGCGTGGTTTAGATGTCCATGATTATGCCTCCGTTGTTAAGCCACACGTTGTTCAGACTGCATTGTTCAGGCTGTTTTACATGTTCCCCCTTGTGCACAACCTCACACCATGACTGTCCTACTCCCCTACCAACCCCTTCACAATCACACCACCCTTACCCCTGACACTCACGCCCATAACGCAACTCTCCTGAGTTGCAGCAGCTCTTCAGCGTTCTCCAACGGCGTCCATCACTCCTCACTTCAGGAGTCAGGAGTCTTGTCCAACCCAGCAGCATCTTCCAACACTTTGGCTGCGCTGAATGGCTCCTCACTTCGTTGTTTCTTGATTTCTTCGTCTTTTCTTCCAGTTCTCCTGTCAGTCCTCATCCTTCCTGTGGAGTCATTCTTTTCTCCTCCTCCTCCTCTACGGGATTGGTCCTGGCTAGCGGTAACTCTCCCTCTCTGCCCAAAGACACGTTAGTCGTTAATTAGTGTTGTTTGGTTCTTCCCCGTACTAATGCTTTTACCATTTCCACTGTGGGTGTTCCAGTGGTGTCTGGCATCAGCGGTGTGGACTCGGGCCAAGCACAAGGTAAGTTGGTGGGGTGATGTCTAGGCCTATTTCCTCATATCATCCTCTTTCTGTATCATCTCAGTTTCATTATTTTGTACTATTAACTCCTCATTTACGCAATACATGTCAGTTTCTGTAATATCATCTCCTTCCCCTACCATCCTCAAAAAGCCATTAAGGGAATGCTATATTTGATCAATTATTCAGGAAAGATCTTTTTATCATTGTTGTGTACCCATTATTTTGTGTACCGTCTTGTATTTCCTTATGTTAAGCTCTTTAGGTAAAACCAGTACAATACATCAATACATAAATATATAATTTTTGAAAGTATAAAGTTGCACTGTTTTTTGTGGCAGATAGTGGGAGTTTTAACCAATGTATATTGGGTTTCAGGTTTCAAACATATGCTATAAAGAACAGAGCCTCAATTGCTTCATAGGATAGGTTATGGGTTTGAGGGATTGATATGGTGAATTCTAGGTACAAGCATAGACATATTGCTATTGTCATTACCTGACATTATCACTGTGATCTCGGGAACAGACAAGCAATGCAGCTCATGGGTGTATGTAAGGTTGATTATTTGTATGCCATAGGGGCAAGACAAAGACTTCTCTGGTTCTGCCACCACGCTATCTATCCTGGGGTGCATTTTATTCAAACATATTTTCTCATTATGCTATTTATATTCTAATTCCTCCATTCTTAGACCTGACAGAATAAAGGTGGTCTTCCCACAAATTTTTACCTGCCTCCCTCCATTTTCTGAGGTCCTTTTTAATGGCTTTAGGACTCTGCACAATTTAACACTGCTAACCAGTACTAAAGTGAGTGTGCTCTCTCCCCTAAACATTGTAATATTGGTTCATCACCAAGTGCCATATTTAATTTACTAATAAGTATCTAATAAAGTGCAGTATGTGTGCATTGTACTTGTAAATTAAATGCTACTCATGGGCTTGCAGCACTGATTGTGTCACCCATATAGGTAGCCCCTTAACCATATCTCAGGCCTGCCACTACAGAGCCTGTGTATGCAGCTTCGCACTGCCATGTTGACATGGCAAGTGAACCCTCTTTCCTGGCCTAAACCATCCCTCTTTATACATATGTCACCCCTAGGTTAGGCCCTGTTTAACCCACAGGGCAGGGTGCAGTGTATTTAAAAGGCAGGACATGCACTTTGAAAGTTTATGTGTCGTGGTAATGAAAAAATCTCAATTCCTTTTTTCACTACTGCAAGGTCTATCCCTCCCATAGGATAACATTGGCATTTGTGTATTACATTTTTTGTGACACCCAATTGAGAAAAGATAGACTTTTCAAGTTTAGTATCACTGAACTCACAATTTAAAATCACAACTTATAGTGAATTTGACCTTTAAATTAAATTTTTATCAAATGCAACTTTCAGAATGTTGACATTTACTTACTTTAGCCATTTGGTGCCTCCTGCCTAACTCTGGAATACACTTCTGAGGTGGCTGACAGCTGGAATCCTGTATTCCCTTCAGACAGTCACACACAAAGGAAGGGTAGGTGTGCCTGAGTGGTTATCTGCATGTTGATGGGCTATCCTGAGCAAGATGGAAGGGAGAGGCAGACACACCTGAAAGGGCTGTGTCCTGTTCCCACATAAAGGATTGATTACCCCCTGTATTGTGCCTGGAGCCAGGGCAAGAAGACAGAACCTCTGTACACTTCAAAGCGCTCTTTAAAATCTCCCCCACTTCAAAAGCACCACTGGGTATAAGTACTGGATCTCTGGCACTACCAAATCAGTACACTTCTGGACATATGACCACTCTGCCAGGAAGAGGAGGATCTGCTGTGCTCCTCAAGGATGGTCACTCTGTTGGAACTGCTATTTGCTGAACTCTTCCCTTGCTGTGTTGCCCTGCTGCCTGCTGGCCCCTCTCTGCCTGGGAGAGAAGGACTGGACCTGCGTCACTTGAACCAAGAGTAACTCCAAGGTCTTTCTGGTTTGCCTCCTGCTGCCTATTTCTCAGAGAAACAAATGACTTAGAACCATCCTGTTCCAGCCCTTGGGCTCATATGCCTGTGAGTCTGTGCTGCTAAGTGGTGCTACACCAGTCGTGGATCCTTGAAAGCTGATCTAGGACTTTTCTCCAGAGTAACCAATGCATCCTCTGCTGCGAGAGTAGAATAGATGCATCACCGCTTTTGCAGGATCTGGACCGGCGCATCACACTCTGAACTACATCATCTCACTCATAACCACAACTTTGGAACTGAAGCATTGCCTCTACAGCATGGAGAAACTTGGCACATCACATTCAGAACTGCCACAATTCGGCACCGAAGCGTCGTGCAAGGGACTGCTGCACTTGCATGGAGAAATTCAACGTATGGGGATCACCAATGCATCTCGCTGTTGCATCCAGGATCAAGGTACATTTGCTCTGGGGCAAAGTAACATTTTTGGGACCCCCTCTGTGATTTACCTTTAGGTCAGGAAGGAGAGGGGAAACAAAAATTACACTAGAAGAAAAGCTCCATCGTGACCTATAAACTATTAGTTCAGGGTACAACCTCTGATTATTCTGGGCATAAACACATTACAATAACACAAATTCTTTTACATTCTCGTTTTTTTATTATTTCTATTGTTATTTCATTCAATTACTTTCTTTTTTTAACATTGTACTGAGTTAAAAAGTTGTTTTCTTAATTTCAAATTACATTATTTCCATTTTAGATCACAATACAAAATTCATAAATCCTATAACAATATATAAATTATCATATCACCAGGTAGAGAACAACCCAAACACAACACTCTCTCACACTCATCCACATTCACAACTTTTTCTATTCATAACACATTCTATTATTTTTCTATCTGTTGTCCAGTATAGAACCACTATGGTGGGATTTTACAAGGACTTGGCCTACACGTTTCGGTGGAGAATAACAGCAATAAAGACCACCTTCATCAGGACCCGCTAGATAAATCAATAAGTGTTCTCTATGGCCTGGAGTTATACCTGAAAAAATATGTAAGAAATGTTTTCAAATTATCTTTTATGCCCGTCTTATTTTAAAAATAAAAAAAAGACATTGTTAGGACTGATCAATCAACTACCATTCACACAACCATACACAACATAACCTCTAGTGTCACCTTATAACCAAAACATGTGAGTAATTTCTATTTTTCAAAACAGCAGAAAAAGGATAAAACAGTATATAAAGAGTGCACCAGTTCTTAATTATTAACCACAAAAGGCACATAGTTGTCTTTGTCCACTATCTGAGCTTTTAAGTGGAAATGTCAGCTCTACATTTTATTCATTTTTAGCGTCCTAGTTTCTATATTAGAAGATAAGTGCATTTTGACTTACACTCAATTTAGACTTCAATGTTTCATTTGCTCTGGGGCCTGCATGGGTCCTGCATCCGGCTCGCGCTCCATCGTGGTTGATCTGAACTCTTGACTTTGTCCCGGTCCAATGTGAGCAATTAAAGTTTTAAGCACTATTTGCTTCTAATCGATATATTTTGCATTTAATCCTTTAAAATCAATTTTTGCGACTTCTACCTATTGAATTTTTGTCTGTGGGGTTTTGTTTTATTTATAAAATCATAACCTATTTTTCTAACCTGGTGTGGAGTCTTTTTGTGGTGTTTTCATTGTGTTGTATGAAGTGGTGCACACATGCTTTGCACATTGCCATATTGCCTCTTAAATTAGGCCTGACTGCTCTGTGCCAAGCTACAAGAAGGTGACCACAGGATAATTTAAGCGGTGTTGTGACCTACCCTGACTGGGAATGTGGTTCCTGCTTGGACTGGGTGCATCCCATGCATACCAGAAACCCCAATTTCTAAGATCCATCATCTGTCCATCAATCTCCATGGCATCAATCATGCCAGTAAGATGCTGCTTGGCATTTGAGATGAGTATGTGTGGTGGCAGGCTGAAGAGTTATTGATAGTGAGCCAACATATTGGGGATGCCATGTCTGCTTGTTCAGTAAAATTCCTCTGGTGCATCAAAGAAAGAGGACCTGGGATAAAAATGTCTTTCTACTTATGAGGTTGGTGTGTCTGAGATATCGGGCTTGTACAATGTTCTTGAAGTGTGTGTGCTTCACCTTTCCTCTCATTGATAGGTTTCCACTACATATATTTATATAACCTTTGTGTGACCCATGGAGCATCCAAATATTTGGATTCATGTTATTATGTGCATATACAGTTGGAATATGTATTGTCACAAATATTGATTTAACTTTGAAAATGTAAATATATACGTGTGTATTCATGATCTCCATATTTGTTTCACCTTTACAAAAGTAAGATTACTTTTGCTTAGAAGTTTCAGAAGTGTTCACAGATGTAGAATTACTCATGCAGATATTTTAGTTCCTACAAACAATTTTATAACTTGATACCAAAATGTTTACAGTGCTCATGGCCGAGCTTAATTTGTAGTTGGTGAGTCAGAAAGCAATCAACATTGCCCTTGGAGAGCAGTTCCAGTTTATAGGTGCCAGCAGAAGTAAAAGCTACCCGAGCCTTCTTTCTTCCAGGAGTATCCTTCTTCGGATGTAGTCTTCACACCTCTTGGAATGTTCAGAGGAGGTGGTGGTGTGGTGTGATGTCAGTCTTATCCTCTGCACTAGCTAGTGGTTATAGAATTTTCCCACCAAATCCTGTCTACTTTCCCACCCTATGCCTAACTCCTCTGTAAAGATTTCCTCTTTGCTTTATTAATTTAAAAACTCTTTGAAACCCTATATCCAAATTTGATAATCCATCAAAAGCGGCTTCTTCTCCACTACCCTTTTTAGATGTGGTCTCATTTTCCCTAACTGGGACTGGAGCTGGAGAGCCTAAGGGAACATGGAATTAATTCAAGCAGATTCTTTCAGCCCCATTTTGCATCACAAAAGTTAAGAGAGGAAGTAAAAAGCGTGTAGTTAGTTCTGTCAACTGTTCATGTCTATATCTCACAGATGGCTAATAACTGTTTAGTGTCCAGTTGTTAATAATTCTTCTGCATTCCTTGGCCTAGAGGCCAGTCAATTGAGCTCAAAAGATCAGAGCCTTTATATCTAGCCAGGAATGTGTATTATGGATCTGGATGTGAGATGAGCCACACAACTAGCTGTAAGACAATTGTGGTTCAAGCAGCAAAAAGAACAACCTTATAATGTTATTTTTTCCACTAAATGTATTGAAAATCTATTTTTACCTTCAAATGATATGTTCTGAAAAGTAATGGAAATTAACTTTGAAACATTTTGCCACATTTGTCCAAGGCAAGGATATAAAGTAAAGGCTTTAATTGAACCAATGCCATTTCATGAAAAATCTATCTTGCCCAATGAAGTTAAAACAGCTTCTGGATAGTTTCAGTGACTGAGATGGCACACTACCTCCACTATGTAAAATGCTACTATTTATATATTAACCACTTAGTTATGTGGTCATTAAAAGCACACTTTAGGAGTGACTTATTTAAATATATAAAAATGGATTTCCTACATAGAAATGTATGTGTTTGTAAAGCCCAGCCTAGTCCTAGTACAGTGGTGATCTTGGAAGCCATATACTTTTGTTTTTTGTGATGATGTAAATACACACTGAAGCCAACACATGACATTAAATTACTGTGTCATTGGTGTAATTTCTGAGCCATCTATCAGGATGGTTTAATCGACGAATTGGGTGAAACGGATTATAACAGTACCATTTTACGTCCAGAGGACACACACCATGGCACTGAATACCAGTGGCACTGTGCAAGATTCCTAATCCCAGTAATTGTAGGGTACAGTAAGACGCAAAAAATCCCGGGTGGCCAGGGCCGGACTGGCTACAGGGCAATTTGGAATGCTGCTGAGCTGGGGGCTGCACATGTGAGATACTTTCTCTTTCCTTTACACATTTTGCTAGCACACATACACTTAAACAGAAGGGGTGTGTTATGTTATGAGTGAACTCACTGACCACCTCTTTTTCTGTAACTGTTTTACAACCAGTGGGCATGGAGAATTTGACCGGATTGTGCTATTGAATAGCTGGCCGTGGGCATAGATAAGAATATCTTCCTCACTTTAATCCTACAAACAATAAATAATTGGGAAAGTGCTTGCTAATGCCAGATCTTTGTTGTATGAATAGATGTTGACTGGAGCGTGATCTGGCACGTTTCTGCCCAATGCAGCTCCTTATTGAAAGCAAAATAAACCTCTTGCCTGGTGCAATCTTTTTTTTTTAACACATATAGGACACACCTAGGATAGTCCCTGGAGAGTGCTTAGGGCAGGGTGCAGTGTATTTTAAAAGCTGCACATGTACTTTTAGGTTTTACTTGTCCTGGTAGAGAAAAACTCTCAAATTCACTATTCACTACTGCTAGATCTCCCTCTCCAATTGATAATATTGGAATTATCTTAATATGTTTAATAAGCTGTAACTTCCAATTGGAAACAGGTAACCAGTTCATGTTTGGTGTCTTTGGAATTGTCATGAAAAATTCTCTTGTGTTGTAAATTTGAAATTACATTTTTGAAAATGCCGCTTAGAAAGTAAGCATTTTCCTGTCTTAGCCATTTTCTGCCTAAGGCCTGTCTCTGACTAACATGACTGGGTGTAGTTGAAAGTTAGGCTTTGCGTATTCCTCCTAGAAAGCCACACACAACAGGGAGCTTAGGTGTGCCTGAATGGGCCATCACTGGCAGGACCAGAGGAAGGAGGTGGCACAGTCTTACTTACACTTGAAATTGATGTGCCCTGCCTCCACATAAAGGGCTGCAAACCCCCTATAGTTAGTCTGGAGCCATGGAAAGTAAAGACTTGTACACTTCAAAGGGAAACCTCTAAGAAGGTTCTCTCATTTTCAAGACAGAACTGGGTACACAAATTGCACCTCAGACATCAACTCTTCAGTGCACCTCTGGGCCTGTGGATACTTTGAGAGGAAGAAGGACTACTGTACTGCTGAATGGAGGATCACTCGGCTACACTACAGCTCTGAAGGATTTGGAGTTCTGGACTAAATAAGGTCCAGAGGTGCCAGGGATACAACACCCGAAGACCCCTGAGTTCTACCTGTCTCGGTGCACAGATAAACAGAAACACGGGCTTCTCGATGGTGGCGTCAAAGACCAAAGGTTTATTACTGCAGGGATACAGAAGTCACAGAAACTACACACGGGCAGGTTCTAGGAGCCTGTTCGATTTGTACTAAGTGGGTTGCTCCTTAAATACACAATTTTTAGCTGAGGGCAACATTCTTCACATTACTCGTACATTTCTTAAACTTTGTATCCTAAATAATAAATATTTGGCGTCAAACAGTAACAGTCAACGAAGTTCTGATGTCAAACATTAAAAATGAGGGGTTTCCACTGTTCAATCATAATCCCGTGTCATCTTCTCATTCAAGAGCTGGACCGCCTCATCGTAAATTTCGTTACCTCCCCATAGTAAAAGCCCAGAAGGAAAGGAGCAGAGCCAGGTGTAGGAGATAGGAAAGCAGGATAAGAGATGTTTGTGGGTCGTAAATGGGCAAGGCTACTGTCTTCGGCCGCCTAATCATGATCAGGCCAACGAGCACGAGAACCAGTATAGCAGGACTGGCCTCAGGCAGAGGAGACAGCTTCTGTCGAGTCATGCAGCCACAGCGTTTCTGAACTAAGGTTTACGTGTCATTAACAAGGTGCATCGCCGGGCTAAAGCCTACGTGTCTTTTAGCGAAATGAATTGATCAGAGGTCACTATTTGTTCATTGACTATGTGAGGGCAAGAATACAAGATGGATGCCGTATTCCAAGATGGATGCCGTATTCCGAAATGGATGCCATTGGTGTACCGGAAGTGTGCTCATAACAGGAGTGCTCTTGCTCGTAGCATAGCGAAAACACCAGGGTATACTATATGGATCATTTACGGTTCACTGGTACCGGAATTATAGGTTTACGACAATGTCGAAAACACGGGTTCGAATCGTCACGGAACCTCAGATTGCTGCGCTGGTGTGTGGACCTGCTGTCTGGTACCCTCTTGCCTGTGTGAGAAGGACTGGTCCTGTATCTGTTGAACCTAGGAACCAAAATGACTCCAGTGGCTTGCTGGCTGACCTCCTGACAAGAGCCTCAGGGACAGCAGGCTCCAGCAACCTTGAAACCAGCACCTGGACTCTGCCGTCTGTGAGTCCTACCCTGTCAGTTGGTGCCACCCCAGTTCTGGACCTGTGAAAGTGGCCCTGAAGCTGCTCTGCCAGTCCATCTGTGGACCAAGCAGAGCTGTTGCACCACCTCTGTTTCACTGTGCAATCCTGAGCAGAACTGAGGTATCACCTCTGCTGCGAGGGTTCTCCCAGTGCAAGCATTACATATCAACCTCATGGCCCACATTAGAATCCCGCTTTGTAACGTTTCATCGATGAAGGCCCCTGCATCACAAGCCCTCATTGATGGGATTGTCAACGCAGGACCTCACACCTCAGCTCAACAACTCCTCAGAGCTAATAAATCGTCTTGGGTGTGTGACGCATCCTCAATGCTGGGCCTCATAACATTCTGCATCGAGGATTTTAAGTACTCTAGTTCAGCTGGCCTAACTGGATTCCTAAAGCCAGCCTAAGCTCCATTGCAGTCGGCCTGAACTTGTGACTTTGTCCTGGTCTGGCACGATCAGATACTCACAGTTGTCACTTTATGCTTTTTGGCACCACTTTCATAAAATCTTAAACCCAGCATATCTCCAGTTCTACGGATTGGATTTTGGTCATATTGGGCTTGTTTTATTTATTAAAAAATGCTCTATTTTTTTCTAATCTGGTGTGGGATCCTTTTGTGCTGTGTTTTCACTGTGTTACTGTTTGAAGTGTTGGACAACTACTTTACACGTTGCTTCTGAGCTAAGCCTAACTGCTCTCTGCCAAGCTACCCTAAGGTTGAGCACAGGTATATTCAGGGTTTGCTTGTGGCTTCAACCTGACAAGAATTATGGTTGCTGCTCGAGAAGGGCTTTATTCCCATCGACTAGTAACTCAATTTCTTACAACTGGCTTTTGTCTTCTCACTGAACATTCTTGTTAAGCTTCATGGAATGGTTTCCCTTCACCCTCTTTTCCTATTCAAATTGGGGTTCCCAAAGTTGTAATTCTTGGCCCTTTCTATTATTTATTCATTTGATGTTGATTCACATTTCTAAGCTACTGATTCACAAATCTTCTTGTTTTCTTCCTTTTCTCAAAAATCTATTTTTTACTTTTCTGTTAGCTTTTCCATGTCTGTCCTTTCATCTATATTTTTAACTCTAACTCATGTTTTGTTCATTTCCTCTGCTCATAATCTTGGTTTTCTATACATTCATCTTGACATAATTCCTCAAATTGTTGCTGTTAAATTTTGTCGCTTTCATGTTTAACAAAATTTGAAAAAATCAAACCGTTTCAATCCTTTAAGCTACAAAATTGCTTATACAAAACCTGGTTCTCTCCCACTGTAACGATTGATATTATTTTTTATGTTCGGTTTTCTTAATACTTAATTCGTTCACTGCAAGCAACTCAAAATGGTTCTGTTTTCTTCCACCTGCCCATGCTCATATTTCTCACTGTCATGCTCAGCTTGTCTAGTTAGTCATCTAGGGCCAGATGTAGGTAAATGAGATTTACCGATTTTTAATTACCGAATTTTACCGATTCGGTAATTAAAAATCGGTAAATCTGAGGGGTGGATATGTAGGAACATCCAGATGTTCCTTTTACCGAATCGGTAAATATCTGTATTTACCGATTCGGTAAATACCGACCGGTAATGCCCCATTCATTCCTATGGGCTTTGAAGCCCATAGGAATGAATGGGGCATTACCGATCGGTATTTACCGAATCGGTAAATACCGATTCTGACAAGGGTGCAGGGGGTGTCACTTTGACACCCTCTAGCACCCCCAAAAAAGGTTCGGGGGCCATGTGGCAGGCATACCTGCCCTAAGGGCAGGTCTGCCTGTCATATGGCACAGGTGTGCATGCACACATGTGCATGCACACCAGAATCGGTATTTTAACATCAAATAGTATTTGATGGTAAAATACCGATTCTGTAATGCTTGTGGGACTCAGAAGAGTCCCACCTACATATCAATTTTACCGAATCGGAAAAAATACCGATTCGGTATTTTACAGAATCGGTAAATTTACCGATCAGTAAATTTACCGATTCTGTAAAATACAGGGCCCTACATCTCAAATTGCATTTACCGGTCGGTAACGGCCGAATTCGGCCGTTACCGACCGGTAAATGCCTACCTACATCTGGCCCCTAGTACTATACGAAGTTAGCGCTCTGTTCTTTGTTTTCCATTAATCTTCATGTACTGGCACTCCTTCATATTATCTGTGCCTTGAGCCACTATATTTTCTTGATGTGTCTCATTGTGGTATGGCAGGGTGAATATATAAGAGCGGAGGCTGAATGTATTTCTTAATTTTGCTGTTTATTATACCTTGACGTAAAGAAAAAAATATTGCTGCAATTGTAGGTCAGGATTTGCCAGTCTTTAAGTAATCCGTATTGGTTTGTTCGGTCTTCCAGAGGATTCTCCCCTCAGAATGGCATCACCCGGAGTCTCAAAGAAATGAGAAAAAGTAGCAATAACTATCATCAGAAAATACTTCTTTCTTTATCCACCACCACACCCTTAGGTGAACCTTTACAGCTGAAAGGCAGTTCGGTTGGGAGCGGTTTGTGACTACAAGGTTAACATCAACCCTATTCATGCAAAACATCACTCTCCTCCCCTTTCTATCAAAGGTAATAATATAAACCAGGTTTAACCTCACCTGGAATTATGGTCTTAAGTCCCCTCATTCCCCCCGTCCAAGGATAAGTGCCCATCTACTGGCTGGTATAAGGTCCAGAGCACTGGTCTTTAATGTGCACAGGATGCGATGGACAGTGATTATGGGACCCTAATTAACAGCCTGCTTGTCGGTGCATAAAACAACAGTGCTCCCTGGTTGTATGTTCCAACCTGGAAATCCCCAATCACGCGCGGCTGAACAAGGCAGTCTTGACAACGGCCGCTTCGTAACCACACATGCCTTTACCACACATTCCTTTACACACATTTTGTTTTAATGATGTATTTGGTAAAGGCATATGCGTGGTTAAGGTTCTACCCTAGCCCCGAACAATGCCTTAAAATCCAGCCGCCAGCCCTGACTCACGACCCCATCCCTTAAAACACCCCAGCCCCTCTGCGCCCTGAGCCCTAAAACCCAGCCCCCATATTTGAATTCGACCCAACCCCTAAGCCCTAAATCCTTCACCCCAGACCTCGACCCTGCCCCCCTCTGCCCTTTGTCCTAAGACCTTCACTCTATAATTAAAAAACAACCCAGCCCCCACCCTAAGCCCTAAAACCAACCTCAGACGTGACCCCCAAACCTAAGCCCTTAGTCCTTCACCCCACAACTCAACCCCAAGCCCCCTCTATGCCCTGAGCCATAAAACCTTAACCCTATCACTAAAAACCTTCACCCTATGACTTAAAAACACCCCAACCCCTCGCCCTAAGCCCTAAAAACACCTTCCAGCTGTGACCTACACGACTCTAATCCCTTAGTCCTTATCCCCAGAACTCAACCCTGACCCCCTCTCTGCCCTGAGCCCTTAAACCTTTGCCCCATTATTAAAAAAATATCCCAGATCCTGCCCTAACCCCTAAAACTCACCAGGCATACAAACATACCCTATCCCCGTCCCAACTATCCAGCCCCTTCACCCTGAGCCCTAAAAAAGGCCTATCTGCCAAAAAAAAAGAAATTTACAAAAATCGTACTCACCAAGTTCCTCGTCAAGACAGGAGCTCAAATCCGGACAGGAACTCACTCCCAACCCTCCTCACAGATCTTCTCCACCCGAATCTAGAGCCAGGGCCGGACTAGGAACCACAACCGGCCTTGGCAAAGTGCTTGGCCGTCCCCCCCCCCCCCACTGGGGGGTGGGGGTGGAGGTGCCGCTGAGCTCTTTGTCGAGCCGGTTTTTGGTACTGGGCCCATTTTGCAGCTATGCTGCAAAAACGGCCCTGTAACAAAAGAGGCCCCTAGGGGCTCAAAACCGGTCCCCACCCATGTGGCGCACCGGGGGATTGCCTGGTGCTGGCTATGGCCTGTCCGGCCTTGTCTAGAGCGCTAACTACCACGGACGTCTAAATCACGCATATGCTCCGTAAAGGCATATGCGTGGTTTAGATGTCCATGATTATGCCTCCGTTGTTAAGCCACACGTTGTTCAGACTGCATTGTTCAGGCTGTTTTACATGTTCCCCCTTGTGCACAACCTCACACCATGACTGTCCTACTCCCCTACCAACCCCTTCACAATCACACCACCCTTACCCCTGACACTCACGCCCATAACGCAACTCTCCTGAGTTGCAGCAGCTCTTCAGCGTTCTCCAACGGCGTCCATCACTCCTCACTTCAGGAGTCAGGAGTCTTGTCCGACCCTGCAGCATCTTCCAACACT
Organism: Lissotriton vulgaris; assembly: GCF_964263255.1. Classification (NCBI taxonomy): domain Eukaryota; kingdom Metazoa; phylum Chordata; class Amphibia; order Caudata; family Salamandridae; genus Lissotriton; species Lissotriton vulgaris. The sequence continues at coordinate 1,449,494,865 of NC_141691.1, forward strand.
TTGGCTGCGCTGAATGGCTCCTCACTTCGTTGTTTCTTGATTTCTTCGTCTTTTCTTCCAGTTCTCCTGTCAGTCCTCATCCTTCCTGTGGAGTCATTCTTTTCTCCTCCTCCTCCTCTACGGGATTGGTCCTGGCTAGCGGTAACTCTCCCTCTCTGCCCAAAGACACGTTAGTCGTTAATTAGTATTGTTTGGTTCTTCCCCGTACTAATGCTTTTACCATTTCCACTGTGGGTGTTCCAGTGGTGTCTGGCATCAGCGGTGTGGACTCGGGCCAAGCACAAGGTAAGTTGGTGGGGTGATGTCTAGGCCTATTTCCTCATATCATCCTCTTTCTGTATCATCTCAGTTTCATTATTTTGTACTATTAACTCCTCATTTACGCAATACATGTCAGTTTCTGTAATATCATCTCCTTCCCCTACCATCCTCAAAAAGCCATTAAGGGAATGCTATATTTGATCAATTATTCAGGAAAGATCTTTTTATCATTGTTGTGTACCCATTATTTTGTGTACCGTCTTGTATTTCCTTATGTTAAGCTCTTTTATGTAAAACCAGTACAATACATCAATACATAAATATATAATTTTTGAAAGTATAAAGTTGCACTGTTTTTTGTGGCAGATAGTGGGAGTTTTAACCAATGTATATTGGGTTTCAGGTTTCAAACATATGCTATAAAGAACAGAGCCTCAATTGCTTCATAGGATAGGTTATGGGTTTGAGGGATTGATATGGTGAATTCTAGGTACGAGCATAGACATATTGCTATTGTCATTACCTGCCATTATCACTGTGATCTCGGGAACAGACAAGCAATGCAGCTCATGGGTGTATGTAAGGTTGATTATTTGTATGCCATAGGGGCAAGACAAAGACTTCTCTGGTTCTGCCACCACGCTATCTATCCTGGGGTGCATTTTATTCAAACATATTTTCTCATTATGCTATTTATATTCTAATTCCTCCATTCTTAGACCTGACAGAATAAAGGTGGTCTTCCCACAAATTTTTACCTGCCTCCCTCCATTTTCTGAGGTCCTTTTTAATGGCGTTAGGACTCTGCACAATTTAACACTGCTAACCAGTACTAAAGTGAGTGTGCTCTCTCCCCTAAACATTGTAATATTGGTTCATCACCAAGTGCCATATTTAATTTACTAATAAGTATCTAATAAAGTGCAGTATGTGTGCATTGTACTTGTAAATTAAATGCTACTCATGGGCTTGCAGCACTGATTGTGTCACCCATATAGGTAGCCCCTTAACCATATCTCAGGCCTGCCACTACAGAGCCTGTGTATGCAGCTTCGCACTGCCATGTTGACATGGCAAGTGAACCCTCTTTCCTGGCCTAAACCATCCCTCTTTATACATATGTCACCCCTAGGTTAGGCCCTGTTTAACCCACAGGGCAGGGTGCAGTGTATTTAAAAGGCAGGACATGCACTTTGAAAGTTTATGTGTCGTGGTAATGAAAAAATCTCAATTCCTTTTTTCACTACTGCAAGGTCTATCCCTCCCATAAGATAACATTGGCATTTGTGTATTACATTTTTTGTGACACCCAATTGAGAAAAGATAGACTTTTCAAGTTTAGTATCACTGAACTCACAATTTAAAATCACAACTTATAGTGAATTTGACCTTTAAATTAAATTTTTATCAAATGCAACTTTCAGAATGTTGACATTTACTTACTTTAGCCATTTGGTGCCTCCTGCCTAACTCTGGAATACACTTCTGAGGTGGCTGACAGCTGGAATCCTGTATTCCCTTCAGACAGTCACACACAAAGGAAGGGTAGGTGTGCCTGAGTGGTTATCTGCATGTAGATGGGCTATCCTGAGCAAGATGGAAGGGAGAGGCAGACACACCTGAAAGGGCTGTGTCCTGTTCCCACATAAAGGATTGATTACCCCCTGTATTGTGCCTGGAGCCAGGGCAAGAAGACAGAACCTCTGTACACTTCAAAGCGCTCTTTAAAATCTCCCCCACTTCAAAAGCACCACTGGGTATAAGTACTGGATCTCTGGCACTACCAAATCAGTACACTTCTGGACATATGACCACTCTGCCAGGAAGAGGAGGATCTGCTGTGCTCCTCAAGGATGGTCACTCTGTTGGAACTGCTATTTGCTGAACTCTTCCCTTGCTGTGTTGCCCTGCTGCCTGCTGGCCCCTCTCTGCCTGGGAGAGAAGGACTGGACCTGCGTCACTTGAACCAAGAGTAACTCCAAGGTCTTTCTGGTTTGCCTCCTGCTGCCTATTTCTCAGAGAAACAAATGACTTAGAACCATCCTGTTCCAGCCCTTGGGCTCATATGCCTGTGAGTCTGTGCTGCTAAGTGGTGCTACACCAGTCGTGGATCCTTGAAAGCTGATCTAGGACTTTTCTCCAGAGTAACCAATGCATCCTCTGCTGCGAGAGTAGAATAGATGCATCACCGCTTTTGCAGGATCTGGACCGGCGCATCACACTCTGAACTACATCATCTCACTCATAACCACAACTTTGGAACTGAAGCATTGCCTCTACAGCATGGAGAAACTTGGCACATCACATTCAGAACTGCCACAATTCGGCACCGAAGCGTCGTGCAAGGGACTGCTGCACTTGCATGGAGAAATTCAACGTATGGGGATCGCCAATGCATCTCGCTGTTGCATCCAGGATCAAGGTACATTTGCTCTGGGGCAAAGTAACATTTTTGGGACCCCCTCTGTGATTTACCTTTAGGTCAGGAAGGAGAGGGGAAACAAAAATTACACTAGGAGAAAAGCTCCATTGTGACCTATAAACTATTAGTTCAGGGTACAACCTCTGATTATTCTGGGCATAAACACATTACAATAACACAAATTCTTTTACATTCTCGTTTTTTTATTATTTCTATTGTTATTTCATTCAATTACTTTCTTTTTTTAACATTGTACTGAGTTAAAAAGTTGTTTTCTTAATTTCAAATTACATTATTTCCATTTTAGATCACAATACAAAATTCATAAATCCTATGACAATATATAAATTATCATATCACCAGGTAGAGAACAACCCAAACACAACACTCTCTCACACTCATCCACATTCACAACTTTTTCTATTCATAACACATTCTATTATTTTTCTATCTGTTGTCCAGTATAGAACCACTATGGTGGGATTTTACAAGGACTTGGCCTACACGTTTCGGTGGAGAATAACAGCAATAAAGACCACCTTCATCAGGACCCGCTAGATAAATCAATAAGTGTTCTCTATGGCCTGGAGTTATACCTGAAAAAATATGTAAGAAATGTTTTCAAATTATCTTTTATGCCCGTCTTATTTTAAAAATAAAAAAAAGACATTGTTAGGACTGATCAATCAACTACCATTCACACAACCATACACAACATAACCTCTAGTGTCACCTTATAACCAAAACATGTGAGTAATTTCTATTTTTCAAAACAGCAGAAAAAGGATAAAACAGTATATAAAGAGTGCACCAGTTCTTAATTATTAACCACAAAAGGCACATAGTTGTCTTTGTCCACTATCTGAGCTTTTAAGTGGAAATGTCAGCTCTACATTTTATTCATTTTTAGCGTCCTAGTTTCTATATTAGAAGATAAGTGCATTTTGACTTACACTCAATTTAGACTTCAATGTTTCATTTGCTCTGGGGCCTGCATGGGTCCTGCATCCGGCTCGCGCTCCATCGTGGTTGATCTGAACTCTTGACTTTGTCCCGGTCCAATGTGAGCAATTAAAGTTTTAAGCACTATTTGCTTCTAATCGATATATTTTGCATTTAATCCTTTAAAATCAATTTTTGCGACTTCTACCTATTGAATTTTTGTCTGTGGGGTTTTGTTTTATTTATAAAATCATAACCTATTTTTCTAACCTGGTGTGGAGTCTTTTTGTGGTGTTTTCATTGTGTTGTATGAAGTGGTGCACACATGCTTTGCACATTGCAATATTGCCTCTTAAATTAGGCCTGACTGCTCTGTGCCAAGCTACAAGAAGGTGACCACAGGATAATTTAAGCGGTGTTGTGACCTACCCTGACTGGGAATGTGGTTCCTGCTTGGACTGGGTGCATCCCATGCATACCAGAAACCCCAATTTCTAAGATCCATCATCTGTCCATCAATCTCCATGGCATCAATCATGCCAGTAAGATGCTGCTTGGCATTTGAGATGAGTATGTGTGGTGGCAGACTGAAGAGTTATTGATAGTGAGCCAACATATTGGGGATGCCATGTCTGCTTGTTCAGTAAAATTCCTCTGGTGCATCAAAGAAAGAGGACCTGGGATAAAAATGTCTTTCTACTTATGAGGTTGGTGTGTCTGAGATATCGGGCTTGTACAATGTTCTTGAAGTGTGTGTGCTTCACCTTTCCTCTCATTGATAGGTTTCCACTACATATATTTATATAACCTTTGTGTGACCCATGGAGCATCCAAATATTTGGATTCATGTTATTATGTTCATATACAGTTGGAATATGTATTGTCACAAACATTGATTTAACTTTGAAAATGTAAATATATACGTGTGTATTCATGATCTCCATATTTGTTTCACCTTTACAAAAGTAAGATTACTTTTGCTTAGAAGTTTCAGAAGTGTTCACAGATGTAGAATTACTCATGCAGATATTTTAGTTCCTACAAACAATTTTATAACTTGATACCAAAATGTTTACAGTGCTCATGGCCGAGCTTAATTTGTAGTTGGTGAGTCAGAAAGCAATCAACATTGCCCTTGGAGAGCAGTTCCAGTTTATAGGTGCCAGCAGAAGTAAAAGCTACCCGAGCCTTCTTTCTTCCAGGAGTATCCTTCTTCGGATGTAGTCTTCACACCTCTTGGAATGTTCAGAGGAGGTGGTGGTGTGGTGTGATGCCAGTCTTATCCTCTGCACTAGCTAGTGGTTATAGAATTTTCCCACCAAATCCTGTCTACTTTCCCACCCTATGCCTAACTCCTCTGTAAGGATTTCCTCTTTGCTTTATTAATTTAAAAACTCTTTGAAACCCTATATCCAAATTTGATAATCCATCAAAAACGGCTTCTTCTCCACTACCCTTTTTAGATGTGGTCTCATTTTCCCTAACTGGCACTGGAGCTGGAGAGCCTAAGGGGACATGGAATTAACTCAAGCAGATTCTTTCAGCCCCATTTTGCATCACAAAAGTTAAGAGAGGAAGTAAAAAGCGTGTAGTTAGTTCTGTCAACTGTTCATGTCTATATCTCACAGATGGCTAATAACTGTTTAGTGTCCAGTTGTTAATAATTCTTCTGCATTCCTTGGCCTAGAGGCCAGTCAATTGAGCTCAAAAGATCAGAGCCCTTATATCTAGCCAGGAATGTGTATTATGGATCAGGATGTGAGATGAGCCACACAACTAGCTGTAAGACAATTGTGGTTCAAGCAGCAAAAAGAACAACCTTATAATGTTATTTTTTCCACTAAATGTATTGAAAATCTATTTTTACCTTCAAATGATATGTTCTGAAAAGTAATGGAAATTAACTTTGAAACATTTTGCCACATTTGTCCAAGGCAAGGATATAAAGTAAAGGCTTTAATTAAACCAATGCCATTTCATGAAAAATCTATCTTGCCCAATGAAATTAAAACAGCTTCTGGATAGTTTCAGTGACTGAGATGGCACACTACCTCCACTATGTAAAATGCTACTATTTATATATTAACCACTTAGTTATGTGGTCATTAAAAGCACACTTTAGGAGTGACTTATTTAAATATATAAAAATGGATTTCCTACATAGAAATGTATGTGTTTGTAAAGCCCAGCCTAGTCCTAGTACAGTGGTGATCTTGGAAGCCATATACTTTTGTTTTTTGTGATGATGTAAATACACACTGAAGCCAACACATGACATTAAATTACTTTGTCATTGGTGTAATTTCTGAGCCATCTATCAGGATGGTTTAATCGACGAATTGGGTGAAACGGATTATAACAGTACCATTTTACGTCCAGAGGACACACACCATGGCACTGAATACCAGTGGCACTGTGCAAGATTCCTAATCCCAGTAATTGTAGGGTACAGTAAGACGCAAAAAATCCCGGGTGGCCAGGGCCGGACTGGCTACAGGGCAATTTGGAATGCTGCTGAGCTGGGGGCTGATTTTGTTCATGGAGACCTGCGTGGCTAAACGAAATTTGTTTTGCTTTAATTATTTCGAAGCAAACGCAGGTCTCCTAGAACGAAATCAGCCCCCACCGCAGTGAAATCAGCCCCCAGATCTGCAGCATTCCAAACTGCCCGGTAGTAAGTCCGGCCCTGCAGGTGACCGCAGAGTGTGTGTAACTTCTGTGAGATTAGACATCTTTTTTAAAATAGGAAACTAAAAGATCAAGGCATCATTTATCATGTATAACTATTGTTTCATGAAAGCCTCTTCCAATTGTATTGTATGGGACAAAGTCAAACCTCTGCAATTATGTCTACACCATTTCACATCGAATTGTCAAAACTGTTATGCACCTCATATTGACTAATTGTAAAAATATGAGGTGCATCAACAGGTGGCTAACATTTTCTGATAATGGTTCACTTAGATATCTTTGTGGTGTTAGCATTAAAAAGGAACAGTCCAGAAACCTAAAACATTTTTCGAGTGTCATTAAGGTCTTATCACCAAGTTTGGCGGTGTTCCTTTGGGACCGCCAACGCGGTGGTCCCCGGAAGACCGCCAAGCCAGTGGTAAACCCACCCACCGGATTACAAGTTGAATCCAGGGTGGGTGGGCAGGCAGGCAGTGCTGGGGAGGTGACATGGTGGCAAGTATGTTAAGCTCTTAGGGGAGCCTATGAGTATACCGTCGCTATGATCGCGCCTACAGCAGATTTGTGTACGGTGTAGCATGCACCATGTCGTTCATGCCATACAGTGCATGCATGTAGGTTCTATTTAAGGGAGGCACAACATGTGCCCCTCCGCACACACTCCGGAATCGCCTGGGGGCCCTGTTTGGGCTCCCTTGCCTGCATTTCCACCACTCATTTCATGTCAGGGAACCTGTCATGAAATAGGCAGTGGAAATGTAGGTCATAATCTGCTCAGCTCTGCTGGCATTGCCAACATATACAATCCCTTTCCACACCGCCATCGCTGTGGGATCCTAGATCCCAGTGGAGGCGGCAGTCTTGTGATTGTCCCACCACTACCATCATAATGCGGCAGTCCCACTGCCAGGGTGGTGGAGGTCAGACCACCACCAGGAGTATGGTGGTCCGAGGACTGCCATACTCGTAATAAGGCCCTAAGTTTAGTTTATGAAGTGTGCCACACTGCAAAAACCCAGCTTCTAGGCATAACAGCACTGCAATGATAAGTCCTCTGCACATAAAGTAAAGTATAGACCCTCTTAACACAAACTTTAGCATTGAAAAGCAAAACATAGGATCCTACTATTTACCGTGCAGACAAAATTGACCAGTTAGGGTATGCAGTTATGGTCCAGCTCAACCCGTTCTGGTCTGCTTAATGAAATATTAATAGATAAGACCCTCAGCAATCGCTGAGAGCAGAATGAATCTATGTTTTCATCTTATGTGAGGTTGGGAGACTAAATTGATCACTGTAGGTGGAAAGCTCTTCAACAGCACATGAATGGGGAGATATTTAGCAACTCATTAAATTTTGCAGCATATATCCTTTCCACATTGGTAAGGATTAAGTTCAATGTAGGCACAATTACTTAAAGTATCAGCATGACATTCGGGCATAAGGTATTGATATATGAACTGGACAGGTTCTAAATTAAGGACTTTAAGCATAGCTTCAAGTATACGTGGTATTCCTCTGCATCAGAAAAGATGTTATGTGACATTCTGATTTACACATTGCATAACTTACCCTCCTTAATGTTGGTGGGCATTTCACTAGATTATTTTTTTCTGACAAAAACAAAATTATTTAAATGTTAGAAATGACGAAAAGATCAATTATATTCATGCTTATTTCAGTTTGTTTATTGTTTAACCCCTTTGGAAAGATCTCTCCCAATCCTTCAAATGTAAGGATGAGAGACACAACATAAGTGTCAAAATTGATTGATTATTAGGCAATCCCAATCCTGAAGTATGTCTGGAATGATTTATTTACAGTCCTTTTCAGCTATGATTCAACAGTACTTTACCTTCTGATATCTCTAGAATTATGCACACTGTTCATATTTCTTCTTGCAATGAAAGCTGAACTGAGTATATTGCTTTTGTCTTTTATTAAAGAAAGAAGGTATGATTCTCCGTTTCATTTCGTACCATTCTACAGGATGGGGGGGGGGGCAATTCCATGCAATGCCTAATGAAAACTGACAAAATGCTAGTTATGAGTACAAACAAAGAGAGGGCGCACTTGGGCTGTGAAGAAATCACGAACAGCTTGTTTACCGAAACATTACAATAGCCTTATTAAAATGATATATACAAAGCATAATTCATCCCAAATGAAAATGACCTAATTACATACATATTAGTTGCCAATTATACTACTACCACAGATATTTTTCCAAGCGCATTTTCCATTTGAATATAAATAAGGCTTGCTAAAATCTCCAGCCACTCTTATTGTGCAACATGTATAGTAGAGATATTCCTTATATATTTACTTAATAGTTTCCATTTAGTGCTGTACCGTCATTAAGGTGCTTTACAGAGAACAATGAGAGATACATATAGAAGAATCAGTGTGCAACAGGTTATATGTACCATTACTAGACACTATGGACCTTATTACGAGTGCAGTGGTCCTGTTACTGCCGTACTCACTGTGGTGGTCTGACCGCCACCACCCCGGTGGTCCGATCGCTGTATTACGAGGAGGACTGTTGTGTCGGGCACTGCGAGGGGATCTGCTGATCAGGGTCTATCACTGGGGAGTATGGTTCACTCGGGGGCTAGCACTTATTGGCCCACGTGGCTGCAATAATGACTTGGACACTTTGGGTATGTTTTCGTGGTCTGCACGTCGCCGCCAACTGGCGTACGTCCATGGCTGGACCCTATTTATTACCAAGGGTCACATGGGGCCACGCTATGCGAAGTCAGCGTAGCTGGCGTCAGAAACACTAGAACACAACATTCCTCCCCAACCAAAAGAAAAACAAATATAACCACAAAGATGACTTCAATTCAATAGTCAACTCAAGTCTCTCAATTCGCCGCTACCGGGAGCGTCAGGCATCCCATCACAGCTCACACACCAGAACAGTCTTACATGAGATGATCTCGGCGACGACAGGATGGCACTGGGTTTCTTCTCAGCTGATACTGGGACGATCCTCTCTTTGGCGTGCCGTCACCCCCAGCCGGGGATGCTGCTTCACTGTTGGGAACTTCCGGATCGCTCTCGTTGCACGCCAGGCCAAGACCTGCAGGCCCGTCCGAGCCATGGCTGTCCCCAGGGGCAGAGTTCAGGTCCTGCTCATCAGGTGTCATGTCTCTTGGTGGTGACGCTAGTGATCTCGGTTCGGGGTATTGGGACTCCACTGCTTCTGGAGAAGTAGGGGGAGAACTTGTGACTCCGCACTCGTGTTTTTTTTTTTTTTTTTTAAATCTTTATTGTGAAGAAAAAGGCATACAAATACAGGCCTACAACCATTCAGGCCGGCAACGACACATTATTAAAGTCACATAAGTGAAGAAGGAGGTGTCCCGGTAGCGCCCAGCATTGTGCAAGCAAGTAGTTCGGTCTGAGGAAAGCTGAGCACGACCGCCGAAAACAGGATCAAAGAAGGTTAATTTTTATAGTAGGGAGTATAGCAGAGCAATTGCAGTTTGTAATCATCTGAGTTCCTCTAGCAGGCGACGAACTAAGCATCAGAACAGAAAGGCATCAATAAAGACGGATTTCAGCAACAGTTTACATCAATTAGGATATAGACGCCATAATACAAATCAGTGCCCCCCGTGGCCCGTCGCTTGCCCACCAACCACCTAAGTATCATACTGGTGCATAACAGAGGAACCAGAACAGCAACAGTGGTTACAATCATCCTCTATACTAACCTAAATAATAAGGAAAAAAGGGGGGGAAAAAGAAAGGGAGGGGGGGGAATATTGTAAAGAAGAAAAGAAAGAACGCTGCGCCGCTGTACGTGCCCCACAGCGAGAAAGGCACGCAATGTGGCTGAGGATCCCGCTATCGGGTTAGGGCGTGCAAGTCATAATGTGTATGCAATCAATACCGTAGAAAGAAGAACAACTCGCCCCCCGTCCCACCTGTAGGCATACCATGGGGGATACGCACAGACGCGGCGCCCCGATAAAGGGATACAAAAGAGCCATAGAACTAAGTGGAAAAAAACAAATAAGAAGCCCCAAGCCACCCACCCAACCCTGCACCCCTGCAGAAGGCTACGGCCTACCCCCCCAGCAGCGTGCCTGTCACCCTAATTAGGAACCCGAAATATAGAAAGAGTCAGGGAGAAGGAAAGGAACACAAGAGGCAAAAAGGGAAGGGAACCAGGGGGGGGGAGGAGACCATCAGTCGAGTCGTTCAGCCCCTGCCTCCCGCCTTCCCACACATTTATGCAACATTTAAACGAGATCGACACAGTTTCAGGTGTCGTAAACCCTCAAAGGGATCGCCAATATTATCGTAATTGGGGGCATTCTTCATCTCCATCCGTTAACCAGTTGTCCTCCGGGTTCAGTCCGGCTCACCCCTGTCCCGTCCTAGTCATTGCCACCATACGAGACAGAGTAGTGGGAAGCAAGCATTTCAAGGTGGAGAAGCCACTCGATCGGAGCAAAACGGAACAAGGGTGTAAGCCAGAGGATCCTAGTAACCAGCAACAAGGCAAGAACTTTTCGCGGCAGTCCACACTATACATTACAGACAACTGGAGCAGCAACCAGTATGGATGCAGTCTCGCCGCACAGGAGAGTAAAGTATCCCCCGCAAGGCAACAACAGGACCTCACCAAGGCAGATCGAATCGGCAATCCACGTCTCTCCCCGAACAGTCAAGCAGCCGCGCTCGCCGCAGTCCAAGCTACCTGGAAATTTGGGGCCGCAGGCATACAGTCCTGTCGATGTACGGCGGCAGCACTCCCCGCAGCAGCTGAAGGGGACGAAACAGCGCTCACTTGAAGTCGAGCCGCGTTCATGAGGGACGGCCCAACAAAAATGGCGGCAGATCGTCTATCCTGCACAGGGGCGACGGGGGCCATGGCCGCATGTAAAGATCGCAGAGCGTCAAGGACATCGCCAAGCGTGGGCTCACGCTCACAGGACCAGGCCCCGTGCACTGCAGCGACACAAGTCCGCCATCTTGCGGGTCCAGCCGCGTCTCCACACTCCTCACCCCTTGGAGCGGGCTCTCAAACAAGGCCACAGCTGGAGTTCACCCGAGCCCCAGAAATGGCAACCTGGGTGCAGAAAGGAGAGCCACCAAAAAGGGGGTCCGCCGGTGCCACCGCCCCGTGGGCGCCACACGCCACCTCCAGGCGCAGGGCTTCAAGATGGCCGGACCAGGCAACAAAGGGGGGTAACCTCCTGCGCGGTCTTCCCCATCCACGGCGTGCCACACCCTACCTCGGGGCTCCCCGGCTGCTGGACCAGGTCCGGTCAGTCTCCACTGGCACAACCGCAAAACGGCCTCTCCCGGCCCACCCCTCTCCTCCACCAGGGGCCGCCGCCAACGCCGCCACTCTGGCCGACCCACGCAGGCAAGTCCCCGGTCTCCGCGCCAAGAAGGCCCGGATCAGGCAGGAGCTCAGCTTCGGATCCACAGCTCGCAGGAGCCCCCGGGTCAAACGGTGAGTACGAGCGTCGCTTCACCTTTCCATTTCCGCCCGAATGTGTCGTCTCGGGGCAGGATATGAGGCAGGATATGTGTGTTGGGCAGGAAAGCTGGCGGAGCCGAGCTACAGTGCGGCCATCACGGTTGCGAGCTTGGCTCCTCCCCCTCGTGGTATTTCTTGAAGTGAGACAAGTTGCGAGTCATGGTCTCTCTGCCTCGTGCGGCAATAATTCTAGTTCCTTTCACATTGATCACTGTCCATGGCCGTGTTTCATAGGGCAGATGGAACTGTCCACTAGTGGCGCGATTCTTGAGTAGAACTCGGTCTCCTCTTGCGATTTGTGGCACTTGGGATCTCCTACGCTTACTGACTTGGACATAGGATTACTGTTGTCGAGCTTCGATCTGTCCTTCATCGGACGAATTCGGCAGCCACCTGGGATGGTGAGGAATGGAGTCGGAAACTACTCGTCCCATGAGAAGGTGTCCCAGGGCAACACCGGTTGTGGTGTGGGGTGTTTGTCTATAGCTCCTCAAGAATGCAAATATGGCCAGTTCCAGTGATTGTCCCTTTTTGTGTGCGATCCAAATTACTTAGTTGATTGTTCGCATGAAGCGCTCCAAGTCACCGTTGGCTTGTCGCCATCTGGGAGTTATCCTACGGTGTTGGATGCCCAATGCCCGGAAATAGTTGGCGAACTCTTGTCCTTGAAATGGAGGGCTGTTGTCCGTCTTTAATTCACGCATCAGTCCATGTGTGGCTATTATTTTCTCCAGTCTGGGGGTCACTTCGCTGGCACTCGTGGGGTGTATTATTTCGACTTCCGGGTACTTGGAGTGGTCATCAATGGCTCCCATGGTGTGTTGACCGTCCGGAAGACTGCTGAAGTCCAGGCTAATGCACTCCCAGGGACATTGTGGCCGGGGTTCCACGACGATTGGCGACGCACGCGCTCCTTCCCATGCAACCTGACAGGCGTCGCAGGTTCTCACAGCGGCCTCCACGAGGTCATTCATTTGTGGGAACCAGACCTTGGTGCGCAGTCAGGATTTGGTTTTGACCATCCCTTGGTGGCCTACATGAGCTAGTTGCACTACTTGAGCTGCCAGGAAGGACGGTGTCACCAGCCGGTGCCCTCGTAGCAGACATCCCGTGTTGTCCTCGTTGAGCACATCTCTTACATGGTGAAGACTCTCCATTATACGCTGCGCCTCCGGGGTCAGCACTTTCCATTCTTCCTTGGCCTTCTGCCAGTTCCCACTCAGAAGGGCTGTCCGAGCTCTCTGTAGACAGTCGTCCTGTCGGGTGGTTTCTGCGATGGCCTCCAGGGACAAAGGCAATGGACATGACCTGGCAGAGACGCACCTCACGTAGGCCTCAGTGTCAGCCGCGTCCTCCATTTCTTCTGGAGTGGCCGCTCGTGGATGGCACGACAGGTGGTCAGCCGGGTTTCTGGAACCAGCCTGGTACTCCACCCGGCAGTTGTAGTCTTGAAGTTGGAGCATCCATTTCTCTATGCGGGGCAGAGGCTTTGTGGAGGTCCCAGAGAACAGGGCGACCAACGGCTTGTGGTCTGTGATCACTACGAAGGGCTTTCCATATACATACAAATGGAAGTGTCGGCACCCCCAATGAATGGCTATTGCCTCCTTCTCTATTTGAGAGCTTCTTTGTTCTGTTTCCGTGAGGGACCTACTGGCAAAAGCCACGGGGGTCCAGTCTTCGTCAGCCCACTGTCATTGCGTCAGAACAGCTCCCAACCCCAAGGGACCAGCATCCACTACTTCGAGCGTCAGCTTCCTGGGATCGAAAAAGGCCAGGATGGTGGCTTCTGAGAGGGCTTCCTTGATTGCTCGGAATGCTTTGGGTTGCTCTGGGCCCCATTGCCATGGAGTGGCATCTTTGGTAAGTTCTCTTAGCGGCAGTGTCAGGTTGGCCAGGTCGCGGATGGACCTCCCGCAGTAATTCACCATTCCTAGGAAACTTCGGACTTCAGTGACTGTGGTGGGGGGTGCCGCCTCCTTGATATCTTTCACCTTATCTGGATCGGGGTTGACTCCCTCGACTGAGAACGTGTATCCAAATAATTGTAGCTTCCGTTTTAGGAATTCCCATTTTTCTCTATGCAACGTGAGGCCGGCCTCCCACAGTCTTCCGAGCACTTGGGTTAGTCGGTTGTTGTGCTCATGAATTGTACGGGCATGAATCATGATATCATCACTGACGTTGATCACGCCAGGTATGTCTGCGATGAGTTCTTGGATGACGTTTTGGAAGACTTCGGCCCGCTGGATACACCAAAACTAAGGCGGGTGTACCCGGCGGAGGCCCACGTGTGTCGAGAACGTCGTAATGTTACATGATTCCTCATCAAGCACCAGCAGGTGGTAACCAGACCGCAGGTCTAGCTTGGAAAACCAGCTGGCTCCTGCCATTTCCCCTATCAGGTCGTCAATGGTGGGTGTTATATGGCATTCTCGCTTGATTGCGGCGTTGGGAAGGCGCATGTCCACGCATATTCGCACTGCTCCTGGCTGCTTGGGCTTCCTTGTGACCACTATGGGCGACACCCAGGGGGTTGGGCCCGTTACCTCTCTATTATTCCGGCCGCTTCTAACTTCTTGAGTTCTTCTTCAATGGAGGGCCTTAGGTGGAATGCAATTCAGCGATGTCTCAGGGCCACAGGCTGAACAGTCGGATCAAATTGGAGATGTACCTTATTTCCTGTGAATCTCCTGATTCCCTTGAATACATCAGCAAATTCCGCTATCAGCTGCTGGATGGACTCTTGGTGTACCCCAAAGGTGAATGTGACTACCCCCAGGTCTTCCGCTGCTCGGCAACCTAGCAGCATGCCTTGCCCATCTTCTGAGATGAAGACGTTGGTGGTGATGGACTTGTCCCTGTGCGAGATGGATGTTTTGAACTTTCCTCGGATCTTGAGAGGTGTGTCCTGTCCATTTGCGAACACAGTGATGGCAGAGGGGAAAAGTATTGGTGGTGGATCCAGCGTTTGATGTAGAGAAGAGGCCATGAGGTTGATGGTTGCTCCCGTGTCCACCATGGCCATTACTTCTTGTGCACCTACCCGGTTGCCACATTGGGGCAGCCGCCTGGCTCTTCGGACAGCGGTGCCAATCATGTGTACCGTTCTCTCCTCCTCCTAGTCATCGTTCATATCACTTTGACTGGGATCTCCGTCTGGCACTGCATTCACCACCTGTCTGGGTTTCCGAAACTTCCTGGAGCGACAGACCTTCTCGAAGTGGTTGAGGCGCCCACACCCGGAGCACAGTTTCCCTCTGGCAGGGCATTCTGTCGGAGTGGCATGGGGTTGTCCCCCGCAGTATCCACATTGTAGTTTCTGCGCTTTTCTTGTTCCATTTCGTCTGGGATCTCACGGTCACTTTGTTGACCGGCTCCGCTTTGACCGGCACCTGGAGCGCCGCTTCCATATGGGCCGCTAGGGCTTTCGAAAGCTCTTTGGTGCGTCCTAGAGTCAAGATGTCCGCTAGCGGTTTGCCTGATTCCTCCAGAATGCGTTCTCTGAGTTTGGCGGAGGCACAGCCCTGGATGATTTGACCCCATATCTCTTCCGTGGTGTCCACGAATCCACAGGTCGATGCTAAGTTCTTCAACCTGGCGTGATACGTGTTTAGCGAATCCTCCGGTAGCTGTCTCGCCTGTCGGAATATGAATCTCTCATAGTCCTGGTTGGCCATAGGCTCAAAGTGCACATTCAGGGCATTGATGAGCGAGATGTGATTCTTTGGGGGCACTTCCATCAAAGTTTTAGCTATGTTGTGGACATCTTTCCCTCCTAAGTGAAGAACCATGGTGCGTTTTTGATCTTTGTGCACTTTGGTTGCCTCAAAGAATATTATGAGGCGGTCTACCCAGTCCTTCCACTTCGGGACCAGTGACGATGGTGAACCTTCCACGATGAATGGTTCGATGGGGGTATGTTGGCCATGTCTTGACCTGGTGCACTGAGAAGGGCCGCTGTGACCGTGTGAAATGCTGTCCGCTTTCTTGGCTGGCCTGTGAGCTGGTGTTGTGTAGCACCCTAAGTTAGGGACCTCTCGCTCTCAGCGCGCTGCTTTGGGGCTTCCTTCCCTGTGTTGCCACTATATGGCTCACCACTGTGCCTCCTCACCTTCCACTGATTGTGTTTGGTGCTGCTGAGGTTGTGCTTGTGATCCCTGTGTACCCTTGCCGTGTTTGGGTGCTGGCACACGACCGGATTGCACCTGTTCTGGCACACCGTATCTTCCTGGCCCAGTACTGCTTGCCCGCACTCCTCCACGTGCTCTCAGGGCCTGTGCTATTCTTCTTCCGGCATTTATTTCCTTTCGCGGCACACGCAATGGAAAGGGAGCATGGCTGCAGTAAAAAGGGGCGTGTCCAGATGCTCGCATGAGCCTCTACCTTGCACCCGGTTCGGGCCGGAGGGCCCGGCAGTCTTCTGCACGAGTGTGGAGCGGGGGCGCGGCTCACCTCTTTCAGCGTTGATTCTCACACGCGAGTGCGTGCACGCTGATGGGTTAAGCGGGATCGCGGGGCAGGGCAGCTTACCTTCGAGTGACGTCCTCCAGCTGGGCAGATGATGGTTTGGCCGTTCAGCGAGTGGACCTCAGGGGCACGAGCACCGCAAGCCGGTGTGGAGGCACGCCGCCACCCCGATGAGAAACACAACACACACAGCGAGGGCACGCCCACCCTCATCGCCAGCTGTTGTGTCTGGCACTGCGAGGGGACCTGCTGATCAGGGTCTATCGATGGGGAGTATGGTTTACTCGGGGGTTAGCACTTATTGGCCCACGTGGCTGCAATAATGACTCGGACACATTGGGTATGGTTTCGTGGTCCGCACGTCGCCGCCAACTGGCGTACGTCCGTGGCTGGACCCTATTTATTATCAAGGGTCACGTGGGGCCACGCTAAGCAAAGTCAGCGTAGCTGACTTCAGAAACACTAGAAGACAACAGGGGACCACCACAAGACTGTTGCCTCTGCTGGGATCCCAGGCAGCAAATGCCGGTGTGCTGATGCCGGCACTGCTGAGCATATTATGACCTACATTTCCACTGCCCATTTCATGATGGTGACCCCAACATGAAAAGAGTGGTGGATTGCTGGTAAGGGGGCCCTAACAAGCCCCTGGGCGAGTCTGCTCATGGGAGTGTGTGCGGGCTGGAACATATTGTGCACCCCTAGAATAGCACCTGCATTCATCCACTGTGTGGCATGCACAACATGGTGCATGCCACACTGTGCACTAACATGCTGTAGGTGCTGTCACGGAGGCAGTATGCTGTTTAGGCTCTCCTATGAGCCTAAACTTCCCGCCCCGTGACACCACCGCAGCACCGACTCGTTTAACTGCATCAAAAAACACTTTCCACATTAGCAGTTCGTCACCTTTTAAGTTCTTTTGGCCCACAAATAACTAGTACTGGATGCTGGGGATCCCAGCTTAAGAAATTTTTACAATTTGTACCTCAAAACATTACACAAAAATAGAGGAAAAAGTAAACATCATAGAAATATACAAAGAATGAAAATATTGTATTTAATTCAGAAACAAAAACTTTAATTGTAAACAGAGACTTGAAGCTTTTCAAAATATACTTTTATTTCTGACAGATGAATTGATATGCTACATTTTAGAATATCACTTTGTCTGTTTTGCTTCTAATGCATGGTCTTTATTTGCCAGTGCATACCACTGCTTCAATTAAGACTCCAATCTTCCATACTAGATTCCAATTGTTGTACTTGTTCTGCTCCCACCAATAAGCTAAGGATACAAACGTAATTTTTAGACTCTGGTTTCATATTCATTCACATTTGCAGAAGGGTCTACATTTTTCTGTTTTCCTTTTCATGTATATATGCTTTATTAATCTGGTAATAAGTTACATTTTCTAACTGTTTCAGACCGTCTAAGTGAGTGCCGTAGACCTTTTGGGGTCCGATGACCAGTGGCTAAAAAACATTGTTGTATATATCTCTTTCACAGTCACTTACACTGAAGAAAAATGTTTTTCAAAGCTGTCAAACAATGTTAAGCCCATGTGAGGCACACCCGTAACAGACAAAATAAGTAAATGCAGCACTAAAAGGAAAATCATAGTAGAAAACGGTCAAAAAGGTTAGACACAATGTTAACACCACTAACAAATCACTGTGCTTCTCATCCCACCAAATATCGTATCATAATGGTTCCCAGTTACCATGGTATAGTCTAAAGACATCCTCTGATCTTTCAAGCAACCACCAACAAAAGTAACATTTTCCTCATGACCAAAATGTATTTTCTGACCAAAGAAGTATTCATCCCATTTCTCTAATGGTTAAACATCTTTGTCAATAGGACACCTTCCTTGGCACTGTCAAAACAGGACAGAAGAATCTCCTGCCAATAAATAATGGATCCTTGACCAAGACAAACTAGCTCGCTGTTGATTCATTGCCCTTCTCTGGTTCATTTGAAAGAATATTGAAAAAACATATTACATTTAGTTAGAAAAACAAATCAATAAAAACATTGGGAAAAGTAATATGTCTGGCTTTAAGGCAGCCACCTGACCTATGGAAATTATTCCCACGTGTATGTTTATGCTTCTTCATGAAATCTTCAGAAGAAGCAGCAGCTGAGTCTAGCCAATGCCCTTAGTTACCTCCCACTACCTATGGTGCCCTGAGCCTTGATTGATAGCTCAAGTAGGGGAATTCCTCAGCCATATCTGAAGCAGAGAGGGGAGAGACCTAATACATGAAAAGCATCGCCTATTAGAATAATTGAAATAGAAAATTGTCTGGCACTGCCTCTCAGGAAAAAGCTAATGCCCTCCATACAAGATATTAGCTATATTAAAAGGAACCTTGCTTAGTTAAAATATGCGCTTAATTCTGAAAGTGGGAGACCAAAGAATGTTTGATATGCCATATATTAACCATTTTATGTACATGGCAATGTCATTGGTTCAAATAAAAACTAAGGGATATTGACCATTGGAATGTTGGGAGCTCCACTGAAAACAATGGAATGCTCCAGGCTTCTATTGGCCGGAAGAAGCCCATAGCTCCAACACTCCAATTCGTGTCCTTCACAGCTCTTGCAGCAAACAAAGGCCTCATGGAGACGGGGGGATTTCAGTCCCCTTGTGCTCCTTGGGGCCTTTGTTTTATTTGTTAGAACATTCTGCCTTCTAGTGGCCTCGCCTTCGGCAAGGGCCTTTAACATTGGAGCGGGCCTTTAATGGTCGCTACAGCAGGCTATAAGGCTATATTAAAATATTTAATCTCACTGTAAGTATGTATTCAAGTTTTTGCAAAGAAGGAGATTGGATTATATTCTAATATATTCTAGCATGTTTATATTACCCCATACCCTCAAGACGGCCTTGAAGTGCTTTTGGTGTAGAAAATAGTCAATTGTTTTACCCTTCTATTTGATTCCATTAGAATGTGGGATTTTTTGGGTGAGGGAGAGAATTATGAAAGTGATTACTGTTTAAGAACATCTTGAAATTGTTTAGATGAAGTCTAAAGGGCTAACATATGATAAGGGATGTGCTGGTCATCAAGACATTGCAAATGAGGCAGCTGGTTTTGAAGATAACATTGCCTGGAAATGTGATCCATTAGAGTTGCATCAGGACTGGGGTGATGCAATCATATTTCTTCAAGCCATGCTTGAGACATGCTTTGGCATGTAAGATGAGCTTAAGGAGTGTCAATATAGATTTGGGAAGGCCAAAGAGCAGGGTGTTTCCACCAGCTAGAATATGAGCACTTGAAGAACAATTTGAAGTTTCCTTTTGGGCAGTGCGCTTTCACTTGCTACACCATTTTTGTCTCTTTTTAGCATTGTGTTCCTTGAGAGTGAGATTGGTGTCCATGGTGAAACAAAGTAACTTGGAATTCAGTGAAAGTTGGTTTTGAAGCCTCAAGTTTCATGTCATTGAGCAAGGTTTGTACTGTGGATTGTTTGTTGTTCTTCTCAAATAAGAGGGCATTCTGTCTTGGTTGGGTTGAACTTCAGGTAGGTACGGATCATCTTTGTCCGGATGATGTGCAAGAAGTATTTGAGGCAGTGAATGTTTGAAATAGAGGGGACTTGAAGTACAGCTGTGTATCATTAACATATTCGTGAATTTAGATGATGTCATATGTCATTAGTGCACCTAGTGGCTCCAAGTAGAGATTTAAGATGGGAAGAAACTTTATGGAACCCTAGACAGGTGGGTTGAGGGGACCCAAAAGGTGATATGGACCATTTGAAACCTAGAGGGACCCATGTGAAAAAAACTGGTGTCAGTTTTAAAGGTAGGAGAACTAATAAAGGACAGTGCTAAGTCCCATTCTAGACTCCAGGGTGCATATGAGGGTAGAATCGTCGACTGATTGAAAGGCAGCTGAGAGGTCTGGCAACATAAGGAGGAAGCGGTAATGTTCATCTAGGGTCAGGAGGCCATCATCTATGATGTGCGAGGTAGCAGTGTCCTTGCTCAGTGTGATCTGAAGCCAGACTGGTCATCGTGCAGGAGATTCATTTCAATGATGTGATCTTGGAGTTCAACATCAACTGTTTTTTTCAATTCTCTGCTGATTAATGGTGGGTGAGTGATGTACTGAAGTTTGGCAAGCTGGTCAGAGTCTAGTTAAAGTTTCTTTAGGAGTGGGAGAGCCTGGTCCGTCTTGAGATCTTCTGGGAAGATTTATTCAGTGAGTGAAGCATATTTATTATGGAACAAGTGTAGTAAGAAAAGCTCGAGCTGACACCTTTACTATCAAGCTAGGCTAAAGAACCCTCCCACTGCGCCACACCTAATCAGCCAGCAACCAAGCTCTGAATGGTATGTTGTGCTATAACATGCAAAGACCACTCAAAGTGAGTAAAAAATATTTGGTTTATTTGGATAGTTACTTGTATTACAGATCACCTCTAGGCCGGCCCGGTCTGCCATCTACAACCACCGCTCTTCAACTCCCTCATCGATTCCCTATACCAGCATTCCATACTCACTGAACTCAACAATCAGTGGTGGATGGCATGTACCCAGGATGAGGGGATGCACAAAAATAAGACATACCTTCCTTTCTTCGCAGCACAATGTCCTCCTCCCTCAGGAGTCTTCAGGAAGTTCCTGATGCAGGGAACTGCACTACCCAATCCTGGTGCTGCTTTTGCTTCCACAGCTTTCAAACAGCCCCAGGTTTGGATAGCACAGGCTTTTCCAGTGCTCCTAAGATCCCTAGAGGCCTGTGCTTTCTCTAACCCAGCTGTCTTGGATAGCTAGTTTCGAGAACTTTAAAATGTGCATGTCTGGCTGTCTGTCCCAAGATGGCCGTCCAAAGGGACATGCGCATTTTAAAGTGCTCATCGCCCTGCTGCTGCCACTCGGCAGCGCAGGCTCCGAAAAACAAAACAATAATAAAGAAACTTTATTATCATTTTATTTTTTAGCTCTGGGGCTTGTGGGGCAATGCTCCTCCGCACAAATGGAGGAGCGACCCCTGTCAACAATCTTGGAATGCTGGCAGCATCAAATATCAGTACCAGCCACAACACAGTACCATCTACAGACTAAGCAACACCTACATCCTCATTTTACTTAACCTAAAAGTATCCTTTGACAATGTTGACCATGTATTTGTAAATGTGCATTTATAGAGCGCATTAGACCAAACGCATCAAAGCGCTGCAACCAGTGAGATAATACAGGGGAGAACCAAGAAGCTATTATGAGTGGGAAAAAAGTGTTTTCACGTTTTTTCGAAATTTAGCATATGAGGCAATATGTACCGGTAGAGTATTCCAAACCCTAGCAGCTGCCACAGAGAAGGCCCACTCACTCCATCTCTCCTTCCTGATGCGGGGGATTATAACTTCCCTCTGACCAGCTGAATGTAACTGTCTACTAGGAGGATACCAATTTAAAATGGTTCTCAAATTGTCAGAGCCCTGATGATTTATGGCCATAAAGACCAAACACAGGGCTCATTGACGTCCTATGAAAATACTTGGAACTCACAGTCATCACACTTTTGTAGCTGAAGACATAACTTCAAGAAAAATCTCATCTATTATCAATTGCAGTTGATGTATCGGGCACCAATGTTAAGCCATATATGTATACCTATCTAATGGTCTTTCCATCCCCTTCTCTCTCCCTTTTCTAACTTTGCTGTCCTTTCCTACTTACATCTACTTCTCTATCAAAATCTAACCAACATGAGGGTAATCACAGTTATATTAATGTGCTAATGTCTGATGCCAGATGTGGTTCACCCTGTAACGTTAATGAGAACTGTATGCAGGTAATAATTTTTTTTTTTTTTAAAGCAGCCCAAATCCCATTAACCAACCTGGCCACAGAAGAGATCCCGCGATTCTACTGAACTACCATCCCTACTCTTCTTTCTCGTGTACACAGCCTAAAAATATCTTCTAACCCTTCTTCTAGTACAGCACTCTGTTGCTCTCAGCTAGGTTTTCGCTATATAAATGTCATAACCTAGTAACACATACACATATACATCTGTTCATGTCAACCTACAGTCTTTGCATGCATATGTAGCCTTAAACCTTAGATATGAAACAGACATGATTGCACAGAACAATGACGCCTGATCGGGCCTGTCTGTCATGCACGATCAGCCCATACTAAAAAGCAAACAGTTAAAAATGTGAATTACTTAAAGTTTGATAAAGTATGGGGAGCATGGCGACCCGACCAGGGACTTCATGTGTAGGGCTGGGACTAGGTATGGACAATTGTGCAGGACCCGCACTCAACCCACCAATATGGGGCCTGCACCAGTGCAACACAATCAGGCCTCGGTGGCACACCGTTCCTCTTGTGTTCCCTGCCAATCCGTTTGAAAGAAGGTGTTTTGTGCAACTGGGCCCTTGAGGCCCACCCCATGGATCTTGCAGCCATGGTGTAGGAGACACAGGGGCATATTTACAAGCCCCTATCACCACCAAAACATCACTTTCAGTGACGTTATGATAACGATAGGGGCCTAACCTTATTAGCATGCAGCGTTAAGCCACTTAACACAGCTTAAATCTGCCTTGTAAATAAGGCACCCTTTCATGCTTTATTTAGCGTGAAAGGGGAGGGTAATGGGTGTTGCGTGGGCGTTCCACCGCTACAGTCATTGATTTTGGCGTTGCCCCGCATTTACAAGGGCAGCGTAAAATGGAGGCAGTGCCAAAATCAAGACCAGGGAAAACCTGGTCTTAAACAGGCGAAACGAGTAGAAATACCTTATTTCACCTCGTTTTTGCTGTTTCCATGTGTGCTGCCTGGTGCAGCACACATAGAAACAGCAAATTGCCTATGATTGTTTATGTGCAGGAGGGTCCCCCTTCCTGCACATAAACAATCATTTTGAAACAATGCACTTTCGCAACTTCTATGTGTGCTGCATTAAGCAGCACACATATACGGTACAAAATGGCATTTAAAGATTGTTTATGTGCAGGAAGGGGGACATACCTGCTCATAAACAATCTTCCCCTCAACACAGGAATGCATTGCACTATGGTGCAAGGGTGCCTGATTTGGCGCTACTCAGCTAAAGTTAGCGCCACCACAGGGGGAAACGCAGGGCTGCATCATATTCTAGCAAATATGCTGCGGCCCTGCGCTTCTAACGTGGCAAAGAGTGTCATCACCCTTCTTGGCTTAACGAAACGCGTCACCACTTCATCTTACCCTGTTGCTCATTCAGAGGCACCATGGCATGCCCTTTGTCCCGCAGTTTAGCAACCCCGACCCCCCACCACCACAGTTTTAACCCTCTCAGCCTATAAGCTATCCTCAAACAGTCTGCCATTTATGAGATTTTAAAGAGGTGCTTGTAGGTGGCTGAGAGTGCGGGGCTGCTGCGGGTGAGGGGGGGGGGGGGGGTGCCCAAACTAGCTTCAGGAGCGGGGAGCGGGGGCATTTATTGAGATGCAAACAGCACTAAATGTGTCATGTTGTGTGTAAATTAGAGGGGCTTCCTATCTGCCCGTGGCCCCAAAAATCCTAGAACCGTCCCTGCCGATGCTTTGCGAGGAGATACGAACCGTGACGCTCCATCAGACTGTAGCTGGAGCTCCGACCCCGGGGAAGGGACATGAGAGAGTGCGGAGGGAGGCTAGGCAGGCTGGGGGGATGCACAGCCCAGGCCCGGGGTGACGGCCATGGCAATGGGACGGAAATGCTTTTATTGCATGTACCCTTTAGGATGTTCTCCGGATGTTCGATATCATTGAAAATAATATTCAATAATGAATAAATGGAAACGCTCTTAGCAATTTGAAGATCAAGGAATACATTGCAGAACGCATAAAATGTATCGCTGCTTCAATCGAATCTGTCGTCTATGAAAGCTGCATATCTAATACTTGGAAATGTATGCATACTGTAATATTGAGGATGCAACCCGAAATATTAAACAAAACATAAAAATACGAGCGTGTGGGGTCTGGCTATTCCACAGTTATAGACGCACAACTTACTGAAACTGAACTGTTCCTTCACAAGGAGTGGGAGTTGGCTTTTTTCGATAAATTTAAAATTCATAACACAATTATAACGTTAACGCTAGAAAGCCCCTGTTGGTGTCTGCTTTTCTGCATACAGTTTGACGTGTTAGATTCGAAAGCTAGGATAGGAAGGAGTTGGTTGTCAAAAAAAGAGAATCGCACCCTATAATCCCAAAAGTGTGCTAAAATGGTCTGCCTTTTATTGGATTGTGTATGCACTGTACATTGAGAGAATATGAGCCATGAGGTAATTTAAACAGAATAGTAAACTCTTTATGAACAGCTTTCTGTGTCCGGGGAGAGATGTGGAAAATTTGCACAAGCCTTGTAGACACTGCCACCTTTTGGCCATCATTTGTAAATACAGGCTTTTTATGTCGACAGAAAGAAGAAATTGCAGGGAACATAAATATATTTTAGTGAAGTAAAACATCGAGATATATTTATTATTCACTTAGTCTGATTTTGTATCTAAAAATACATTCTCAAAATCTGCTCGAATCACATCTTGCACGATAAAATGTGTGCAGTAATCATGTGGCTTAATGGCTAGAGCGGTCGCCTTTGAACTGGAGAACCACGTTCGAGTCTGGCAGTGGGCTCAAGCATCCTGTTATTCTGAGCAAATAATCTCTTAATCTCCCTGTGCCTAAAAATGAATATGTCCGTCTGAATTGCAACCGGTGCTCATATAAAGCGCCCTGGTGCCATCTAGGCATCAAGTTGCTCATTGGAGTGAACGTATCACTTTATAAATGCACTCATTCATTCATAGGTCGAGTTCGCTTGTATAAAACTGCACAAATAAATGTTTAGTATGCGCAACATTCGATTGATTATTGACTCTGAGATGGCATAGCCTTTCAAAGGAAAATGCACTGAAATATTACCAATAATAGCAGTGCTTAATTTGCAAAAAAAAAATTGCTGGAGCCCTCCTCGAGAGGCCACCACAGTTTGCATCGCACATTGCTACTGTACTTACACAATTACTAACCATCACACTGCTACAAGTAGGACAATTCAGACTGTTCGAGGCAAAGTTTTAAGAATGACTTGGTTGGCAGGAATGAGTTGTAATTAAAGTATATTTAACTAACAAACACCTGTTTTTTTCTACTCAACTTTAAATTAAACAAACATCGCCACCATGTGCAGGTTCAGGCAATTAAGTGCCGGGAGGCAAATAAGTGTCGGTGAGAGCACAGGAAACCACCAGCTCAAATTAAGTACTGAATACGTGGTTCATTGGCACAGTTGATTTTCATCAAACAAAACTGATGCTTGAAGCATGTCAGTGTAAATTAGAAACTGAAGTGAATTGAGAGGACTGTGCATGTTCCGATTTTTCTAGGATCGTATAAAACATTAACTTCCTTTATGTTAAGCTGTGAAAAACGGGTTAGCGACAGCTGGTAGGCGATAGCGGGCATTTAGGGGCCCACTTTGCACTTTGCATGTCAGCAATAATTATCGCTAATGACATGCAAAGTAGGCGTGCCAAGATGTTAGCGACTGAAAACAGTTGCTAACATCTTTAACTCCTATTAACAACTTTTGGAAATATTCGCGCTAAGCTCGAATATCTCCAAAAGCTAACGCCTGCTAAAAGCAGTTGTTAGCCATGTTATCCAATGGAAGGTGGATAACATGGCTAAGAGCATTGTCAAGATAATGCATGAATATCGCTGATTTTTCAGCGATATTCATGCATTTCGCAGGATTTTTACCGCTTTTGAGATAAACCTTGATAATATCAAGGTATCTCAGCGGTAAAAATCCTCAGTGCTTGGCGATATTTTTTTCCCGCTAACCAAGCAATAGCGATAATTATCGCTATTGCTTGGTAATATGCCCAAAGGACATTTGTTCCGGACAGAGACGAACCAGTGCCTGCACGCCACACAGGGCTCTCACTCAAGTTCCATTTGAATTGGTGGACCCGCCCTCCTACAGGTTGCAGGCACTCACTTTCGGGATCTCCGCCACTCTGGAGCTTCCCTACCACCACCTTAAGAATTTCCCTTGATACGTAAGATCCAGTTGAGACGGTCACCCTCCCATCAACGGATACTCAGACACTTACATTTGGGATCTCCGTCATTTCGGAGCTTTCTTGTTAGTACTTTGAGATTTATTACATATACATTCTCTTTAACCAGACCTGCTTGGTCGGAATTATCTCAGGCGGAGCGATTCCCCAAAGACATTGACGCTTCCTAAAACAGCCCTGAAGAAGTCACAGGGTAATTCCCTTTTGTGACGAAACACGTGTTGGCGGATTGTCCTTTTGCGAGTAAGATTAAACTAAAAACATTGACTATTTGTGTCGACTCTAAATGACAACTTTTCAAATGCTCAGGACATCAACAACCATTATCTTTATTCTATAAAGGTGTGACCAGGACTTTGATTTCAGTAACTAGTGTGGGTTTACACCCACACAGGGGATTATAGGGTAATTCCTCCGACCTGGTAGCACTGTGTTACACCCACACTACAAATACCATACGCACACACAGCAAGGCGCCATACTTCCTGGCACATCCAAAACCCTACTTTCAAACAACAAGGCAGAATGACACGGGTGCCTGGCCAGGATAAGACAGATGCTGAAATAAAAGAGAGGCAGGTATTGGGATCGAGATACTTAGAATGGGACAGGGAGACAAACACTAAAATAAGGAGACACAGACACTGTAAAATACAAGGGTGTGGGAGGGTCAAGGGGAATATTTAATGACCTGTCTGCTCATACCCCTATTCACAAGATACAATACACAATAAAGCAGACCAGGTCTGAAAATAGTGTGTGCCTAAACCGGACTGTGATCCAGTTGGATGACTGTGTAGAAGGAAGTACTGTTGAAAAAAAGTGAAACACATAATGTTGTTAAAAGCACAGAGGCTAGAATGATTCCCATCAGACCACCGTTGTGGTGGAAGTAGCGTCATGTGGGAATTACTAGACAATCCATCATGCGACCGGCCAAGTAGTGCCGGGGCGCGAGTGGATGTCAGTAGTCTAGCTCTAGTGTTGAACCTAGACTAATGTGAAGAAAGTGCAGTGCTCAAATACTAGTGAAAATAAAATAGGCTACGTGGATCCATGTGGCATTGAAGAGGGAATCCAGGTGTCTAAAGTTAAAAACACGCTGGGTAGTAAGACTACCCTGTAGCGCAACACAAAACGGTCGACATGTTTCAGCCATAAGGGCATTGCCCCAGCTTTCTTCAGGACCTAAACTGGCTACTGCAAATACACTTAATTAGTACAGTGAAAAACAATTCATTTTAGTCAAAAGATCAATCAATAAATGTACTTGAGAAGTTACATATCTGATAGGAGCCTTGCCCACTGGAGGAAGAAAGATTTGGCTTCTTCCCAGCTTTGTGTGGGTGAAAGCCTCACCTCACCCGGCGACCGCTCGGGAGTAGGAGGCCCCGCTCTGTCCGTCGGTGCCCCTGTTGTAAGGCCAAGCGGAAGTGGCCTTACAACAGGGGCACCGACGGACAGAGCGGGGCCTCCTACTCCTGAGCGGTCGCCGGGTGAGGTGAGGCTTTCACCCACACAAAGCTGGGAAGAAGCCAAATCTTTCTTCCTCCAGTGGGCAAGGCTCCTATCAGATATGTAACTTCTCAAGTACATTTATTGATTGATCTTTTGACTAAAATGAATTGTTTTTCACTGTACTAATTAAGTGTATTTGCAGTAGCCAGTTTAGGTCCTGAAGAAAGCTGGGGCAATGCCCTTATGGCTGAAACATGTCGACCGTTTTGTGTTGCGCTACAGGGTAGTCTTACTACCCAGCGTGTTTTTAACTTTAGACACCTGGATTCCCTCTTCAATGCCACATGGATCCACGTAGCCTATTTTATTTTCACTAGTATTTGAGCACTGCACTTTCTTCACATTAGTCTAGGTTCAACACTAGAGCTAGACTACTGACATCCACTCGCGCCCCGGCACTACTTGGCCGGTCGCATGATGGATTGTCTAGTAATTCCCACATGACGCTACTTCCACCACAACGGTGGTCTGATGGGAATCATTCTAGCCTCTGTGCTTTTAACAACATTATGTGTTTCACTTTTTTTCAACAGTACTTCCTTCTACACAGTCATCCAACTGGATCACAGTCCGGTTTAGGCACACACTATTTTCAGACCTGGTCTGCTTTATTGTGTATTGTGACACAGACACTGTGACATTGCCTCACAGCTATTGGACAGACGAGACATGAACGCAGAGCCATGGTGACAAGGGCCTCTGGGAGACTGTGACAGGGTCATTAGAATGGGGAAATGCGACCCGAGGAAAAGGAGACACAGTCAATAAAACAGGGAACCACAGAACCCGAGGCAGAGAGACACATTACTCAACCGATCTGTCATAATAATACTTACTATGTGAGTTGTCCCACCGTCCATCCAGGCACCATGTGACCCACCTTAAGCCAATTAAATGGACAAACACTACCACCACCACCTTCGCAACTCTCTTGCCCAGTACTTGGACAATACACAGGAGAGAGCCCCAGCACACTTTTTGTTCCCTTTGTCTACCTCCGCCAACATTCATCACAGATTACAGTTGGGCCTGTGGAATGTAGGGTGACCAACTGGCATAGGTGCAAATTCAGGACAGCGAGTGTAAAAATTCAGGACAAAGGGTCAAAATTCAGGACAAAAATTCAGGACAAAGGGTCAAAATTCAGGACAGAAATTTGGGACAAAAGGTACGATTTCAGACACATCAGAGGAAGTCGTACAATAGTGGATAAGTAAGTAAATAGACAACCAACATAAGTGCAAGTCAAAATAAGTTTATATTAAGTTGAGACAATCGTGCAACTCACCGTTTTGGAATGTGCACACTTTTGAGCAACTGTGCAGGTCTTTTTGTGGTATTTCATATGATATTTTGTTTACAGTTTGGGGTTCCTTTGAAGTGTGGTCCCACTTGCACTGCAGGGGATGCAGAGGCCTTCAGCCTTCATTAATCCCCTTCACCAAAGACCTCCCTCTGCACAGATTCCCTCACTATCAACCTCCCATGGTGCCCCTCATAGCTATATGGACCCTCACTCATGTGTATGTCTTTTATTTTATAGTGCTGCTCATCCCAAAGTAGGGTGTTGAGTGTTTTAGCTCACACACCTATTGTTCAGAGACAATGACCCATATGAGTATGTAAATCAATATATAGGTAATGTTCCTTAAGACAAGGAGGGCTATAAGGTGTAGGAGTCACAAGGCATCCATACTCGTAGCTACTATATGCAGAGCGACAGGAACTATGCAGCAGGGAGGGCCAAACTATGCTGCAGAGTTGACTGAATTATATGGCAAGAAAAGGGAATTTATGCAGCATAATGCTGCAAATTATTTCATAGTATTACCATATTATTTTCTCATTTTTGCACATTTTATCACTTTCTGGTCATATGTTGCACCTCATTAGTACCCATATAACACCCAAATAAAGAAATATGCAAAGGAAGGTTACCAGTCAACCTTTATAAGGGGCCTTTGCAATACATCACTGCCTTTTTAGTCATTTTTTAACCATTTGAGGTAGCAATTGTTTTTAAATTAGAATCTTCAGCTATATTCAGCTAATGATGGACTTTGTGGCACATGCAACACATCCATAATCATGCGAAAACTGTTGAAGCCGCACAATTGCATAATTCCAGTGACCCCGAAATACAAACTGAGGATATAACACATAACATAGTGGTGGGGTTGTCTTTACAATTATAATATAAATAAATACTTTACTCTGCATGTTACACTTTGTGCTTTACAAGAGGCGCATTATGCCTCTATGCTTCTTTATGACGAGTCAAAACTGGGATTAGTGAAACCTCAGATCTCTACAAGAGATACATTAATCACCAGAGTTAAATAGATATTTTTGTTATGGCCAGAAAATTGCAGTAGTGCAAACACTCCTACGTCTTTTCCTTTCATCCCGTTGGAAATTTCAAAATGTAGCTTAGTCCTCCAGCACAGCTCCTCCACAAAAGCAACATGCAGTGCCCTAGGCCTATACAGAGGACAGCACGCCACATGCTGTAACTGCACAAGGGCCCATTGCAAGGGAGTACCCAGAAAAATAAAATACCCCCCGCTTTATATGGCACTAAATATAGGTGCAAAGTGGGCTATCCTGGTCTTTCCTTTTGAAATCTGTGAAAATTGTTTCCCTGATAAAAGTTTGCAAAAATAATGCAAAATTATGCTTTTTACAGCAGGAAAAAAACTTGGTCAAAAACTGCATTTAATTATATTGAAGTTTGTCTTTTATTCTGTCCGTCTTTTCATTTTCTTTCTTCCCTTATGTCCTTCTTTCTGTCCACGTTTGTTCTCTGCTTTCTTCTTTACATCCTCCATTTATTTTCTTTCCATCTTTCTGTCTGTGCACCCTTTCATTTAGTCTCTGTCTCTCTCTATTCTTTCAATTTATATTACATTTTCTTTTCATATTTCAATATTCCCCATTAACATTAATTTGTGTTCCATTTTTTCCATTTGATCATCCTCTTGTCCTTCCTTCCATTGTTAAATCTAAATCTTTCTCTTTCTTTCCAGCTTTCTTTCATTATTTGCATTCTATTTTTCCTTTGCTTTCTCCAACTAGTTGCCTTGTGCTATTTTTAGGTTCCGCTTAGCAGCGCGCATGCGTTGATCCGCCTAGCAGGGCACATGCCATGCATAGGCAAAAAGACCTTTAGCCGTTGATTCCCTTTTCAAGGCAAAAACGTGCACGCGTTCCATTGCCTTCAATGGCAACGCGTGCATGTGCGGCGATTCCCTTGCTGGAGCGAGCAACAGCGCCATATGGTAGCAATTATCGTGCCTTGCTGCTCGCTCCCGGAAGGGAATCGCGCAGGCCCCCTCATCTCTCCCCCCTCCCCCTGCTGCTGCGGGAGGCGTGCATGGTTGTATTTTGATGCCTGGGGCTTTTTTTCTGACCATGAAGAGTGCTCCTGAAAAGGTTTAATGAATTCCTGATTACGTCTGTGTGAAGGCAGTGCTGCAGGCTTAACTATGCAAAGGGCATACTTGTGCAGGTGAAAAGGCTTCTAAATGAGCATAATTGCGCTTCTGCTGGTGTCTGGCTCTGCTCGATTTGG
Source organism: Lissotriton vulgaris (assembly GCF_964263255.1). NCBI lineage: Eukaryota > Metazoa > Chordata > Amphibia > Caudata > Salamandridae > Lissotriton > Lissotriton vulgaris. The sequence continues at coordinate 1,449,526,341 of NC_141691.1, forward strand.
TCAGGTGTCTGAATGAGTTTGTGCCGCATTTTGTTTTTTCCACATAGAGAATGAAAGCATGCTTGTGGAGGGAGTTGTGACCAGACACGACCCCTTGAATATGCATGCTGGCCAACTAATAGAGACGTGTGAAAGCTCCAGTTCGCTCTCTTCCCCCTCCCCCCTCTCATGTCTGCTTCGCTGCCAAGCCCACCATGGTGCTCAGTGGCACAGCGCTGGGCATCCACTTTTTGCGTGGGCAGCCCTGGCACCCACACGTTGCTGCACCGGCATGAGAGCATCTCACGGGTAGAGCGCGAGTGGCTGCTGTGGCATGCCCGTCTGCGACAGCTCCGTCTGCAGCCGCTTCTCACATGCTCCTTGGCGCCCCATCCCCAGCGGCCATGACGGACAGCGGTCTAGTTCACATGCCGGACATGCGTGGATCTGAACTCCCTTTTCATGACAGAGGTAAATAGTCCCGGCTCCCAGCACTGCACGCCAGCAGGTGGCGGCTTACCATGGTGTAGCAGGTGCAGTGGCACCGGGTCACAGAGACTGAAGGGGCCCTCTGCCCCGACTGCTCTACTCTGATACCCAACGTAGAGTCAGGGAGTCGTCGTTGCTTGCAATTTGGCCAATTTAACCATTGCCGCTCCATTATGCTTCGGCTCGCCCGAGGATGGCGTGTGCAAGGAATGGACCTAATTTCTGCAAAATTCTTCCAGGATTTCCAGCATGCCGTGGTTCCTTCTTACATCCTCTAGTGAATCAATTGTGATATTAATTGTATTATTGCATTTTTTCAGAGGTCATCCCTTTTTTAAGGTCAAACCCGTCCTGATGAATGTGACCGCTTCCCTAAAAACAAATTGAATACTTTTCACGGGGGACTCGGCGCTATCAAACAACACTGTTTGTTTTGTGGGAGTTGTAGTTTCTTTATTTGCACTGTGTGTGTATCTTGGGTATCCAAAGTGGAAATTGCCGTTTTCTAAGAAAGCAAACACTGGCTTATGAAGTCGAATGTGGCATGGGTATCTTTAGCTACATGCTCACTAGTGGTAGTGACATTCCGTGAGCATGCACGCGCCCAGGCAGCCTCTAAGCGCTAGAGTGTGATATGCATAAGCATTCGAGGTTGAAGAGCATCACTGCTGATAGTGTTTCCTCTAGTGTGCCATGGGTGGCACCTGACTTTAGACAGAAGACGTGACCAAACGTGGTTCAAGGAGACACACAAAAAAACATTTTTCTTGACCTTTAAGAAAGCACAGGATGTTCAATAGCTGTGAGTTTTAGGAGTGTGATGATTACAAATTGTGTTGGTCCTGTCATTGGCAGCCCTGGCAGGATCAAAGGGTGGTGCAAGGTGCAGTTGTTTTCCAATGAGGGCCCTGGCACTTATTTATTTACAAATTGAGCACTGCCTGAGACTCCTGGACCTACGCTGGAAACCCCAGTGACAGAGCTCATTGAATGCATCCTTCCAGAAGAGGTCACGGGTGCTCCACAGACAGATCTGCCGGGTGGCTCCCTGTATTCCAAACTCAGGGCACCAGCCCTGGGCTTCTCTTTAAATAGTCCTTGTTAAAACCATATGTTTATCATTTGTTTTGAAGCCTTAGCTCATGATGGTAGAGGGTGGCTGGAAGACAGACGCCACATTAAAGTTCAGCTTGTTTTGGGCTCGAGGGCCCTAGACACCCTCGGGCTAAGGCAGTACCAGACCTCTGGCTTGAGCCTTCAGTTGCTTCCCCACTTCTAAACTGGCAAATCACAAAGTTCTTAATGCGCAATCCAAGATGATCTAGACGTGGGTGAAATTGCTAACTTTTTACAGCAAAATTAAGATTTTGTAACAAATAGTAATTTACCAGTACTTTTCCATTTTTTTTACTAACTAATCACTCACCCCGCATTGAAACTGAAAAGTCTCGTGAGACACTAACAAGATTGGTTTCAGTAACAAATGTCTCTTAGTGACACTTTTTCTGTGCATACACCGGTATGTTGCAAGACATTGCACAGCGCTCGGATAAAACCAAATACAAGCATTTGCAATACAACAGGTCTCGCATTTACGCAAGTTTGAGCTATCTGCATTGTAAATGACAATGCCTCTTATTTATGTTTTGGTTTTTGAAGCATAAGTAAAACGCATTGTCATTTACAATGCCAATAGCACAAAATTGCGTAAATGCAAGACCTATTGCATTGCAAATGCTTGCTTAATTTACCATTATCATAATTTCCCTTTCTGTCACCGCTTTTGTCTACTTCAGCACCCTCTGCCCTTCTGTCCCCCCTCCACACACACACACACACACACACACACACACACACATACTCAAGCTGCAGCATCAAAGTGATTATTCTAGCTGATCTGCGAGTTACAGACCAAAGGAAGGGCCATGAAACACTTATCTCCCCCCCCCGCCCGTGTTTCCCTACACCTTTGGCCCATTGTCATTCTTTAGGTGATAATCGGCCACATCAGAACGACAATGGGCCAGTACAAAGACTGAGCGAGGTCGGGGAGGGGCGGCTACAGCCTCAGAGAAGTGCAAGCTGGCACAGCTTGCTGCCATGCCCAAAATTACGGACAAAAGGCATCCGTGAAAGAAATGCTCACGGACAACGGACAAGGGGCCCAAATAACGGGCAGTCCGTGAAATTTACGGACGGTTGGTCACCCTAGTCGAATGTAAGGTAAACCCTTAGGTTTGCTGGGCTTCTTGGGATAAATTTCAAGCCTGACAATTCAATTTGAGAAGAATAGCATGGTAGGCATTCTGTCAGGGGTTAATGGAATGAACACTGCTAGAGTCAGTCTTTACGAGGGGCATGTACTCCTTTAGTGAACACCATTTCTCTGTTTGGGGTTCTTCCTATACCTGGCTGTGGCTTGAGGGCTCCTAAAAGAATCTCAGTTTTTTCAAGACAGTTACAATGAGGCCATTGGTTTGTAGCAGTAAAATCAATTGATTATACTCGGGCCACTAGAATTTTGCGATTTTGCAGCTGCTACATTTTTCACCTGTTTATGTAATGACCATATTTGCGACATATTCCATCAGCTGCTGCAAAAGCTGCAGATTTTAACAAAAACATTTGTTTCTAGCTCAAACAGAGAAAAAGTTGCAAGAAACACGTCTATCCTTGTTGCTGCACAGTGGAGGGCCTTATGCAAACGTTGACTGATCATCTTCCTGTTGCTTATTGCTGTATTTGGGTGTCAGATGAGTACTAATGAGATGACACCTTTGCCTGGATAATGGTAACAATGGTAAAAATGTAAAAATAATGAAACAATGCTGTCACAAAATGTGGCACATTATGCTGCATAATGTAGATTTTCCTAGTTATTATGACGGAAAGTCTTAATTTTATTAAAGACACAGAGGCGAGTATTATGCATTCTAATCTTGCATTTATTATAATAGCAGTCAAATAAGGGAAGAACCACAGTTCCCAGAGGGCCAGGCGACAACTGGGCCATGGGAACGAGAAAAAACGATAGTACAGTAACCAATCAGCACTAAGTAAACAGATAAGAGACCACACTGACTGCGCAGCTTCCTCTTTTCGCTGACGAGCCAGTCAGATAACATTAGAGAACAAAGGAAATATAGCCATAACAAAAGAAAAAGCCAAAGTCCAGGAGCAGATATCTTGAACCACGGGGAGCAAGTGCCAAAGTCCAACGTGAGCAGCTGTAGACGTAGTCGGGAAAGTCGAAGAAGTCCAAGGTGGTGAAGCACGAAGTCTATGGAGAGAAGACCTCCTATGATGAAGCAGGTGGCCAGGCCAGATTCGCTGCAGGGAGGGAGAACACAGATTAGCAGTGTAGCGGTGGGATAATATTCACCTCCGTGTCTTTAATAAAAATTAAGACTTTCCGTCATATTAACTAGGAAAATCTACATTTTATGGCAAGACCGGAGGCTCCTATTATGCTTGTTCAAAGCATATTAATAACATCAGAAGCAACAGAATGAATAGGCTTACAATAAAACATGTGGAAAACACTGTCATTGGACCAATCTGCTGATCTCAGGATGTCCTCTAAGCGGGAGCCGGACAAAAGGCCTTAGAGGCCATGGCTCCTCTGGCCGAATGCGCTCCGAAAACGGAGACGTCAATACCGGCAAGAGACATGACCCAACGAACCCACCTGGCAAGGGTAGGGGAAGAGACGGGGAGATGGGGTTTGCGGAAGGAAATTAGCAGTTGGGAAGAAGAGGACGCTCTGAGATTAGCTGACTTTTGTTCATACACTTTCAAGCATTGTCCTACACAAAGCTGTGGCTGGTCAGGAAAATAGGGATAAAACACAGAATCTAAATTAGTCTTAGTTCTTCTGCGAATCTGGAACACAACACCTGTAGGAGAAAATTGTCGGGAAGAAACATCTAAAGCTCTAACATCAGAAACTCTTTTAATAGAAATCAAACAAAGTAACATAGTCAGTTTGGCAGATAACATTTTGAGAGATAAGTCAGAGTTGACAGGCCGATTCATGAACAGTTTAAGAACAACAAAAACATCCCACAAAAAGGTATACTTAGCCAACGGTGGTTTAGAACATGGAACACCCTTGAGGAGACGGCAGATCAGAGGATGTGAGCCAACAGGTTTGCCATCGATCTGAACATGGTTGAGGGAAATCGCAGAGCGATTAAGGTTAATGGTACGATAGGCCTTACCAGCACTGGCCTCAGAAGCCAAAAAATTGATAATAAAATTTAGAGGGGCTGAAAGGGGATCGATAGTCCTTTCCAAACACCAGCTTGCCCAAAGAGACCAAGCGGATTTGTATGCTTTAGAGGTTCCAGGGGCCCAGGCCTGGTTGATGAAGAGAGCAGCTTCTTGCGAAAGGAGGACGTTAGAAGGGGGAGGCCGGAAACTTTCCAGGCCGACAGGGTCAAAGAGTTGTCCAGAATGAGATTGTGGCAAAGGCCCTGGGGGTTGAGGAGAAAATCGTCGAAAGAGGGGAGGAGAACAGGGAAATCTGTCGCTATCTCCAAAAAGGAGGGGAACCAAATTTGAGCTTGCCAGAAAGGAGCAACTAACACCAGGGAAGTGGATTGGCGGCGAACTTGAGACAGTACCCTGTTGATCATAAGAAAAGGGGGAAAAGCATAATTGAGGTGACGAGACCAGTCCTGAAGGAATGCATCCGTAGCTAGGGCCAGAGGGTCTGGCTGCCAACTGAAGAACTGGGGCAATTGACAGTTGAGGCGGGAAGCAAAGAGATCTATAGAGAAGGGACACCATTTGTGAGAAAGAGAAAGGAAAACAGAGGGACAAGGCTTCCAATTGCTGGAATCGTGGAGAAACCGTGAGTGCCAATCCGCTACTGAGTTGAGATTCCCTGGAAGGTATTCCGCTGTCAGGAAGAAATGATGTGCTAGGGAGAATTCCCCCAGACTTTTCGCTAAATCCGCCAGAGGCTTGGCCTTGGTCCCGCCAAGAAGATTGATATAGCGAACCGCAGAAACATTGTCCATGCGAAGTAGGATGGAGCAACGGATTCTGTCTTTGGAAAGGCTTTGGATCGCAAAGGAACCTGCAAGCATCTCTAAACAGTTGATGTGCAATTTGGACTCCTCTGACGACCATGTACCTCCAGTCGAGATTGGACCACATCGGGCGCCCCAACCCGACAGGCTTGAATGGGATTCGAATGCAAGATCTGGGGCAGTGGCGAAAATAGTGCGCCCGTTCCACGCATCTAAATGGTCTATACACCATTGAAGCTTGGTGCGGGACTCAGGATCTAAGGCGACGAGATCTGCGTAGGCAAGGCCCTGGCGAAGATGCCTGATTTTTAGGCGCTGAAGAGCGCGGTAGTGGAGAGGGCCTGGAAATATGGCCTGAATGGAGGAGGAAAGAAGGCCGACGATTCTTGCCAGAAACCTGAGGGACAGAATGGACGACTGGAGGACAGAAGCAATCTCCGCTTTTATTCTGGAAACCTTGGAGAGGGGCAGGCGGAGGGAAGCGGCCACTGAGTCCACAAGGAACCCCAGGAACTCCGTGTTCTGAGACGGAGTCAGGGATGACTTCTCTGTATTGACAAGAAAACCCAGTTCCAAGAGGAGAGACTGAGTCGTTCGGAGATCGGACAGAAGAGAGAGTTTGTCGGAATTCAGGATCAGAATATCGTCCAGGTAGATGATAAGTCTGATTCCGAGAGAGCGAAGAAAGGCAACCACTGGCTTCAAGAGTTTTGTGAAGCACCATGGTGCGGAAGAAAGACCAAAGGGTAGAGACGTGAAACAACAGGTCACTCCTGACCACTTAAACTGAAGAAATGTCCAATGGGACTGATGAATAGGAACCGTAAGGTAGGCGTCCTGAAGGTCCAAACAAACCATTCAATCTTTCGGACGAAGAGTGTCCCGCAAGTGGAGAATCGTCTCCATTTTGAAATGACGATATACCACAAACTGATTGAACCACTTCAGGTTGATGACAGGACGCAGCTTCTTGTTTTTCTTTTGGACTAGAAAAATGGAGCTTAGAAAGCCGAAAGAGTCGAAGGGAAAAATCTGAATGGCCTGTTTCTGAAGCAGCGTGTGAATCTCGTTTGAGATTAGAGCGGCCATATGGGAGGAGAAGACCAGAGGGGGGGGGAGAGGTTTGGAGAGGAGGAGGAGATGAGGTAGCCCTGAACAGTGTTGAGAACCCAGGGGTCTGAGCTTATGGTGTGCCATTTTGACAGAAACAATTTTAGACGACCCCCCACAGGAGGGGAAGAAGAAAGGCTTACCTTGCTGGTTGGAGTTGGAATTGCAGTAGAATTTCTGTCCTCTACCTCGGAAGCCACGGCCTCGTTGCGGGTAAAATTGGGGCTTGTAGTCTTGAGAGGAGTTGTAGGACCCTCTGTAGCCTTGGTTATAGGGACGGCCAGAAGAGCGACCCCTGCCTCATCCTGCCCATCCAAAAACACGAGGGGCAAAGACTTTCTTGATGGACTGCTGCGCCTTGTCGAGAAGGGCAAAGGTAGAGACGAACCTGCTGAGGTCCCGGACCAAATTGTCGCCAAAGAGAAGACCATTTGCTTTGGGGCCTGGATCCATGGGTGCGAGGTTGGCGAGTTTGGGATCCAGCTTTATCAGAAGCCCCTTACGACGTTCGTGGGTAATGGCCGAATTGGCATTGCCTAGGAGACAGAAAGCCCGTTGGGCCCACATAGAAATATCCTCTGCAGAAAGATCAGAACCTTCCAGACGGGCGGATTCTGCCATGTCCAAAATACGGGCCAGAGGACCCACAATATCCGACACTTTATCCTGACAGGAGGACCACGCCTTGTCTACCCCTTTACGGGGGTCCTTGCCAAATTTGGGAAAGAAAGTAAGGAGGGGCTGGTCAATAGAGGGGACTAGGGTAATTTTTTCAGGCAAGGAGGGTTTAGGGTATTCAGACTTGAGTCTAGACCGCACCGCAGCCTCCAGAGGAAGGCGTAAACGGTCCAAAATATATTCGCCCACGTGATGAGAGGGAAGCCATTCGGTGGAGTTAGGGTGACGAATGGAGGAAGGGTCGAACATGGGAAGACCCTCAGAGTCATAGACTCGTTCAAACACAAAGGAGTCTGACTTTGGAAGTTTGGGAGGGGGGGAAGGGGGGAAGGGGGGTCAGCCACATCAAAAACATCAAATAAATCATCAGCACCAGCCATATCATCGTCAGTGTCCAAGACGGTGGAAATAACCAATTTTTTAATTGGTGACTCTGCGTGCTTATTCTTTTGTTTCTTCTTGCCCTTAGAACCAACAAACCCCTCCTTGGTAGGAGGCCTTGGAGGCACTACGTCCTCAGTCATATGCGAGTAGAACTCGCCCATCGAAAGTGACGCCTTTTTAGGCACATGCACCGAAGCAGAGTGGTCCACCTTACGTTTTCTGCTATCCCCCGCAGAATGGGCCAAAGCCTTGGACATGAGGCTGAGCATAGAATTTTCCATGGTCTTAGACATGCGTTTCATTGATAATTCCACAGCATGTTCCACAGAATTGTTAATAAATTTACTTAAATACTGTTTAAATGAACCACTGTCCTCCATGGAGGGAATTTCCTCTGAGGAACTATCACGTTCCATAAGAGCCAAGCAGAAAGCAAAAAAGGTGGCAGGCGAGGGTTAAATGATTCAGGGAGAGCACAGTGGGCGTGTATGGGGCGGGCCAGGCAAGGCAAAGGCTGAGGAGAAAAACCGGCAGAAGGGGCGCGTCAAGGAGACTGAAGGCAGATATCCGACGAGTGCCGAGGAAAAGCCTGTGACAGGGGCCAAGGGAAGCGCGAAGCAGCGCGAGGGAGCAGCGCCGGACGAAACCACCGGCAGTAAGAGGAGGGGGTGGAGGGAAAGACCGTTCGCGGTCGAAGGAAAAAGGCAAAGCGCGGACGCCCAAAAGTCAAGTGCGCTGCAGCGCTAAAGAAAAACGCCAAAGGGAGATAACAATTTGAAATAACAATGAATAAATAACACCAAATAAACCACAAGGCATATAACTGTGAGCAAAGATAAGAGAGCGCTTATCTGACTGCGAGCAGCAAGAAAAGAGGAAGCTGCGCAGTCAGTGTGGTCTCTTATCTGTTTACTTAGTACTGATTGGTTACTGTACTATCGTTTTTCTCGTTCCCATGGCCCAGTTGTTGCCTGGCCCACTGGGAACTGTGGTTCTTCACTTATTTGGCTGCTATTATAATAAATGCAAGATTAGAATGCATAATAGGAGCCTGCGGTCTTGCCATAAAATTCTCCTTTTCTTACCACATAGTTGAATAAACCCTGTCACATGATTTGGCCCTCCCCTGCTGCATAATTCCACCGATGAACCTGCTAACACTCTTACTATGTTGAAGAAATACATTTTCTTTGTTCAAAACAAGCCTTCTGTAAGTATTTAAAGCATTCACGGACTATGTCTATATTCAAGAGCCTTGATGGCTATTGTTGAGAGTCATTAATATTTCTCACAGTTGCAGTTGCTTTTTCCACCATGTCCACCCGTCAAATTATTATCAGACCATTGAATTGAGCTCTTTTCTACCTGTTGCCCTATTTTTGCAAACCTTGGGGCAGATTTATCATTATTCCATGCAGCGTTGCAAGGCCTTTTGCTGTGCTGCATGAAAGGGCATGTATTTAACTTTATATGGCACATTTCTGTCCTTTCCTTGCGCTGCCACTATGTGCTGCCTAACGCCAATGCAGGCACCTTAGGGCCTGTGTTGCAGGCAGGATTGTTTTGTGCAGGAAGGGGCACCTCCCTGCAAAAAAACAATCCTCAATTGTCCTCTTTCTAAGTGTCCTGCAGAATGCAAAGGTACACAACCAGGAGAAACAAAGATATTTCTGCGGCCTCTTCAAAGTTTTACAAGTGGTTCAGCCTTCTTCTTCAGAACAGCCAGACTTTTTTGTTGCCACAGTTTTATCCTTGCTTGAAGGCGCACTCGACTGCTGACAAATTTCATCCTGAAACCAGCAATTTGTATCCAGATCTTTATTTCTGCCTAACGCGTTTCGGAGCAGGTAGCTCCTTGTTCATGTGCTTTTCAGAGTCTTTATAGAAACGCTAAGAGAACAACCTGTCCACTTGCTTGTCAATCAATTTATAGCCCCCTGGTGGACCTCTCAGGATGTTGATGAAAATAAACTGTGCAATGTAATATCTGGAGGGCTATTAATTTGAATAAATAATTGGAGTTGATGCAGAGCCCATGAGAGGGGAAGATTTGACTGAGAGATACTACATGTCCCAGCACGCTTGAGAAGTAACACTCACCAGGTAGGTCCAGCAGAGGGCTATACATTTATTGACATGCACGTGGACAAAGAAATGCCTGCACCAAAACGCGTTAGGCATTAATAAAGATCTGGATACAAATTGTTGGTATCACTTTGAAATATTTCAGCAGTCGAGTGCGCCTTCAAGCAAGGATAAAACAGTGGAAACATACATATATATACATCAGTGATGTCATCAGTGATGTCATTTGAGATGTCATCAGTGATGTCATCAGTGATGTCACTGACCATGTCATGAATGATGTAATATGTGACATGATCAGCAGTGGATTGCGGGTGCGCGATATATAGTTAGTGCAACTTACTATATATGCGAATTTCAATGGTTTTGTGTGAGTAAAATAAGGTTTTGTAAATGCTAATTCCTAACTATATATGGTCTATAACCTATGGTTTTTTCAGTGAATTTTCAAGGTTTTGTAAATGCTAATTCCTAACTATATATGGTCTATAACCTATGCTTTTTTCAGTGAATTTCAATGTTTTTTTAATAGCAAATATCAAAAGCTGTAAAATGTATTCTTCTTTTAAAGGAAAAATATATTTTATATGTATTTAATATAATTTTTTTATGTATATACATTTTTTGAGGGAACACATTTATCAACTATCATGCTGAAGAAGAGTGTGGGGAAAAAAAACAAAGAGGAGGACTAAGAGGAAAGAACAATCAGTTCAAAAATACAATTGCTTTAAAGCATGAAGTGCTTTTCCACACATTTACATTTAAATAACCCATATTAGAACATACAAAATATCTACAGAGGAGACGGTGTACATTGAATTTTAGACTCTTCATTGGTACCTACATGTTGGTACTTACATCACCCACACAACACAACAGCTCTATTCAGAGCTACCCTACCTCAAAGCACTCTAAAATATTATTTTACTATTTCCCTTGGTTTTCCCCTTGTTACGCTTTCCGGAACGCTACCCCGTGCGCGGACCGGGCGCTAACCGTGCGAAAATTTGAAAAAAAAAAGTTTTTTTTTTTTTTTTACATATATGGGCCTCCTCAGCCACCCTCAGAAAACCTAGGGGGTCAGGATATGTCTCCAGTGCCCCCTTATACCCATTCCCAACATTGTTTATTGATATTTGGGCTACATTTGTTTTTTTTGTCTCTGGTTGCCATCTTTGGGCTACATTGGGCTACATTGGGCTACATTTGGGCTCTAACATATATATAGCCCAATGTAGCCCAATATATATTTTTCAAAGTTAATTTTCGTAAAAACCACTGGAGCATATATCTTGAGACATAGCAAAGGCACATCGGGCTACCAGTCCCTACAATTTTGCCAAGTTTTGTGGACATCCATTCAGCCGTTCGAGCTAAAAGTGAGTCCAACCGCCCTATGGAAAACTCAATGTTAAAAACACATTTTGGGACCCCCCTTTTTTCTCGGCCCCCGCTTGACGAAACCCCCCCAAACATTTAGGGGACGCTCAGAAACAAAATGTGCCATTTTCCTGAATATTTCAGCCAATCCCGTCCATCAACGCCAAAGTTATTCAACATAGAATTTTCAGAAATCCCTATTCAAAAAAATCCTAACTAAGTGTTAACACTTTATTCCAATCAAGATGACTTCAGGTGTGCCATACTTTTGTCGTAAGTAAGACTGTTAGCGCTCTAGTTGTTCTTTAGAACACTCTGGGACATTCTGTCACTGGGCTATAGTTGGGCTACATCTGGCTGATATTTGGGCTACATTTGTTTTTTTTGTCTCTGGTGGCCATCTTTGGGCTACATTGGGCTACATTGGGCTACATTGGGCTACATTTGGGCTCTAAGATATATATAGCCCAATGTGGCCCAATATATATTTTTCAAAGTTAATTTTCGTAAAAACCACTGGAGCATATATCTTGAGACATAGCAAAGGCACATCGGGGTACCAGTCCCTACAATTTTGCCAAGTTTTGTGGAAATCCATTCAGCCGTGATGTCACTGACCATGTCATGAATGATGTAATATGTGACATGATCAGCAGTGGATTGCAGGTGCGCGATATATAGTTAGTGCAACTAACTATATATGCGAATTTCAATGGTTTTGTGTGAGTAAAATAAGGTTTTGTAAATGCTAATTCCTAACTATATATGGTCTATAACCTATGGTTTTTTCAGTGAATTTTCAAGGTTTTGTAAATGCTAATTCCTAACTATATATGGTCTATAACCTATGGTTTTTTCAGTGAATTTCAATGTTTTTTTAATAGCAAATATCAAAAGCTGTAAAATGTATTCTTCTTTTAAAGGAAAAATATATTTTATATGTATTTAATATAATTTTTTTATGTATATAAATTTTTTGAGGGAACAAATTTATCAACTATCATGCTGAAGAAGAGTGTGGGGAAAAAAACCAAACAGGAGGACTAAGAGGAAAGAACAATCAGTTCAAAAATACAATTGCTTTAAAGCATGAAGTGCTTTTCCACACATTTACATTTAAATAACCCATATTAGAACATACAAAATATCTACAGAGGAGACGGTGTACATTGAATTTTAGACTCTTCATTGGTACCTACATGTTGGTACTTACATCACCCACACAACACAACAGCTCTATTCAGAGCTACCCTACCTCAAAGCACTCTAAAATATTATTTTACTATTTCCCTTGGTTTTTTCCCTTGTTACGCTTTCCGGAACGCAACCCGGTGCGCGGACCGGGCGCTAACCATGCGAAAATTTGAAAAAAAAAGGTGTTTTTTTTTTACATATATGGGCCTCCTCAGCGACCCTCAGAAAACCTAGGGGGTCAGGATATGTCTCCCGTGCCCCCTTATACCCATTCCCAACATTGTTTATCCTCCATCTTGCGACTAAATTCGTCCGAAACACAAGATGGCAGACTCCCGTTACGCTACCGGTGAGCTACCCAGTTCGCGTACCGGGTAGCGCTTCCACCGCGAAAAATAAAAAAAATGTATTTTATTTTTTTGCCCAGCGGGGCCCTTTAATAGCCCCCACATCAATCCTAGGGCGTCAGGAGGGGTCTACCTTGGCCCTTTCATTCATTTCCCCCTTCGTTTATTTCCACCTCTTGTCTCTCGATCCTACCGAGAGACAAGATGGCGGCCGCTCCGGACTGTTTAGAATGTTGAGAGTCACTGGAGAGCCAATCCGCTTCTCCTCGCGAAGTTCCGTTATGCGTCTGGTACGCGAACCGGGGCGCTAACCGGGACGCTGTCACAGATATATATATTTTTTTGAAAGTTAATTTCTCAAAATCCACTGGAGCACATATCTTGAGACCTAGCAAAGGAACATCGGGCAAACAGTCTCTACAATTTTGCCAAGTTTCATAGAAATCCATTCAGCCGTTCGAGCTAAAAGTGAGTCCAACCGCTCTAAGGAAAACTCAATGTTAAAAACACATTTTGGGACCCCCTTTTTTCTCGTCCCCCACTTGACGAAACCCCCCCAAGCTTTCAGGGGACGCTCAGAAACAAAATGTGCCATTTTCCAGAAAATTTCAGCCAATTCCGTCCATCAACGCAAGAGTTATTCAACATAGAATTTTCAGAAATCCCTATTCCAAAAAATCCTAACTATATATACCTACTGGCGACCGCCAGTAGGTTTTATATATATATATATATATATATATATATATATATATATATATATATATATATATATATATATATATATATATATATATATATATATATATATATATATATATATATATAAATATATAGCCGATATATATAAAGCCGAAATGCGTCCTCGACAATAAATCCACTTGTACCCATCCCGCGAGTGTATGTTTAAATGGACCCACCTCCATGATAACGGCACCCGTCCAGAAGAGTGCTGCGTCTCGGTGGAATTGGAGCAGTGTACTTCGACTACTTACGCTTGGCACCACCAGTGCAAGGCATTGTGGACATTGGAGTCAGGGATTCGGATCTATACCGCTCCCTGCTCCGTGGAACACGAGGCCCCCTGGCAGGACGAAGGGTGTGTACCAGCCACACAGAGGGTAAAGTCAGCAAGCACGGGAACACGGACTAGGAGCATTCACCCGTGAGCAATTACATCTAGTAAACGGGAAACAACACAAACTTACTGAGTCCAGTCCTGATGTTGCGTGTGACTTACAAGACTCCATCTTGGGATAAAAACGCCCCTATTGTGACTTTGGCTGGGATTTACGAGCTGGAAGAAGGCAACAAAGCCGAAACGCGTCCTCGACAATAAATCCATTTGTACCCATCCCGCGAGTGCTGTGTGTTCCTTGAAGCACGCGAGCTGTTTATGTTTAAATGGACCCACCTCCATGATAACGGCACCCGTCCAGAAGAGTGCTGTGTCTCGGTGGAATTGGAGCAGTGTACTTCGACTACTTACGCTTGGCACCACCAGTGCAAGGCATTGTGGACATTGGAGTCAGGGATTCGGATCTATACCGCTCCCTGCTCCGTGGAACACGAGGCCCCCTGGCAGGACGAAGGGTGTGTACCAGCCACACAGAGGGTAAAGTCAGCAAGCACGGGAACACGGACTAGGAGCATTCACCCGTGAGCAATTTCATCTAGAAACGGGAAACAACACAAACTTACTGAGTCCAGTCCTGATGTTGCGTGTGACTTACAAGACTCCATCTTGGGATAAAAACGCCCCTATTGTGACTTTGGCTGGGATTTACGAGCTGGAAGAAGGCAACAAAGCCGAAACGTGTCCTCGACAATAAATCCATTTGTACCAATCCCGCGAGTGCTGTGTGTTCCTTGAAGCACGCGAGCTGTTTATGTTTAAATGGACCCACCTCCATGATAACGGCACCCGTCCAGAAGAGTGCTGCGTCTCGGTGGAATTGGAGCAGTGTACTTCGACTACTTACGCTTGGCACCACCAGTGCAAGGCATTGTGGACATTGGAGTCAGGGATTCGGATCTATACCGCTCCCTGCTCCGTGGAACACGAGGCCCCCTGGCAGGACGAAGGGTGTGTACCAGCCACACAGAGGGTAAAGTCAGCAAGCACGGGAACACGGACTAGGAGCATTCACCCGTGAGCAATTACATCTAGTAAACGGGAAACAACACAAACTTACTGAGTCCAGTCCTGATGTTGCGTGTGACTTACAAGACTCCATCTTGGGATAAAAACGCCCCTATTGTGACTTTGGCAGGGATTTACAAGCTGGAAGAAGGCAACAAAGCCGAAACGCGTCCTCGACAATAAATCCGTTTGTACCCATCCCGCGAGTGCTGTGTGTTCCTTGAAGCACGCGAGCTGTTTATGTTTAAATGGACCCACCTCCATGATAACGGCACCCGTCCAGAAGAGTGCTGCATCTCGGTGGAATTGGAGCGGTGTATTTCGACTACTTACGCTTGGCACCACCAGTGCAAGGCATTGTGGACATTGGAGTCAGGGATTCGGATCTATACCGCTCTCTGCTCCGTGGAACACGAGGCCCCCTGGCAGGACGAAGGGTGTGTACCAGCCACACAGAGGGTAAAGTCAGCAAGCACGGGAACACGGACTAGGAGCATTCACCCGTGAGCAATTACATCTAGTAAACGGGGAACAACACAAACTTACTGAGTCCAGTCCTGATGTTGCGTGTGACTTACAAGACTCCATCTTTGAATAAAAACGCTCCTATTGTGACTTTGGCTGGGATTTACGAGCTGGAAGAAGGCAACAAAGCCGAAACGCGTCCTCGACAATAAATCCATTTGTACCCATCCTGCGAGTGCTGTGTGTTCCTTGAAGCACGCGAGCTGTTTATGTTTAAATGGACCCACCTCCATGATAACGGCACCCGTCCAGAAGAGTGCTGCGTCTCGGTGGAATTGGAGCAGTGTACTTCGACTACTTACGCTTGGCACCACCAGTGCAAGGTATTGTGGACATTGGAGTCAGGGATTTGGATCTATACCGCCCCCTGCTCCGTGGAACACGAGGCCCCCTGGCAGGACGAGGGGTGTGTACCAGCCACACAGAGGGTAAATTCAGCAAGCACGGGAACACGGACTAGGAGCATTCACCCGTGAGCAATTACATCTAGTAAACGGGAAACAACACGAACTTACTGAGTCCAGTCCTGATGTTGC
Source organism: Lissotriton vulgaris (assembly GCF_964263255.1). Classification (NCBI taxonomy): domain Eukaryota; kingdom Metazoa; phylum Chordata; class Amphibia; order Caudata; family Salamandridae; genus Lissotriton; species Lissotriton vulgaris. The sequence goes on from NC_141691.1 coordinate 1,449,542,230, forward strand.
GTGTGACTTACAAGACTCCATCTTGGGATAAAAAAAACGCCCCTATTGTGACTTTGGCTGGTATTTACCAGCTGGAAGAAGGCAACAAAGCCGAAACGCGTCCTCGACAATAAATACATTTGTACCCATCCCGCGAGTGCTGTGTGTTCCTTGAAGCACGCGAGCTGTTTATGTTTAAATGGACCCACCTCCATGATAACGGCACCCGTCCAGAAGAGTGCTGCGTCTCGGTGGAATTGGAGCAGTGTACTTCGACTACTTACGCTTGGCACCACCAGTGCAAGGCATTGTGGACATTGGAGTCAGGGATTCGGATCTATACCGCTCCCTGCTCCGTGGAACACGAGGCCCACTGGCCGGACGAAGGGTGTGTACCAGCCACACAGAGGGTAAAGTCAGCAAGCACGGGAACACGGACTAGGAGCATTCACCCGTGAGCAATTACATCTAGTAAACGGGAAACAACACAAACTTACTGAGTCCAGTCCTGATGTTGCGTGTGACTTACAAGACTCCATCTTGGGATAAAAACGCCCCTATTGTGACTTTGGCTGGGATTTACGAGCTGGAAGAAGGCAACAAAGCCGAAACGCGTCCTCGACAATAAATCCATTTGCACCCATCCCGCGAGTGCTGTGTGTTCCTTGAAGCACGCAAGCTGTTTATGTTTAAATGGACTCACCTCCATGATAACGGCACCCGTCCAGAAGAGTGCTGCGTCTTGGTGGAATTGGAGTTGTGTACTTCGACTACTTACGCTTGGCACCACCAGTGCAAGGCATTGTGGACATTGGAGTCAGGGATTCGGATCTATACCGCCCCCTGCTCCGTGGAACACGAGGCCCCCTGGCAGGACGAGGGGTGTGTACCAGCCACACAGAGGGTAAAGTCAGCAAGCACTGGAACACGGACTAGGAGCATTCACCCGTGAGCAATTACATCTAGTAAACGGGAAACAGCACGAACTTACTGAGTCCAGTCCTGATGTTGCGTGTGACTTACAAGACTCCATCTTGGGATAAAAACGCCCCTATTGTGACTTTGGCTGGGATTTACGAGCTGGAAGAAGGCAACAAAGCCGAAACGCGTCCTCGACAATAAATCCATTTGTACCCATCCTGCGAGTGCTGTGTGTTCCTTGAAGCACGCGAGCTGTTTATGTTTAAATGGACCCACCTCCATGATAACGGCACCCGTCCAGAAGAGTGCTGCGTCTCGGTGGAATTGGAGCAGTGTACTTCGACTACTTACGCTTGGCACCCCCAGTGCAAGGCATTGTGGACATTGGAGTCAGGGATTCGGATCTATACCGCCCCCTGCTCCGTGGAACACAAGGCCCCCTGGCAGGACGAGGGGTGTGTACCAACCACACAGAGGGTAAAGTCAGCAAGCACGGGAACACGGACTAGGAGCATTCACCCGTGAGCAATTACATCTAGTAAACGGAAAACAACACAAACTTACTGAGTCCAGTCCTGATGTTGCGTGTGACTTACAAGACTCCATCTTGGGATAAAAACGCCCCTATTGTGACTTTGGCTGGGATTTACGAGCTGGAAGAAGGCAACAAAGCCGAAACGCGTCCTCGACAATAAATCCATTTGTACCCATCCTGCGAGTGCTGTGTGTTCCTTGAAGCACGCGAGCTGTTTATGTTTAAAAGGACCCACCTCCATGATAACGGCACCCGTCCAGAAGAGTGCTGCGTCTCGGTGGAATTGGAGCAGTGTACTTCGACTACTTACCCTTGGCACCACCAGTGCAACGCATTGTGGACATTGGAGTCAGGGATTCGGATCTATATCGCCCCCTGCTCCGTGGAACACGAGGCCCCCTGGCAGGACGAGGGGTGTGTACCAGCCACACAGAGGGTAAAGTCAGCAAGCACGGGAACACGGACTAGGAGCATTCACCCGTGAGCAATTACATCTAGTAAACGGGAAACAACACGAACTTACTGAGTCCAGTCCTGATGTTGCGTGTGACTTACAAGACTCCATCTTGGGATAAAAACGCCCCTATTGTGACTTTGGCTGGGATTTACAAGCTGGAAGAAGGCAACAAAGCCGAAACGCGTCCTCGGCAATAAATCCATTTGTACCCATCCCGCGAGTGCTGTGTGTTCCTTGAAGCACGCGAGCTGTATATATATATATATATATATATATATATATATATATATATATATATATATATATATATATATATATATATATATATATATATATATATATATATATATATATATATATCCAACAAAGAGGTTTGCCTGCTGTAGAAGATGCCACACTACAGGTAAGTATCACCAAAACATCTCTTAATTTCAGGAAGCAACACGAAGAACAGGAACCAGCCCACCCAATATAAACGCCCAGCCCTACGCGTTTCATGTTAATGAACACTTCTTCAGTGACTCTAGGCTCAAACGTAAATGGTGAGGCATTTTTGGCGGCATCCTTTATATTCAAATCATCCCCCCTCCTTGGGCGTGGCCAACTGGTATTTGTGGTGCACGTTGTTTTTCTCTCGTGAGCGGCATCACTCATTCCTTTCCATCATGCATTTTTTATCCAAGTGGATTGGGGCCAGGCTCAAAGTCCCTTGTGCTGCTTAGTTTCCTGTAATAATGACACCTGTTCCATAGGCAAGTCTGCTGCTTGACGGACTCGCAGGCATGCTGTAACAGCACCTGGGCAGTCTTCCGCAGCTCAGGCACAAGCCCCTAACATCCAACAAAGATGTTTGCCTGCTGTCATCCTCTTCATTGGATGTTAGCGGCTTGTGCCTAAACCACGGAAGACTGTCCCAGGTGCTGTTACAGTATCCCTGTGAGTCCGTCAAGCGGCAGACTAACCTTAGTACCTTTCTAAGAGTGCGACCACTAATGTGATTTCCCGCGTTCCTTTGTCCATTTTCTCCACAGGATGTGCCACCACCCCCCTCCCGAGACACATGGAGTAATTAATGAACACTCCACATGTAAAGAGAACTTTTTACCTATTCAGGTATATCACCGTGCCTTCAGCCACCCGTCACACTACACGAGGCGAGTCCATGAAAGTCACGTTAGCATCTGTGACACTGACGCACCCATACCACTTAGCACCCGAGGAGGTGTGCTGGTGAAATAGCGCTATATAAATTCGGTACCTTCACATTAATAGTGGAACCCATCACCACCACTAACTATAAAGTGAAAACTATGTGCAAAATCATATCTCACCATACCACTCCACAGTTCTGTGATATATAGCTACAGTGCACGTTGAGAGGAGCATGAGTGCACGAGTAAATCTGGAGCAGCATACGCCTTGTGACTACATGATTATTGATTGTTATTATTTGTATATATCTTTGTGTGTCTGTTTTTCCTTTCAGATAACTGCAGGGTCCCTACGAGGATCAGGTACCCTCAGGAACAGCAGGTTTTAATTTTTTTTCATGTTTTTTTTCACATTCATGACCTACAGGTTAGGGTGAGCCTTAGCGCCCTCATACTGCCGGGGTCTACACACTGGTCCTGAAGAATGCCTAGCTAGACGCAATACACAGGCAGAAACATGTTGACCACTCACAGTAAGACCAGCATAAAAATCGCTCACTTAGTTTTTAAACCGTGCCTGGATGAACGACGAATAAATTATTTTCAGACACAACATAGACACTTTTAAACTCACACCACATTCACTTGCACTTGGAATACATACAACAACCAGCTCCATAGTAATTCTGACTTTGAAGCACACCGGGGAGGTATTCGACCTTCCTGGTGGGGCCCGATGATGAAGCATGTCACCAAAAAGGTTGGTGAGTGAGGGCTTCTAAAGAATTAAATCTGACTCTTTATGCTCGCTCTTCTCCTAATAAGGCACACTCTTTTGTTGTCTTGACTACTTTTTCAGGGGGACCAACAGTGCCCCTTATATTCAAGAAATCGCTCCCCCTCTCGTTTGATGGTGACAGGAGCCAGTGTGACAGCTGTCAAGTGTCACCTGGTGTCTCAAGAGCAGATTTTCCCTCATGCATTTTGCCAAGTTGTAGCCGCCGACAAAAGAGAGACCCATTGTCCAATGGCTCAGGTTCCCTTTGAGTGGGGGGGGGGTCTCTGGTACTCTTCAGGTAGCTGTGAGGCCCGCCATGCCTGTTGACTGTTTGTTGGGAAACAATTTGAAGAGCTCACCTTGGGGAAAGGTGGTGCAGAGTACTCACTTGGAAATGTTCAATCTGCCTGTCTGGGTGTATGTGGCCATGCGGTCAATGGCAGCCCGAATGGGTGCTCAAGAGGACCTGGAGCCTGATAGGGAGACCCAGGAACCTGCCTTAAAAAGAAGAGGCACAGGGCGCGGGAAAACGGCCCGAAGTTCCCACAGTCCGGGAGGAGGTAGACCCTGAGTGGGATACCTTGGAGCCTACAGGGGAACTAGTAGATGAGCTGGGGGACCAGCCTCAGCTAACCCATTGGCAACAGGAAGGAGGACCCTCCAGGGAAGAATTCTGCAAGGAGCAGAGAGAATGCCTTTCTCTTGTGGGTTTGCGGCAACAGGCTGCAAGCCAAGCAGGAGGTGATTAGTCAGGATCACACTGCATATACTGGGAGAATGGTCTCCTGTATAGTGAGCCTAAGAATGCTGAACCTGGGTCCGCCTGTGTGCTGGTGGTACCCCAGCATTTCAGAGCCTTCCTACTGGGGCTGGCTCATGATGTGCTATTGGCAGGACATTTGGGGCAGGACAAGACCTTTGAGAGGCTTATCACCTACTTTTGGTCCCAAATACGCAAGAGTTCAGACACTAATTGCAGGACATGTCAGGCATGCCAGGCAAGTGGAAAGAGTGGGAGGAAGCAGAAGGCTCCTCTCCAGCCATTCCCTGTGGTCAGTACCCGTTTGAGCGGGTGGGTATTGACATTGTGGGGCCACTGGCCCCAAAGACAGCCATGGGCAACAGGTTCATCCTGGTCTTGGTGGACCATGCCACCGGGTACCCGGAAACCATACCTCTGAGAACAGTGACGGCCCCCATGGTGGGATGGGCACTGTTTGATATTTTCTCACAAGTGGGATTCCCTCGAGAGGTAGTATCTGACCGAGATACAAACTTAATTTCCAAGTATATGAAGTCCCTGTGGCAGGAGTGTGGGATAACGTACAAGTTTAGCACTCCTTACCACCCCTAAGGAAACAGGTTGGTCGAGAGATTCAATCGAACCCTGAAAAGGCATGATTATGGGTCTTAAGAAACCTATGAGGCGTAAGTGGGACGTCCGATTACCATGCTTGGTGTTTGCATACCGTGAGGTGCCACAGAAACCTCTATGGTTCAGTCCCTTTGAGCTTCTCTCTGGCCACCCAGTGAGAGGACCCCTGAGTCTGGTCAAGGAAGGCTGGGAGCAATCTCCCAGGAAACCTCCCCAGGATAAATATAGCTACATGCTGGCCTTCAGGAACTAGATTAGGCGTTTCAGACAACTTGCTGAGGCAAATCTGGAAGCCAGTCAGGAGGAGATGAAGCTGCTATACAACCAGAATGCCACTCTGGGAGAGTTTCAGCCTGGTAAGAAAGTGTGTGAGATGGCCCCAGTGGAGGCCTGCGCGCTCCAAGATAAGTGTACCGGCCCATTTGACGATGTGAAGCGCAAAAGTCCTGTTACCTACTTGGTGGACTTACGGTCTCCCAGGAACCCCTTGAGGGTCCTGCATGTCAACCGCCTGAACCCCACTTGGAGAGGTCTGAAGTGGGCATGCTCCTAGTGACAGATGCTGGAATGGAGGAGGAGACCAAGCCTCTTCCTGAGCTCCTGTCTGCAACAGAACGAGATGGGTCAGTGGATGGTATGAACCTTTCTTCCACCCTGACCCCTGAACAACAGAATGACTGCCCCAATAACTGATCTATTCTTCCTGGTTCCTGGTGTCACTCATTTGTGCATCCATGATGTAGACACTGGGGATAGCCTTCCTGTGAAGAAAAAATCTTACAGGGTGACTGACCGAGTGAGAGCTTGCATTTAAGAGGAGGTCTCAAAGATACTTGTGTTAGGGGTGATTGAGTCCGCTAACAGTCCTTGGGCCAGCCCAGTGGTCTTGAACCCATAGGCTGCCACACCGGGTGCCACACCAGAACTCAGGTTCTGTGTGGACTACCGAGGGCTCAATTCAGTCACGAGGACTGACAAGCACCCCATCCCCAGTGTTGATGAGCTCATTGATCGGCTAGGGGTGCACAGTACCTCAGCACGTTTGACCTAATATCTGGGTACTGGCAGATCGCCTTGACTGATGGGGCCAAAGAGAGGTCAGTATTCTCCACACCACATGGGCACTTCCAGTTCTGGTTTATTCCCTTTGGGATGAAGAATGCACCTGCCATCTTTCAGAGGTTGGTCAACCAGGTGTTGGCTGGACTGGAAGAGTTCAGTGCCGCCTTCCTGGATGACATCGCAGTGTTCAACACCAGTTGGGAAGAACATCTGCACCACCTCTGGGAAGTGTTGTTGGCGCTGCGGAAGGCAGGCCTCAAGATCAAGGTGAGTAAGTGCCAGATCGGGCAGCGTTCGCTGGTGTACTTGGGACACCAGGTTGGGAGCGGCCAGGTGGCACCTCTACAGCCCAAGTTTGAAACCACCCTGGCGTGGGAGCCCCCAAAAACCCAGACAGAGGTGAGAGACTTTTTAGGACTCACAGGGTATTACAGGAGGTTTGTCAAGGGGTATGGCAACACTGTTGCACCCTTGACAGAGCTGACTTCCAGGAAGCAGCCAAAGAAAGTTATTTGGACTGACACCTGTCAATAAGCTTTTGAGGCCCTGAAAGCTGCCATGTGCATGGCACCCGTGCTCCTGGAACCCAACTTCTCCAGAGAGTTTATCGTTCAGAGCATGGTTTGGGGGCTGCTTTGTCACAGATGAATGAGGAGGGCCTAGATCAACCTGTAGCCTTCATCAGTAGGAGGTTACTTCCACGGGAACAGAGGTGGAGCGCTAATGAATGTGAGGCATTTGCTGTGGTCTGGGCACTGAAGAAGCTGAGATCATACCTGTTTGGGACTCACTTCCGGGTTCAGACAGACCACAGGCCCCTCAGATTGCTGATGCAGATGAGGGGTGAGAATCCAAAGCTGTTGAGGTGGTCCATTTCCCTACAGAGGATGGATTTGACGGTGGAACACTGCCCTGGTATAGAACACGCCAATGCTGATAGTCTGTACAGATGTTTCTGCCTTAGTGATGAGAACTCCCAGGAGGTAGGGTAGTTCTCCCCACATTTCAGCTGGAGGGGACCCGTGTTAGACCTGGCACCTTGGCGTGGGTCTCCCTCCATTTTGACTGTTGCCTCATGTGTTTTTGCTGATGTTAGATGCTTAGGGCACTGTGCTATTGTTGTCCAGTGCCACAGTGCAAGTGCTCCCTTTTGTAATTTCATATATGGATTAGTGATTCCATGATTTGCTGATTTGGTTTACTGGTCAGACCCTAGTACAGTGCACTGAGTGTGCCCAGGGCTGGTAAACCAAGTGCTGCTAGTGGGCTTGCAGCACTGGTTGTGCCACCCACAGGAGCAGCCTGTAAAAGTGTGTCTCCGGTATGCTATTGCAGAGCCTGTGTGCAGTCTGCCATGTTGACTGGGCACGTGCACCCACTTGCCAGTCCCTAAACCTTCTCTTTTCTTCATGTCAGACACCCTTATTGGCAGGCCCAATGGCAGGGTGCATTGTACGTATAAGGCTGGACAAGCCCTGATGTGTGTGCCATGTCCTAATAGTGAATTACAGCCATTTTTGTTTTTCACTATTGCAAGGCTATCTATTCCCCATAGGCCGGAGTGGGCAGTTAGATTATTACATCCAATAATCTTAACTGATTCAGGGAACTAGGTACAAATTCGAGTTAAGTATGCCTGAGGTCAGAATGATAAAATACAATTTTTAGTGAAGTTGGTTTTAACATTCTGTGTTTCAAAATACCACTTTTAGAAAGTAGGTATTTTCTTGTCTAACTATCCAAGCCTGCCTCTGCTAGGTTGTGTATTCCTTGTCTGGAGTTTGAGTGACAGGGGCTGGGGGAATCCAGGAGACAGGGTGAGTCAGCCCAGTGGTGAATAGAGATATCTGCATCTAGATGGGAGGGAGCTGTTGCACCTGGGACCTGAATAGGACTGTGCCTTCCTTCTGCAATGCTGGCTCCACCTCCAGTGGTGTGCCTGATGTCTCTGCCCTGCACTGTGAAAGGAAAGAAGGAGTCATGTTAACAGAGTGCTCTAGTACTGACCAGAACTGGTTTGGACTAAGGCAAAGGCACCTCTGCCCTCAGAGGACAAAGGGTTTTGGGGTATAAGTATTGGGACCCTGAGCCCAAGAATTTAGATCACTTTGAGAAACAAGAAGAAACCTTTCCTGAGGAGTGGAAACAGAGAGACTGAGGAGAGACTATCCCTAAGCTGAAGTGCTGCTTGGGGGATTGGCCTGCAGTAGTTGACTGACTGCCAAAGGAAGTAGAAAGTTACTTTATGTGCTTTATTCAACTTGTCAAGGATCTCCAAGGGCTTAAGAGAAGAGCTTGCCTCCTGCTGAAGTCTCAGGGACAACAGACTTTACCCACCAGCTCCCCGAGAGTTCTTTGGAAGTGCCTACAGTTGTTTTGGGCCTTCTGAGGGACTGCGTGTCACAAGGAGCTGGAAGCGCGACTCACGAAGAAGAAGCATGTCGCAGCCGCTGCCATCGCATCATGGAGATGTCACCGCTGAAGCTGTAGCATTGCACCGTATCACAAGAAACGTCTCGCAACATCGAAGAAGCTTGTTGTCTCCGCAGCCACTGCCGTCGCATCACTGAGAAAGGGTGTTGCCGCTGTAGCTGTGGCATTGCACTGCAGAAGCGCAGCGCCAGCTTTGAAGATGGTAGCACCCTGTGCGACAACCACTGTTGGTGCCTCCTCTACCCACACATCAAACTATGCATTTTTTTCTTTGGTTCTGTCTGTGCTTTCACAGCTGTGTACCTGCACAATTTCCATGGATCAAAATTTCTCTTGGCCCATATGTGACCATTATTCTGTCTCCAGAGCTGTAAGCAGTGCAGTAGGCACATGCTCCAGCTGATCTCCCTAACAGGGAAGGCAGTGTACATGGGGTGGATGATGGAGTACATGATGAGGAGGGAACACGCAGGAAAGGGGGTACCCACTGGTCCATATGTAATCAATGTTATGTCTATCTGTAATTTGGATACGTTTATGACCCAGTGACCAGCACTGAACGATATACACTGGTTTCAGTTTCAGCTACACAGCTCTAATTATGTCCCATCCTCAACACCCGTTCACACTTTAAAGTTGCACTTTACAAGACTCATATTGCATGAAAATCAAAACTACAGAAACTCATGCGACAGAAGGAAATGCTACTACAGATGAGGGGACCATACCATGCAACATGATCTAAAATGAGTGAAATGTAAAAGAGGACTTTGTGACAGGCTTGAATAACTTCAAGGGTTCTTACAGTCTTTTCCGAGAACCAGATCAGTGTATTTTATTTGCAAAGTTAAAGACTTTAATATAAGACGGCATTGAATCACATTTCAATGGCAGGCTGTGTTTACTGTTAGTGCTGACCACTAGCAGGGTCCTTCCCTGCACACAGCAGAGTCAGAAATATAAAAGTAAATGCACCTTTTAAAGATGAATGTCAATGAATCCAGCGTGCCCCTTTTGCCTCCCACATTCAGTTTTTTTAATGGGATGGAACAAGGTTGTAGGGGGTCTCCAAAAGGACCATGGCCAAATAAACAAATCAAGGAGTTCTCTCTGAAAGGTGAGGCCTGGGTAGTTGCGTGACTTACATTTTTTGAAGTAGAAATCTGTTCTTTTGACAGAGAGCCTCACTGAGTTATCTTTAATTGCATTCTGATTGATCACAGAACAACAAACATGTGCCTAAAACAAACCAAGCCTATTGGCTTTGCCAGCGTTTATTAACAGTATCAAATAAATAAATAACCCCATGTGAATAATTAGAATTGAAAATGATCAATCCTCAAAATATGAGACTGTGAATTAAACATTTCCAAGTTCTGTGGTAGGAGTAGCTTTGGAGTGAATCATTTACTCGAGTTCTTCCTTTTGCACAATTTTCCTCTGCATTCTCTGATTCTGATCTAGGCTTAGACCCTCATATTCCCTGCATCTATATGAAATCCTCTTTCAAATCTCCTTCATCACGCTTTTCACTCAGACCTTTTGTATTTACTTCCTTGTGTCACCTCCTCTTCACCATACACTTACACGTGTGTGTACACAAACACAGACACACACACACAAACAAAAAGCACACTCTCTCCCTCGTCTAGAACCACAACATTTTCTTTTCCTTTTTGCTCAGTCCTAAATTCCACAACTGTGTACCTCCATCACCCACTTTCACATAAATTAATCATGATTATCAGCACACAAGTAAATATTGCTCTGAAAAGATGCCAATGATTGGAAGAGCATATAGAATGCACACATTTATGATCTACTGGCATGCACTGTGAGGAACACCTATCTCCTTCAAGTCGTACCCTGAAGTCACCCAAACACCAAGAAGCAACACAATTCAGCTTATGCACAATATAAGAGTCATTTGACAAATAAAAAAAAACCACAAAAACACACATCTATAAAACGCAAACATTGTAGAAGATGAAAAATGACTACATCTTAAACAGGTACTGCACCACTGCCTTGCTTTACCTTAAGATTTTCACAACACTAGCTGTACCCGCCACGTGTTGCTGTGGCTCAGTCTGGTTAAATGGAAGAGAAAGAAAAGAGTAAGCGCATGTTTCTAATATGTTTAATTTCACAATGCTTGTGGGTATACAATATGTTTTTGTCCATCCTAATATATGTAGACTATTATCTATATGTGTCCCTTGTATTTGTTGCACAGCAACCAAATCGATAGGGTCTGTTCGGGTTGCAAAGTGAACCAACTCCTCCCTCCTCCCTCCACCCACTTCCCGGTCTGCCATCCTGACACTAACTGTCCATCCTAATATATGTAGACTGTTGTCTAAATGCGTCCCTTGTATTTGTTGCGCAGCAACCAAATCGATAGGGTCTGTACGGGTTGCAAAGTGAACCAACTATTCCCCCCTCCCTGCACCCACTTCCCGTTCTGCCATCCTGACACCAACTGTCCATGCCAATATATGTAGACTATTGTCTATATGCATCCCTTGTATTTGTTGCGCAGCAACTAAATCGATAGGGTCTTTTCGTCCTTTCGATTAAAAACATGCACGTATTGGACACACAAGTATTCAAAACCAAGGTTGTGTATATATAAACATGCGCTAATGTTGCAAAGTGAACCAACTCCACCCCCTCCCTCCACCCACTTCCCGGTCTGCCATCCTGACACCAACTGTTCATCCTAATATATGTAGACTATTGTCTCTATGCTTCCTTTCTTAATGTTGCCAAGTGAACCAACTCCTCCCCCCTCCCTCCACCCACTTCCCAGTCTGCCATCCTGACACCAACTGTCCATCCTAATATATGTAGACTATTGTCTCTATGCGTCTATTGTAGTTTTTGCGCAGCAACCCAATCGATAGGGTCTGATCGTCCTTTAGATTAAAAATGCGCATAAACGCTCTTATTCGAATCCAAATTTGTGTATCTATAAACATGCGCTTATTCGAATTTAACGTTGTGTCAAAATTTCAAATCAATCGGAGAAGAATTTTCGTAGATTTAAGATTTTTATCAAACATACATTGAGATTTTTATGTGTCTGTGCTTTCGATTAAAAACATGTGCATATTTCAAAGCAATCGGTGAAGAACTTTCGGAGATTTGAGATTTTGAACAAACGAAGTTACATTTTTATTTATACAGATTGAAAAAAAGACCTGAGTTTTAGAGAGCAAAACGAATGACTTGAACATATTACCAAGAGTAGATTCTATTCAAAGTTATTTGCGGCTGTGACTCTCCTGATTGTTTCTCTCAAGGCAAAAAAAAGTCTCCAACATAATTGTGGAGCCATAAGGACCTCCTTCTCCAAGGACAGGCCTATGACATCTCTGGCCCTCTTCCGCACAGAATGTTCCTGCCCTGCTGCGCACCAAAAGAAAGACAGAAAGCTGCTCGTCTTTTTAAATAACAAACTGCAGCTGCTGTCATAATCTTTCTTCTGGTGTGAAGAGTGGCATGAGTCCTCCCACACAGCCCCTAAGCTCAAGGACAGAAAGATGGGCGAGCAGGTACAAACCTTGCTAGCTCCAAACCATGTGTGCTTTAAGCGCCCCACCCAAGCTTGGCACCGGCCACACCACCTTAAAGCCGGCCCTGGGCGTGAGGTGCTCCCACACAGCCTCTAAGCTCAAGGACAGAAAGATGGGCGAGCAGGCATGCACCTTGCTTGGTCCAAACCATGTGTGCTTAAAGCGCCCCACCTGAGCTTGGCACCCGGTGCCGTGGCACCGGCCGCACCGCCCGGCTCCTCGCTTGCACGGAGATGTGTGCTGCAGTCGCAACCACTGTCGTTGCATCACTGAACAAGGGGGTCACTACTGCAGCTGTCGCATCGAGCAGAAGTGTCTCGCATCGTCGGAGAAGAGTGTCGCTGCCAAAGCCGCAGTCATCGCATCATGGAACAAGGGTGTGGCCGCTGCAGCTGTCGCATCGAGTCGAGAATTCTCGCAACATTCAAGGAGCATGCCACATCAAGAAGAAGACTCCATCATTGTTTCTTTGCACCGGATCTTCAACGCATCACCGTCTTTGAGTGTAAGGAACTGCTGCATCACCATCCCTGCAACACTTTCGTTGTAGAAGCGTTACGCATCTTGAGGTACATTGACTCAAAGTGTCGCATTTTAAGATCTAAAGAGAACTAAGATAATCCTACCATTTTAAGTACGGTCGTGTGGAGTTTTGTCATTTATGGTCTTGTGTTAATTCTATATAAAAGATACTTATTTTTAATATACAACTTGTGTGGTGTCCATCTGAAGTGTTGTCACTTGATTACTGTATGTGTTCACAAATGCTTTACATACTGCCTCTGAGATAAGCTTCTCTGCTCGTGCCAAGCTACCAAGGGGGTGAGCAGGGGTTATTTTAGGAGTGTACCCCTTAACCCTGACTAGAGGCAAGGGTCCCTATTTGTCACAAGTACCTACCTGTGCCAACTAGAGACCCCCAAATCTAACAGATAATGTATGAGATTCAAACTAGGGAAAACCCGCGTTCTGAATGCATCAAGGTAAAAGGTCAGTCCATAAGAACCGTTATGTATGTAATGTAGGGAACAATATAGGTGAAAGGTTGCAATGTTACCTGTGCCTATATAGGGTACCTATATGGAATATAACACCCACTCCTCTTCCGACTGGATGACATGTGTAACTTATTACCGTACTACTAGGCTAATTACATATAGGTATGAACAAAGTTCATAAAACATTTGTTTTGTTAAAATGTTTAAAAACATCTCAAAAACGTAACATTTTTAAAAGCCATGTATGCCCAATAAATTAAAGTAATGTAAAAAATACATTTGAGTTCCAAATTTGAGCTTCTTTAAAAAAGGGTGAATTTCTTCCAGCACACGATGAGCCAAATGAGTCAATTGTTTCTGTATCCTTGCTGGTGGATGTTAAATTTTTGTTGCTTGCTTCTGCAGTTGACGGTCCCTGTAGCACCTTTCAGAGTAAGTCAATTGAGCACAGATGATGTTCCACGCTGTCCGCAGCCGTGTGCTGGGGAAGCCAGTGTGCCGTCCAATGCCTGGGGGTCAGTGGAGGAGCCGATGTCCATACTAACAGGTGCAGGTACTACCTGTGGTGGCTCAAGGAATGCCCCCATAAACATTGGAATGAGCTGAGGACACTGCAGAACATGGGCCGTTATCAGGTCCAGTAGAGCATTCATGTCCGGTTGCGCACATGATGGGAGTGTCAAACAAAGGTCTAACATGCATTCTTCACCGCAAAACGGGCATTGGAGGACAGATAAGATGCAGTCCATCCAGACTGGTCAAAATGACAAGAACTATGATGCACTTAGTTCTCTTAGGCGAGGGATGCCTAGATGGTGTACCATGCAATCATAGTATTTATGCTCCAGGAGTGCTTTTCCATCTCCTTGGTGAGTGGAACATCCATTGCATAGCGGATAGAAGATAATCAGGATACCTGCTATATGAAACAGGATTAGCGGAAGTCCTGCAAAGATGCTTCCGAATGTGGAGTGTATGAAGTTTGGTATAACTTCAAGTACCGCCTTAAATGTGCCTAAAAGTCCAGAACATATGATCTTAAATAGGTGGACTATGCCTGTCGTATCAGACATGTTACAGATATGATTTACAATTTCTGCTAAATGGAAAGAGCCGTTTGTATGGATAAACGCCTGTATCTCTGCTGAAGACCTTGCGATCTGGAGATCAAAAGTCTTTTGAGCGGAGGTTAAGGGCACAGACTTCTGTAAAAGCATGGCTTTCATTCTGCTTAGAGTATCAAACCATTTTAAAGAAACATTCAGTGAAGGCCATAACGGTGCCCCCCTGACTGTATGTGTCGGTGGAAGCAATGCTTCCATACAACAAGTAACCCTGGAGCTCACTGTTACCAGATATGCGATGCCCGGGAGCATTCCGTAGCAGCCTTGACTGTTCAGTATCAAGTAACTCCTGTTCGAAAGTAGCCTGAATGGTGGAGTAAACACTGCAGCTGGGTAACCCTCAGATGACAGGACAAGTTCGCTACAGAGCCATTACAAGCCCCGTGTAGCATTATATCCTGCCATATGAGTGACCCACTTAAAGCGTTCTCACAGTGTGTACTGCTTAGAAACACTTCTCAAACCCCACTCCGGCATCAAAATCTGTATGGTGATTCCCATGATTCCTTAATGTATTCCTTACCCATTGTTCATATCTGCCTGCCTGCTTTAGTTCAAGGCAATACTGAAACTGAAAAGTAGTGACCGGTAGAGTTATGTGGCCATGGATTAGCCATTCCGTAGACGGTGATTCAGCCACTGTACATGGTAATCCATCCAGTTTTTCGATACACAGCATTGTATATTTTGCTCCTTTGTGCCATTTCTATCTGTTCATTTGTTAGATTGCATTCAGAAAACAGAGACGTTCTGTTATTAGCCCGCACACAAAGATTGCATCGTCCAGTTTAACAACATGAACGTAATTGAGATTGCCCATGTTGTAATATGGCCAAATCTTGTTCTAGTATGTCTATCGCAGAATTTAGAATGTTGCATAAGGAATATATCCTGGAGGTCAATGTTGTTAACCCATTGTCTACCACTGCTAGAGATTTTTCCAGATTTATACAGTCTATCTCCCATAATTTCTCTGTGGCCTCTTTTTAGGATATTTTCCATATTTTATTGTAGGCAGCATAAATGCCAACATATATGAAACGTTTCTGACGTGGAGTCCTGGTACCTAGTAAAAAAATCCCTAAGATCCACATCCTGTGACAGTAAGGATAAGTGCTGTTTCACCAGTGTGAGTGTTGAGGATTTTAGCCAATCAAGGCACAACTTCGCAACACTGTAGGATGTCACTACCCCTGGATGTTCTCTTTGTACATAACGCAGATCTGGCCTATGGATAGCAAACCCTTCTGTTTTACCCATGTATCTTTTGCAACAACTATTGGTGTCTGTGGGCCAAATCAACAATTTCTTCCAATCGGGGTTGCTCATTTACATCGTCAACTGTTGTCCCAGTATTGTGCATGTAACTGTGCCCCTGTTCTCGCTCCCAGTGTTGCGCCGTATTGTTTCTGCCCCCTGCCCCCTTGACCTCATTATTGTTTTGTGATCCTGTATTTGTTTTGTGATCATTTGCATCGTTGTGCCCCTGATCGTGCCTGTGCCCCCACCGCCGTTTCCTGCTGCTGACCCACCCCGCTCCCTGCCGCTGCTCCCCCGCGGCCCCACCCCGGTTCCCTCCAGCATCACCGCTCCCCTCCCCACTCGCCACCCCGCTCCCGCCTCCCAGCTGCTCCTTCCTCGCTCCACCCCCCCACTCTCCATTTATGGCAGAGTCCGCGCCTGCGCGCAGCGTTCACGCGCAGCGGGTGCGCCAAAGGCAAGCCCGTCTATGCCCGTCCATACCTGGACCGCGCCCAGCGCCAGACCCCCTGGCCCCCGCAGACGCCATCCCACCCGCCGGATGTACGATGCCGCCACCCTCAGCGCACTCAAAACCGGCCGACTCCCGGGCAGCCACCGAGCCACCCCAGGACGCACCCACGGACCCTTCACCTGCCAATCCTCAAAGTTCTCCTGCATCCGGACCTGCACTGCACCCGCACCCACCAAGCCGAGCACCAACAGCAACCACCTGAAGTGCATCCTGCTCAACACCCGCTCCGTCCACAGACACGCCGTGGAACTATGGAACCTGCTCGACACCACATCTCCGGATGTCACCTTCCTCACGGAAACTTGGATGAACGCCTCCTCAGCACCCGACATCACCATAGCCATCCCGGATGGATACAAGATCACCCGAAGGGACCACGTCAACCAGACAGGAGGAGGCATCGCCATCGTCCACAAGAACACCATCTGCATCACGACCAGCTCCAATGACATCCTCACAGCTGAACACCTTCACTTCCAGATACACACCGACCCCAAGACCACCCTCATAGGCACCCTCATCTACAGACCCCCAGGACCCCGCACACAATTCAGCGAAGACATCGCAGACTTCATAAGCCCACACGCCCTCCCCTCCGCTGACTACATTCTCCTAGGGGACCTCAACTTCCACCTGGAGAACAACAACGACAACAACACCACCACCCTGCTGGACAACCTCGCCAACCTCGGACTCAAGCAACTGGTGAACACCCCCACCTACTACGCCGGACTCACGCTCGACCCAATCTTCTCCTCCAGCAAGTACATCTCCTTCAGCCACTCTACCGGACTATACTGGACAGACCACAGCTGCGTCCACTTCAGCTTCAGAAAGACCACGACGCACCACCTCCCACAACAGGTTCCCCGCAGGAGCTGGAACAAGACCACCACCGACCAGCTCACCACATCACTGAACTAGAACCCTCCCGCCAGATCAACGGACCCCAACCAAGCAGCCAACAACCTCACACAGTGGATCACCAACTGCGCTGATGACCTCGCACCCCTGAAAAACTATCCCAGCAGGCCCGGTAGCAAGAAAACCTCCTTGTTCAACGAAGACCTCATGAACTCCAAGAAGAACTGCGTATCCTCAAGAAAGCCTGGCGAAAAAACCCGACCTAAGACAACATGACCGCCCTCAAGCACACCACCCGCACACACCACCAGCTGATCCACACCACCAAGAAGTCAGCGTTCAAGGACCGACTTGACAACAATGCACACAACCATAAGGAACTCTTCAGCATCGTCAAAGAGCTCTCCAACCCCAGCGCCGGAAACAACAACATCACTCCCTCACAAGACCTCTGCGACTCACTCGCCTCGTTCTTCCACAGCAAGATCGCAGACATACACAACAGCTTCGGCGAACAGACCTCGCACCCAACCACAGAACTAACGCCCCCCACCATCACCCTCCGCGACTGGACCCCGGTCAGCACCGAAGACACCGTCCGCACGATGAACACCATCCACTCCGGATCACCAACCGACCCTTGCCCCCACCGCGTCTTCAACAAGGCCGACTCCGTCATTGCTCCCCATCTCTGGGACATCATCAACTGCTCCTTCAACACTGCCACCTTCCCGGAAAGCTGGAAGCATGCCGAACTCAGCGCCCTCTCGAAGAAAACTTCAGCAGACCCCACCGACCTCAAGAACTACCGCCCCATCTCGCTCCTCCCGTTCCCCGCCAAAGTCATCGAGAAGACCGTCAACAGACAGCTTGCCACCTTCCTCGAGACGAACGGATCCCTCGACCACTCACAGTCCGGCTTCCGAGCCAACCACAGCACCAAGACCGCCCTCATCGCAGCTACTGACGACATCCGAACCCTGCTCGACAACGGGTAAACAGCGGCCCTCATCCTACTGGACCTCTCCGCAGCATTCAACACTGTCTGCCTTTCGCACCCTAGTACAACGCCTCAGCAACGTCGGTATCCAAGAGAAGGCACTAGAGTGGATCATCTCGTTCCTCGCAGGAAGAACCCAGAGAGTTCCCCTACCCCCGTTCATATCCGAGGCCACCAAAGTCATCTGCGGCGTACCACAAGGATCATCACTCAGCCCCACCCTTTTCAACGTCTACATGAGCCCCCTCGCAGCCATCGCACGCCAACACAACCTCAACATCATCTCCTACGCCGACGACACCCAGCTGATCCTCTCCCTCACCAACGACCCTGCCACCGCCAGAACCAACCTACACGAAAGGATGAAAGAAGTAGCCGAATGGATGAAGAACAGCCGCCTGAAACTGAACTCAGACAAGACGGAAGTCCTCATCCTTGGATCATCACCCTCGGCATAGGACGACTCCTGGTGGCCCCCGGCCCTAGGCAGCGCACCCAAACCAACAGACCATGCACGCAACCTGGGCTTCACCCTGGACTTCTCCCTCTCGATGACTAGACAAGTAAACGCCATCTCATCATCGTGTTTCAACATCCTACGCATGCTCCGAAAGATCTTCCGATGGATCCCCACCGAAACCAGGAAGACGGTCACCCAAGCACTCGTCACCAGCCGACTGGACTACGGAATCACCCTCTACACCGGAACCACAGCCGAACTACAGAAAATACTCCAACGCATCCAGAACGCCTCCACACGACTCATCCTGGACATCCCCCGACATAGCCGCATCTCTGGACACCTGAGAGACCTGCACTGGCTCCCCGTCAGCAAGAGAATCACGTTCCGTCTCCTCACCCACGCACACAAGACCCTCCAGGACCTTGGCCCCAGGTACCTCAACAACCGCCTGACCTTCTACACTCCCACCCGCCAACTATGATCGACCAGCCACGCCCTCGCCGCGGTTCCACGCATTTGAAGAGCCACCATGGGAGGAAGATCCTTCTCCTACCTGGCAGCCAAGACTTGGAACTCCCTCTGCATCCACCTCCGTCGTACCCAAGACCACCTCGCCTTCAGGAGACAACTCAAGACCTGGCTGTTCGAGCAGTAGCGGACCCCCCTCTCCCCAAGCGCCTTGAGACCCTCCGGGTGAGTAGCGGGCTATACAAATTCCTTGATTGATTGATTGATTGATCTATTGTTTTGCATGATGTCATCTAATGTAACCTCTTTTTGTGATGTTTTGTTTCCGTCGGTCAGTGATGGAGTTGGCAGCCGAGGTGTGTTCAAGTCTTTGTTCTTGGCTTGTCCAAGGCAAGATGTCTGTGCCCTGCCTCGTTCAAAAACATGATCTGTTGAGGGATGAGAAATGCTCTATATAAAGCTTCCATTCCCTGAACTTGCCATTATCTAGTACCCCAGACTGATTTGAAATCTATGGTGTTTTTCTATAAGTCGTAACCTTATTCAAACAACTAGGCAATAAACGATTTTTCTGTGCTGATGTTGGTGCAACCATATAATATTATGAGGCTGGGTCAGACATATTAAACCCTTAAAAATATGGAAACTTTTGTGAAAATGTTTTTGAACTGCCTTTTGGCGGTGTTGGACAATGTTCCCACTGATGGTATGTGAACACATTTCTAGGATTAGCAGATTTATGCAAAAAGTGATGACCATAATGTTGAAAACAATACATAGTTTCATAATCTGGTGTGCTTTCCAATGTTTCACTACTAGAAAATGCAGCATATTTTTCTAAATCTGACTTGTTATTTACAGTTTCAAAGTTCCAATCATCAGAAAATGTACTTGAGGTAATGATATCACTCAACGATATTTTAAATAAGGGTGGAATTTTTTTAATTTCTGTTGGGCCAAATATATTAAAAGCAACCTTGTCCCAAACTATACCATCCGGTATAGGAACTGCTGTAATGTTCACTGATGACAAGTCACTTTGTTCTTGATGAGATGATTGATGCGGTTTTAAAATTAAATTCCGGTTTTGGGCTCCAGAGCTTTGTCGAATGTATTTGCCATTAACAAGCATGCTAAAAACTATTTCTAAGCCTACCCAGAAAAGAAAGAAAAGTATCCCGGTTATTACCCATAGTTCTTCCCAAGGTTATACCAGGTAAGTCTTTTTAAGAAAGTCTTTAACTTGCTGCTTGCGTGATTTTTGGCCTCGCAGCATTTCAGGTTCACTTGGATCTAAAGAAAACGTATCAAAGTTTATGAAGTTGCCAGAAGCAGTTTGATCAATTGGTATTGCATCCGGATTTGTAGAAAGCGTTGCTTGCTCTTATCGAGACATTTTGATGTAGACATCTGTATTTGGTCGAATTGAAATTTGTTTATCATTTAGATTATGAATTTGATCCTCAGGTTCAAGGGCAATGAGTTCCATGGCATTATTACACAGTCCTTCATTCTGTTCAGGAAACTCTTCGAAATTGATGAGTCTTTCTGTTTGAATTTCTTGAATTGTAGCGAGAGGAGGGGGTCTGCTACTTTGGAGTCCATGTAGCAGTGGTAATTTAAATTATCAGCAGAGACCGCAAAAGAAAGTGTCGGCCAGGACCTAATCACAACATTTCTGCGGCCTCTGCATTCATTCCCTTGACTGATTCCTTCTCTACCAAGTTATCCTAACTTTACTACTATTAAATACCTTTTGTGATAGCACCCATATGATCAACTTGATTGAAAATTTACCATTCAACCCTGCCACTGAAACCCTCTGTACCCTCGATGTTGAATCGTTATACACGAACATCCCTCAGAGAGAATCACTGCTAGTAATGGAAACCATCTTGGACCAAAGAACTCGTCCGCATAGGGTACCTACCCTTTTCATAATCCAGTTACTTGAGATTTGCCTTACGCAAAACTTTTTTACGTATGACAACCAATACTTCCAGCAGGTCCGTGGCACCTCCATGGGGGCTATTTTTGCTCCTACTCTGGCCATTCTGTATATGGATTGGCTGGAATGTAACATAATTCTTGTTGAGAGCAATCCATTCTACCAAGGCATCCTCACATGGAGGCGTTATATAGATGATGTCTTCATGATATGGGGTAATGACATTAATGCCTTCCCAGCTCTACTACACTGGCTGAACAACAACTGCAGTGGGCTTACATTCACATTGTCCCACAGTAAAACATCTATCCCCTTCCTGGACCTAAACGTACAGCATCAGAATGGCCTACTTTACACTTCTCTTTACCATAAACCTACTGAGAAGAACACGCTTCTTAGCTATAATAGTTGTCACCCTAGAGCCTTGAAAGATAGCTTACCATTTTCCCAGTTCCTCCGGTTGAGACGCAACAATTTCCGCAAAGAGGATTACTTCCATGAAGCCAGTCTTCTAGCCACCAAATTGCGACAAAGAGGTTATCCCCGCCGCCTTATAAAAAATTCTATGAAGCGGGCATGGTATTGCCCACGTGAGACCCTCTTGATAAATAAACCTAAGCCCACTACAAACCAACTCGTGTGTGTCACAACTTTTTCCAGTGTGTCTAACAAGATTACGAAAACCATTAAAAAAAACTGGCATATCCTAAACTCTGGACAACTGAACTGGGAACGCCCACTTTTTGCCTTTAAAAAAAACAAGAATATTAAAGACCATTTAGTGAGGGCGGCATTACCTTCCCCTACCCCACTTAAACGAACCATTAATGACCACTGGGCAACGACACCACTTAAGGGCCATGCGAAATGTGGAACGTGTGTGGTATGTGACTTCACTGTTGAAAGTAAGGAATTTGTTTACAAGGAAATCAAAAATGCGTTGAAAACATTCACAAATTGTAATAGTTGCAATGTCGTATATGCAATTTTTTGCCCATGTAACCTCATTTATGTTGGACAAACTAAGCAAAAAGTAAAATTACGGATCTCACAACACCGGAGCAGAATACGTTGTAAGACCCCCAACGCTCCGTTGGTTGAACATTTCACTTCCATGGAACACTCTGAAAATGACATCCGCTGGACTGTGATAAGCCAAGTTATAATACCACCAAGAGGAGGTGACCTGAGTCTACTTCTCAACGAGGAGGAGTTGAAATGGATAATCAAGACAGATAGCCTGAACTCTGGCCTAAACCAACAGGAGGACTGGACCACACTAATTTAAATATGGACTTCCTCATAAAAGTATAAGTGGACCCACAAAGACACTTTGGCTTTCATAAATCTTTATGTACTACCAATGCACAATGTAGTACCAATGTACTCTAAGTTTTAATTTCCTGGTTATAAGTATGTTCGTCTTAAGTTTTTTAGTATATTCACTGCTAGGTTCATCACTCATAATCACTTTTCACTAAGTGCATCACTGCCACAATTTATAATCACTATTCACTTAATTTATTTGTTTCCCACTGCGCCGTCTCATTCCTAATGCTTACAACCGGTCCTCCCAACATGGATGCCCAGTGTGGTCCTTCCTCCATTTTTGTGCCCCTTGCTCAACCAATAGCCGAGTACTTCATATAGGACGTGCTCAATGGACTTCCTCTAACCAGGAAATCGCGTGTTGCCGACTAACCCGGTAAGTCGCATTCGCGGCATTGGCCCCGTTTTTACGACGCTGTGAATTTCACTGCGTGGCTGGAATCTCTCCCTTCACTCCTAGGCTATCCTGGTTCCAGGACCCCAATGCGCTACTGCGCCCTCCGGCATTTTCCGGCAAACAAGGTAAGCCCCACGCGGCTTGATTATGTATTTATGCTAATTTCCTCCTGTTTTCCGCTCGTAAAACATGTACCCTACATACAGGTACTGCGGAAACGGAAATCAACCTCCCCCGCCCTTGGAATCTTAAAAATTTTGAGTAACCGGTAAGCTGCCTGATACAACTCACTGGCCACGCATGACCAACTCCCTGCATGGTTTTTTACTCATTCATTGTCATTCCGCACCCTCTAGACCAAACCAATTGGAAAAACGTGGTCAAACCCGGTCTTGTCTCATTTACCGACTTGCGCTTTCTGATATAAAGCACGCAATCCATATGCCCCTTGGTAAGCTTCACTTTCACTGCTGCATTACAGTGCATGACTACTACTACATTCCTTCATCTAAACCAATTTGCACGATTGTGCCGATGTTTTTCATTTGAGTAATTTTCTTTGAAATGTCCTGCAATCACTGTACCTATTGTGGCACTGCTCCTTATTTTATGAACAACCAGTCACCATTGCGCTGATACACGATCAAGGCAAGCATGCAATGTGGAATTCACTCATAATATTGTCACCATTGCGCAACAATATTGTTTAAAAATGTTGTTCTTCCATGGTAAACTTATCAACCTTAAGAGCATGAGATGGAATGTGAAATATGGGATTCACTCGCACCATTGCGCCGCTCCTCAATCGCCTATTTTTCCACCCTAGCCAGCACTGTTCTACCCACTCCACAATTAGTCCGTCACAAATCACATGTCTGCCACATGCCTGGACACATGCACTCAACCCCACTCGTCGCTCTCACTTGGTCAGAGGTTGACTTTATTAGTAACTACTGCACAAAGTCACGATCTCTTATATGTACAAAACTTAATGTTTTCCTTTCCCCCCCCCCTTCTCCCTGTGGGCTAAAAGAGGCTTATAATCTTTAAGGCAATTAATTGTTTGTCCTGATGATGGACCCCATCATTTAATAAGGGGGTCCGAAACGTCGTCGACCTACTGTGTACCATATACCTCTAGAAATGATTGACTATACAATACTGTGTGATGGTACCTATAAGAAATTCTCTGTGTGAAATTGGAATTTTTCAGAGATTGTTTTTGCCTTGCAAGCCCTTTATGTATGTCCTTGTCTGTATATTTGTGTGGCTGGG
Source organism: Lissotriton vulgaris (assembly GCF_964263255.1). Classification (NCBI taxonomy): domain Eukaryota; kingdom Metazoa; phylum Chordata; class Amphibia; order Caudata; family Salamandridae; genus Lissotriton; species Lissotriton vulgaris. The sequence continues at coordinate 1,449,566,139 of NC_141691.1, forward strand.
TACAGGCTTGTGCCCCCCGTGTGTGAATTGTTGAAGGTGTTACTGTTTTGTATATACCTTGATCTAAATATAAACTTTGAGGACCACTGCCCGGCTGGGCATGTCTTCTACAATATAGAACTGACTGAGTCTATATTTATTCTGCTTTCATGTGTTTCCCTGCCAAGGACAATAACCCCAGCACCAGCCAGGATGTCCAAGCTGACTCTCAGGGGAAGAGGAAGTGCAATTTCAGTGAGGAGGAGAATGACCTCTTAATCACTGAGATGACAGAGCACCAACATCAGCTCTTTGTCACCTCAAAATTACCATTAGGGAAAAAGAGGCAATTTGGATGTCCATAGTGGGCAAAATCAACAGTGTGGGACAAGTGAAGAGGGCAGTCACCAACTGTAAAAGGAAATGCTGGTATTTAGTTCGGCTCAGGCCTTTAACTCTGGAGCGGGCCTTTAACAGCTGGTATGGCCCGCTACAGCGGGCTATAAGGCTATAATAATCTTGCTGTCTTTCGCTTTAATTGCTGCTTACCCTTATTGGATGTGTCCAGACCAAGATCTTGAATAAAATTAAAGTCTCCACCCATAACTATAAAACCATGAGCGTTTGACAGCAAATCATAAATCTGTTTCAAGGACTGCGTGTCATCAAAAATTGGCCCGTAAGAGTTAAGCAGCACAAGGGTTACTCCATTAGCTGAGACTTCGCCCCAGATCCATCTCGCCCCCTCATCCCAAATTACCTTTCACAGCTCCCAGTCTCGCGCCAGTGAAAGTAGAATACCCACCCCCAGTACCGCTGCGTATGTCAAAGCAAAAAACGTGTGAACATACTTCTTGGGGAGAGAACGGTTAGGGGAATTAGACTTAAAATGTGTCTCTTGTAAAAATAAATCACCTGAGGGGAAAAGGATCCTAGCCATTTTAACATTGCTCCTCTTTTCTGTACAAAATCCATTCACATTACGAGAAATTACCTTTAGTGGTTGTGTCTTTCTTCAAAATAAACCATGCTACCTTAACAAGTACATGATGAACTCTCATACTACAAACTGTACTGTCTCTGATGATAAGGTTACATATAGCCCCTGTTAGACTTGGCACCATTGGTGTTGGTCTCCCTTCCATTTTTTTGCTGTTGTCACCTGTGTTTTTGCTGGTCTAGATGCGTTGGGTACTTTGCCACTGCTGATCAGTGCCAAAGTGCAAGTGCTGCCTGTTGTATATTGTTGTTATGGATTAGTGATTCCATGATTGGTTATTTGGTTGACTTGTCAGACCCTAGTACTAGTACAGTGCACCATGTGTGCCAAGGGCCTGTATATCAAATGCTGCTGGTGGGCTAGCCGAAGCAGCCTGTAAAATGTGGCTCAGGCCTGCCATTGCAGAGCCTGTGTGCAGTCTGGGACTGCCATGTCGACTTGGCAAGTGCACACACGTGCCAGTCACCAAACCTTCTTTTTTCTGCATGTTAGTCACCCCTAATGCAGGCCCAATGTACCCCTGTGGGCAGGGTGCATTGTATGTGAAAGGTAGGACATGCCCCGATGTGTGTGCCATGTCCCGATAGAGAAATACTACCAATTTAGTTTTTGCACTATTGCAAGGCTATCTGTTCCCATGGACGAGAATGGGCAGTTTGCTTATATCATTTTATAAACATACCTGACCCTGGAAAGAAGAAAGGAAAATAAAGTTTAGTGTGCCTGAAGTTAAAATAGCATCTTTTAGTGTGGGTGATTTTTACATTCTGTGTTTTCTTGCCTAACCATCCAGTGTGCCTCTGCTAGGTTTGTGTATTGTATGTCTGGCTTTTGAATGACAGGGGCTGGAGGAGGGCAGCGGCTCCGGCACCATTATAAGTCAGGGCTGGGCTGAATAGACCTGGGTTGAATTTAGAGTATGGGGATGAGATTTCCTTTCACCTGCCTGGGCCAGGCCTGCTTTCAACAATGTTGTCTCTACCTTCAACCAGGAAGTTGCACCAGAGAGGACAGAACTGGTTTTGGCTGGGTACAGACACTCTCTGCCTTCAGAGAACAAAGGATTTGTGTGTGTATAAAAAGTGGGACCCAGACCACAGAACTTTAGATCACTTCTGGGAAATCAAAAGCAACCTTTGCCAAGGAGAAGAGCTGGAGAATCTGAGGAAGAATACTTCCCCTGTGCCTCTTGCTGTCTGGGGTTGGCCTGCAGTGGCTGCTTGCTGTCAAGGAAAGGAGAAAAAGGACTTTACTGTTTGCTTTGTCACCTGCTTGAAGAAAAGATCTCCAAGGGCTTGAAACTGAGCTTGGCTCCTGTTCTGAAGTCTCAGGGAGACAAAGACTTCACCACCAGCTCCCCTGAATTTTATTGCTGGGAATTCCAACCTGCAAAGAGGTGCCTGCTGCTGTTTGTTGCTGGGAGCTGGAAGATCGACTCAACAAGAAAGATGCGTGTCCCATCCGCACCGATTTCCGACGCTTCACCGAGCCACAGGGAAGAAGCATTCCACATCCGCACTTGGTTCCGACACCTCGCTGAGCAAACAGGAAGAAGCGCACCACAGCCACACCGGGTCCTGAGGCATCGCCGAGAAAAGCGTTGCAGCACCTGCCGTGCGGCTGCAAAAGATGACACATTGTACCGGAGTGTCGTATAGTGCCGACATTTTGTCACATCGCACCGGATCGTCGCAGCGTAAAAGGTACGCAGTAAGAAACAGACATATCCCCTCATCTCTGGTAAGAAAAAGACGCCTTGCCTCCCCTGCGCTGCAGTAAGGAACAGACGCATTGCTTCCCCCAAAGCAAGGAACTGACGCATCGCCTTCCCTGCGACCCTTTTGTTTGTTTTGCGTGAAGCATCTAAGATACTTTGGGGAAAATTGTTGCATGTACAGCTTTGCATTGAACAGAACTATTTCTACCATTTAAGAGCCTTATTTTGATACTGTATTGTTGATTTTTGTCGTTTGGTCCTGTTTTGGTTTAAATAATGATTACTTATTTTTCTAAACTGGTGTGGTGTCCATTTGTAGTGTTTTCACTGTATTACTGTGTGTGTTCACAAATGCTTTACACACTGCCTCTGAGATAAGCCTGTCTGCTTGTGCCAAGCTACCAAGGGGATGAGTAGGGGTTATTTTAGGAGTGTCTCCCCCTTATCCTGACTAGAAGCAAGGGCCCCTATTTGGACAAAGGCACCTTCCTCTGCCAACTTGAGACCCCCATTTCTAAGAGCCCCTGGAGTTCTGGACTTTTTGGTTCTGTCCAGAGGTGTCAGGGATAACACCCGAAGACCCCGGAGTTCTACCTGTCTCGGTGCACAAATAAACAGAAACACAGGCTTCTCGATGGTGGCGTCAAAGACCAAAGGTTTATTACTGCAGGGACACAGAAGTCACAGAAACTACACACGGGCAGTATCTAGGAGCCTGTTCGATTTGTACAAAGAGGGTTGCTCCTTAAATACTAATTTTTAGGCTTGGGGCAAATTCTTTACATGCTAGTACATTTCTAAACCTTTGTGTCCTAGACAATAAATATTTGGCGTTACACAAGAATCGTCAACAATATCTGATGTCAAAACATTACGAACGAGGGGTTCCCACTGTTCCATCATAATCCCATGTCAACTTTTCATTCAAGAGCCGGACCGCCTCATCGTAAATTTTGTTACCTCCCCCTAACAAAGGCCCAGAAGGAAAGGAGCAGAGCCAGGTGCAGAAGATAGAAAAGCAGGATAAGAGATGTTTGTGGGTCGTAAATGGGCAAGGCTACCAGCTTCGGCCGCCTAATCATGATCAGGCCAACGAACACGAGAACCAGTATAGCAGGACTGGCCTCAGGCTGGGGAGGCAGCTTTTGCCGAGTCATGCAGCCATTGCGTTTTCTGTCCTAAGGTGCACGTGTCACTAGCAAGGTGAATCGCCGGCTAAAGCTTACGTGTCCTTAAGTGAAAGAGGTCACTGTGTGTCCATTGACTATGTGAGGGCAAGAAATACAAAATGGCTACCGTGATCTAAGATGGATGCCATGGGTAGATCAGAAATGTGTTCATAACAGGAGTGCTCTTGCTCGTAACATAGCAAAAACACCAGGATATGCTAAATGGATCATTTGCGGTTCACTGATACCAAAATTATAAGTTTACGACAATGTTGAAAACACGGGTTCAAATCGTCACGAACCTCAGACCCTCCTTTTGCCCTTACATAGGCAATTACTCAGTCTATGTCAGAGTCTATTTCGATGCTCATCAGGTCAGTGACATGTTGTTGCATCATCATCCTTTCTCGTACCTTGTCTCCAAACGCAGGTGGTTTTCTGAAACAGTTTGCAGCACAGAGGCTACACAAAGCGGGACCACATTGGATAATAAGGCAGCACGAGAACAGGAATACTAGGATAATACCAACGACCATCAGAACCTTCCATCCCCACGCTGATAGTAGAGTCCAAAGCCACTCCATTAAGGACCAGTTTCCCTTGTCTACGTGAATAGAGTCGGAAATCTTGTGTAGCTTAGAGATCGCTTCATAGACAGTCGGAGCATTATTGGGAATAAAAACACAGCAGCTCGATTGGATCATTCTGCATACCCCACCTCGATCTGCAAGTATTACGTCTAGAACCATACGGTTCTGCAACGTCATGAGACGATCCGCCTGAAGCTCAGCTGTTAAATTACTAAGGGCACCAGCAGTTTCTGTAATAGTAGATTCAACTACCCGTGTTAGCTGATGTAGATTCCTACTATTGGCCATAGGCCCCCAGAACGGAAGGAAACCTTTGAAGAAGTCTCCAGCTTCCTGACCAGCGGTATCTTCCTTGTTGAAAACACCTCTTGCTACTCTGGTCTTGTGATAATCTGAAGAAGCAGTGTATGTTGGAGGCAGCAGTCGAGCAATATAACATGAACCTGAAAAGTCAGCAGGCAGCCATGTATATGCTCTATCCTGACAAATGAAGTAGGTACCCCTAGCAGTCAGAAAGGCAGGGGAAGAGTTAGACGGATACACGTAAGTCTCAACGCACTCACTCTTCCCTAGCTGAGCTCTTGGATTTCTCCCATTTCCTTGCAAACAGACTTGACCTCGGTGAGGTACGACCCAGACTGGAGCGGAGCTCTTACGCTCGCTTTCTCCCAAACTAATGCGATACTCTGTAGAATTCCAACTCAAATATACCCGTAATTCATCTCTAGGGTTAGATGGGGTGTTATTGACGTCTTTAATCATGTCAATGACTCCCTTGACTAAAGCTTTATTGGCAGAGTTATATTTAGTGGAACGAGGTGGACGCGGATGATAGGTCTCAAGGGCATAGACAAAAATAGTCTGAAAGGCCTGAAATGATCCATTATAGCTAAAAGGCAAGACTAGATAAGGGATGCCTTTATCCATAGTGTGGGGTATCAAACCACACACCCAGCAGTCTGTTGTGTTAACTACCAGTTGGTGTTGATGCAAGAGCTGTACAAAAGTGTTATTAATGAATTCTGAACGTCGAGCTTGTTCGTGTTCAGGAAACGAGTGAAAAGAATGATAAGAAGCAACAGTAGAAGAAACAGGATCAAGGGGAGGTACTGCAGTTGTTACCGGTGTAAAAATTAAGTGCATACAAAAGACGATTCCACCCACCAACGTCATTAAAACAATCAAAAACGTAATTGTACATTGCATCAGAAAGCATTTGCTATGAAGAATCTTGTAAAGTCTACTTCTGCGAACATAAATTACATTCTCTCGGTGCAGCTCAGGAAGCTCCATCTTCTACGACCGCTCGCGACCACTGATGATGTGTACGTAGATGAAAATGCCTCTATCAGCCCTGGGAGTTCCCAGAACTAACAGAAAGATCGACCTTGTGTCTGACCCCCGCAGATTCAACTAGGCACACAGCCACGACCCTACGGCTACCCAGACGGCAAGGCAATTTAAAACAACATAACAATACAGAATATTAGCAAACTTCCTGGCTGGAGGCAATGTATCAAAATTCAAATGTGTAAAATAGGCAGTTTCCTGCTTTATTTGTCCTTTATGTGAGATCGTAAGTTGTATCTCAGTTTTCCTGGAGCTGTTTGATCTGGAAACAGTGTATTTTCAGCAGGGATTGCAATTTTCAAGTTCGCAGATGGCAAATGTTCTTTTGATGCAGAGGACAAATGTTCGGAGTTCAAAGGAGTAGTTTCAGAAAGGGAGCCAGAGTTCGGTGAATCAGTGATCAGTTCTGCATCGCTGAAAGGGATAAATCTGGGGGCAGGTTCAGTTTCAGAGGCACCGATTCCTTTCTTCACCCAGTTGTCGTAAGGAAGTGGAAGGGGTACACGTTTAGCGTGCGTCGCATGGATCCAGTTCTTTCTGCCAGCCACAAGTATAGCAGTCCTCGTCGCCAACAGGACCTGGAATGGTCCGACGAATTTGGGTTGGAGATTTCTCGTCCGTCCAAAATTTCTGATGACCACTTGGTCACCCGGTTTCAGCTGATGACCTGGACTCTCCGGTGGCTTTGGCAATGCATCGAAAACCTGTTGGTGAATAAGACTCAATTTAGCAGTCAAGTCGAAAAGGTAATCAATTAACATTGGATATTCCAGCTGCTTAAACTCCTTCGGTCTAGGTACCCCCCAAATATTCGCAGGTCGACCGAATATAATCACATAAGGACTAAGTCCTACTCTAGAATGTACTGTCGCTCTGGTGGATAACAGAGCCAAAGGTAGTGCATCTGGCCAGGACAAACCCGTGGAGGCCTGTATTTTAGCAAGTTTCAGTTTGAGAGTGCCATTGTAACCCTCAACTAAACCAGCAGACTGGGGGTGATTCGCACTGTGGAACTTCTGTTTTATCCCTAAGCCGGCACACACACTCTGCATAACTTTCCCTACGAATTCACTTCCGTTATCTGACCATACAATCCGTGGCATTCCAAATCTGGGGAAGTATTCTTTGAGAAGGATTTTGGCAGTGGACAAGGCAGTATTGTCCTTAGTGGATATGCTTCGATCCATCTGGAAAAAGCACAGACTACCACTAGGACGTACTTTAGATTATTGCAACGATCCATGTGAATGAAGTCTAACTGGATCACTTCGAAGGGGCAAGATGGGGGAGCGAAGTGACCAGCGGGTGTGGGGATTCCCTTGCCAGGATTATGCATCAGGCATATCATGCAATTTCTCACCACTCTCTCTGCACACTTGCTAATTCCATCATTCTTCCAGACTGGAGCCAACATCTTACAAATCCCTTTAGAACTGATGTGCGCTGCTCCATGCGCCATCGTTACTACTGCAAGCACATATGCATCAGGCAACATCCAACGCTGTTGTTCTGACAAATCAATCCAACACCCACTCTAGTCCAATTTACCCGTACTCTCTTTCCATGCAAGTTTCTCCTCTTCAGTCGCCTCTTTCTGAATTTCTTTCACACTTTCCACTGTATCCTCACGCATTCCAGACTCAGTAATCCATCTTGCAGATGTTGCAACATACATTCTACTCATCATATTTCTAGCTGTCTGTTTAGCGGTCTCATCAGCAAAAGCATTTCCACGACCAACATCATCCGTGATTGCTCGATGAGCACTGCACTTTACAATTGCAACTTCAGTCGGCAAGGTTAGAGATTCCAACAAGTCATTAACTAGCTGACCATGTTGAATCTTAGTCCCATGGGACGTAATGAAACCTCTCTCTTTCCACAAACGGCCAAAACTATGGGCCACGCCGAACGCGTACTGACTATCTGTGAACACATTCACTCTCTTTCCCTTAGCTAAAACACATGCTCTCGTTAACGCGATCAATTCTGCAGCTTGGGCAGAATTCTGACTCACTCTTGCAGTCTCCACAATCGTACTCAAAGTCATTACTGCGTAAGCAGCTGTCACATCACCATTCTCCAATTTAAAGCAAGACCCATCAACATACAACGTGCCATCTGGATCTGGTAATAGAGTGTCTTTAAGATCAATTCGTCCTTTTGTCTCTTCCTCGGTTCTGAAACAACAGTCATGTGGTTCCGAATCACTCGACTCCTGACTAGTCGGCAACAATGTTGCTGGATTCAATACATTGCATCTTTTGATCTGAATATGACTCGCTAGCAGTGTCAGCTCGTAGCCTGATAATCTAGCACTTGTAAAGTGCTGTGTCTTTGTTCGATTCATGAGTGTGTCCACAGCATGAGGAACCATAACCACTAGCATGTTGTTCATCACCAAACCAGCAGATTGTCGAATGGAAGCTGCAGCTGCTGCTGTAGCTCTCAAACAACTAGGCAATGCTCTGGCTACCGGATCTAATGTTGATGAAAAATACGCACAAGGGCGTTGTTTGTCACCAAATCTTTGCGTCAGAACACTCAACGCGCAACCTTCTCTCTCGTGAACATAGAGCGTGAATGGTTTACTGTAGTCAGGTGTACCCAATACAGGAGCTGAACACAATGCATTTCGTAACTCAGAAAAACTCTGCTGACATTCGGCAGACCATGGCACCGGACTCGGAACACTTTTCCCAGTCAAGGCCACCAATGGTTTTGCCAAAAGAGAAAAATTTGGGATCCATTGCCTACAGTATGAGGTAATACCTAAAAAGGCACGCACTTCTCTCTGTGTGCTAGGAACATTCATCTGCGTAATTGCTTTTATTCTTTCTGGGGTCAACTTTCTTCCCTCCTTTGACAAGAGATGACCTAGATAGGTCACTTCTTGACAACAATACTGCATTTTCGAAGGTGACACCTTGTGATTCAAACTAGACAAATGATGCAATAAGGAAATTGTATCTGCTTTGCAAGTTTCCTTGTCATCGGCAGCCACTAGAAGATCATCGTAACTGACTTTTTAATGTCTGGCTGTAGATGGACGGGCTCTCACAATAGCCTTGTGGAGCACGTTTAAACCTGAAGCTTCGACCTCCTAGAGAGAAGCCGAAAATATCTCTGCTTTCCTCGGCTATCGGAATGCTGAAAAAGGCATTCTTCAAGTCGATAACTAAAAACCATGTGGCTGTAGCAGGAATCAACGTTAACAATGCAGTAATGTCTGGAACCACAGGAAACTGCGGAATCACAATTTTGTTAACCTCTCTAAGATCGATTACAAATCTATAGACTGGAGGCTTTGAAGGATCAGTGCGTTTTAGAATTGGCAATACAGGACTGTTACAGACATTTCCTCTAGTTTCTTCTACTACGTCTTTCTTGATCAAATCTTGCACAATCAATAAAAGCGCACGTTCACCTTCACTAGAGATTTTGTATTGTGGGATTCGTGGAAATTTGACATTCGCTTTCAAAGTGACTACATATGGTGGAATTTCTAAAAGACCTACATCGTTAGGACCAGTCGCCCAAAGAGTATCAGGGCGAGAACGCAGCTCTGGTGGGAGCGCATCCATTGACAAGTACATTGGAGAGATGATTCTCTTACCTAATGTAAGCTGTACTCCTGCCGGAGAACAGTACAATGTCGCGTACAGGCGTTTTAACAAGTCTAAACCAAGCAGATTTTCATTACAACCAGTCGTCAAAATCAAGGGTGCTTTCACTTGATGGGGTCCAACAGAAATAGACAAAGGACCAGATAGGGGGTTGTAAACAGGGGCGCCTGAAAAACCTACAGAAACATTTGTTAAGCCAGACAAAGGTGCGCCAGGGAGTTTCGCATGTATGATAGAACTTTTTGCTGCACCAGTATCCAACAGAAACGGTTCGACTACACCTGATCTTGCTACTGCGACATAAGGCCCACTCTGATCTACTGGAACTGATACTACTCCCTCTCTTTGTCCATGGCTGTCCTAGTACTCACTTTGCTGAAATTCCTCACTAACCTCACAGTAGTCTTCAACATGATACTGTTGAGATCTATTTTGTTGGGCAGACTGTCCATTTCGCTGATCAAAATAATTAGAAGGGCGATCATTCGTTTGTGGAGGCCTAGCACCTCGTCCTTGACCTCTAGAATTTTGCATAGAACCACCACGACCTCTCTGAGCTGCTGCAGCATTATTTTGTGCTAATACTGGACACTCATTCTTATAATGGCCTTCCTTCTTGCAGTAAGCACACTGATTCCATTGGTATTGTGGTCTCTGGGAACCATAATCTGTTCTTTGATATGACCCTTGCTGTGTGTTAGTCTGATTCGTGCGAAGCGGATATGCTTGCTGCAAAAGAACTTTAGTTTTTAAATCTTTCGTTTTCTTATCTGACTTTTCCTTCTCTTCTTTATCCCTATTTTCATAATACTGGGCAGTTGCAAGTATTTGCGCAGTTGTAGAGACAGCCCACGCACTTTCAGAATCTTTCAATTTATTACTAAGCTCTGGTAATAGATTGTGCACAAATTTATCAACAAATAGTCTCTGTCCTCCTTCCGTGCTCATATCCTGACCACTGTGATCTACGAAAGTTTCTTCAAACCTTGTGAAAAAGTCGGAGACACTTTCGTCCTTTTTCTGCCTGCATGCGGACAACTTGTCCCAGTTAACGCGCAATGCTGGCATCAGAGTCTTCATTAAATCGATTATTCTACCGGGCAAATCAGCAATTAGAGGTTCGGGTTTAGAACCACCTATTTGTTGACCATCAGCCGCTATTATAGCTGCCCAATCACCACCTAGGGCAACTGGATGATTTTCTTTACGAATTTTAGCCCAAATTGGTTGAGGTACTACATTGCCAAATAACATGTCAATGTCCGCTAAGTTCATTACGCAAGCTTCAACTGTCTGCGCTAACTCTTTGTAGTAGCCGGCTGGATTCTTACGCGGATCTGGCAAGGCCTGTTTCACTGCTAACACTTCGGCTCGCTTCCACGGAATGTGTATCCACACTCTTTGGAATTGGGCCGGAGCGGCTGCAATACCACGATGCGCATCAGCTTGTACAGCTTCGCGCCAAATTGGAGGAACCTCCCTCATAGGATATTGGCGACCTTGTTTCGTGCTACGTTTCTCTAACTCTCTTGGTGAACGAAGGGATGGATCGTTCCTATAACTCAAAATCAATTCCATCGCTTCCTTTATACTCTGACCAACTATCATACCTGCAGCAAATTCTTTCTGAACACGAATTAATTCGTCTAGAATTGATTCAGAGTCATCCTCTTCCAATTCCTCACGCAAAAGGGAGCACATTTCATCAAACACATATCGCTGTGTCGGTTCATTCCATTGCATAAATGTATCTAATACATCTCTTACACTATATCTTCCACTTTTCGAAATCCATCTAAGAGCTGTGGAATCTAATATTCCCCGTTCTTCAGTACTGGGAAGCTGGCTGCGTCTCTGAACGGAGTCAGAGGCAGGAGTCTTGATCAAAGTTTTATAGAAGGGAGATAGAATATTAGAGACAGAGTCAGTGATTCTCCGACGAACAGAAAGCGGAGTCATAATACTAGCAGAAGCCGCAAGTAGAGTAGCAGCCGGAACAGATACAACAGGAACAGTAGGAGTAGCAGGCAAGACAGCTTGTGAAACAACAGGCATGAGCGGTACAGGCATAGGCAAAGGAGCTGGCAACCCTGGAAGAGGGGGTGCCGGAGGAACATTAATATTGACCACAGGAGGTACAGGAGCTTGATTCGGAGGAGCAGGAACACCAGGTTGTCCAGCAACCGGTAATTGAACATTCGGTAAAGGTGGAGCCGTAGCACCCTGTGCATACGGTGGGGGTGACCTCAACAAGTAAGACAACAGGGGATCCTTTTTGGGGTCCTCTACTATCTTAGCCGTACTCGATGGCAAGGCAGGATAGCACTTGTCTATCGCTAGATTAGGCTCTCTATTGGCCACCTCCATCGCCTTCTCAGATTCGTTGAGTTGCAGCTGCTTAGCAGACTGTTCTAAAGTCAACTCTTGCTCTTTCTGTTCTTTCTTCAACTTTTTAGTTTCTCTCTGTTTGGATTCTTTTCGCCAATAACGGAAAGAATCAAACATTGCCGGCCGGGCTTTCTTCTTAAATAATTTTCTTTCCAAATTGTCAAGAATTTCGGGTTCAAAACTACCATGCAGTGGCCAACTAAGGACACCGTCTTTCTCGGTATATCGGATCCATACCTCATTATAAGATATAGGACCCACACCAAACTTACAGTACAGGTCATAAAGAGGAGTTCCAATCGGAGGAACCAGACATGAGTCCTCCAATCGGGAACCACTGTTGCAACCAAAACACGACAACATACAATTTTTCCGACTTACCATTTTATAATCCGGAACACAGAACAAACACAAACACAAAAGGTGCGCACTCGAACCAAGAACTTAGGCCTACCAAAGCGAACAAATGTATCGATACCCAAACTAAACCAAATGATTATCGTAACTAGAACAACCAGTGATAATCTTACGAAACCAAACCAAACCAAGAACTAAAAGGATTATCCAAACAGGAGCAACCCTTACGAAGTAACCAACTAGCAACCACTTAATACTTAACTGAGGCACTGAAGACGTCACCAAGGAGAAACCCGTCTTGTCTCGCCGTACTAAGGTCTGCACCTCGGGTCCAAGACAGGGCGACGGTCAAGGCAACGGACCACTGCAGCCGTCCGAACGGGAACCCTCGTGGAAGAGAACGTCGGGCCACTTTTGCGATATGCCGGGATCGATGAAGTGGGGCGCCTCCCTCAGGAATCTTCACACGAAGCTTCTCGAACTCTTCAGGCTTTTGGACCGGTACCGAATGACGTCGCCCCACGTTGGGCGCCAATTGGAGTTCTGGACTTTTTGGTTCTGTCCAGAGGTGTCAGGGATAACACCCGAAGACCCCGGAGTTCTACCTGTCTCGGTGCACAAATAAACAGAAACACGGGCTTCTCGATGGTGGCGTCAAAGACCAAAGGTTTATTACTGCAGGGACACAGAAGTCACAGAAACTACACACGGGCAGTATCTAGGAGCCTGTTCGATTTGTACAAAGAGGGTTGCTCCTTAAATACTAATTTTTAGGCTTGGGGCAAATTCTTTACATGCTAGTACATTTCTAAACCTTTGTGTCCTAGACAATAAATATTTGGCGTTACACAAGAATCGTCAACAATATCTGATGTCAAAACATTACGAACGAGGGGTTCCCACTGTTCCATCATAATCCCATGTCAACTTTTCATTCAAGAGCCGGACCGCCTCATCGTAAATTTCGTTACCTCCCCCTAATAAAGGCCCAGAAGGAAAGGAGCAGAGCCAGGTGCAGAAGATAGAAAAGCAGGATAAGAGATGTTTGTGGGTCGTAAATGGGCAGGGCTACCAGCTTCGGCCGCCTAATCATGATCAGGCCAACGAGCACGAGAACCAGTATAGCAGGACTGGCCTCAGGCTGGGGAGGCATACAGCCATGGCGTTTTCTGTCCTAAGGTGCACGTGTCACTAGCAAGGTGAATCGCCGGCTAAAGCTTACGTGTCCTTAAGTGAAAGAGGTCACTGTGTGTCCATTGACTATGTGAGGGCAAGAAATACAAAATGGCTACCGTGATCTAAGATGGATGCCATGGGTAGATCAGAAATGTGTTCATAACAGGAGTGCTCTTGCTCGTAACATAGCGAAAACACCAGGATATGCTAAATGGATCATTTGCGGTTCACTGATACCAAAATTATAAGTTTACGACAATGTTGAAAACACGGGTTCAAATCGTCACGGAACCTCACCCCTTAGTGACATAGAGACTGCTGTATACCTCTTGACCCCTGAACTTGATTATGTTACCTTCTTCCTTGTTATCCTATGCTTGCCCGCTATTCAATCACCCATTTTTTTCGTGATGCTTCACCCCCCATCCCCACCACCCCTTTCCACCCGAGGCTATCTGCGGAGGGAGGTAGCACCTAGTTGCACGTCCAACCCCCCCACCTCTCCATACCATAAAATTAAGTAGGCCCCAAGGTATTACCAACATAAAGTGCTTTTGTTGTTAAAAGGTGTTTGTTATTTAAATAGTACAACATTGAAAGTAAGCAAAGTGCGTAAAGTACCATGTGCAATCTAGTACTTGAGTACTGGATACTCATAACACAGAGAATAGTTGTTGTAGTTATGCCCGAGTTGGTACGTTCTGTCCACCCCTCCTTTTCCCCTCCTATTGGTTTCACCTGTGAAAGCTCACCTTAGAACGTCTAACAATAGTATATATAACAGAAACAGTACTAGCACCTGTATCCACTACATCAACCCCCTTAGAGAACAAAGTGCAAATGGCAAAAATACACACGATGAAAGAGGACTTAGTGCCTGAGTGTCTAAATTGCCAAAAATGCAAAAAGAACAAGCTTAAATTATCATTACTGTATGTAAACCACAGTGATTTGAGGGAGTGTCGTTATTTTCCATTCGCTTGGATAACCTATTGGATAACCTATTGTAGCAGTACTACAACTTTCTCAAGAGGGAAAGATTAAATGTGTAAAACACCCTTTAATATCCAATACTTTTTCCTAGAAAAATAGGATTGCTGCAAGCTTTTCTCAGTCCCACAGAGATAGTACCATATCTTCCTCATAAGGGGAGGAAAACTAAAGTGCAATAGTGCAATATTGAAAGCACAATGCATAAAATGCAGAGAGTGTTCTAGAACTCCAATACTGGATAATTATAACAAGGGAGAGTAAATACCTTTAGCAAAAAACAGTAATAGCAGCTGTACCCAGTACATCCTCCCCTAGCGGTGATGCAAAGTGCAAATGGCAGAGAGGCATACACACACTCAAAGTGTTCCTAAAGTGAACTTAGTGCCTAATTGTCTAAAGTGCTTAAGGTGCAAAAAGATCATGATTACATTTCCATTGCTGAATGCAGACCCAGGAATCTGAGCAATGGCCACCGCTCAAATACCCTCCTTTCATTATTTTCCGTTTGCTTGAGTAATCGTTTGGAGAAGTTCTTGGGCTTCTTCAAAAGTGGAGCAGAGATGGAACCTTCCTTTCCATTGAACTTTCAGTTTAGGTTGCTGAGCAATTGAAACATGTGCTCCCGCACTTTTGAATTAACTCATCATACCCACAAAGTCCCTCCGTCTATGTGTTGCCGATGCTGACATATCTGAAAAGACTCTCACTTTGGCACCGTTAGGTAGAACAATGTCACTCTTTTGGATCGCCTTAGTTAAAATAGCCTCCCTAATGCGGTGATCAGAAAAGTTCACAATCATCGTCCTGGTATACATAGCCCCCGGGAGATTCTGGGAGGAGACTCTGTGGGCCCGCGTTACAGTAAGGTTCTCTGGTGCTTTCTCAAGTATGTGAACTCTGATCATTGACTCTATATAAGCCACGGGATTAGACTGACCATCAAGGTGTTCACTATCCTCCGGAGTCCCTGAGAAACGCAGATTTGAACGTCTAGCATATTTTTCCATCTCATCCATCTTTCACTGCAGGGCCTTAAGCTATTTCTGGAGAGAGGCTATATCAGCGTCACATGACAAAGAGTGGTCCTCAATGTCAGAGACACGTTGCTCCAGTTCCTTGAATCGCCCTAGTATTTAGTGGACTATAGACTCAATTTTGTCTAATCTCTGATGTAGTAGGGAGAGCTCTTGGGCTTGCAAGGTTTTCCAGTCCCGTATTTCTCCCATGATAGTCTTGAAGAGCTGTTGCATCTGGTCTGTCAAGACCTGTAAAGGCTGGGCCATAGTGGGGCTCCCCCAGCATAGCTGCTTCCAGCCCCTTGCAGACCAGACAAATCCAGCTCTTTGCCCTTGATTGCATCATGAGACTGTGCTGTACTAAGAGAAACAAGAGTCCTGAGTCACCTGATATTATGGACTCAGGTATAGGTGCGACCAGACCTGCCCCTTGCATAGACTGTGCAGACTGTTTAGGCTGTACAGACACATCCGGGCCTCTTCCTTGGGTGGACTGTCCTCTATGTCCTTATGTCCTGAGGTTGTGCCCTATATCATTTCCTGATTAACTTGAGCAGCCTCTCCAAGTGGTGTCTGATCAAGAAGGGGCACCAATTGGTTAAACTTGAGATTTTTAGGGAATACAGAATAGTCTGTGAGAGAGGTGGCACATCGGGAGTCCTGTGATTGAGCTCAGTGACTTTTCTTACTGCCAGTTGTGAAGCTCCAGCCGCGCTAATGCCTTCATTGTCTACTTGCTGAATGCTGGAGTGCCGCGTGGCAGCCTCGTCCAGTGCCACGTCGAGCGCCACACCCGCCGTCTTCTGGGTCCTCCTAGTAGCCGCAGCATCCTCCCCACGAGGGCAATGACTACTGACATCTATTTCTGGTGTAGACCCTGAGGAAGTCCCTGGGGAGGTAGATGATGGGGGGAGGAACCTGGGAGTGTAAGATCCATCCCAGAGCTCATAGTACTCCTCGCCCCACTTTTTTTTGGTTATCTCTTCCTCTCCTGGCTGCCTAAATGCGACATTGCATTGCTTCTCTCCTTGCCTTCTAAGACAGCGGTGGAGGAGAGGGGTCCTCAAGTGATGCTCTTACTCATGTTGCTGATCCTCTCAGGACCATCTGCCGCATAATTCCCAATCGTGATCTTCAGACTATGTAGCTCTCTCCTGAGCTATAAAACCCTGTATCTGGTAAGGCACCACACTGCAGAACCGATCCAAGGGCAGCTGGGGTTATTCTCAGCAGGTTACAATAGTTTCTTCAGCTGAAGCCATAATGCCGTCGACCCCCTGTGTCACCGCACAAGTAGCAGTCCGCTGAGAGCACTGAGAGCACACAAAAGACCAAGCAAACACCCTGGCCGAGTTCCTGTGTCCATTTTTCCCTTCCCAGAGCCTTCTCTGACCATAATGGCAACCCTGAGCAGAGACCGCAAAGCTCATTGTTCCTTGGTTCACATGTCAATAAATTAATTTACCATAGACAGTCTGTTGTGTGTCTGTTCATGATTGGACTAAGTAGACCATAGTGGATCTCCTGACCCTAAAGACACTACCTAAAATCTAAAGGGAATTGTGTTTCATGGACCCATTTAATAATATGCATAGACCAAGGAAAATAGTTGATGTGATCCCTATGTGCATCTCAACTTGCAAGTAGCTACCCAAGGTCACATGCATGAAGTGCTACAATTTGCAATCAGTCAATGTTAAGACTGAATGAACTTCCTGCCCAGGTGACCAACACTTTCATGCATACTAGCCAGCATTCAATAGTAATGTGACAATAAAACAGTGCAAGGGAGAGTGCATAAGTGGTTGTCATCAGTGTGTGACCCAACACACCCTTGATCATTCACAATGGTTCGACTTAATCTTCCATACAAAAAATGTAGCATCCCTTACACATACAATGCAACAGTAAGGGAGTACCTGTTTGGGGCTATGTGTCCATTCACAGCAAGAGTGCCACTCACAGTGTACAAGCATGTTTGAAGATCCTTTAAGTGGTACCATTGCAAACTTTGGAGGATTCACTTCTTAGGTGCTTCACCAAGAAACACATGTATACAACCACTACCAGGAAGTCCAAAAGCATGTCCTCTACCCAAACAAAGCATCGATGACAACTGTCACACAGTCAATAAGTAAGCAGTTGTGAAAGTGCAAAACAGTCTTTATTAAAAACACCATAACATTTCTAAAATCTAAAAGTAACTAAACTACATTAACTATTCCTATCTAAACTATGCCTAAACTAACCTATGCTACATTACCTATACTATCCTTACTTAAAGTGAATCTAACCTACCTATACATATACCACAACAGGCAGGTTGCTCGTGGATGCATCAGATTAAAAATGACTAAAAATGACTTAAGACTTGTGTAGGAAGGTGGATATCTGACTATGGTTACCCCCAAACTTTTTGCCTGGTGTTTAGCTGGTTTTTGACATAGTTGGCCTGGGATCCTGCTATTCAGGGCCCCAGGCTGATTGCTCTCTCCTTAAAATGGACTCCATGTACCCTAGGTGCATAACATAATTGGAACTGGTTCACCTTATTGGCCCCTGTAACAGTGTACCCTAGGTACCCAGGACATAGGTGTTTCCAAGGCCTACCAGGGGCTGCAGCATGTATTGTGCCACCCCTGGCCTGGCCTCCATATTTGACACAACTGGCTGATCATTCAGCTGGGGTAAGTTGGTGTAATCACCTCTTACCTAGGTACAGTATGCCTGTGCCTAACCCTAAACAGGACACATATGTTCCTATCAGCCACTCCTATGGAAGGCCTCATCAATCCTGGAGGCAGAGTGCTTGGAAATATGTGAGATGGTGCTCTAGCATGAGCTGAGCCTGTCTGCAGCTGTCGGGAACCACTCCCTAAGCTGTTCCGGGATATTGCCATACCATATACTCTTAAGTGCATTATAATCCTCGCGGTTATTTGCTATCTTTGGTTTGGCTTTATCAAAACATGTCGAGTAAGGTGTCATACGAATTGGAATACTATCCCCTCGACAGTTCTGTCGACGGGGATAGCATTCCACCCTTCTAGAGGGACACGACATGTGTGTAGCCTTAACCCCGGTTAAAGTTAAACAGAGCCTCAGCATCACAAAATGGATGCTGCCACCACAGACACGAGTCTGGCCTCCTGCTGCTGACCGAAACTCGGCAGATGGTGGCCTGGACAAAGGGTTTCCTGCCTGGGAGGTGCGAGCACCACCCCAGACAGGGTTTTGTGTATTGGGTAGGACAGGGCTGAATAGAATCAGACATGCCCGGGGCACACAAGGTGTCCCCGTGCATAGGCCAGTCCAAACCGGTCTTGGGACTTTCCAGACCCAGGCTTGGCACGGAACTGGACAAAGGAAAGGGGGTGTAACCGCCCCCCTTCCTGGTTCCTCCCAGAGGAGGGACCTAGTAGGCGATCCACCCCTCAGATTGGGAATAAGAGTGGGAGCAGTGCCATTGCACAGCAGATCAGCCTGAATCAACTTGAAATACAGAAGAAGACTGGACTTCAACATTCTGCTGCTCAGAAGACTGAAGAGAATCTCCCTTGTGGCCTAGGAGTGGCCACCCTGTGAACACAGGCACCAACCAGCAACTCGACGTCTGCTTTGCTGCCGCCTCCCGCCGGAGCCCGAGCCCAGAGCCCAACAAGAACCAGACTCCCAGACCTCTCAGAGCCCGATCCACAGTCCCTGCAAAGAAGGGACCCGTGGAGGCACCGAGTGACGTGGGACCGGACCTCTTGGAAGACACTCAAAAAGCTGACTGCGCAGCTTCTGAGGCATCCTCGACATTGTGCTTTGGGGATTAAGAACCCCCACCACCGAGCAGCCCTTGCATCAAAGAAGAGCCCTCCAGCATCTCCACGATCTGCGTGGAGCCATTTGCATTGTGCCACTTGACGCGCCATCCCGGCCACTAGCCACGTGGTCAGCGGCCATCTTGGCGACGAAACCAACGATTTACACAGCAGGTCTGGTTGCTCCAGACCTACCCAAGCTCCTGTGAAAAGGAGCACTCGCTCTGACCTTGCTGGTCCGAGTGTTAAGCATCTCTCGATTCCTGCGTGGCTTGCATTAGCCAAGGCCTGTTTGCTCCGATCAGGTCGCCGACACCGCCAGCAGCGAGAAGCCTGCGTGGGACAGCTCGTGACCGAATTCTGGACGACCTCGACCCCCGGTGTCCACATGGCTGCAGAGAGAATCTACCCGACAACGCCTGTTTGCACCCGACATCGCCTGGTTCCAATCTGGTTCCACGGTAGTCACTGGCTAGTGACTTTGAACATTGTCCCCTCTGCTTTCAGGTCTTCACCACTTCAGATCCACCCTTGGATCCACCGGAACTCTTCACATCGAGCCGCCTGCAGCATCTTCAGCTCCAAGCACCATCGACCAGCGTGACGAAACCCGACACTACTTCGACCCTGTGCACCCGCTTCCTGTGGGTGAGGTAACTCAGCTCCGCCGGTGCTCCTGCACTGGTACACATCTCAAGGGCCTGTGTCTTAAGTTTCAACTCCATAGGTCACTCGGAAGGTTCCTAACTTTCTAACTTTGTACTTTTTACGCACCATAGACTTTGCATTGGAAAGTGCGTGCACTTTGAACACTGCACCCGAGTCCCGCGGGCCTTTCCCGACTTAGTCACTGCTAGTCTCGAATAGCTCCAGCGATTCCCAAGGCCCTAGGCCTGTTCCCTTTCCTATTGGTATCTCTTATACCACTTTCTTAGTATATGGTTTAGGTGGCCCCTAGGGCTCATCCATATTGTGCAACTTTTGTGTATTTTAAACTGTCTTGTGATTTAACGCTTGTGCTTCTGTGCTCATAAAGAGTCCAGGGGATTTTATAGTTAATAAATCAATATATATTTTCAATATATATCTGTGTGGTGTCCCTTTCATTTGGTATTCAAGGGGGTTGTGTATGGTATAACAGCTGGCTTCACATGCCTTTCAGAGTTTAGCCTAAGACTGCTTTGTCCACGTTACCGCTAGGATAACTGGTCTACAAGGTTGAATTACAACCATCATCATAAGGGTTGCTTGGCATGGTACAAAGTGATCACTAAGAATTAGTGAGCATTATATACCAGGCCAACTTCTCACATTGGTGAGCAGTGGATTGGGATCTGAGCTTGCTGTTGTTTTACCATTACAATCTTTGAGATTATCATTTGAAAGATCATACAGGTACCTGCTAGGTACATATAAAACAAGACTAGTATACTTAAGTTCTACTGAACTTAGTTGTTGTAGAGCAAAGGGAGTAGCACACCCTAGCTACAACTACTAGATAGGTTTAGTAGGTAAACACCAGTGTAGGTAGATTGCAACACATCCACCCACACTAGAGCAATGTCTGGAGCAGAGGGTTCCACTGGGAACATCCCTGTTGAGAGTGACCCTGCAAGGGCACCATCCAAATTTGCTATTTTTTCCTTTAAGAAACTAAGACAGCTTTGTGTCTTAAGGGGTCTGAAGACAGAGCCTTCCCCTACTACAGACCACCTAAGAGAGCTCTTAGACCAGTCTGAGACTCTAAAGCCCTCTAAGGCAAACCCCACAGGGGATGCTGAAGGAGGCCATCCTTCAGAGGATGACACTGTAGACACCCCTGGTCCTATCATCCTAGTAGATGAGGAAGCCCCCATCACTGGAGCTCCTCAGGTAGATGAAGAGGAGGAGGAAGAGGAAGACGAGGAAGAGGTGGAAAGCAATGAGTCAGATGATGACAGAAATAGTCAGGTGCTGGTCAGTAGACTGAACCAGGCTAACTTAAGCCTATTTGGGACTGAATCTGGTAACAACCCATTCAGACCCCCAGGTGGACTTAACCAGAAGCCTAGGAGGAGAAGGACTCACTCAGGTGACTCTGACAACTCCCATGCTTCTAGAGGTTCTCATGGTCACTCCAGAAGGGGGATGACTAGCCCTCAGAGAAGGGAACATGAGGCCAAAATGAGAGAGGCTGAATTGAGGATCCAGAGACAAGAATTAGAAGTTGCCCTGGCCCAAGAGAAACTTGCTAGAGCAAGACAGCCTAGAGAGAGTGGATTAGGATCCACTGGTGGCAGCACTATCCCTAAGGATAAAGACAGGTCTTTTGATACAAGAAACCTGTGTAAGATTGTGCCCCCCTACAAAGCTGGGGATGACATCCACAAATGGATGACTGCACTTGAGAGAGCCTGCATGGTACAGCAGATCCCTCAGGAGCAGTGGGCAGCAATCCTGTGGCTCTCCTTTGAAGGTAGAGGCAGAGCCAGACTCCTCACAGTGATGAGGATTCTAGAAACTACATGGTCCTGAAGAGTGCTCTGATTGATGGGTTAGGCTTAACCACTGAACAGTACAGGTTAATGTTCAGAGATACCCAGAAGACACAGACTCAGGACTGGTCTGAATTTGTTGAATGTGCCAATAAGGCTCTGGAGGGCTGGTTGCTGGGAAGTAAGGTTACTGACTATACAGGATTGTATAATTTAATTATGAGAGAGCAAATCTTAAGTAATTGTCAAAATCAGCTTCTACATCAGCACCTGGTTGACTCTGATCTGACCTCCCCACAAGAATTGGGTAGGAGGGCAGACAAATGGGTCAGAACCAGGATCAGGCCTAAGAACCAGGGTGGTGACCAAAAGAAAGAGACTACCAAGCCTCAAGAGAAGGGTGGGGATAAAAGTAAGGAAAAGACTTCCCCATGGCCCCAAAACTCCAAGAATGGGGGTGGGTCCCAAGACACTTCTACAACCCAGAAACAGCCTTATTGTCATACCTGTAAACAGGTGGGGCATTACAAAACAGATAGCTGTTGTCTCAAGAATGGCAATAAAGAGAATATACCTCCAGGTAAGGCTCCAACACCTCCTGTCACTGTTAGCAGTGGTCCCCCAGGTGGTGGGGGCACCCCCAAGAATTTGGGTGGGTTTACTTTTGGAGGACAGGTGGACTCTGGCCTATCCAGGTCCCCTAACTCCGATACTCTTGTCTATGAGACTGGCATGGGGTTTGCCAATTTCACTGCTTGCCCAAACACTTTGAGCAAGTATAGACAGGAGCCCCTCATCAATGGCTTGAAAGTTGAGGCCTTCAGAGACACAGGGGCTAGCATCACCATGGTGGCTGAATGTCTAGTCCCCTCAAGGCAACTTTTACCTGATGCCAGATATCAGGTGACAAACATTGATGGCATAGAAACCAATCATCCCATGGCAGTAGTCAATCTTAGCTGGGGAGGTGTCACTGGCCCAAAGAGAGTGGCAGTGTCAGCAAACTTGCCTGTAGATTGCCTACTGGGTAATGATTTGGAAATCTCAGCCTGGGCTGAGGTTGAACAGCAAACCCATTCTAGGATGGTAAATCTCCATGGAAAGGTTAGTGGGGCTGTGATGGCTACAGCCCCAATCCAAGATGTCCTTCCTGAAAAGGTTGGTAAGGCTGAGCAAACCTCAGCCCCATCTTTAGCTAACTTCCCTCCTGAACAGATTAGCAGGGCTGTACTGGTACCAGCCCATACCCAAACTGAGTCTCCTCCTGAAAAGGTTGGAGGGGCTGTGATGGCCACAGCCCAAACTCAAACTGATACCTGGGTAGTGAAGCCTGAAATGATGGATCACTCCACCCAAACTGAGAGCATGGAGGAGGAAGAGAAATCTCCCCCTCACCAGACTTTAGGAAAGGATCAACCTCCTCAGGGAACTGATCTTACCCCTGTTGAAGGAACTGTCCCAGAGGTTGTTAGGCCTGGACTGACAGAGCCTCTGATGGCAGTGGACCCTTCTCAGGAGGGACCCAGTCTGGAGCAGGTAACCTGCCCCTCTCTACCTTGCCTTACTCAGCCCAAAGCTGCAGAGGACAAGAAGGACAGTGAGACCCAAATGGCCCCCTGTCAAATAAAGCACCCCCATCAACAGATTAGGGGCACCGAAACTAGTAGCCCTAGTGAGGTGAAAACTTTAAAAACTCCTGAGGGATCCCCCTTAAAAGTAGTTAGGGACCTCCCCCAGATGGATATTGTTGGGCACAGCCAAACCAGGGACCAAAAGGCCCCAAACCTAACCTGTCCCTCCAGTAAGCCAAACAGAGGGACCCAGCCTCCAGCTTTAGGTAGCCAGAGGTTGACCCTGAGAGCACAGTGCAACTCAGTCAAAGAAAGAAAGGCACACATGGTGGAGAGCGATTGGAGGAAGCTGAGTCCTACAGAGGAATCTCACTTCAGTACTCCATCTCAACACCAGCCTTTGACTTTGCAAAGACACGCCACAGGTAGAGATTCCCTATGGTGGAGACCCTCAGATACCCTTAGGGTGAGGGATTGCTTAGTGGACCATGAAACAGGGAGTTACCAAGCCAGAGCTGGTACTTCCTTATATGGCCACTTAGGCAATATAGGCTTACCTGGTCAAGGATAGCCTTATCTCCTTTCGTTTGGGGGGGGGGTTATGTAGGAAGGTGGATATCTGACTATGGTTACCCCCAAACTTTTTGCCTGGTGTTTAGCTGGTTTTTGACATAGTTGGCCTGGGATCCTGCTATTCAGGGCCCCAGGCTGATTGCTCTCTCCTTAAAATGGACTCCATGTACCCTAGGTGCATAACATAATTGGAACTGGTTCACCTTATTGGCCCCTGTAACAGTGTACCCTAGGTACCCAGGGCATAGGTGTTTCCAAGGCCTACCAGGGGCTGCAGCATGTATTGTGCCACCCCTGGCCTGGCCTCCATATTTGACACAACTGGCTGATCACTCAGCTGGGGTAAGTTGGTGTAATCACCTCTTACTTAGGTACAGTATGCCTGTGCCTAACCCTAAACTGGACACATATGTTCCTATCAGCCACTCCTATGGAAGGCCTCATCAATCCTGGAGGCAGAGTGCTTGGAAATATGTGAGATGGTGCTCTAGCATGAGCTGAGCCTGTCTGCAGCTGTCGGGAACCACTCCCTAAGCTGTTCTGGGATATTGCCATACCATATACTCTTAAGTGCATTATAATCCGCGCGGTTATTTGCTATCTTTGGTTTGGCTTTATCAAAACATGTCGAGTAAGGTGTCATACGAATTGGAATACTATCCCCTCGACAGTTCTGTCGACGGGGATAGCATTCCACCCTTCTAGAGGGACACGACATGTGTGTAGCCTTAACCCCGGTTAAAGTTAAACAGAGCCTCAGCATCACAAAATGGATGCTGCCACCACAGACACGAATCTGGCCTCCTGCTGCTGACCGAAACTCGGCAGATGGTGGCCTGGACTAAGGGTTTCCTGCCTTGGGAGGTGCGAGCACCACCCCAGACAGGGTTTTGTGTATTGGGTAGGACAGGGCTGAATAGAATCAGACATGCCCGGGGCACACAAGGTGTCCCTGTGCATAGGCCAGTCCAAACCGGTCTTGGGACTTTCCAGACCCAGGCTTGGCGCGGAACTGGACAAAGGAAAGGGGGTGTAACCGCCCCCCTTCCTGGTTCCTCCCAGAGGAGGGACCTAGTAGGTGATCCACCCCTCAGATTGGGAATAAGAGTGGGAGCAGTGCCATTGCACAGCAGATCATCCTGAATCAACTTGAAATACAGAAGAAGACTGGACTTCGACATTCTGCTGCTCAGAAGACTGAAGAGAATCTCCCTTGTGGCTTAGGAGTGGCCACCCTGTGAACACAGGCACCAACCAGCAACTCGACATCTGCTTTGCCGCCGCCTCCCGCCGGAGCCCGAGCCCAGAGCCCGACAAGATCCAGACTCCCAGACTTCTCAGAGCCCGATCCACAGTCCCTGCAAAGAAGGGACCCGTGGAGGCACCGAGTGACGTGGGACCGGACCTCTTGGAAGACACTTAAAAAGCTGACTGCGCAGCTTCTGAGGCATCCTCGACATTGTGCTTTGGGGATTGAGAACCCCCACCACCGAGCAGCCCTTGCAACGAAGAAGAGCCCTCCAGCATCTCCACGATCTGCGTGGGGCCCATTTGCATTGTGCCACTCGACGCGCCATCCCGGCCACTAGCCACGTGGTCAGCGGCCATCTTAGCGACAAAACCGACAATTTACACAGCAGGTCTGGTTGCTCCAGACCTACCCAAGCTCCTGTGAAAAGGAGCACTCGCTCTGACCTTGCTGGTCCGAGTGTTAAGCATCTCTCGATTCCTGCGTGGCTTGCATTAGCCAAGGCCTGTTTGCTCCGATCAGGTCGCCGACACCGCCAACAGCGAGAAGCCTGCGTGGGACAGCTCGTGACCGACTCCTGGACGTCCCGACCCCTGGTGTCCACGTGGCTGCAGAGAGAAGCTACCCGACAACGCCTGTTTGCACCCGACATCGCCTGGTTCCAATCTGGTTCCACGGTAGTCACTGGCTAGTGACTTTGAACATTGTCCCCTCTGCTTTCAGGTCTTCACCACTTCAGATCCACCCTTGGATCCACCGGAACTCTTCACATCGAGCCGCCTGCAGCATCTTCAGCTCCAAGCACCATCGACCAGCGTGACGAAACCCGACACTACTTCGACCCTGTGCACCCGCTTCCTGTGGGTGAGGTAACTCAGCTCCGCCGGTGCTCCTGCACTGGTACACATCTCAAGGGCCTGTGTCTTAAGTTTCAGCTCCATAGGTCACTCGGAAGGTTCCTAACTTTCTAACTTTATACTTTTTACGCACCATAGACTTTGCATTGGAAAGTGCGTGCACTTTGAACACTGCACCCGAGTCCCGCGGGCCTTTCCCGACTTAGTCACTGCTAGTCTCGAATAGCTCCAGCGATTCCCAAGGCCCTAGGCCTGTTCCCTTTCCTATTGGTATCTCTTATACCACTTTCTTAGTATATGGTTTAGGTGGCCCCTAGGGCTCAT
Source organism: Lissotriton vulgaris (assembly GCF_964263255.1). Classification (NCBI taxonomy): domain Eukaryota; kingdom Metazoa; phylum Chordata; class Amphibia; order Caudata; family Salamandridae; genus Lissotriton; species Lissotriton vulgaris. The sequence goes on from NC_141691.1 coordinate 1,449,592,357, forward strand.
CCATATTGTGCAACTTTTGTGTATTTTAAACTGTCTTGTGATTTAACGCTTGTGCTTTTGTGCTCATAAAGAGTCCAGGGGATTTTATAGTTAATAAATCAATATATATTTTCAATATATATCTGTGTGGTGTCCCTTTCATTTGGTATTCAAGGGGGTTGTGTATGGTATAACAGCTGGCTTCACATGCCTTTCAGAGTTTAGCCTAAGACTGCTTTGTCCACGTTACCACTAGGATAACTGGTCTACAAGGTTGAATTACAACCATCATCATAAGGGTTGCTTGGCATGGTACAAAGTGATCACTAAGAATTAGTGAGCATTATATACCAGGCCAACTTCTCACAACTTGAAAATAACGGATCATAAAGGATTAATTTGTATGAAAATAGTAAAAATTTTCGCAATTGCATAAGCGACAGTGCCATGGTTTGGGGCACTGATCCAGTGCCCTATTATAGTGATTCAATGTTACACGTGTCTTAGGAGCTGGGCACGTAACCATTGAGCACGCATATCTAAAAATGAAGAAGTGGATAAAGTGGATGAAAAAAGGTGTGCAGCCTACTCCCCCCATATGTTGTTACAATTAATCGGCTTCAATGGGCTAGCACCCACTCAAGATTGGAATAAAAAGAACTTACGGAGATAACCACTCCTCGAGCCACACGCAAGGCGGAACATCTGGTTTCACTCAGCATGTTTATTTTTAGAATCGTTGGAAGTTTCTTGGAATTGATTTTTTAAAAACAAATGATGACAATGGAATTCGAGCAAGCGCTTTGATCTTCACAGTATCTCTATATGTATCCATACGGCGATGGGATAATAATGAACACTTACCATGTTTTGTAGATTGGAAATGGGCTACTAAAGGGAATTTAAGATGTAACATGGGAGTTGTAGTTTAAGGGAGGTCCGGATTGATTGCAGTTTCACTGATATTTACTGGTCACTTTAACGGGCGGGCAATTGTGGGAGGAGGGGTTGAGAAAGTATTTAAATGAGAGGCGAGTTGCGAACTAGGAGACAGGCTTGCCGAGATCAGTCGACATAATGGTTTGCAGCAGGTACGTGATGAGGGCAGTTGATAAAAACGGGGGGAGGGGATAGTGATTAACTCCTGTTTAGATGCTCGTTTTATAGCACTGAGCTTTATATAGAGACATGGCTTATCTCAGCACGAGGCTGACTAGCAATGAGAAGTAAAAAATAAAATGTTTGACGCCGTTGATGATATGTGACCAGAAAGAGCGGAAACATGGGTGTTGTTAGACTCGGGGGTGTCAGTAGTTTTGTTGGAAACCTCATTATGTAAGGTGCAGGATAGCCTGAATACCAGTGATCATACCGAGGATAAGGAGGGAGGGAAGGTATATTAAGGGTACAACAGCCAACATGTGACTATGAAACTGTTCGGAATGTCAATGATATTAAGGCATTAGATCAGCACAGAATAATTACATGCACTTATGGGAAAAGCGTAGAATGCCCATTTGATAGTATGGAGGTTACAGTAAACGATTTTAACTTTATATGTGGAAAAGTGATTTGTTATCTAGAAGCACATTGTATGTTAATATCTGTATAATTAATTCTTACAGTTACCCCTGACGAAGGGCCCCTGGAGGCACGAAATGCATTGGGTTGTAATAAACTGCTTAAAGATGAAACATGCCTTCAGTGCGTATTTTTGAATGAAGAGGTTCGGATGGCCCATCAAGGATATGAGAAATAGTGGAAAATTGGCTTTTCCTTGCTCGTGGATGCATCAGATTAAAAATGACTTAAGACTTGAAAATAACGGATCATAAAGGATTAATTTGTATGAAAATAGCAAAAATGTTCGCAATTGCATAAGCGACAGTGCCATGGTTTGGGGCACTGATCCAGTGCCCTATTATAGTGATTCAAGGTTAAAGATCACCCCCACCTCCTTCAATATTTATTTTTTATTTGTGTATTTTATAAAGCGCGCAGCTACCCCAACGGGGTGTCCCGGCGCTATTGAGCAGACAGCAGTTGGTCCAAAGCGAGAACTTCCTAGCAGAAAAGAAAGCTTTTAAGGGATCTGCGAAATTCGAGTTTCGACTGAGTCATGCGGAGGTGAAGCGGAAGTTTGTTCCAGCGACGGGTGGACTACACACATTTGCACATGAGACAAACATAAAATACACCCATACACAAATTAACTAAATATGAAAACCTAAACAAACATATATTTTTTGTAATTCTTTTGTTTCTTTGAGTTTTTTAATACACACACTAAATATTAACTCCCCACACACTAAATTACCTACCCACCAATACCCCACCTAACACCAAATATTAAAATCTATTAAAACACTAAAACTAAACTATCATATCACTATGCTAAAATCTATCCTAACCTATGTTAAAACTACATACTCTAAAACAACCAATATTAACTGGCGAGTGGCAGAAAGCCAGGGGGCCTACATTTGGTGTTCATTCCTGTCCACAGATTGTTGCAAAGTGTGCACCATTTTCATCAGTTTGGACATAAAGTTCTAAGCCTACCATTCTCAACTTAATAGCTGCATTGGCTTTCCGGGACTGCCTTTTGTACTCCGTTTGTAGAGCAGGTGCTATGGTGACTGTAGGAGAGTGGGATCTGCTTCCTATGTTTACCCCCTCTTTTTTCTGTGTTTCACTGGTTTATCAACTTTAGTCTGGCTGTGGCCCTGCTAATCAGGACCACAGCCTAGCTGTTCTCTCTCTAAATTGATTGCATGTACATTAGGTACACTCCAGATTGGTTACTGGGTTACCCTTGTGAGTCCCTAGTATATGGTACCTTAGGTACCAAGGGCATGGGTACACCAGAGACCTACCAGGGGCTGAAGCATGTATTATGCCACCCCTGGGAAGCCTTACAAAATGGCACCACAGGTCTGCACTTGCAGCCTGGGTAAGGTGGTGTAAGCACCCCTTACTTAGATATAGTATACCTATATCTACCATTTAAAACAGACACATATTAACCTATAAGTCACTCCTATGGCAGGCCTTGACAATCCTGAAGGCAGAGTGCTTGGTTTTGTGTGAGAGGGTGCCCTAGCATAAGCTGAGCCCCTCTGCAGCTTTTGGAATCCCTTCCTTATAGCTGTTCTGTGATATGGACATACCATATACTCTTAAGTGCATTATGATCCTAGCGGTTAATGCTGACTTTGGTTTGGCTTTATCAAAACATGTCATGTTTGGTGTCAAACACTTTGGAATACTACCCCCCCCCCCCCCCACCAGGCAGGGGTAGCATTCCACCCTTCTAGAGGGACAAGACATGTACACACTGGTACACCCGGTAAATGTTTTAAAGAGCCTCAGCATCACAAAATGGAGGCTGCTGCAGCAAACACGAGTCTGACCTCCTGCTGCTGGATGAAACTCCGGCAGGGGAGGTTTGGACAATAGGTTTCCTGTCCAGGGAGGTGCCAGTACCTCCCCAGACAGGCTTTAGTGTATTGGGGCAGGGTGGGTTGCATTCACTGAATTTTTTCAGAGACTGCCTAGGGCACACAAGGTGTCCCATGCATTTCCCAGTTCAAACTGGTTGCTGGGGCACTCAGCCCCAGCTCTGACATTAAACTGGGCAAAGGGGAAGGGGTGTGACCACCCCTTCCCCAGGTCCTCCCATAGGCGGGACCCTAGAGTTAGTCCAACCCCTAAACTTAGTTTAAGTATATGAACCCAGTCACTGAGACTTTAGATTACCCTGGACGAAACTCTGAAGAAGAAATTTTGGACGTTTGACATTCCATATCGACTGGAAGACAGAATAAATCTCCCTTGTGGTCAAGGAGTGACTCCCCTCTTCAAACAGGCACCTAAGAAGCATCATGCCAGTCTGCATTTTCGAGGCTCCTGCCGGATCCCAAAGAATCTGCAACACAGGGCACAGACATCTCTGAGGCTGACACGAGTCCCCAGCAAAGCTGGGACCTATAGCTATTACGAGAGACGTGGGACCGGAACTCCTGGACATCCTACACATTTGCTAGTGCATCGACTTCCCCTGCTTTACTGAAGTTGTGAATTGGGCTACTTGCAGTCCAAGCCATGAGCACCTTTTGCATCAAAGATTGTGGGCCTACACTCCATGAGTGTTCTGTGGGCCCGCTTTCAGCATTTCAGTTTGAGGTGCATTTGCCATCCCTAGTCTGTTGGCTAGTGGGTCACCACAAAGGAATCTACTTTATTTCTTGGATTTTACTGGTTGCTCCAGATGTGCCCTGACTCCCCTCCAAAGGGTGAGTCCCTCAGACCTTGCTGGTCTGCACCGAAGCCAATCTTGTTATCTTGCATTGGTTGCTGTTATCTTCCAAGGCTTGTTGGGTCCAATCCAGATACCGACACTGCAGCATTCGACATCCAACATGGGACAGCTCGAATCCAGCTCCTGGTTGTCATCTACACCTCCTGGATCTCGTGGCTGAAGAGTCAAGCTTCACCTCCTCCGCTTGAAAGCTCCCGACATCGGCTGGCATCTTCTTGTCGCCATCCTGTTCACTGGCTAGTGACCCAGACTCTGTCCCCTCTGCTTTCAGGTTCTTCAGATCTCCGATCCACCCTTGGATCCATTCGGACACTTTTCTCCTGGTTGCCTGCAGCCTTTCTTCGCAGCTCGCCATTGAAAACGACGACGAAACCCAACACTAACAGACACCTATGCACCCGGCTTCCCTGGGTGAAGTAACACGAGTACTTCTGTGCTCCTGTCGGTCTTGACTCTTGAAGTATCTAGTACTGAAGGGTTCCATCATAGTCCACTCCTAAGTGTCCCTAATCTTTAACTTTGTAACCTAAACTTTCTCCATAGAAGTCAATAGTGATTTGTGGTTGTGTTTAGCCACTGCACGCCTCCCCCGTGGGTCTCCTGCGTACCTACCTTGGGTGGTTCTTATACCACTTTCTTAGTATATGATTTGTGAGGCCGCTAGCGTAAAACGTATACTGTGCTAATTTACTGTGTGGTATTTAAGACCTTGTATTGTACTTTTGCCTCTAGCCTCATAAAGAGACTAGAGGGGTTGTGTTTAGAATAAATACAAATATATTTTATATATGCCTGGTGTGGTGCTCTTTCATTTGATCATTCAAGAGATTATAGACTGGTAAAACAAGCTGCTTTACATTCCTTCAAGACGTAGCCTGTAGTCTGCTCTCCACAGCTACCTCTAGGATAGCTTTCTATAAAGGTTGACTTAAAACCTACCATCAAGAAGGGTCATTTGGACTGGTGCAAGGTGCCCACTAGAATAGTGGACATCATGTGCCAGGCCAACTTCTCACAGCGACCATCTAAGGTGCCACTGCTGGGGGCGCTGTGAAGGGTCAGGAATTGTCCCTGGATCACCACCATTGAACACCTTCACTTCGGGCTCTATGCTTTCCCTGTCCAGGCTTTCTGTCCACAAGGTGCTGACTTCCATGTCCCTGCTGCCTTCAATTTCTCATACTGGCTCCCCATGCACCTGCAGGCCTTGGCTACGTGCCTGATCTGGGGATACCTCTCCAAATTAATCCAAAATGTTTTTTTCTGTTCAGGGATCATGTTGTCTGTAGGAGAGGAAGGGAATATGTATCTGGACAGGCTGCATTTTTCCAAGTTGTCATCACTTACATGCACGATTTACTATTATCAGAACAAGTGGCATGTCCAGCCGAAAAACAGACATCTATGGAACGAATCATGGCCAAACTTCATAATAAGCATGTAGTTCTTCTAAAATTACAATGCAAAAGTACTTAGGTCTTGGCTTTGTAGGTATAGGAAATGGCAGTATCTGCCCTAATAAATGTATATCCAAGTACATTTATAGACAGAATCTGACAATGATGTTGTATACACTTGGAATGGTACACATGGTCCATCTAAGTACTCCCTGGGGATTGCCAAGCAGCATGCAAGACAGTAAAATCTATGGCCAAATATCTATGTGAAATTAGTAAAGTGTAGCAAGTATACATATTGTGCCTCAGCAATGCCTCACACATTGCAGAATAGATTAACTTTGTGCAAGGTAGTTGAAACATAGACAGAGTATGGTAGGCTACCTCCGTAACAATAGACCTGTTGGACACTTCTCCAAGAATGACACATGGACATACCTGGAACACTTTAAAAAAGTTCACGGAATGAAAATCAACTAAATGCTCTTTTACATATCCAAGAGTCTGTCCCTACATTTCTGCACGGATTGTTACCTAGATACACATCAACTCATACATAATCCATGTGATGATTGTGTGCATGCATGCTGTAGATCCCATATATTTGAGTATATTGTGCTGTATATTGCAGGTAATTGACTGAAAAGGTTCAATGATCACCATTCCTGGGGGAGACAGTATGGGTAACGGCAGCAGTAGGTGGACAGTGAAATTTGATACTAGAATTTATATAGCGCACGATTGCCCAGGAGCATCTAGGCGCTTTGCGGAGGAAAATGGCCTGTATGCAGACAACACAGTGCATATGTGGTACTTAACACATTGGCTATATTCCTCACAAAACACTACAGAGTTATGGACATGTGTATATTATTGGACACGTTACGCACTCTCCCACATTGTGTCCATGCAAGGTTGAGGCACACCTGCATATGTTATCAGGGATCGTATTTACAACTCCACAGACAAAGCCTGTATTCTTTTACCAAACAAGGTTCACCTGAAGTATTTTTATGATTCTCTAAAATTGTATAGTACCTTGCGCAGATTGATTGTACTTTGAGACAGTCATCAGATCTGCTTCTGTAACTGTGCTCTCGGCCAAAGTGTTTAATTAAACCAACTGCTTCTGTTTTGCTAAACACCGCTTGTCTTTTGTTTTTTCAAGGCAAATTCATATATGAGCAACATTTTGGCGAGCCAGCCAGGGGACATACCTGACTTCAGCCAAAGCCAAAGGAAAGGGACCCTGCCCAGAGAGATTCACATCTGCGCGGCAAGGAAGGTGAGCAGACGCCGTAATTGATTAGAAGTTCTGCTGAATCCGCTGGGTTCAGTCCTGTCCCTAAACCACTGTTAGAGGGTAAGGGACCACATCTGATCCTAATTATTCAGCATTTGGAATATGGCAAACTAGGAAAAAATGCACAAATTTAACCTGAGCGCCCGCTACTGACAGAAATCTGTCACGTTACCTATTTTATTTGCCCAAACTGATTAGTCACAAGGCAGACTTGTAGGCGGTCCTACAGAGGTAACCTTTTTGTTTTATTCAGCACGCTAGGACAGGGGAAAGTGGTCATCTCTTGACCCTCTGGGTGTGGTACAGATGGTGCGCCTGTCCCCTGGGTGTGATACAGGGTTGAGGCCTCACTGCTTGGACCGCTAGGCGTGATACTGATGGTAAGCATGGGCCCTGGGCATTGTATAGGGCAGGCACCTCAATATTATTTTTTAGTCTAAAGGGTTTTTTCAGTGCTTCCGCTTTCTTAACACTGAAGGTATCTGAAAGAAATGAGAGTTGTTGCTCTTTTTTGCCACTGGGTGTGACACAGATGGCATGCTAAGCATCAGGGGGTAAAACAGGGTGCAATTCGAACACTAGGGAAATATTTGGATCTGGGAGATTAGGTGTAGCTTGTGTTTTGCCAAGAGGGGCCTGTGATTTTTTGAGTTATTCCTTTTCTCCATGAAACATTTTTTGTTTTCTTTGTTCTGGCACCGATATTGACACACTATCAGGTTCACTTAATCTTGTGTACTGTGCAGGGCTTCCCATGGCCCCTGGTGAGCTAGGAGCAGACTAAGGCATTTTTGAAAAAGTCTTCATTTTTCCTCTGTCAGTTTTTTCTTTTATAGTGTTGTAATTGATGCAAGATATATTTGATGTTGTGGTTATTTGATGCTGTTGCGCTGGTAAATTAATGCAACTGTATTTTGCCTTCAGCATTCTGTTTTCATCAATGTCTCAATGTGCTACATGAAGGTGTTGCTATTTTCACAATTGTAATTTCATATAATACTAAAGTCTGCTATTTTTCTGCCAAATTTCATAATGTTATAGGAATTCCACTTCCTTCCTGGTTGTGACCCTTCATATGCATTGCTATTTGTGTTTGTGAAATATTTGTATTGATGCATCTGTTAATACAGTTGAGTTCATAGTAAGTAGTTAGACTCAACAATCCCCTTGTATAATATTTCCGCATGACCAGAATAGAACTTAAAAATTACCTAAAAACAAAACAAACTAAGGGGCATATGCCTCTTAACACCTTCCGAGCGGCGCAGATTCTTCCCCGGTGCTGGACATTCCAGAACAGGGTGTGGTCGTGACGGAACCATTCCGTCATCAGCACAGCTCAACCGTGACTGATGACGGAATGGTTCCGTCACCAGCATCGAAGGGGTTAAAATGAGTACCCAGCATGTCATGGAGTTGCCACTAATACACATGCAAACCAAGGTGCCCACACAAGTTAAAACACTTAACAAGTATTGCCATGAATGACACACACACACTAAGGTACATGCGTTTTCCTGGCCAAAGGAGGGAACCTTGGTCACCAGCATCATCGGACACATGAGGACATACATACAGACCAACTACGCAGGACAGCAAAAGGACAGGATGGAGGCATTATTAGAGCTTGAGCGATATTTGAGGAGGGCCAGACAGTCAATGCTAGCTCACAGATAATAAACAAAGCATCCTTACCACCCCCGCCATATGCAGGTATGGAGGTGCTCTCCCCGAAGCCGGATATTCCCGCATTAGGAACAGCAGCACACAAGTTGAGGAAGCCGAAGGGTCCCCTACTGAACAGGGAACCGTTAGATCAAAGCATGAAAGTCTAACAGGCCAGCAGGCCAGCAGGCCAGCAGGCCCGGGCAATGCCGGCTCCTGTCCAATGCTAGAGCTCCGTGAAATTCAAACCCACATCCATCACATTCAGGTCATCAAACCCCAGCTACATGAAGAACGAGCACTCCCAACGGGTCCGGTGAACATACCCGAGTAACAGGCATATTCATTGCGGTTTTGGACAGTGATACCACTAGTGGGGGTGAGGAAAGGAATCCCAGTCCTCCGGGATTGGACAACGAGGTGGAAGCCACAGGGTTTTCTCTGGTAGCGGAAGAAACCATAGGAAGCGAGTATAAAGGCAGTTCACACCAAAAGGAACACAGCATAGCTCAGAGATAAGACGGCAATCTAGGTGGGTTAAGTGGAAAGGCATGAACTAAGAAGGAAGACAAAGATAGCTCACACCCTGGAAGCACAGCAAGAATGCAGAGCAGCAGGCCCGCCACCTGAGGAGAGTGGGGGTAGCTACAGAGCACCTTTCACAGGAGAGTTCAAGGAAGTACCAGAGGAGAGGCTTCCAGTTGGGATCCAAACCTCACCAAATTATCAACGCTGGACAGGGGCTGACCAGGAAATAAGTGACCAAGGTAGCCTGGTTCAAACTGAACTAAAATGTAGGAGAATTAAGATGGCACCTTTGTGTGCACATGAGGGGAGCAGTGATGAAGACGTCCTCTGTTCCTCCCAAACACGCGGGACAGATAGACTGACCCCAATGGAGATAGTCGCCTGAAAGTAAGGCTAGATCTTCACACTGCCGTTTTGCCACCAGCTAGCCTGATGGACCGAGGGAAGGACCAGTATGACAGACCCAGGCCGGAGGTGGGATCCTTCAAACCATAGGACAAGGCATTGCTGAAGAATGCAAAATGGCATGGAGGGGGGGGGTCCCAAGTGGAACGTCCCGTACATGCAGGATTGGCTAAGAAGATGGGAACTCTATGTTAAGGAAAGACAAGTGGAGCTCCCCCAAGCCAAAATGTTCCAGCCATTACAGAAGGCCACATCAGGGACCATCTATGTGTTCTGGGCTCAGATGGATAAAGAAGGGCTAAGGACCAAATGGCCGCCCTTGCTGGATGGAGAGGGGAAATGGATATCATGTTTTGAGAAGAACACCACAGGAGTAAATCTAGCGATAGACAATGCTAAAAGTCTGCTAAATAGCTTCAGGGGAGAGCAGACTAAATTGGGGTTCACCTGAGCTCTCATCCCAGCAGTCACGGTGACAAACACAAAGCATGATGGGACAATTTGTAATTCATACAGGCACCAAAATGGAGGTCCCTGAGGGAAATGTTCCCAGACTGCCCTGATGTAGGCGGGTTAATGGCCTGGGGAGACCATAAACGAGTTTCTGGTCAGAATGAGGGAACGATGGGGATAAGAGACCTGACAGTCATGGACTGACATGGGTCCACAAGTTGCATTTATATATGATATTCTCAAAAAGGGGCTGCCCACCGAGATACAAAGTAGTTCGGACAGTATAGTGGGGTGAGATACCAAACCCCAGCAGGAGATACAAGCTCACATATTTCACCATTACAAAAAGAAACCAGAAAAGGACAGGAAGAAACAGGAACAAACCCAGAGAGACAACACTAAGTTGGTCCAACAAAAGTTGAAAAATGCTGCCTTTGAAGGGGCCGTATTGGCTGCAAGCATGCAAATGGCACCAGTCTTGAAGGGGGCTCCATCACAAAACACGCAATAGTTTCAACCTGATTATAATGGCAGAAGTCTTGGATGTTGGCAGCAGCCATACCGTTAAGAATGTTACTATAGCCACAGAATGGGCCACATGGCTGGCCAATGCTGGCTAAAAGCATACCACGAACAGAGGTTGACAAGTCTGGGTCAGTGTTTGCAAATACTCCTTCTATAAAGCCAAGCCCGGGGAGACCAGAATAAACCCTACACACAGCCCCAGAGAAGTCAGTCAGCTACTGCGCCACTGTAACCGGGATCAGGTAGTTCGGCAAACGTGTGGCAACAACAGACAGGAAACCCAGTCTAGCAAGGACTGGGTCCTCAACGACAGTAGGGAGGGGTACCTGTTTGGGAAGGCAACGCTTTTGCACAAACACGGAACCCAAATGTGCAGTAAGTCAAAATCCCCAATGTGAAATATCCATTTAATGCCCACTTCAAAAATTTGCTGTACCAAAACTCAAAGAAGGACCAATGAGACAACATTAAGGATTAAAGACTTTACTTGCGTTTGGGAATTCAGAGCTGCTGGATGTATTTTGCTGATCGGGTAGCTTCACTAGAGTCCACCATCCAAGGTGCTTGTGGAAGCCTTGGCCCCACTCTGCTCCTAATCCCCCAGGGCAGGCTGGCTTGTCGCACCCCAGGGGGAGGGCAGATGATTGGGCAGAGTGGCTCCCCATCCAATCCTTAGAAGCAGGCACCCCATCCCCACACCCACAAGTCAGTTGGGACTGGTTCCAATTACCAAATAAAAAGGGCCCCATTCTTGCGCATCCAGCCTGGGACCAAAATTCCTTCATGGCATGAAGTTCCTATAGCTCCCCAAAAGCTAGCAGCCTCCCACCAATAGATGCCCCTTTTAAGTTCCAAAACGAAGCTCTCCTCCAGTACTGGGAGCCAGGTTTTCCGTATGCTCAGAGTAGCTAAGACCCCATATCCTCCACTGAACAAGATCTGACAGCTTGCAAAGCGCTGCACAGCGCTGAGTCAGTCGGGATAGGAGGCCCTCTCAGATAACCAACTGTCCCCAGTCCAGCACCTTCATTAGACAAATTTCAATGAGTTCTTCAACATTGTTTCTCTCGCTTCTCCCTCAAAGTTTTTCAAGTGTCCAAAGCCTGTTTGCCGGTTGAAGCCCCTCAAGAATAAGAACAAAAGTGTGCTGCCAGTTAAATTAAAAGACATAGTCCGAGGGAGAGGAGGGTCCTGGGGAAAAGGGAATCCATAAGTTCATCACAGCTCCGTGAGAGATCCATACTCAAGAACGTGCTTACCCTTATATCAGACCTAGCAATCAGCCGAATACATGGGAAAAAACCTTTACAACAAGGTTTTTACCACATTGTGCCCTAACCGCGCTTTTTTTGGACACACGTTTTCACCACATGTATGGTTTTGCAACACTTGCCTTTACAGCACGTTTAAGGTAAGGTTGGGGGGCCTGGGGTCTTCCCCACAAATACTTTGTTGATACATACATATATATATATAGATATATATACATGTAAACAGGGGCTGTAAAGCCCGAAACGCGTCATGGTTGGTTGGACCACGAAAAGCTGAAAATAAATTTACCTGAAAGAACTTGTGGTCTGTCTCCTGCTTCGCCGGTCCTGGATGATCGGAGGTGGTATTGCGGAGTTTCAGTTCAGATATATATACATATATATATATATATATATTACCCACTGGCAGTCGCCAGTAGGTAGTTGTAGTTAGGACCTATTATCCATAGGAAATCTGCAACATTCTATTTGAAATATCTTTGGTGCCGGTTGACGAATCTTCGCGAAATTTTCCAAACTGGTGGGGCGCTCCGGTCCTCTCCTATACTGAAAGTCTCGGGGTGATTTGGGAAGCGGGTCGAGAAAAAAGGAGGGTCCCAAAACATATTTTCCCCATGCAATTTTCCATAGGAAGCATTCATCGCAGCTACAGCCCGAACTGCTGAATGAAATTACACCAAATTTGGCAAAAAGGTAGCCCTTGGTTCAGACTCATGCCTTTTGGATAAATGGTGTGAATCCGTTCAGTAGTTCCTGAGAAAATCAACAGTGAAATCACATATATATCTAGGTCTGCGGATCCTCCCAAGCACTAGCTTTATACTAATTGGCTGTCAACACTTCAAACCAGGAAGTGTTGGCATCCTTCTTGTGCCTCGGTAGAACCGAGGAACAAGAAAGCAGTGAAATAAACCATGCAAAGGGGGCAGGGTAGAAACACCCTGACCCCCTAGGACTGCTCAGGGGGTCCAACAAATACACCTAAGGCCAAAAGAATTTTATTTTATTTTTTTTAAATCGCAGGATGCTCGTAGGTTCCGCGCATCCCACTGCCGGTAAAAATAAAAGCCAGCGCTTTGTTTCTAATTAGCCCCAGGGGGGCAATTCCTGGGGGCAATATATTATAGAAATGGGGGGCCCAGAGGAGCCCTCCAACCCCGGGGACCACCACCCCCCAGGGCGTTTCTGAAATTATGTGGGGGCTCTCAGACCCCCAGCCCTGGGGACCGCCAACCCATGGCTACAAATTGAAATTAGTGGGGGGGCTCAAAGGCCCCCAAGCCCCGGGGACCGCCACCCTGGGGCTTTATCTATATATTTGGGGGGCTCACGCTCCTTCTCCCGCAGCCCCGGGGACAACCACCCCCGGGGCATGATTTTATTATTTTAAAAAATAAAAACCTATGCGGGGTGCTCAAGCCCCCGCCACACGCCCCGGGGACTGCCACCTCCCGGGGCACTAAGTATTTAAATTGGGGGGTCCATGACAGACCTCCCAGCCCTGGGGACCACCACCCTAGGGGCTTTGTAAATTGTGGGGAGGGGGGTCGCGCGGCGCTCCTCCTGGAGCCCTCGATGGCCCTGGGGCCGCCTCATGCAGTGTCCTGGGGTGCCCACCCCCGGGACACTGCTGTTTGCAATGACAGGGCAGGAGCCTCGCGTCTCCCGCCCTGTCATTGCAAACTGCTTTGCTTCATTGAAGCAAGAGCAGATTGCTTTTCCACATGGGGAGCAGCATGTTAGCTACTTCCCATATGGGAAAGCAATGCCGGCTCCCGCAGGACGCGGGAAGCCGGCAGGGACCATGGTGGGATTGGGGACCCTCCACAGCCCCCAACAAAGAGGGCCAGCCCCGGGGGATGGGGTCCCCGGGGCTACAAGTGGCGTGGGAGGGGGGCCATGCGGCCCCCTCCCCAAAATTTTATAAAAAAAATCACAAAAAAACAAAGGCCGGCCCCGGGGGATGGGGTCCACGGGGCCATAAGTGGCCATAGGAGGGGGGCAATGCAGCCCCCCTCCAAACACAAAAAACAAGAAAAGGCCATGCCCCGGGGGATGGGGTCCCCATGGCTGATTAAGACCTCGGGAGAGGGGCCACGCGGCCTCCTTCCTAATTTCTTTTATTTAAAAAAAAATATTGGGGCAGGCCCTGGGGGATGGGGTCTCCAGGGCCACGGAGCTGCGTTGTAGAGTGTTGTAAAAAGGGGCGTGCCTTCTGAACACCTCTCTGCAACGCAGCTCCCTGGCGCATACTGGGGCAGTGCATTGGGGACGCGCAAGTTATAGTTAGCGGAACTAACTATAACGGTGGAATTTCAATGGTTTTGTACGAGTGAGATGTCCAGCTAACTATAACACCCCTGAAACCTATGTTTTTTTCTGAGAATTTCTGAGGTTTTTTAAATGCTAATTCCTAACTATAACATGTCTGAAACTAATGGTTTTTTCAGTAAATATATGTATATGTATAAACAATGAGTGGTAATGGCATACATTATAAAAACATATGCGACTCTGCAACAACTATGCATGCAGCACATGTCTGGTACTAACAGTGGCGGATTTAGATCTTTTTATAAATATGCAGCAACTATTTGACGAAAACAACACAACTATGAGTGAGAGAGAATAGGAGTCCCAACAATTGGGGGCGACATCTCAAACTAATTTTAGACCAAAATCAACCTTTTGCCGTATGTGTCAATTGTTTTAATAATTGTTTTAATAATTGCCGCACATTCACTTTACTGTCGTCGCCTGTGGCGGAAAGCCGGGTGACTTTTAGGCTCTTATTGCGTGTGTATATCTGCTGCTGAGTACGAGCTGCTTTTAAACACTTTGTCTTTGTCTACATTGTTTTTATAATTGCCGCACATTTACTTTACTGTCGTCGCCTGAGGCGGAAAGCGGGTTTACTTTTAGGCTCTCCTTCTGTCTCTACTACTAAAACTTATCACTCACCTCTCTGTCTTCGGTGAATCAGGCCACGTTGCGCTGCTCCCCGTGTTCTCTACCCTTGCAGCCGACTAGGAGCTGAAGGGTACTCTGGGACCAGTAGGCCGTTTCACTTCTTTGGCTGCCATCTTGGGGAGAGGCTGGCTCACTGGTCGGCAGACTAGTGGTGCTGCCTCTGGCCGGTGACGCTATATATTTAGTTGCCTCTGGCTCCGCGCAGCAGACGCGCCTCCCTCGTGCCGAAGGAGCGCCTAAGGAAAGCCCGTCTGCGCCCGTCAGCATCCCGGAAGCGGACGGGTGCGGTCGGGCGGTGGGACTCTGCCATCTACTCAGGGGTAGGATGTTCAAGTACATGTCGGCTGAGCTTTTCAGTCTGAAGGGAAAGGGCGGAAACTATAGCACTGTTTTCCCCTTTAGGCCTAAAGGCAACAGACACTGTCCTGGCTGTGGATGGCTACCAGGAAATGGTTGTATCTCTACCCCCAAGGTTACACCTAATAATAGTACTTTTTTACTTATTAATACCAGGTCCCTTAGCAAACATGCGCTGGATCTTCACACCCTACTGTCCGATATCAAACCCACCTGTCTTTTCCTCCCTGAAACCTGGCTGGGCGACTGCTCGGGCCCTGACATTGCCACTGCGCTCCCGCCCAATTATGTTATTTTCAGGAAGGACAGGGCCAGTGGCCGGGGTGGTGGTGTTGCATTGGCGGTTGACAAGCGTGTTGCTTGTTCCATCATCCCTACAGAGGATATTCAGGGAATTGAGGCTTTGGGATTTTCGTTGTCATTATCACCATATCAATCCTGTATAGGGCTCTTGATTTACAGACCCCTTGGCCCAGTCGGCTCTTTTCACGAGGAGCTCCATTCCGCAGTATCGTCACCATGCCTAAGATCAAAGCACTGCCTGCTTCTGGGCGATATCAATATCCACATGGATATAGCAGATGCAGTAGACACTGTTAGGATTTTTGATACTACCACCCCTCTGGGGCTCATCCCCTATCTCTCCGCCCCTACTCACAACAAGGGCCACATTCTTGATCAAGTCTTTTCTACCATCACCATCCCGGTGGATATAATTACGCTAATGCCAGTGCTGTGGTCGGACCACTACCTCGTGAACTTTCAAATTACTCACCTGGATAGAACCCTCTCAAATGTTCATGACCGCCTAACCCACACTTCACGAGCCTCCCATCGCGTATCCTCTGATGTGATGGCTAAGGCTCTTCTAACCTATCCGTGCCAGCTGTTGGACATTCTTGAGACCGATCTTGACCTTTCGCAAACATGGTTCACTCAGCGCCTTGATGAATTAGCTCCCCCCTGGCCGCCCGCAAAAATTATTCTCGGGCATCAGCTCCTTGGTTTACACCCGCATTGGCAGAGAAACGATGGCAATGCAAGAAAGAGGAAAGAGTATGGCGTCGCCACTATGATCTGTTGTCCAGGAAGGTATATAGAAAATCTGTCAAGACCTATCACCGAGACATCACTCTGGAAAAGAAGTCCTACTTTGCTAAAAGAATTGAGGAAGCTACCAACGCTAGCAAAGAAATTTTCTCAATAGTAAGGGAATTTACTTCACCTACCTCGAGTACTCCCAAGGGCTCTCACTCGGAGTTATGGGTTGCCCAACTGGCCGATTTCTTTGCCAGCAAAATTAAAAACATCCAGGCTTCTTTTCCGCTTTCTGGTGGCACCACTGTTCCCTGCGCTACTTTTCTCTCTCCTCCTGGGGCTGCGACGGACCCTATTCTCTCGAGCTTTCCTCCCCTCTCTCTTGCGTCCTCCTCGGACCTTCTCTCCAAACTAAAATCGGGCTCCCCTCTGGACCCCTGCCCGGCCAAATTCCTTGCCAAAATTGCACAAGGGATCAACCCTCTCATCAACCCTGTACTTAATTTATCACTTAGCACAGGAGTGGTCCCTCTGGCCTAGAAGAAGGCCCTTATTTTACCACTTTTGAAGAAACCTAATCTAGATCCCATAGTCCATGCCAATTACCGGCCTATCTCTCTCCTTCCAGCTTTTGCCAAGGTTGTGGAGAAGCACGTTCATTCGTCTCTCACCAATATCTTGGAGACCAATAACATCTTGCACCACACTCAGTCAGGTTTTCGTGCAAACATGAGCACGGAAACCGCTCTGCTGGAAGTTATGGAGGTAATTAAGGAGGTTCTGGACTCTGGGGGAAAGGCGATGCTGGTGATGCTAGATCTGTCGGCGGCTTTCCACACCGTCCCCCACAGCCGTCTCCTTTTAAGACTCTGGGAGATTGGTCTGCGGTGGCCGGTGTATAGCTTGTTTGAGTCCTTTCTGGCCGACCGCCAACAGACGGTCTGGGCCCCTTCGCACTCAGCCGTAGTGCCGCCATTGGAGGTAGGAGTTCCGCAGGGCTCTATTTTGAGCCCTACCCTTTTTAACATCTATTTGGCCCCTCTGGCTGCGCTTGCGGAGTCCTATGGGGCCCGGATCGTCTCGTACGCAGATGACACCCAGCTCCTTTTTTCCTGTGATAGGAACTCAGACTTTGATGGTGAGAGCATTAGAGGCTGTCTGGGGGCTGTCTTTGATTGGTTTCAGCTCAACAACATTAAGTGCGACTCGGATAAGTCTGAGGTGTTGTTCTTTGGCTGCCCCTCTGACCTGAGATGGAAGTCTTGGTGGCCAGTAGCCTTGTTTCCACCCTTTGTTGCCTCATCCGACGCCAAGAATCTTGGAGTGAAGGTAGACGACGGTCTTACCCTAAAGCCACAGATTCTAGGCCTAGTGGGCAAATGTTTCGGGCTTCTAAAAAGGCTCAGGAAATTTCTGCCTCTACTCTCTTTTGCCCACAGAAAAATAACTCTCCAGGCACTGATAGGATCACGACTGGACTACGCTAATGTTTTATACCTCTGCCTTCCCGAATTCCTGTTAATATGACTGCAAATTGTGCAGAACTCTGCTGCACAAGCTGTGTTTGGCCTGCATCGTAGATACAGTGCCAAAGACCTTTTAAATGCCCTGCATTGGCCTCCAATCAGGAAGCGCATTATTTTCAAGGCTCTTAGTTTGGCCTTTAAGGCACTTTATGGTTCTGGGGCCATCTACATTAGGAAGCGTTTAGACTTCTATCAGCCATCGAGGCCGCTCAGGTCATCTTCTCTGGCCTTGGCCTCTGTCCCGGCAATCAGACGTGCTCGCATTGGAGGCCGTTCCTTCAAACGCCTGGCGCCACAACTGTGGAATGCCCTACCATTGTTGTTAAGGCTGAATGTCAATCTCTTAGCCTTTAGGAAAGACCTCAAGTCGTGGCTGTTTGTTCAGTAAGCTTTGTCTCCTAATCTGCTACGCTCCTTCTTGGGTTTTTTAGCGCCGGGACACTCTTCTGAGTAGCTGAGTGCTATTCAAAACATTTATTAACAAAACATAACATAACATGATGATACGAGACAATGTGGATGTCTCCCATGACAAAGTAACTTTTGAATTGAAAAAACTTTATTGTGCTGCCATGAAATCACCAAGGAAATATACCAAAAAGATCATATCTACTCTCAATTGGTCAAAAAACTACAGGGGGATGATAGAATCATCATCCGGCAATCGGATAAAGGTGGGAATCTGGTGCTATGGCCACGAGAGCTGTAAATGGGTGAACCACTACAACTATTGAATGACAGAAACTGCTATAAAAAAAGCAACATATTAGCAGTAAAAAGTGCATTGAATGACTACAATAGCAAATTGTTGGCGTGGAAATCTGCTGGTTTGCTAAGTCTGAAAGAATTTAAATTCTTGAAAGTGGACCATCCCATCACACCGGCAATTTATTTCATCCCCAAATTCCACAAAGACATGCTCAAACCACCGGAGAGGCCCATTATATCGGTCCAAGGCAGAAAGATGGAAAATACATCAAGTGGCTGACCAGATTGTGTAGATCACTGTTGCCCATTTTAATATTTTTATTGTTCTTGTATGCTTTCCTACAATTGGGGGTTTCCTGCTGTAAAACACAGTCCTCAAACTAGGTAGAATGCAAGAAACTAGGAAAGTAATAATAATCAAAACTGAAGAACATGTCCCCAATATTGTGACTGTCATGAAGTATGGATTAGATAATGTAGTTGAAAACTCAACTGAAGGGGGGGAATGTTAATATTGATAAAATCGATGCAAATGTTTATAGTGATACACTCGCATAAACAAGCGAAATTGCATCACTATTAAGAAGCGCACCCGTCATGAACTCTCCATCAACCCCAACTCAGAAATGCGTGTTCAGGCAGGCTCTATGACATAAGCCTGAGGTTACTTATTGACACATTCAAGGTGGGGTGGCACGTGTCAGGCAGAAAACACATGAACAGGAAACGCAGGTCCATCCCCTGATAAGCGCAGCAACACTACAATGGTCCTGGGAGAATAGCCCCAATAAAGCAAACATGGCTGGAAGGCTCCAAGCATTCCCAAAACATCATAAAGTCAGATGCCACATGAAGTTAGGAACACATAGCCAATCAGGCACAGCACACCCAGTACACACAGTGATCATGTGCACTTCATGCCGCACTTCTGGACACATTACCCACTGGCCCACTTTGTGCCCATGTAAGGTTAAGGCCCACCAGCATTTGTTATCAGGGGCATTATCTGTGACTCCACAGACAAGGCCCGCATTCTTTTACCAAACAAGTTTCACGACAAGTATTTTTATGAAACCCTAAAATTGCATAAAACCTCGCTCAGATTGATTGTACTTTGAGGAAGTCCTCAGACCCGTGTCTGTAACTGTGCACCCGGCCAAAGAGTTTAATTAAACCAACTGTTCCTGTTTTGCCAAATACCTCTTGTCTTTTGTTTTTTCAAGGTAAATTTATATTTGAGCAACGTTTATTTGAGGATATTGAGCTGTATCTTGCAGGTAATTGGTCAAAAAGGTTCAATGGTGACCATTCCTGTGGGAGACATTATGGGTAGTGGCAGCAGTAGGTGAACAGTGAAATGGCCTGTATGTTGACAACACAGTGCATAAATGCCTATTATAGTGCATTGGGTATAAGTCACATATTTTGGGCAATGTGTTGTCACTTTCTGTCCATGGTATAGGTGAGAGATATTTGAACTGATGACCATCAGTTGGTTTTGGGACTGGTGATGGTATATGTGCCATAAGCATCCCCACCATAGCTGTCAAAGCATTAGCACAGCAGATTCAGAGCCATCCATCATGTGGACCTGATTTCATATTGCAATTTGGCCCTGCCAATGTTGTACTTCTGTTGTGGATTGACATGTAAGATAAAGCTTGTTTCCTTACATATCTTGTTGTAAATGAATCTAGGACCCTAGTCTAATTTTCCTGATTCATGCCCTTATATAGATATTAATTACCCGATCCTTATATAGGCATAGAAATCATTACCATATTTGGACTGAGCCTATGCAGCCCAAATACGGCATGGCTACTTCCACTAAGTTCCGAGAATCAACAACGATTTCTTAGAAAAACCAGCCTTCAGCAGCTAGGGATTTTCCCTCGCCTGAACACTAATTTATCTAGGAAATCATGGAGTTTTCACAGAACTGGGTCTTTGAGTGACGTTATTAAGTCCAATCATACATCAAACCCGGCACCTTCAAAGTATAAATGTGACTACATTTGCCCAGACAAACACACGGTGGTTTGGAGCAGATCGACTAACTACTTGCCCGACACCCTGCAGCAGCAAGTGCTGAAGGAAGCCGACCCTCCAGCTGACGCACTGAGAGACTCTGTCTTTTCTCTTGCCGAGAAATCCAGCTCCAGTGTTTCCAGGCTACCCTTGCGGGTTGCTGGGAAATCGAATCCTGAAAGAGAGATACAAGACCTCCTTCATTCTAAACCAAGGTACGGAGCGGATTAGACCCTTAGAGAATTCTTGGAATAGATTCTTGTCAAGAAATACTAAACTTAAGCTACTCCTCACTTCCCTTGTACTAGACTTAAGTTAGGTACACCGGGTTAGGCGTCTTTTAGAAGCACCAGTTGAGTACTTTTAGTCATTATTTTATTACTGTATGTATTTTATATGTTTTAGGCAACTTATGGCTTAGAAACCATATCATGCTTTTACAGTACTACTTTATAATACTTTTCTTATTATATGCCCTGTACTTTTTAACCAGTATTACGATTGTAGCAGTACATTTCTTATGCTTGAGAAAGAAGACTGTTCAATAAATACTTTTTATTGAAAACGCCTGTCTCTCTATTTTCTCAGCACCTCTGGTGAAACGAAGCATGCGCGATTGACTGAGTAAAATAGCTATCTATTGTTTCTGCGACTGTAGAGATTGATTTCTTATTCTTGGGAAACAAAGTTGTCATGTTTATGTGGTTGTCAGAAACTAATCCCTTCTTGTTTATTCGAGAAAGTTTCTAGTGACCTCTGAGCTAGCTGGCACTCACAATTAAGTTTAATATATACGATAGAGACCTAGTCGACCTCAGTCCTACCTCTAATCTATAGTATATGTTATTCCAATGCGCAGAGCCTATTGGGAATAAATGCCCACATGCACCAAACTGAATTGCATTCGCAAACGGTGCGAATCGCAAAATTCGGCCGTTTGCGAATGCAATTCATTGTTTTGGGATGCATTAACCTTTTTGGCTTTTTCGCAATTTAAGAAATCGCAATTTATTTGCGATTTCTTAAATTGCGATTGCATTTCAGAAATCGCAATTTTGCGATTTCTGAAATGCAATGCATCATCTTAAAAACTTTGCGAATTCGCAGATTAGAAGTGTTAATTTAGCATGAAGTCAACCTTCAAGGTAATTTTAGAAAAGTGACAAAAATGCACAAAAGTGCATTTGTGACACTTTCATTTTACCCTCACACATGCCCTTGGGCATGTATGTGTGAAAAATGGACTGTATGTTACATTTTAGGGGTGCAGGGGGGGTCCTTTGGACCCCCCCCTGTACCCTAGGAATTGCATTCTCATTTTGCGATTCCTTAATTGCGAACCGCAAAATGAGAATGCCTTCCCATTGATTACTATGGGCCTCCAGGCCAATAGGAATCAATGTAAAGGGATTCCTTATTTGCGATTCGCAAAATTGGGAATCGCAAATAAGGAAAAATAAGATATTGCAAAAATAAATGCGAATTTTTAATGCATAGGTATTTGCGATTTCTAAATTGCGATTCCTTAATTTTCGCAAATTAGGAATCGCAAATACCAACAATGATGCATGTGGGGGATAGGAACTACACTACAATCTCACTGAAACCAATTTACAACACACACAATCCTTACAGAGCACAGAATCAATCAGGTGAAACTCCCTAGTAGCATTGGAATCTCTCAAGTTGTCCACATTGTGACGGTTATGTGGGGAAGTTCCAGCTACAAAACAAGAAGATGCAACAGTGTTCTTTGAATGCTGAACATGTACATTGTGTAAATATGAAACACATTACATTGACTTCACAAATGCCTGGTATTGTCTGTATGTTGGACTTGCAGAATAAGGCAAAGTTTGAATGCCCTAATGATGGACATAAGTAAGCCATTATGTAGTATATTCAGATAATACCTGGCACATGACGTATCAGGTGCACAGAGTGCAGACAAGATACAATACCAGCCTAGCTTGCAACATGGTGCAATGGTGGCTGTCATTGATGGATATTTGAACAGTCCAAATTGACTACCCACGCTCTGCATAGTATGATAAAGCCAGGGTCTTTTCAAATCAATACTTGTTCTTTACAATGCTACACACATCAGACAGTACCCATGCTTGTTTGTTTTCTTCACTTAGCTCTTTATATGTGACTAGTTCACTGTAAATGAACAATGATCATTCAAGGCCTGTACAGTCTCATAAAGGACTTATTACCATTTTCGAAATGTACACTAATGTGTGTTTATTTTGGTGGTAAACCAAACACCCTGCCCAACCAACCTGTGGCCTCACGACATGTGAGTATGTTCCCCTGCAACATACATGGTGAGTAGCTCCTCAGGTTGGATTCAGTAATGACCTAACAGACCGGATGACAAAGCTCCCTGCACAGTGCAGGAAGTGTCTCACATCATCTATGGACCACCCCTGCAATGCATTGTATGTTTTGGCTACTGTATTGGCCCTTTGAACTGGCCCATTTGCATGTGCTGTTAATTTAACTGAGTTGGCCCATATCATGCCTTACATATCTGGGTCTTCCTGGAGAAAAAAACATATAAAGAAGTGTGCAAAAGCCACACAGCTTCAAGCTCATGGAATATAGGAACTTACCGACAGCCCCACCAACTTTAATCTACAGGTAATTGAGGAGATCTGCTTCCCCGCTGACAGCCTCTAGCTATCTGTGCTTTAATTAGTGTGTGTTCCACTGGACATTGAATATTTGACTTATTTGGAAGCGCACCTTCTCCCAATGCTCCCGCCTCTCATGTGTAGGGTAGCCTTGGCTAACCCTACCACCACTGCTGATCATATTTGGCAGGTATCGCACCAACAGCCACAGCAGGCCAGCAAACTCCACCTCTGACTGGTTCTTCGATCTGCCCTTGCCAACATATCCCTACCCACACTAGCCACCGGAAACCCAAACACTATTCCTTTTTCCCTACCCCTAAAACTACTAGCTTCTAAATGGACAACAACCCAACAATATAGTGGACAACACTTTACAAAATTCAATTACAAAACATAAAAGACAGTTTTCATATACATCAGGGACAGGAGAGATACCAATAAAACCAGATAACACACCAAATCACAAGATCACACACCAAACATCTCCAACAGCCAGTACAGACAATAAGACTGTAAGTGAAAGGAACTTTACACTTCCTGGTTTGCAGCAAGGCTGAGCTATGTGGATGCCTCTGGTTTCCTACTAAAGCATCACGTTTCCTACTAAAGTGTTAAGTTTTCTGTAAAAATGCATCACATTTCCTACTAAAGCATCATATTTTCTACTAAAGCTTCATATTTCCTACTGAAACATCACATTTCCTACTAAAGCGTCACGTTTTCTACTAAAGCGTCATCTTTACTACTAAAGTCAAATGTCACATTTCCTACTAAAGTGAACATTTCCTAATAAAGGGTGTTGTTTCCTACTAAAGAATCACATTTACTACTAACGCATCTCGTTTCCTACTAAAACGTCACATTTACTACTAAAGCGTCTTGTTTCCTAAAGCGCCATCTTTACTACTAAAGCGTCACCTTTAGTACTAAGGCATCTCATTTCCTAAAGCATCACGTTTCTTACTAAAGCCTCACATTTCCCATTAAAGCGGTGCATTTCCTACTAAAGTGTTGTTTTTGGCTGATGCCTTTCCAGAGAAATGGTCAATGCGTTTGTTTTTATTGAAGCAACTAGTCCTTTGTGTGTGGTACAGTGTATTGATTGTTGCAATGCAGGTGAACACTCCCAGGTATCACTGTTCTTGCTCAAAATAATTTTGCTGACATGCTTGTACAATTGGGATGTGTCACATATGTATGTTGCAGTGTGCATATGTGTGAGTCCTTGGGTTCATGGTGCCGACACTAGGATAGACTATATATTGCTCTGAAATACACAGATATATTGTCAAATGTGCATATCTTGAGCAACATGTATTGCAGTTTGTATTATGATTGCCTTGGTGTAGGTATCTGCGTAGTAGGCCTTCTTTGATCACAGATATTTCACTCCTATGAAAATCCTATCCACATTCTCATACAAGATGATTCCCATACTTGAAGATCATACTATCTGCCTGCATTACTGGCAAAAGATGTGTTATGGACACAATATGCACTCTGGAAATGACATACACTGGCTACTTAAGCCTGTCTACAGTATTTGTGTCATCCAGCTCCCAGATTGACTGAATAGATGTGAAAGCTATGTTGCTATGCCAATAGATTACCTGTTCATGTGTGCATGATTTCATATAGCAGACTCTGGTACCCAACAACCACCATATGATATAGGGGTACACACACATCTGCTGCCTGAGCTTAGTGTCTGGTGTTATATGTGTGACACATGCATATTGCTCATGCAGAAAAGCGTCAGTCAAAATAGTTAGCCAATATCTTGTTCTTCACGAGTCATGCTTGAATAGGCCTAACAAGTGTGATGATTTTCAAGTAGGAATATGTTTAGCATTTCCATGCATCACAATATTCGGCAACAGATAGGGCTTACTTGACCTTAGAATGTGGGTAGGCATTCACACGAGATGGTCATATGTGCATTTTATATTTTCAGGTTATGCCATTCTGACCTTGGATGCATCAGTGCATGCTACATTGCCAGGTGTGACATCACATTCAGTTACACCTTCACATGTATTTGCCTATTAAGCTTCCTTTGTGTCCTGAACAAATTAGCACACAGAAAGGGAGCTGTAGGAGTCACAGCATTGTTTGTTTTAGAGTAAGACAGAGCTATGCGGTCACGTCCATTTCTGCATGTAACAGTTGCATCCTTGCTTAGTGGGTCAAGTGTGGCTGCATTGTGGCTAGGAAACCAATCCAGCACCGGCACATTTTAGGAGTCCATGTTTGTATGTGTTAGATGAGATGCCACACTGATTTTGGTATGTGCTTGCAAATTTGGGGACCATATGTAGATAAACCGGGTTGCACGCACTCAGCCATTGAACACTGTTTATGTTTACACTACTTTTGGCTTATAGTAGGATGTCTGGCAGTCAGTAGACAGTTGCACCACACAATCTTACAACATGTGCACGCTGTTCCACATTGCTACCTTTGTTTTGTGTAAAAAAAATTCTGTTGATCCGCACACATGTTTTGGACCACAAGATGGTGTCCGGGGTTGAGAATGACACCTAGCTACAGACCTTTGTGACGGGCAAAATACAATTAGAAGAGATGTGAGTGTATTGATGTTAACAGTAACTTTTAAATGAAAGTATTTACATAAAGTGTTCATTCATTTAGATACATTTTGTAACCATTTTTCAAAACGAAAACTGGCTGTATGTCCATCAAACTGTTTCAGACTTTAGTGGAAAAGTACTGCACAATGGTGTTCTTTAACCGAGTCCCAGCAATTGTGCCTACATTTCTCCCTCTGTCATCATCTTCATCCTCATCCACATCCACTGCTTCCTGCTCCTCATGCCACTGGCCCCATGGGACATTTGTCTGCACACAGATGTTGTGCAATATACAACCAACCAGGAACATTTTGCAACCCATATGGGGGGAGTATAGCAATCACCCCCGGACATGTCCAAACAGCAGAAAAGAGACTTCAGTAACCTGAAAGTCTGCTTCATGATACCTCTGGTCTTGCCCAGTGAATTTTTTAGCTGCACTCTGCCTCTGTCTGGGGATGTGAAAATGGGGTCATGACCCATGATTGCAGGTCATAATCTTGGTCATCTGAAAAGACAAAGGGAGACAATTCGCTCAATGCTTTTTCTGATGATCAAGCCACCTTCAAGTACATGTCTGTTAAGAAGACTGAATGATGCTTACACAGTTCGGCCACTATTGTTCGCAATTGGTTACATGAAGACTAGCACAATAAGTTCCATATGCCTATTCCATTTCTTTGTGCCATATTGAAACATGTGCATGGGCTGCTACTTTTGTCAGTGACACAATGGACCAAACACATTTGGGCTGTGGCTTAATTTGGTAGGTGTTTTGTAGGTTCATGCCACAGTAAGTGAGTGTATGTTGATCACACATTGGGGTTTGTTGTCATCCATGAGTAGGCTGTACTAGTATGACTCTGCTTCACACACTCACATATATGTGTCTCTGTGGAACCACTGATGACATTGCTGCACCATCTATTGATGACAGAGCCTTCGAATTGCTAACTTCCTTTCAGAAGTGTAACATGGTGAGTACATGTGGTGCATGTTAGATGTGGACACACAGGCAACAGCCATGGCAGCCCCTCCTTGTGCACACTGTTGCAATATGGCATTTGTCCAATAGTTGCATTGCTCAGGTTCTTCCACCTATTGATAGACATACACATTGGCTAAACACATC
Source organism: Lissotriton vulgaris (assembly GCF_964263255.1). Lineage (NCBI taxonomy): Eukaryota > Metazoa > Chordata > Amphibia > Caudata > Salamandridae > Lissotriton > Lissotriton vulgaris. The sequence continues at coordinate 1,449,619,196 of NC_141691.1, forward strand.
TTGACACATGTGAATTGCAGGTTTGCATTGCACATGTGTGCTGATGAATGGTGCAAGTATGAGATCCACCCCTCCTACATATGCACTGTCTGAGGTAGAACACACAGATATGTCAATTAAGTAATTCCGTATTTACTGTCATTTAGGTCTGACATGTATTTCAGATGCACTTACAAACCAGTATGCATTTCCCATATATGCCATTCTGGTAGCGCTCATTGATGATGGAGTGGCTGAAGATGTATTCGTCATGCACACTCCCAGGGTATTTGGCCAACTCGTTGGTGAACATGCCCTAGTGGTCCACGGTGGCCTGGACATTCATTGAGTATGTTTGCTTACGCTTCCTGTAGAAATAGAATGTAGCTACAGTGGGGACCAGTTGCACATGTGTGCATGGCATCCAGCACATGTTGGAAACCAGTGATGGCAGAGAAGCCTTGCTTGATCTCTAGCTGCAGTTGTTGTATGTTGGGCAAGTGGAGGTGCTGTGGTGTTAAGCAGACAATGATATCCAGTACAGAAGGTAGGAAAGCAGAGAAAGATGACTGGGAGATTCCTTCCACTGCGGTAATCTGGAATAACCCAGATTCCAACATGTGGCGGATAGCCATGAGCTTGACCTGTGGAGGGATGTTGACTGCTCTGGGTGTTGGTGGCTGGGTCCTTGGTGCTATTTGGTGTGGCAGTTGGATGATGGACTCCCTCCTGTGCCTGTAGTAAGTGATGATCTCATCCTCCCTGAGATCAAAGAGGGAAGTCCACTACGATAAATGTGCTCCCTTCTCTTGCACTGCCTTTGAGGTTGCGATAGGGGATGGGTGGCGGTCATCTCCTTGAGACTCCCAGCTGCAAAATCAGCACCTCCATGGAGTAGTTGTGCTTGCTACACTGCTCTGTCTGGCTTCTCTTTATGTGCCAAAGCCAATACATCATTTCCTATGCACGGGTTACCGAGGCACAGGAATTGTGACGCTTTTGGGCCTCTGCGTGACACTTGCCAGTGATGCACCACTTTTCAATTTACTCATAAGTAGCAATGTGTTGGCTTTACGGTGGAAATTACGATGGAGCGCCTACTTTGCATATATTAATACTTACGTGACACGGCAGGTTCAGGAGCGGGTACATTTTGACACAAGTCTCCGAAAAGTGAAGCATCGGCCTAGGTATGTCACCTTGTAAATGTGGAGTATTGGCAGCGCAGCCAAAGCATCAAAAATAATGACGCATTGGTGGCGCTAGCTCCATGTAAATATGCCCCTAAATGTATTTATTCTTACTATATAAATTACAATATAAATAATTTTTGTTTATTAGTAATTATCAATTCTTTTAAAGAAAAAATACAAACACATATTCTTAATTTTGAAAGATTTTTCAAATGTATAAAAAAACAAAATGATTAAAAACAAGAAAAAAAAAGAAACGTTTAAATATTATTAAACGAAACACATTAATATATAAAACGTACATTTACATTTAAAATGCTCAAATAATGTAAGAAAAGCCAGAAAATCTAACATTTACTAATCCAACTCCAGTCCGAAATCAATAAATACAATTTACACATTAAAAACCATTTACATACATAGTAACTCCCATCCTTTAAACATTGTTGAAAATGCATGCATTTAGGCGGGATGGTGCTGAGATTTACTATTCTAATTCCAGTCTAGTAACTATTGGGGAAAGAGCATACATTGCGGTGGGGGTTTAGATTCGGACCTCCTGCATGAGGGCTTTTACATGAAATCTATCATCACCCTGACAACTGCTTTCAGGCTTAGAAGGCATTTCTGAAATGTGTGCAAATACCGCGATAAATGACTGTTGTGTTGTGTTGTGTTGTGGACTAGTTCTCTTTGAGTCCTACAAGTAGGTCAATGTAATGGGCAAAATATAGCACTCTAAAGTATCTTCCATCTGCCATGACTTTGACAATGTTAAAGCCATTGTCAGACACAATTAATTCAAATCTGAGACCTCTTGAATCCATTCAAAGTCTTTGGTTTTGAATTAGTCCAGGATGTTGATAGCTGTGTGTAAATTTCCAAGGAAAACATTGGAACAGTTGAATGCTGGCGAATGTCATGATAGATTCAATTATGATGGCACCAGTGACTAGCCTTTTTTATAGCCTCCTTAAAAGAGGTCAAATGTGGAGTGATGCACGTGCAAATTGTAGCTTGGCAATATTTCCACATCTCTGTAGTGAGATTGAAGGACTGCACCGCATTCTCCTTCATCGCATCGGCAACCAATCCAGGCACTTGATAATGCAGCAGTGGCACAGGTACTGTTGAAAACTGTCAGGCTTGGAATCTTTCATTCTCATTAGAAGGTCTCCACAAATTCCAGGCATCCCTCTTTTTACACCTAAGAAAAAGGGAGGAGGTAAACTGTTAACATTTTGACCACTTTCTCCTCGTATAAATGATTTGTTTTTGTTGCAATTCATTCTTGCTGAACACAGCCTTGATAATGGGTTGTGTTTCCTTTTTTGTGCTGGTCCCATTTCAAGTGACCTTCGTGGAAGTAAACTTCTTGTACGCTTTGGGGTGACGTTTGAATCCATTTTTTCCTTGTGCCAATGGGGCCTTGCGGGGGGTGGCCGACCGGAGGGAGGCTTGCCCCCCCGGGGAATTTTGGGGCCCCTGGAGGAAGGGTGGGGGGAAATATTAGGCAGGGGACAGGAAGCTTAGATTGGGCTGGTTGGGCTTGTCAGGGGGAATTGGGCTGGCTTGGGCTCCTTTTGGGCTGGGAAGTATAAGAACGGCCATCTTGGGTAACTGTGCACCATTTTGTGGGACAGTGACCCAGCAGCCGAGTAGCCAGGATACTTGTTGTGGTAGCCAGGATAATTGTTGTGGATTTTGTGGCAGTAGAGGGGATTAGGAGGTGAGGGGCGGAGGTAGCGAGCGTTCATTGAGTCTCCAAGGACCTGGTGTTGTGAGGTGACGAGCGGCAGGGCAGCGGGTCTTGTGGCGGCGGCACGGACGGCTAGAGCGGTGTCTACCTGGTGTGGAATGGCGGCGAGTGCGATGACGGACCCCCGAGTGCGAGAGGCTCTGCGCCTCTTAGGGGAAGCGGGCAGGATGGACCTGCTCCATGGAGATGTCCGGGTAAGGCCCCCGCGGCATGCTGCAGATGGCGCCGCGGCGGCGGTGGCGGCTTGCGAGCCGTCGAGATCGCGGGCGAGGAGGGAGGAGGGGGCGAGGACGGGTGGAGGAGCGGCGTGCGGTGGTGGTCAGCGGGTGGCTGGGGTGCCGAAGTTGGGAGGGGTGTCGGGGAGGAAGTGAAGAGGGGCAAAGAAAGCGCTGCTGCAGTTCGTGGTGGGGGCGGGGGGCGAGGAGGGGCAGGCAGCGTCGTGGAGGCGGGCGGGACACCCGAAGGAGGCGCGGGGGAGAGGGGGCTGCCAGTGGGAAGAGGGGTGGTGGGTGCCAAGAAGACGCGAAGGAGTGCCAGGCTGGAGGGGTTGGCGGGGGGGAAGGGGGCAGGTGCTGGTAGATCAGGGAGGGGGGGTGCCCGGGGGAGAAGGGGTAGCGGGGTTGCCTGTATGCCAGGTGTGGGGAGTGGGGGAGTGGGGCAGGGGGGCAGGGGGGCGGGCCCAGGGTGCGGATGGGGAGGTGGGGCCGGGGGGCCAGCTGGAGGGGGACGGTGGCTCGCCGTTGCTGATTGAGGAATCAGAGGAGGAGGGGGGACAGGGGGAGGGGGTGAGAGAGTGAACTAGATTGGGGGTCATCATCCAAGGGGGAGGGGGACGTGGTGGGGCCTAGCAGGATGGTGTCGCCATGGGGGTGAGGGTGGTTGCAGGGCAAGGGGGTGGTTCGGCGGTAGGGGGAGGGGGCGGGGAAGGGGGGAGGAGTTGCCATGGGGGTGGGGGGCGGACGAGGGATGGGGAGGGGGAGTTCGGAGAGTGGAGTCACGAGGGAGGGGGGTGGCGGGGGGTAGCAGGGGTGGGTCGTGGGGTTGTGGGGCTTGTGGGGGTGGGGGTGGGGGGCACGACCGGCACGACGGGGAGGGCATTCGTCAGCGTGGGGGAAAGGGCACGTCAGGAGTTTGGGGTTTGAAGGGGGTGAGTTTTCCTCGGCATGCTGGACTTCCCCACTTTTTTCTTGGCAGGAGCAGTTGGCAGGGGGCTCGGGTGAGCAGCATGCGACTCCAACCCACCGAGAGGATGGGCCGGCTCTGCCTAGTTCGGGCGGTCGCGCTCTACCGAGGGACCATGCACGTGAAGAAAGCGGATGGCAGGGCCATAGGTCTCCACCGCCCCCCTCCCGATGGGTCGAGACGGCCGCCGGGGGATGGATATGGAGTGTGAATGTGTCAGGCTCCACAGATTACCAAGCAGAGAGTGGGAGGAGGGAGAGCGTGGATTTGGGGGTGCTGATGAAGGCGTGCAGGGACAAGGCAGGTTTGAGCAGAGTGAGCACAGGAGGTGTCCAGGCAGGACGGTGGGGGGATGGATATGGAGGCGGAGAGATGGAGGCGGAGGAGGAAGGGGAGCTTCGGGAGGGGGAGGGGGAAACGAGTAATGCTGTTGGAAGTATTTTGCAGGTACTCCCCCGGCAGACGGCTCCGCGAGTGACGGCCCCCCCAGCGGAACTGGTTAGGCAGCGGGATCCGGTGCGGACGCCAGCCTTGACACCAGGTAAGGCCGGTGCACGGTTGGGGAGTGGCTTGGGCGGGCCTCATGGAGGCCGGGTGTCTGGGGGTGCAGATGGTGGAGGAGGCCAGGTGTCTGTGGGAACGGATGCTGATGGAGGGGAAGTGGTGAGATTGATGAAGGGCCGGTATGTGATGGATGCCGGGGTGTGTACGGAGGCGGCGGGCGACGCGGTGTCGGTGAGCACGGGGATGGGAGAGGCGGTGAATTCCGGAGGGCCGGCGGCGTCTGGGCGAAGGAGAGTTGTGAGGTACCGGTCAGGAAGCTGCCCTATATGGGGGTAGCGAAACCGCTGGGGGCGCATTTGTCACTGGAAACTAAAGAGAAGATCTGGAGAGGGGAGTATGTGGAGATTTTGAAGTTGCTTCACAGGGAATTGATGGCCAAAGAGGGTTCGAAGGAAGAGGAGCAGGAGTTAGCTAGGCGGCCTAAGGTGCCAGTGACCATTAAGAATTGGTCAATAATTAAACAACAGTGGGTGGTGATGGACAGAGTTTCTGAATTAAGCAGAATACTCTCACCCAGTCAAGAGATCAGGGTTTAATCCAACACCGTTTTTTAGCTCACTGCACCATCCCAGCTCAGAACCTGGCTATATGCAAATTAGTCTGTCCCTGGCCCAGTGCATCATGGGAACAGGGCAAACCAAACTACCAAGCCAATTCTTTCACTGGGAAGGAAACAAGCTTCCGGGGACCGGTTTCTGGCATTTCAGCCGTCTTCGGCTTGGCTTGCTTGAATCCTGATGGTGCAATGAGCGAGGGGCTCACGTCTGAGTATACCCTTCCACGCTTATGGTGGACAAAATATTTAAACAACAGGGGGTGGTGATGGACAGAGGTTCTGAATTAAGCAGAATACTCTCACCCAGTCAAGAGATCAGGGCTTAATCCAACACTGTTTTTTAGCTCACTGCACCATCCCAGCTCAGAACCTGGCTATATGCAAATTAGTCTGTCCCTGGCCCAGTGTATCATGGGAACAGGCAAACCAAACTACCAAGCCAATTCTTTCACTGGGAAGGAAACAAGCTACCGGGGACCGGTTTCTGGCATTTCAGCCGTCTTCGGCCCGGCTTGCTTGAATCCTGATGGTGCAATGAACTAGGGGCTCCTGTCTGAGTATACCCTTTCACGCTTATGGTGGACAAAATATTTAAACAACAGGGGGTGGTGATGGACAGAGTTTCTGAATTAAGCAGAATACTCTCACCCAGTCAAGAGATCAGGGCTTAATCCAACACTGTTTTTTAGCTCACTGCACCATCCCAGCTCAGAACCTGGCTATATGCAAATTAGTCTGTCCCTGGCCCAGTGTATCATGGGAACAGGGCTAACCAAACTACCAAGCCAATTCTTTCACTGGGAAGGAAACAAGCTACCGGGGACCGGTTTCTGGCATTTCAGCCGTCTTCGGCCCGGCTTGCTTGAATCCTGATGGTGCAGCGCCCGGAGGGGGGAGAGGGGGCGGCAGGGGGGGGAGTGCCATGGGAAAAGGCTCGTACACCGGTTAGGCTGGACAGGCTCGAACATCTTTTGGCGGCTTATCCGAGGGCGGACGATGCAGCCGTGCTGCGTCGGGGCTTCAGGGAGGGTTTTCGGTTGTGGTACAAGGGTCCGCAGAGCGCTCGGTGGGCGGAGAATCTGAAGTCCGTGAACGCGCACAGAGGTATCGTCCGGGAGAAGCTTTTCAAGGAGGTGAAGGGAGGATGGTGGGCCCTTTTCAGGAGCCGCCGCTGCCGGACTTGATCATTTCACCGATTGGGGTAGTTCCGAAAAAGGAGCTGGGTCAGTTTCGACTGATTCAGCATCTATCATGGTCGGAGGGCACGTCGGTGAACGATTATATCTCGGCGAAGTTGGCGTCGGTGTCGTACTCATCCATGGACGTGGCGAGAAGGCTGGTGACGGCGGTGGGTCGGGGTGCACTCATGGCAAAATGTGATGTAAATTCGGCGTTTCGGTTGTTGCCGGTACATCCGGCGGATCATCAGTTGCTGGGGATCCAGTTTGACGGCCTCATTTTCGTCGACAGAGCGCTTCCCATGGGGTGCTCCGTGTCGTGTGCATTGTTTGAGAGGTTCAGCTCCTTCTTGCAGTGGGCTTTTTCCTGGCGCACAGGCTCTGAGACGATGACGCACTACCTGGACGACTTCTTCCTGGTGGGTCGGCCCGGTTCGACGGACTGCCAGCACCAGCTGGACAGTTTTACGGACTTGATGGGTTACCTGGGGGTTCCTTTGGTGCCGGAGAAGACTCAGGGTCCCAGCAGGGTGCTGTCATTCCTCTGGATAGAGCTCGACTCAGCGGCCATGGAAGCACGCCTTACGGAGGAAAAGCGAGTGGTGATGATGGACCTGGTGAAGGGCATGTTGGCCAGGCGGAAGGTGAAGGTGCGAGAGGTGCAGGTGTTGCTGGGACATTTCAACTTTGCTTGCCGTGTGGTGCGGGCGGGGCGGACGTTTTGTCGTCGACTGGGGCTGGCATTGTCCGGGCTGACGTTGCTGCATCACCACGTACGCCTATCGGCGGGTTTGAGAGAGGACTTGAGCATGTGGCTGGCTTTCCTGGGGCGTTTTAATGGAGTGCCCATGGCGCCCCCGGAGGACTGGGAGTGGGACGTCACGATGTCCTCGGACGCGGCGGGTGTCGGAGGTTTTGGCCTGTACTGGGCAGGTAGATGGTGCGCGGAGCAATGGCCGGCTCATTGGCAGGCGGTGGGCAGGAGTATCGTGTTCCTGGAACTTTTCCCGTTGGTGGTGGCTGTGACAGTGTGGGCGCAGGATTTGACGCAGGATTTGGCGCACAAGCGTGTCTTGTTCAGGGTGGACATTATGTCGGTGGTGCAGGTGGTGCAGGTGGTGAATCGGCAGTCCGCGAGGGAGCCACAGGTACTGAAGTTGATGCTCGTTTTCGTCTTGAAGTGCTTTGAGCATGACATTTTGTTTCAAGCTCAGCATGTTCCGGGAATGGACAATGACATTGCGGATGCTTTGTCTTGTTCACTGTGTCAGAGGTTCCATGGGCTAGCCATGGAGGTGGCTGCGGTCAAGACACAGGTGCCGGAGGAGCTTTGGTTGGTGGGAGAGCGCTGGTCGTTCAGTTGGTGAAGGCGTCGGGGGGAGCAGGTGGTGCGGTTCATGCTTGGTTTGATGGACAAGGGCCTGGCGAGGGTGACGATTGCGGGGAAATTGGTGGGGGTGGCTTTCATGGGGAAGCTCTGGTGGGGTTATGCGCCTTCTGAGGGAGAGTTGGGGTGCGTCTTTTGGAGGGTTGGGAGAGGGAGAAGGGGGCGCGGGTGTGGCAGAGACGTCCCATTACGGAAGCGATGTTGGAGGGCTTGGTGCGCCGCCTACCGGGGATGTGCAGGCATCAGGCGGAGACGGTTTTGTTTTCCACGCTGATGTTGTGGATGTTTTTTGGAGCTTTCCAGGTGTCGGTGTTGGTGGGGTTGAAAGGACGGCCGGGTGTGAAGTGGGGGGAGGTAGAGTTGCGTTGGCGGGAGGTAGCGGTGCGTCTGCGATGGTCAAAGACGGGTCAGCGTGGGGAGGGTACTTGGGTGGTACTGGGTCCTGGGGGGTCGGAGGCGGTGTGTCCGGCAGAGTGGGGGAGAAGACTGGCGGATGGGCAGGTGCAGGATGGTGCGGCGGTTTTTGGCCGGGCAGAGGTCGGTCGGGTAACAGCGGCTCAGCTGCTGTGGGTCCTTTGGCACGTCCTACGGTCTATGGGTGAGGACCCGAGGGAATTCGAGACGCATTCTTTTCGCATTGGGGCAGCAGCGAAGGAGGCGGCGCGAAAGGGTTGGGGTAAGGAGGAGATTAAAAGACTGGGACGCTGGAAATCGGATTGTTATAAGACATACGTCAGGATGCGGGGGTAGGAGTGGAGTGAGTGAGTTTGACATGTTGGGCCCATTGCTTACATATGTATCTTTGCAGGTGAGGTGGCGGGGCCTACTGCAACAGCGATGAGCATTTACGTGGTGGGCCATTCCTTTGTTAAGAGAGCAGAGAGGGCCGAATGGGAGAAACACAGGAACCTCAATTTGGAGTTGGACGAACAGTTGTTTAGGTGTCATTGGAGGGGAAAAGGGGGCATTCGTTGGCACGAGTTGGTGCCGGTTATGAACAATGTTGTGCGGGGGGGGGGGGTCTGTCCGGATGTGGTAGTCATCCATTTGGGTGAAAATGATTTGGTGCAGTGTAAGGGATTGGCACTGGTGAAACAAATGAAGAGGGATCTGCTGGAGATTCTGAGGCAGTGGCCTGGTGTTATGTCATTTGGTCGGAATTAATTCCCAGAAGGTGCCGGAGAGGGGCGGAGAGGCCAGCGGCCATTGACAGGACTCGGAGGAAAACTAACAGGGAGATGAGGGCTTTCTGTGAGAAGGAAGGTTTGGGTAGGATGGAGCACCCGGAGCTGAGGTATGGGGCGGTATATTTTTTCATGGAGGATGGCGTGCATTTATCACAATATGGGATGGAGCTCTATATTGTGCAGCTGAAGGAGGCGGTAGATCGGGCCGTGTGGGTGCGCAGGTATCCAAAGATGCAGGGGCCCTAGGGGGGGTCGAAAGCCGTATGGGGGCTTTTGATTGGCGCTTTTTCCTAGTTAAAGGGGGGGGGGGGTGGGATAGGAGGAATGAGTTTTTCCTGGACAGAGGGGGAGGGAGTGTACATATGGCAAGTGTTTAACCCTTTCGATGCTGATGACGAGCTGAGCTCGTCATCACCCACGGGTGGCGTGTGCTGATGACGAGCTGAGCTCGTCATGTAACGCAGCTTTTAAAAAAAAGCCGCACATCGCAAAAATAGCCGCAACAGCGATGCGGTTAAACAGTTGAGGCAGGCGTTTGGGTAGTTGGTACTTATGTTTATGTTGTTGGCGGGGGAACTTTTTAGGGGTGGGGGGTTGGGGTTTGGTCAGGTATGTGTATATTTAGTTAGGTCTAGTTTTGTATGGCAAAGGCCAAGGATGTGGTATGGTTTTAGGATCCACCTGTTCCCAATAAAGCGGCCTTTATCACACCTTATATTGTCTCCGGTCGGTCTTTCCCCTCCCCGTCTCCCGATGGGCCCCAAACGGTGTTGGTTCTCCTAATGAATGATTAAGATTGACAAGGATGCTTCTTATAACAACACTATTTTTCATCATTATAATCATCTCCCATTTATTCAGGCTCTTCTGCCTGCAACAACCATCTTTTTCAGCTGTTGTTCCACAGAACTAGTTGCATAACGTCTACCTGACTTAACACGATGCATCTATTAAAGAAAACCGGTACCGAGATAGCAGCCATGCATCACGTTGCATACGCACACAATTCCATGAGGCATGTGGACATCATAACCCATGTTCTCCATGTAAGTCATGACATTACTTACCCTTCTAACATGGCCGGCAGCCATAATAGAAAGACAAAGTAAAATGTTAAAAGAAAATTTAAATTCTAAAAAGGACGCAAGTAGCCCAGCAGCAGGTGGCAATTGACAAGCTGTTGTAAAAAAGAACGTTTTTAAAAATTGAAAAACTGGGGGAGCGGGGCACCCGAGTGGGGTGGGGAGCAGGAACAACCATGATGTGGTACATGAGAGGGATGGGTGAAAACAGAGTACAGGGAAGAAGTGAGTTAGTTTGCTTACAATAAAAGAAAAAAGAGTCCACTTCAGCATACAGTGGAAGGATAAACGTATCCAGCTAGAACAGTTTGTAACTGAATACTGGATGGCACAAACACAAGAATACCAGGAAAGCCATTTGCTCAGGAGCAGGAAATGTAGACAGACAGCAAGGCCAATGACTCATGAGCAAAGCACTGGTCCAAAAACACTCTGGGGCAGATTTTCAAGCCCCCTGCGCCACTTTTGCGTCACTTTTAACATGGCAAAAGTGGCGCAAGGGGCTTGTAAATCTGCCCCTATATATGTAATGTATTGGAAGCTAACTTTAAATATCTGTAGACAGATCGAAAAATGATCTATCATAAAGGAGTTTTGCAGACAAATTGCTGATAAAACGTGTTGGGGAACAGACATGTGTAGTATACTTCAGCCACACAGCTGAGGAAACTTGCTCGATGCCCTGCAAACTGGCAATGTATTTCAAAGTTACACAATCATCCATCTATCTGCACAGCAGAAAGCGCATTTTTTACTTAGAAAAAGTTCCGAAGTAACATTTTATAATGTTTAAATAATACATGAGTCTGAAATATGGAAAGCATGGTGTCCATTTTGAGGTCGCGTTGAGGGTGTTTTTTCTAGCTAAGTGACAGAGCAGAAGATTGAAATGTTATTAGATGTTCTCACTGCAAGATAGCATACCGTCAGGGTATTTGATAGAAGGAGTGTGTATTTTTTATTTGCTCTGATAGCGTCATAATAACTGCGTAGGCCCTTTGAATACAAATGAATGCCTGGATGTCGCTTTGCATTTGCCGCAGTTGGGAAGGCAGGGCCGCTCTGAGGGTGATACACTAGATGATGTTTCATATAAAGGACTGGAGGGCGTATGCCTCCTTGGCAATATATGAATTATATAGCCGGCATAAGGAATACTTATGGCAATCTTTTTGATGACCGTTGTTTCTTCAAATCATCCATCATTTCAAGCATTTATTAGGAATTAAAATGAGCAGTTTGGCTCTTTGCTCTGGAACGTTAATGTTGGCATAAATAGCCATCAACGTTCTGTCACAGGCAGGCTTCAAACTAGGAGGGGCGCACTTCAATCAGATACAATGAGCAGTGTACACATGTCAGAAACACCCCACCTGCGCGGTCTGATCCACATCTACAGCGTGTTCAAAGTGTTCAGAAATTGCCTTTTTTTACTGGAGGCAGAAACTCCTACGGATTGAAAATAAATCGCTGAATTGCTCGACAATGCACCACAAAGAAAAACATTAATCTTGACAGTTCATGAGCGGAAGCACGGACATTTTTTTCCTTCACGCGTTTGTAGATTCAGACCTTCGGGGAGGGAAACTCCAAAGGGAACGCTTATAAAAATCAGAGCACTTATGTATCATGTGTCCCACAGCAAATTCACTACACACAAAGATTTCCGTCCTATTTTTAGTAGGGCGTCTGTACAGGAAAGTGTTTTTATAATCACCCCTTCTGTAATGATAAACGTAGAGCTTCATTTGCAGGTGTTATTAGCTCAGCATCTGTGACCTATTTCTTTTGGGAATTCATTGAGGGAAGTCGAATGATTGTGGGCAGGACAAAGGTTACCTACCTGGCTCTGTCTAATGACTATCAGGCACATGCATCAATATTGCTTTTTGCTATTCCTAATTTGCGAAAAATAAGGAATCGCAATTAAGGAATCGCAAAATGCAATGCATCAAGAAATCGCTAACAAAAATTGCGATTTCTTAATGTTCCTTAATTGCGACTCGCAAATTGAGAGTCGCAATTAAGGAATACCTCCCCATTCATTCATTCCTATGGGCCTAGAGGCCCATAGGAATGAATGGGAAGACATTGTCAATTTGAGATTAGCAATTAGTGAATCGCAAATTGAAAATGCGATTTCAAGGGTGCAGGGGTGTGCAAAGGACACCCTGTTGCACCCCTGAAATCAATCTGTGCACATATGTTGTGCACACACATGCCCTAAGGGCATGTGTGTGTGCACAACATGAAACTTTGAAAAATGCACTTTTGTGCATTTTTCAAAGTTTTCGCACATTACCATGAGGTTCAACCTCATGGTAATTTGCTCCCCCTAATGGCGAAATCGCAATTTTTTAAAGTTTCATGCATTGCATTTTAGGAATCGCAAAATGCGATTCCTTAAATGCAATCGCAATTTGAGAATTCGCATATATTTGCGAATTCTCAAATTGCGAGGGCCTTCACCCTTCATGCATTCCAAACGCAGATTTTGCGATCGCAAACGGCCAATTTCTGCGATTGGCAACGTTTGCGATCACAAAATCCTTTGATGCATGTACCTGTATGATCCCAGAATGCCTCTGCCCATATTTGCCCACAGCTCTGGTAAACTGCAAAAAGCCTGGAGGCCAGCGGACAATCCTTTTACTTGCTTACCTTTAGAGGAAGCGCCAGACAGCCTCTCTTGCCTGCTCCTAAACATTTTAATATAATTCAGTTTTCTTTTTCTTAAGATTAAAAATGTATTGCAATGAATAATATAGCAGGGCTGCGAATAAAACCTTCGGCAGCCCCTTTTAAATGTGTGTTCCTCTTGCTTGAATTCTCAGGAGAAAACTTATAGAAGGGAAGAGCAGTAATTTAATTTTTTATCATGAGCATTAGTGGCAAATAAAAAACACAAAAGTACTTTGCGACGGTGAAAAAATGGAGGAGATATATTTTTCATGGGAAACGTTGCATCACAATTGTCTTTTGGCAGCTCTACCGTTCCCTCTTTGCTCAAAGCTAAGAAAGATGTAGATTAATAAGCAGCCAAGAAACATGTTCTGTCTATGTCATAATGAAAGCCGACTACAGCTCACCATAACATAATGCTTAGCAGACAATAGCTCACAAAAACAGAAATTAATTACAAGCCCTATCGCCACCACTATGTCACTTTCAGTGACATTGTGAAGGCGATAGGGGCCTCGCCTTATTTACAAGGCAGCGCTAACCCACTTAAGGTGGCTAACGCTGCCTTGTAAATAAGGCACCCTTTCACGCTGTATATAGAGTGAAAGGGGAGGTCAATGGGTGTTGTGGTGTGCGTTCCACCCATTGATTTTGATGCTGCCCCCTATTTACAATGGCAGCGTAAAGAGGAGACGGCGCCAACATTAGGACCAGGGAAAACCTGGTCTCAAACAGGCGAAGCGAGGAAAAATGCTTTCTGCAGGCTTGTACAGCACACATAGAAACAACAAATTGCCTATGGTTAGGTATGTGTAGGAAGGTCCTCCTTCCAGCACATAAACAATCTTCCTCCAACGCGGACACCATTGCACTATGGTGCAAGTGTGCCTGAACTCAGCGCCAGTCCTAGCGGAAATGCAGGGGGGCACCACATTCTTGTGAATACTGAACATCCCTGCGTTTTCAGAACGGAGAAGCGTGGCGTTAGCAATTTTCACTTAACGCCACGCTTCTCCTTTCTGCTGTAAATATGCCTCATAGTTACTTATTTGCCCATTAATTAATTGAATATTTGTGTGGATATCTATGAAATTAAATATTTTAGGAAAGATTACAGTCAATGATTTTGTGACAACAAATCATGACGTTCGTAGTGTATTTGATCGGTGAGAAAACAGAATTTGACATCACAAATAAATTCTTCTCATAGCTTCAGGTTGAACAGAGAATTGCATTAATTGAAACCTACAGAAATGATCAGGATTTCAACCAGGCTTTGGGACACACCACTGAATATAAAATGTGCTTTGATGAGGAGTTTCCAAGTGGGAGGAGCTAATGGCAGGTTTGAGAAAATGGGGGAGTGACTACAGGAGTAGGCCTTATGAGTTTGTTGGTGAAAACTGTAAAACCTGCACATTGGGTAAATACCAATTCCACAAAGTTTGGTGAATGACATGCCTGTTAAGTAGCACTGATCATGAATTTTTATCATGCACTACAGAATCAGTATTGGCTGCATGGGTTAAATACTGAATGAGATCTCTTTACCACACGTGCTAAATACCTCACTCATTAATAGCACATGCACAACACAACAAGAAGTCCAATTTGTCAGGCACCAGATGTTCCTGGAGAGAGCAAATAATTCCTAGACATAAAAACACCCAGAGCAACTCAGAGACAGACTTGATGACACCCTCAAAGTACACCAACAACCCCTTCCTGCGTGAACCTATGCAGGAATTCATATTGTGTGGACAAATCAGCTAGAAACAAGACAAACAGAATCTACAACAATTATCTGATATCACCTAATCATCACAAGCAGAAAACTACCAAACTCTTCCCTCACAGACCTTCCAAAGGAAATAAAGTACAAATATACCGATCCTGAGCTGAAGTTTCTGGCCAATGAGGTGGTAAAACGCCACAACTGTCTAATGTGCCATTACGTGTTGAAGATTGAAGAAAAATAAACAAGGGCATGCCCATGGAAGGTTATAACGGACAATATCAATACTGTATCAACATATCCACAAGATGATGAGAACATAAAAAAACAGGTTCCAAACTTTAAAAAGCTAGGTACTAAAGTGGTTTTCCAAGCACAAGCACTAAACCATGGACTCTGGTGGTAGTACTATGCTTCAGTTCTATCTCAAGCAGTGGTAAGAAATCATTATGACCACCTTCATAATGCCTGGAATGGAAGACATGATTGAAGCTCTCGAAGTCAAAAATATCTAAGGTAAATAGCATAAAATTAATAATGGAATGAGATATGGTTGCTAAAAAGTTGACTTGGCTGAGAATCATCATCATTGTGAAGAGTAACTGATGTAATATGTTATACATATTCACATCAATCCATATCTGTGCTGCCACAGGGGATAACAACTCTTTAATGGTACTGCAGACACGTATTGAGGTTTGACTACAACAATCATAATGAACTGTTATCTTCATAATGAAGGGTTGATTTGTCTCTCTAGTATGTTTAGTGTGATGTGTCACCACAGTCACAGTACGAATAATGATGCTTCTCCCCAGGATCATGACATTGTGGTCTGAGCACACCTGGCACAGTGGTTCATTATACAGTTGTCCACATCACACTGCATTTGAACAGAATAGTGTGATTCATTTTGCAACTGCAACACATGTGCTGCTGTGTATGTGAGGCCACCAGGCAGTCAATTGACCAGAGGATGTCAGAATATACTGGTCTTACATAGATGTTTCCTTTGTTGGCATTAGCTAGTTGGGATTAGAAAGGGAGACTATACATGCTATCTACTTACTCTCTGCAAAACATCCATCACTTATCTTGGTATTTTGCTTAAGGTTGCGACAGAAATGCCATGCACAAATCATAATCATAATTTCCACTTTGTGGAGGCTACTCAAAAGGATATAAGCGCTGCTTGCATTTCAGGAGGAGAGATGACAGTTGATCCATATGTTGGGCTCCAGAGTATCTATAATAATGAAATTATGTATTGAATGGTGAGAGCTAGGACTGGCAGAGAAAAGTGTAAACCCATAAATAAGAGTCAGCTTAAGATCCAGGGGATATTCTTAAGGTAGCTTTTGTACAAATTTGCTGCAATTGTTGGGTTGAGTCGGGATTTTGATAGAAGAAGAATATTGCTATCTTCATCCAAATCTTGAAATATGCCATATCACTGTGCAAATAATTATTGACAGATTACATTAGAGAGATCTTGGACCTGAGTGGAGTAGCAGAATAATATAGAGACTTTCCAGTGCAAAGAATCCATCCCCGATGCCTAATGCACTGGGTACAACACACTGCATACATTGTGCTCCAATAAGAAGTAATCAATTCTTCTCCACATGACGAAATACAAGATGTGAGTTCAGAAGGTCATAGCTGCATCAAATGTACTTTCTGTAGACAGAAATTATCAGGGTTAAAATATCCCTAAGACTCAACTGGTGAAGATGCCTCAGTTAGCATAATGCCAGTAAGGAAGTGACACATTCAGAACTATATCAGACTAACTAGTGCCATTGGTAGAATCCTTTCTAATTTTACTTATCGTTTAACACCATCAGCGCTGCAGCAATTCCCCCTCTGTGCTGCAGATCCTTTACTCCCATTGTTCATGACGAGCTCAGCTCATCATGAGCACACGAGCAGTGTACTGCATGACGAGCTGAGCTCGTCATGAGCATCGAACGGGTTAACATAATTAATATTTAGTTCAATAGGGATTCTATTTGAACTTGGCAGTAACAAGGATCTGCCAAAACATTTGTGTATCCTCTCTTATCCCCCACCATGTTTAGAGTGTTTCTAGCACAGGGGTACTCATAGTATGGCCCGCGGGCAAGTGGCGGCCCGGCAAGCCTTCCCTGGCAGACCGCGGACCTTCCAGATATCGTACCCGAGTTTAAAAAAAAAAAAAAAATTAAAAGTGTCTGCAACCAGAGAGCGACTCAGACTCTGCTGCTCTGTGGGGGCCGGGCGATTCTCACCATAGTCAGAGTGGGGCTGCAGGGGCGCTGAGAGGTGAACAAAACCTCATTAACCTGCCAATGGTCTTTTAAAGACCTGTGAAGTGCTTGGGTGCGGCTGTGTGTGGCTGTTTGTGTGCACCTGGAGTGAGGGAGGGAGAGTGAGGGAGGGAGAGTGAGGGAGGGAGAGCGAGGGAGGGAGAGCAAGCAAGGGAGCGAGGGAGGGAGAGCGAGTGAGAGCAAGCGAGGGAGGGAGAGCAAGCGAGGGAGGGAGAGCAAGCGACGGAGGGACGGAGAGCAAGCGAGGGAGGGAGGGAGAGCAAGCAGGGAGACAGAGCAAGCAAGGGAGAGGGAGGTAGAGGGAGGGAGGGAGAGCAAGCGAGGGCGAGCAAGGGAGGGAGGGAGAGCAAGCGAGGGAGCGAGGGAGAGCAAGCGAGGGAGAGCGAGAGAGCGAGGGAGGGAGAGCAAGTGAGGGAGCGAGGGAGCGAGGGAGCACAAGGGAGGGAGGGAGAGGGTTCACAAGGGAGGGAGAGCGAGCGAGGGAGGGAGGGAGGGAGAGCAGGCGAGGGGAGAGAGAGAGAGAGAGAGAGAGAGGGAGAGTGAGGGAGGGAGAGCGAGGGAGGGAGGGAGAGCGAGGGAGGGAGAGAGAGGGAGGGAGGGGGGGAGGGAGAGGGAGAAAGATAGGGAGGGAGAGAGAGAGAGATGTGTGTATGCCGGGTCTGGTGGCTCAGTGGACGAAGGAATCCACTGCAGGGACCTGTGATCAACCTCATGGTCACAGGTTTTTTTTGCTCTAGCCCTGCCTCCTTCCCCACTGACCCCGCCCCCACCGGTGCGGCCCTCAGACACAAACCACACTGTAAATTTGGTCCCGAGAGAAAGTTTGTGAGTACCCATGGTCTAGCACATTCTCCTTTTTTGAATGGTAACCACAAATTTGTCAGCTTTTCTAAACAATATTATTTGCTGAAATTAGGACTCTACCCTGTAACACGCTAATCAGTGGCACTGTGCGTGTGTTCTGGTTCTAAAAGGGTATTGGTAAATTTGGTTTTGCTCAATTGTTCTATTTACTGTCCAGAAAATGCACCTTTGCCGCAGAAGTTAAATATCTATTGTGGGTTGCAATGTGCATTTACTCCAAACAGCTAAGGTATAACACAATGGGGTAGCCCAGTGTCCCTCAGAGCCTGGGTGAATATATAACAAGCAACAGTGGCTCTGTCTGCCGGGGAGCAAGAATTACTTAGCTTAGCTTGCAATAAATCCTGAAGCATAGAAATGTAACAGTATACGTAACAAATAAGAATGATACTGTAGATAGATCAAATCATCATGTAATTGCAATTATAAAGGAAGACTGTGATTGGCTCAGTGGCAGACGTAAAATTGGAGAAGCATTGCAGAGGCTGCTGCTTAGCACGAATCCTGAGGATTTGTAAATGTTCCTGAGCACCAATGTCACCTTGAACACTTATGACTTTTTAATAATTGGACAGCCCATACATGTTGATTTGTGATATTTGAATAACCAACCTAATAACAAAGAATTTTGCAAAAAAAGATTTTCTGTTTTCTTATTTGTATCCGTTATTCTACATGTTGATTTGATCTATCTGCAGTATCATTCTTATTTGTTACATTCCTATGCTCCAGGATTTATTTCAAGTCAAGTAATTGTTGCTCCCGACAGAGCCACTGTAGCTTGTTATATAATTACTCCAACCAGCATCACTATGATTGGGCGAGCTTCAGTTTAAATACACTGCAGTGGCACAGGGCTTGGATAATTACCTTTTGCCATGTAGGAAAAGCCTATCTTTTATACATTCATAAGTCACCACCAACATTTGAATCTAATCCCACTGAGTAGGGTGCTGATATATAAAAGTAAGACTGTCAAACAGGTGTTTACCTGGACGACACTCCCCATAACACAGTAAAAAAGGAATGAGGGGAAGCACTGACCAATTAAAAATAGTTCTCTAACTTCAATAGCTCAGTACCATGTACAGTTTCACGATACAGCTAGCAACACCTACAGAGCTGTGGCAGGGGGGTCCATTGCTACTAATTATGGTTCCACATTGCATAAATAAGGAATGCCACGCTTCACAGACAACTATAAACATTAGTCCCTGAACATATTTACATTAACACAACTGTGCTGACTGTCCTTTAAACATATTGGAGAAAAGCCTCATTATAAATATGTGTCCCACACACAAAGTCAAAATGCACCACTTCGGCTTGAAACTGAAAAGTGAGCATCAATTATTGGACCTTTCACGTTTGACAAGACCCATAACATAAAAATGAATTATGTGTCTAAAATAGTTCAAGTCCTGTGGCCCTCAAAGGGAAAGCATTCACAGAGTAGAATGGACAGTGATTAATATCAATTAGTGTGTCTTAAACATTTAAGGTCATTTCAAGTAATGGGCTCTTTTTAATCGTTTTTAGAAAACATGTTTCCACGTCATATCACTTGGTAACAATTGAAGTTACTGAGTTGGTGGTCAATTGATGTATTTATTAAGAACTATAGGCTGTGTTAAAATTAGAAGAAAAGATTGAATGAAGCATATATACAATATAGCTGCACTAAAATGAAGTCCATATTTTGTCTAAATATTAAAAAGTATTTAATTAAAGCTGACTGAAGGTCTATTATTTACTTTTTAATATATGAAATAGGTCACACTTTATATTGTGTTTAATATGCTCTTACAATTAAATATTCAAAGAGGAAATCGATTTCACTGTGCAGGCTTTGCTTGACATTTTCCTTCACAGGCCTAATTGAAAGTATAATCTTCATTTCCTATCACCACCTGGAAAATGCTAGAAAATAGTTTCAAAGGTATTTCTGACTAAAGTTTCAAAATCTGATTTAACTATGAAATTACCTTTTGCTACATTGATTGGAAAAGTATATATATATTTTTTTAAAGTGCTTTAGGCTAAGGAAGCCAGGATTTGTTTAAAATCAGTTACGTCTCTCATCATATCACCAGAGATGGAATACACATTCTTGGCTAGTAGAGTTGATGACTCAGGTTTTGAGGACAAGAGCCTGCAACTGAGCCGAGGAAGAGCAGGTAGGAGTTAGGACATGAGCACTTGACAGAAATTAGCTCTCTGGGAGTGGACTGGAACAGTGCAACTTTAGCACTAGCCACGCTCCAGTCATAGTAGGGGAGAGAACTAGTTTGACCTTGTCAGGGGTTAGGGGAGCTTATCTATATTGAGGAGTTGCTAAAGACAGATTTTGTCTGGTTGCAGATGGGTTCCTGCCATCTTGAGACAATGGTGTCTGGGTAACTTTCCAGTTAGTAAAGAGGTGCTGCAAAAGGAGGTAGAAATCCCACGAAAATTGCATGGATTGGATGGTAAAATTTAGGATAAATCAGGCACCTCAATACCTATTTACCTGCATTCCTAGACCTGGCAACATGCCTCCTGAAGAAGTCCCTGCAGGAAGAAGACTCCTGCTGGAAGAAAATTTGACTTGCTCAACGACTTAAGGACTCTTTAATCTTTCTGAAATCGAGGGACTTGATTTGCTCTACAGTGGTCGAGTTGGTAGTCTTTTGCGTCAGAGACACAAAAAGTATAGTGAGTCTTGACTTCAAGAGAGCTTAACTCTTCACACAGGAGTAGACCCTGGAGAGATTCCTGTTTTTTTATGACGAACTATGTGCTGCAGAACAGATTAGAATGATTGTTTTCAGTTGTTAGAGAGTAAGGACCAAATGTATACTCTGGTGGGAGGCCCAGTTCCCTTCGAGGGCGATAGAGTGCAGTACTCAATCGCCCTGACTGAAGTACCTTCTCCCAGATTCAAATATGCCTACTGTTAGACCTGACATCCTTGGCGTGGTTTTTCCCCCATCTTTTTTGCCTCTGACTCATGTATTTTTGATGCTGTGCTGGATTTCGTTTTTGCTGGTTTAGATGCTTTGGACACTCTGCCCCTGCTGATCAGTGTCAGAGTGTAAGTGCTCCCTCTGTAAATTGTCATATTGATTGGGTATACCTGATTGGCATATTTGTATCACCATGAAGTCCCTAGTAAAGTGCACTATGTGTGCCAGGGCTGGTGATGACAGATGCTACTAGTGGGCCTGCAGCGCAGATTGCGCCACCCACATGAGTAGCCCTAAAATGGTGTCTCAGGCCTGCCAGCGCAGGGCCTGTGTGCAGTCAGTGGACTGCCATGTCCGCCTGGCCAGTGTCCCCACTGGCTGGGCCTAACCCTTCCCTGCCTGTGCACATCAGTCACCCCTATGGAAGGCTCAAGGTACCCCCCTGGGCAGGGTGCAGTGCATGGGTAAGGTAGAGCATGTACTAGTGCAGGTAACATGCTCTGGTAGTGAGCAGCAGCCATTTTGTGTGCTCACTGCTGCAAGGCTATCTTGCTCCATAGATTAACATGGGGGAGGCTGGTCCCAATGGATACCAGCCTATCTTCCCATAGGAACAAGATGGGACATAAGTGAGTGATATCCCTGAACTCAGAATTTAATAACACATCTTTTAGTAAAGGCGTTTTTTAAATCCTGTGTTTGAGAATAGTACTTTTAGAAAGTGGCTGTTCTCTTGTCTAAACCCTTTCTGTGTGTGCCTGGGACTGTTTGTGGATTGACTGTCTGGGTTGAGGATGACAGGGTCTGCAGAGCCCCCAGGGGGTTATCTGAGCCAGCCCGTGGATGAAAGGCAGCATCTGCTGCCAGGGAAGTGGGAGGAGATAGCATATGATAGTGAAGGGCTGTGCCTGCCTAACCTCAAAGCTGGCTCCACCTCCTGCTGGGCGACTGTCACCTCTGTCCCTGGGACTGGGAGGAAGAAGGAAACCAGAAACACCCCAGACCCCCAGCAACACCCAGAACTGGTTTGGACCGGGCTCAGGGCCCCCTTTGCACAAAGACTTCAAAAGACTTCAAAGGACTTCAAAGCCTTTTTGGGGTATAAGAGAAGGACCCCTGACTACAGAAAATCAGATTCTACAATCAAGAGGAACCTCTGCCAGAAGAAGGACTGCTGAAGGAGCTGATGGAAGATTGCCTTGCTGTGTGCTTTAAGGGCTGACCTATCCTGCTATCCAACTGAAGGAGAGGAGAAGAAAGGGACTTTGCTGTGAGCTGTGACCCTGCCTGCTTGAAACTGCTAAGACTTTGCTGTGTGCTGTGTCTGCTACCTGAATCTCCAAGGGCCTGAGAAGAGCTGGCTCCCTGTCTGCAACCCAGGAACATAAAGGTTGCCCAAGGACCACAAGATTCTGCTGCGCCCCCTGAAGCTGCTGTGCAGTGCAGAGATCGTGAAACACTGTGTGGGGCTGTGTAGCGCACTGGCTGCTCTCTAATCTGAGTGAGGGCGCCGCGCTGAACCAGCCTGCCGTGTGGCCGAGATCGACGTGTTCATCGACACGTAAGGAGCGAAGATCTGAGGCTTGTGGGCCTCTCCAGCGTAAGGAGCGCTGAAAAATATTTGCTGGCCGTGTCACCGTCGCAGCCCGGGGTCAGTAACCCCCGTGGAAGTGCCCCGCATCTCTCCGGCTTTTGCGTGTTGAAGAAGGAGCCCGCCGCGCTCTGATTGGGTGAGAGAGCCGAGCCCCATCACCAGAGTCGCGACGGGATTGGTCCTTGCAGCGGAGCGTCATCAGCGAGGCCGCGCTGCCATTGGTTGGCGGCCTCGCGCTCAGAGGGGCTCGTCTGAAACGCCGCGACGGGATTGGCTGCCTCGACTGAAGCTGCCGAGGAGCCGAGAGATCACCGCCGGGCCCGGGGAAGACTGACCTGACCTCGCCGAGGGATCTACAGAGTGTTTCAGCCCCCGGCCTGCCGTCTCTGCTCCCCGATGCTCTCTGAAGGACCGAGAGCGGGCGGAGAGCGTCCTGAGACCGGCCGGGCTGGAGCGCTAGTGAGCGGTCAGCCGCGAGGTGCGCCTGGGTTCCCAAAGCAACATTGAGCACGGGAAAGGGAGTCCCCCTCCCCCCAGCATCCGGGTGAGACGCGCTTGAAGCGCTTAGAGTCCCTGACGCCAGGGGCTCATTGTAGTGGCACATTTTGAACGCTGGCATTGTTTACACTGCTCGTTTTGAGAGCGTTTTAATTATAAATCAGTGGCCATACTTTTACCTACTGATTAAAGAGACTTGAGACATTGGCTTTATGAGAACTTCCTGAAACTACGTACCACCATTAAGATTAAGTGCATCATTTTTATAACCAAGTGATTATCGTGCAACTGCCTTATTTACATTGCTGAAACTAGATAAAGTTATATATTTTTATAAAATATACTTACCTGTGTGGTCTCAGTTTGTGGTGGATTGGGGATTTTTGTTGTGTTAAGTGCAAATATTGTACACATTGCCTTGGGGATAAGCCTGCCTGCTCGCGCCAAGCTACCTAGAGGGAGAGCGGAGGTTATCTACTGTGTGTATTCCTTCACCCTGACTAGAAGCAAGGGTCCCTACTTGGTCTAAGGTACTTACCTCTGCCAACTAGAGACCCCCAGATCTAACACCTACCCAGCAGGAGGTCATTTTTTAAAGCATTGTCAGAAACCGCTGTCATGGCAGTTCCTGCCAATGCTTTTTGCACCTTAGTGCAGGGCTTCATTAACATGAGAGAGTTCTGCATCAAACAGTTTTCTTTTTTATTTTCAAAAAGAAAATCCTGAAGTGGGATTTTCTTTTTGAAAACAAAAAATACAGTGCCCGACTCAACATGGGACTACTCTCCCATGGCGAGGGGAGCATTTAGCAGTTTTCACTGCCCCTTACCACCAGGGTTTTCTTGGCAGAGATGGACAGTGAAAACTGACCTCAAATTCTGTCCATCAAAATTAGGTGGGTGAAATTAGAGGTCTGCCTCCAATTACCCTTAATCAAAAGGGCTGTCAGAAGGAGCTAATCATGCCTGAGGTGGGCTAGTCACCGTCATGATTAAACCAAAAGTGTACCCGCATCTAAATTCAGCATGCGGACCGTTATGTTGGCAGTAAGCAACTGTCATTGTTGCGACAGAGTATACTTACAGCTTAGATATAAACCGGGCCCAAAGTCTGATACTAAAATCTTTAACTAGGACTATCAGCTTGATGTGTCCGATCTTCGCTTCATCACAGTCTGCCTAAATTGTACCTTGTTGCCAATCCACTTGAAACTATTGTTTTTAAATGGTGCTTAACTGTTTTTATGTGCTTTTTGCCTTAAAGCTTAAAAAATCAATATTGAGGATTCCCCTCAACTTCTTTTATGGAACTTGGTGTCTTTTTGCGCATTAATGTATTGTCTATTATTCTAAATTGGTTTGGGGATTTTATTGTGTTGTTTTCTTCAATTTAAAAATATTGTACTTGCTGAATTAAATTCACACTTTCCTGTCTTATGCGTGTGCCATAGCTACCAGGGGCTGAGCAGAGATGTTCCAAGAACTATGTTTTGACCTACCTAGAATATGTTTATTATCACCATAAATCAGGATTTTTCATTACAATTCCAAAGACACCAAACATGAACTTCTTTCCTGCTCTCATTTTGAAATTATAATGTATTGAATATAATAAGGTAACTCCAATGTTATCCTATGGGAGATCTAGGCCTTGTAGTACTGAAAAACTAATTTAAGTGCTTTTCACTACCAGGACATGCAAAACGTAATGATACATGTCACACTTTTTAAATACATTGCACCCTGCCCTGTGGGGTGTTTAGGGCCTACCCTAGGGGTGACATATATGTCTTAGAAAGGGAGTTTTGGGCCTGGTAATAGGTTTATTTAGCCAGGTGAACTGGCAGTTTAACAACTGCACACACAGGCTTCAATGGCAGACCTGAGACATGTTTAAAGGGCTACTTAAGTGTGTGGCACAATAACTGCTACAGGCAATCTTGTAGCATCTAATTGACTGGCCCTGGGTACATCTAATAGCACCTTACTAGCCACATTCAACTACATAAAATACGCCAAATGGGGATAGCCAATATTACGATGTTTTAAGGAGGGAGTACATGCACTTTAGCACTGGTTAGCCATCTTCATTGCAGCAGTAAAAATGGAAGAGGAAGGAAAAAGAATGCCTTGGCACAGATGAGAAAAGGACAGAGCCTTCCCTGGATGCTGAGGAAACGGCAGCCCCAGGCCTTGAAGAAAATAACAAAGAAGATGCCATGGCTGCTTGGGAGAGGAAGACAGCCCTTGACGAATTGAGGCTGGCACCAGTGTGTCTAAGACGGCACAGCGGGTGAACACAAGAAAGATGGGTCAGGCCCCTAGCAGCATATTAGAAATGAGAACTCCTTAGGGATCCAAATTCCTGACAAAAGGAAGAGTTCTAACGTGTTTCAGGGAGGCATGAATGGGATAACCCTTCAGAGAAGTAGCCCTTTGAGAAGGACAAATGATTTGATGGTTGTCAGTCAGGGTACATGAAGGGAGATTTCTTGTATGACAGGAAGGAACTCACTAGTGACTACTTTCCAGGGGTGGCTAGTGTAAATCGAGGGGAGATGATTCACAGCAGGAAATCATAGTGCATGTCCTAGTGTCCCTTTGTTGAAAGGTGGACCTAGAAGGTGCGTTGGTGATCCCAGAATATTCTATGAAGTACTTCCAGTGGGTCACATTGAATGGAGTCCAGGTCCATACTCTAGGATACCTGTGCATGCCAGACTCTGAAGGTGGAAAGACTTTTCTTCCCAGAACAGTATCTGCAGTAAGAGATCTGTAGGGCAAGAAAGGTACATCCGGGGTATGCCCGCTCTGTGGCCATGGTCTCTGTGGAGTTGATAGAGCATTAAACAAACTCACCTGGGGCCATATATGTATATATAGATATATATATATATAAAAACAGGTAAACCTACACTCAATCAATTTAGGTTTTACCATTCAGAAACTATACTATTTATCTTACCAATCCAAGAAGTCCTAAAGGATCAAGGGAGTTAGCAAGAAAATAGGTAGTAAATAACATTTAGTATTTCATAAAATAACCACAAACTCAAGAAAAAAGTTTAAGTTCTTTTATCTAAGTAAATCTTTAAAAGTTTCGAAAACCATGAAATCAATAATTTCTTCTGTGATGTAGATTAAAACATACATATGCAAATAATTTGGAAAGAAATATCATTAAGCATTTTGACGAAGGGTGGGTAGAGAAAAGAAAACAGTATAATGACAACCGCTATAGTTACATAGAATGGTGTGGTGACCAACCCTGGCCACGGGCTGATGACAAAGAACAAGAATTCCAAAGTGCAGGTGCCAGCGAGAAAGAACAGGTGCAGGTCAGAATCAGGACAGGTTACGGACCAAATTGGATCAGGACAAGACCACCACAGGCTAAGACCAGCACCACAGCTAAAGTTCAAAAGCCAGCGTTGTAAACCCTCTCTGCAGCTAACAGTCGAACCCCGATTGGGTCATCGAATCTTCTGACAGAGTGCTCCGCCAGCAACTCTGCTCTCGATCACCTATTTAGTGCGTTGGGTCAGTGACAGGTCAGCTATTTGGACAAGTTGGACAATCTAACTTGCTAAGCCTACACTAGTTATACTATTTTCCAGGTCAGTGTACCACCCCCAAATGTTGCAAATGTGTGAGTCCCACAATTTTATTGGACAAAGGACCAGGAATAATCATCACACCATATTAATATGAGGTAGCTTGTCAATCATGTATTCAAATGTTCCCTCCCATAATTTTATTTTCCCATGTGCTTTTATTCCACCCGGTAGTGAAATGTAACAATAAGACATTCAAACAAATTATTCAATTTCAGCTTTCTCTGGCAGGGTGAGGAATTCACTCTTCTCATAGTTTTTGCCATCCATGTCAGAGGTTTGGATGGGCACATCTTTTACATGTGAAGCATCCGAACAGCAGAATTCGAGTACTTGTGGATTTAATAGACAAATTTTCAAATGGACTAAAGTTGGTTTCATTTATGGAATACACTCGGTTTATCGTGACAAAGTTAATTGCTAGGTAGTTGGTATATCCACCCCTCTGCTGTGTGGCTGGGTGTGAAACGAATCCTCGCTCCCCACATTCATGATCCATGTCAGATTGGCATGGGTTCAATGCCACAGCTTCAGCAGCTTGGGGTTTCTTTCGCACAGGCGCAGTCTCTCCAAAGATGGAGTTCAGAGGTACATTTAGGCCCAAATACGATACATGCAAGAATAGAAAATAAACAGTTTTAGAGACACAGAACAAAATGAATGCACTGTATACCAATTCTTTCTACTCTGTTCCCATTATTTGATTTAAACTATTGCATTAAAAGGTTAGGCAAAACAAACAGCTTAGCCAAGCAGCGATGCAAGCTTCTTGCACGTTAGGACACAGAACAGCCATCTTAGTTCTAGTGCGCAGAAGCAAAAGTTTCCCACCAAGCATGTCTCGTGAGTGTGACAGACGCAAGCACAGTAGAAAATCCCTCGTAGAAGCAGCCATTTTAATGCAAGCAGATTATAGTTAGTAAAAGAACATGTTGAGCTTCCCCTGGATACCTAATATGTCGTGTAATGCAATATTAATGTGGCAAAACATGCTAGTTAGTACATTAATATTATTTTCGAGAGGGTTGAATACAAGCAAGTCACTTTACGTGTGCAACCTTGCTCCATCAGAGTGGTGGGGAATAGTTGCCCAGAGAAAGGTAACTATGTGGCTCTGTTTAACTCGATATTGCCTCCTTGAAATTAAGCTAATGTAGGCAGACACCAAACCAGTGGTAGAGAGTATTCAGGTTGCCCCAGCACATGTGTCTGAAGGTACTGGCCATAAGATTAGAATATAGGGATCTAGGAGCAAAGGGTGGGTAGGAGGCAATTTCTCCTTACAGTGGGAGCAAAAGTGAGCCAGGGGCTATTTTCTCTGACAGGAGAATATCCAAAGGCTAACATTGGCATTCTTTCTATTCTTGTGGTGCTACATGGGCTGTCAGAGAGATAGGATACAGGAGCCCTTGAATAGACAGAACCCAGCATGACACAGAGAGAGCACCCTACCCTTGATATGTGCTGTCTACACTGGACTGCCAGGTGAGTGTTCAGTCTCAGGATGCAGACCCTCAGCTGAAGGGTCAATGTCAGTGAACCATCACTGAGACTGTGGGAGTGTGAGTGGAAAGCAAATGTCTGCAGTCTGAGGTTGTAATCTCTTAACTCTGTAACGACAAGGATGTCTGAAAGCACTCAGAGAGGCTCCCTAACCAGTGGCTTAGGGACAGGGGAGTTTGACAAAACAAAGGAATTTCAATAGTTGGCTGCATTACCCTAGCAAAAAACTTTCAGGGAGGGAACCTTGTGTGGGTCCAGTGATTATTGCCCTGTGTCTGAATCATGCCATAAAGGCTTCTCACATTGGGACTTGTAGTTTCCACAGGGTTGAGGGTGCTAAAAGGTCCTGGACTATGTTCAGATAGGCTCCAGGACTTGCAAGTGACTCCTTTTTAAACTAGCCTGTAACGACCGGATTTTCAGACCAGATATCACCAGCTCCCCAAGACACCACCAATCCAGCCGAAACGTAACCATCTCCCTCCCCAGAGCCTACTTACCACAGTACCTAGGTACCTTCCTGGGGATGGGGTATTAGCAACATACAAGCTCATATCATCAAAAACACCACTAAATCTATAGGATTACTAGGAATACTCACTGATTACTAAGGAATTCCATGTCACATCCTATGATCTCACCTTATAGTCTCACAGCAATCTGGCCCAGACTATGCTACTCTCTTCCTCATGGTGGAGAGCAGTTCTAATGCATCTACCATTACACACCGACCACAATCGGTGCTCACGCAAGCCACAATCCGGTGGGTTAAAACATCGTCTCCTCCCGATGCTCTCACTTCCGTCACAATCTGGTGCGGATACACATTGACCACAATCAATGCTCTCACTAATGCCACTCTCTCTAGCGGCAATCTCTCACAAGCCGCAATCCAGCGGGTATACACATTGACCACAATCAATGCTCTCACTAATGCCACTCTTTCTAGCGGCAATCTCTGTCCTATGAATGCCTTCAGTGCTCTCTCTCTCTCTCTCTTGGAAAGTTTCTCTATATGTCTAATATCTACTGAGGGTCTCTCATACACAGCATTATCCCTTATGTGGCGAATAGGAGATCCAATCCTCTCACACAAGAATAGCCAAATTGTCATATGCAAAGGTTATTCCCTGATTTAGGCGCTCTTGCTCCCTTGATCAGTTACCACTTACCTGGACGGGAAACACATCCGTCCACATAACAGCATCTGGCTAGAAGAAAGGTTAGTCTTATCATGAAGAAATAACACCTGCACAGCTGTTCACTAAGAACTGGGGTCCCTTTATTACACAATAGCAAATTATAACATCACAATAACTAGCAATCTAGGCATAGCCTGAAAGGTAAAGGGAAATAGACACATCCAAGGAATACACAGATCTGCGGGGTCTCTTTATGAGAATGGCAAACAAGAAAGCTTTATTATCAGATTACTAACACATCCACATATAGCTGACAGGAACTGCAGATAGCTGAAAAGGGAAATAATGAATTATAACCGGAGTGCACACCGCTAAAAGAACAAGCATTTACAATGCAACGGTTTCGCCTTTGGAAAAGTTAGAGCTATTCTTCCAGCAAGTATTTATTCAAAAGCAACATTTTTGGGGGCAAAGAGAACGAAACTTCTAAACACTTTCAAGGCCTACCACTAAATAATTGCATATTATTACATTTAATGGCGCTTTAAAGTAAACCCGTTCACGAGGACAAAGAAAAACGATTTCTCACGAACTGTTCACAAAAATAAACAACTTAGTTCATTCAGTCATCTCGGAGTCAATATGCACCGCGAAAACTACCCTCTTTCCCCTGTCGCCTCCCGACCCAACAAACAGAAGCCGTGTCAGGCTCAGTGATTTATAGCAGCCTAATGAGCTCACCTGTAGGAGGGAGGCGGGCTCGGCATCTCATTGGTCAGTCAGGGCTGGACAAGCCGCAAAACAGGCACCCCTCCCTGCCTGCGTAAGCCTCGCGGCGTGGGGGAAGCGGACTCGTATGACGTGGGCACGGCTGGTAGTTTGTCATTATCCTTTTCTTTATTACAATTTTGCATTGTACTGAAAAGTAACCACACCCAGCTCCTTGCTTGGATAGAATCAATATCCATAAAAGGAATACATTTTTTATTCAAAGACGAGCAGTCCAGTCATTAACAGGTTTCTGATTTAAGTACTGCTGCATTATGATTTTCATAGTTCTGCTTTCGAATTAAGAGTGTTGTTGACAATCCGAAATGTAGTAACCAACACATCGTTAAGTGGGAACGAATCTAGGATTTTGCTCGGCTGAATAGGCTGGTGTCAGTGCTCCCCTGGTGAATTCCTCCCCTATCGTCTTTTGCCTCGACCACCCCCTGTTCCTCTTGCCCAGGCGATTGTCCGCTTTTCAGTCTGCTGTGGTGTTTGCTGTAGGCAGTATGCAGACTTGACTTTTGGCCAGCCAATGCTCAGGTGACTATTGCTGCATAGTTGGATGGCCATGATCCACAGAGTTAGTCAGTTGCAAGCGAAATTTACCGGCAAGTCGCTCTGGGTCTACGTGCGCTCCGCCTCCGGCTCCTGCTCCCTCAGGTGTATCGACCTCACATTTTGCTCTGCCCCCGATATGGCCCCAAAGACAGCCTCTAAGACTGCATCAGCAGCAGCGAAGACACGCGGTATCACACGCATTGCCGGTCCCGGTGATTCCGATGGAAAGGAGCCGTCAGCTGCCAGCGGGGGTGCTGAGAAGATCGCGGTGCCTATCGGCACTACAAAGCCTGTTTCTGCGGTTTCTTTGAAAGGCAAGCGGACTGTCCCGCAGCTGTTCCGTCGGCGGTCTTTGAAAGGGAAAGTGCCCCCCGAGGTCAGTGGTATCGGAGTGGGAGAGAAGCTGGCTGATCCATTGAAAGTGATTAAACACCGTCTTGTGAAGGAGGGGGAGGGAGTACCTGTATGTTCACCAGTACCAGCCCCAGTCTCAGCTCCCAGTCATGACGAGGACAGTAGTATGGGGACTGTCCCTTTGGAATCATCGATGACCGATTTAGCGATCTTGCCAAGTCTCTCCAGTGTGAGTGATGCCTCAGTGACTGGCGGTAATGCACAGTTGGGGGGCTGGGGACATCCCTGCTGCTAACAAGGAGCAATGGGAGCTATGCTGGTTCTGTTACTCTCGAACAATGCATTATGGTATCAGTAGTTCAGTTGAACACCCAACCTCCCTCCCACCCTGAAGTAAATCATAAACTGCAGGCTGTTCTATTGGATTCTTTAACAGAAGCCACAGCTGACTCAAAGGAGTCCGAGGGAACGCAGCTTCCCTAATTTGAATCTGTGAATGTCATATCGCCCCTCCTCCCGCAGCTCACCACAACACAGTTTAATTCAAAAACCCAACATGTAGTACAATCTTCCGAGGCTTCACACACAACTCACCCCCCCTCCCCAGGAGCACCGGGTCAGGTGTCCGTTTCTGCGGCCGGCTCGCTCGCTCCCTGTTCTCACATCCAGCCCCGCACGCTCGTCCTCTAAACCCCTTTCTTCAGTAAGTAAACGAACTCAAACATGAAACCTCGCGCCTGCCTCCTAGGTTTGAAAAGTCACTTTTGCCGAATCCGCGTGCACTTCCGGTTAGTAGCCATGGCGAGATGTTGGCTTCCTCTACTCCTCCCCAGGGCAATAGAAACTGGCTTTCATAGACATAGTGAAAGGACTCCTGCACAGAGCAAAACACTGTGATACTTTATTTATGCGTTTTTATACTGAGTTCAACAGCTACTGTGAAATGCCGCAGCCCGAGTCACATGAAGGAAAATATTCCTTTTGCTACGGGCCAACAATATTTCTCGCATAAGTCATTTAATTAAACAACGTTTAAAAATTGAGCCATACAAACGTAAACGTAGTATTTTTTTAAGATTTTTGCTTTTCGGTTTGCTGAACATTTAAGTAACATCAACAAAACGTTTTATGTTTCTATAGCAAGTTAATGAATTAATCAAAGATGGCCCCGAATTGTCTACATTTGTCAACTGTGAATACAATTAAAAATTGACCTGAGGTGAGGGCTGGAAGCTGCCAGATGAAACGCCCACCGAATGCCATGACGAAAAAGGGGCGGGACTTAAAAATAGTCACGGAAACGCCCCCGAATCGCGTTCCGAGGGGAAAGAATGATTGACAGCCAATGTCTTCCAATGGCTAGCCTCCATTTATGGAGCTAGCCAATGAAAGACAGAGGCGGGACTAAGCCCAAACTGTAGGAAACAAAAGCTTTCGCCTGGGCAGAGCACTGCGTGCTCCAGCCACAGGTCGAAACCTAAAAAGGATCAATCAGTGCAACAATACAGTAGGGAATATAGCCTAGGAAATAAAGGAAAGTGAATGATTAAGTGTAAAGCAAACTAGTTTAGAATACCTCACCCTATAAGAAAGGAATGTTTCTCTCTCTCTGGTGGAATCAGGGCTCTCTCCCTCTGTCACCACGGCTTCACTCCACTGGCTCCAACTGCACTTCTAACTGCTCCAAGCTCTTCCATCTGCCTGGTAACCACTCCATAGATCAGCTCTCCAATTCACAGTCCCAGCTGGCTAACTGACTATGTTCATGTCAGCTTGCTTCTGTCTCCAAAGCATCTCACTCAAACTGCAAAGCAGCTTATTCTGACTGCATCTTCTCCAGACTGTATCTCATCCTGACCAGCTCCCTCTGATCACAACTCCTTCTGACTAGTAACTGCTTCTGACTGCAACTGCTTCTGACAGCTTCACCTCTCTGCACTTCGCTAATATGGAATGCTCTCTCCTAGTGGAAAGTTCCAGTCAGCAGCCTGTCGCCCATCAGATCCCTGCACCACTCCGCGCCAAGAACACACTCCCAGCAGGCCAGCCTTTTATGGTGTCTTCGACACAGAGAAAAATACAGTCTACCGATAAGGGCCGGCCCAGGCCGGTTCTCTCCAAGTGAATAACACCTCATAACTAAAACATCACACTTGACCTACAAGCATTTCAGTCTGCAGAGGCAGAAAGCAAAATGGAGTCTCTCTGGTTCTGGGCCTTGTAGGCCCGAAAAGGATGAAATAGACACACAGCTCTATCAAAGTACATACACAAACCCTACCAATAGGTAATATAAAGTCAGAACTACAGGATCCACCCTCTACTATAGGTCTTCAGGCCTGAAAATGATGAAAGGACACATAATTATGTCAAAGCCAATAGGCAATAGATGGATTACAGTCAGAAATAAGGGATTTATCATCATATAAAGCGGCTATCCTCTAGTTTATGCTTCTAGGTCTGAAAAGAGGCCTGAAAAGGACCAAAACAAGCTAAGAATAGGGATCTAGGATGGTAGCAAGCTAAAGTCACCATCACTCAGAAATAGAACCAAAAACCCGGTCACGACAGACACACAAAAGGGACTTTGTTGATCTTTCACATTTGAGTGGGTTGGCAGTGACTAGATGTAGTAATCTGGCAGCTGCCAGTTATTGCTACTTGTCAGTCGCCCTGCACACAGAAATGGGACTAGGATGCAGAAAGAAAACTGATTAAGGAGGCAGTAGGGGCCATATATTCCGGTTGGCCCTAGTGGTACTAACCACATGCTGGAATGCATCTATGAGCAGGTTTAGATGGGCATAGAACAGACAAGTGCCATTTTAGGGGCAGTGAATTGTCCTTGTTCTACTGCCTAAGCAGGAAAGTCATTCATAGCATTTTTTTTTGTCAACGCTCAACTCTCGACTTGAGGGGATATGTGTAGCACATTGCCTTTTCTGAATGACCACCCCAGATTTTCACCTTTTTCTGAACTGAATTTTTTTCTGGCATCAGGACTTTTTTGACTTATGTCAACGCTCATCAAACAATCAATCAATTAACCAATCAGGAAATTGTAAAGCACACTACTCACCTGTAAGGGTCTCATGGCACTGGAGGCTAGGGTGCAGCTCCGAGTTCGCCGAAACGCCAGGTCTTGAGGCTTTTCCTGAAGAAGTGCAGAGTAGGGGAGTGTCTGATGTCAACTGGGAGCTCGTTGGAGGCCTTGGCTGTCATGTAGGAGATGGCTCTTCAACCCATTTTGGTTTGGAGGATGCACTGAGTTTCTACTAGGGCGAGGTCAGAGGAGCGGAGGTTCCTTTTGGGTAAAGGGAAGGATATTCTTTCATTGAGGTATTTGGGTCTGGTCTTGTGGAGAGATTTGAAGGCATGAGTAGCTTTAAGGTTACTCTCCTCTCGATGGTGTATCCTCACCATGTCTTGCCAGATCAACAGCGTTGATCTGGCAAGACATGGTGAGGGAGGAGTCAAGTATGTTGCTGAGGTTCCGGGCATGGTCCGTGGGGTAGGGGGTTGCTGAGGGCGGTGAGCCACCAAGTGTTGTCCCAGAGTGAGGGGTGGGTCCAAGGATGAGGACTTCTGTCTTCTCCAAGTTGAGCTTCATCCAAGCTGCGACGTCTATCATTCCTTCCTGGAAGCTGAGCCTGGTTTCTTCAGGGTTCTTCATGAGGGAGAGGATGAGCTGGGTGTCAACGGCATAGGATACTATTCTGAGTCCATGCTGTCTGATGATTGCGGCGAGGGTGCAATGTAGATGTAGAATGCCACATGAGTGCCACAGTGTGAGTACATTAGGTACATTAGGCATAACATGGTTTTGACAAAACTTGCTTTACACAAGTGGTCTGCTTAACTTCCTTATAAGACCAGTGTAGATGGCGGAGAAAATGTTCCTATAACGTGGAACTTAAATGTTATATGTGGACTGCACTTTGTGTTTATACCATCTTCATATATGACAAAAATGCATACCTGACAGGAGTACCACTGAGCTCTTGCTCGACTGTATTTTAAATGCAGTGCTGTGTGCACTGCTCCAGACTTGAAACAATAGAACACACTTAAACCCAGCACTCTCAAAATGAGGCAAGTGTATTTATCATTGCACCTCTAAATGACACACATAGTAAAGAAACTCAGTATTCTCAAAATGAGGCAAATAAACTGATCAAGGTGCTTTTAAAACTAAACATGTGTATTTATTAATCCAGCACTTTTAAAAGGAAGACAAAATATACTTGGTAATGCCCATTGTCAGATGTCAAATGAAAGAAGTCTAATAAAGAGAGCGTGTATACAAAGCGGGAAAACATATGACATATATACACAGAGTAATGAAACTTATAGCATATATACACAAAGTAAGTAATAGAAATGCAACACCGAAACAGTGTCTTTCAACATTCTGGCCAGCACGACTGGGAAGCCCTCACAGTCAGTCAGAAGTCTCGATAGGGATCACCAAAGTTCCCTGTGGCAATGTGTCTGTTACACAGCAAGCTCCTGTCTATGGCCAAGATTCCCCTTTTAGTCAACCCAAGGAGAGATTTGCAGAAGCCTCCCCCACTTCCTTCTGTTGCAAAAACAAGGTTGCCCGTACCAGTCTGCATCAAGGTCACTCACAGAAACTTTCCCGTGCCCTCGTGTTTGCTCAGAAGCAGAGCAGTACATTCGGCCCATTTCTCTGGCACAAACAATCTCAACCCTGTGAACAGAACCAAGTTCACTTCCCGCATAATATGTTCCAACTTACCCTGCATGGTGAGGAGCAAAAACGGGTAAAGAGCAAAAACTTCCCCTCCCCACTCTACAACTGTGTGAGAACACAGAAAATTGAGTCAGTTACACAAAATGGCGTTGATGGCTAATGTATCTTTCCTCATAGCATCACAGCTGTGACACATGGCAATAAATTATGCGATTGCCATGTAGGAAAAGTCTACTTTTATATCTTCTTAAGTTACCCCTAAAGTGGTCCTTGTGAGACCACATGCAGGTTGTTGCTTTATTAAAATATGGCATGGTACATTTGGGGCTAGAGTGCTCTCATTGTGAAAGAAAACCCAAAAGCTATTTCATTGGATAGGCTTTGCTAGCATTTTCCCTGAACAAGCCTAGATTGGATTAAAATATTTATTTCCTAACTCTGACTGGGGAAATGGCAGGAAAATGCCTCTGTTATTTGCAACGTAATTTTCGAAATCTGATTTAATGGTAAAATCAGATTGCTGATAACTTAAGTGGGAGGGTAACTTCATAAAGTGTACTTTAGTCTGCCTGGGTCTCAAGTGTCTCAAAACCATTTCTGCCACTCATTTCACCTGCAGAGCTTGATCCTTGGTGGGAAAGTTTGGCTCATAGAACAATAGCCTTATTCTGAGCCCAGGAAGAGCAGATAAGTAATACATTCTGACCACTTTAAAGGGATTAGCCACCTACCTGGAAGTGAGGGAGAACAGTTGGTAGAACAAAGAGAAGATTTAGCACTACATCTTTTGTCTTGGAGATGCAGAAGAGAACCTCCCTTATTCATTTGCAGAACACCACCAAATAGCAAGGTTCTACTCACAGTAGGTAAATGAACCAGTTTTGACCCTGTCAATTGAGAGAAGAGATTATATTATTTGGGGAGTGGCTAATTAACAGTAAATCATTCATTCAAGCCAATACTCACAAGATGTACTTCTGCTATAAATGTAAGCAATTCATAACCAGTTAAATTGAGTAAAAATGGTAAGGAGATTAAAAGCTTCAAAGGATTGCACCTATCTCCTGGTCACATAGAAAATGTTTAAACTCATGTACCAATTAGATCTAGCACAAGGAAAAAACTTTCATTTAGGATAGACTACAAACAGGATAGTAGCTCTCTTAAAGTACATTTTAACCCCTTGTATTTATCTAACAGGTGACACGCCAGCCTCAATAAGGAGAATCTGTTAAAACATTTCGTTCACATCACTTTATGGAATAATGTAAACCTATTTTATTCAAGTAGAATTTTTAGATTCAGAAATGAGACAGCAAAAAGAAAGTATTAAAGTGACTTGTGCTACATCTATAATGCCTTAAGTATTATCTGCTGCTTAAATATTCTCACAGATAAGATTACAATGGAAATGGTGATACGTTCTCCCTTTCTATGCTTCATGTACCAGTCATACTACTTTATTGGACAGGAAAGGCCCAAAAAAACAGTCATGAATAGAATGCAGCACATGTTGATGGAGGAAATAAACAACGAGTAATAAAGATATTTTTCACCATTACGTCTCCCCTGGGAACGCATAGCATTTTGATGCTTTCCCAGGCCTACCACTCATGGTAAATCTGGGAATGTGTCAAAATCTGTGGATTGATGCATGGGAACACCCAGGCTCCACCCATGGAACACCTCCTTGGGACAGAGAAATTCAAATCAGTGACTTGCGCTGCCTTGCGTTCCTCCAGGTTAATAAGTACTGCAGAGCCATGCAAGGTGGCCATGCATGGCTTCGTAAATCTGCTAGGTTTTCTGTTACTTTGTATGGTGCAGGGGTGACACAAAACTTTGATAAGTATGCCCCTATGCATACAGATAATACTGACTGCATAAGACCCATGCCTGTGGGCCACTCACCTGAGCCTTAACAATGTTCGTAAGAGATCCACACTATCTAGTGTGGTGGAGTGCTCAAGGTGAGCCAAGGTGGTGGTGTCTACCTCATCCACTATCAGCAATAGGTCAGGCAACAATCCATGGGCCATATGATCAAGAAAGGGCGATACATTATCACCGCTTTTATTGGCAGGAAACTGCCTCTAAAGTGGTGATAATGGGCTTGATAATATGGCCTTGTGAATTCCAATAGAAGCCCATGTTCTGGTCGAACATGGGCTTCTATTGGAATTCTTAAGGGCATATTATCAAGCCCATTATCGCCGCTTTAGCGGCAGTTTCCTGCCGATAAAACCGGCTATAATGTATCTCCCTTTCTTGATAATATGGCCCCTAATTCCTAAAGGATAGACTCACATTATGTTCTTGTCTAAAACTGTACTAGACTGGAGTCATTCACAAGTGTTCTTCCAGGAAGGTGCATTGGTATGTCTAGGGGCGGCTCCCCCATTTGGGCGGAGGAGCACCGCCCCACTGCTTTCTCGCACTGCGAGAAACAAACATAAAATGGTATTATAAATACCATTTTATGTTTCTGCTTCTCGCACTGTGAGAAAACAGAAGAGTTTGGTTGGGGGTGGGTGGGCGGGTCTGGTCCAGGGCGGGGGAGGAGTGTCTTGGCCATTGCTGTGTTTGCTGACTGTTTAGTCAGCCCCAGGGCCAACCAAACCAGACATGTGCACTCTGCTCTTTCTCCATGTAGGCTGCAATGGCCCCAACCGCGAGCCGTGCCGGCCACGACTGTTTATGTCGTATGTAAATTGTGCAAGCAAACAAAGAACTGGCTGTGTGCAGCACAGCATTTGCCTTGTTACGACTTATCAATGCTTGTGGATACACTATCCACTTGCTCTGTTTTGTCGTATTTTATTATAGTTGATTCACTGATCGAAATGTTTTCAGGTAGCTAAAAATGTAGTGTAATCCTGTGGTGCTGTGATATTCAGATTACGCCACGTAATTTACATAATTTTAGGAATTTCATGTTAAGCATATTATGCAAAATTCCCAAGATTACATGATGAAACCGCTTTGTGTAATTACATGCCACTCGCTGTAAAAATTGCAAATTATCAGGAGGAACAGAACGTGTGAGACTGTTGTTTACCCTGCTTTTGTTTTGCTTAAACTATTTCTTAGCGCAAAATGCGTCCATGCCAAAAATTGGCACACGGTCACGTGTTGCACTAAAATATAGCGCTAAATGACAGATTTGTATTGTGCATAATCACGTGCATTTTCGTGTAATTTTGCTAACATTTTGCATAATTATGCAAAAGCAGACCACATGAATTTCGCACTCCTAAATTATTTGACAAGTATGTTCTTTTTTCAGTATAACCATGCAGTCGCACTTAATGCAAACATTGAATTGTATTGAAAGATATGGAAAAACAATAGCCTTTATCAAAGCTATATGCAGTCACCCCGTTCACGAGGATCCATCCCTACATTCCCTATATTGAATAGTTGTCATAATCCGCAGCACTTTGGTTGTAGATTTGACTCGGACTGCCTT
Source organism: Lissotriton vulgaris (assembly GCF_964263255.1). NCBI lineage: Eukaryota > Metazoa > Chordata > Amphibia > Caudata > Salamandridae > Lissotriton > Lissotriton vulgaris. The sequence continues at coordinate 1,449,658,014 of NC_141691.1, forward strand.
AGAGCTAATATTAGAAATGTGCTTGCACGCCTATGAAGCGCGTCTTTTTTGACAACTTATTGAAAAATCATTTTTATTCAGTCATTTTCATATTGTTCTCCGAGTCGGAGACTTTTTTAGCCGGCACAAAGGAACAATTTTACTGTCTCTATTCATTATATGCCATATGTTTTAGGCCTTGTAAAATTACTCAGTTGGGCTTTGAGAATATGAAAAAAATGTCTGCAAAATATGAAAACATTGAAATGCCAGCTCTTGTCTAGAATGCAATTATAGATACATGGGTCCTTTGAAAGTAGTTTACAATCTATTATTCTGCTGTATGATGGGAGCTTTTCAACCACTGACTGCTGAAAAAAACATAATTCAAGTTCCTGGTATTTTCTGATATTATTTGCTATTTTCTAGGTATGTTTTTTAGTACATCTGGTTTGAGAGAAATGGTAGTGGCATTTTGAATTGATAATTTTATTTCAAGGCCAATATAGGGTGACATTGGTATCAGATGTGAGTGGCCTGCAGGGTTGGTTATGCTCCGACCACTCTTAGCCCTACTTTTGAATGGCAACCAGTTAGTGTTTCGGAGTGTTGCTCAGTTCCCACAGCTGCAGCGTCCTTGGGAGGTGAGGGACTGGCTTTATTCCATGTCTTTGTTGGCCTGGGTCAACCTGGGACAAAAACTAAAGTTGCCCCCCATTAGCGAAACTAATGGCTAAAAAACGTGTCTACTTTAGAAAATTTGACCGGTTTTGAACTTGTAAAGTATGGGTATTTTGCAAAGTCTGGAAGTTTGCATGCTTTTGTGTTTGCTGCAGACAATGCCTGTGTCAATATCAGGTAAATGCCTGATTGCCCTATAGGCCAGTCTGACCTTGTTGGTGTCCCATGCTCGGTGTTTTGTCTACTGCCCCATAGCATTGCTTAAATTGTAAAAATGGAAGTGCTAGAACCTGTTATCCATTGCACCTTCCCTCCCATTGCCACCCTTGCAGAATCTGCATCTCAAGACTAATGCGTGTTTCTCTCAAATTAGAGTGACCTTGGAAGGGTTGCATTGGGATCAAAAATAGGCCTGGACACCCTAAAAAAAAGTGGCCCACATTTGCGGATTGTGCCTTTTTGCAAAAAACTGTTTAAGTATTATGAACTGAAAGAGGGGGTTTCTCTAATGCTTTCTTATCTTCACTGAGATAAAAACAAATGAAAATGTTGCAGTGAGGCCACTTCTGCTCAGGCAGTGAGGCCCCTACTCAATCTGCATACATTAATGGGCGGGCCCAACAAGAGACTGGGAATGATATTCCACCCCCTTGTTAAAAGGGAGGTTATAGAGACCCATCTGCTTCCAGAAAGGCCGCTAAGGCCACACTGAACCACTGGCGGCATCTGAACAGCACAGACATAGCCAAAATCAGCCATCATGTTGGGCAAAAAAGTGGTCCACAACTACAAATCAGATCCCGGCCCATTGACCAGGTTCCCGCCTTACCAATCTGACCCTGGACCGAGGCAAGGCAGAGCTCGCCAATGCCCGGTTTGAGGCCCACACCCTGCATCTGGTATCAAACTGCTTTACTTATTTGTCCTTTTGACTCGAAAGGCACATTGCTAACAAGGAATTAGAGCATCCTGTCATGCCAAGGCCCTTCTGCTGTCCCTTTCGGGTATCTGCGTCAAACTTAAACAATAAGAATAAGTGCTGTATATTATCCATGTTCACAATTATTTTTGCCAGCTCCCCTCAGATTGTTTTTTAGACAGTCACATTTTATTTTTGCTTTTCGAATTTTTATTTATTTGTTCAATCAAAAACAACTTATAGTCCATGTTGAACTCTGATATAATTCCGCTAGTTAATTGAGTTAACTATGCATAGCTGCATTACAGAGTGTATTACAGATGTTCTTGACTACACAGCAGTAGACCTATATTAAACTGGAATGAACTTATCAAAGAGAACAGGGCCTGCCAAATCCATTAAGTATATCCCCGTTGTTCCTCCCATCTGCCCCATATCTTTGTATGATTTCATAGACCTCCCCGATGTTATAATACACTTTATTTTCAGCAAACATGCACCATTCAATGTTTTCCTTCCAATTTTCAAAGACCACCTCAGTACCTAGGAACGTTTGACGTAAGGACATATCAAAAAATTATTGGTTTCCGTTGACGGCGCTTCCTCAGACTACCACTCATTTTGCAGTTTCAATCCTTAGTCCTGCATGTGCCAGAATATTTTGTCCCTTGCTCAAAATATCTCCAGGGTGGTGCATGCCCATGACGTATGATAGAAGCTTACCATTGCCATCTCAGGCAATATTTATTCTCGGTCCTGCAATATCATCTTAGTTTAAACGTTGTGATGTAAACTCCATAGAGTATTGGTACTTGTACCAGTTGGAATTCTGTTCTTATTGACAATTCAGTAAGGCACGGCAATGTTTCCCATTCCCAGTCTTCCAGTGCACTCACATATGGCTCCCGTTTCTATCTAAGCTTGCCCAGGGTGAATGAGGTATATCTTGTTTGATATATGAGCTAAAAGCCTTTCTTGGCCAAAAATTCTAACATAACTCTGTTTTCCAAAGGGGAATATTACTGAACGTCAGTGCCAATTGTCACATGTACCTCTAAAGCAATCATATGTCTGTGCTCTGAGCCCAAATTCGGTTTCCATCTAAGTGAACAATTTCACACCCTTTCTTCCCCAAACATCTCCCAGGGTTGTCTCGCCTATCAGGAAACTATCCATCTGGGTCATATCTTTCTGGGGTGTTACCACTCATAGTTGTGTGTAGTGTATTAGTGTTTTTCTACCATAGATCTGCAGTCACCACAGTCCTTGCTTCTAGTACGGCTGCCGTGCGATAAGGTAAAAAAGTACAAGCCTTATATTTTAAAGAGCTGCCATATAGCCAAGATACCCATTGCGTGCCTATCCACCCTAGGGGATTCATCCTGTCTTGGTACAAAACCAATCTTTAACACCATAGTTAGATAATGAGTTTCTGGTTGTCAGAGGTATGTACCCTGTCCAAGCAGGAACCACAATCCTAGTAAGGGTAAGTCAGAAACACGCTTAAAATTAACCTGCAACAACCCACTGGAAGCTTGGCGCAAAGCTGTCAGACTTTACTTAGGGAGCAATGTGTTAAGTATTTGCACACACAACACACAGTAACACAGTGAAAAAACCACAAAAAGAGTCCACACCAGAGTTGATTAGTCACGCTGGACTGGGACAAAGTCAAGTATTCAGGCTGCTCGCCCAGCTAAAGGACCCACACAGAGTACGCTGAGCAAAAGTACTTCAATCCTTGTCGCAGCACGAGATGCGTCAATGATCCCACACAGCTGGAGTGTTACACTGAATTTCTCCACACTACTGCGGCGATGGGTCAGTTCCATTAAGCGAAGCACCAGTTCCCAGTGTTATGTGCCAGGTTAGTCCACTCTAGAGGGTGATGCGTCAATCTTCCCCACGCAGTGATGGCGATGCGTTGGTTCAGAAGTGGTGGTTCCGAGGACGATGCAACGGTAATGAGTGTGATGCACCCATCTGGTGCCTACAACATCAGTGATGCGTCAATCCCAATCTCACAGCAGGAGATGCAGCAGTTCGATCGGCGCATGCAATGGATGCCCAGGTTCTTGTCCCTGCAACAGCGGTGCTGCATCGATCCGAATCTCGCAGCAGAAGATGCATTGGTAAAGATCAGTGCAACAGAGTCGATGCGCAGGTTCTGGTGGATGCATCACTTTAAACTCAAGAAGCCTTATACTGGATTAGCACCACTTTGTAGAGCAAGACTTATAGCAAGTAAAGTCCAGGTGCTCAGTTGAAGATGAAAGTGACGTCTTTGGTATTTCTGAGTGTTGGACTTGGCCCTTTTTGCTGGGTCATCCATGAACATTTTGCCTTCCTCCTAGCCTTTTTTCTGATATGGTGTTGGTGGTTCTAGGACTCTGGGCACTTTAGCATTGTTGTCCAGTGTAAAGTCGGTGTGCTCTCTGTGGTAAATATGGTAAAGATTTGTCTACACCTGTTTGGCATATTTAATTTACCTGTCAGTCCCGTGTAAAGTGGTATCTTAGATACCCGGGGCCGGTAAATTAAATGCTACTGGTGGACTTGCAGTGCTGATTGCGCCACCCACCAAAGTAGCTTTTCAAACCTATCTCATGCCTCTGCCATAGAAAATGTACTATAAATGTTGGGCCTGTGACCCCATGTAAATGTTGTGCTTTGTGTCCTTCCTGTTAACTTATTGCTGCTGGGCCCCAGGAGGAAACGCCACAAGAGACTGCCTCCTTGCTGGAGGGCCCTGTGAACTGGCCTGCCTGGGCCCCGCCTATTCCCCTTGACCTTTGGAGTCCAAGCGCCTCCTGAGCGCAACACCTTTATTTTAATGCTTCAGGACTAGGGGAGCATTTTTGTTTTAAATTGCAGTGCAGGAGCTGCGACAATTTCAAAGGGGATTCCCCTGCATTTAAGCTCCTGGAGGCGGGAGTCTACCCCGCATAGCCACTGTTTTGTGCTCTTACGGGCGGGAGCCCATTCCGCATTTAAGTTTATTTACCAGCGGGAGCCCACCCCGCATTGGTGTTTGTTTTACAGCTGGAGACCACCCCGCAATTCACCACGGAGAGAGGAGCCACCGAAAGGCACTGCCACGGCCTGGACATCAGGCATCTTGCCTTGTTGGGGGCCGTGACCTAAAGCCCCGGAAGCTGCAAGCAGGAAAAATTTGCCTGCACCAATGCAGGGCTCTCGTCACCCTTGGTCGGAGAGAGCCCAACGTGTGGACGGTAGGTGGGACCTCCCCATGTGGAGAAGGAGAAGCCCCGCCACCTGCTCGGACGAGCGACGCCGCCAAGCTTCCCCTGCGATGGAGGAGGCCGGAGGAGACAGGCGAGCACCCTGTGAGTGAGGCTGCTAAGGAGGGGTTCATCCGGAGCCGCGAGGGCTCCATGCACAGCACAGTTGGTGCACTGGGAGCAGCCCGTGAACGGAGCTCACCTTGGCTGAGTTCTTTTTGGGGGCAATTGTGTGTTTGGAGTCCCATAGTGGGGCTCCCCCAGGCACCATGGTGCAAAGCCAATTTCCTACAGCTGTCCTGCCGGACAGAGGCCAGCTGCAACAAAGGGGGCATTTCTGTTTGTTTCATGATGAGGAGGGGGTGAGACGCACCACCGTGCCCTAGTGCATTTTGCATCTTGCTGCGCTGCATTGGCAGCCACAGGGCTACTTGAGAGGCCTCATTTACAGCCCTGGCCTTTTGGACAAAGGGCATTTGAGCCCCACATAAGGCCAGTTGGCCTGGGTTCAGCTTTATGGTGTTGATAGGGTGCAAGGCCCAAATGTGATGCATGCACCTGGAGAGTGTCACTAAGGTGCCCTCCTAATTGTGAGTTATTGCATAATATGTTTATGCTTATGATGCCTATTGCTTAATGTGTTTATGCCTACAGAGGTTGCGTACTGTGATTATATACATGATGTTTTATGCCTAAGGTGAGGCTAAGTACAGTATTTCACCAGTAGTTACTGGTTGTGTTTCATATGTGTTACTAGTGCTTTCTAAAGGTTCTGTCAGTGGCCCGATTGTCCCTGTCCTGTATAAAGTCCCCTGTAAATATTGCCTAGTGCCAGTTGGCACAGTGTATATGTGTGATTATGATTCTAATGTGCTTTGCATAATACAAAGGCTATTTTTTATATAACCTTGTGTGGAGTTTCTTTTGTAGTGTGCCGAGTGTGTTGCTGCTGTTTGAGTGTGTTGCACAAACGCTTTACACGTTGCCTTTGGGATAAACCTGACTGCACGTGCCAAACTACCAAGGGGGTGAGCAGGGTTTATCTTCAGCGTGTAACTCCCTTGCCCTGACTAGAGTGGTGTGTTCTGCCTTGCTTAGGTGAATGCCCTAGCCAACCAGAAATTCAATTTCTAACACTGAGACTTTAGAAACAGTAGGTGAGCCAACAAGACTTTGGAGGGTACTTAGGTTCTGGGATGTAGTGATGCAGGTCCAGTCCTTCTCACTCCCAGGCAAGAAGCAGGAGACATCAGGTCAACACAGCAAAGCTGTTCATCAAAGTGGCAGTACATCCTACAGCACAGCCGTCCTTCTTCCTGGCTGAATGTCCTCAGGTCCAGAAGTGTTCTGTGTTGGTGGTGTAAGAGGCCCAGTACTTATACCCAGTTGGGCCTTTGAAGTAGGCAGACTTCAAAGAGATGCTTTGAAGTGCAAAAGACACTGTATATCCTGCCCTGGCTCAAGACTCAAACCGGGAGGTTATGCAATCCTTTGTGGGGAGAAGACACAGCCCTACCAGGTGTAAAGTGTCAGCCCTTCCTTCCCATCCTGCTCAGGATGACTCATCTGTGAGAAGTTGGCCTGATATATAGTGCTCACTATTCTAGTGATCACTGTGTATCATTCCAAACAACCCTTATTGATGATTGGTTGTAAGTCAACCTTATAGACCAGCTATCCTAGTAGCATGGACAAGAGCAGTCTTTAGGCTAAACTCTAGAGGGCGTGTTAAGCCAGCTGTTTTACCATCACATATACCCCTTGAACACCAAGTGAAAGGACACCACACAAGTTGTTATAAAAATAAAGTATATTTATTAATAACAAGTCTACCCTGAACTCTTTATGAGTCAGGGAGCTAAGCACAATACAAAACTCTTACGAAAATACTGCAAGTTGCACAAATAACACAAATGCCCGAGGGGCACGAAAAACCATATACTCTAAAAGTGGAATGCGAAATACTAGCAGGTAAGTAACACGATCCAGAGGCTTCAGGACCACTAGGACTACCTTACTGGACCCTAAGGTTAGGAGCAGGAGGCCTAGGGAACTCGGGTGCAGAGTGTGAACTCTTACTCGGGATTGGGGACAAAGTCTGTGGATGCTAGTAATTCTAAAGTTACTATTTCCGGACGAATCCGACTAGGTAGACTAAAAACGAAAAAGGATCTGGACACTAGGATAGTGAACCTGCGTTGGAGCACCTAAATGCTCGGGTTACCTAGCCCAGGGGCTGCGGCTGCATAGGGTTCAAATGACGTCGGGAATCCTCGTTGTAGTCTATGGAGCCTGAAAGAAGATGTTGCTGGCAGGCGACCAGTGAAGATGTTCGGTGTGATCCAAGGCTGGATCGGTGATGAAGACGACCTGAAAGCAGAGGGGACTCAGTTCTCAATCACCAGCCAGTGATTGTGTGGGCACCAGGATGGCACCGGATGAAGTCACCGCAATCAGGTGAGTGGGTGACGCTGGACTCTGTAGTCACACGGGCCAGGAGGGGTTGTTGGCGACCAGGCTGGAGGTGCGAGCTGTCCCACGAGGATGTCTGCTGTCGGCGATGCTGGATCCGGGATTGTAGCAACAAGCCTTGGCGAAGGCAAGCCCACGCGGTGGAGTCAAAATGGCGGCTGGAGTGGACCAGGAGGGTCCAGGGCACTTCTTGTTGGACAAGGAGCAAGGGCCAGTCTAGAGGACCTAGACCAGCGGTGAAAACATCGTGGTACGTCGTCAGGAGGGTCACTAGCCAGCGGCAAGTGACCGGACAACGTGGCAAGCAGCAAAGAAGCAGAAGGGCCCCACGCAGATCTCGTGGATGCTGGGGGGCTGGACTTCGGTGCTGGAGCTGCTCTGGGTTGGGGCTTCTCAAACCCCAGTGCACTCACTCGAGGATCCCTCGGCGGTCGTGCTGGTTAAGCGTTGTGCAGGTTTTGAAGATGGCCGGTCCCTCAGGTCTCGTCACACCCACGAATCTCAGCTGGGCTGATGATGCAGGTAGAGGTCAGAGATGGCAGGGAATCCGGGTCTCGTCGAGCTGGTCAGTCTTGATCCGGAGGATGGACGTGCAGCAAACCGCAACCGCTTAGGTGGTGCCTGCTGGTGCAGGGTGGCTACTCCTTAGCCACAAGGGAGAGTCTTCAGAGAATGTCAAGAGTTCCTTTCGTGGAAAGTAGTTCAAGATTCAAGATTATCCCATTTTGGAAGGGGGCCCGCTCCTACCTTTATCCTATGAAAAGGGGCTGGCACGCAACTAGGTCCTGCCCATGGGTGGGACCAGGAGGGGGGTGGTTACACCCCTCTCCTTTGTCCGGTCTCTCCCCAGCTCAGGGGCTGGGGTGCCCCTGGAATTGGTTTGAGCCGGCATATGCACAGTGAGCACCGGGGTGCCACTTGCAGTCACCTTCCTCTCTGCCCTGCCTACCTGGGATACACAAAATCCTGTCTGGGATGGTGCTAGCACCGCCCCTGACAGGAAACCCTTTGTCCGAGCCCTCCTCGCTGGAAGGACTCCCAGCAGCAGGAGGTCAGACTCGTGTCTGTGGTGGCAGCATCCATTTTGTAATGCTGAGGCTCGAGTTAACTTTAACCGGGGTTCACAGTTACATACATGTCGTGTCCCTCTAGAAGGGTGGAATGCTAACCCCGTCGCCAGAATTGGCGAGGGGTTAGTATTCCAATTCATACGACACCTTACTCGACATGTTTTGATAATGCGATACCAAAGTTAGCAAATAACCGCGACGATTATAATGCACTTAAGAGTATATGGTACGCGTTATAATGGAACAGCTATTAGGACTTGGTTCCGCAAGCTGCAAATGGGCTCAGATCATGCCAGAGCACCATCTCACATAATTCCAAGCACTCTGCCTTCAGGATTGATAAGGCCTGCCATAGGAGTGACTGATAGGAATATATGTGTCCATTTTAGGGTTAGATATAGGAATACTATATCTAAAGCAAAGGGTGATTACACCACCTTGCACCAGCTGTCGTGCAGCCAGTTGTGTCAGATTCAGGTGGCCAGCCAGGGGTGGCATAATACATGCTGCAGCCCCTGGTAGGCCCTGGGTACACCTATGCCCTGGATACCTAAGGTATGCTGTACAGGGACTGATAAGGTAAGGTGGCGCAGTACCAATTGGTAAATGCACCTAGGGTACATGGAATCCGTTTTACAGAGAGAGCAGTGGGCCTGGGGTCCTGAATAGCAGGGCCCCAGGTCAACTAAGTCAAAAAACCAGCAAAACACCAGGCAAAAAGTTGGGGGCAACCATAGTCAGATATCCACCTTCCTACATAACCCCCCCCCCCCCCCCCCCAACGAAAGGAGATAAGGCTATCCTTGACCAGGTAAGCCTATATTGCCTGAGTGGCCATATGAGGTGGTATATGCACTGGCATGGTTACCCCCTATCTCATGTTCCACTAAGCAATCCCTCACCCTAAGGGTATCTGAGGGTCTCCACTATAGGGAATCTCTACCTGTGGTGTGTTTTGGCAAAGTAAAAGGCTGGTGTGGGAATGGAGTACCGAAGTGAGACTCCACTAATGTTGGGCTCAACTTCCTCCAATCACTATTCACCATATGTGCCTTTCTTTCCAGGACTGAGTTGCTGTGAGCTCTCAGGGTCAACCTCTGGCTACCTAAAGCTGGAGGCTGGGTCCCTCTGTTTGGCTTACTGGAGGGACAGGTCAGGTTTGGGGCCCTCAGGTCCCAGGTTTGGCTGTGCCCAACAGTGTCCATGTATGGGAGGTCCCTAGCTAATTTTAGGGGGGATCCCTAAGGAGTCTGTTTTATTTTCACTTGGCTAGGTCTACTAGCTTCAGTGCCCTTAATCTGCTGATTGGGGAGTTCTTTTGGACAGGGGGCCCTTTGGGGTCCACCACTGGCCTCCCTGACCTCCACAACCCTGGGCTGACTGAGGCAGGGTAGAGAGGGGCAGGTTACCTGCTCCAGACTGGGTCCCACCTTGGAAGGGTCCACTGACATCAGGGGCTCTGCCAGGCTAGGCCTGACTACCTCTGGGGCAGTTCCTTCACAAGGGGTCAGATCAGTTCCCTGAGGAGGCTGATCCTTTCCTAGAGGGAGATTTCTCTTCCTCCTCAATGCTCTGTGTCTGAGTGGAGTGATCCATAGTTTCAGGCTTCACAACACTATTATCTGTCTGAGTTTGAGCTGTGGCCATCACAACTCCACCAACCTTTTCAGGAAGGGACTCAGTTTGGGTATGGGCTGCGACCATCACAGCCTTGCCAACCTGTTCAGGGAAGGAATCTGTCTGAGATTGGGCTGTGACTGGCACAGCCCTCCTGACCTATTCAGGGAGGACATCTTGGACTGGGGCTGTGGCTATCACTGCCCCACTAACCTTACCATGGAGGTTTACCATTTTAAAATGGGTTTCTTGCTCTACCTCAGCCCAGGCAGAGATCTCTAAATCATTCTCCAGTAGGCAAACTACAGGCAAGTTTGATGACACTGCCACTCTCTTGGGGCCAGTGACACCTCCCCAGATGAGATTTACCACTGATATGGGATGATCTCTCTGCACTCCATCAATGTTGGTCACCTGGTATGTGGCTCCAAGTATAAGTTGCCTTGAGGGGACTAGGCTCTCAGTCACCATGGTGATGCTAGCCCCTGTATCTCTATAGGCCTCAACTTTTGAACCATTGATGAGGGGCTCCTGTCTGTACTTGTCCAAAGTATTGGGACAAGCTGTGAAGTTGGCAAACCCCATGCCAGTCTCACAGACAAGAGTATCTAAGTCAGGGGACCTGGTTAGGCCAGAGTCCCCAGGAACTCCCAAAGTAAATGCACCCAAATTCTTGGGGGCACTCCCTCCACCTGGGGGATTACTACTAGTAGTAACAGGAGGCTTGGAAGTGTTACTTGGGGGTATGTTCTCCTTATTGTTGTTGGCCCTTGGGCAACTGCTGTCAGTTTTCCAATGGCCTACCTGTTTGCAGGTATGGCAATAAGGTTTATTTTGGGTATTGGAAGGATTCTGGGACCCACCCTTTTCAGAGGATTTTTGGAGCCCTGTGGTTTGATCAGAAGATTTATTCCCACCCTTCTCTTGAGGCTTGGTTGATTCCTTCTTTTGGTCACCACCCTGGTTCTTAGGCCTAATCCTGGTTCTGACCCATTTGTCTGCCCTCTTACCCAATTCTTGTGGAGAGGTCAGATCAGAGTCTACCAGGTGCTGGTGTAATAACTGGTTCTGACAATTATTTAAGACTTGCTCTCTCATAATTAGATTATACAATCCTGTGTAATCAGTAACTTTACTACCCAATAGCCAGCCTTCTAGAGCCTTAGTGACACAATCAACAAAGTCAGCCCAATCCTGAGACTGAGTTTTCTGGGTGTCTCTGAACAGCAACCTGTACTGCTCAGTTGTTAAGCCAAACCCATCAACCAGTGTATTCTTCAGGACTTGGTAATTGTTAGCATCCTCAGCTCTAGTAGTGAGGAGCTTATCTCTACCTTTACCTTCAAAGGAGAGCCACAGTATAGCTGCCCACTATAATAATAATAATATAATAGGGGCATTTGTAAAGCGCTGAGTTACGCACACCGGCGTGTCCCCGCGCTAAGGTGAGAGAGGCGGAAGCTGGGAGTTTAACTGAGGGGCGGGCAGTCTATCTGACATATAGGTAGGTTTTTAATTTAGCATGGAACCTAGTTTCTACCGGTTCTAGACGTAAATCCACCGGAAGTTTGTTCCAATGATTTGCCGCTAAATACCTAAACGATCTGCCTCCCATGCGGGCTTTCTTCACCTTGGGGATTCTTAACAGTCCCCCACCTGCAGATCTTAGTGCTCGAGCAGGTTCATAGGGTTCCATCAAGCTCTGCAGTGGCCGAGGTGCCCTGCCATTCAAAATACGATGGCAGGTGCAAAGGGCCTTGTACTCTACTATGCTCCTCACAGGGAGCCAGTGTAACTTCTGCAAGGCCTCCCTCGAGCGTGCCCTTTTGGGCAGCCTGAGGATCAGACGTGCTGCTGCGTTCTGCAGCACTTGAAGGCGACCGAAACTTTTCCCAGGTGCCCCCAGGTACAGCAGGTTCGCATAATCCAACCTTGCGGTCACCAGTGCATGTACCAGGGTTTTGCGGGCCTCCGTGGGCAGCAGTTCCAGAATTTTCCTCAGCCTTTTCAAGACTCCAAAGCACATACCCACCACACGGTTGATTTGGGGCCCAAAGGTGAGACCCGCATCAAACCACACCCCCAGGTTTTTTGCCTCCTGACAGGGGGTGGGGGTCGGCCCTAGACAGGATGGCCACCAAGCCGACGACCAAGCAGACTGGTCTCTCCCCACCACAAGCACCTCTGTCTTGCTGCCGTTGAGTTTCAGACAGTTCATAGCCATCCAGTCGGCAAGATCTTTCATACACGACCGGAAGCTATCTGCCGCAAGACAGGGCGCGTGTGACAGGGAGATGACCAGCTGCGTATCGTCGGCATAGGATACTATTTGGAGGCCATGATTCTCTACAATGGAGGCAACAGGCGCTACATACAGGTTAAAAAGGGTAATGCTCAGGGACGAGCCCTGAGGCACGCCCTGGCCCAAAGAAACCCCTTTAGAGTAGCAGTCTCCTTGCCTCACTTGGAAGCCTCTGCCAGTTAAGAAGGCCTGGATCCACCTCAGCGCAGTATCAGCGATGCCACCTCTGCTCTGACTTTGGGGGATGCACTGGACAGTGCAGGCCCTCTCCAAAGCAGTCATCCATTTGTGGATGTCATCCCTTTGCTTAAAGGGGGGCACTATTTTACTCAGGTGTCTAGTATCAAAACTCCTGTCTTTATCTCTAGGGATAATGCTGCCACCAGTGGGGTCTGCCCCACTCAATTTCTGCTCTCTGGCAAAGGCAAGTCTTTCTTTGGCAAGGGCAAGTTCTTCCCTCTCAATCCTCAGATTGACTTCCCTCATCTTAGCTTCATGCTCTCTTCTCTGAGGGGATGTCATCCCTCTCTGAGAAGATGCCTGAGAGACATGGGTATGAATAGATCTGTTAGAGCCTCTGGAGCGAGACCTAACTCGTCTATCCCCAATGTTAAGCCTACCTGAGAGTGGGCCTGGGGGTCCCCCAGTTCCATTCTCATGCATGCTTAAGTTGGTCCTGGTGAGCCTACTGACTACTACTGGATCTTTTTCTGCCTCATCCCCTGACAACTCCTGTTCCTCTTCCTCCTCTTCACTTTCTGCTCCATGGAGGTTAAGGTCAGGGTCCCCAAGGGTTCCCTCTAAGGGGGGCATGCTCCCATCTGGATTAGAGGGGCCTGGGTTAGAAGCCCTTCTGGCATCATATGTCTCTAAGAGACCTATCAGAAAAGGAGTGGTAGGGTTAGAACCCTGTTTTAGTTTCCTGGAGGTACACAATTGTCTCATCTCCTGGAAGCTAAGGGCTGCATATCTGGACATGACCTGTGGAGGGTCAATAACCACAAGGGGAGTCTCTTCAGACTCTCCATGGGTAGACCTGCTTCTAGTGAGGTGTAAGTGGTGCACTTACCTACACTATGGGTTTACCTACTAATACCTTGCTAAGAGTTGTAGTCAGGGTGTGCTAGGCCCTGTTACACTACAACAGCTGGTTCAGTAGAACTCAGAGTATTCTAAGCTAAGTTATATGTACCTTTGTACATATGTGATCTTTCAAATGATATTCTTAGGATACGTGTGTGATAAAACAACAGCAAGCTCAAATCCCAACCGCTGCACACCAATGTGAGAAGTTGGCCTGATATATAGTGCTCACTATTCTAGTGATCACTGTGTATCATTCCAAACAACCCTTATTGATGATTGGTTGTAAGTCAATCTTATAGACCAGCTATCCTAGTAGCATGGACAAGAGCAGTCTTTAGGCTAAACTCTAGAGGGCGTGTTAAGCCAGCTGTTTTACCATCACATATACCCCTTGAACACCAAGTGAAAGGACACCACACACGTTGTTATAAAAATAAAGTATATTTATTAATAACAAGTCTACCCTGAACTCTTTATGAGTCAGGGAGCTAAGCACAATACAAAACTCTTACGAAAATACTGCAAGTTGCACAAATAACACAAATGCCCGAGGGGCACGAAAAACCATATACTCTAAAAGTGGAATGCGAAATACTAGCAGGTAAGTAACACGATCCAGAGGCTTCAGGACCGCTAGGACTACCTTACTGGACCCTAAGGTTAGGAGCAGGAGGCCTAGGGAACTCGGGTGCAGAGTGTGAACTCTTACGCGGGATGCGGGACAAAGTCTATGGATGCTAGTAATTCTAAAGTTACTGTTTCCGGACGAATCCGACTAGGTAGACTAAAAACGAAAAAGGAACTGGACACTAGGATAGTGAACATGCGTTGGAGCACCGAAATGCTCGGGTTACCTAGCCCAGGGGCTGCGGCTGCATAGGGTTCAAATGACGTCGGGAATCCTCGTTGTAGTCTATTGAGCCTGAAAGAAGATGTTGCTGGCAGGCGACCAGTGAAGATGTTTGGTGTGATCCAAGGCTGGATCGGTGATGAAGACGACCTGAAAGCAGAGGGGACTCAGTTCTCAATCACTAGCCAGTGATTGTGTGGGCACCAGAATGGCACCGGATGAAGTCACCGCGATCAGGTGAGTGGGTGACGCTGGACTCTGTAGTCACACGGGCCAGGAGGCGTTATCGGCGACCAGGCTGGAGGTGCAAGCTGTCCCACGAGGATGTCTGCTGTCGGCGATGCTGGATCCGGGATTGGAGCAACAAGCCTTGGCAAAGGCAAGCCCACGCGGTGGAGTCAAAATGGCGTCTGGAGTGGACCAGGAGGGTCCAGGGCACTTCTTGTTGGACAAGGAGCAAGGGCCAGTCTAGAGGACCTAGACCAGCAGTGAAAACGTCGTGGTACGTCATCAGGAGGGTCACTAGCCAGCGGCAAGTGACCGGACAACGTGGCAAGCAGCAAAGAAGCAGAAGGGCCCCACGCAGATCTCGTGGATGCTGGGGGGCTGGACTTCGGTGCTGGAGCTGCTCTGGGTTGGGGCTTCTCAAACCCCAGTGCACTCACTCGAGGATCCCTCAGCGGTCGTGCTGGTTAAGCATCGTGCAGGTTTTGAATCTCAGCTGGGCTGATGATGCAGGTAGAGGTCAGAGATGGCAGGGAATCCGGGTCTCGTCGAGCTGGTCAGTCTTGATCTGGAGGATGGACGTGCAGCAAACCGCAACCGCTTAGGTGGTGCCTGCTGGTGCAGGGTGGCTACTCCTTAGCCACAAGGGAGAGTCTTCAGAGAATGTCAAGAGTTCCTTTCGTGGAAAGAAGTTCAAGATTCAAGATTATCCCATTTGGTAAGGGGGCCCGCTCCTACCTTTATCCTAAGAAAAGGGGCTGGCACGCGACTAGGTACTGCCCATGGGTGGGACCAGGAGGGGGGTGGTTACACCCCTCTCCTTTGTCCGGTTTCTCCCCAGCTCAGGGGCTGGGGTGCCCCTGGAACTGGTTTGAGCCGGCATATGCACAGTGAGCACCGGGGTGCCACTTGCAGTCACCTTCCTCTCAGCCCTGCCTACCTGGGATACACAAAATCCTGTCTGGGATGGTGCTAGCACCGCCCCTGACAGGAAACCCTTTGTCCGAGCCCTCCTCACTGGAAGGACTCCCAGCAGCAGGAGGTCAGACTCGTGTCTATGGGTACACAGTCAAAATATCGAGTTAGAAATATCGATGTACCAAAATATCGTGTCTATAATATCGAAGGTGCAGAATATCGAAGACAAGAATATCGTTGGACAGAATATCGACCCTAAGGTAAGTAATATCGAAATACTTAATATCGATGTAAGTAATATCGAAGTTAGTAATATCGATAGCATATATATCAATGTTACTAATTTCGATTACACTAATATCGATATTTGTATTATTTCTGTTGTTTTTTATTATGTATGTGTTATATGTTTTACTTAAGTAATTAAAATAAGTACTATTATATGTGTATTACATATATATATTAATACATTTATTTATAAGTTAATTATATGTTTTAGTACCGGAGCGGGTTGTGGGTTTATAGGGGAATAGGGTGGGAAGTAATTTAATTATGTTAAATTGATTAATAATTAGTAGTTAATATAAATTAATTATGAATAATTGGTAATTACATTTAATTCATTGGTTAATCATTTTAAGTAAATGATTACTTGATAAATATGTTTTATAACGGGTTGTGGGTTTATAGGGGAATAGGGTGGGAAGTAATTTAACTATGTTAAATTGATTAATAATTAGTAGTTAATATTAATTAATTATAAATAATTGGTAATTAAATTTCATTAATTGGTTAATCATTTTAAATATTTGAATAATTGATAAATATGTTTTATAGCGGGTTGTGGGTTTATAGGGGAATAGGGTGGCAAGTTATTTAATTATGTATAATTAATTAATCATTAGTAGGAATTATAAATTATATTTAAATAATTGGTAATTATTTATAATTAATTGGTAATTAATTTTAATTGAGTGGTAAATAATTTTAATTAAATCATAAATAGATAAATGTGTTTTGTTGTGGGTAGTGGGTTTATAGGGGAATATGGTGGAAGTAATGTAAATGTAATGAAGTAATAATTTTTTTTTAATTATTGTTTTGTAAATAATATAATAGTTAAATAATTAGTAATTGGTAATTAAATATTATAAAATGGTATTTATTAATATTTATTTTTGCTTACATATATTTAGGTAATCATTTTTATTATAATTATGTATATGTATTGTATATGGTTTAAATTTTTAAAATACTTTATATCATTATTTAAATAAAAAGATAGTATTTATAAGTATGTTTTTTTAACCCCTACGCTATCCTACGCTTTCCCTACTGTTGCACTCTGGTGTGGGAATAGTAATTTTTAATCCTACGCTATCCAACGCTTTCTCTACTGATGCACTCTCTGGAGTGGGAATAGTAATTTTTACCCCTACGCTATCCAACGCTTTCCCTACTGTTGCACTCTCTGGAGTGGGAATAGTAATTTATACTCCTATGCTATCCAACGCTTTCCCTACTGTTGCACTCTCTGGAGTTGGAATAGTAATTGTTACCCCTACGCTATCCAATGCTTTCCCTACTGTTGTACTCTCTGGAGTGGGAATAGTAATTTTTACCCCTACGCTATCCAACGCTTTCCCTACTGTTGCACTCTCTGGAGTGGGAATAGTAATTTTTACTCCTACGCTATCCAACGCTTTCCCTACTGATGCACTCTCTGGAGTGGGAATAGTAATTTTTACTCCTTCGCTATCCAACGCTTTCCCTACTGTTGCACTCTCTGGAGTGGGAATAGTAATTTTTACCTCTACCCTATCCAACGCTTTCCCTACTGTTGCACTCTCTGGAGTGGGAATAGTAATTTTTACTCCTACGCTATCCAATGCTTTCCCTACTGTTGCACTCTCTGGAGTGGGAATAGTAATTTTTACCCCTGCGCTATCCAACGCTTTCCCTACTGTTGCACTCTCTGGAGTGGGATTAGTAATTTTTACTCCTACGCTATCCAATGCTTTCCCTACTGTTGCACTCTCTGGAGTTGGAATAGTAATTTTTACCCCTACGCTATCCAATGCTTTCCCTACTGTTGCACTCTCTGGAGTGGGATTAGTAATTTTGACCCCTACGCTATCCAACGCTTTCCCTACTGTTGCATCTCTGGAGTGGGAATAGTAATTTTTACCCCTACGCTATCCAACGCTTTCCCTACTGTTGCACTCTCTGGAGTGGGAATAGTAATTTATACTCCTATGCTATCCAACGCTTTCCCTACTGTTGCACTCTCTGGAGTTGGAATAGTAATTGTTACCCCTACGCTATCCAATGCTTTCCCTACTGTTGTACACTCTGGAGTGGGAATAGTAATTTTTACCCCTACGCTATCCAACGCTTTCCCTACTGTTGCACTCTCTGGAGTGGGAATAGTAATTTTTACTCCTACGCTATCCAACGCTTTCCCTACTGATGCACTCTCTGGAGTGGGAATAGTAATTTTTACTCCTTCACTATCCAACGCTTTCCCTACTGTTGCACTCTCTGGAGTGGGAATAGTAATTTTTACCTCTACCCTATCCAACGCTTTCCCTACTGTTGCACTCTCTGGAGTGGGAATAGTAATTTTTACCCCTACGCTATCCAACGCTTTCCCTACTGTTGCACTCTCTGGAGTGGGAATAGTAATTTTTACCCCTATGCTATCCAACGCTTTCCCTATTGTTGCACTCTCTGGAGTGGGAATAGTAATTATTACTCCTACGCTATCCAATGCTTTCCCTACTGTTGCACTCTCTGGAGTGGGAATAGTAAATTTTACCCCTACGCTATCCAATGCTTTCCCTACTGTTGCACTCTCTGGAGTGGGATTAGTAATTTTGACCCCTACGCTATCCAACGCTTTCCCTACTGTTGCATCTCTGGAGTGGGAATAGTAATTTTTACCCCTACGCTATCCAATGGTTTCCCTACTTTTGCACTCTCTGGAGCGGGAATAGTAATTTTTACTCCTACGCTATCCAACACTTTCCCTACTGTTGCACTCTCTGGAGTGGGAATAGTAATTTATATTCCTACGCTATCCAACGCTTTCCCTACTGTTGCATTATCTGGAGTGGAAATAGTAATTTTTACCTCTACGCTATCCAAAGCTTTCCCTATTGTTGCACTCTCTGGAGTGGGAATAGTACGTTTTTACCCCTACGCTATCCAACATGTTATATAATTATTTGTAAAAATATTAAAAGTATATTTAATTTTTTATGTTTTGTACATTTTATTTTTGTTATTGTTTTATGTTTGTAAATGTATTAGTAAATTATAATATATTTTAATAATTTATAAGTTAGTAAAATAATAATTACAACAAATTATTCAGAACATATATATTAGATATTTACAGTATATATTTAATTAATATATTATTATTATATATGTATTATTTACTAATGTTTAAACATTATTAGATACTTATAACTATGTATATTATATTTATTAGTGTTATTAAATTTATTTTACAATTATATTTTAAAAGAAAAAAAAATCGATATTTTTAACATCGATATTTTTAACATCTATATTATTTTTTCGATATTTTTGTACTTACCATGTTGTAGATGGGATGTCGATATTCTTGCCATCGATATTGTTGACTCGATATTCCTGTAGGTCGATATTTTGGTGGTCGAAATGTTGTCAGTGATCCGTGTCTGTGGTGGCAACATCCATTTTGTGATGCTGAGGCTCGAGTGAACTTTAACCGGGGTTCACAGTTTCTTACATGTCGTGTCCCTCTAGAAGGGTGGAATGCTAACTCCGTCGCCAGAATTGGCGAGGGGTTAGTATTCCAATTCATATGACACCTTACTCGACATGTTTTGATAATGCGATACCAAAGTTAGCAAATAACCGCGAGGATTATAATGCACTTAAGAGTATATGGTACGCGTTATCATGGAACAGCTATTAGGACTTGGTTCCGCAAGCTGCAAATGGGCTCAGCTCATGCCAGAGCACCATCTCACATAATTCCAAGCACTCTGCCTTCAGGATTGATAAGGCCTGCCATAGGAGTGACTGATAGTAATATATGTGTCCATTTTAGGGTTAGATATAGGAATACTATATCTAAAGCAAAGGGTGATTACACCACCTTGCCCCAGCTGTCGTGCAGCCAGTTGTGTCTGATTCGGGTGGCCAGCCAGGGGTGGCATAATACATGCTGCAGCCCCTGGTAGGCCTTGGGTACAACTATGCCCTGGATACCTAAGGTATGCTGTACAGGGACTGATAAGGTGGCCCAGTACCAATTGGTAAATGCACCTAGGGTACATGGAATCCATTTTACAGAGAGAGCAGTGGGCCTGGGGTCCTGAATAGCAGGGCCCCAGGTCAACTAAGTCGAAAAACCAGCAAAACACCAGGCAAAAAGTTGGGGGCAACCGTAGTCAGATATCCACCTTCCTACATCATCAACATGCAGATGTCTACTCAATCACTCCTACCCTTCCTTTGTGTGTGGTTGTCTAAAGGGAATGCAATAAGCCAGCAGACACCCACCCCAGACATGTATTCTAAAAACAGGCAGAAAGCACCAAATGATGTTGTGAACGTATCTAGGACCCTAATTAAATATTCCCGATTTATGCCCTTATGTGGTTATAACAAATCATATCCCTATAAAGGCATAAGAATCATATCCATATTTAGTCATAGCCAATGCAGTCCAAATACAGCAAGGCTACTTCCCTAGAATCCTGGAAAGTACAACGCGTTCTTTAAACAAACCAAACCTCCAGCAGCCTGGGAATTCCCCCTGCTTTTGTTTTTGATTTGTCCTAGAACTCCTAAGAGTCCTGAAAGAACTGCCAGTTCTTAGTGACAGTTCTTAGTGACGTCTTATGTCTAACCTTACGTCAAACACGGCACCTTCCAGGTATAAATATACCAGCATTTGCCTTAAGCAACACACTGTGGTTTGGAGCAGAGCGGCTATCTACTTACCCAAAGCCCATCTGATGCGAGTGCCGAAGGAAGCCGTCCTTCCCATTTGACGCACTGAGAAAGACGCTGTCTTTTCTCCTGCCGAGAAAATCCAGCTCCAGTGTTTCCAGTCACCCTTGCGAGTTACTAGGGGAGATCGAGTCCTGAGAACGAGATACAAGACCTCCTTCATTCTAAAACCAAGGTACGGAGCTGATTAGATCCTTAGAGAATTCTTGATTCAGATTCTTGGCAAAACTAACTTAAACTTGAACTGCAACTCCCTTACTCCTTCCCACATACTAGGCTTAGGTTAGGTACACTGGGGTAGGCGTAATTTAGAAGCACCAGTTAAGTACGTTTAGTCAAACCTTTATCTTTGCATGTATTGTATATATTTTATTCGTTTTAAGTATCATATGGCTCGGAAACCATATCAATGCTTTTACAGTACTATTTCATAATACTCCTTTTACTGTACGCACTTTACTTTCTGATAAGTATTGCAATTGTGGCAATTCACTTCTCTTGCATGAGAAAGAAGACTGCTCAATAAATAACACCTTTTATTGAAAACTCCCATCTCTCTATTTCTCTGCACTCTGGTGAAACTAAGTATGCACGATTGACAGAGTGAAATAGCTATCTATTGTTTTCACACGACTCTGGAGATATACTCCTTATTCTGGAGGGAGCAAAGTTGTCATGTTTATTCGGTTGTCAGAAACTAATCCCTTCTTGTCTAATCAGGGAAGTTAACTCCTCCCTGCTCATTCGAGAATGTTTCTAGTGACCTCTGAGCTAGCTGGCATACCTAATTAAGTCTAACATATTCAGTAGAGACCTAGTCGACCTCAGTCCTACGTCTAAACTAAAGTTTATGTTATTCCAATGCGCAGAGCCTATTGGGAATATAGTAACTGCACTACAATGATTTAGGGTACACAGTCAAAATATCGAGTAGGAAATATCGACCTACCATAATATCGAGTATGAAATATCGAAGGAGCATAATATCGAAGTCAAGAATATCGTAGGACAGAATATCGACCCTAAGGTAAGTAATATCGAAATTCTTTATATTGATGTTAGTAATATCGAAGTTAGTAATATCGATAGCATATATATCGATGTTACTAATTTCGATGACACTAATATCGATATTTGTATTATTATGTATGTGTTATATGTTTAACTTAAGTATTTAAAATAATTACTATTATATGTGTATTAATTTTATATAATAATAAATTAATTTATAAGAAAATTGTATGTTTTAGTACCGGAGCGGGTTGTGGGTTTATAGGGGAATAGGGTGGGAAGTAATTTAATTATGGTAAATTGATTATTAATTAGTAGGATTTATTAATAAATTATAATTAATTGGTAATTATTTGTTAATAATTGGAAAATAATTTTAATTAATTTATTAATTGATATATATGTTCTGTAGCGGGTTGTGGGTTTATAGGGGAGTAGGGTGGGAAGTAATTTAATTATGGTAAGTTGATTAATAATTAGTAGGATTTATTAATTAATTATAATTAATTGCTAATTATTTTTAATTAATTGGAAAAAAATTAAATTAATTGATTAATTGATATATATGTTCTGTAGCGGGATGTGGGTTTATAGGGGAATAGGGTGGGAAGTAATTTAATTATGGTTAATTAATTAATAATTAGTAGGAATTATAACATAAATTTAATTAATTGGTAATTAATTTTAATTAATAGTTAATTAATTTTAATTATTTGCTAATTAATTTTCATTATTCCTAAATGGATAAATGTGTTATGTTGTGGGTAGTGGTTTTATAGGGAAATATGGTGGGAAGTAATGTAAATTTAATTAATTAATAATGTATTAAAAATAATTGTATTGTTAATAATATAATTGTTAATTAATTATTAATTGGTCATAAAATATTATTAAATGGTATTATTTAAAATTTATTTTAGGTTAAATATATTTCGCTAAGCATGTATTTTATAATTATGTATAGGTATTGTATATGGTTTATATTTATTTAATAGTTTATATTTTTATAATTACAAAAATATTTTATTTATAAGTATGTTATTTTAACCCTTATACTATCCAACACTTTCCCTACTGTTGCACTCTCTGGAGTTGGAATAGTATTTTTTATCCCTACGCTATCCAACGCTTTCCCTACTGTTGCACTCTCTGGAGTGGGAATAGTAATTATTACCCCTACGCTATCCAATGCTTTCCCTACTGTTGCACTCTCTGGAGTGGAAATAGTAAATTTTACCCCTACGCTATCCAACGCTTTCCCTACTGTTGCACTCTCTGGAGTGGGAATAGTAATTTTTACCCCTACACTATTTAATGCTTTCCCTACTGTTGCACTCTCTGGAGTGGGAATAGTAATTTTTACCCCTACGCTATCCAACGCTTTCCCTACTGTTGCACTCTCTGGAGTGGGAATAGTAATTTTTACTCCTACGCTATCCCACTTTTTCCCTACTGTTGCACTCTCTGGAGTGGGAATAGTAATTTATACTACTACGCTATCCAACGCTTTCCCTACTGTTGCACTCTCTGGAGTGGGAATAGTAATTTTTACCCCTACGCTATCCAACGCTTTCCCTACTGTTGCACTCTCTGGAGTGGGAATAGTAATTTTTACCCCTACGCTATCCAACGCTTTCCCTACTGTTGCACTCTCTGGAGTGGGAATAGTAATTTTTACCCCTACGCTATCCAATGCTTTCCCTACTGTTGCACTCTCTGGAGTGGGAATAGTAATTTTTACCCCTACGCTATCCAATGCTTTCCCTACTGTTGCACTCTCTGGAGTGGGAATAGTCATTTTTACCCCTACGCTATCCAATGCTTTCCCTACTGTTGCACTCTCTGGAGTGGGAATAGTAATTTTTACTCCTACGCTATCCAACGCTTTCCCTACTGTTGCACTCTCTGGAGTGGGAATAGTAATTTTTACCCCTACGCTATCCAACGCTTTCCCTACTGTTGCACTCTCTGGAGTGGGAATAGTAATTTATACTACTACACTATCCAACGCTTTCCCTACTGTTGCACTCTCTGGAGTGGGAATAGTAATTTTTACCCCTACGCTATCCAACGCTTTCCCTACTGTTGCACTCTCTGGAGTGGGAATAGTAATTTTTACCCCTACGCTATCCAATGCTTTCCCTACTGTTGCACTCTCTGGAGTGGGAATAGTAATTTTTACCCCTACGCTATCCAACGCTTTCCCTACTGTTGCACTCTCTGGAGTGGGAATAGTAATTTTTACTCCTACGCTATCCAACGCTTTCCCTACTGTTGCACTCTCTGGAGTGGCAATAGTATTTTTTACCCCTACGCTATCCAACGCTTTCCCTACTGTTGCACTCTCTGGAGTGGGAATAGTAATGTTAACCCTTACGCTATCCAACGTTTTATATAATTAATTGTAAAAAATTAAATGTTTATTTTATTTTTTATATTAGGTACATTTTATTTATGTTATTGTTTTATGTTTGTAAATCTATTAGTAATTTAGAATATATTTTATTATTTATAAATTAGTAAAATAATTATTAATACTTATTGTTCAGTACATATATATTATATATTTACTGTATATATTTAATTAATGTATTATTAATATATATGTATTATTTATTAATTTTAAACATTATTAGATACTTTTAACTATGTAGATTTTATTTATTAGCGTTATATACTTTATTTTACATTTATATATTAAAAGAAAAAAAAACGATATTTATAACATCGATATTTTTTACATCTATATTATTTTTTCGATATTTTTGTACTTACCATGTTGTAGATAGGATGTCGATATTCTTGCGATCGATATTGTTGACTCGATATTCCTGTAGGTCGATATTTAGGAGGTCGAAATTCTGTCAGTGATCCATGATTTAGATAAGAAAAGTAAATAAGAAAATGCCACCTTTCTAAAAGCGCCATTTTCAGAACTGTAATTTTAGAACCAATTCACCATAAGTTGTGTTTTTAAATTGTGAGTCCAGCATTGCCAATCTCTGTCTAGTTGGAAACTACACTTATAAAATGTAATAAGGCAATCCCAATGTTATGCTATGGGAGAGATAGGCCATGGAGTAGTGTCAGACGAATTTAGGAGTATTTTACTTCCTGGACGTGTAAAATGTAAAAGTACATATCCTACTTTTTAAATACACTACTCTCTGCCCATGGGCTGTCCATGGCCTACCTTATTCGGACTTATATGTAATAGAAATGAAGGTTTGGGCCTGGCAAGCAGGTTAACTTGCCAGGTCCAAAAGGCAGTTTAAACTGCACACACAGGCTGTGCAGTGGCAAGCCTGAGACA
The DNA here is from genome assembly GCF_964263255.1 of Lissotriton vulgaris. Taxonomy (NCBI): domain Eukaryota; kingdom Metazoa; phylum Chordata; class Amphibia; order Caudata; family Salamandridae; genus Lissotriton; species Lissotriton vulgaris. Next base: position 1,449,682,709 of record NC_141691.1, read on the forward strand.
TGTTTTAAGGGCTACTTCAGTGGGTGGCACAATCAATGCTGCAGGCCCACTAGCATCATTTAATTGATAGGCCCTGGGGACATGTAGTGCACTTTATTAAGGACTTATACGTAAATCAAATATGCCATTTGTGGATAACCCAATGTTACCATGCGTTATGTAACTAGCAAAGCACTTTAGCACTGATTAGCTGTGGTAAAGTGTCCAGATTCTTTAAGCCAACAAAAGTAAGGTCAGAAAAAAAGAAGGGGAAATGCTTATTAATATAATTAGTGCTACCATTGTACGTTCCTTAACCCACAATTCTAGCTGATACTGTGAGAGAGCCAGTACCCCACAAGAGTGTATGTAATCATTTTTTTGTCCTGTTGAAAACATCTGGTAATTAGTATGGCATGTTCTGCGGGTGGGAAATAAACTAGGGTGCTTGAACATCTTGTACAACACTGGACAACCCAGCATTGAAAATGTTATTTTTCTCCACTGTCACTTTTGAAGTAGCTCAGGATTTTAGTAGGATCCTATGTAGGAATTCGCGTGAGTCCCTAGTGCTACCGACTGATATATAATATTCAAAGCAATCTTCTTTTAACTTTAGCGGGCATTCAAAAAGGGTGTTTATACATTCTATTATTTAGTCATGTTGTTAATCCACTGTGTACCACAAAATGGCGATGCACAGTCAGAGCACCCCTGAGGATGCTTTTTGGTGTCAAGAAAGAGGCCCTATTAAGTCACTCACTGCCTTCGCCTGAAGGGGGTGTCTGTCTCCCCTTTGAAGTGCAGTTGGGTGATACCTGAACAGTGAAAGATAGAGCAGCTGCTTCAAGCACCCTCTCTGTCTTTCAGTAAAGCACTGCCCCCAAATGGTGAGGAAGGCAGAACACTAGTTATGTAGAAAGCGGTAAACAATTCAGGGGCATATTATCAAGAACGGCGTTAAAATTATCGCCAGTTTAGCAGCAGAAAATTGCAGCTAAACTGGCAATAATGGGCTTGATAATATACCCTGGAGAATTCCAATAGAAGCCCATGTTCACACTAGAACATGACTTCTATTGGAATTCTCAAGGGCATATTATCAAGCCCATTATCGCCGCTTTAGCCGCAGTTTTTTGCTGCTGAACCAGCGATAATTTGTAACGCCGTTCTTGATAATGTGCCCCTCAGTTTGTGAGGCCAAGCCGTTTTAGCCCTGACTTTCTGGATCATCTCAAGTATGACAAACAATTCTTACAAACACCACCCACCCTGCCCTCTCAAACATAGCAGAGTGCTCTTTCACTGTTTTTTGCTGATGGGAATATTAACTGTAAAGGGGTTAGATGAATTGACAGAACTGGAAAAGATGGAGACTTCAAAGCCTGCTTTTAAAGAAGTATGGAAGAATTGCACCAGCATTACTAGCATCACAGGCAAAAAAGCATTTGTGCCTATAGCGCCACAGAATTTGTTTTACTTTTACCTACGGTGCTAATGAACCTTGCAAGGGTTCTGCTTACTGCACTATTAGCAGGTCAGTATTGATCTGCCAGCTCTTACACACTTTCATGAATGTACCTGCAAACAGCTTAATGTACACCAAATATAACCACAATTTCCATGAATTTCCCTTCCAAACATGGCTTCTAACAGCAGGCTAAGTGTCAATGTAGCCTGGCATCTTTAATGTAATATTAAGGATTTGATTATGCATTGTCAGATAAGCTTTCACATGTCACATACTAAAGTGACCGCCCTATCTTATCAAATAAAAGGTGATGAAAACTACTCTCTGAAATGTAAAATCAAGCACCATGCTGGTTCGAAATCCCCAATGTGTCTGATATAGAGAGGTTTCAAGAGTCACATCCAATGGCCAGTCGTATTCACATCTCAAACACTTATTAGATTTTCCTATCTCCAAATTCAAATGTGGCATTCTCTCATTTTTGTAATCAAATCCAGGAGGATTGTAATGTTGATACTCTCCTCTCTGTAATCTAATTTGAAGCACCCAGGAAAATATCCTCAAGCAAAGTGTGCCACTACACAGCCTTCACATCTACGTAAAGAAATTCCAACATTCTTAAATTATGCAGGAGAAACTGGCTTTTCTGAGCTGAATATGGGTTTATTTCAGCTTACAACCACTCTAATGCCCGTCAGTGAGTGATGTATTTTGCCCCAATGTCTTTTTTCAAAACCCCTCTCTTCTCTGTTTCAAAATATTGGCATATATATTCCTATTCCAAACTGGCATAATTGTAGTACTGCACCATTTTCATATTCAAATAAAAGTGGAGCAAAATACAGAGTTCTCTCTGTGGGATCAAGAATATGGCATCAAATACGTAATCAGACAGGGATAAAAGGCAGCGAGAGTAGAGGGCAGTGGAGGGTGCCCAATGCAGGTCCAGGTTCAGGAACACAACCGACTCATATGTCAGCACTCAGGGTCAAAATCAGAGAAATGGAGGAACGCTCCAACAGCAGCAAAAATAGAGCATGGTGGGGGCGTGGCCAATCCATGGACCAAGACGGCCAAGCGGCATTGAAGCTCCGCCAGCCGCCCTAGTCCTGCAGAAGCATCCCCCCGATATGAGGTACTAGCACATTGCAGCATGACACCCATAGCTTGACACTCCTGTGACGCATGCATCGACCCCCTCGAGCTGCGGATTGGAGGCACCTAGATTGACTTCCTGGTCCCTTGAAGATCCCGGGACTTGACGAGAGAAGGCCTGCGCTGGTCCCTTGCTACGCGTTGCAGCCAGGGTGGCAACCCAGACTGCGGTGACTGCCTGTTTCGGGGATGAAGACGGCTGCGGAGGTGAGTGCTCCGGGTGTGGGCAGTCGTCTGATCTCCCCCCCACCTACGAACCGGCCTTGCTGGGGCACGGCCACGTTTGGCAGTGCCCGGCCTACGCTCCTCGCACTCACCCCTCCTCAACAGCCCAGTGAGAACAGGGCTTAGGCGACAGCCTTCTGATCACTTGTGGGCTTGGTAATGGGGGCACATAGGCTGCTTCACAGTGCCTGGCACCCGGCTGCCCCTCCTGCATTGCTACATTGAAGACTGGCACGCTCACATCGAGACCTATGCACCATTTGCCTTCTTTACCGCGACCTACACCTCAACCCCTACCTGCCACTGTCATTAACACGCCACAAGGAACGACTCCAGCCTCCTCTTTGCACAGCAGAAAGCACCTTGACTCCACACCAAACATCATGCTGGCCCAACGGGGCACCATACCACCCCCCCCCCTACGATTTTCATCTGATTGAGCCCCTGATCGCAGGCTCCATCTGCGCCTGCGGCCCCACCCCCATCTTTATCCTCCGATCAGATCTCCTGCCTTGCACCCTGTCCACGCACAGCCCAGGCCTTGAGCTACCAGCAGGCCCCTCGCATTACCATTATAAGGCATGGGCCGCAAGGACCCTAAACAAAGGACCCTGCCCTTCAAAAAAGTAGCTGGGACAGAACCGGATGAAAGCTCCAACATGGCGGAGAACGCCAAGGGTGCAGACCGGGTGGACGATCCCCCTGCGCATTCTCTATCACTGCTCCAGGAGATGAGGGGTGGTTTCCGGGGGCAAGATGGTCGCTTCGACACTCTGGACAAACGTCTTGATATGATGGGGGCCAAGATTGAAGCTCATGACAAGCGCCTGGATGTGGATGAGGCGCATATATCAGACATTGAGTACAGCACTGCACAGACCCTGAAGAGACTGGAACGCATGGAGCGCATCCTCAAAGATGTGGCGATCAAAAATGAAGACATTTTCTAGCTGATTGGGTATTAACTTACCACCACAAAATGTTTCAAAGGACTGGCCAACTGTCGGTTCCTTGCCACCCCTCATGGTGTATGTGAGAAGTTGGCCTGGCATATGCTGTCCACTATTCTAGTCTGCACCTTGCACCAGTCCAAACGACCCTTATTTATGGTAGGTTTAAAGACAATCTATATGGAAAGCTATCCTAGTGGTAGCTGTGGCGAGCAGCCTTCAGGCTAAGTCTTGAAGGAATGTAAAACAGCTTGTTTTACCAGTTTACAATCTCATGAATGACCAAATGAAAGGAGAACCACACCAGGTATATATATAAAATATGTGTATTTATTCATGCATGCCTCTAGTCTCGTTATGAGGCTAGAGGCAAAGTACATTCAGTAAACTTATTTAGCACACAGTAAATTAGCACAATATATGTTGAGCCCTAGGGGCGTACCAAACCATATATTAAGAACATGGTATCAGAACCACGACTGACATAGATACAAGGCCTAGAACCTTTAGAACCACTGGGGCCACCAGGAACCACCCACGGTAGTGACACATGGGACCCACAGGGGACGCATGCAGTGTCTAAACACAGCACCGAATCAGCATTACCTTCTATGTGGAAAGTCACGGTAGGAATTTTAAAGATTAAGGACACTTAGAAGAGGACTTGCAGCAAACCCCTTTAGAACTAGGAGGTTCTAAAGTTAACATCCACGGGAGCACCAGAGTACTTGAGTTACCTCACCCAGGGAAGCCGGGTGCACAGGTGTCTTTTCGGGTCAGGTTTTGTCGTCGATTTCAATGGAGAGCTGCTGCCAAATGCTGCTGGCGTCCAAGTGGAAAGTGTCCGGGTGGATCCAAGGGTGGATCGGAGATGTGAAGAACCTGAAAGCAGAGGGGACAGAGTCTGGGTCACTTGCGAGTGACCAGAAAGGCAATGAGATGATGCCCACCGATTTCGGCTGCTTTCAGGTGAAGAAGGTGAAGCTTGACTCTTCAGCCACGAGGACTAGGATGCGTCGAGGACAACCAGGAGCTGGATTCAAGCTGCCTAATGAAGGATGTCGAGTGCTGCCCTGTCAGTTTCCGGATTGGACCCAACAAGCTTTGTCAACACCAACCCATGCAGAAAGCAAATATTGGCTTTGGTGCAGACCAGCAAGGTCTGGTGGACTCACCTCTTGGTAGGGAGTCAGGGCACGTCTAGATCAACCAGGAAAACCCAAAGGAAAGAAGAGTTACCTTTGTGGGGACCCACCAGTTGATGGACCATGGATTGCGAAGGGGCCTCAAGCAGAAATGCTAGAAGCGGGCTCATGGAACACTTCTAGAGTGCAGGCCCACAATCTTCGGTGCAGATGGTGCTCGGGGCTTGGACTACAAGTAGCCTAATGCACAACTTCGGGAAAACTCAGAAAGTTGATGCACTAGCAAATGTGCACAGTGTCCAGGAGTTCTGGTCCGAGGTCACTCATGAGGGCTGCGTGTTTCAACTTTTCTGGGATCTTGTGTCGACCTCTGAGAAGTCTGGAAGTCTATGTTCTGAGCCGCAAATACTTCGGGTTCCGGCGGGAGCCTTGGAAATGTAGACCGGCAAGATGCTTCTTGGTGCCTGTTTGAACACGGGAGTCACTCTTCGACCCCAAGGGAGATTCTTCCATCTTCTAGTCGTGTAGAATGTTTAAGTTCCAGGATATATATTGCTGAGTTTCATCCAGATGTAATCTGAAGTCCTAAGGACTGGGGTCCCCATACTTATACTAAGTTAGGGGGTTGGACATACTCTGGGTATCCACCTATGGGAGGGTCTAGGGAGGGGGGTGGTTACACCCCTTTCCCTTTGTCCAGTTGCGTGCCAGAGCAGGGGTTGAGTGGCCCTGCAACCGTTTTGAACTGGGGTATGCACAGGGACTCCAAGTGTGCCCCCAGCACTGTCTGAAAAGCATTCTATGAATGCACCCACTCAGCCCCAATACACTAAAGCCTGTCTGGGAGGTGGTTACATCTCCCTGTGACAGGAAATCTAATGTCCAGACCTCCCCTGCCAGAGTTTCATCCAGCAGCAGGAGTTCAGACTCGTGTCTGTGGCTGCAGCATCTATTTTGTGATGCTGGGGCTCTTTTAAACTATTACCGGTCAGGTAAGTGTGTACATGTCTTCTCCCTCTAGAAGGGTGGATTTCTACCCCCGCCGCCAGGACTGGCGGGGGGTAGGATTCCATTAGTGTTTGACACCAAACACGACATGCTTCCATGCAGCCATTCCAAAGTTAGAATTTACAGCAAGTTTATAATGCACTTAAGAGTATATGGTCTGGCTGCATCAAAGAACAGCTTCAGAGAATAGATTCCGAAAGCTGCAGAGGGGTCCTGCTCATGCATGGGCACCCTCTCACACAAAACCAAGCACTCTGCTTTCAGGATTGATAAGGCCTGAAATAGGATTGACTTATAGTTTTATAATTGTGTAAGAGATTAAAGGTAGATATAGGTAGCCTATATTTTAGTAAGGGGTGCATGCACCACCTTACCCAGGCTGCAGTAGCAGACCTCTGGTGCCATTTTGCCATTAAACATGCTCAGCCCCTGGTAGGCCTCTCGGGTACCTTTGCCTTTGGTACCTTAGGTACCGTATGGTAGGGACTCACCAGGGTAACCCAGCAACCAATCTGGAGTATACCTAAAGTACATGAAATCATTTTAGAGAGGAAGCAGCTAGGCTGGGGTCCTGAATAGCAGGGCCCCAGCCAGACTATACTCGAAAAACAGTGAAACACCAGCAAAAAGTGAGGTTAACCATAGTAAGCAGATCCTACAGTGTACACCATTGGTTTGTTTCTAGGGACACTGATGCACTGATTAGGGTTTTTCATTCCAATTTGTAATCTCTTGGTGTATCATTTTTTATTGTATAATGTCAGTTTTGCCTTGCTTTTTTTGCAGCGAGGTTGGGTGGAGGGCGGGGGAGGGGCAAATGTTTCTTTGCAGGCATTTCGAGGTCACTGTTGTACTGCTCACTGTCCTTTGTCATGCTTCTCAACAATTGTTTATATTGCCTGTGAATATCAGGATCATTAGATGGAGAAGCTAGGTAATTATTGCAATATGCTAGCACACATAAATCCATTTTTATCATGTTCATAATATTATACATACAAAACAGCAGCAATTGTTCTTCTCAATCTTTTTTCTCTTTATTCCAGTTGATCCCGCCAACACGTGTTTCGTCGCTAGTTGTGTAGGTCACCAGCGGCTTTGTCAGGGCTGGAAAGACATATATAGAATGTGATGTGACAACATCACACATACATTTTCCACATTGTTCATACATTCATTTGTGAGGAGAGACCCGCAGTCCCAATATTGAGGCAACTTAAGCACCTGAATAGTGTGGATTGGTGAGACAGAAAACACATATGCATATGGATTCAAGCACAATTTAATTGACACTATGCGTCACTCTAGGTATAAGCGAGTTTTATCAGGAATATTTCATAATGTATGTGACAAAACTGATATTGTAAAGTACCCCAAGTGTCAAATGCTTATGCTATTCTCATGCTTAAATGATAATGTCCAGTGTGCACAATATATAACCCCAATCTCTGGCAAACCTGTGTCACTGGTGTGTGGAGCATCTGGTCTGTAGATTTTAAGAATGGTATAAGTATTCAGGCAATAGGTCAGAGAAAGTATCTAAAAGTTTTTTACACGTCTAGAACGGCTCATCCGGATGTGGGTGTGTATTTACGTTTGTTGACCACTGATTTTTTCTTTATATCCTGACACTGTGGTGCTGATATGATTACCTCATTTTATGTTCTTCATTTCGATGAAGTCCACTCACACATATCACGGCTTAGCGCTATAATCACAGATTTCTAGGAACACTCTAATAGCGGCAAAAGTTATCATGCTGGAGAATGTTCAATTCAGGCTCATGTTTAGGCACACACCCTACTCACCCATTTCTTTACTCAGGGCTACAGTCAGGGACTTGGGGTTGCTGTCCATTGCAGCTACATTACAGTGAGACAGAAGGTATCCAACACAGGTCCAGGTTTACAAACACACCCCACACACCCATAAATGCACTTTGGGCCCTAGTCAAGGATTTGAGGGTGTGATCACAGACATTTGAGGACAATAAAGGTAGGAAAATAAATTAGTTTGTGTCAAACACATGACCAAGAACAGAAACATTTACATTCAGTCAGATACACACTCAGGCTTACTGTATTGAAATTATGACTCTGAAGAAAGCCAATGGCTGCCCAACAAAAAACCAAGAATACAAACAGCACCAACTATTTATGTAAATGCTCAGAAGTAATCATAGAGAATTGAAGACTCCAATGGTCAGTATGAGTTAGTGAGGCAGTGGGTGTCGAGCACAGACACAAGATCACAAACCCTGGCACTCATTGAGATACTCAGTGTAGAAAATATGCCTTTTCTCTGTGGATAGTAAGGTTTTTCACCTTTTGCTGGGCCCTATAGTTTTGGAGCATTTTAACCCTGCTAATCAGTAGTAAATTGTTTGTGCACCCGCTTTTAACATACTTGAATTGGCATACTCCTAATTGGTATATTTAACCTGACCATTTGCTAAGTTCCGAGTGTGTGGTGCAAAATTAACCCAGGGCCTGGAAGCTAAATGCCTCAAGTAGACTGCAGCACATGTTGTGGCATCTGCTTCAGTGGCAGTACAACCATGGATTCAAGCCTACCATTGTAGCCTGATTGTAGGTGTTTGACAGGTAAAAACCTCCCTTTCAAATAATAATAAGTCATCACTATGTAGGCTTTGTAGCCCACCATGCAATGCGTATGATATTTATAAGTAGGACATCGAGAAATGTAATATTAACATGCGCTTATAGTGACTAGCATCCAAAAGCAATTTTCACTGTGGCAGGTCTAGCATCCTTGGTAGAAAACTACAGTACAGATTAAAATACTGATACTGTACCTTGGAAATGGGACCAGCTAGAAAAATAATCAAACAACTGTTCATAATAGTTCTTAAAAATCCAATTCAGTGGTTTAGCTGGATTTTTGCTAACTATTAAGAAATAGTAATTTTTAGAAAGTTATCTTTTTTAGCCTGGATTTCCTGATGCTTATTTACATTAGATCTTCAGCGCTCCCACACAGTAATAAGCCTTGAATAGGCATGAAGTGATGTGAAATTACTCCCAGGAGCAAACAATAGGCTGACCTGACTGGGCAGAGGTGACTCCTCGAGACTCTACAGAATATTCAGGGTGGGGGATCTGGGAATTCTTTTTGACACCACAGTGTGAACCCCTGATTGAGTGTGAAATCCTGCTTGACAGGTCTTTTGGGCTGTGAACAGGATGCTAAAACAATTATTGTGCCTGGTTACTAAAGGGTTCTGCTTTGTCCTTCCAGACATCTGTCTCTTGGTATATTGTGACTACAGTGGCTGCCTTAACATTTGATTTTAGTGTTAAATATGGGAGGACATTAGGGTTATTTAACACAAAAGAGAAGGGGAGAGGGTCAACCACTCAACTACCCTGAACCCTCTATTACAAACTATACAAACCAAGAGGGGTAGAGAGGAAAATAATATTGGGCAAAGCATGCAGGCGCACAAATAATGTTAGTAAAACTGCCCTCACTCACACACAAGTTTGTGTGTGACATGCTTCATCATCGGGTCTGCTTACAAAACACCCTGGCGTAACCAGGCACAGGATGGAGCATAGGGGAGGGGGAAACAACACAAACAAAAACACATAAATGGGTGCGTGCAAGGTGCCAGCAACCCTGACTGGGAAACGTGACAGAAATAAGTGCAGTGAGAAATAAGTCTAAAACAGCCTTGTGGGTACCCTATCAACTCTTTTATTCCCGAGTCCCACGGACAGGATTAAAAATAAGAAGGAGGTTTATTTTTGAGAATGTTAAGAACTCACATCAACCCTCCTGTGACTGCTAAAGGCAACATTTTTCGACCGAATTTAGTGTGCCCAAATTAACGAGTCACGCTGGTCCTCTTCAGGACTCCTATCAGTCCCAGTCAAGCCCCCTGTTACCTTATTCCGGTTAATACCCAGGGATCATACATGCAGCAGTTCCGACGTGTGGAGGTAATTCCCCTGACATGGGATAGTGAGTAGGGTTGACCCGGGGAACTTTCCCTCCATCCTTAGGGCATTCCCAGTAGTCATTCCCACCCACTAACTAGTGCCAAGCATAAAAGCGGCATCAACAAGTACCCACTTTAGAACACTTTTCAAAACTGTGGAAGATCAGAAGAGGACTGGACAAGCTATTGATGACCTGAAAGGAGCCCTGAAGGACTAGGCCTGCTCCACTTAGAACAAGCAGCATCCCTTTCCTGGTAGTACCAAGCTAACCAGTGGCAACTGAACTTGGACTGGACCCTGCAACTAGCCTTTTACTGACACACTGTGAGTCTGTAAGTGACTCACCTGAGATCTTGGAGGGCTTTAGAAGTGTACTCTTGTGGTCAATTGGGACTTGAAGGACTAAGTTAAAAGGTAATATCTTTGACCAGAACAAATATGGTTGGTGTAGCCATTGGGGTCAGCCTCAAATTGCCCCAAGATCACAGTCTACCACGACCAGTGACTATCATTGGCGTCTTATATTATTTCCACTTAAAACTTGAAAAAATTCATATCACTGTTTCCCCTTATTTAATTTTGTCATTTTGGTGTTATCTTGCTAATTAAATGTTGCTCTATTTTTCTAATTTGGGATTTTTATTGTTTTACATTTTGACTATGTTACTATTCTGGTACTGCATAAATACTTTACACATGCCTAAAGTTAAGCCTTTCTGATATGTGCTATAGCTACCAGGAGGTTGAGCTCAGGTTAATTTAATGACTTTGAGGATACACCATGACACGAGTTGTGAATATTGCTTCAGGTGGGTAGTCACCCAAACCAAATAATAATCCAATCTCTTACACAAAGTTCCAGAAAAATGATACCATTGAGTTAACATTCTTCTTTTTCTAAGTAGCAGGTAAAGTTATATTTTGGTTGAAGTTGACTAAAAGAAGAGAGGTACATTTATAATCAGTCAAGTAACAAATTGCTAATTTTAAAAAGTATGTTATCACAAGTAAACAAAATACATATTACTTCTTATTTGGAAGTCAAGTTTATTTATACGAAAAACACAGCTATAATCTGCGTTATAGCCCTGTCTTAAATTTGATAACCCACTGAAATTCACCAGGTATGGTTTGCAGAGAAAACTATAACTATTGCCTCCCATTTGCTCTGCGAATACAATCATAAGTAACCACATTGATTACATTACGTATGACATCTTTAACTTCAGCAGACGCCTCGAGGCCGCACAGGACTAACAAGTCAACACTGCTCATAGTACCACATCAGTTCAGGAGGGCAGGGCCAGGGGCCATAACGCTGAACTATATTTCCCATGGTGCAGGAACTTAAGCAGGCGCCTCGCAGTTGTGCAGAACGCCAAGTCCACACCTTTAAAATTGGTGCATCAGCTGAGTAGGGTGATGCAGGAGGCTATAAAGACAGGCTACATCTCCTGCAGCACAGGAACTTCATCTGGTGCCTCGTGGCTGCACAGAGCCACAAACCCACACCACCATACTGATGCATGAGCTGAGGAGGACCATAAAGCCAGACTACAAATCCTGCAGTGCACGAAAGTCATCAGACCCCTCTGGGCCACACAGAACCACCAAGTCCATACCACCACATCAGCTGAGGAGGGTGGTCCAAGGGCTATAAAGCCAGACTGTATCTCCCATGGTGCAGGATGCACGTGGAACATGCTCAGATGTGTGCCCGGGATAGGATGAGGCTAAGAGCAGGTAAATTGATACTTGTATAGCGCACTACTCACCCGCAAGGGTCTCAAGGCGCTTGTACGAATACCGCTGTGGAACCCATCCTGGCTTTCCCTGTGAGGCGTCCACTCCTGGGCACCCCCAAGGTGGAGGCCAGGCATCCTTAGCGTTGTGGGGGCCGTTGTGGAGATTAAGCAAGCTATTGCCCAGAGTTGCAGAGTGGGACTCCATGATTGGAATAGGCACCGAGGCGAGAATTATCAGGTCCATGGACTTTTTGAGCCCAAGACCCGCCGAGGCGGGGAATTGAACCCTGGTCCCGGGCTAGACCTCTGCATCAAGGTCTGCCGCTCTAACCATTGAGCCACACTTCTCCGTCTGCACCCATCTGTGGCCGGATGTGGCTGGGCTGGGACCCATCTCTTGTCTCCTTTTGCTGGACCTTAATCAAGACACACTGAGGTAATAGCCTTCTCTACCTGTAGAATGCACAAGAAAGAAGATGTGACAAACAATTCTATCACAAACTATTTGTCCTTAGTGATGGTTGTCATTGGCTGTGAGTCAAGGCCAGGTTGGATGCCACTCAGAAAGATTCCACTTTGATTGTGTTGATGCACTAAGAAGCAATTGTAGTCCCCTCTCAGAGTGCAATGGTGAGCATTAAATGACCCCTGACCCATTTATTTCAGCCCATGATAGCATTCATTTGTGGGTCTAGGAGTTCATTATATCTCTAATATCTTTAATTTATGTATTTCCATCAATCCAATGATCGTAACCATTTTAGAGGCTTCTACCCCCCAATCGTTGACCAAAGAAAAGGACAAGAAAGGAAATCTCGAGATCCAAGGAGGCCGAGGCACCTCTAACCCACCATACTAAACCCTCAATATCTACTTCCAGTGTCCATGGGAAATGTCTAGGCAGTATAGCTGGCAGAATAGGCTCATTGGGTATGATTGACATTGAAACCAAACTTAAGGATTATTGTGACAAATGTCTTGACAAATTGGACAAACCCTACAATTTGCTTAATAGTTTTTGTTACTTAATCTTGACCAAGCTAAAAGACCTGGGGGCCCTTTGTAAAACTAATGGTAACAAGTAGAACCCAGCTTGTAGTGATCAAGCCACAAACGCTTGTAGACAGTCACAGACACATCCCACAGCCATTATAGCCACTGAAAAGTTATATATTGATGTGGGTCCATGAGGGAGCAAAGACATACTGAGAGGTTAGGACGAACCACAGGTGACAACGTGGATTTAGTTAACAAGAAGTGCAGAGGGAGGTTTCACAACCTGAGCACCATGTACAGCTCCACCATAGTAGCCAGAATTATACAGATGTTGCTATTCACCCTCAGATCCCACCAGAAGTGCCCATTATATTATTGTTTTTGGAAATGTCCTTCAACATGCGCACTCACATATGGAAGATCATGCAATTCTACTAAATAAAGTTTTTTTTTATTAGTCCTCATTTTACGAATAAAAATACTCTGATTTCAAAGAGGATAGAGCCAGTCAAAAAACCAAAGAGGTGTCAGCAGAACACCCGGTCACTCCAAATCCGAGGAAGGGTATATTTCACCCCCGGGGTCTACTGACTAAGTAAACCGCAATGTGTTGATCCTGGCCTCTATTCTTTTTATTGGCCTGAGTAGTCTAGGTTAAAACCAGATCACCGTCAGTACAGCCAGTAGAGTAAGTAAGAATCATTGGACCAATGAGTGCTCGGAATGTATTACAAATATTAATAAAGTGAAGGGAGTGGAATTTTAAGAGAGAAAATAAGAAATAAGAAATAGAAAGAAGAAAGTACAAAGGAGAAAATAGACCCCAGCTAGCAATGATATCAAATAAATTTAATTATTGGAGAAAAGCAAAGCAGTGAAAGTAAGGGTGACATTCAGTGTGTAGTGCTAGAAGTATAAATTGGAAAACTAAGTGTCCCAAATATCCCAAAATGTTGTATTCTTAGCTCGCTTATTTTGCATGATCGAGTTGTGCAATTCTCTGTACTGAGCCAATCCATTCAGTTTTATTTGGACGAATGGGGAGAATCCATTTTACACAGATCTCCCTACGTTCCAGAAGTATCAAGATAAGGAAAAGCACCTTTCGTGGTTTAGAGAAATTTGGGTTTTCTGGTCCACCTGGGATTACCCCGAAAATAACGGAGGTTTCGGTTTGCCTGATTTCTTTACCCATGATATCTGAGATAATCTTACCCACATGAATCCAGAAGAGCTGAATTGAAGGACACTGCCAGAACATATGAAGCTTGTTCACGTTGTTTTCATCGCATTTCGGGCACTTCTTTGTCGCTCTGTTCCCCATCTTTGACAATTTCTGTGGCGCCCAATATGCTTTATGAACGGTGAAAAGATAGTTTCTCTTTAAAGGTGCGGCTTTCACATATGACCACAATGTAGACACAGATACTTGACCGAGAGTTTCAAGATCTTCACCCGGCAGGTCTTTCTTCCAGCTCTCATTAAATGGGCTTTGGGAGTCCTCCCCTGTCTCGATTATCAGCCAGTACCATGCTGCTACCTCTTTTGGCATTATAGATCTAGTGCAGATCTTGTGCACCAGATCACGATTGCCTTCTATCTCTTTTCCTAACGACTTTATCCAGCTCGAGATCTGATAGTATTTGAATTTTGAGACCGTATTATTTGAAAGTACGGATAGGCAGTGCCAGGGAATCATCTCATTGTCTACAATTAATTGCCCCCATTTCAATATCTCAGAGTTACGCAAAGGGAGTGCAAGTACAACCAGTAAACAGGCAGGAGTACCTGGAGAATTCCATATAGGTGGTTCCTCGTTGAAGTAAGGTATATGCAGCAATGTCCTCACTTAAGACCAGACTCTGGTTGCAGCTAAGAGAATCATCAACCTAACCTTCTTAAAGAATTTGGGGTGTCCAAACTTTAGAAGGAAGGAGTCAGCTTGATTCCTATGTATCATTGTTAAAGCCTTAAAAAGTGGAGAGAAAGACGAGCTGTCCTTTAAGAGTTGACATGAGTTTTTCAAGTGAAAAGCACAATAGTATATGTAGAGGTCCGGGGAGGCTATGCCACCATGAACTTTTTTCCTCCTGAGCTTCCTTTGAGAGATTCTTGAGTTTTTCCCGCCCCAAATAAAGGAATAAAATAATCCCTGCACTTTCCTAAACCAAGTCTTGGAGAATTCTAAAGGTATAGAATCAAATAAGAACGTAAACTTGGGTAGAATAGACATTTTGAGTAGGTTAGATCTTCCCAAGATGGAAATTGGAAGGCACCCCATGCCTGTAGTTGTTGTCTCACATTGGCAGTTGTTTTATCAAAGTTTACCTGAGCTATCTTATCTACGTCATTAACTATTTGGACCCCGAGATATCTTATTTGGTGTTTTAAGAGATCACTCTTGTATTGGGAGTTCCATGTCATTAGCTCAGTTTTTTGTTGATTAATTGAGTAGCCGGATACTTTCCCAAAGACCTCCAAGTGTTCCCATATCTCGGGGAGTGAATGCTCTAAATTCCCTGTCAAGATCATAAGGTCATCAGTGTACAGGCCTATCTTATTTTCCCAGCCATCACACTTAAAAGAAGAGATGCCCTGGCAAGATCTTAATTTGCATGCTAATGGTTCAATGTACATATTGAACAAAAGGGGCGAGAGGGGACAGCCCTGTCTGGTGCCTCTGCAGATTTTAATTTGTTTTGTTAGATTACCATTGACCAATACCCTGGCAGATGGATTTTTATAGAGAGCCCTCACTGCTGCTAAAAATGTTCCTCCTAGTTTAAAACGCTGGATCACTTGGAGCAAATCGGGCCAGTTGACCGTATCAAAAGGTTTAGCAGCGTCGAAAGTCATAATCGCCAGTGGGGACAGATAAAAATTTGCCAGGTCAATTGCTCCAATTAGGTCGTGAGTTAATTCATGTAGTTGCCTTCCCTTCATAAATCCCTTCTGATCAGGATGAATTATAGATCCCGCTACCTTATCCAGCCTTTTAGTAAGTATTTGGGTGTAAATTTTATGATCTCTGTTCAAAAGGGAGATAGGCCTGTACGATTCGCAGACTGTAAGATTTGTATTTGGTTTCAGGACAATAGTAATTGTGGCTTCACTCCAAGTTGCAGGAAGGTCTTGAGAGGATAAAAAAAACAATTAAATAGCTGGAGTAAAATTGGAGCTAACTCATCTATAAGTGAATTATATATTTCATTTGGGATGGCATCTGGGCCTGCAGCTTTTCCTTTCTTCAAAGATTTAATAGTGTGTAAGACTTCTTCTAAAGTGATTGGGTTGCTCAGATTGTCTCTATCAGAGTCAGAAAGTATGGGGAGTTTCAGCCCAGTGAAAAAATTCTCAATGTGTTCTTTGTTAGGGGTTAAATCCTCGGAATGAAGATCCTGAAAAAAAGAAACAAATGCCTCCTCGATCTCCGTATCCTCTAAAATGATTCTTCCGGAAACCGGACACTTAAGATCCTTCACCATATTTCTAGAATGGTCTGCTTTGGCTTTCCACGCAAGGCATTTACCACACCCTTCTCCAAATTCATGGTGTGACAGCCTGCTTGCTTCCCTTTTTTTTTAGTTATCGCTTCTATATAGACTATTAGTTCATTTTTAGCCGTAGAGAGATTTAGTATATTATTTGCGTCATTCGGCGCATGTTCTGCCGCTGCCTGCTTTTGTAGTATTTTTGTTTTCAGTGTTTTCATTTCATCCCTAATTTCTTTGTTTTGAGCTATAGAGAGGGAGGTTAGTAAACCTCTCAGAAAGGCCTTATATGTATCCCAAACTATATGGGGAGGTGCGGAGTTTGTGTTATGTAAAAATAATTAATTAGTGTCCTTTTTTAGCCTTTCAATAATTAGTGTCTCAAGTACTAAAGAGCGATTTAATGTCAATCTACGAGGTGGTGGGCTCTTTGGTAAAACGATTTCAAGAAGAACAGCTGAATGATCAGACAAATGTTCTGGTAGATGGGTTACTTTAGAAATGTTTTTACTAGTAATGCGGTCAACCAAGACAAAGTCGATCCTGGATCGATGGCCGCATTTTTATTATGAAAGGTAAACCTTCCCCCTGATGTCCCCGGATCATGTCCGTTTATTCCCCAGCTATCCAGAAGGTCTATTTCCAGCATTATTTGCTTCAGGATGGGGAAACATGGCGGCCGGCTAGGAAGCGGGTCGTGGGTGTCTGAGGAAGTGGTGATGTCGGCTTGAGAGGAGCGGTCAGTTTTTCACTCAATTTCGAGGTTGCACGTACCTGGCTGTGTGCGGAGACGCTGCGGACAACACGGCGAGCTACCGGTTAATTTTGGAAGCCGTTTGTCGGCTGGATTTGGAGGACCAACAGCGGATGGCGGAGAGCTCGGCGCTGCAAACCGCCGAGAGTGAGGGGGCGGAGTCACGCCATTCACCGGCTGGGAGCTGGGGAAGAGCGGCACTAGGAGTCAGCAGAGGGCGGCGAGTGCTGGCAAAGATTGGGACACCGACGAGTGGAGGCAGGGGAAGAGGAGTGGAGGCTCTTACAATCAGCCCCCCGCAGCAGGGTGGCAGTATTCGCGCTGAAGGAGCCAAACTGAATGTTAAGCAAGTAAGCAAGGGGGTGAATGAGGGCAGAAATACAACAAGATACCAGCTGAGGAGCAATAGACCAGAGAAACAGGGCAGACTGGTGGGGGTGAATAACTCTGACAAAACACAAGGGGGTCCATCCTCTCTTTCAGTAGAGTGTGAGAAGGGTGCTGAAAGTGAGGGGATAAAAGGTGAATTATTTTCTAAGCCCACTTTCTATAAATCTAAGGCTTCTCCTGCAAAGAAAGAGAGAAAAAAGAGGCAAAAAAAAGAAAAGGCTGGATTTAGGACCCCAATAACTCCTTCGCTTAATTCTTACTTTAAGCCTGTCCCTAAAGTTTTGGTGTTAAAACCTGGGTCCACTTCTCAGTCTCATCTTGGGACTGAAGAGGTAGCCGATGAAGCCGAACAGGACTGGTCAACCCTCTTAATGCCTAACCCCTTTCAGGTTTTGGACACAGAGATGGAGGTAGAAAATGCTATTAGTCTTGACGTAGAGCCATCAGAGCCATCTACGAACCAGATATTTCAATCGACTACATCAGACTTATTAATTGAAAGTTCAAATCCTGTCTCTGCTGAGTGGGGAGAAAATGCGGGAGAGGGCATATTTACGAAGTAAGATGAAACATCGGTTGAAAGGAAAAAAACTTTTTTTTCCTCTGAAGAAACTGGTCCAACTCAGCAAGTGGCCTCGGCAGATCTGTCTGTTATGGAACTGTTAAGGAAATTGGAGCAGGATATTCATCTAGGTTTTGAAGCCTCTAAAAAGAATCAAGAGCGTATTAGTGCCACATGTACTCTGTTAGAGGACAAGATTTATAAATCAACTATACGTGCGGGACAGATGGAATCCGAGATGAAAATGATGCAGGGAAGAGTTTTGGACAACCGCAAAGAGATAGAGACATTATATTCTAAGGATAGAGAATTAGATGAAAGGGTAGAGAGATTGGAAAATATGCAAAGACGCAACAACCTCAAAATTCTTAAACTTCCAGAAGGGAAAGAGGGGACAAATATAAAGTCTTTTGTTGTACAGATGCTAAAGAAAGAGCTATCACTAGTTGAAACCGAGGAGATGTTGGCTCAAGATATTCAACGAGTACATCGTGACCCCTTTAGGCTGAATCCAGACCGGGTAAAGCCAAGAAAAATTCTGATTAATTTTGCAACATACTCACTAAAGGAAAAAAATTTGCAACTTGCTTTAAAGAAAAAGTCTATTTTGATAGATGGAGTATCAGTAGACATCAGGTCGGATCTGTCACCAGCTACAGCGAATAGGCAATGGGAGATGGGGAAACGATTGACACCCTTAAGGGAGATAGGAGCTACAGCCCAGTTAAAATTCCCTGCCTTTCTAAAAGTCATGTGGCATAACAAGATGTACACATTTCGTACAGTTGATGAAGTAGATGCCTTTCTGGATGTTACTCAAGTAGCATAGAAATAGATTACTGACCAAGGTATATGTAAAAAACGAATAAGTGACATCACCACTGAGACATCCACTGGCCTAGGCCATGGGAGTAATGGTTGGGTTTTCCGGGGAGGGAATTGAGAGCGAGGGGAGGGGAGGGAGTGGGTTTAGGGAGAAAAAAAAAATATTCCTCATGAGCTATCTTGCTGTGTTCTAATTAGAAGGCAAATCTGGGCAGTACACAATAAGTATGATGAGCAGGGTTAATAAAAAGGAGCTAAGGTTCCTCACTTGGAATGTTAATGGGCTTCGAGTCAAATCAAGAAGATTACTAATTTTGAAATACTTAGAGGATTCACCAGCACAGGTTATTATCTTGCAAGAAACACACTTAACACAAGAGGAATGTAATGAGATATTTAGTACTCAAAAGTGGATTGGAAATGCTATTTTTACATCCCAAGACTTGGTTACAAAGGGAGTGGCTATTTTGATTAGAAAAGGTTCTGATATAGTAGTCGAAAATAGTTTAGTAGACAGTAGAGGAAGATGGGCGATTTGTAAACTACGAGTGTCGGGTGAAGTGCTAGTGGTAGTTGGGTATTATGGTCCAAATACAGATGATCCTACAATCTTAGAGAAAATTGAATTGGAATTATTGGAATTCCCAGGTAAAATTGTCATGGCGGGAGATTTTAATACAGTCTTAGATGGCAAGCTGGATAGAACTGGTAATGCTAGGGCGATAGTGAATAGTAAAATGACGGCTAAGGTAAAGTCAGTGATGGTTCAGCTAGGATTGTGTGATATTTGGCGACTTAAAGCAGCACAGCAGCTAGATTACACGTTCTATAATAAAAAATACAAACATAATTCAAGGACTGACTTCTTTCTGATAGACACTAGGTTGAAAGAGCGAGTTATTAAGGTAGACCATATAGGGGCACATCTATCAGATCATTCTGCTGTTAGTTTAAATCTAAGTTTGGAATTAGAAGAGAAGAGCTCGGTCTGGAGACTAGATCGCACAATTTTAGCTGATGTAGATGTTTTAGGAAATCTCAAAGAAGAGATACAAATTTTTCTAGAGATAAATGTGGGTTCAGCTAGAGAAGACATAATGTGGGAATCATGCAAAGCATTTATGAGAGGTAGAATGGGAGCTCTAGGTGCAAAAAAACGAAGATTGTATTACAGTCAAGTCTCTAATTTAGAAAAACAGATTCGAGAGTGTGAATTCACTCGAATCTCCCAAGTATCTACTATCTCAGATGGTCTATGCGAGAAAAAACTTTTAGATTTAAAGGTCCAACTCACTGCAACACTCACCCAAAGAGTTAAAGAGAGATGGGAAGCTAGTCAGTTGGCACATTTCTCATATGGAGAGGGATGTGGCAAGTTACTAGCGTGGAAAGCCAAGAAGGATGTTACACGGAATCAAATTAGGGAGATTAAGAAACCGTGCACGGATCAAATTATTTCAGAAAACAAACAGATTCTAGAAGCGTTTCACCAATATTTTGCAGATGTCTATACAGAAGACCTTTGTCCAGATAAGGGGGAGATTGAGACCTGGTTGCCTCTAATACAACCACTTGCAGCTGAGGATATGTTGGATTTAAATAAGGAAATAACCCAAGAAGAGCTGAGGAAAGTTATTAAGGAAGGTAAAAGAGGGAAAGCCCCGGGGCCAGACGGCCTACCTGTAGAAGTATACAAAGCTCTAGGAGATACGGTGGTCCCCACTTTGTGTCATTTCTATAATAAAATTTTTAGAGGGGAAGTGGCAATCCCAAGCTCATGGAATGAGGCAACTATCGTTTTAATACTTAAACCAGGGAAATCTCCAAAAAGTATGGATGCGTACAGGCCGATTTCACTGTTAAATTGTGATTACAAATTCTTCTCCAAAATCTTAGCTGACAGGCTTGGTAAAATCATCCATAAATTGATTCATGAAGATCAAAGAGGTTTTATTAAGAAGAGATACTTAAAAGATCTCACCTTTTCATTGATAGGTATGATAGATTTAGCCTCTAAATATGAATATCCCTTGGCAGTGATCGCGTTAGACGCTGCCAAGGCTTTTGATCGAGTAAATTTTGCATATTTAAAAACTCTTTTGCACTATCTCAATTTAGGTGATAAGTTTACACAATCCATCTTCTCTTTGTATTGTGCACCAACATCAAGAGTACTGGTAAATGGAACTCTTACGTCTCCTATTAGAGTTATGCGGGGCACCCGACAAGGATGCCCCCTATCACCCCTGCTCTTCAATATATATATAGAGCCTCTTGCATGCAAAATTAGAGCTTTAGCAGGGATACCCCCCTTTGTTGTGATGGACTGGTCGAAGAAACTTGGGTTATATGCGGACGATATTATTGTTTATTCTACTAATTTAGTCGGATCTTTGGAAAATTTAGTGAAGACAACAAAGGAGTTTGGTAAGATTTCTGGATATCAGTTAAACCAAGATAAAACTGAAATAATGACTTGGAATCTTAATACTGAAGGGGTAAAAACTACAAAAGAAATGAGGTACCTGGGAGTTAGGATTACTCAGAAAATTGAAGACTTGGCAAAAACTAATCTCGACAGAGTTAAGAAAGAGGTGGGCGATACGTTAAAAGGCTGGATGAATCTACCCCTGTCAATATATGGTAGATCTAATCTTGTAAAGATGGTGATTGTACCTAAAATCACTTTTTTGTTTGAGACCATTCCGTTGGGCTTTAAAAAGGAATGGCTGGCGAAGATACAAAGCATGATAACATCATTTATCTGGGCGTCAAAGACCTCCCGAATCTCATGGAAGAAAATAAGGAGGAAAATAGAAAAAGGAGGATTGGCGGCTCCTGACATACGAAAATATGCATGGGCTTTTTGTTTAAAAAACTGTAGGATGTTGCTGGGTACCCCTGTTAATTCTCAGATCGGAGGACTTTTTGAGATAATGCTGAAGAGATCAGGATATTATGAGTTTGGTTTTTTGTATAAGTTTGCAGACCCTAAGTTTTTTAAAAAGGTGAGACTCAAGACTCTGAGAGACTTGGCTGAGATATGGTATAAGATCAGGAAACTATCAAAGCTCCCGTATTTTAGTTATAATGGCCCAATATGGGATTCTCCTGGAGCCCCATCCTGGACAAGAGATGCGCTAGCTTTAAACTTGAAAAAGGAACCTGATTTGCAATGGTGGAAACACTTGTTTCAAGACGGCAATTTAATTTCTTGGGGTATTTGCCAGCAAAAGTGGGGCCCAGTTTTTTCAAAATATAAATACTTACAGATTCAAAGCTGGGCAAACCATCTGGAATCAGAGATTGGAGTGGAAAATGACTTCGAGTCAAAGTTGGAGACAGGGGCCTTCAAGAAGGAGGTAGCTTTCTGGTATTGGCGAATACTAGATATGGAAGATGGAGCATTTGACCTACCAGAGACCTTGTGGAAGGACAGCTTGCCAAGGATCGCGACAGAAGATCAATGGCAAGTAACTATGTGCATGCTATATAGAATTGTCAAACCTGCAAACCTAAGGCGAAACCTTTTATTTACCATTCACAGGGCATACTGGTCTCCGTATAGGCTTTCTAAATTTAAAGATGGAGGGATTGTTCGATGTCCAAAATGTAAAGCTCCAAATGTTGATGACTTACACATGTTTGTGTCCTGCCCAAATATCAAGGAATTCTGGATTGATGTGAGTAATTCTCTCTCCAAATCCCTGAACCAATCTATTGAGGTAAGCCCTGAATTAATTATTACTGGGAGATATGATTTACAAAATAGATTTTTGAATAACAATGTTAGACTTATTTTTTATGCTATGTTGCTGGCACGTCGAGAGATATGTAAATTATGGGTCTCACCACTTAGTCCCACTTTATTAGACTGGATTTTAGCTATGAGGTACATGGCTAAACTTGATATGTTAGACCGATCTAAAAGCAATAGAGGATTTTGGATACCCTTCCTGCTAAATTTTGGTTAAAGTTATATTTATGTTTAAGTCCAATGATTAAGCCCGTGCCTGTCTCGCTGGTATATGAACCTTCCCAGGACGATAAATAGAGATGGTGGAGGACACACATGTTGGGTCAGGTGGTCAAGAAGGATAGTTTAGAGGAAGGCCAGGCCCAAAAATATGTGTTGTCTATGCCCCATTATTCTAATCCAGCCTAAGAGATAAAAACAGCCCAGAGGTGGATCAGTAAGAAGAATGGGCGGCAAGACGGCAAATGAGGATAAAAAAAGAAATAAAAAAAAAAAAATTATTTGCTTCAGGATTTTACGTGTACTTAGTGTGACCCTGCAACTCTTTTAGACGTAGAATCGTACCTGGGGTTAAAATCCCCTCCCCCAAAGATAATGGGGTCATTTTTATCAACTAGAAGAAGAAATAGAGATTGCAGATGGCACGGATTATCTATATTAGGACCATAATATCCCGCGAAGGTAAACCAGGAGTTGTTTATCTTTGCTCTGGCTATTGCCCATCTTCTATGTGGATCTACTGTAAAATTACCAAGGATAACTTGTAGTTTTTTTAAAAATATGATGGCAACTCCTTTTGTGGGAGAGGTCTGTGTTGTATAGATGCAATGTTCTATCCATTTTTTACTTCTTAGTATCCCTACCCAATCTTCTGTTCAGAGATGTGACTCCTGCATAAGCAACACATCATAATTCCAAAGGTGCAAGTACTCTAAGATCTTTCTTCTTCTTGGGGGAAACTTAAGTCAGCTCATGTTCCAGGATAGTATATTCAAGGTTTTTGATCTACCCAGGTCTGTCATAAAGCAAAACTTCATTTAAACTTGCTTCCTGTAGCTCTCTAGAAAATCAAATGAAGGTCCTAGTTATTTTTTTTCCCCACATGCTCCCAAACCCAGGGGCATATTATCAAGAAAGGGCCTTACATTATCGCTGCTTTTATCGGCTGGAAACTGCTGATAAAGTGACGATAATGGGCTTGATAATATGCTCTAGGAATTCCAATCGAAGCCCATGTTAGATGTAAAGACATGTAACATGGGCTTCGATTGGAATTCCATAGAGCATGTTATCAAGCCCATTATCGCCGCTTTATCGGCAGTTTCCTGCCGATAAAAGCAGCAATAATGTAAGGCCCTTTCTTGATAATATGCCCCCAGTGCCTAAAAACAATCCCTGTGCTTTGTGTATTTTATTTTCATTTTCATTTTCAAACCCACCCGCACGTCCCATCCTGGGGAACCCTCCCTTGATTCTAGAGGTATATTGGAATACATCTATTTCGAACTCTTCCCTCTTTCCAGGTGGAGATAAAAAAAGCAGGATTTTTTAATTGGATGTGCTTTTAATTTGATTAATCCAAGAACTCAGTTCAGAAGGGTCTCTAAAGTTATACATTTTATTTTTCCACATCACCTTCAGGGAGGCAGGGAATTGGAGTTTTGCGGTTGCACCCAGGCTCTTGAATATGTTTCCCCAACTCCCACTGCCTATCCTGTGTGGTGGCGACATGTCGGATCTAATGCGGAAAGACCAATCTCCTTTATTATAGACTCCTTTTTTAAGACCTTCTGCCAAAATCTTTTCTTTTATCATATAGGATTTAAAATGAACTAAGATTTTTCTGGGTTTTTTTTAACCATGTCTTTTCGTAAAGGGGTCTCGATGAACTCTTTGAGCGTCGCTTTCCAGGGACTATTTCTCAAGTTCTGGGTGTAGCTCGTTAAGAAGGTTAATAATGAAGGCTCTTATATCTCCCCCCTCAAGATCATCCGGAATATTTAATAACCTGATGTTTCTTCTAGCAATGTTTTCTAAGCTTTCCAGCTTATCAGTCAATTCTCTTTCCTTCTGGTTTAATTTCCGGAGTTCTGATGTATTTTTTCCACTTTTTTTGTGAGATCTTCTACTGCTGTTTCCACTATCTCTACTCTTCCCATAATGTTGTTTATTTTGAGCTCTAAGGTTTCACATACCCCTTGAATCTTATGCTGATTGCTCTCTGATACTGCAAATTTCTCTCTAATTTCGGATATCAAGGTGGATAATAAAGATTCTGCCGAAAACTGCTTTGAGGGGTCAGGACTTATGTTTTGACTATTCGGATTCTCTCCCGAGACATGGAGTTGACTGTGTGCAGTATCTGAAGTAGGGTTATCACCAGGAGAAGAGCTAGAACTGGGGCTAGGGTCAGTTAACCCAGCGCCGGTGCACTGATCGTTGGCCCCGGTATGGGCATAGATGTAAGCGCGGACTCAATTTCTGTCAAGGGGGGAATTGATTTTCTAAAGAGATGCAATCACTTCTTTTCTCCATTACCTTTATGTAAGTTTGTGTTTTAATAGAGTCACTAGTACTAACTTGGGGTTTATAGGACTTATATGGCGAGTTGGTGCTGCTCTCTGAATTTAAGTCAATGGGGGCAGTAGGAACTTGGGACTGTGCATGCGCTTGTACCTTAAATATGTACGAAGGGAGGGGATAATACGCGAGCTAGACAACTTGGTTGGTTTGATCTGTTTATTTTTGGCAGCTTTCTTCCCTTCTACTGTTTGTAACTTTTCTGTTGGGGGCCTTTTCTTTTGCAATGTAGAAAGAAGGGGGCAGGTTGTTGCGGTTTTTGATGAGGCAACGGAATTGTTAAGGTAGTAATACCAGGGGGAGCTTCTGTGGGAGACAAGTCCTCCTCCCAGAGAGCCCTGCTTCTTAGCGTGTACCTGTTCTGTTTTTGTATTTTTTGTGTTTTTCCTAGGTTCCCCAAATCTCCTGGGGCTGCTGCTCCCTAAGGTTACTATCTCCGCTGCCTTCTCCTCCTTTGGTAATCTGCCCCCCTGCCCCCTTTTCTTTCTCCTTACCGGGGTCATGGAGGGAGTGCTTGCCATGTCAGATTCTATCCCGGAGCTGCCTCTATGCTCCCTCTCCTGCACGCAGGTCGCGGAGACTGAAGGGAAGCCTCCACGTCCCTGAAAGCCAATCCTTGTTCCTACGAACTGGCCCCTAGTGACTCACAGCGCAGCCTCCGCCCAATTTCCGCCTCGCAGAGGACTCGCAATGCCGGGCCCCGGGGGAAGCACAGTCACAGACTAGTCTTCCCCCGGGGTCATTCGTGCATGATAGGCCAGGTAGAGGAAGGGGAGGAGTTAGGGGGTGGGTATTTAGGTGCAGGGGAGGAAGGGAACTTCCTCTTCCTGCGCCTGGCACCATCGGGAGGGAGCAAAAAAGGAGGTTAGCTTAGCGTTAGTTTTTTCCAGGGTTTAGTAGCCTGCGGGTTCTTAGTTCGTTGATTAGCGGCGGGGGCTGTTTTTGCACGACAGCCATTTCTTAGCTAACGCTGAAAGCGTGACATTTAGCACGATGTCGGGCGTGTCTGCGGAGGAGGTCCGGGGGGCCTTGTTGCTGCTTGCGCGGGCCGGGCGGGAGGATTTCATTCAGCCGGGAGTGTTAGGGCAGGCCTGGGTGGGGGCCACCAGGGGCACACGCGCTGCTTCCGCGGGGGTGAAGGCTGCGGTCGTGACCTGTTTGGATGATGAACCCAACGCGCAGGGACTTGGCAGCCATCGGAGGGGGGGGCGGAGCACCCAGAGACCCGACGAGGGGCGGGAAACGCAAGAGCCTGCCCCCGCGGGCCTTCCCTCCGATCGTGTTTCTGCCTGGGGCCACGGGGGCTGCTGTGAGGGCCGCGCCTCCCGCGCCTCAGCTCCTGGGTCCCGAGCACATGCCGGCCGGCGCTGTGCAGGGGGAGGGGCAGGGGACAGCCTTGCTGGGCCCTCGTTGTCCTCGGAGGGGGCCTCAGGTGAGTCTGGGGATACCGGGTTGGTCGGGCAGCCTTCTCCCACCACCCTTGGCTCGGGCTTGACTGGGGACACGGAGAGGGTGGACGAGGGGCAGCCTGAAGAAGCTCCCATCGACCTGTCCACCAGCTCCAGGGCAGGCACCTCTGCCCCGGCGGTGGGGGACTTGGGGGGCCGGGGTGGGCCTTCCACCCTGGTTCCCGTGGGAGGGGGGTCTGGTTGGGTCCCTGGGTTGCCTCAGGTGGGTTTCTTTCCCCCGGGGGCCGAATTCTATGGCTACTGCCCGCCCCCGCCCCCCCAGATTTGGGGCACCACCTCCTGGGAGGACAGGGCCAGGGGTGAGAGGATCTTGGCTCAGATACAGGAGGTTCGTTGGGCCGAACAGACTAGGGCCAGAGTGGGTGCTGTGTGGGGCCATGAGGTTGAGGGCCCTCCCACCCGACCTCTGAAGAGGAGAGGGAAGCGGAGTTGGAAGAAGAGCTCAGGAGAGTCAGGGCCAGGAAGTCAGTGCAGGACCACCCCCCAAAGGAGCATGGCAGGTGTAGGGACGGCCAGGACCGCTTTGAGGCCCGATGGTGCTGGGGCCCGCTCGGGTTGGAACGACCTGAGGGGTGGGAGGGGATCCAAGCCGGCGGCTGTCGGCAGAGCTCGGGGGTGCCTGGCAGGGCACAAGACGGCTCCGAGACGCAGGACAGAAGGAGTAGGGCAGTCCGCGGCGGCTGTCCTTCCACCGAGGGCTCGGGCTCCTGCAGCACGTGTGGAGACTGGCGTGCGTGTGCGGGGTGGTGTACAGAAAGGTGTGAAGAGGGCTGTGAAGGAGGTGGACAATGTGCGTGTGGATCTGGAACCGGTGCTTGAGTTGGATTATGGTGCGAAGAGTGATGAGCTGGAGGACGGGGAGGTGCGGGATGATGTGGAAGGCTTAGGAGGCGCTGCGGACAACGGCCACCTTGGTGTTCTGCAGGCCCCGGCGTCGATGAAGACCAAGGCCGAGACGGCGGCGGTCCAGGTGACAGCGTCAAGAGGACAGCCCCGGGAGCTGAGCTCGGCACTCACAGGTGAGGGAGCCTGTTGGTCGGCCTGGGAGGATGTTCCCCGAGGGGGTGAGGGGCGGAAGAGGACTTGTAGGTCGGTAGGAGTGGGTGATGGTTCTGTGCGGGAGGCGGAGAAGCCATTGGGCGGTCCACCGGAGGATGGTAAGAAGGTGGACGGTAAGTCGGTGACTTTGGGGGTGCAGACGGACAAAGGGGAGGGTAAAGAGGAGAAGGGAGTGAAGGTGCCTAAGAAACTGCCATATATGGGGCTGGCGATGCCGTTGGGCTCGCATCTCTCGGACAAACTCAAGGAGCGGATCTGGAAGCATGAGTTTGTGGATGTCTTTAAGTTGCTACATAGGGAGGTGCAGGCCAAGGAGGGGTCCAAAGAAGAGGAGGAGTGGGAGCTCACGAGGCGCCCTAGGGTGCCGGTGACGATGGAGAATTGGACGTCAGCGTTCTTGATTGATGCCAGTGTTTACTGCCAGAAGTATTTGGACAGGGCGATTGCGCTATTCAAATACATGGACATCATTCGCAAGGCCCAGATGCAGTTCGGGGGTTTTGCGTGGCTGAGCTATGATGAAGAGTTTCGAGCCAGGGTCAGTGCGAATCCCGAGAAGAGTTGGGGGGAGGTGGATCAGGAACTCTGGGTTCAGTGGATGGTGTCTTCGCACTCCACTGCGTCCACGCACACGGCCAGTGGCCTGCCGGTTGGTTATCGGTCTTTTCCGCTGTGTCCCGCCCAAGGCGGGGCGGGTGGGGGAACGGTGCCCAACACCATCGTCTCGGGCAGCAGTCCAAGCCTGGGGGTTATTCCACGGGGGCATGTTGGAGCTACAATAAGGGGTATTGTTCCCGGTACCCCTGTAAGTTCAAGCGCGAATGTTCGAAATGCGGCGGGAAACATGCCCTTACTCAGTGCCTCACGCTTTCCACCCCCTCAGAGCAATGGAGGAACCCCAGAGGGCGGGGCCAGCCTGGACCGAAGGGAGTCTACACCAGTTAGGGTGGAGGCGATGGCCCCATGGCTCTCGTGCTACCCAGATCAGGAGGCGGCGGCGCGGCTTTTCTGGGGTTTCACTGAGGGTTTTAGAGTGGGCTACCAAGGTCCCAGGGAGCGCCGTTGGGCCGACAATTTGAGATCTGCCAAGGAGCTGCTGAGTGTAGTGTCTGCAAAGTTGAAGAGGGAGGTGGGGGAAGGCAGGGTGGCTGGCCCGTTTACTGACTGGCCGTTGAACGATCTGATCATCTCCCCATTGGGGGTGGTGCCGAAGAAAGAAGAGGGGGAGTTCAGGATGATACACCACCTGTCATGGCCGGAGGGCCACAGTGAAAAAAAACAACCTAGGCGGTAACAAAGGATTGCCCACACAGTGGTGGTAGGACAGGAACTAAGACTGAACAGCTTCCAGTAATCAAACTAAATTTTATTAAACAATATATTTTATAATTCATAAAACATAAACATTAGAAATGTACATCATGTAAAAGACAGACAAAAGATTTTTTTTAAAAACACTTAATAAAGTTAAAAACAAAACCCATTTCTAGATGACTTTAGAAATTACAACATCACCATAGGTTAAATAATACAACACTTATAAATTCTTTAGCAGTGAGCTTTGTGTCGACGCGCGTTTCGGCGGCCAGTGCCTTTCTCAAGACAGAACTCAGTATTCTGTAAATTAAAAGTACAATTTAGTATTTAAGTTACAAAATCCTATTCATACAATGATAAAGAATAAGGCATTGAACATGATTAAACCAGAGTTTAAATAAAAAACACAGATTATGCAAAAATTGCATCATCATTTTTTTTTTTTTTTTTAAATATTAAGAACTAGAAAAATAATTAAATAAAAAGGAAGCTGTGCAGAATAGCTAAGTCCTATATTTAAAGCAATCAGAAACCCAATTGGATGGAGGGAAGGATAGTAGGCCTCCACTTCGAGCCCAAGGATTGGCTCAAATTGACTTGGGATGAATGATCGATTTGTGATAAGTAATCAAATGAAGGATAAGTAACCACAGAATTGTGTGTGACCTATCCTTGACTAGATAATAGATGGCAAGGGACAAGAAGACCAGGAAACACATGAATTTAGAAAGAAGGTGATATAAAAGTAATAGAGCCCAGATAAACTATAAGTAATTAATATAGGATAGGACAAAGATGCAATGATAGGGATGATACCATGATTAGCAGTGTTGTAGATGGACTCTACCATTCTCAACATTTGAAGTTGTTTTCCTGTATTAGATGCCCTGGGTTGTCATCCTTAACAAGCTCGATGATTTTACAACATCATGTTAGCTGAAATGGTTTGAAGATAAAGGATATTGACTTTATAGCACGTTTATTCATAGTCAAATATGCCATTTATTTCTCCAGAATCTAGAACGAGCGAATTTCTTCATGTTTAGTAGAAGTTTTGAGAGACAAAATGATTTATAGCTAAGAAGTAGAAAAAAGGGGATGCCATAACATATATCCAGTGTTATATTTGCTCCTATTGTCATGCTTACCTATAGCCAGGTCAATACGATCGTGACAGGCGTTGCCAAAGGGGGTTTGAATATTCACCAGGCACTTGAAGACGGAGATTAATGTGTTAAGTCGTTGGTATTCTGCAATATATTACAAACTCCAAAATGGAACACTACAGCTCTACACGATTAATATCAAAATTTCAAGGGGGGCATACCTGAAGGAGAGCGTATTTTCTTATTCTAAGTACATATAGATGATTATCTTGAAAGATGTAAAAACAGTGTTGTGGTCGAGTAACCTACAAAAAATATGTAGTGCAGTATATATCTAATTCATAAATGGATTGAGTTGAGATTGCATACTTTAATTAGCTTAGCATATCGAGAATATACAAGGAACTGATTACCTGGTTAAAAACGTGTAATACCGCCGCCTCCACGGGATATTTTTAGCTGTGTCTATTAAATTCGTAATAAAATCACCCTTGAGCTGCGGAGAAATGAAGGCACAATCTTAGCGCTTCATTTAAAAACAAGACGCAGTTTATGCACAACTAGCTAGAAAGAATTCTTACCGAAAGAATAAATATTTGTCCACCTGGAGCCTTTAATGACGGTTTGATGAAATCACTTTGCTGGTCAGGTGCTATAAATGTAGCCGTAAAATAAGGCTTCAATGTAAACTTGCTGATCTCTATATAGTTACTATCTTTTCAGCGCGATTCTAAAAGCGAAAAGATATTTAATGCTGCGTTAGTTCATTTTAGTAAAATAGCAGCATAATTACGGCTAACTTGCTCTACAAAGTACTATTCTCGTCTACATACCTTATAACGAAGCCATGATGGGGCTTCAGCGTAGACTCGCCAGATTCTATAAAATGTCGCGGATTTTAAACATCAAGTCAAAACCTAAAATTGAAAAATTAAAAAACGCTACGTTAGCGCTTGACAGGACAAAAGCTCTCTACCTATGTTGCACTCTAATCCTATCTTATCCACATACCTTAATGTTGTTGGCTCTAGTTTGTGGAGGCGAACGGATGTCTTTACGGAGTTCCCGTTATATAGTATAGAAAGTTTGCATTTCAAACGTCCTTTTATCTCGACAGGTGAAGATGATTAACATGGTCACCTGATTACGGTTGCCGAGTAGAGCGTGTAGAAAGACTATAAGCTACAGACAACTTGTAGCGACCTGAACTCGGGAAGAAATACATGTTCCAAATGCTGCATGGTTTAATTTAATTGACGACACATTTTCAACAAGTTAAATGTGAAAAAAATATAAGCCTTCCTATTTATGTAATTTTGGACGAATAGCAATGAAATAGGAATAAATGGAAACGGAATTCCTATTTTCAGGGCGAGTAAACAGAGTGTGTACTGATACATTGTAGCTCTATCAGCACATTCTTTTTTAAATAAACCTGTATCTCTCTCTCTATCTCCATGTAAATATGTTCCAATTAATAAATGGAATACTCATGGATTAATAGTGATAAGAGATGCAACCAATCACATCAGAAATTACTGGACAACCTGTAGAAAAACGCCCTTATGAAATCGCGTTTTCCCAAGGGATTTCGCTATTTAATCCCTCACGAAATGTATTAAATGAAAAAATCCAAAGGACTTCACGTTTTTTCCTAATGGCTTCACCTCCTTTTTCATCTGGCAGATCGATTTTTTCAAGTATGCGCCATTTGAAATCATCTGGACCATGTCCATGGTACAGAAAATGCTTTACTATAGGCGCAGTTGTCTTCTTGGTCCTGATCGCTGAACGATGTTCAGTCAATCGTGTCTGAATTGCACGTGCTGTCTCGCCTACATAGCCCAAGGAGCAGGGGCACTGCAGGAAATATACAACATTTGAGGTTTTACAGTTGTACATATTTTTGGCAATAGTTGTGTGTCCATTGAGAATGAAAGAGGCTCCTTCACTGATGTTAACACACGATTTGCAACTTGAACATGGAAAAGTACCTTTAAGAGGTTGATTGCCTGTTATGGATTTTTGCACAAACCTTGTGGAGTCTGTTGGGCCTTTCAACCTTGAGCGAACAAGATAGTCTTTAATATTCTTGTTACGCCTGTGGGCAAAGAGGGGTTTCTCCAGTTTACAGGTGCCGTTGCTATTCAGGATATGCCAGGAAGAATTAATAACCTGTTTTACTTTTGCATCTACCGTTGAGTGTCGAGTAACACAAACCAATTTATTGGTATTTTCTTTTGGTTTGTTTCTTAGCAAGCAGTCTCTGTCATAATAGCGTGCTCTTTTATATGATTCCCTCACTAGTCTGTGTGGGTAACCCCTATTTAAAAATTTCATTTTCATCTCAATTGCTTGTTTGTCAAAATCCTGGAGGTTCGAGCAGTTCCTCCTAATTCTCAAAAATTGAGAGAAGGGTATGCTCTGTCTCTGACTTCGAGGATGGAAACTTTGGAAATGAAGAAGGGTATTTCTAGCGGTGGGTTTCACAAAGAGATCTACTTTGAGTTGGCCTTCATCATGGAAAATCGAGGGGGCATATTACCAAGCAATAGCGATAATTATCGCTATTGCTTGGTTAGAGACAAAAATTTACCGCTGTGCTGCGGCGATTTTTACCGCAAATAAACCTTGGTATTACCAAGGTTTATCGCAAATGCGATAAAAATCGCCGCAATGCATGAATATCGCTCAAAAGTCAGCGATATTCATGCATTAGCGAGCTAATGCTCTTAGCCATGTTATCCTCCTCCCATTGGATAACATGGCTAAGAACTGCTCAGGGCAGGTGTTAGCTTTTGGAGATATTCGCGCTTAGCGCGAATATCTCCAAACGTTGGTAATAGGAGATAGCGATGTTAGCGACTGTTTTCAGTCGCTAACATCTTGGCACGCCCACTTTGCATGTCATTAGTGATAAATATCACTGACATGCAAAGTTGGGCCCAAGATGGTCGCTATCTCCTACTAGCTGTCGCTAACTGGTGTTAGCGACAGCTTGGTAATAGGTTGATAATTTTATCTCCGCTTTCTTGGCTTTTAAAGCCAAAAAAGTGGAGATAAACCCCTTTGATAATATGCCCCCAGATGTCTAGAAATTCTAGTTTGTTCGAGCTTATATGTGAAGTAAATCTAAGATTAGAATCACATGCGTTAAGCCAGGACAAGAATTCGTCCAGGGTCTGTCTCCCATCAGTCCAGACAAAAAAGATGTCATCAATATATCTGGACCAATGGGAGACAGACTTGAAAAAAGGTGCTATTTCGTTGTAAATGCACCGGGCCTCAAAGGCGGCCATGTAGATATTTGCCACCGAGGGTGCCACCGAGGCCCCCATGCTAACTCCTTTAATTTGTCGAAATAGTTTCTGTCCGAATTCAAAAACGTTCTCTGTGAGGACCAATTTGAGACATTGCAACAAAAAATTCTTAGGACATGGTATTGAATAAAGATCAATGAACCAATCTACTGTCTGTATAGCTTCAATCAAGGGAATGTTGCTGTAAAGAGACTCAACGTCTAATGTTACAAGGAGGTCTCTAGAAGGATTGAAGCTAATATTTTCGACCTTGTTAATCATGGCGCTGGTATCTTTTATGTAAGACGGGATGCTGGGTATAAATGGACAAAGAAAAGAGTCGACATATTTAGATAAGGCTTCAGTTGGGGTGCCTATGGTGGATACAATGGGCCTATAAGGGGGGTTTGTAATATCTTTGTGAATTTTTGGAAGGCCGTATATACAGGCAGTCTTGCCCAGATTGGTATTCAAATAGTCGAACTCTTTCTTATTGATGTCACCTATTTCTAAGGCCATGGTTGTTATGGAATAAATATCCTTATTTACTTTTTTTTATGGGATTTTGTCTCTCAGCACAGTAAATGGTGCGATCCTCCAGCATATTTAACATGTTTTGTTCATAGGTGTGTGAATCGATCACTGCTATTCCACCCCCTTTATCACAGCTGTTAATTGTGATAGATGTATTGGTGGCGAATGCAGTGAGGGCATCATGTTCAAATTTATTAATATTATAGACTGGTTTCGGAATAAACTGGATAGTTTTTTTCTAATTTCTTTAATACGACCAGCTCAAAGGCGGCCACCTCAGGTCCAACTTGGTCCAGAGAGGGGCTAAAGGTGGAAGGTAATCTAAGGGTAGGCGATTCTAAAGGCGTTAGATTTGATAACTCATTTTGAAAGTATTTTTTGAGTCGGATTTTTCGAAAAAATGAGATTATATCACTGTGTAATTCGAAAACATTTACACCACAGTGAGGTACAAATAAGAGACCTTTGGATAAAAGGTTAACTCTAGAGTCGTTCAACTCAGTTTTAGACAAGTTGAAAATAGGGATTACATTCCCGCTTTCCAATACTGTCTGTTTCTGGTTTCTCTGACAATTTGCGGCTCTTCCTGATAAAGATGTTGGGGATCCTGCTGGTAATGGTGTTGGGGTTTGTAACCTCCTCTGTTTTGAGGTTGAAATCTCACCCTGGGGCGACCGCAGTGCCCCCCGCGGTTGCCTAAAAAAGGAGTCTGAGACTGATTGCGTTTAGTTTGGGCGGAGTTGTAATTGCCATCTGACTCATAAAATGCCTCATCTCCTTCTCCACCTGATTCAGAAGATGCCGAAAAATTATTAACTCTTTGTTGCTGGTTCCTGTTAGTATCCATATAATGATTTTGCTTGTAAAAGTCTGGTCTCAAATATGGATAGGCTAATTCCAATGAGTAGAATCTTTTCTCTTTCGCAAGCTTATCGTTCGTGCGTTTCCCTAAATAGCTTGCAAAGGATTCTACTTCCTTATTTGCATCCTCTAATTTTTTAAGGGTCTCCTCTATATTGCCTACTTGTTTAATCGCTTCTTCTAAGGCTTCTATCTCTTTTTTGATATCCACCGCAAGTTCTTTTGCGGTCTCCACTATAAGTATCATTAAATCGCGCGAGCAACGGCTCGCGATCATACTCCATTTTTCTATAAATGCGCGATGGTGTACAAATAAGCCCGGTATATTTCTTACTCTTAGTCCAATGGGGATTATGCCAGATTTTAGATAGGCCAACATAAATTCCCCATGCGCTTCCATTCTTCGTAGTTTCTTCTTGAGGTCGATGAGCTTATTAAAGTCATCGCGTCCTCTATGTGTCTCAGAGGTGGCATTAGTATAAGTGTTTGATGTACCTACCAATAGTGCAAATTCCTCATCCGAGAAACCGAATGTTTTGAGTTGGACCATCTATTGATCCTGTAATGATTGAGATATATATCTTAGTAGAGAAAAGGAGATAACAAGATAAAGAGGAGGAAGGAGAACACAAAAATGAAACCACAATATTAGTGAACAATAATCAATACTGTAATTATTAATCAAATAGTATTAGCATTGTGAGGCCAGGATAACAATTAGTATTACTCAGAGACTGAAACCCTACACAGACAAGCTGTGGGTAAAGGACTTGTATCAAACAAGGGTTCCCTGTATGAATATTAAAAGTAAACCCCTAGGTCAGGGAAAAACACAGTGAAAAAAACAACCTAGGCGGTAACAAAGGATTGCCCACACAGTGGTGGTAGGACAGGAACTAAGACTGAACAGCTTCCAGTAATCAACTTAATTTTATTAAACAATATATTTTATAATTCATTAAACATAAACATTAGAAATGTACATCATGTAAAAGACAGACAAAAGATTTAAAAAAAAAAACACTTTATAAAGTTAAAAACAAAACCCGTTTCTAGATGACTTTAGAAATTACAACATCACCATAGGTTAAATAATACAACACTTATAAATTCTTTAGCAGTGTGCTTTGTGTCGACGCGCGTTTCGGCGGCCAGCGCCTTTCTCAAGACAGAACTCAGTATTCTGTAAATTAAAAGTACAATTTAGTATTTAAGTTACAAAATCCTATTCATACAATGATAAAGAATAAGGCATTGAACATGATTAAACCAGAGTTTAAATAAAAAACACAGATTATGCAAAAATTGCATCATCATTTTTTTTTTTTTTTTTTTAAATATTAAGAACTAGAAAAATAATTAAATAAAAAGGAAGCTGTGCAGAATAGCTAAGTCCTATATTTAAAGCAATCAGAAACCCAATTGGATGGAGGGAAGGATAGTAGGCCTCTACTTCGAGCCCAAGGATTGGCTCAAATTGACTTGGGATGAATGATCGATTTGTGATAAGTAATCAAATGAAGGATAAGTATCCACAGAATTGTGTGTGACCTATCCTTGACTAGATAATAGATGGCAAGGGACAAGAAGACCAGGAAACACATGAATTTAGAAAGAAGGTGATATAAAAGTAATAGAGCCCAGATAAACTATAAGTAATTAATATAGGATAGGACAAAGATGCAATGATAGGTATGATACCATGATTAGCAGTATTGTAGATGGACTCTACCATTCTCAACATTTGAAGTTGTTTTCCTGTATTAGATGCCCTGGGTTGTCATCCTTAACAAGCTCGATGATTTTACAACATCATGTTAGCTGAAATGGCTTGAAGATAAAGGATATTGACTTTATAGCACGTTTATTCATAGTCAAATATGCCATTTATTTCTCCAGAATCTAGAACGTGCGAGTTTCTTCATATTTAGTAGAAGTTTTGAGAGACAAAATGATTTATAGCTAAGAAGTAGAAAAAAGGAGATGCCATAACATATATCCAGTGTTATATTTCCTCCTATTGTCATGCTTACCTATAGCCAGGTCAATACGATCGTGACAGGCGTTGCCAAAGGGGGTTTGAATATTCACCAGGCACTTGAAGATGGAGATTAACGTGTTAAGTCGTTGGGATTCTGCAATATATTACAAACTCAAAAATGGAACACTACAGCTCTACACGATTAATATCAAAATTTCAAGGAGGCATACCTGAAGGAGAGCGTATTTTCTTATTCTAAGTACAGATAGATGATTATCTTGAAAGATGTAAAAACAGTGTTGTGGTCGAGTAACCTACAAACAATATGTAGTGCAGTACATATCTAATTCATAAATGGATTGAGTTGAGATTGCATACTTTAATTAGCTTAGCATATCGAGAATATACAAGGAACTGATTACCTGGTTAAAAACGTGTAATACCGCCGCCTCCACGGGATATTTTTAGCTGTGTCTATTAAATTCGTAATAAAATCACCCTTGAGCTGCGGAGAAATGAAGGCACAATCTTAGCGCTTCATTTAAAAACAAGACGCAGTTTATGCACAACTAGCTAGAAAGAATTCTTACAGAAAGAATAAATATTTGTCCACCTGGAGTCTTTAATGACGGTTTGATGAAATCACTTTGCTGGTCAGGTGCTATAAATGTAGCCGTAAAATAAGGCTTCAATGTAAACTTGCTGATCTCTATATAGTTACTATCTTTTCAGCGCGATTCTAAAAGCGAAAAGATATTTAATGCTGTGTTAGTTTATTTTAGTAAAATAGCAGCATAATTACGGCTAACTTGCTCTACAAAGTACTATTCTCGCCTACATACCTTATAACGAAGCCATGATGGGGCTTAGTCAAAACCTAAAATTGAAAAATTAAAAAACGCTACGTTAGCGCTTGACAGGACAAAAGCTCTCTACCTATGTTGCACTCTAATCCTATCTTATCCACATACCTTTAATGTTGTTGGCTCTAGTTCTTGGAGGCGAACGGATGTCTTTACGGATTCCCGTTATATAGTATAGAAAGTTTGCATTTCAAACGTCCTTTTGGCTCTCGTGCTACCCAGATCAGGAGGCGGCGGTGCAGCTTTTCTGGGGTTTCACTGAGGGTTTTAGAGTGGGCTACCAAGGTCCCAGTGAGCGCCGTTGGGCCAACAATTTGAGATCTGCCAAGGAGCTGCCGAGTGTAGTGTCGGCAAAGTTGAAGAGGGAGGTGGGGGAAGGCAGGGTGGCTGGCCCGTTTACTGACTGGCCGTTGAACGATCTGATCATCTCCCCATTGGGGGTGGTGCCGAAGAAAGAAGAGGGGGAGTTCAGGATGATACACCACCTGTCATGGCCAGAGGGCCAGTCAGTGAATGACTTTATTGCGGAGGAAGATTCTAGAGTGCTCTATGCGTCGGTGGACGATGCGATCCGTCTGGTGAGGGTCTGTGGGACGGGAGCGGAATTGGCGAAATGTGACATCAAGTCTGCTTTCCGTTTACTGCCTATTCACCCAGCGGATTTTCCGCTCTTAGGCATGCAGTTTGGGGGGCCATCTACGTGGACAAAGTTTTGCCCATGGGGTGCGCAATCTCCTGCGCTCTTTTCAAGCTATTCAGCACTTTTCTGCAGTGGGTCATGGTGTGAGTTAGTGGGTGCCGTGAGGTCACTCACTACTTGGATGATTTCCTCTTCCTGGGGAGGTCGGATACCGGGGATTGCGGCAGGGCCCTGTCGCGATTCCAGGAGATGGCCTTTCAGTTTGGGGTGCCTCTGGCGCCGGAGAAGACGGCTGGTCCCAGCTGTTGCCTCACCTTCCTGGGGATCGAACTGGACTCGGTGCAGTGGCTGGCGCGCCTCCCTGCAGCCAAAGTGGCGGAGATCCTGGCATGTCTGGACTGGGCGGTGGGGGAGAAGCGGATTCCTTTGCGGGCAGTGCAGAAACTTCTGGGTTTCCTTAACTTTGCGTGTAGGGTAGTGCGGGCAGGGCGGACGTTCTGCAGGCGGTTCAGCATGGCCATGTCGGGGGCAGTGCTTCCACATCAGAGAGTCAGGATTTGTATGGGAGTGAGGGCGGACTTGAGGACATGGATTACTTTCTTGCAAGAATTCAACGGTGTGTCTCTGGACTTTGACGAGGAGAGGGCGGTCTGGCAATGCCAAATTTACTCTGACGCGGCTGGGTCAGCGGGGTTTGGTGTTTTCTGGGACGGCAGGTGGTGTGCGGAGAGCTGGCTGGCCTCCTGGATCAAACAGGGGAGGAGCATTGCTTTCTTGGAATTCTTCCCTTTACTGGTGAGGCTGGAGGTGTGGGGGGAGGAATTTCGAAACAGGTCGGTGCTCTTCCATGTGGACAATATGACGGTTGTGGAGCTGGTGAATCATCAGAGGGCAAGGGACCTGAGAGTGTTGCGGCTGTTGAGGAGGTTCATGTTGGCTTGTCTGCGGTTGAATGTGGTGTTTTGGGCTAAGCATGTCCCTGGAGCGAATAATGACATTGCGGATGCTTTGTCTCGTTCGCAGTGGCAGCGGTTCCGGCACCTGGCACCGGGAGCGGATACGTGCAAGACCGAGCTGCCGGCCGGCATCTGGGCCTTGGGGGAGTGAGGATGATTGGACTGGTGGAAGGTTCGTTGGCAGAGACCACAAGGAGGACATATCGTTTGGCATGGTCTGAATTTAGTGATTTCATGGGCTGGACGTTGAATGGCGTCATGGGTGTGGAGTCGGCAGTGGAACGGGGGCTGAGAGGTTACGTGTTGAATTGTATGGATCGGGGTTTGACTGCGGCTACAATTTCTGGCAAATTGGCAGGGATATCTTTTTACTGTGTTTTGTTTCTGGGTTTTGACCCAACCAAGGATGTGATCCTGAGCAGAATGTTGCGGGGTTGGGGCAGGGAGCGGGGGAGTGGGGGGGGGGGCAGGCTGAGGGAAGCTGTAACTTTTGAGTTGTTGGTCCGGCTGGTTGGGGTGTTGCCGGAATGTTGTTACGACCGGTTTGAGGTTGGCCTTTTCCGCTTGTGTATGGTGTGGATGTTTTTCGGGGCGTTTAGAGTGTCTGAGCTGTTGGGTACGAGGAGAGGGGCTGGCAGGTTGTTTGAGGAGATTCGAGTGGATGGGGGGCGCTTGGGTATTTGGCTGCGGTGCTCCAAGACGGTCAGTTGGGCAGGGGCAAATGGGTATGGCTGAATGAGACAGGAGGGGCGGTTTGCCCTGTTTTGGAATGGCGCGCTTTCCTGGGGACGGCGAGTGTGGCACGTGGGGAAATTTTTTGTCATGCGTCTGGCGCGAGAATGACTGCGGGCCAGTTGTTGGCCGTGTTGCGCAAGGCGTTGCGACGTTTGGGCATGGATGAGTCTGTTTTCGGGACCCACTCTTTCCGGATCAGGGCTGCGACAGCGGCGGCCAGGTTGGGTTTGTCCTGGTATAGGATTAGGAGACTTGAGCGATGGAAGTCACGCTGTTGCGAGAGGTATGTGAGGAAGTAGGGTGGTCCCAGGTAGGATGTTGGTTGATTCATGTTGTTGTTCGTGTTCTAACATCTTTTTCTTCGTAGGTTGCGTGGGTGGACCGGGCGTTAAGACGGTGACATGGATTGTTGGGCACTCCTTCGTGCATTGGGCATCCAAATATGTGGAGCAGCAGGTTTACAGCCGTAACCTGGGACTGAAAGGACACTTGCACGAGGTACAATGGTGGGGCAAAAGTGGCATGCGATGGGGGGCACTACTGCCCTGGCTCGTGAAGATGATCCCACAGAGGGGATGTCCTGATTTGTTGATCATACATCTGGGGGAAAATGACCTGATGCAGCTGTCCGGATTGGCACTTTTACAACTCATGCAACGGGACCTGGATGTGTTGAAAGCGAGGCTTGCAGGGACCTGCATTGCCTGGACAGAGTTGGTCCCCAGGAAAGTATGGAGAGGGGCTATGAAGCATGGGGCAATCGAGAAGGCACGAAGGAAGCTCAATAGGGCGATGAGACTTTACTGTGGTGACAAAGACATTAAGGTTATTGCACATGGCGGGATCCGACTGGAGGAACTTTTAGTTTTCAGGGACGACGGGGTGCATTTGTCCCAGCTGGGCAATACGTATTACATGATGGAGATGAGAGATGTGGTGAGCAAGTTGTGGAATGAGGCTATCTGGTGTCACAGGGAGTAAATGCTGGCGTGAGTGTTGCGGACTGGCGGACCTGGAAGGTGGGTGGGGCAGTGAACCGCCCTACAGGGGGTTCACTGGTTGGCGGGACTTGAAGGGACAGGGGGGTCAAGAGGGGGCACACCCATCCCTTGGGGGGGGGGAGTTCGTAGGGCGGATAGAAGCATGAATGGCAGGACGCAAGGAGTGGGCTGGATGACAAGTGATTGAGGGGCAGGAATAAAGCATGGTATGGAGCTTCTAGGGCTGTGTGATGAAGCGGAACGAGTGAAACGAATGAGAGGGGAGTGTGAGTGGGGGTTTGTTGTTATTATTCTGTTTATGTTACTGTTATGTACAGATTACGCAGTTCTGGTCTAATAAAATGGCCTTTTACGCTGACACTGCGTGATCTGTTTATTGCGCGATGCCGGGCCCCGGGGGAAGCACAGTCGCAGACTAGTCTTCCCCCGGGGTCATTCGCGCATGATAGGCCAGGTAGGGGAAGGGGAGGAGTTAGGGGGTGGGTATTTAGGCGCAGGGGAGGAAGGGAACTTCCTCTTCCTGCGCCTGGCACCATCGGGAGGGAGCAAAAAAGGCCACCCACCCACACAGCAGCTGGAGAGGTGTTTTGGGTCGGTCTATAGCGTTGCCAGTTTAGGCCAGAGCTGCTTTAGGCAGGACTTGAAGGGACAGGGGGGTCAAGAGCGGGCACACCCATCCCTTGGGGGGGGGTTCGTAGGGCGGATAGAAGCATGAATGGCAGGACGCAAGGAGTGGGCTGGATGACAAGTGATTGAGGGACAGGAATAAAGCATGGTATGGAGCTTCTAGGACTGTGTGATGAAGCGGAATGAGTGAAACGAATGAGAGGGGAGTGTGAGTGGGGGTTTGTTGTTATTATTCTGTTTATGTTACTGTTATGTACAGATTACGCAGTTCTGGTCTGATAAAATGGCCTTTTATGCTGACACTGCGTGGTCTGTTTATTGTGCGACTGCTGCTGCCACCGCCGCTCGTATCCCCCAGATCGCCAGAAGGAAGAGAATCAGCCGATGTGGCCAAACTCGAGCCTCGTTTTCTCCGCTACCTGCCCGTCTGCCCATTCAAACTTCCAGGAACAGCTACATCCAAAAACGGTGAGTAACTCTATACACTCCCCGCCTGGAATGCAGAGAGCCCGCAACCGCTCTAACTAACGGCCACCATGTTCCCCCGAAACCTCAGCCAAGAAATTACAAAGCCTGCCTCTACTAAATAAAGTTGTACATTGGCTCAAGAAACACTCTGGCTGGGATGTTATCTATATGCAGAGAAGTTATCCGTAAGAAGAGTTACCTCGGTTGATAAGTGTGCAAAGGACTTTCCAGGAGACTGTATTATTATCAATTTTAAAAATGATCCTTTAACCCGAGCATTGCTACATTGTCTATATTTATTATTCAACCAAAATGGAAATATTAAAGCACACCCTTTAGGATCATTAATGGTCTACTCAGCAGCTCTACAAGGCTTCCGAGATCTCACGAATCTAACATCGAACTAAATGGCATTAAAGTGAACTCACTGTGCAAGCTTCCAGTCACCTATAGATTTATGACCCTTTCATCTTTGGACCAGATGGATTGAGCATCTGTGCTTCTTGCTTACTACAGAGCTGTACCTTGTGAATGGCTGATCTCCCTGTTAGCACTGTGGTCCCTGTCTCAATTCAGACTTTAAAGCTATCTCTTGGAACGTGGCGTGCCTTAGGACAAAACTGTACAAACCCGACTGGCTGCACTTAGTTAATCATTAAGATATTGTTTGTTGGCAGGAGACTTGGAATTGAGAACCACAGTATATAAACAGGTACAACACATTCTGAGTACCTGTAAATAACTCAAAAAAGTACATACCCAAAAGAATAATTCAGTAGAAATTCATAATTTATTAGTACAAAAACCTTTTCTCTTTCTTTTTTATGGGAGTATAAAACAGTGATACCATATGTATGTATCTATACATTCATTAAACTGCAATCAATAACATGTATTTTAATCATTTTCTTATTGGCATCATAATTCATTTAATTAGTAAACTGCCAATTATAATATGGTACACTTAACTTTCTCGGAACAACATTCTATTTCAAAAAAGGAAAGAGAACAACTCATACCAACAGATAGCACCCAAAAATTAAATCATCACAAAATGTCATGGTTAAAGTTAAATATACTATCTACGCGCCTTTCGGCTGAGCCTTCATCAGGTAGCCATGTATTTTTGTTATCTGAAAGAAAATCAAAGAGAAAACAACAATTGTTGTCAAGAAATAAATCCAACTAAATCCAAGGTAAGTGCACAAACAATAAGTCCTACTATGCACATCTTATATACATAAAGTCCTATCACAATTAAAAAAAAAAACACTATACATATTTATTTACATTATCATCACTTGTCACAAAAAATACTATCTAGAGCTACACAGTAGAAACGTTTTTAGAAGGGTAAAAAACCAATGAATTGACAAGTCACTGAGAAAACAAATACTGGTTTTGTCCGCTCAAGAATAACCAGCTGGCAATAAGCAGAAAGGAAAAAGACCAAGGAAAACGCAATATTTATTTACATAGTAACCCATGTGCCTACTTCTTTGGGTATACAGCCAAAAAGAAAAGAAAGAAAAAGCTGGTTATTCTTGAGCGGACAAAACCAGTATTTGTTTTGCTCAGTGATTTGTCAATTCGTTGGTTTTTTACCCTTCTAAAAACTTTTCTACTGTGTAGCTCTTGATAGTATTTTTGTGACAAGTGATGATAATGTAAATAAATATTTATAGTCTCTTTTTTTTATTGTGATAGGACGTTATGTATATAAGATGTGTAGTAGGACTTATTGTTTGTGTACTTACCTTGGGTTTAGTTGGATTAATTTTTTGACAACAATTGTTGTTTTCTGTTTGACTTTCTTTCAAAAAACAAAAATACATGGCTACGTGATGAAGGCTCAGCCGAAACGTGCGTAGATAGTATATTTAACTTTAGCCATGACATTTTCTGATGATTTAATTTTTGGGTGTTATCTGTTGGTATGATTTGTTCTCTTTTCTTTTTTGAAATAGAATGTTGATCCAAGGAAATTTAAGTGTACCTTATTATAATTGGTGGTTTACCAATTAAATGAATTAGGATGCCAATAAGAAACTGATTAAAATACATGTTATTGTTTGCAGTTAGCAGGTTGTGGTTTTATAGCGGAATAGAGTGGGAAATAATTTAATTATAGTAAATACATTTTTAAAAAATTAGGAATTTGTCATTATTTTTAAGTACATTTTTCGTTTTAGTTCAG
This sequence comes from Lissotriton vulgaris, assembly GCF_964263255.1. Classification (NCBI taxonomy): domain Eukaryota; kingdom Metazoa; phylum Chordata; class Amphibia; order Caudata; family Salamandridae; genus Lissotriton; species Lissotriton vulgaris. The sequence continues at coordinate 1,449,726,817 of NC_141691.1, forward strand.
TAGTGGGTTGTGGGTTTATAGGGAACTAGGGTGGGAAGTAATTTAATTGTAATTAAGTAATTATTAATTTTTATTTATTGGTATTGATAATTTTATGTTAAATAATTATTTGTTGTTTTCGGACACGCCCACCTTACAGTGAGACTGAGGTATTAACATCACAAGCCAAGCCCATTGACACTAGAGACCCATACAGAACGCGCCGGGCTCCCTTAGTCTCTCTACTACTTCTTAGAGATGTCACACAAAGACACTACTCGTGTTTTCATTGTGATTACACACTCCCCCTCAACATAGAAACAGCACGCAGTAGACACAAGCAGTACCTTAGGGGCCGATAACCTTTTCTGACACGCCCACCTCACAACTAGGCTGACGTTTCAACAGCATAAGCCATCCCCATCTAAACTATAGTTCCATGAAGAACATGCAGGGAACACGAGTATGTCCTCTTTCTTTACTATTTTTTAGACATGCTCCTTGAAGACGCTACTCACATAGCAGCCCCGCCCACCTAAAAGAGCACCAGCTGCAGCAACGAAACCAGCATGAAAGCACATCAGTTCCAGGCACCAATACCCGACAGAGCTCTTGACCGGACCATTGGTTTAACAGCTGAACCGCAGACCACGCCAAGTAAGTGTTGAGACCTGGGTCTCGCTCGCGGTACAGCCACCAGTCGCGCTGCCTTCGGCCGCAACTGAGTGTGCTTTTCATTTTACCGCTCGCAGTGCAGACCAGGTTTTACCTGCTCACATGCTTCTTTTTCTCTTTTTCATAACCTCAAGAGTGCACAGGAGTCCCGGACCCCCAGCAGAGACCCTGGGAGTTTGTCCTTTGAAATTAGAAGTAAGCATTGACACTGTATATTATTATAATAATTATTTTCGCCACCACTATCACAGCAAATTAGCTACCGCCCATAGGTATTAGCACCTCTAACACATAAAAAGCCTCATATTGGCCAAATGCCACAAAATCATCACCACCGCCTGATCAGTGTTGGTTTACCGAATTGCACATTAGGCACCAGGCGCCGCCTCACATATCATGTGCCTAAACCAACGTGTTGCTAACTATATGTGTCTGTGGTTGTCCTGTCCTGTCCTTTTCTTCCGCAGGTAAAAACGGAGAGGAAACACCTCTCACAGTTACAACACCTTAGTGTGTGCTACACTTACAGGGTACTGACAACATATAGGCCCCCTGTATCACCCCTACACATAAAAGGTCCTGAAGAAGGCCAGTTTAGAAAAAAGGCCTGGCTGAAACTAGTAGACCACACTGGATGTGGGAGACCACAAGTCCATCCCTACACGTCCTAAAGCCTCTATTTTTAACTCTGCCAGGGGCCCATCAATAAAGTAACTGTTCATGACCGCTAGAACAGAATTTGAAAACCTCACTCAACACACCAGCACTCAAACTCATGTAGCAAAACCCGCTCCACTGTAACCGGTGTCGCAGTACACCTAAGGTACACTCGGCACCTCGGGCGGGGCCCGATGATGAAGCATGCCACCAACCAGGTTGGTGGGTGAGGGGCTTCATAAAGAACCTATTGGTTTCCCTGCACAGACACATACTACATGTATATTGTCCTAGTAGCTAGTTTTTCTTGTTCACTTCGTACATAAATGTCAGCCTTGTACAAAAGATCAAAAGCAAATTTTTAAGGAAACTTTTTGCCATACCACAATCTTCATCCAAAATTTTGTCACACAGAGGTGGGTCTTGGATTTGTGGCGGCCAATATCACTGAGGAAGAGGGGACGTCCGCATGGGCTGCGGAGTCCCCTCCAGTGCGATTAGGATGTGACTGCCACCCTGGCGGTCACATCCTCTATTTTTAACATTGCGGCTGGTGCGGCTT